>NC_066585.1:66985808-68215808 GCF_024323335.1 Lathyrus oleraceus
GGTTTACGAACAGGGGTTATTCCCATATATATGGATGGATGTTACTTTTGTGCTTAATTTAGTTTTGCGTATCAGTTAAGTTTCAGGTCTGTGCCTGAGGCCTGGACCAGAAAGCTTTAATGGCGGGGGCAGAAACGGAAGCAGGTACGAATAGAAGAAGGCCCAGAATAGCCAAGCCAAAAGGGTCCTATTAAGTGGTCCAATCATTGTGGGTATAATGGTAGATGCTCGGGACCAAGCCCTCAATTTTAGACTTTGGAAAACTTCTAATAGTAAACTTAAACTATCAATTATATTAGGTAGAGGAGCAATTTAATCGAAATCACAGGCATAACTCATTCCTTCATGGAAAACAAGTTTATTTCATATACCTCTGCTTGAAGAGAAGTAGAGCGGCTCAGGAACATCTTGGTAGAAGTACCGATATGGAGCAATTGTTGCCGGTCTAGACAATTAATTTTTACGGCTGCCATGCTGAGATAGTACAGCTAGGCAACTAATAGGTAATCCATACCAGTGTGTCTGATGTATGTGAGAAGGATCTTGACAAAATTTCCAGTAAGTATGTGGAGTCCAGATGAGATCTGGCTGATCCCGTGTCAAAAGGCCTTGGCAAGGAAAAAACCAGAGCATAGTTAGTTGTATTTTACTTGACGGTAACCCAACCTGTTCTCCTAGGAAAAATGAGAAATATAAGCACATGAATGAATTTTAATTCTTCCATACCTATGGTCTATGTGCTTATTCCTGCATTTAAGTTCTATTAATGAATCCCGGAGGAGGAGAAAGAAACCTGATAGATTCACCGATCTGAGTGTGGTATTTCAATTCCTATAGGATTTGGACTTTAATCCTTAGAGCACTCAGGGGATCCTAGGCACATGGCCGTAAGGTGCCGAGCTTATCTGTAAATACTTTAGTGGGTGTGTGTGTCATTTCTGCTTTGTCAACATGCTTCTTAGAAAAAGACCTTGTTCACCTAGTCTTAGGAAGCTCCATTCTTTAGAGGTAAATATGATGATGTTGAAATAGCAGATTATATAAGCATTACTTCAGCCTGGCAAAACTGGCTTGTTTGTGTAATAGCTTTTCCTGCCCTACGACTAGTAGGTAACTCACTACCTTTATGGAGTAAGAATCATTCCTGCTTCCAGACTTAACCTTCGCCTGCACAGAAATTATAGGAACTTAACTGAGACCTGGTTAAGGGAAGAAGGTTTATCATCCTGTTGTTGCCATATCTGTTGCCGCTGTTCTCTTTGCAATTTAATTTTATGTGGGAATAACTGAAATAACCGTTGTTCAAATAGCCGTAAGCGGTGGTGGTGAAGTCAGTTAATCAGACTCGGTTGTGCTAGAATCTGCTGTGGGACTTGAGCTTGTGGCATATCGATAATATGAGTATGCATCGAGAAATATAACTTTCGATTTCATGTCCAGATGAAATGCAATTTCCAACTAATGGCACTACTTCCTCAATAGGAAATTAACTTCTAAGCTGGCTAAGGTAAGATAATCCTGTTCTTGCAATAACAGGTCTTTCTGGTGAGTGAATAAGAGCTCTTCGTAACCGCAGCTAAAGGCTTAGCCTAGCCCTAAAGCAAGCAAATGACATATAGAAATAGTAGGCATCGCATGCCCTTGCCTTTTTGCTTTTCTTACCTCCTTTTCTTCCTTTAAAGCAACTGACATCCATGTAGAAGAAGGTTCACAGGTGGACAAAGAGGGCTGGCTGTCCCTTGGTTTGCGGCGAATATATTGTCGATCTTTAGCCAATAGCAGTAGGAGTAGCTGGCACTGGCTTTCGGGATATCAATAATACATATGCAATGTGCCGCATCTACTTGACCCGCCGGCGCGAAGGCCTTCCCCCTCTCCTCAGATGTCCACAAAAGGAATTGACAGTGAATCCTATGACTTTCCTTCTAAGACATGGTAATTGCTTTCAAGGGCTAGATGCTGCAAGTGAATCAAAAGTAGAGAAAGGGTAAGCTCCTTCACTTCATTCTCTCGCTCTCTCTATCTCTTTCTATTTTTCGTATAGAAAGATGACACACTTGAACTTGACTTATTTTCTTAGTAAGAAATAATAATCAGAAATCATCCATCTCATAAGCTTTTCAAAGCACATTCTAAACAAACGAATGCTATATGCTTAACACAAAGAAATCGATTTGAGATTCCGTAAGTAAGTCGGTGAATGCTTTCTTTTTGCTTGCGCATTCACGGATCTCTGCCTACCTATTCTTCCCCCACCAAATCCGTACTTGGCTATGTATGGGAAGATGCCTAACTTACCAGAGAAGTCAAGGATGGTCAAGGTGCCTATTCCACCCAAGGATCCGTGGTGTGGTCCGCAAGCAAAAATAAGATAAAAAAGAAGCATCAGCAGGGTCACAGTCTCCAAAAGTAGAGTGACAAGGGCTCAGCCTTTGATTACACGTATAGTTTAGTTCATAGTCCCCTTACCAATGAGACTTCTTCCTCTTTTATGGAGAAAAAGCGAAAGCGAAGGCAGCGATCATAACAACCGGTCCGAAGGAGAAAGACTGTCTTTTCCCGATCGTCGAATGCGAAGAGAGGTAGTACAAGTAAGCGAGAGGTTTAGATAAATACTCGACCATAAGGAGAGGGAGAGAAGCTAACCCCCGTTCCCAAGTCTTCTTCCACCTCACTCCTGGGGAAGGTCGTTTCTATATTCGTATATAGAGATAGACGTAAGGTTGGGGCTGGACCGGGCGGACCCCGGCTTCCGACGTACAACAAGATCAAGCCCAAACGTCGTTCAGTTTTTTCCTCCTCTTCCTGTTCTATTGATCAGAAGCACCCAGCAGCGCCACGCCGCTACTCCTCAAATAGGTGGCGGTTGCTTTGAATGAACTCTACAGTTGACTGTAAGAGTTCTTATTTTTGGACGCGCGCTGCTTCATCTCTATGGGCGTCGCGTGCTTTTATGATATTAAACCTCTTGCCGTCGAAGCCCGGCCTCCGCTTGTTTAAGGAGGTTGGCGTTCTCTTGCAGACGGCGTCGGTTATCCTGTCGCAATCGGTCTAAGTGTTCCTCCGAAAACAAATTAGAGTTAGGATCATCCCGCGTGTGACTTTCTACCTCCGCAGCGGTGACGCTCCCAGGGGACGAGACGGATTGTGGTGGAGATCCGTCCGAATCCGTTTCCGAGGAGGCATGGGGAGTCCGACTGAGATGCCGGAGACTCAGAGCCTGATGTCCCCTCGCCGAGAGGCATCATATGGTTTTGGTATGTGAGCAGCGCTCGTAAAGTCTACAGTCAAGGCAAGCCCTGCTGAGCAGCCCAACCCTCTTAGAGCAAAGGATAGGGCTCGACCGCCCAGAGAGAACCCAACCTTTGAAAGTCAGGCATGAAAGAAATCCAATTCCTTGAATTGCTGACAAAGAAGATAGAAAATACCTAAAAAGGTAGAAATAAAGAGAAACTAAGATTTAAGAAAAGGAGTCAAACTCAAGCTCGAACTTATAAAGTAAAGATAGGCGGATTAAAAGTAGTTAAAGCCCCGCCTTGCTTTCGCGTATTTAGGGCCTAACTTTGTAAAGCGTTTTAATGTTGGAATTTTTGTTTCATATGAGGCAAAATAAACATGGGGGGCCGTTTTCTTAGGCAGTTGCTGATTGGTCAGCTCTGTCTTTGCTATTTCGACGGTTTCCTACAACGAAAAGAGACTGGATCTTCAATATAAGTCTTTCTTGTGAAAGAATAGGGCAGCATTTGTTTGTGGCTCCCTCACACCACTGCTGGTGACCTTGCAAACTCTAAGGTCCTTTAGGCTGCTGGGTTAGTAAGAACAAGATAGTGGGCTTTCCCGTGTAATTTCGACACCTTGGACTTCGGCATCTTTACTTAGGGATACCCTTGGTAAATCATCTTTCTTTTCCCTGCGAGAACAGCTCTTCTTCAGCTACCGAAGCTTGCAGGTGTGTAGCTGCACCGAGCTTTCTCTTTTGAATTCGGGCACGGTATTGATGAGAGCCTTTTTTCCTCGGATCATGTTGTCTGACGTCCTTCCTGATGAGACCTTTTTCAAAGTCCCTTGTTTTAATTCGACGAAGAGCTTCTTTATCTTACGCAATTTCGAGATCAGGATATTGAAGAATACCTTCGACGTGTAGCTAAGTAGCTTCAGATTCCCTTTCCTTGGTTGCCGATCAAGGTAGAGTCTTCACAGGTGATCAAGTAAAAGAGTTTGCTAATATATATAGTTTTTGTTGAAATGATTCACTCAACACCTTTGCTCAGGCTAATGGACAAGCCGAGTCTTCCAAAAAAATAAGGTGAACTAGCTTAGAAAAAATGATAAAGGATAACCCAAGCAAGGATCTGGCATGAAGTGTAGTCAGAGGCTCTCTAGGCATGTCGGACAAAAAGACCGAGTTTCCATTAGGAGGTGGGACAAGAAGCTTAACCATACTTGGCTTTGGAAAGACTTCTGCTCGACACGTTCAAGCTTTTCCGGGAGGATCTTTTTTAAATATTTTATTCCCAGGTTAAAGACTGGGGCGGGTTTAACTAAATATCCTGACCCCTGACCCATAGTCTTCATGGATCTGATCTTTCCTGCTATTCCTAAGGAAAGGATAGTATTCAAGGCGATCAGAGTCAGCATCGGCATAAGGGAAGAAAAAGTGGCAAGAATCATTCCATTCTTCCTCGGCAAGAGCACCCGAATCCGAATTTTGTTTTTGGCCTTGTCAGTATCCCTTTGTGAGTCTTCTGCTGAAGACTTTCTCCTTAGTAGTCTCCCAATGGCCCTTGACCGGTGTGGCTAAGCCAATACATAATCACCATAAATTAGTGACGAGGGCTCTCTGCGGCTAAGAATAGAAGGTGGTGTACTAGTTCTCAGTAAGTATTGGAAGAATCCCATGAAATGTTCATCCAAAGAGGGATTTTAGTTAGTGAAAAAAGACCTTCTTTTTCTTGTTACCTCCTGCCCGCAGCCATGCACTTAATAAATCAATATCATAGGAGTAGTAGCGCTAAGCGAAGCATCAAAGCAGAAGGAGCTTGACACCATTGAATCAAGTGTTGAAAGACTACGTATGAAAATAGAATCCCCAGATGATAGGGGCCCGGGAACTGAACGATGTTAGCGCAAGGGGCTTAAATTAAAAGGCAGGTAGCATTCGATAAGCAGGCAGGTTTGGGAAACTAGCACCAGGTACTAGGTCGATGGCATGCAGAATACTCCTCATCGGTGGTAAACCATGGGAAGAGCATCACCAACCAGCTCCTTCAAATATTTTAATAGTATCTGAATGAAGAAGAATGTCGAGAGAATAGTTCAATGCCGGCGAATAGCGTAGGAAGTAACCAAGTTTGAATGGTGGAAAGCCAGCAAGGGAAAAAGCATTAGTTTCAGCGAAGCTATTCTAAGCGTCAGAGAAAAGTACTTTCAGGCAAGGTCGGCTAGCGAACCCCGCTACTCCTTTGTCTTTTAGGAAGGGAAGTCTGAGTCAAAGTCATTGTGAATCCTCAGTTTGAAGGCGATTCACCTTCACCCAGCATCTTTTAAAGTTTTAGTCTTATTATTTATCATCTGCCTGCGGCTCTGGCCGGCCCATCTTCCTCCATGTCCTCATCCGAGGTTCAAGCAATTGGTCATCATTCCTGGCCGGCTGGCCGAGGTCGAGTTCCTCCCTTATTTAGAATCTATACGGCTTTCTTCGTCTCTATTATTTGATTTATCAATAGCCAAAAACTTGACTTTCAGGTCTGCGAGAGGTCAATGTACTAGAGCTCATGCCCAAATAGGGGCTTTCTTTTCTCTTGCATGCGCCTTCCCTTCCTCCCTCATTCATTAAAATCAAAGGAAGCTTCATCGGGAAGGGATAGGGATGGCGCATTGGCTTGGTTGGCGGCTTGGCTTCGCTATCGCTCATGACTTGGTATAGAGTCCGTGTAGTCGGTGAGTACGAGTACAGCCTATGAAACAGGCTTTGAGTTCCATTACATTGCAAAAATGAATTCCCGCCACTCTCCCTTCCAGTGAACCCCACGTGTCTGCCTCCGGCTTCGAAGCAGTGGGGAAGAAAAGGACTCGGCTTAACTTCACTTGGGTTCGGTTTACCTTGTTACTATTGGAATGATGGAAGTAGCTCTTCTTCCTCTTTGCGTTAGCGACTCTGAGCTCATAGGGAGCTGGGAATTAGCTTGGTTAGCTGGAGAAGGGATAGAGTTGAAAGATCGGATTTTTTTAGCGCGCCTTATGCCTGTCCTTTCCTGACTCTGTCGATGGTATGCCTGAGATGGCAGTCTTTCTCCTTGGCTTGTACTCGAGATTAGATTCCCTTTTTGTTCGAAATCGATATCTTCGCCTTTGAGAAAGGGAACGAAGGAATTCCGTCTGTTGTCACAAGAATTGTTCAAGTTGAATGCGAATAATCGATTGAATCCGATCTTTGAAGACTTGAAGGACTAGTGTCCAATCCCGGCCGATGTAGAGTAGTCCCTTTTGGGCAGCACTTCCTCGTAGGGAACTACCTATTGTCCTTCTTTCTTGTGGTGGAACCTGGGATTCACCCTCCCAGAAGTTATTATCGCCAAAACAAAAAAAGACATCTTGAATTTCCCACAAGAGTAAAACTATAATAGTATCCGACTCATATGGCGGCGGGGGCTGCGTTCCCCTCTCTTTCTGCTGGATGGGGAGTGCATCGGTCGGCTATGTCCCTGGACCTCCTGGCTTCCCTGTCACGTCCGAACGTAATCAGAGAAGACCTGCCCAAGCACCGCACCACCTTGTGATCATAAAGAAGAATATCCAATACAATCACAGGAAAGAGTACCCGAAAAAAACCGTAACGTATCAGGGTCGTACGCCTGGAACAGTCGTACAATTTCGGCGATTCAAAAAGGAGTATATCCCTCTCCCTTAGTGTCTTTCCACTTCCCTCGTTCAGGAACAAACCCTTCGCCTAATTCTTTTGAGTCCCGGCCTGGTTTTTCCCCACTAACCAATTACGTTACGACCACTGAAGAAACTTGGTTGACGAACATGGTTTATGCGCCGCTAATGTAGCGGCTTGTCGAGCATTTGACAAACTCACACCATCCATCTCAAATAGGACTTGTCCCGCGGACACACGAGCAATCCAACCCGTAGGATTTCCTTTTCCTCTTCCCATTCTTACTTCTGTAGGTTTCCCGGTAATAGGGATATCTGCGAAAACTCTTACCCATATCTTACCATTTTTTCGGAATTGTCCGCTCATAGCACGATGGAAGTGCCCGATTATAGCCCGACGCGCTGCTTCAATGGCTCGATATGAAAGACGACCAGCTCTACAACTTTGAGTGCCATATCTTCCAAAACCTAGTTTTGTTCCGTCTGGTTTGCAACCCCTACTACATCTGCCTTTACGATATTTACTAAATTTCGTACGTTTCGGATATAGCACGTCCCTTTTTTTTTTTACTATATGAAATCCACACTTTGACACCTGAGATTCCGTAACGAGTAGATACTTCCGCAGAAGCATAATCTATTTTCTGGTTAAATACATTACGAGATGTTTTTCCATACTTTCCGCATTCAGTTCTAGCTATTTCTGCGCCTTCTGATCGACCTGAACAACATATACGGATCCCCTCAACCCCTTTTTTCATTACTAATGGAATATCCTTAACTATTCTACTAAAAATGGAACGAAATGATCTTGTTTTCTTTCTCAGTTGAAAAGAGATGTCTTGAGCAATCGGAGAAGCACTTTGATAAACAGATTTGATCTTGACCGACTCAATTAAGGTATTAGTGTTTGTTCTATTAGACAACAAAGATCGCATTTTTTTCACTTCGTTCAAATAAGAGTTGTACCCGTACGGAATTTTTCTGTTTCTCAGTATGATCTCTATCATCATCTCTATTCCCTTTATCCACTCTCCTATCCTACCTAGGTCTATGAATTTATCTATCAATTCCATTACCTTATCCTTACCCATGAGGTTCCAACATTTGATCCTTAATTGACCTAGGAGTGGTTCCCGGGCATCCTCAAAAAAAAGGTTATTATAAATCCCAACTCTATCCCTTGGAAAGAAAAAGGTAGCACCGAAGAAAGGAAAGAGCGAGATGGTGGTTTTTGTTGTTCCCGCGAAGCGAAGATCATTCGCCAAGCGAATGAAGTGGGTCAACCTCTTTTTGGCTTCGGCCAAACACTTTTTCTCGCTGGTCGAGCTTTCTACAAAAAAAGCGATGCGAGAACGTATTCTCTTATCTAAGCTTCTTCCCTGCGCATTCGCTCCCCCCATCGTAGATGGTTCAGCCACGCCCGGTGCCACGAAATGATTGAGAACTACGACGGGGTCGAAATGCATTTGGTTCTTTCTACAAAAAAAGTATTGCATGACCGAATAATTCAAGGAGGGGCGCACTGCAGGGAGGGTCCTTTTAAATAGATGACTCGTCGGGCCGTCGGAGCGGGACTTCTTGGGGAAAAATAACTTAAAAAACGAAGTTTTTCTGAAGGAGTCGTAATTTTCTATCAGGAACGCTATGTCATTTACAGCCCCGGCGTATTTCGGATGCTTGAAGGCCCCGCTGACCCGAAGTGATTTAGAAAGATTCTTCTTTATCGATGGTGATCGGTCATGGTATCCATAGCGTTGCTTCTTTTTCGGCCAAATCCTAATTTCGTTTTGCTTCTCCCGGTCGTCGAGCCTGATCGACTCGACTCTTTTCCCTGCCCTCCGGCCTCTCACTTCGTTTCGTTCTTCTTCTTTCTTGTTGCTGGAATGAAGACACCCGATCGGCCCGACTTTCCCAAATGCCCACCACCGGCCCTTCTCCTTTCCGGGTCTGGATTTATCGCGTCGTTTCAGTCGTCGTGGTCGACGGGGAAGAAAGAAATGAATGAATGTTCTTTTGGGAAAATGTATAAGAATACACCTACCGAGACGAAAGCCAAAGGTTAGTCTCGCAGGTGGACGTATCGAACCGAAATAAGATCTCAGATTGACATCTTGATAAACTAATTTACCATAATAATAAATAGAGTCAATGGTGACTCCGCCGTGGGAATAGCCGCTTCTTTCTTGATAGAGGGGCTTCCATTCACCAACGCTGACAAAAAGTGCTCTCCGAACCGTGCTGGATAGTCACCCATCACACGGCTCTCAAACCCAACCTGTGGTGAATCCCGGGAGACAAAGTCAAAGCGCTTGATCCTTTGCCCCATACTTTGAGATGCTTCTCCCCGCCGATCAAGCAGCGACGCTGCTCGTGATAGGCTTAGCTTTAAGCCGCTATCGTTCGGTTCGAATAAGTCAAGTCCCCTCGGTCGGTTCGCTCAGGTGGTCTTCCCTTATCTTCTCTTCTCTAACGTTCAGAGTTGTTCTGGTTTAAAAAAGGAGCACCGGCCGAGCGCCCTGAATGAATAATAAATGGACAGCAAAGGGAATCAATGATTCTTATTCAACCGAGTTGAAGTTAGCAACATGTCGATTACACACCGGAGGTTGGTAAGAACTGAGGGACAATGCCCCCCTAACCTAAGTGGGCCTACCAGCGAAACAACTGGTACTGGATCGGGGGTGGGGGGGTTGGTTTCGTGCAAGGCCTTCGCAGCAGGAAGAGGCAGTTGTCATTTGAAGGGAAAGGCCCTTTGTATAGGGTTCCCTGCGCACCCTGATTCAACATTTCTATGTTCTTAGTCAAGCCTAAACTTATTGAAAACTAAAGCGCTAACGCTATAATAATTATAAAAATAGCAACCTTTCGCCTTATAAACTAAAACAAAACAAGTTTACTTACTTACTATAAAAAAAGAAGAAAGCGGCAACAAGCACCTTCTTTCTCAAAGTAAACTTTCTCGCTTCTTGCTTTAGAAAGATTGCAGCGTTAGCGCTTCTTGACTAAGAACATCATAGAAAGTCAAGGCTCCTCTCCTTTTCTAGGAATCTACAACTCTCTTTACTGAGCGAGACTCCATCCATATCCCTACTAGTGGTTATATTAAATATTTTTTATTTTATCATTTGTTTGACAGCCTAAACTAGGCTCCATTTTAGATAGGTTTTCGGTCTTAATAAAAAAAATAGGTCAGGGGCGCGTCGGAACGGTCGGTGGCTGCTTAGTCTCATCCGAGAGTCTAATCTCTTTGTACTTTTTTATTATTTTTTTTAAAATAAATAAGAAAAATAAGGGGGTCGATTTAGGCTCCTTCCCTTCCACTGCATAGCTGCGCTAGCAGGTACTATGAGCCCTCTGTCCCACGCATCTAACCAGCTCGCGTGGTTCACCGGTTCCACCGAAAACTCTCATTTGTTGAAGCGGAGCATAGTGCGCTTTAGGCGCCGAGCGAGAAAGGTCTCTTTCTTCTTTCGTTTCGGTTTATTCACTGATCTGAAACTTAGCACTAGTTTTCTTATTGATTCCAGGGGCGGCGGCGTTCTTGAATGAAGTCTATCCGAACCGAATTAGCACTTCTCAGATCAGGCTAGGCCTCTCCAGCTCCGCAGGGCGCCGGGGCCCTGGATGCGCTAGCGATCGGCACATAGGGGGTGCCGGGTTTCTCGGCCTGGTATCCTGCACCTCGCGTTCATGATATCTACATTCAACTGTGCCCCGGAGACACGGTCGAAGCACGCCCGCCCGGTGTGCTTCTTTCACGACATGCTCTGGTCCCGGGTCTCTTCCAGTGGTCTTCTAGCGTTAGAAGAAGTCGTGTCCGTCCCGGACATCTGCTACGTCCTCCCATCCCAAGCTTTTTTATTCAACATATATAGGACAAACTGAAGGAAGGAAAAGACTGACCCATTCGGTGACTTTCGCGGTCGCCCTCACTGAACCGACTTGAATCTGAACTACGATTCAGATCGAGTCTTACCGAAATCGGATTTCCTTTTCGTGCCATATGCGCCTTATTGTTACTTTCTTTACTTTTTCCCCTTTTTTCTTCCCGGTTTAATATTTGTTCTCGAAAGTCTTCGTTTCGCAAACTCTCCAAATTGTTGACCAAGCAAGGTCGCACTGAGACTGTGAGAACACTAACGGAACACTCTCTGACCCCCACTGACCAGCTAGTCTGAACTGACGACCGGCCCGCAAGCTACTCGATTTTTTTTTATTCTTAGCTGCTCTGGATTCGATTCTAGATGCTACTTACTTACATATGATGTTTTCTTTCACAAGGTAGCGCATCTATATAGCATAGCTGAAAGCGGACAAAAAAAGCTGTTCCCATAGCGTTACGTAGGCTTAGCCTCTTTCTCTATCTACATTTATATATGATAATCTCACTAGTGGACAGCGAACAAAAAGATGCCACACTAAGAAAGCAATCCAATCAGGAACAAGGTAGTTAGGGACATGCGGACTAACTGCTCTGACATTCCTATTTTTTGAAATGAATCTTCGGACCTTCTGCCAGCGCTAACACCATCCGAGCTTGCACTGCCGCTCGAAGAGAGATGCCTGTGAGACCCCCTCCAGTTCTGTAATTCGAAGGAGGTTCTGAGAATGAAATTCAAACCCCTCGTCACTTACTAGTGAGCCGGAAAGCTTAGGGACGCCTCTCGTTCCTCTTCTCCCATTTGACAACCGTATCTCAGAATGTTCGGATGATTCTCTGGAACTAATATATGCTTTCTTTTTTTTAAAGAATGGGGATATATCGTTGGGAAAAAGCAGAAGAAAAGGATTTAACGGGCAGAAGAAGGGAAGTTCGGAAAAGCCTAGCAGACGGGACTATCAACTCCTTTCTATTACGATCTCGGCACCTTCCTTACCCCCCTACGAAAAATTAACCCCTATTTTGAAGAGGAAAGCTCCCAGGTTCCGCATCTTAAAAAAGTGCATGACCAGATTGGAAGAATTCGCAATGGGCCAACTCACCCAGCCATGATGCGCATGACAGAAGAGAGCGAGCACAAAATGGAGTTTCCATCTTGGATGAGGCTCACGTCCGGAAAGAATCTTTTTCAAGACTTTCTCCCCTATGTTGAACTTTCTCTATATTACCTTATTTTGGAATGCACTGGAATTTTCTGGTAGACTTGGACATGTTCCATGGCGCGAAGTCTCTTCTCATCTAATAGCTCTAATTGCGGGGATATCTAAAAAAGATGCTCCCCCTCTCATCCACATCAAAATCTTTGTCAAGCTGGGCCCTGATGAGGGATGGGAATGGCTGAATACGTCTGCCCGTACGCAAGTAAGCAACTGGCCAACAATTGTATCGAGCTACAGGCCCTTCTCATAAGATGTTGTAAGCTACGGGCCATAAAATGTCCGACGAAGCTTAAAGCAGACATAAAGAGCTAACTAAGAAGGGGGCCAACAAGCCCCTTTAAAGCAAATGCCTGTGAGAAGCCTTAGAAGTTACAGGACATAGAAGCAGGCCTAAGCAGCACCTAAGAAGCTGGTCAAGAAGTGGATTGAATCTTTTCCAGTCTAGAGACTGGCGGATTACCCTCGAAAGAAAGGATTCAAATCTTCCTTCTGCTTTGAACAAGATAAGTGGACAGATGAGTTGAATAATACAGGGACAGATAAGCTAGGCGAGGTTCCCCTTTGATATCTCCCAACCTAAAGGTTTATTCAGAGGTGGGTCTTTCAACTACTCTTTCGATGAAGGGTGCACTACAAGACCATCGGTACTAAAAAGATAAAATGGGGGGGTTTCGTTGATATTGAGTCGACTATAAACTACTCATCTTGCTTGGAACCGTCGTTGTGTATGGGAAAGAGGGGTTCTACCTATGCTTGGAAAAGGGTGAATGGTCCCAAAAGGGACGGGATAAAACCCACTAGAAAGAACGGGGGGTCATCCACTCCGTCGCTGGGTAGTCAACTTTATCCGTGACTCTGAGTACAAGATTTCCGGGATCAAGAAACTAGCAAACAAATATGCTCGGCTGGACGTATGCCCGGAAAATAAAATTGCGGTACAACTCAGCTTGCTGCAAAGCCTTTCTTTCTCGTCCAAACACTCCAGATCTGCACTTCCCTTTTCTCCATAGGGCCGAAGCTTTACTAAGAAGGGCTTTTTTTAGAGAGAGCGTAAGGGGCGATCTATATTGCTTGCCACAGCTCTATTCCCGACTCTAAATCCCTAAAGGACTTTAAGAGAGGATGAACATTCCCGTTCTATAGGTGGCACTGCCCCTATTAGAGAAGGGTGAGGGCCTACTGATTCTCTGCTAGCACTGTTAATTACCTTAGACCTACGCAGCAGGAACGATATGGAGCACCTACTCTACCGGTCGTCTGCTCTCTCGAGGTCGTCCTTCTCTAGGTACAAAAAGGACATTACGGGATATCTAAAAAATTCGATGTACTTCTTAAAGTGTGGGACACATCTCATGTTTGCCGAATCGAAAAACTATCGCCTTTGCATCCTCACAGCGGCTATGATCAGATCCCAGTGTTGGTTCACTTTGGACTTTATCCTCCACAAAATCTTCTGATCTCCTGTTCTCAATTATGTTAAGCAGCTCCTGATCGCAGCAATCATGCCTTCGAAGGTACGCTTTTTATAGGGGGGCCTTGCCTCTTGAATGAGCTTGTTCAACAATGTGCGCTCCTTCTTCCTATTAAGTATAAGGAAGGGCGAGTACCCCTTGAAGGACCTTTTGTAAAGGACATCTCCCAAGATCACAAATCGTCGGGCAAGTTCTCCTCCAGGCTCTCCTCTGACCACGAGTGGCGTACTCTGATATGAACCCGTCCTTGAGGTAATTGTAGAAATCATAATACCAAGGTTCCCATCGTCCTCGTAATCTTGACTGGTGATAGTTCATCATGTTCCAACTCTCGATAGTCTTCATCCAAGAAGATGAATGAGTCTCGTTCGACGGAAGGGCTCTCTGTGTTATGGCTGGGATGTCCAATCTCTCGATGACAAGCGACTTTATGCTTCGGTGTACTAGCATGTGTACTAGAGCGGCTGAGTATTTATTCCATAAGGGCTAGCGAGTCAGCCAAGCGATTGTAGACTCGCACCGCTCACTTAAGGTTTTATACAGAGGGGGTTGTATTGAAGGGCCATAAGCTTTGAATCAATATGCGTTGGTTCCAATCCGGATCTCGTAGTTTGGGTCTCGAGATGATATTCAGGAGACAAAAGAGCAGAGCTAATAGAAATGCTTATTATAATGGAGATACTAATTCTTTAATAAAGACTTGTGCCCATTGTCCAAGATTCCTTTGTGGGACTGTATTTTTCTTCTTCTTGACTCAAAAACCCTCCCATTCAGGACAGAACTCTGAGGGTATCTCTGAAGATTTAAAATACAGAAGAGCGACTGCCAATCAAGACAATATTGAAGCACGCGCCTTAGGACCGATCCCAGTTAAATATGAAAACGAATCCGCGCGCTCCAGTAAGAGAAGGGTTTCCTTCATCGATCGGAACAAAACTAGCAAAAGAAAGAGGGAGCTGCGCTATACATAATACTAAGGGACCCAGGCTCTGCCCGAATGATACGATCAGCAACTTCTAGTACCCAAGCTATGTGATCAATAACTATTCTCCTAGAGGCGAATCCCTCTGGGCGCCCTAAGCAACCGAAGGGTAGAGAAGATGAAGAATAAGGGTAATCTAAGCATGCGCCACCAAAAGGAAAGAGAGGACCGATTGATACCAATAGCAAGATACACATCTTTTTTTTTAGACTCCGAGGGGTGAGAATAGTTGAAGATCAGAAGATTGGCCTTAATAGATTAAGTGCAAACTTTCTTTTTTATATTATATTATATATATATGAGTAAGCCCCTTCCCTTAGGAACAGAAGGATTCGATTACATCGGCTGGCTATACGCTTTACACATCGTCTTATGTGCTACCTTCGGTCAGGGTTTCCCTTCTCTTCTGCGGCATCAGAATCAGAGGACAGATTTATCGTAACATCCGAATCAGGGGCGACTATTGGCTTTATTAAGACTGTTAGCCCTGAACTTATTCAATTAAGTGTTTGATAATTCATTCATTTAACAAATAAGGGTTTGTGTATTTTTTAAAATAAGACTTCTTCTTAAGTAGAATTCACCTTTTTTCGTATTATAACACATAAAGAAAAGATATCTCCTCAGAAGACGATTACGCGCATCTAGGAATTAATAGCAAGCACAGAAGCAGGAAAGCTAGCCACCGTGGAGTAGCATGAAATGCGCACCGAATCGTCTCTTTGCAGCAAATCGTCTATTATTGAATTGACTGCTTGATAGAATAGGCGGTTATCTTTCTGTTAGCAAGAATCCGCTGTTAGAGAATACGCTTGAACTAATAGACGGATGGGATTGATTGATTCTAAATCCGCCAAAAGTCTTTTAGTCAACAAGTACGGATTTATAGACTGGCATCTTATCTTAGAATAAAGGTTTAAGAATCCAGATCAAGAATAGAAGTAGAAGCATGCTAGCATAGAAAGAAGTCCCGAGTGAAAACGACTTTCCTTAGGATGAGCTTTTAGGGAAAAGTCTAAGGAGCTTATTCGTCGATAACAAGCCTTTATTCAAAAAAGGAATAGAACCGGAAAGCTTTGAAGGCTAAGGTCGTAGAGACAGATCCATATGCATATGTTTATAGGAGTGAGACCCCCAAATTTGATGGTATTACAGGAAGCTCGGCCATACGGGTTGAAAAATCTTCATTCGTACCATACCGAAAAGACCGCTGGTAGATTTTGGTAAGTAAATCAGAATCTAGTGCACATCCTTGCACCTCTCCATATGTATGTGCTTTAGCCCTGATGCCATTACAAGCCGGGATTAGACAGTCCAGACAGACAATACAATCTGTGTGTGACGAAATCATACGGCTATGCCAGGGCGAGCAGTGCTGCTGCTCGGCAGTCACCCGCAAGGATCCTGCCTTGTTAGTCATCCGTAGAGCTAAAGAAAATTTTCTTTAGCCTTAAGTCATTCCCACACACCGACCAGGTTAGGGTGGCTGTTCAGTAACTCCTAGCCCTACTAGAAAGAGAAGATAAATTGCTTGCGCGCTTCGTCAAGTGAGAGAGCCACTTAATTAGCAATAATGAGAGAGTGCTTTTATCTCATATGAGAAAGCGACGGGATAGGGTTAGTTTGAAAGGGCTACAGCAGGGGAATGATTTTAAGTCCTAAGAATAAGATCTTCTCGGACAATTTAGTTTGAAAACCTTGCCTTGCCTTTAGTTGAACTTCCCGAGTGGGAGATCAGTTGCAGGAGTTCAAAAAGGGGATGAGGAAGGTGACCATGCAACTTACGTGGGTCAGAAGCAGAGGGTTCTCAACTAACTAGTCGCTTCCCGGGAAGAGCCTTTGGTTCAGTCTGTTCCGCAGTTCTAGTTTCAATCTTGTTGTAACTGACTCCCAGTGAGGTGAGACAGGCTCCCCACTATAGCTATGGATTCCCGCCTAAGCGGTGGGTGACCACTTCTTCAGTATTATTGCTTGTTTAGTGTCGTTTTCTTGCTTGCTTTCTCTTGCTGTAAAACGTCTAGAATCATTCAAGTGGTGGATATGCCAATTGTAGCTAGCCTGAAGTGAAGGAAGTTTTTCCGGTACCGCTAGCTCCCTTTCACGAGAAGAGAGGCACACATTAGACTTTACTTTCAAATAAGCTAAAACCGTAGCCTCTGGCACACCCACATCGGATAGGACCACTTCCCCTTCCCCCCAGCCCAAGTTCACCCTCCTATGCTATGATACTTGGACTAGGGGCCTCCTCCCCTTGTGCTTTTATACACATGGAAGTACCTTTAATTATCAATTCGCCTTAACATAGTAAAATTTCTTTGGATTTGGTGACTACTATTTTAGTCCCTCTCGTCCCAAACTTCCCCTTTTTCCACAGAAGCCCTCCCCCCACTTTATTATTCTGCATGCTTCATGAGTGGGAAGAAAGCGGAATCTTTCTTATCCAATACCAATCCGGGAATACTAGGCTAAGCATGTAGCCTAGCCGCTTCACTCGTCAAAAACAGGCTTATAAGAATGGTACTAACTAAGAATGCTATTGGATGAGGAGATTTGTACTCAGGAAGACCTGGTAAAACTGAACGACTTTCGGCGGTTCCTTCTATTATCTCCTTCACGCTACCCAATCCGAACTCATGAGTGCCTGTAGCAGCATTGAGTGATCCCCTTCTCCGACATCGATACCCTAGGGATTACAAATTGTGCCAACTTCCCTCTGCTGCGTCGCTCTACAACTGGATACTGCATCTTTCTTTGCACTAGTCGAATTTATTGGAACCCTAAGAAGGAATCTACTGTCTCTCGCTTGACTTTATCGGTAAAGCATTTCTTGCTAGATCGAATTGAGGGTGACTTCTTCCCTTCCGCTTACTAAGGCGCTTCGCTTGTGCGTTTTCAACATCCATAGCTTCTGACTATGTCGGTGAAAAAGGTCCCTATTTTCTATTTCAAAGAACTACTTATGATCTGAGACTCTCTATCTATTGTCTGACTTTCGGCATCTTTATTTACGAGGAATTGCTAAGTAGGCGTACTGGTTGTCTCTTCTTGAAATGCTTTCCCTTGGCATCGGTGCCAGCTAGGACTGGTAGCATGTTCTTCTCTTAGGCTTTCTCTTGGTGTCAACATAGGAATGGGAGCTGTTTGAATGGATGCCTTTTTCCCCTGATCTTATAATACGAAACGCAATCGATTGAGAAGTCGGAATCTTTACTAATCGGCCGGGTGAAGGCAAGAAAATAGTTTCATTTGCGCACCACGGGAAAGCTTGAAGATCAGAGAAGCACCCTTTGGAATAGCAAACACTTTACTCTGGCCACAGGGAAGACATTTCTTCAATTAACATTCTGGTGACCAAGCTTTAATATTAATAGAAAAGAACGCAATGGATATTTTGAATTGAAGCAATTCCATCCATCTTCGATTCCCTTCTCCATGTGTAAAATGAATCAACAATTCTCATTGCTTCACTCGCAGGCGCATCCACGGGACACCCATACCACAACTTCGGATTCGAGTCAAAAGCAGCACGGGAGCTATTAGCCTTAGGTTCGGAAAGAAAATTCTTTATTCATATTAAACGGTAGCTTACGCTAATATGAGAAAAGGTTAGGGAATGACTAAAGAAGAACTACATTCATAGGTAAACCCCCTCTTTCTATTCGTTTATTCTTTTTTGTTGATTAGGTTCTGCCCTTTTCGTGCTGGCTAAGATTGATAATACGACTCAAACTCCTAAGTCACCATACCTGATTGCTTTGATCGAAGCTTAAACAGGGCCTGTGCTATCAGAGTGCTTTACTTTTTTTCGAGCGGTTTATCTTGTTTCGGTTGCCGATTGCTTTATTTTATGCGTAGATTGGTTGGACCCCGCTTTGACCCAGTCGTGAGACGAGCCGCAGGAAACAACTAGGTGTCAGCGGAAAGTAAGTCCTTGAAAGTTGGCAGATCGGCATGGGCGGTTAAACTAAAACTATTAGCTCCTCCGGTCACTCTTACAAAGCCTTATCCTTCATGTCTATCTTCCATGACAAGATGAATCTATTGCCTCCTCGCCTCACTTCCACTATAAGTTATTCTGTATGGGACAAACGCCAGTCACGCTCGTCATTGTCCACCGCACCACTAGTCACCCGACTCCGAATCCCATTTTAGAGATCGTTCCTTCCTCTCTCTGCAATCAAACTAAAGCCCTAACGCTATAAAGCCTATAGCCTGCCTTAGTCTCGCGCATACGTTTTCTTGCTGGGTGAGGGCTTTAAGACCCTATTCACATAGCATTCCTGACTTATAACATTTGAATTTCTCAAAAAATTTTGAATTTGAAACGGGTATGGCTTTAACTTCATTCATTTTGACAAGGATAAAATCAATGGGAAGAGGTGATTCATGTTCAAGAGAGCTGTTTTGTAGGGAAATATTAAAATTATATATGGAATCCCATAATTTCCATTGAGCGGGTATATGAAATTAAAAAAGAAGACTAAAATTTAGAAAAGGTTTTCCAATAAACTCCCCAGACTATAGTAAAATGGAGGGAGATGAAGCTCAAGAACAAGCACTCAAACGAGGGATCCATGTAAAGCAGACCGGCAGCCAGAGATTCCAATAGGCAAGAACGGTCCACACCAGTATGGGCGCACGGGAGTACTCTCCCCTCAAAGTACGCCACCGGTTAGGTTGAACGTAAGATGGCTTTGTGTTGTGCGAGAGTGGCAAGAATCGGGTCAGATTTCGCCGGGACGCAGCTCGATTGCCTTTCGTGCAGAGGAACCTTCGACTAGGGTTCGTACGATGCCCAAAACCTTACAGTCCACAAGATCTATTTCGAACAGCACTCTACGATAATTGTTGGAGAATTGGATGTAACTCTATAAACTCCTAGATTATCTCCTATCGCAGAATACCTAGTTTGAACTCCTACTCGAAATCGAAAGAAGGGAAGGTTAGTGGCACTTCTTTTTCACGCTTGAACTACGGGACAGACTAGCGGAAAAAAAGTTACATCCATACGGGAATAACCCCTGTAAGTAAACCCAGTTGTCTTAGGCTCAAATCCGCACTTTCGGGAATAGAATGCTTCTTTGACAGAGCTTTAAGCAATTGGACAAAAAGGTTCTGCACGTGAATCAGACTGGCTTTATCTCAGGATGTGGGATTACCGATGTCACGATTGGAATTAGGAAAGGAAGCCTCTGTCCCAACTTTCTTTCCAGACTTGTAAAAAAGGAAATTCCCACGGCTTCCGCGGAGAGACTCGGCTTGTGAGCTCCTTCTCCAATGGAACCTACTGTGTATACTCTTGCTTCACTGGAAGACTCGCTCGCTCTGTTGGTGTAGGTCTTACCTTTCTTGATCCCTTGGTTATGTGTTTGGTAAATCTTCATATGTGTAAATGCTGTGACTTGTTGAAAACTGTTATTCTCTATTATCGTTACCTAAAAATGCCAAGGTTCAATATAAGGGAATTTATTAATGCATCATATATATTACTAGGGCACCAATGAAAATACCAAAATGCCTAAAGAATTCGGAGATACATTTCTAGACGCAGTCTAAGTCAATAGAAGTCTGACTTAATGTGAAAAAACTATAGAAATGCATCTTCGTAAATATTACGGAGATGCATCTTGGGCGCTGGTTGTACATAACGCGTCATAATCATTCTTCTTCTTCCTCACTTGTTAAAAAAAAGAAGTTTTCTCTAAAGCCCTCTCAAAATCACATTGTCTCAAAATCAATCAAGCAACATCAAAGTTTCTTCAATCATCACCGAAAGATATCAAAGAGCTTATTCAACTACAACAACTTCAAATATTCCTCATTTTTATAATTTTTATTGTTGTAAACTTTTTTGAATTTTTGTAAAAATTTGTAGAAAATGATTATTAGGTATTGAAATACATAGTTTATGCATGTTTGATAATTTATACATTATGAGAAATGTGTTTCATAGTTAAAAGTAATGACCAATACATTATTTCATTAACGCCATTGACGAAAATGAAAGTTGCAGGAAATTCTGGAGATGCATCTTCATATATTTTCAATGTTTGGATTCTCAGGAACCAAAGATGCATCTCCGTAATTCATCAGTCTACATTTTTTTTGGCTTTCTTGCTTGTATGGTTGCTTTTAGTAATTGTGAGACAGATGTCTAGTTTACTTACATGCATTATGGCTGATAGAAACGAAAGATTGAGGCACAACAAGATTACACAACATGAATTTATCCGGATGGTAAAAAGGAAGGGCAGAGGAGGCCGAGGAACTCGGGGAGCTCTAGTCTGACATACGCAATAATTTATATTATTTGTTGTTTGGATTTATGTTAAGTTATTTTTCTACTTAATTCAACTTCATTGTATATTTCGACTTTATTGTGTATGTCATAATGACTTGTTTTGACTCCGGATTTATATATTTCATTTTTTGCATATCGGTTGTATGATTTAATTCACATCACATAACAAGGGCATTAACATTTAATAATCGTCATTTTCATCTGAGTCACCGTAAAACTAACTTAATTTGCACTATTTTGATTATTTACGAAGATACATCTCCGTAAACCCTAAACGAAGATGCATCTTCAAATCAATAAATGTTTAAAATATGCATTTCAGATAGGGATGGATGATGTGTGTTTTAAAATACTTTGGAGATGCATCTCTGAATCAATTGTAACGCTTTGACTTAAGATAATGGTGCATCTGGAGAGGCGTCTTTAGAAGCTAAAGGCATTTTGGGTTTTTCATAAAGTGTTTTTCCATCTCATAGAGTAGGATAAGAAATCCCATAATATAATATAGCTATCGTGAATCTAAGCATATCAGCCTGATACTTTGGAAATAGGTAGGGTGAACAAAAATAAGGCTCCACCTATAAACCGAGTAACCCAATTGATCCAATGGAAATTTGGGCAGACCTATACGAGTTAGCAGGTGTGTGAGTGAACAATAGCAGTTTGTCACATATATTTTGGTCGAGGATCTTTTAATGCACCCTATATATTTCTTAGGCACCACACAAAAATACTAAAGTGCCCATAGTTTTCGGAGATCCATCTCTAGTCACACCCAATACACACTTAACGTAGTCCTTTTGAGTGATGTCTTATAAGTTTAGTTTTTTAATACCAGAGATGCATCTCCAATATATTTTCGCAGATACATTTTTGGAACGTTTACACACCTGTAGTAGAAGCAGACACCAAAAATATGTAATTTGACAAAATAAAATTAACATTCATAACATAAAATAAGCATTATATAGATGATTTTAACATAAAATGCAACATTACACTTTAATATACAGGTGGACGCTTCAACATCTTCATAATATCTTTAATTAATCTTGAAATTGTCGCTTCCAACTCGAACAGAAGTTTTATTTTGAAAGGGAATATATATATATAGTTCCACACCTTATTATCTTATTCTGAAGATGCATCTCCGGAATCTCTCCTGAACTTATCAAACAGAAAACAAAACTTTTAAAAACAGAATGGTTTACGTTGTATATGTATTGAGTGCGTCCGAAGATGCAACTCCAAAAACTAGAAAGTATTTTATTATTTTAATATAGGATGTATTAAGAAATCCTTTTTAATTGCATGTTAAAATTTTGAACCCAATGGTACTTACAGTCGCCCAATTACATAATTAATACTATAAAAGTGACACATTATGCCTCTATAGTCATCGTGTTTTATTTCTGACATTTAACACTCATGATTCATCATCTTCTATAGAGTTAAAAAAATTGATGCTTCTAAATTTACTTTATCATCGTTTGTATCAAGTTGACATCTCTTTTTTACACTAACACTTTATATTCATACCTACAATGCATACATTCAATTTTTTTAATAATTGTATCTGTCTTGATTGTTGTGCAACAACATTTTCTTTGGTTAATGTCTACGGTATGTGAAAAAATAGTTTAAAGATAGCATAGCTGTTATACTAAATATTAACATGTTAGGCAATGATTTTTTTTTAAATAACCATGTTTTTCAAATTAAATCCCTAAATAACCATTTTAAAAAAAACAAAAACAAAATAGTCACATTTCCAAACAGATGCGCCAGTTGGACTGACGCATCCATTTACATTTCAAAGGAGGCGCCAACTCCATTGTCACCAATGGCGTTGCATGGAGACGCCATGGTTGCTGGCGCGTGCATGTGTAGTTTAGCACATGCGTCCATACATCTGTCGCATGCATGTGTGCTTGTGTGGGGCGCCTAGGCCTTTGACGCATACATTTCATGGTTCATCTATAAATATCATGCGCATCTCCCATATTTTTTCCACACAACTTCTTACCCTTCAACCCTATTTTCTTTCATTCTACTTCAATCACCTTCAATTTTGTTTTCTTTAATCATGTCTGAATACATTCACAAGAGAAATGTCGATTTAATCTTTTCAGCAGTCGCACCATCGATAAAGATTCGATTTTGGAATATAGATTTGTTAGAACGTCTTAATAGGACGTTGGACCGTTGGTTAGAAGGAGAAATTGCAGATGGTGAAAGGATTATAAGGATGCAATGACTTGAGTTCACGTTCAACCAAAATGGAGAAGTGCGTGAATGTGTGGATATTAAGATGACAGAGACGTTTGCAGGATGGTGCATAATATGTTAAAAATTGGTTTGATGGTTGTAATCGCTTAGTTATAGTAATGGTATTTTAATTGTTGTAGTTGTTTGTGTTGTTGTTTATGTGTTACTTGTGTGTTGAATGTGTTGTATTTGTTTGTGACGGTATTTCCTCACAAAGTTATCATATGAAATAAATTTTGTTTTTTATATATTACAAAAGAGGTACGTGTAAAATTATCTTGTTGTGCTCATTCCAACACTAGGACAGTTAGTACGATTGTGACCTGGTTGACGGCATGAACTACATAATTGAACCATTTTGCTCGCTGTATCCATTTCGGTTCGAATACGGGTTCTGTTTGGGCGACCCTTTTTATTTCTTCGCATAACTTCATTGTGCCAGAGAATGTCCCCTTGATATTCTGGCCAGTAATCATCTTTTGTAACTACTGAAAAACTAATTTTGTAAATATTGGATAAGCTTATGACTTTGTAAACATTAAATAGTAAGTAGGATGGATCCCTTCGAACCTTTGAACATGCCACAATGAAATAGGAGCAGGGCGTAAGTAAGGCTTGTAACTTTCCGTAGTCACACCAACCTCTATCTAGTTCCACTTTGTATTGTCCCATCGGCATGCCTTCATTGTGATCCATGGACTCAACAACATTGTATCAACCTTTAGTACGGTCAAACACTATGACCACGTGTGTGTTTGCTTTGACAGCTTCGTATCTAATGAATTTCATTGAAGCATCACTGAACAACTGCCCAAATTGCAACAATGAACTCCATTTGGAACGTCTGGTCTCAAACCTATCCAATTCATCCACCTTATCCAATGCTTCACATGTTGCGTACCTATTCAACCTCTGCAACACTTACTCATCTATAAATAGGGCATCAACTCACAACACTCAACATTTGTAACACTAATAATCAACATCTGCAACACTCCATTTTTACCACACTCAACCTCTACAAGTATGGTAATACAGTAAATATTATGTATTTACCATTGTTACGAAACATAAATAAGGTAAGCACATATAGTTGGTGTTCAGCTGTTTTGGCCCATCTATATAGTGCGATGTGTAAAAATGCCAAAAAAAAAATACTTGTACTTTTTATTCATGCACATATTTGCTACAATGGGGTTGGTCAATAATGTAGTCACTCGCCCCGGTAAACGAGAAGCCATTCATATTCTCGTTTACAACAAAGTAAGTTTAAAACATTATCATATAATTAATTAGACTTTATATTACAATTAACTGTAAATAATATTTTTTAGTTGTTTTTGATCTAGGTGGTCAGTTAGAGGGATGAACTACAATAGGTGTCTGAAACACACTATAGTAGTCTATCACAATCTATTGGATCACATTGGACCAGACGATGTAATACTCCTACACAACTCTATTTTAATTTAAAAACAGTTATCAAATTATTTATCATCTAATCATGTCGTATTGTTGTACAGTTTATCTGGAGGCCATATCTGGGTCTTTGTTTACTAGTAATTTCTGACAAACAATCGCTAGTCCTCCAATATTATTAATCTTGGTAACTTACAGGATCGACTAGATTGATCCTAGGGCATGTGTCTCAAGAACTAGTGTTATGGTGATTTGACTCATGATTAAGTTTGTTTCTGGTTTATGAATGGTAAAAGGTGTTTCGACAATAAACTCTAAATGAAATTTATGACTTTAAAGACAAAGGATAAATGGTAGTAATCCTGTAAAAAGGGCTTTTTTAAGATCCCAAAGGTAATTGGCAAAAGTAAAGATAAATAACTTGAAGTGAAAGGTTTTAAGTTTGAAAAGATGCTGGAAATAAAGGTCTAGCGAAATGTAAATGCAAAGGTAAAACCAATGACGAAAAACTTTGAAGATAAAGGCAATTCGACAAAATAAAATACAGTAAATGGTTTAATTTAAGTAACTTGAATTAAACAAATAACATGAAATGTAATCATGGTGTTCTTCATACATACATTTTCAGCAAAGACTCGTTTCTCTCGCTCCGGTACTTTGAGTATTTTTAGTGAATTTTGTATATCAGTTTGAACACCCGAAATCTAAAAACTAAGACTCCTATTTATAACAATTTGACCCTAACGGTCTCTACACAGATGATTGCCACGTTCGACATTTTCAAACGTTGCGTGTCTCAGATGCTTCCACGCGTTTTCTTGACGAAACTACTTTGTTTGAATTTCAAATCTTTCCCGCTCGAAGCTTCGAATCTACCAAACGCTGCTCTCAAAGAGAACTTGTGGAGATCCTAAAATCTTCTAAGTCTTCAGCTTCGACAAAAAGGTCCTTTCTCCCAAGAAAAGGATTTAATAAACAGCTTCGACAAAGCCATTTTTATATTGTTCTCCAGAATATAACATTTTCAAAGAATTTCAACCTAATGGTCGAAATCTCCAGCTAACAGTCTTGATCATCAAGTTAACCATGATGATGATGCAGTTTGGACAATAAAAACACCAATTATCTAGTTCAATACTATGGATATGCACCAGAGTGAACGGGTAAAACTGCAGTTCGGCATGCAGTAACAAATTCCAGAATCTCCGACGTGTTTGGGAGATTGGCATAAAAAAAGAGTCGATGCCCAATGGGATTATTCCAACTAGAGAGACTTTGCAAAAGAGATGCGTCATCATTGGAGGAATCGACGATAACACATCTTAAACGAATCAGTCATATATGGTGCTAGACTAACTCAATAGTATATGGCATGGTTTAGGTCGATTACAATGCAACAATTTTTGTCTGAGCCAAGGTATTTGATTGATCCACGCCAACTAGCTTCGTCGTCATACGCCCAACAATAAGTCCCCGTCCAACAACAATGTCAAACCACCCAAACCCAATGACCAACCTCACAAAATCACCCTACCACATACACCCAACAACCAAACACCCAACCTCGCAACCCGTTCATGCCACACACTCAACCTCAAAACTAAGAATCAAATCCTACCCACCAACAACCATACGCAGCCAACACAACAATCTATAGCCCAGATGATTCATACAATTCATGCCATCGTAACCCCCCACCAATGACGACCCAAACATCCCATCACCACAACACCCAACCATTGTTTAACTATAATACACCCCAGGAACCATTGCTTCATTTCCAAAATGATTCAATGTCCTAATTCGGGCAACTGTATCATCCACAACTCACCCAACCACATTGAGCCAACTTCGACAACATGGACACCAAACTGAATTACGGAAGCATCGTTGGCGAGAACTCTTCCCCCCCCCCCCCCCCAGCTATTGGAAATAAATAATGACACGTCTATCAAATATCGTTGAACCTTCCATCGGACTTTCACTCCAGCCACCATTGGATCATGTCAACACTCAAAGACCCGAAACACCTCAGGAAAATCGTGGGAGACCTGGAAGTCAGACTAACGCATCTGGATGTGGAATAGGGGGCGTTTCAACCGGACCGGTCATTGAATTTTTTGTCAACTCCATGTAATTTTTACTATAACGTAAATAAACTTTTTTTCAATATTTTTTATTTAATTATTAAATTAACATTTAAAATAAAAAAAAATTATTAAAGGTGCATGCGCCAGATGCATTGGCGCATACACCAATGCATACATGCATGCGCCAAGAGTCATGACGCCTACATGCATGGCCATTGGGAGCAAGCGCCATCTCAAATGATGCCTCCTTTGAAATGTAAATGGATACGCCAGTTCAACTGACGCATCTATTTGAAAAGATGGTTATTTTGGTATTTATTTTAAATAAATAATTATTTAGAGATTTAATTTAAAAACTATGATTATTTTAAAAAAAATTATTAGACAATTTAAGGATATTTTAGATAGTGCAATCATTTTTTCATCACACAAAATTAGTTTAATATATTACAACGTATCATATAAATATTATTGATATCATATCCGTTTCTACTCTTTTTATCTTTCTCTTATTTTAATCTCATGTAAAGAAACTAGGGTTTAGCTACTGCCAACCTTTGTCACTATCTAGTATGTATTTCTGGGATAGTACATATAACACCTTTCATCTCCCCTGTGGAATGATAACTCCTACGCTCTTCGACGTAGCTTCCATTTCTGGACTTCCTCCGACAGGAGAAACCTTCGACCCCTATCAAGACTGCGAAAACTTAATTGACTTTAACGTCAAGAATGCTTCGTTCAGCACTTATATTAATTTGTATCATGCTGATGGGGAAGAAGTTTCCAACGTAGAACATATAGCGTTCTTGGGTCAGTGGTTATCCAAGTTTTTCTTCTGCTGTAAATCTATGCAAGTTGCAAAGAGATTTCTAACCCTTGCTAATCAATTGCACGCTGGTCAAAAGGTATGTTTAAGTGAACTTCTATTGGCTAGTTTGTATGAGAGTCTAGGGTCTGCTAGTTCCAAGTTAAAGGAGTATAAAGCTGGTACAAACTTATTAGTATCTGGGCCTTATTGGCTTCTTCAATTGTGGCTCAATGCCACCTTCGAACCCTCTTTGCCAACACATGGAAATGTTGATGAAAATGCCCCAGAGATAGTAAATCGAAGCATTGAAGGCACCAGACTCCTTCAGTTGACTCCAGTTGATGATGTTGACAATCTGCAAACTTCCCTTGCCAAATATACCCTGATGTTCTCTAAGCGTCACAATTTCTCTTCTTCGATGGCTCCATTTGCCAATCGAACCCATGGTCCTTCTTGGTTCACTGCTTCGCTTGAAGATGCCGTTAAGAACGCCAATACAGAGATCAAAGACATATGGTGTGCATTTCTATTCCCAAGGCTGCTTGTTTCAAGGATCTTGCCAGTAAAGAGCCATGTTTGCTTGTTGGCTTACCAACCTAATTTTGTCTCTCGACAATTTGGGTTGTGTCAACTCATTCATGTCTCTCTATTCAATCGAAAGCACGGGATATGTTGTACAGGGACTGATTGGAGCGCTCGAGACATTGCAACACACAAGGAATTCCATGCAAACTTTACTGAATTTCACTTAATAGCATATCAACCATCATTCCACTCTACCAATGGGTTCGCCACTTGGTGGACAGATTTCTATTCAAAGAACATGTTTACTACTGCTGAAATCAAGGAACGTCTAACGAAGGCCTTTTCATCTTTGCAGGAAAATGTCTACAAGGGTAAGCTTACATATTCTGAAGAAATACAAGCATTCCAAAAGTACTTTGAAATTGTCTATAACCTAATGGAACTTGTTCAAACCGTCTGTTATGCAACGCCAATTTTAAAAGAGAAATTTGAAAAACAAATTGCCAAAAAGAAATTTCCCAAATCTGTAAAACCTGAATTTAAATATGATTTGGCCTTTGAGTGCGAACCATCCAAATTTCCAAATTTACCCAGTGCAGACTTTGCTTTGTCATTTTTTCCCCTTACCTAGATTGGTTCACATGTGGGAACATTTTTAATGAACTGAAAAATGACCGACAAAGACCTGCTAAAAGAGTAGTTGCAACCAAACATACCTTAGACAGTTTCAAAGGCTTTCTTCACTTTGACTTGGATGCAGTGAGAATTACCTCTTCGACATGTAAAGGTGTGGAATGTTTGGATTTCTTGGTCTTACAGAAAAAGCAGATTTTGCTGATGTGACGATCGCCACACATTCATGACGCTCGTCACGACCCAGACTATGACGACCGTCACAGGCCCATGACGAGCGTCACACGGCCACAAATTGCGCTTTGAAGCAGTCAGCAACAGGCACCAAAAAAGTGCCTATATTTCCTCCAACAAACTTTTCCCCACATTTCCCTCTCTCAAGACCAAGTGTTCCATGAATTCCTCAACTACCAAGACCTAATGGACACTATATAAAGGACTCAATTGGGAAAAATTGGGGACGCCTACTTTGATTGGATGCCTACTTTGATTTGACGCTCTGCAATTTAATTTCCAGTTTTTAGCATTCAGCAATTTTTCTTTCTTTCCAGCAACCTTGTTTCCGTTGCCTTATTGTATTCGCCATTCTTTTCATAGTTTCCCTTTTCCAGTTAGTTTTTTAGTTAGCCATAGTAGTAGTTTCCTACACTAGGGAGCTACTACACCTTTGTTTAATTTTAAGTAGTAATCTGTATTGAAGAAGCAAAGCCTACCGACTTGTGGAGGACTGCTCAAGTGCTCCAAGAATCGCTATACTTTGTACTTCGATATCCAGGTTTTTATTGAATTATTATTATTATTGCCCATTTATTGTTATAAGCATGTTTGCCGCTGAGTTAATCTGTTTATGTCTTGCGATTGCCTTATTTAATATGTCCGGCTAAACAACCGGTATCGGTATGTAGCAACTTAATTTGATGGGATTTAATAATAACCCGTGAAAACCCTTTTTTCTCAAATAGCCTTTTAGGCTGAAGTTTTTAATCTAAATTTAATTAACTTTATCACAAAAGCGTGAAAAGCTATTTAATACGATTTTGCCACGAGAGTGGGAAATTAACTAAGGTGAGAACCAACAATCGCGAGAGCGTGAGGCTCGAGCTGGATAGTAAAAATTAGGCATTGGGTTTAAAAACAGCGAGAGCACTTTAAAAACAATTAGAATTTATTTATTTTCAAAAAGTAATTTTGACTTCAAATGGGACAGCGAGAGCGTACATTCTGACTTAAAGTTATAGGTTGAATCAACAACCACGAGAGTGTGAGATAAAGTCTTTTAAATGAGCATTTTCTATTGAGAGATATTTGGCATTTAAACTATTCACCGGTGACTTATCGAATCTCTGACGATTAATGCGCTGCATATTGATTCCTTCCTTTAATTCTTTCTTAAAACCGAAAATTTCCCTTAGATTTACTATATTACCCCCGAACTCTTACTAATCTATTCCCTTAGCTAAACATAGTGACGTTAGCAGCACTAGTTTGACCATAGGTCCCTGTGGGATTGATATCTTTTGAAACTAAAGCGACTAGACTGTGCACTTGCAGTCAAGTACCCGACAGACTATATTTTATATATAGCCACGACAAGCATCATTATCTCGGCTTCGGGAGCCGCTTTTCTTTTGTTCTCAGCCATGTAGGCCGAAATCTTTTCGGAAAAAAAAGACTCAGGCATAATCCAGGTCTTCATCCCAGCCTGTTGGTCGTACTTCATATGATTCCCCTTCTTCTAGGTACCCCATAATTTTCCTATCCCACTGAAAGCCATTGGGATGTAGAGTCAAGAAATACAAAGCATTTTTACTTGGGGAGTAGCTGTCTTCAGCTGGGTGGCATGGTCCTATATGAGCCAAGTTCCTATCGAAGTTCTTCTTATCTACATGGTTCACTTCTGCCATGAAGTAACTTTGGTCAGCTTCAAGATTTTCTACTACACCATCTTCTTTCCAGATGGATACCCTCTGATGCATGGTCGAAGGAACTGCCTCTATTCCATGGATTTATTCCCTTCCTAGCAGCAAGTTGTAATTCGCCTTCGCAGGTATCACCATGAACATTGTTGGTCTTGTGATTGATCCAACAATCATATCTACTTGTATGACACCCAGAGTCTGTCCTATCTTACCCTCATAGTTCGACAATACCATATTGTGAGGTTTAACATCAGCGTCGAACATACCTATCTTTTTCAACATGAATTGAGGCATCAGATTGACTGCTGCTCCTCTATCCACCAAAACTTTGTTCACCCCCATATGTTCAAATTTAGCTCTAATGTATAGGGGCTTGAGATGGTTCTGCATCCCTTGGTGAGGCCTTTCAAAAAGAGTGTTATGCTCTTCGAAAACGCCGCTGTTGAGAACATAGTAACACACAGGTTTATGCTTCGCCATCTCCACAACATCCGCTTCCTCATTATCTTCAATCTCCGCCTCCTGATTATATTCGTATGGCAAAACTCAGACCACATTGCAATTCATATTAATCGATGACACTCCGTCAGACTCAAAGTCGTCAGTGAGCATTTCTTCCTCTCTTATTTGTTCCTCCTGAACTTTCTGATTTTTGTTTTCATCTGGAAACAACTTCCTTCCCACAGGGGGTTTGGTCGAATTTGTAACATTTGGGGGAACCTTGATGTTACTGGATTCTCCAATCTCCCTCGAAGTAATCTCTCTTTCAACCTTCCTCAACCTCTGATGTCTTCTCCACTGAGACCTTGACATGGGATTCTTTCCTTTGTAGTTCTCCAGTCTGATAGCCTCTCTCTTAGATGCCTGGAACTGTTTTCTATAAGCCCAAGAGGTTCTTCCTCCATCCTCAAAACTTTTCCACTTTCCCTTCTTCGACACCGCCTGAGTCCATTTGTCCTCAGGGACTTCTGCCGGAAGTTTAAACATAACTCTTTTCGCCCTTGGGTGAGGGTTATCTTGCCTCCTATGAACTCTCCTCTTGTCGAATATGTACATATTCGGGTTACCTTCGTGTCCATTCCAACCTTGGTTAGATGAAATTCTCTCGAACGCTTCAGCCAATTCCCTGTTGTAAACTGCCCAACATCTGGGACACATCAAGCATTCTGTTTCGTACTTGTAGCAATGCACAATAAAACCAAGAAGGCTTTCTCCAGGCCTAGGATACACCTTCAGTAGTTGGCTTTCCTTTCTCCAATTTCTCTCAGTCTTAGTTCGTTGCCATCTTTCATAGTCCTCAGCCACCCTTCGACACATCATGATGCTACACCTTGGGCACAACAGCATGTCAGAATTTCTTTTGTGACACATCCAAAGGTATTCACGTAGGCTCTCATTAGCTTTGGGGTAGCCAAAATACATTCCCTCTTGATCTATCTTCAGACACCTCTCCACTTCCTCCATTTCTGGGGGGGGGGGGGGGTTGGTTTAGATCCACCACGTTGACACCTAGATTGGCGCCATCAGCGATTGAAATTTCCTCAAATTTCTTCCTTAGGCCCTCAGTAGCCTCAGTTGCCTTCCCATTAAGACCTTCAGTGGCCTTTGGTTTGACATTAGCAACCTGTTCACCTTCGACAGAAATTCCAAAGGGAACATCATTATTTAGGCCATCAGTAGCCTGCTTTCCAACTAGCACATAGCCTTCAGTTCCTGTTTCCTTCACAGCCTCCACTTTCACCATGTCAATCATGTTGGTTTCGACAGGTTCAGCATAATTTGTGTCAGCAATGTTGAGGGGGTCAGCGTCAACCTTCATCTGGTTTTTCCCCTTGTCAACGAACTTGAGGCGGCCATCCTTAATTGCATTCTGAATAAGATCCCTGAAAAGAAAGCATTGTGAGGTTTTATGGCCTAAAAAATTGTGATATTTACATAAGCCTCTTTTCTTCTGTTGTTCTAACGGAGGAATTTTGGTATTAGGAGGCACTATCATTTGGCCATCTTTTACTAATAAATCGAAGATTTCATCACATTTGGTAACATCAAATGTGTAAGTCTTTTTAGGAGATCTGTCATTCTTTTCAGTTTCGACAGGATTCCTGCCATTTGAAGGTGTAAGTAATTTACAAGCATAAGGGGGTGCTTCTTTTAATTCAGCCAAATCTACTTCGAATTCCTCGAGACCATAAGGGTCATTAGAGATTTCAGACTCCTCATCTTCGAATTCGACATAAGCAACCCTTTCTTTCTTATAATTCTTATTCGCTCTGGCCTTTTCAGCTTTTAAACGTTCGACCTGTCGAACCCTGTTTGCTAATTGGGCCATATCTCTTAGATACTGGGTATATAACTTTTTCCTAATGGAATTTGGTGGCAAAGTTGTAAACCACATGAAGGCATTCTTCGTTAAAGAACTGGGGAAATATTTCATTCTTAGGTTCTCACTGTTCGCCAAACCCCTTGCCTCAGTCATGTATCTAGCTATGTGTTCTATAATGGATTCACTAGTGTCCCCTGAGAATTTGGTGAACTTAGGGATTTTACAACCCCTTGGTAGTTCAGTTTGTAGGACGTATTCTGATAAAGGAGAGCTATAATTTGGCCGTCGAAGTCCTGTATTCAGACCATTATGGGCCATGATTCTCTCTATCATAGTAGTTAATTCATTTTCCATCACGTTTTCTCTCCTAACCCTATGAATTACTTCGTCTGCATCCTGGTCTCTATTAACCATTATTACTCTCCTAGGTTGTTCTTCAGGGACTTCCTATCGAACTGGCTGTTGTTCTAATCTCGTCACCATGACCCTTTCGTCAAGCGCTTGTCTAAGTGGTTGAACCTGATTTATAGTTGGTTCTTCTTCCTGGATTATAACTTGGTTTAGTCTGCGTCGAACAGAGGACTGAGGGGAGCCTAGGAAATCTTCTATGCGTCCCATCTGCGCTGACAGTTCTTGGTATGTTTGGGCATTATCATTGTTAGTCCTATTTACATTCTGTATTAGGGGAGAAAATATAGTATTCATTTCTCTGGCAAGAACTCCTACCATATCATGGTCACTAGCATCCATTTGTTGTCAAAAGGCTGCCTGGTTATTCGTTGTAAGGGTAGGTAATAGGGTGGATACTCCTTGTGATTGGGTATTTCGACCTACGTGGTTCATGCCAGAACCAGAATTTTGAATTGGCGAAATAACCGTATTATGGGGTTGAGTATATATGGAAGTATTATTTTGAAGCTGGCATGGTAGTAGATGGCATTCCATATGGGTATTCTCTCAAAGGCCTAAAATTCTCAAATCCCGGTGGCCTAGGGGTTGAATTTGCAGAAATGTCTGCTACGCTTGACATAATAGGCATTGTTGTCGAATTATTTAAGGCCATGGACCCAGATGTTGGTATGGCCTGTGTACTAGGGATCTCAGTGGATGCATCAATCGAACTTGTTCCGATTGTGCCTGTTCCCTGGGGAGGAAATTGTTCCCCTTGACTGGTTGTATTAACCATCTTTTTTGTGTTTTTTCTTTTGGTTATAGGTTGCGAATTGTTGGCTATCTTACCACTTCTAAGATTCATGCAACACTATGATTTTTTAACTCAAAAGAATAACAACAATTTTGTATTGTAAAAGTAAAAGACACTATTATAATTAACAGTTCTTTTGACACTGTCCCACTAGGCGTGCCAATTTGTTTACCAGTAATTTCTGACAAATAACCGCTAGTCCTCCAATATTATTAATCTTGGTAACTTACAGGATCGACTAGATTGATCCTAGGACATGTGTCTCAAGAACTAGTGTTATGGTGATTTGACTCATGATTAAGTTTGTTTCTGGTTTATGAATGGTAAAAGGTGTTTCGACAATAAACTCTAAATGAAATTTATGACTTTAAAGACAAAGGATAAATGGTAGTAATTCCGTAAAAAGGGCTTTTTAAGATCCCAAAGGTAATTGGCAAAAGTAAAGATAAATAACTTGAAGTGAAAGGTTTTAAGTTTGAAAAGATGCTGGAAATAAAGGTCTGGCGAAATGTAAATGGAAAGGTAAAAGCAATGACGATTTTTTTTGAAGATAAAGGCAATTCGACAGAAGAAAAGACAGTAAATGGTTTAATTTAAGTAACTTGCATTAAACAAATAATATGAAATGTAATCATGGTGTTCTTCATACATACATTTTCAGCAAAGACTCATTTATCTCGCTCCGGTACTTTGAGTATTTTTAGTGAATTTTGTATATCAGTTTGAACACCCGAAATCTAAAAACTAAGACTCCTATTTATAACAATTCGACCCTAACGGTCTATACACAGATGATTGCCACGTTCGATATTTTCAAACGTTGCGTGTCTCAGATGCTTCCACGCGTTTTCCTGACGAAACTACTTTGTTTGAATTTCAAATCTTTCCCGCTCGAAGCTTCGAATCTGCCAAACGCTGATGTCGAAGAGAACTTGTGGAGATCCTAAAATCTTCTAAGTCTTCAGCTTCGACAAAAAGGTCCTTTCTCCCAAGAAAAGGATTTAATAAATAGCTTCGAGAAAGCCATTTTTATATTGTTCTCCAGAACATAACATTTTCAAAGAATTTCAACCTAATGGTCGAAATCTCCAGCTAACAGTCTTGATCATCAAGTTAACCATGATGATGCTATAGTTTGGACAATAAAAACACCAATTATCTAGTTCAATACTATGGATATGCACCAGAGTGAACGGGTAAAACTGCAGTTCGGCATGCAGTAACAAATTCCAGAATCTCCGACGTGTTTGGGAGATTGGCATAAAAAAAGAGTCGATGCCCAATGGGATTATTCCGACTGGAGAGACTTCGCAAAAGAGATGCGTCATCATTGGAGGAATCGACGACAACACATCTTAAACGAATCAGTCATATATGGTGCTAGACTAACTCAATAGTATATGACATGGTTTAGGTCGATTACAATGCAACAATTTGTGTCTGAGCCAAGGTATTTGATTGATCCACGCCAACTAGCTTCGTCGTCATACACCCAACAACAAGTCCCCGTCCAACAACAATGTCAAACCACCCAAACCCAATGACCAACCACACATAATCACCCTACCACATACACCCAACAACCAAACACCCAACCTTGCAACCCGTTCATGCCACACACTCAACCTCAAAACCAAGAATCAAATCCTATCCACCAACAACCATACGCAGCCAACACAACAGTCTATAGTCCAGATGATTCATACAATTCATGTCATCGTAACCCCCCACCAATGACCACCCAAACATCCCATCACCACAACACCCAATCATTGTTTAACTATAATACACCCCAGGAACCATTGCTTCGTTTCCAAAATGATTCAATGTCCTAATTCGGGCAACTGTGTCGTCCACAATTCATCCAACTACGTCGAGCCAACTACGACAACATGGACACCAAACTCAATTACGGAAGTGTCGTTGGCGAGAACTCCTCCCCCCAGCTATTGGAAATAAATGATAACACGTCTATCAAATATCGTTGGACCTTCCATCGGACTTTCACACCAGCCACCATTGGATCATGTCAACACTCAAAGACCCGAAACACCTCAGAAAAATCGTGGGAGACCTCGAAGTCATACTAACGCATCTGGATGTGTAACAGGGGGGTGTTTCAACCGGACCGGTCATTGAATTTTTGGTCAACTCCATGTAATTTTTATTATAACATAAATAAACTTTTTTTCAATATTTTTTATTTAATTGTTAAATTAACATTTAAAATAAAAATAATAATTAAAGATGCATGCGTCAGATGCATTGGCGCATACACCAATGCATACATGCATGCGCCAAGAGTCATGACGCCTACATGCATGGCCATTGGGAGCATGCGCCATCTCAAATGACGCCTCATTTGAAATGTAAATGGATACGCCAGTTCAACTGACGCATCTATTTGAAAAGATGATTAGTTTGGTATTTATTTTAAATAAATAATTATTTAGGGATTTAATTTAAAAAATATGATTAGTTTAAAAAAATTATTAGACAATTTAAGGATGTACAATCATTTTTTCATCACACAAAATTAGTTTAATATTATTACAACGTATCATATAAATATTATTGATATCATATCCGTTTCTACTCTTTTTTTCTTTCTCTTATTTTAATCTCATGTAAAGAAAGACAAATGATGTTAAGCATTCTTCTCTAACCAGATTAATTAAGATTGTTTTTTTGTTTAATTTCATTGACACGGAAGAACAATACATAGTAGGCAGTTATAAAGACTTATATTTAGACCATTAATATTTGGAACACAATTCTTCACTTGTCTATATTTAAAATTAAAAGTGTGTAAAATCTAACCACTTAATACTTGACAAAAGAAAAAAAATACTGGAGCACGTAATTTAAACACTTATCACTAATCAATTATTAGTTAAATTTAATATTTTTATATTTTCCAATTAAAAATTAAAATCATTGTACTATAAATATATTATAAAAATTGTATATGAAAAAAATATATCTAAAAAATTAAACTATATTAATATTTTTTTATTATTAATCAATTAAATAAACATAACCTTTTTCTAATTTTCTAAATAATACTGAAAATAATTAGAATATATCAATTCAGTTCATTATAAACAATACATTAGAAAATGTTTATTCCAAAACAATGAGAACATCTAGAACTTACTTGCTATAAAAATATCATACTTCAATTTCTTTAGATTGTTTTTCTAGAATTGATTCACTTAAAAAAACTATTTGAGTGTATAATATATAACCATCACAAATGTGTGTCACTAATTAGTTAATTAAATTTATTTTTTTAATATATTTTTTAAATAAATATTAAAATAATTATAATATACTAATTGAATTTTATAATTAAAAAAATGCACGAGACAAATGTTTTTTATTTGAAAATTAGTTATATTAGTATCTTTTAGTTAAATATTACTAACATAAAAATGAGAAAACTGAAAGAATCAACATAGATTGGAATAATTCTCAATCCAACTCTGGGGAAGTGTTAACACCTGAGTTAACTTCTAGAGATTTCAGACTCTGAAGAAAAATCTATCTCTGAAGGAGATTATGAGTTTGAAGACGAGTCTGACTCTGAAGGTGATTCTGATATAGAAGGAGAGTATGAAGGCGGGTCTGACTCTGAAGTTAAATCTAATTTTGGTCCAGATTCTGATGATGACCCAGATTCTAGTGGTAATCATGCCTCTGAAGGTGGTCTAGCCTCTGAAGGTAGTCTAACATCTGATATTATTCCAACATCTGAAGAAGATTCAGAACAGGTTCAAAGATCCCGAAGAATCAGACAAATACCAAGAAGATTTGCAGAGTTTGACATGTTGCTAGATAATGAGATAGACTCTGAAGAGGAAGTCATTCAGTGTGCCATGTTGGTAGACTCTGTACCAGTAAGTATTGAAGATTTTGTCAAGAAGAAAGTATGGATGAATGCCATGAAAGAAGAACTTGAGACTATAGAAAGACGCAAGACTTGGGAGTTGATTGAACTTCCAAATAAGAAGAAAGCCATTAGTGTGAGATGGGTTTACAAGTTGAAACTGAACCCAGATGGATCAATTGGCAAACACAAAGAAAGGTTAGTAGCTAGAGGATTCTACAGATATCTGGATTAGATTACTTTGAGGTGTTTTCACCTGTAGCTAGACATGAAACATTAAACTGACTTTGATCTATAACTGAATTTTAAATTATGTTAGAAATTAGTTACAGTTTTCTCTCTTCCATCTTCATCTTCAACCTTATACACCAACAACCTATTCCTATAAATAGGTGATAACACGAAAACGTATCGTATTATTGGCTCTATATGCATTGCTTTTTACTCGATTAACACTACTTATTACATGGTATTTTATGTTTATTTGCAGGTATTTATCGATTAAAAGGTTTACCACAAGAAAAAGGGAAAATAGCAAAAAGGAAAGAAAAAGGAAAGAAAAAGGCAAGAAAAGAGAAGAAAATGAGGTTTCCAAAGGGATAATGGACCACCAAAGCAAATGGGCTTGTGGCGCCCATTATCCAAAGGATGTGGCGCCCGCCACATTGGGCCAAGAGGGAGGTGGCGCCCGCCACCAACCCTTGAAAAGTGATGGGCGGTTACTACAAGAGTGGCGCTCGCCACTCATCATGGAAATAGGGTTGTGGCAAACGCCACAACCTAGTCTTCCTACCTTTCCTACTTTTCCTCCACTACTTTTAGCCACGGTTTCCACTAACTTTTGCTACAAATGAGGAATATTGAAAGGATATAAAAAGTACCATTCAAACTCGCACGAGACATCTCTCTTCTTCCAGTTTTCAGTCTACGATTAATTTTTGTTATGCTTTATTTTTCTTTTAGTTTCTAGGCAGTTTCTTACCATTGTAAAAGTGATAGTTTCTCCACATCGGGGACTATTACGGTTTATTATTTTTACGCATTTGGGATTCAATTGTAAGGGGTATTCATTGCCAAATCCTGCCGGAATTATTTAATCGAAGATTCAAGATTCAATTCCAGTTCTTAAATTGCAATCTAGGTTTATTATTGTTTATTGTTTTATTTATTTATGCCTTACTGTATGTTTAATTCCCCAATTGCCATGTTTGTCACCGGATCTATGTTCGGCTAAACCCTTAGGGATCGGTATGTAAAGACCGTCGAAACGACGAGATTCAATAAGTAAATGGTGTTAGTTTTTATAAAACTTATTTTTCTGGTTTTAGTTTCTTATTTTAATCAAACTATTTTTCGTACGAGAGTACAAAACAAACTAAGTCTACGGTCAACAAGAACGAGAGTTTGAGATTTTAACCAGATTGCTGGAACTAGGCATTGGTCCTAAACACAACGAGAGTGCTTTAGGATTAATTAGACTTTATCTATATTCAAAAAGTACTTTTAAATTCAAAATGAGACCGCGAGAGCCAAGCATTCTGGTTTAGGAGTATGGTCAAAGTCAATAAAAACGAGAGTGTGAGACTAAGTCCTTTCTATAAATAATTTCTAATGAAGAATATTTTAACCAATAAGATTACACCAACTACCTATCGAATCCCCGAGGTTTGATGTATTACATACTGATATCCCCTATATCTTATATTTTATCTTTATTCTATTTTATAATTATTTCTCTTCATCCCTCCAATCATAGAACAATCATCAGGCTTAGATTTACATAGTAACATTAGACCACAATATGTTCGATTATTAGTCCTTGTGGGTTCGATAATCTTTAAAACTACGCGATAGGATTGTGCACTTGCAATCACGATTCACATGGATTTACCAAAGTTGCGATCAAGTTTTTGGCGCCGTTGCCGGAGACTAATTTAGTCAATATCGTAACTCTAGCGTTACCCAGTATAGACTAAGGCAACAATTCTTTTTCCCTTTCTACATTTGTCGAGTGTATGCCAAATACTCACTCTCAAGGCGAGAAATTAAAGCTACAATTCGACGAACCCGAGCATTATCTTAGATTAGAACGCCGGATACGAGACTTGATACGGAAACATCGTATCAAGCTAAATCTTCCTGACCTTAACATTCCAATTTCTGAATGAGTTGTTCAACCAGAGATGGCCGAACAAGTGCAAAACCGTCCTCTTAAGTATTATACAATCCCTTCACAGGATGAACCTCATAACAACATCGTTGCCCCTGCGATCGAAGCCATCAATTTTGAGCTAAAACCTTCATTGTTGTCAGCTGTACAGCAAAACCAGTTTTCAGGTAGTCCCATTGAGGACCCGAACGTACACTTGTCAGTATTTTTGCAATACGCAGACACGGTGAAAGCGAATGGTGTCAGCCCAGAAGCTATAAGTCTTCGTCTTTTCCCATTTTCATTAAGATATAGAGCTAGAGCTTGGCTCCAGTCTCTACCATCCAACCCTATCACTACGTGGAACGAGTTAAAGAAAGTCTTTTTAGCCCGATATTTCCCACCCAGTAAGACGGCTATGCTAAGAGCCCAAATAAACGGGTTTAAACAAAAGGATAATGAATCACTTTTTGAAGCTTGGGAGAGATACAAAGACATGATGAGGCTATGCCCACATCACGGTCTAGAAGAATGGCTGATAATCCACACTTGAAAGTATGACCCAGAATCATTACCAATGGGGAAGCGAAAGAACCTCTGTAGAGAAACCTCAACCTAAGGGCGACATGTACGAATTGAGCAATCTTGACCATGTCAATGCCAAGGTAAATTCCCTGACTCAAAAGATAGACAACTTGACCATAACACCAGCAGCCACCGTGGCTGCCGTAGCACGAAACTGCGAGATATGCGGAGTTCAAGGGCATACTGCCCCAGAATGTCAACTCTTGACAGGAACTTCCACAGACCAGGTGAACTATGCTCAAGGAAACCCCTACTCAAATACTTATAACCCAGGTTGGAAGAACCATCCTAACTTCTCATACAAAAACAATAATGCATTGTATGCACCTTATTAAATACCCGTTGTATCCCTAGAATATCATAAAGCTGCCACAAATACTCAAAAAGCTCCTAGGAAATCAAACTTAGAAATAATGATGGAAAACTTTATAGCTACCCAAGCCCAAACAAATAAAGATTTCTTAAATCAAAACATACACACTAGTGAGCAAATCAAGCAGTTAGCAAACAAGATAGGCGCATTAGCCACCCACAACAAAATGTTGGAAACACAAATCTCACAAGTGGCTCAACAACAAGCATCTACTGCTACTCCTGCAGGCACATTTCCTGGACAGCCGCAACCAAACCCGAAAGGTCATGCAAATGTTATTATATTATAAAGTGGGATAGAACTAGACGGAACGTCTGACCCTAGAACTCAAAACCCATCCATGCATCAAGACCCAGGTAAGGTAACTAAGAAGGAAGATGAAGAAGAGGAAGATAAAAACGAAGAGGCCGTAGAGAAAGAAGAACCTTATGTGCCTCCACCACCATATAAACCCCCTTATCCCTTATCCTCAAAGACTTGTTAAATCTAAAAGTGTAGGGAAATTTAAAAAATTCGTAGAGCTTCTAAAACAATTGAATATCATAATACTCTTTACAGAAGTCATAACTCAAATGCCCTCATATGCTAAGTTTCTCAAAGAAATCTTATCTAACAAGAAGAAGATAGAGGATAACGAAACCGTTACACTTACTGCTGAGTGTAGCGCCATAATACAAAACAATATGCCTCATATGCTGAAAGACCCAGGTAGTTTCTCCATACCCTGCGTAATCGGAAAATTTGTCATCGACAAAACACTATGCGACTTAGGAGCCAATATTAGTTTAATGCCCTTGTCCATATGCGAAAGGCTAAAAATGGGAGAACTAATACCTACGAGGATGTTTGTACAACTTGCAGATCGTTCTGTTAAATTTCCTGTAGGTATGCTAGAAAACGTTCTGGTGTGTATAAGATAATTATATATTCTTACTGATTTTATAATCATGGATATAAAAGAGGACTCCAACATCCCTATCATATTGGGAAGACCATTCCTAGCCACAGCCGGAGCTATTATAAATGTTAAGGAAGGCAAGCTAACATTCGAACTTGGTGAGGAAAAAGTCGAGTTTATTTTGACGCAATTCCTAAAGGCACCAGCTATAGACGACACCTGTTGTCTACTAGATGTCATCGACGAATGCATAAGAGAGATGGAGAATGAACAAGCATCATACTCCAAAATACTGAAAATTCCAAGGCCTCCTACTTTTGACGAAGAAAATTCAAGTAAGGAATACCGAGATGACAGCCTAAACGAATGCCTGGCACTAACGCCTGATCATATGCCTTTCCCAAAGAAACCAGCCCTAAAACTTAAGACGTTACCCAAAAATCTAAGGTGTGAATTCTTATACACTGAACTTGAGCGACCTGTAATCGTAAATGCAGACTTAGGTCAGATAGAAACCGAAAAGCTTCTACATGTTTTGAGAAAATACGTAACTGCTTTAGGCTACAATATCTCAGACCTAAAAGGAATAAGCCCTTCCATATGCATGCATCGCATAATGCTAAAGGAAGACAGTAAGACCTCTAGAGAACATCAAAGAAGGATAAACCCCATTCTGAGTGATGTAGTAAAGAAAGAAGTACAAAGGCTGTTAGAAGTAGGTATTATCTACCCAATATCCGATAGTCAATGGGTTCAGCCCAGTACATGTTGTACCCAAGAAGGGAGGCGTCACAGTCGTTAACAATGAAAAAGGAGAATCTATAGCACAAAGAGTGGTTACTGGAAGTAGAATGTGTATTGGTTATAGAAAATTCAACAAAGCCACTCGGAAGGATCATTTTCCTTTACCGTTTATCGATCAAATGCTTGAAAGATTGGCTAAGCATTCTCACTTATGCTACCTAGACAGTTATTCGGGATTTTTCCAAATTCGTATTCATCCCGACGACCAAGAGAAAACGACCTTCACATGCCCCTATGGTACATTCGCCTACCGACGAATATCGTTCGGACTGTGTAACGCTCCCGCAACATTCCAAAGATGCATGCTGGAATTTTTTGCAGATTTCATAGATGACATCATGGAAGTCTTCATGGATGATTTCTCGGTATGCGGACAGAGTTTTGAAGGTTGCTTATCGAATCTTGAAATGGTACTAAAAAGATGCGTAAAAGTGAACCTAGTGCTAAACTGGGAAAAATGTCATTTCATGGTCCGACAAGGAATCGTGCTCGGACACATAGTATCCAACAAGGGGATTGAAGTTAACAAGGCCAAAATAGAAGTTATAGAAAACCTCCAGCCTCCGAAAACTGTAAGAGAAATAAGAAGCTTCTTAGGACACGCCGGTTTCTACCAGCGATTCATTAAAGATTTCTCAAAAATCACAAAACCACTAACTGGTCTATTGATAAAAGACGCAGAATTCATCTTTGACAACAAATGCCTAGCGGTGTTTGAACAACTGAAAACAGCTCTTATTACCACACCTATCATGCAACCACCCGATTGGAGATTACCTTTTGAGATCATGTGTGATATTAGTGACTATGCTGTAGGCGCAGTCTTAGGACAAAGAAGGGACAAGAAACTTCATGCAATATATTATGCAAGTAGAACCCTAGACCCTGCACAGATGAACTATGCCACCACAGAAAAGGAACTTTTAGCCGTAGTGTTCACTCTGGATAAATTCCGTTCCTACCTAGTAGGAGAAAAGATAATTATCTATACCGATCATGCTGCAATTAGGTACCTGTTAAACAGAAAAGACGCCAAACCAAGACTCCTAAGGTGGATCTTACTATTACAAGAGTTTGACATAGAAATCAAGGATAAAAGAGGCACGAAAAACGTCGTGGCCGATCACTTGTCGTGAATGGAAGATATTGAACCTAAACAAGTGCCTATAAACGATGATTTTCTGTACGAAAGACTCATAGCCCAGGGTGCTTCCGCCAGACTTGACCTACCAACAAAAGAAAAAATTCTTCCACGATCTTAAACACTATTATTGGGATGAACCTCTACTTTTCAAGAGAGGCGCCGCCGGAATTTTCCGTCGATGTGTCCCAGAAGATGAGGTAGAAAGCGTATTTCCCACTGTCATTCTGCTCCCTATGGAGGACATGCAAGCACCTCGAAGACTTGCGCTAAGATCTTGCAAGCCGGACTCTTTTGGACCACTTTATGGAAAGATGTCCATATCACAATCACAAATTGCGACTGATGTCAACGCACTGGCAACATATCTAGACGTGACGAGATGCCTCTTAAAGGCATTTTAGAAGTAGAAGTCTTCGATGTTTGGGGAATCAATTTTATGGGACCTTTCCCATCTTCTTTTGGTAACAAGTATATCCTTGTTGCGGTCGATTACGTATCCAAATGGATTGAGGCCATTGCCTCTCCAACTAATGACACACGAGTGGTAATCAATCTTCCCGAGATTCGGAGTACCGAGACTTGTCATCAATGATGGTGGCTTCCATTTTATTTCAAGGATCTTTGAAAAGCTATTACTGAAATATGGAGTCCGGCACCGCGTAGCAACACCCTACCACCCACAGATGAGTGGGCAAGTAGAAGTCTCGAACCGAGAAATTAAACAAATCTTAGAAAAGATAGTTGCCACCTCTAAGAAAGATTGGTCCTCAAAATTACCAGAAACCCTGTGGGCATATAGGACAGCTTATAAGACCCCAATAGGAACCACACCTTTTAAGCTAGTTTATGGAAAATCATGTCATCTGTCGGTGGAATTAGAACACAAAGCATATTGGGCCATTAAGACCCTTAATCTCAATTATACTGCCGCAGGCGAGAAAAGAATATTAGATATCCATGAACTAGAAGAACTTAGACTAGATGCATATGAGAATGCTCGAATCTATAAAGAAAGAACAAAAAAATGGCACGACAATCGCATATTAAGGAAAGAATTTAAGGAAGGCAACAAAGTACTCTTATTTAACTCCCGCCTCAGACTCTTTCTCAGAAAACTTCGTTCTAGATGGTCCGGTCCCTTCGGAATTACCAATATCCTTCCGAATGGAACAATAGAGATAAAAGGAAAAACGAGCGAACCATTCATAGTAAATGGCCAATGATTGAAACATTACCACAACAGTGATAACAATGATTTCATTGCAAATCTTAAGCTTGCAGAGCCTCACGCTCACTCGAAAGAATAACGCCTATCCTTTCTGTCGAGCTTACGACAATAAACAAAGCGCTTTGTGGGAGACAACCCACACTCTGTCTTTAACTATTTAATTTCATCATAAATTTATAATTATTACTATTGCTTAATCTTCATTTCGTTGTTTTCTTCTTTATTTATTTTTCATAAAGTTAATTGGTAAATTTCTGTATTATTGACCATTTCTAACTTAATGCTATTATCTACTTGATTTTATCTAACTACTGACTATCACAATGCAACAAGTAGATTGCATGGATATAGTCTTCAGAGGCAGAGCTCAAAGGAGACGTTTTGAGGCTGTAGCTCATAGAGAAATGACACTAACCTTGTACCCAGATGGATGCTTCATGACCAAGTTAGGTATAAGAGACAGTGTTACGTTCCTAAATAACCAACTAGGCTGGGACACCTTTGCCATGAAAAGAAAATTTAGTTCCTACAGTAGGTTGACCTTAGAATTCCTAAGCTACCTAGTACATCTGCAAAACCATGGTATTGGACTTAAAAAAGGCCTAATCACCTTTAGGTTGTTTGATATGGATTACCGCTACACCCACAGAGAAATGGCTGAACTCCTAGGATGCCCTCATGGACCTGATACCTTTACCATCACCCAGGAAGACAAGCTAGTAGACCATCAATTAGATCTCTTATGGGGTAGCATCACAGGAAACGACCATCCCGAGCCAGACCTTATGCATTCAGAGAATATCCATAATCCTGCGATTCGTTACTTCCATAAGATCATAGGTCACACCTTGTTTGGACAGGAACATAACAGAACCTTTGTGTCCAAAACCGAACTCTTCATAATGTACTGTGCATCACAGGCCCGACCTGTTAACACTGCTACATTTATGATAACTAATATGTACCGTATGGCACAAGAAGACTTTGGACCAATTTTAGTGGGAGGCTTAATGACCATGATAGCTAATGCCATCGGATTGAGACAACCACTTATCAGGCTCACCCCTTTAGGTGGAATACGACCAATGAATATTGACTTTTGCTTCAACACCAGTATCATTAGGAACCTAGGTCCAGACGTGTTTGAGTTTCTAATCAATCGCGAAGTAGTACACCTGTTTACCCTGCCAGACCCTAGGACGAGTGTACATGATAGGAACAATTGGCACATTTATCAGCACTTCTACTCGTTCGCTCTTCCTACCAGCAGTCGTTGTAATGGCTGATTTATTATAGTGTTACCGATTTACTGACTTTTATTTTATTTTATTTTCTTGTTGGGAATTTTATTGTTATTTACTTTTACACATTGAAATTTATTTGATTACTTTATTACCTTTTATTCCAGTAGACAAATTATTTCATTTTTTCCCGTCTACCTGATTCGTTTATTCGTCAATATTGCGATTAAATTCCATTCCAATGTTTCATGTTTACTATTCTCATACACTATATTATTGGTAAATTAAAAATTGCATGGCCAAAGCAAAATAAAAGCACATGCATGGGAAACCACACTGCATGTGGCGCCTGCCACACATAATTGTGGCACCCATGTGAGGGCTGGAGCTCCCGCCACAGGGCCCTAGTTGTACCCGCCACACACACCAAAAGTGGCGCAGGCCACTACACAAGCCTGCACGCACAGGTTGTGTACTTTGGTCCATTCAACTCACATTTATTGTGATGTTCCTTGCATGCAGACAATGCCTTAATGACATTCAACCAATTTCAAAACTCTTGGACCAAGGCATTGACTATGGTAAATGCTATTTATTTACCAATTAATTTTCCAACCACCTTCACCTCTATATAAACCACCAACATTACCTCACCAATTCACAACTCTCATTCACATATTTCTCTCATCTCTTGCTCTATTCTCACTATATTACACAAGGAGTGTGAAATCCAATATGGCATAAATGAGGGGATATGAAATAGTGTTCGGAAATGGCGAGTCAGGCGAATTACAAGAGGAGACGCACACGTCTCTAAGCGCCAGAAAGATTGAATCAACAAGGTATGCCGATGAACACTGTTTATATGCCTTAGGAATTCAAGATAGTTTTAACTATATGCTATATATTTTAAATTTGAATTATTTTCTCTCTCTCAAAGACCCTGTCTATGCTCAACTAACATTATAATTCCTAAGCTCATTAATCTTTAGTCTCACACCCAACACAAACTGCTCCAGTGGAACTGTCCAGTTTCGTTTATTTAATGTCGAGTACGCCCTTACATTCTCCCAACTAGCGGACCTGCTACATTTCCCCCATGGGGATGGCATAGTAAGTGAGGTCCCAGATACTGAGGGTTGGCAGCGCGCCTTCCAACCATTTTGGAGGGCAATAACCGGTACAGTAACCCATAATTTTGAGGGAAACAGAGCCACCTTAATTCAAAACCCGGTTATTCGATATTTTCGCCAAATATTGGCGTGCACCATTTTCAGTCGAGCAAACTCTAACAAGGTGAACGAAAAAGAACTCTTTTATTTATTCGTCACATTTTTGCCATAAAAGGTGAATACCGTCCCGTTTATGTTATCTCACATGCAGCCCATTGTTAATGTGAAGCGAGACCCGATTATTTTTGGAGGTTTAATAACCTCCATAGCCAGATTCCTAGGACTCGAAGAAAAATTCTCCAGGCTAACCCCGCTCCCGCATCATGCCATTGACATTGACATTGACATGGCAAGAAGCATGAAACTAGTAAAACGAAGGAGTGACGGTAAATTTAATTTAATAATTGCTAATAATATGTTACAAGAATTTATCCTCCCAAATCCAAATCGCACAGATGTGCGCAACCCGAATAATTATTGTTATACTAATAATCTGGTGCCTAACCAAGTCCCCACGCACATTCCTGAGAATGTAGCTGCTGGTGGGGACACCGATGAGGATCACATTCCGGAGCAAACTTCTCCTGCTACTGACCCACACACCACACACACTTCATTTGAAAATGTTGCAGGTACATCTTCCAGTCAAAGACCAAGAAGAAATGTGGCACCAGCCACTCTTGATGATATCTATGCTGAACTGTTGCGGCGTAGAGAATTAGACGCTCAGTGAGACCTACAGATCCAAACCATAGGAGCTCAGCAAACTGAAATGATACAAATCCTTCACCAAATGCAGCATGATCAACACGACTATGCTTTCAGGACCGAACAGAACATGTCTGGCTTGATCGATGAAATGGCAACACTGACAATGCGTGTGGAAGATCTCCAAAACTATACGCCACCTCACCATCCAGGAAATGGTGGACATCCATGTATACGTGGCAGAAGGCGTCAGTAGCAGAATAAACCAGGTTCTACCTTTCTTTCCTATCTTATGCCGTTGCATTGGGCACAATGCAAGATTTAAGTATGGAAGAGGAAGCTTTATCGTTTTTTATTTACCGCTTTCTAGTTAGATTTAAATTATTGTTATTTCTTTTTGTTATTTTATAATTTAATGGTTATTTTAATTTTTGTTAAAGTGTCAATCGAGTTAAATATCAATGTGATGTCGAGTCCTTATGTGTGGTTTTCGTTATTTACTGATTCTCCTGTTTACTTGAGCCATACAATTTTTTTGCAAAAATCTAGACTTAGAGAGACATTGCGTCTTTTGAAAATTCTGAACTATAAATCAAACTGAGATTGAATTGTAGAGATTTGGAAAAGCTTTATAAGATCAGTATCGCTTTAACACCTTAAATCTCCCAAGTATTAGATCGATTTGAGTATTTGTCATGCCATAGCCTTAAATTCTATCCTTTAATATTTCCTTAAGTAGTTTATCTAGCAGTCAACACCATCCTAAGCACACACTACGCAAGAAGTCGATGCAAATAAGTGTATGATTTCAGGCTTAAAAGAAGAAAAGATTATGAAATGTATGAAAAACGTTGTTACCTCTAAGTTAGGTGATCCTCACCAGGTCATTTAGCCCAATGGTATAACCATCTTTAAATGTTATTTGAGCCAAAGTGCGAAAAAGAAAGAGATAAATGAAGATGAGATCATAGTCACTAACAGACTATCTTACTATGAATGTGAAAGGATAACGGGCTTAATGTGATTGCGCCAGAATGAAAAAGGATAAAAAGAAGGTTTAGTAAGGTAGGCTTAGGCATGACGACATGATTCAGATTGGTTTGTATAGGAGGGAGACTTATGGTTGCAACATTGCGACTGTGTGTTCTAACGATACCCTTAGTGTTGAAGTGAGTACCTGTTAATACAAATTTGAACCAAAGTAAAGTTTATAAACTAGAATGAGTATCTAAATGCAACTGTGTTTTCTACGAGTCTTGGTAATGTATGCTGCAAGTATTTTACAAAACTTTTCATGTACGCGACATTTGCTTGAGGACAAGCAAATGTTCAAGTATGGGGGAGTTTGATAACGCGAAAACGTATCATATTTTGGCTCTATATGCATTACTTTTTACTCGATTAACATTATTTATTACACGATATTTTATGTTTATTTGCAAGTATTTATCGATTAAAAGGTTTACCATAAGAAAAAGGGAGAATAGCAAAAAGGAAAGAAAAATGCAAGAAAAGAGAAGAAAATGAGGTTTCCAAAGGGATAATGGGCCACCAAAGCAAATGGGCTTGTGGCGCCCATTATCCAAAGAATGTGGCGCCCGCCATATTGGGCCAAGAGGGAGGTGGCGCCCGCCATCAACCCTTGAAAAGTGGTGGGTGATTACTACAAAAGTGCCGCTCGCCACTCATCATGGAAATAGGGTTGTGGCAACCGCCACAACCTAGTCTTCCTACCTTTCCTGCTTCTCCTCCACTCTTTTAGCCATGGTTTCCACTAACTTTTGCTACAAATGAGGAATATGGAAAGGATATAAAAAGGACCATTCAGACTCACACGGGACATCTCTCTTCTTCTAGTTTTCAGTCTACGATTAATTTTTATTCTGCTTTATTTTTCTTTTAGTTTCTAGGCAGTTTCTTACCATTGTAAAAGTGATAGTTTCTCCACATCGGGGACTATTACAGTTTATTATTTTTACGAATTTGGGATTCAATTGTAAGGGGTATTCATTGCCAAAGCCTGCTGGAATTACTTAATCGAAGATTCAAGATTCAATTACAGTTCTTAAATTGCAATCTAGGTTTATTATTGTTTATTGTTTTATTTATTTATGCCTTACTGTATGTTTAATTCCCTAATTGCCATGTATGTCACCAGATCTATGTCCGGCTAAACCCTTAGGGATCGGTATGTAAAGACCGTCGAAACGATGAGATTCAATAAGTAAATGGTGTTAGTTTTTATAAAACTTATTTTTCCAGTTTTAGCTTCTTATTTTAATCAAACTGTTTTTCGTACGAGAGTTTGAGATTTTAACCAGATAGTTGAAACTAGGCATTGGTCCTAAACACAGCGAGGGCGCTTTAGGATTAATTAGACTTTATCTATATTCAAAAAGTACTTTTAAATTCAAAATGAGACCACGAGAGCCAAGCATTCTGGTTTAGGAGTATGGTCAAAGTCAATAAAAACGAGTGTGAGACTAAGTCCTTTCTATAAATAATTTCTAATGAAGAATATTTTAACCAATAAGATTACACCAACTACCTATCGAATCCCCGAGGTTTGATGTATTACATACCGATATCCCCTATATCTTATATTTTATATTTATTCTATTTTATAGTTATTTCTCTCAATCCCTCCAATCATAGAATAATCACCAGTCTTAGATTTACATAGTTACATTAGACCACGATACGTTCGATTATTAGTCCTTGTGGGTTCGATAATCTTTAAAACTACGCGATAGGACTGTGCACTTGCAGTCACGATTCACATAAACTTACCAAAATCACGATCAATAGGTATAGACTATTACATGATTATTTGATTTTGATTCAAAAAGTGACCGTTATAAAAAAATTACTTTTGTGTAGTTTTATTAATGATTAGTGTAAAAAACAGTTGATCTATTTATACATTTCATTAATGTTATATAATAATATTTAAATAATAATTATAATTTAATTTAATTTCAATCAACAATTTATTGAGTTCTTGTGGTCAAGATAACCAACTACATCCTCTTTAGAAGTTTTGATAAATTAGTATATACAAAATTTAATTATATATCAAAATCTTTTTCCAAGGTCACGACATGTTGTCTTTATTTTTATCTATCAAAGAAAATCTGTAGCCTTAGTTTTGCACTAGAAATTCTTGAAGATCTAGAAAAGTATGGGGTTATTAATAATTTTTTATCGATCTTGTCTAATAGGTTTCATTTTTTGTACGGTTAGTTAGGAATTAGGATAGTGTGTTTTGGTACATTATTAGTTATGATTTTTCAAATTAAGCTTATATATTTCTTATTTTTTGTTTAAGTTGTTAGATTATATTCAACTCTTATATTGAGCATCAATGAATATGATGATTCTTACAGATTACTTTTAAACTACTATCTTTATCATCCACCATCACGATACAATTTTTTTAGATTTTTTTTTGAACTTTAACATTAAGTTTATACATATTAAATCTTATGTTACTTTTACTATTTAGTTATTTTTGTTAATGGTTAGAATAGAGGGAACCAACCATATTTAAAGGGTCAATGATTTTTTTTTATAATAATAGGAACAATGTATATAAATGTGTAGATTAATTTCTATTTTTTTGAAATATGTCTAAATATTTATAGTATATTCTCATAAGGAGGGATGAAGAGGATGAAAAACTAAGATTTTGTTTGAGAATTTAGAAGTAAGGAGAGAGAATTTTGGAAAAAGAATTTTTAAAAAATATAGAAAAATATTTAATATTTTTTTGAAAGTATAATTTTATATAGAATAATAAAAAAATCTATTTATCATTAATATATTTTAAATTTTTAGAATACTATAATAAAAAAATTATATTTGAAGAATTATAAACCTTCTATAATCCTCCTCCAGTATGAATTTAAAGAGATTTTGTGTTAGGAATAAAATAAAATCTCCAAAATCCTTCAAACAAAATGTTTTAATTATTCTGAGTATATATATATAATATATATATATATATATATATATATATATATATATATATATATATATATATATATATATATATATATATATATATATATATATATTATTTTTCAATATGCCAAATAAAACTTAAGAAAATAACTAATAGTTATGTTCCTAGTTTAATTTTAAAGCTGTATGTGATAAAATTTATGATTTGTCAAAAATAATATGAAAGTTATAAAGTTGTAGGTAATTAATTAAAATAATTTAATTATTTGATAAATAATAAAAACATAATATATAAATGCAACACATGTTAGAATTTCCAGCCAATGTCTATCTTATTTTATATTTATTTTCACATATCAGGCATGATTTCATTGTCCTATTAAATTGCATGATTTGATTTGTAATATTAAATATATGTAGAAGGAGAAAGACTTAATTCTCATGATACATAACAAATTAAATGGTTGTAAAAGACAATCTTTAACATATGCACGAAGAACAAGGCTAATAAAAGAAATAAAATATAGGCATGACTTGTACGACTTAATAATCATAACCGATAATGGAATTTTCATCGTACATATCAAATTAAAATATAGGCATGACTGGTCAAATAGTGAATGCCTCAAAGTCTATACCATTTATGCAACGTCCATATCTATAGTCATACACCGTCTAGCTATTATTAGATGTAATTCATATATAGATTAGATACATTAATAATTAAGTATAATAAAAAAAATCAAATTTATTTATAATAGTAATCGGGTGATGTATTGCAAATATTTGATCCAATTATCGATTTTTTTACGAAAATAATTCAATTTTTTACGAAAATTTCCAAAATACCACTGATTTCAAAAAATATCTCAAAATACCCCACTTTTAGGAGGAGGCGTCAATTCAATTGGCGACTCCTCTTAAAAATTGAATGGAGACGTCAATTGGATTGGCTAGGGCATATGCTCTACCCAATCCAATTGGCGCCCATGTGTATTACTTGAGAAGGCGCCAATTGGATTGACACCTCAGTGTAAAATGCAATTTTTTTTGCTAAATGGTTTACGTGATACATAATTTTGAAATAAGACCAATTGATATTAATAAAATTTTCCATTTACACAAAAAAGGCTAATGGTGATGACTGGGATCACCTAACCGACTTCCGGTCCCATATCCCCTAGTTATCCTAACCCGTGACCCTAACCCACGTTGATGATTTACTACTGGTGTTTGAGCATCTGAGGGGCCAGGAGCGTCACTACCAACTACAAGAGATGTCCTGTTAAGGTAGTCAGACAAGTCGGCATAGTCTTCAGTATGCATCGAGGGTGTACCGTCGTAGATGAGTTAATGACCCATGCTAGAGTAGTTGAGTTGTGTTTGACTCATTGGTGGGCGACCGGGACGATTGAAGGGAGACATGTGTGTGAATGATGCGTCGAGGAAAGGTTGGAAAGATTGTTGGGATGTTTGGTAAAGATAAGGTTGTTGGAGGTTTTGGTTTTGTGAGGTTTGAGCTTCTTGGCTATGGTAGGAGGAGGGGCAGTTGGTGTTGAATGATCGTTGGGTGTTCTGGCTAAGGCGGCTTTGGTAGGGTGATGTGTTGGGTGCGAAGCGATGTTGGGTGTCAGGTTGATGGTCAATTTGTTGGTGGTGGTATGAGGTATGCTCTTGGTATTGGGATTGAGTGTATGGTGTGTTTTGATTGTATGTTTGTGTGTTGGTGGAACGGAAAGTTTGACGGACAGGGGGTTATGTGTATCCGGTCTGACAATGTTGTTGGGGGTTAGGTGTTGAGGGGTTTGGTGTGTAAGTTTATTGGCGTGGGTCGTACAGGTACATATCCTCAGCGGTGAACTGAAAACCAATCGATTTGTACCAAGCCATATAAGTACGACTTGGTTTTTCTTCATTTGGCATAACTGCGTCAGTTAAGACATGGTCATGGCGGTGCTTCCATTTGCGACACTCCGATCTTGCGAAGCTTTGCCATGGATTGAAGTTCCATTGGTCGTTAACTTTGCGCAAATGCCATTCTCCTAGGCTCGTTGGGGGATCTGGGATGTTTTGGGGCAATACCGAACTGCAACTTCACCCGATCACTGTTGTGTATCTCCATAGTTGTGAATCGTATTATCGGTATGCATGTAGTCCATACAGTTGCATCTTCAGCGTTGACCTCATGGTCATGATCCAAATTAAGGTATGGACGCCAAATGAACTAAAATGTGAAAGAAAATAGGATTATAATCTTGGTAGAAGAAGTTAACAAATTATAACAAAATAATGAGGTTATTATCCTTACGTCTGTCGGTCGAAGGTGATCCAACAGATTGCGATACTGAGTAATACAGTGTCTAGGACATCTGTTATAACTCATACCACGTGCAGACCATCTGCACCAAAAAGGTAAAAATATTAGTTAGAGATAATAATCTTTAAAGAAGTAAGTAAATATATAGCAATTTAAACAACTTACTTTTGTGCATACGGGAATGTGAAAGGGTTGTTGTTGACGGGTGCTAGGGACGGTAGTCTTGACCAACCTCATGCTTGGAGCAAAACAGCACATTCAGAAAATGTAGATGTGTCTTTGTGTGAGTTTTTGCATAAAGAGCTATAGAGATAGGTAAGACAAGCAGATCCCCAACTGTAACTTCCTATTCTATCTACATGTCTAAGTAAAGGTAAATACATAATATGCATACTAGAACCACTACCTTTGGGAAATAAAAAAGAACCAATTAAAAGCATAATGTAACACCTAGTTTTTATTATTCGAGCATCTTCGGTAGAATGCTCATCTAAGTATAAACTGTTATAGTATGACTTAAGGCGTGAAAGGAGTATACCTTGTCCTCTTGAGTTATCATCTAACAAATCAGTCTCCAAGAGGTCCATGCAAATTGAATTTGCATAGTTGGTTTTACCATTTACAACATTACCTTCAATGGGCAGTCCCAAAAGCATGTAGACGTCTTCTAACGTCACGGTACACTCACCGGTTAGGAACCAGAATGTGTGTGTCTCAGGACGCTATCTTTCGCATAAAGCAAGAATAAATTTATTATCTACCGACCAAGACAAAATCTTGCTTATATGACCAAAACCGGCGAGTTCAACATAAGGTTGAATCATCGGGTCCATGTGGACATATTCGTGGACCCGAGTCCGGAACCTTGAAACATCCTATAAAAGAAAGAACAAAAAACTTTACTAAGTTGGTATGTTATTAAACGGGACTCTATTAAAACAAATAACAAAACAATAAAACGCTTACATAAGTTGTTATGTTTGCAACCGTTCCTCTATGCGATTCGCCCATTGTGAGGATAGACATTTTGTCGGGGATGAAAGCGGTTGGTGCAGATGAAACTACAAGAAAATTTGTCGGGGATGAAAGCAGTTGGTGCAGATGAAACTACAAGAAGTTGTTTCAGATGAAATTGTAGAAGAAGTAGTGAGTGATGGTGTGGAAGAAGTGTTGATGGTGTGGATGTATTTATAGGCATCAACATTTGAGGTTTGTCTCTCGCATAAATCACCTTTCCGTATCGGCGACGAACACCAAACATGATTTCCAAATGATGAAATGAGATGTGGAACAATGACTCACACAACACATCTATTTATAACAAAAAAATTGCATTTTACACTGAGGTCCCAATCCAATTGGCGCCTCCTTTGTAAAAATACACATGGGCGCCAATTGGATTGGCTAGGGCATGTGCCCTAACCAATCCAATTGACGTCTCCATTCAACTTTTAAGAGGAGTCTCCAATTGAATTGGCGTCTCCTCCTAAAAGTGGGGTATTTTGAGATTTTTTTTGAAACCAGGAGTATTTTGGGAATTTCCTTGAAAAATTGGGTTATTTTTGTAAAAAATTCCCAATTATCACTACGTTGAAATAAAAGTTTTAAAATGTCAAAATGAATATTTTTCTCAAAATGTCATTTTTTCTGTTATTTAAGTTTTCTAATATTTTATTTGTACCCTCTATCTGGGATAACACACGCGTCAGAAGTTCAGTTGGGATACGTCATCTCAGATAAAATATTTTTTTGTTCGTTTTTAATTTTTTGACTTATTTTTAATTAATTAAAAATATTTTTTTTAATATATAAATTAATTCAAAAATAATATTTAATATTATTTTATTTTATTTTTTAAATATAATATAATTAAATTTCTTTTTAAAAAAATATTTTTTAATACAATGCTACATGCTAACTATTATTAAAATATAATTAAAAATTATAAGAAATTAGAAAGAAATCAATTTCTACATCGATGAAATGACTACCGATTCCACATTTTGTACGAACTCGAACCCGATGACCACAACCTAATGGTTCTGTTGAGGTAGGTATATGAGGGGCCGATGATGTGGAACAATTAGGTCGTGGTCACCAGGTTCAAGTTCGTACAAGATGTGAAATCGATAGTCATTTCATCGATGAAGATCACAACGTAGAAATTATTTTTTCTTAATTTCTTGTAATTTTCAGTTATACTTCAATAATATTTAACATGTAACATTATATTAAAAGAAAAATTAAGAAAATTTTAATTATATTATATTTTAAAAAAATAAAAAAATATTATTAAATATTAATTTTTAATTAATTTATATATTAAAAAACTAATTTTAATTAATTAAAAGTAAGTTCTAAAATTAAAAAAAAAAAAAGGGGATTTCATCGCGGACTCTAATTGAGTTTCTGACGTGTCGTAATCCTAAATAGAAGGTGCAAATAAAATATTAGAAAAACCCACTAAATTAAAAAATAATATGACATTTTAAGATTTTTTTTTCGAGGGAATGGCATTTTGAGACTTCTATTTCATTATAGTAGCAATTGAGTCAAATACTCCCGGATTGCATAGAATGGCTTATTTGGTTGGTAACATTGGCTCTGCTACTCTTTTTAGCTACTTTGGAGTGCCAATCTTCAAGAGTAAACCTAAGGCTATGACAAAATCAAGGTCAAACTTACTTCTTGGAAGGCATCTCTACTGTTTTTTACTGGCAGAATTGAGCTGGTGAGATATTCAAAAAGTATGTTAAGAACTTCATAGGGCTAGAGACATAACTTTGAGGAAATACACTACAAGTTCATGGAAGAAAATGTGGAGCCTTATAACGAAGGAGGAATGGGTATTAAATCTCTAATTGCTCTAAATGAAATTTAGCAACCATATACTTATTTCAAAATTCCTATTATATTATTAGTTCATTATAGTTTTAATGGTGGAATTTTTTTAAAAATAATTATATTTTAAAATAATATATTTTTCAAATTAATTACGAAAATAACCATCTTTCATTATTTATGCGTTAGTTGAACCGACACATCTATTATCCAATCAACAGTAGGCACCCTAGCCATTGGCACAGGCCTCGTGTCATGCATGTGAAGGCGCCACATGAAATGTAGTCATCTGAATGTGCGCCAAAAGCATTGGCGCATGCATGTCGCCATGTGTGTGTGCGTCCAAAGCAATGACGCATGCATATGCACTGATATATAAATATATAGTATTTTTTCCATTATTTTTCACACATCTTTTTACCCTCCTTCCATTTTTCTTCCATTTTTCTTCAATCTTTTTCAATTTTCTTTTCTTTAAAATGCCTGTATATTCATATACTAACAAGAAAAATGCCGATTTAATCTTTTTAGTAGTGCAACCTCCGATAAAGATCCGACTTTGGAATATAGATATGTTCGAACGTCTTAACAAGACCTTGAACCATTGGTTATGGAGAAATTGCAGAGGATGAAAGGATCAGAAGAATTCATTGACTTGATACCACGTTCAATCAAAATGGAGAAGTTCGTTTATGAGTGGATATTAAGACTGACAGAGACGCTCACATGATGATGTATACTCCTTACAAAATTGTTTTGATGGTTGTAATCGCATAGTTATGTTGTTGTAATCCCATAGTTATGTTGTTTATGTGTTTATTTGTTAGTGATAGTATTTTATTTGTTGTAGTTCGTTGTGTTGTTGTTTATGTGTTGCTTATATGTTGTATGTGTTGTATTTGTTTGTGTGGTACTTCCTCACAAAGTTATCATATGAAATGACTGTTGTTTTTAATATAAAGCAAAAGAGTTACAATTAAAATTATCTTGTTGAGCTTGTTCCAACATTGGGACAGTTAGTACGATTATGACCAGACTGACGACATGAACTACATAATCTAACCATTTTGTTCGCCATATCTATTTCGATTCGAATACGAGTGCTCTTTGGGCGACCCTTTTTCTTTCTTTGCATTATTTCATAGTGCCAGAGAATGTCCCCTTGATATACAGGCCAATAATCCTCTTTTGCTACCACTGAAAAGTTAATTTTGTAAACATTGCAAAGGCTTATAACTTTGTAAACATCGGATAGTAAGTTAGATGGATCCTGTCATACCCCGATTTTGACCCTGAATATGCGATTCAATACATTCATCATAGTTGTTGCATCTCTGCATAGTATGACATCCATTCTATACCGCATAGTGCCTACAATATTAGTCAAAATAAATTTCGGATCTACAAGCAAACCGGTTGAATCAATTGTCAAATGTGTGTGCCAAAATAGCAGGCGAAAAAAATTTCTAAATCAAGCTTGCAAATATCAGTTTTATTAATCTACATTTCACGTAGTTTAACCTGGTATGCTCGATTTATTTTTTCGACCACTTTTTGGTCATATTTTGATCAGTCTGAGTGTTTTAACCGGGCGTTTTCCATTTCAAAATTTTACAAAAACATATATGTTTCTGAGTCGTTTATTTAGCGCTGATCATTATGGTACATTCATTTTAATTTTATGGGCATTTTTGCGTCTGATTTTTTTTTTTTTTTAGTTATTTGATTTTTATTTTTTGTCAAAAATATCCAAAATAAATAAATAGGATTAACTATATTTTCATTTTCATTTTATTATTTTTATTTAAATTTATTTGAATTTATTTGTTCTAATTAATTTAGACTCATTTTAATGTTAAATATTAAAATAAGGCTATTGTTGGTATTTCAAATAAGTCATAACCCTAGTATATATATGAATGAAACATGAAACGTAAAGTATATATTACTATCAACATAACAAAATATATGTCCTTTACGTTTCATGTTTCTTTATATATATATATATATATATATATATATATATATATATATATATATATATATATATATATATATATATATGTATATATATATATATATATATATATATATATATATATATATATATATATATATATATATATATTTCTATCATATTTTATTTTATTATAGTTCTATTTTTGTTCTATAGCAATGTGAATTCATTATGGGTAACATGTGTGTGTTGCGTTTTCTATTTTTTTTTCTGATTATTTTGAGTTGATGTAAAAATTTGTAATACTATTTAATAATAATATATTTGGTTGCTGCTGTTATTTTTTTTTTGTTTCATTGCGTTACGACTTTCGACGTTTAAATTCAATTTTACTTTTTGAAAATTATTTGGACGCATAAATTTTGTTGCTCGGATTCTAACAGATTGATTCCTATATGAATCCAATTTAATTTATGTTAGAGCTAAATTCAATTTGCTTTCGACTTTGGTTGATTTTCAGTCTTGGGCCTTCTTACAATGAGTTTGGTTTATTTCGGTCTCGTGGCTTACTCTTGGGTCTTCTTACAATGAGCTCTTAAGCAACATCAACTTAACTTTCAATAATTTCAAATCTTTGTACTTTAATTATTTTAATCTGAAGAAAAAGATTACCTGGATGAAATATCCAGTCGTAATCCCGAATATTAGTCCCAAGTTGTAAGAGCTTGCAAGCCATAAGTATTTGTCTTCTCTTCAAAACGCTCTGATATTCAAATCATTTTCATAAGTGAATCTGAAGAAAAAGATTATCCTGGGTGGAATATCCAGTCGTAATCCTAAATAATAGGCCATGGTTGTAAGAGCTTGCAAGCCATAAGTATTCGTCTTCTCTTCAAATTGCTTTGATATTCAAATCATTTTCATAAGTAAGTTGGAAGAAAAAGATTACCCTGGATGGAATATCCAGTCGTAATCCTGAATATTATGCCCAAGTTGTAAGAGCTTGTAAGCCCTATGTATTCGTCTTCTCTTCAATTACCCTCAAACATTTCAAACCATTTTCTCAACTAAATTGGAAGAAAAAGATTACCTGGATGAAAGGTCAAGTCGTAATCCAGAATGTTAGGCTCAAGTTGTAAGAGCTTGTAAGCCATAAGCATTCATCTTTTCCCTCAAAACACTTGTAAATATTCAAACCATTTTCATAATTAAAATTGAAAGAAAAAGATTACCTGGGTGAAAGGTCCAGACGTAATCCCGAGTATTAGACCCAAGTTGTAAGAGCATGCAAGTCATAAATACTCGTCTTTCACGCCCAAAAATACATTCAACCAATCAAACTCTTTTTTCGCCGTCGTGCGATTGATTAGGAAAACCTTTTCATAAATGAAAGACATCTTGTCTTAAGGTGATGTAAAGCAACGCTTCGTCCATAATTGTTGAGTTGAGATAAGTGACGTTTTTCCGAATGCTGATTTGTAAATCCATTTGATGTATCGTATACATCCGCTCCTCATCTGTTTTGGGTAAAACAATGTTTTTCATCAATTAATACAATATAGTTTTCACTAAAATCGACGAATAAACAAACATTTTTCTACCCAGAACTACGTAAGCCTTGAGTTGTCTATTGCACCCGGAGATACGTAGGAGCAGGATTTGTAAATCTTGTCAGGCCCATTAATAAAAAAAGTTAGGTTTAGTCCCCTTCGTTGCAAAAAAAATTCCAAAAACATCTTCTCTTTTCTTTTGATCATATTATTATTTCCCTCATAATAACTTGAGAAGCTCAACATTTCAAGCTAATACTAACGTACACAACTAACCTAATGGTTCTCGTTGAGTACAACAGACGTGAGGGGTGCTAATATCTTCCCCTTGCGTAATCGACTCCCGAACCCTGATTTGGTTGCGACGACCATAATAATTGTCATTCTTTCTTGGGTTTTATCGATATTTCTCCTTTCCTTTTTAGGAATAAATAAAGTTCGGTGGCGACTCTATTCAGTCCATCATTGCGAGCGTGCGATTGCGCTTCACTAAGTCGTGTTCTCATTTTTTCGAGGTACGACAGATGGCGAATCTGCTGGGGAAATAATCTCCATAAGTGAGTCAAGCCTAGTTAGGTAGTTTGTATGCTTTTGTTTGTTTACTTGTGTGGCTTTTCTTTATTGCTATCTTTATTGTCATATTGATAAAATATGTTGTATTGGTTCAATTATGCTTTGGTACTTGGATACTCTGGTTGCAAACCTTGTGGGAAAGACTTTTTACTCGAGTCTCGAGTAAAAACATAAGATAAGACGAGGTTGAGTGGTGCGGGTCCACGAGATGAATTTCTCGTTGGGTCAGTACAAGAACCTTACTTAGAGTAGATCATTGGGAGAATGTTGTCGCCTGGCAAGTAAGTTACCGTAAGCTTTGATATTTTCATTAGGATCCATGACTCTGAGGACCATTTGTAGAACCATAATCATGTGGCTAATTGGGAAAGATGGTTGCGTAGTATGGGTCCGCGAGATGAATTTCTCGTTGGGTCGATGCGAGAACCTCACTTAGAGTAGATTATTTGGATGAAGTTGATGCCCGACAAGTAAGTTGCCACAGGCAGCAAACAGTCTAATGGATCCATGACTCTAGGAACTTTTTTTGAAACCCTAGATCATACCCGATGAGAACCTATTCTTGGAAAGCAATCAGATTCATCAGTACCTCAGACTTTTGAACCCGTGTATTGAGGAAAAAACAAATATGCATGGCTTGCATTGCATTGATTCACATTCCATTGCATCTGCATCTTATCATAATGCATGTCATTTTCCAGACAAAATACAAAAAAAAACTCATCCATCCTTTGTCCATGATCAGCAAGGTGATTCCCAACACGCGTTTAGAACAAAGAACCATGTCTCAAGAGATGATGGATAAGCTAAGGAAAAGTCAAGAAGCATTGAAGAAGGAACTCAATCTTTTGAAGAGTCAAATGGGATGGGTCGTGGAAACCCTGCAAGCCTTAATGAGAAAAGAGGGTCATCCCATACCCATTGCTGCAGCGGAGGGAGCTACTACTCCACATCCATCCGGTGTTACCCCGAGTCAAAGGCAAATCTATATGGAAACTCCTCATCTACCGACATATGGCCCTCCCTCAGGATGCCATCATCAACATCCTCTGGCTATTCCTCCTCAAAATCACCGAAGTCAGGTTCGAAACAAAAATCAGAATCAGAACAAGGGAACAAAGATCACAATAACCTGATTCCGATGCCATATAGCAAGCTCTACCCCCAGCTGATCCAGAATACTTTGGTGAACCCCCGAGCTCTCACACCTACGTCACCATACCTGTCATGGTACAATCCAAATGCAACATGTGAATTCCATAAAGGGGTAATAGGACATGATCTGGATTCTTGCTTAACGCTGAAATCCTTGGTACGAGAACTGATTAACAAAAAGAGCTTAGTCTTTGAAGAAGATCACCTGAAGGTCAAGTGTGGATACCATACCGGAACAATGGGGCACTCCATCGAGGAATGCAAGAGTTTTAAGCTCAAGCTGCAAATATTGATTGACATAAGGTCACCAACACTCAAGGAAGAAGGCTCAGGTACAAATATATTAATTTTTGGTCTAGGTAATGAGAAAGGCGAAAGACCTCTGAAACCCCTCAAGGTATTGTACCACAAGGAATAGGTCAGGGATGTGGCTAACGATATATCATTGTTTCTCGGTAAGAGAATTGAGATATCGCATTGGATTTCCAATGTCACAACCCATGCCAACAGAAGCAAAGGAGAAATGAGTAGTGGATCCAAGAGGGATGCATCCAACGATGAGATTGAAGGAACCAAATTTGAAGATCTTCATGCCAATGTCAAAAAGCTTGTTGATCCTAACTTTCATGTGGCTGAAAATGAGCAGTTAGCAATGCCCAAAATACCATGCCAACAACCATTACCTCCCGGTCCTCAGTACCAACAACCTTGGCAAAGTCCTCCGAATCAGCCAACTCAGGTTCCATGTCAGCATCAACGCCAAATTCATAGGGCTTGATATCTGAATAATGAACATCGACGCCAGAGTCAACGTAGACCTCCAAATTGGCAAGAAAGAGAGACTCCCTAGATTGGCCCGATCCCGATGGCGTATAGTCAATTATGGTCTCAGTTGGTCCAAAGCTCATCGGTAGCTCATAGAGGGACCAAGTCCATGGAGTTTCCATTCCCTCATTAGTACAACGCGAATGTCCAATGTGAGTTTCATGATAGAGTAGTGGGACACTCAATCGAAGAGTGTAAGGTCTTCCAAGAAGAAGCGCAATGTATGATTAACAAAGGGTAGCTGACTTTCGATGGCCCTAATGCGGTGAATGGTCCATTACCCTCATGAGTTTAGAGACTTCAGGAAGCACTTCTCAAATTAAGCAAATCAAGACAAAGGATCTCATCCTCAACATTGACAATCATTTGGCTATTTCTAGCACTTCATTTGTATTTTCTTTGAATGTTAAACATTGTTCGCTTTTAAGCATTGTTGTTTTCTTTTAATGGTAATATTAATGAAGTGATCCTGCATTTTGAATCAATCCATTTGTATTCACTCTTGCCTTTTACCCTTCATTTATGCAAAAAAGATACTTCTCTCATTCACTTTTGTTTATCAAACTGTTGTGTTAACAAAGATTGGAAGGAGGATGATGAAAACGAAACACCTAAAGTTGTTGTGGTATGCTTTTGAATAAAACCTTGTCGGTGATGTAAGGCATTGTTTCAAATCCTCAAACACTGAAGGGATAAGGAGTTAATCCCTAGTCAACCATTTTGAGCCTAGAAATTGCTGTTTCTTTTAGATCTAAAACCTTTAATCTTAACCTGGGACAGGGTAGTTGTGTTCAGATAGTTTGACCATGCATTCAATCTTTCAAAAGAATTCGTCCATCTGTACACCCTCCAATTAGGTTCAACCACGTGTTATCCTTCATGCACATGTTGGAGTGTCGAAGAAGCTTAGAAGAGCTAAAATTAGTGTTGGTTGATCCTCATCCACCAATAATGTGGCAGTCAACACCTTTAAAAAAAGAGAAAAAAACCCGCTAAGTCAAATACCACAAAATGACTTAGGCAAAAGTTAGGGCATCCCAATGGACCGAAAGCTTCAAAGAAGCGGTCCAGGAAAAAATAGGGATAAAGAAAAACAAAAAAAGAGGTTCTCAAATCCTCAACAAAACAAAGCAAAATAAGGTGACTACAATTTCAAGAAAATTCGTCTTGAATCCTCATCACACCCTCGAACCCTCTTGGAAGTCGAATGTGTGTATAGAATTAACTGAATGTAGGAATTGGAGATCATCAAGAAGAAGGGGTGGGTTAAAATTAAATTTGAGCCTTATATCCTTTTGTTTAAAAAAACGTGAACCATGCAAAATTACAACCCTTAAAAGACCTAATTGAGACATGGTTTATTCTGAAAGCATACTACAACAAGGTTGTGCTAACCTGACTCCAAACGATTTTTGTTAATCATTTGACACCAACTTGCATACTGTGAATGACAAGATCACCATTGTGCTCTTATCAGTGACCCTTCACTATATTTCACCTGTTTATATCAATAAATTTTAATTTCAAATTTTTGCATAAACACTACATTAAAATTACCATTTTTGAATGAACAATCTTATTTGCGAGTCAACATTTAGCATTAAAGGTATTCCAACAATATACAGTTGAGGAACTTGATAAAGTGAAAGAAGTCCAGTCAGGAGAAAATCACCCTATGTATCAGTCTATCCGAGCCAATCACCCCAAGGGTCAGTTAGTCAAGAATATTTTGCTTCAAGACTCATACTGGGGCAAGCCACCCCAGAAGCTCATTGAGTCCAACTATCCAAAGACAGACAATCAGAAGTCTACCATTCCAGGTTTTAGTTAATCAGGGTCAGATCACTGTGATATTCAAACATTGGGGCAAGCCATCTCGAGATCGTCTCATGTCAAGCTATTTCAAACTCACTTTCAAGGTGAACATTTTCAAAGATCCAATAGACTAGGGCAAGATGAGCCACAAAGGGGAATACCCCCTTCATGCTTTCAAACTTCTCAAATAAATTCTACCATACGTAAACAACTATTGAGTTTGAGACGAATGCCCGAAAATTATGCTAGCACGATTCATTAATCCTCCAAAAGGATCCCATTGGCTAAGTTGTGGCTATCAAACTTGATAGAATTCTCCTTTGACAACATCTATCACAAAATATTCGGTTGAGTTCTCGGTGTTAAGGAATCATGACATCCATAAAAGCCTTTACAAACTCCCAGTCCACTCAAGTGTCAGCATTTTCATATCATGATCATTCAGATATCATGCATAAAAAAATCCAAATCATGCATAGCCAAAATGTACTTCATGCTCATTTTGCATTGACCCAGGTCTTATTGTTGATCCTATATCATTTGACCTCTAATTCCATTTTTTATTTGGTTCCCTTAAACCATCATCCAGTTTTCACAGTCATTTTCAAGTCCAACTTAGTTGGCACCTATCAAAAAAATTTGTCCACGAGGTTCAATTCCTTTTTGGATCATTTGATGAATTTCCGGATTACTCGTGTTTATATTGATGTATTTCCATAACTTGTCTATTGTGTTTCCATATGTTTGCCTACCTATCTGATATATTCTCAAATATGTCTGTCTTGTATTTAGATGTATTTCCATAATTTCATTGATGTATTACCTGATGTGCTTGTATTCTGATGTATTTCCATGATATCACTTGTAATTCTGATGCATTTCTAGAATTCATTTCTTTTACTCTCCGATGAATTCTCGGACATGTCATTTTTTTCCTGATGCACTTCCAGAACCTATATGTCATTCCCTAGCATTATTTCGCGGCTCATTGGGGTCTCCTTAAACTCAGCTGTTACTAGGAATTATTCCAAGCTCAGTTGTTACAAGAACTCATTTTAAACCCAATTGTCTTTGGCATCAATGCCACTTCCTTTGTAAATAAAATCGTAATTGGTATCTGAAGTTTAGTTATTGCCAACATCATTTCAAGTCCAATTGTTACTTTAAAACTCCGTTTTAGCCGGTATTTGTTTTACTAATGCCTTCGTACAAGTGCAATTGTTGTTGGCAAAATTCGTTAAAAGATGGTTGTAATCCATTGCTTACGGTCAAAGTCCAATTGTTATTGGCAAAATCCGTTAAAAGTTGGTTGTAATCCATTAGTTACGGTCAAAGTCCAATTTTTGTTGGCAAAATACATTAAAAGTTGGTTGTAATCCATTGCTTATGATCAAAGTCCAGTTGTTGTTGGCACATACAAAGAGTTTGATTACCCTGTCTTTCCTGATGGTTCCGTGAAAGTCATGTATGACTCATCATCTTGAGGAATTCCCAGAAGCTTTGAGGTTTTCGTGTTAGAAAACTCCAATGATATTGCTTTTGTTTAATTTATTTATAAAGAATCATCGTAGCCTTTTGTGGGGATGATCTACTTAAAAGAATACTCTTGTTTATCTTTGCTTTGTATAAATTCTTTGTTAGGAATCTCCAAAATCTTTGATCGGATGAAATGTCTTGTGAGAAATCTCTAGAACTGTCAGATGTATTCTAAAGTGCCAGTTCATGTATGAACCTATTGATGAAACTTACTTTGTATGTTTTCCAATATTATTAGTTCATGTATGAAACTATTGTTGAAGTTTTTTTTGGGTTTTCTAGTGTTATCAGGTCACGTCTGAATCTGTTAATAAAATTCTTTGAAACCTCCAGAATTGTTAGGTCATGCATGAACCTGTGGATATACTTTCTTTGAATTTCCCAAGTGTCGTTAGGTCATGTATGAACCTGTTGATGAAACTCCATTTGATTTTTCCCAAGTGTCGTCAGGCCATTTATTAACCTGTTGATAAAAATCCCTTTGATTTTTCTAGTATTGTCAGGTCATGTCTGAACCTGTCGGTGAAACTTTCTTTGAATATCCCAATGTTGAGGTCATGTATGAACCTATTGATTAAACTTTCCTTGATTTTCTAGCATTATCAGGTCATGTCTGAACCTGTTGTTGAAACACTTTGAATTTTCCAATGTTGTCAGGTCATTTTTAATTGAGCACTCTTTGAATATTCAAGTGTTGTCAGGTCATGTTTGAACCTGTTGTTGAAAATTCTTTGAATATTCTGGTGTTGTCAGGTCACGTATGAACATGTTGTTAAAATCTCTTTGCATATTCCCCAGTTGTCTTTCCTCCAGCAGGATTATTATCCCCAAGAAATTTCTACCTCATTTTTTATTTTATAAGGGCCACCTTTACCACATGTCTCCGTCAGTCCCCATAAATCTTTATTCCATTCTACATCCATCATAAAGCATCCTGATAGGGTTTATCTTATGTATGATCATATCCCTAGTGTAGCACCTCAAATTTGCACCTATCATCATGCATACATTTTCACATTAGGTCATGGCATATCATGGTCCCTTGCATAGCATTGCATTGTCCCTTAGTTGCCTCAAGAGCAAGCAATCAAGAATTAGGTCAAACTAATCTCCTGATCAGTCAACCAAGCAAGCAAAAGAATTTCTCATTAAATCAAGGCCTTGGGGTTTGTCCAACAAGTTCACATGGTTTGGAGGTCTATTTGAAGTATTTTGGTCAAGGGTTGAGGGCTCAGAGGTCAGCAGTTCATGCACAGACAGTCAAAAACCCTAAAAAAGTCAACTGTCAGTCAAAGCAATGGATGGTGGTCATTCTTGTGGAATTTGGGCACCATGGTCAATAATCAAGAGTTCATACAACTTGGGACACCATTTGAAGTCAAGTTCTCAAGGAATTAGGGTTTGGAAGTCATCAGTCAATGCACAATCAGCCAGAAACCCTAAAAGTCAACTGTTGGTCAACTGTCCATTTAATCAGTGATTGGATGATTGGAATTGGTTTGTGAGAGTTCATTCATGTCCAAATAGTCATCATATATCATGCCAAACACCATCATGGAAGAATTTGAAGCCAGATCATGAATTTCCCAAAATGGAAACTGGGCCTGTAATTGAAACCTGCCATAAATGGAAAGTCTTGATCCTCAAACTTACATTTTGATACAAGCCTCAAATGAATTTTTGCCCAACATGAAAGTTGAAGATCTTGTTCTCCCATTTCCAAAAAGTCCTAGAACTCTCAATTCCCATGTGTGGTTGGCAAGTTATGATCGAATCGATTTCAGAAAATCTTGAACTTCAAAGGGCCATATCTCCCAAACCGTTTGGCCAATTTTGGTGGGGTTTTTTCCTACAAGTCACATTTGATCCCCTCTTTCCAAAAATATAAATTTCATGAGCCAAAACTTCACCAATCAAAATGGCATATTTTGACCTTTTTCATTTAAATGCAAGTTTGACCAAGAGTTGACTTTTTGATATAAACATTTTTTCAACATTTGGCCAATTGGGACAGCTCAGAAATATCATTTTAAGTGTGTTTGCAAGCTCATATTATGCAGTACATGAAGCCATTGCTTGGTTGCTTGAATTGTAAGAAAAGTACAATTTCATCATACTTCACCATGCTATCCACCATGCCTTGCCTTGTACCATGGAAACAGAAATCTAAACCATCATTTGCTGTTATTTTGAACCTCATTTAGCAGCATAAAACCACAGAAGAGCCATGCCTTAGCTGCTGGAAGTGTGGAGAAACAAGTACATGATTTCATGAAATCCATCTCACAAATCCAAGAACCATGCTTGGCACTCAGAAAAAACAGTAGGGCACCATCATTTTTTCTGTCATAAGCAGCCACATTTTGACAGCAAAAGGAGGGAATTTGATTCATTTTCAAAGGAGGATCATCTTACTTGCACTTCAAGAGGGCTGTCAAAAAACAGAAAAAAAAACCAGAAGAACTTCTAGCAGCAGCCTTGTCCATCATTACAAAACTTGGCCAACCTAACCAAAACAACACACTGCAGACTTGACTCATCCACTTGGCTTTAGCATCCTTGCAAAAAACCTGTCAAACTCAAAAGGACCAAACACATTGCAGAACCAGCAACAAAACAGCAAGGGTTTTTTCATCTTTTTGCTGAAAAACAAAAAAAAAACTCACAATAAACTAAACCTAGCCTTGCATTGCTTTGACCATCTATTCATCAAACCAAAATTGCAGCTACAAGCCAACACCCTGCAGCAAGAAAACCACTTGCATTCTTCCAACCTGTCAAAAAGAAAACTCCAGCAGAACAAAAAGCTGCCTGGCAAGACTCACCATGAACCAAACCTAACCTGGCCTTGTTTGTGACTTGATAAAAAACTCATTTTCTGTCAAAACATAACAAAAAGAACCAAGAGAGCTTCATTCATAAAAAGAAACCACCTTGACCATTTTGCTAAAAAACTGCCAAAAACTGACAACAGTGAACCAAGCTTGGCTTTGATACAATCAAAAACCTCACTTGCTGTCATGAAGTAGCAGCAAGCCAACACACTGCAGCAGCCTCACTCACCTTGCTTTGCATTTCCAGAAATCAGTCAAAGCATCCAACAGCAAACCAAACTTCATTTCTTTGCCACCAAAAAACAACAGCCAACAGCAGATTTTGGCAAGGAGATTTTTCTGTCATTATGAGGACTGGTAGCAGCAGCAATAGGTGGCACACAGTTCTCTCTCGAAATTGCCCATGATGTTGAAAACTAGGGCATCATCCAACAGCAGGCAGATCTTTTCATTTTTCTGTCAAAGATGAAAAACTCCTAATTAGCATCCATCACTGACCATTTTTTGGGGCAAAGGCAAATTGATTGTGCAACCTCATTCATTCAAAAACTGACCTCACTGTCAAAACTGAAAGAAACAAAACTTGAGCCTTGCATTTGACAGTCCAAACCATGCCTTGCCAACATAGGACAGCAAATTGAAGCACCCTTTTTTTTTCCTGTCATCAGAAAAACATGTAGCTAACCAACAGACCAACCAAGAAGCACAAACTAATCCAAAACTGCATTCAGTTGGCATTTGGCATTTTAACACCATCTGTCAAACCCTGCAGTAGCAGAACCAACCTTGCTTTGGCCTTGGCATTTTAAATCTCCTGTCTAAACTCAAAAGAGCTGGCTTGGCTCAGTACCACATCTGCCCATCTTTCATGACCATGCCTTGGACCTTCAACAGCAGATTTTAGGGAGACTTTTCTGTCATAACAAACTGACAGCAGCACCATTCAACTGCAGACACCCTGCTTTGCTTCTAAAAACCCTGCATTTGACCCTTGGCCTTGGCATCTCATTCACTCTATCAAAACACAAACAGCATACCACAAACACCCTTCACTTATTTTCCAACCAAAGCCCTTGCTCACTTGGCTATTTTTCTGTCCAAAACACAATGGTTTCAAACATCACATAGCAGACCAACAAAAGCCTTGGCCCACATTCACTCAAAACCTCACTTTGCTTGCCTCTTCAAACAATCAGTCAAACCTCCAAAACTTGACCTGGTTAACATTGTTCCTTCACTCAAACAACCTTGTGAGTTTGTTTCCATCACATTACCCCATCTGCAAGCAGCTCAAAACCACTGTCCCATTGGAAGCTTAGCCATGGCAGATTTGGATGCAAGCACGAGCAAGCTTCATTGAGCCAAGTTTACTTCCCCATTCATCTTGTAGGAGCACATTCTTCATCTGTTTCAAGCACTCACCAGCAAAAGGTGGCTGAATCATCACTGCTCATCATTTTGGTTAGTTTTTCGACTTGCTCTTTTTGCTAAATCATGTGGTGGTTTGTATAAATCTTGCAATGCTGAACACAATGAGCTTTAGATCATAGGAAATGGTTTAGTATGTAGCAAGTTATGCTGAAATGAGTGTTGATGATCCAAACTTGTTTTGCTTGTTTCTTTTTGCCTAGCTCGATTTAGTGGAAACCATGGTTGGATTCATATTGCTTGTTGTTTGCTGATCATGTTGGTATATGCAATTGTTTTTTTGGAGAAAAATTGGTGGGGTCGAATTTGAGAAGATGATGCTGCTACAGTAAACCCCAAAGCCATTTTCCAGTTTTTCTTCTTTCCTCACGTGTACTGTGCCATTCCCCACTGGCCAATGAAAACATTTTATTTTTAGGGCCAAAACGGCAGTGTTTAGATAAGTGAATCAAAATATTACCAAAATGCCACTCTTTCAATGTTAATTTCAATAATTATTTCATTTTTGATGCCCATCTTGTAAAAATCATAACTCATTCATTTTAAATCCAAATTTCATGGGAATTTTTGCATAATGATCATCACAATCTCTAGTTTTTTATCATTATTTTTCCAGATTTTTTGGTTGAGTAATTTTTAATTGGCCTTAGGGTTTGTGACATGTGACCAAATTTTGTACACTTTGCCAAATCAATTGTGAAATGATGAGAATGTATCCAATGGCTCCCAAATTTTTTGTGCTTAAACTAGACACACTCATGGTGATTTTGGTGTAGAGTTTGTGAATTTATCATTTGTGGTTTGTGAGTTATGATTTTTTGAATTAGGGTGTGACAATTTGTGTCACACCATTGATGTCCAACTTCATGATTTTCGTTACCATGTTTCTTGACCTCCAAATGGATTGAAATTTTGCATGAGCCTACTCTTGTATGTCTAGTTGACTTGTGAATTTTCTTGGATTTAATTGAACTATTTTCCATTTGTTTGAGATTTTTCTTCCCTGCCTAGTCAAATGTTGACTTTGTGTGACGCATGTTCCCATTTCATTTGTGAAATTCCCATACTTTATTAGATGGACATGAAATTTTACATGAGATAACTAGACATCCTCATCTTTTCCATGGTTTTGATCCCATTCATTTATCATATGCCATCTATGATTTATGAATTTTCTAAGTTGATACATGTTTGGTTGACCTCATTGAGCATGTTCAAAATTACTTTGACTTTCTGATTTTCATTGACTGCCTTCCACTTGTCCAAATGGGATGAAATTTTACATGCTTACCATGCTATGTGTTAGGTTTGATCATGATTTATTTGGTGATTTTTGAAAATGTCTAAGTTTGCTTTTGATGCAAGTCTTGCTGTTGACTTCTATGAGCTTCTGTTTGCCATGTTTTGACCTAATTTGTTCATGAAATGATGATAGTGATTGATATGAGTGTGAACCCAATTGGTTTTGTTTCCTAATTGTTTGAACATGATTTTGGATACTTACCCCTTGCTGTTTGGACTTTCTCATTCATTTTTGACCCTAGGCTTGCCCTAGTGGTCCTGTTACTCACCTTTGAGCTTGTGTTTTCAGGTTGACCATCAAATGGCCATTGAGACCAATTCTTTTGATTGAGCTTGCTTAAAAATCATTGTCTAACTTGTGTGTTTTGTAGGTGGCTTGGCTCACATGCCCTAAGCCTTGTGCCTTGCACATTCATTTACTCCTGATTAACTGGTTGACATCTGTTTCATTTTGATTTAACTTTGACTTGTATACTAACTGTGCTTGACTGATTTCAGGTACTTTAGTTGCTTTTAGTTCCTTGTGAACTTTGCTTTGCTTTGCTTAAGAGCAATCTGTTTGAGGTATAATTTCTCATCTTCATGTAGTCTGGAAGACCTGGCCTGTTACTTGGCCAGGCAACTGTCTGAAGCCCTCCTTAAGAGGCAATGTTTGTGGATGTTTACTTTTGTCCTTGCATAGAGTCAAAGTCCTCCTAAGTGAAGAGGCAATTGGTGGAAGGTAGGGATATGCAATCTATCCCCCACTATTCAGTGTGTCATCTGCCTTGCTCACACCACTGTGTTGATGCATTGCAGATACAAACCCAAGATCTTGTACAACTGTACAGTTGAGTCAGTTTTAATGTGTAGAAGGGTTCCCACTTTCTGAACCCACACATTCTTGTCTTGAGCTCTCCCTGGCCAGGGATAAGAGCTGTGAAGTCTTATCTTCACTCACCTTTCATCTGCTTCACCTTAGTCTCTCAATGGCAAGGTTAAGAGCAACATTCACCCAGTTCCAGAGGTTTGTTTGTCGAGGTTGATATGACCCCTTGACTAAAACCTAACCCTTGTTTGAGCCACTTGTTTGCGTATAGCGTGTGCTATCTGTGCTTGTAGGATTGTTTGACTTGCTTCCTGTGCAAGATAGGATGGTTTGACTTGCTTCCTGTGCAAGATAGGATTGTTTGACTTGCTTCCTGTGCAAGATAGGATTGTTTGACTTGCTTCCTGTGCAAGTTAGGATTAGTTTAGACTTGCTTCCTGCGCAAGTTAGGTTTTGCTTGGCTTGCTTCCTGTGCAAGTTAAGTGTGTGTGGCTTGCTTCATGTGTGAGCCATACTTAGGATAGGTTGGCCCTTGTGCCATTTAGCTAGAAACCATAACTTAGGGTTGATTTTGCATGACAACATCTAGGCTCGAGTCGTAGTCTCCCTAGAGTTGTGTCTCCCTCTGTTATCTGGTTAGGCTGGTCCTTTATCCCTGCGTAGGGGAACTACATCGCCCTGATCTTCATACCAGATGAAGTATGTAGGCAGGAGATTGAGCTGATCTCTCCGGGCGCCTTTTCTTTCTTTTGTGCGTGTTGTTTGCCATTGCTAGGCTCGAGTCCCCGTACTCCTTAGCATTTGCTGTCTGTTTTTGTGTGTTTGACAGTTATAGGCTGAGTCCCAGACTCCCTATCTATCTGTTGTGTTGTTTAGGTTCGGATGTCAATGTAAGTCCAGCGATTGGCATTTGGGCTCCACGTTTGCCTCTTTGTGTGTGTTTAGGTTCGGATGCTGACATAAGTCCAGTGATTGGCAGTCGGGCTCCACGTTTGCCTGTGTCTTATTTGTTTGTGAGCGTGTCAGCCGAGCTACGAATGCTCTGATTCTTCTCTCGTCCGAGAAGATACGAATGCATAGGATGCGACATCCTAGCGAGCATGTGTCGTTTCCCCAGTCCGAACTACTTGGACTCTGATGTCTATGCCTGATAGACTAAGTAGGCCCAGGATGCGACATCCTGCCGAGTTTAGTTTCAGTCAGTCTCTTTCGTTTCTTTCAGCCAGTGTGTGTGGATATTTGAGCAGTGTTTAGCAACCAATTTTCCTTTCTAGTGTGCGTGGATCCCATAGAGTACTACGGATGCGTAGGGGTGCTAATACCTTCCCTTCGCATAACCGACTCCCGAACCCATTCTCTTTGGTCGCGAGACCATGTTCTTTCCCAGGTTTACTCTGAGCGTTTCCTTTCCCTCTTTTGGGATAAATAACGCACGGTGGCGGCTCTGTTGTTTCTTTCTTTTCCCGCCGGTTTTTCGCGCGATGCGACAGCTGGCGACTCTGCTGGGGATAATAGAGAAGTTGACCTATGCTGGTCCATCTTCCCTGAGCGAGTCTCTCCTAGCGCTCTCTAGGTTAGGGTTTTGGTTGCTTTGTGCTGTTATTTATTGCATTCATTGTATATATGTGCATTTATTGTTTGCATTTATGGTTTGCATTAATGTTTGCATTTCATTCATATTCATTTGCTGGCTGTGCTGTGTTTCTCTGTTTGGGGTGGGAGTTACTCGAGGTAAAAGGCCCAATACCCAGGCTATGAGTGAAATCTAGGAAACCTAGGAATAGAGTGATTCATGGGAAGCGGGTGGTGTACGCCACTTAGCGGAACATTGATATCACGAGCAGTTCAGACCCTGGTGGGATATTATCGGTGCATACATCGGGTGTGCACAGGATAGTATTCTGCGAAAGGTTATTTATGCTGCGTTTCTCTTCGACTTTACCCTGGCCTAGATAACACCCGTGAGTGGGGAGGGTTTGATCATTACAGGTACAGTTGCTGATTGGTTGGTGTTTTGTTGGTGACTCTTGGTACTGATGGTAACTGTGAATTATGGGGCATTTGTTTCTGGGACGCCAGAGTTCTGTCCGTGGTTTACCAGCGGGTTCCGTTTATTTCGGATCCCCGGGCTGAGCTGAGAGTACTTGTTCAGAGGATCCGTTTGTCACCCGTTCAGTGGTTGTTCCTGTGAAGATGGTGATGTAATCTCCGGTTCCGTTTATTTCGGAACCCCCCAAGTCGGGTTTATGGTGCCTTGATCCCACAGATATGACTGGTTCAGAAAAGCAGAGGGTCTACAGTTGACTTGGTGGCACAGGGGCCTGCACTCATGCATTTGCATCATATCATCTCGCATTCATCTGCATTCAACTCATGTCTGTCCGCACTCAGGGCCCGTTATTTTTAAATTAAAAACCCCGGTTGAGAGACATCCAGATGTCAAAATGTTGTTGATTAAATTTTATCTGTCTCAATGAAACCAAAAAAAAAGAGGACTGAATTTTCCTAGTACGGACAGACATTGCATGTGTGAGTCATACTAACCCATTTGCTGTTTTGTAGGTTTCAGTATTCAACCGGTACGCATAGCTCGTCTGTTCAGATAACCTGCTGAGGGTCAACAAATCCAAGCTGATGGATCTTCTCAACGCCGACATCCTTGAGCTAAAAGAGATGATGAGGGAGTTGTTCAGTGTTGTGCAAGGACTTGCCTTGGGCAGAAAGCCATGTCTGAAAGACTGGAAAGGATTGAGAAACGGTTGATAATGGAGAAAGTTCAGGAGAAGGCTCTGTCCTCCGAAGTGAACAAACCTTCTGGTACTGCAACAAAGAAACCTTCTGACAGTGGTCCATTCCAGAAAGAGGTTAAGCCAGTTGGTGTGCCCGCAAAGAAAGAACGTAGCAAAGACCGTTATCATCCTTATGTTACCACTGTGTCCACTCCTGTCGGCAAATCACCTGTTCAACAGCAACAACTGCCACTTCAACAGAAGACACCGGGAGCTAAGAACCAGGTGAAGAAGAAGAATGAGGATCGTCAGTTTGAGGAACCACCCGTGACTTACGCCCTTCTGCTCCGAAGGTTGATGGATCTTGCTTTAGTACGGCCAAGGATATTGATTCCCATAGAACAGCAGAAGAAGCCACCAAACTATGATGAGAATGCCAAGTGCGAGTTTCACTCTGGGGCACCCGGGCACAGCATTGAAGGTTGCAGAGCTTTTAAGCATATTGTCCAAGATCTGGTGGACTCCAAGGCTATCAACTTGGCCCAGATTATGAAGGGGGATGTCAACCCTGCGCCTAGAAGGGGTCCAGTAAAAGTCAAGATGGTGAAGAAGAACAAGAGAGGAATGGAAGTGGCTGAGGAGAGTCAGTTAAAGATTCCAAAATCTGTGGTCCCAAACTTCTGCTACGGGATGTAGCCTTCCCTGCTGTTGATAATGCTTGTGCGACTGTCACTACAAAGGGTGTGTATTGATGAAAGACCCGACCCAGAAGATAAAGAAAGTAGAAATGGACAATGTAAGATGCAAAGCACCCAGTCTAGCAGTTGAAACCATCCAGGTCGAGAATGCCTTTGTCGCTGAGAAAAAGAAGAAGCTGTCCATTTCTTCTTATAAACAAGCTCTAGAAGTGGTAAAGAACAAAGAGGCCCAAGGCTGGGGGAGTATCATTGACATCGTGGCAAAAGCAGACATGTTTGGGGTCGGTTATCAACCGGGTCAAGAGTCGTCTAGACCAAATAGAGGATGTCGCCCACCATACATCTTCGTCAGTGCAGGGATGTTGGATCCTGGTCATGCCCGTTCAGTGGTTGAAGATGTTGACAGCGACCGCGAGCTTGAGGCGTGGGTAAAGTCGTGCGTGCCAGGAAACTGGAAGGACTCCAAAAGCATCACTATCGCTCATTCTGAAGAGTAGTATTTCTGTTTTTCAATTTTTGTTTGCATGAAAGCCATACGTTTTGCCCGAAACGTAATGGTCCATTGTAAGGGCCATCTCATGTGTTTCATTATGCAACATTTTGCATCAGTAATGAATGGATGTTTTTGTAGTTAAAAGCGGTGTTCCCTGTTTTTCATTTAATTTTGCAATTTAAAAAAGAAAAAAAAACAAATAAAAATGGCAACGTTTTTTCATCCTCTTTCCTTTTGATTTTGTCTCGTTCCAAAGTGATTACTCTCCTGATCTCACCAATAACGATTTGGTTACACCTCTGTATGACTTCGACAATTCGACCCATCATGCCAGAGGAAAAAGGCGAAGAAGATTGTGGTTTGCTGGAATTAGCCAGGTCATTGAAACAAGAGGAGGAAGTGATTCAACCACACGAGGAGCGATTCAAGATTGTTACTCCAAGCTCCGCCGAGGTTAGAAAGCAAAAGCTGAGGCCGACAAAGGATGAGAAAGAGAGAAGGTGTGAATAGACTATCAAGATGCGAGCAGAGCTAATCTGAAAGATGGATTCCCGGTACATCACAATGAGGTATTGGTTGATTATATGGCTCAGGTCTCAGTGTTTATCTTCGTGGATGGCTTCTTGGCCAAGACCAGATTGAATTGTTGCCAGATAATATGAAGTAAACCAGGTCCATCACACGAGGGGTACCTTCTTGGTCTAAGTTGATGTCGTTCCGTCACATGAGGCCGGTGCCACGTATTAGAGGTCTACGGTGACTTTGTCTCGTGATATGATTCATCGTGAAAGCAAATGCCATGTTGATGACATGATGACAAAGTCCCAAGCAAAACAGGGGCATCCGGTAGACTTGGGGCAAGTTTGTTTGACCGGTTGAGATAACTCATACTTTTGAGTCTGAATCAGTGCACTTATGGAGTGTTGTCCATCAAGCTACCGAGGCTTGTTGTGAGCGAATCAGAGGAATCGAGGTCGATCCTGCTAAAAAAAAAAAAAAAAAAAAAAAAAAAAAAGGTAAGTTGTAGGAACCTCTGATTCCGATATCTCAGTGAAAGAAATAACTGTTAATCCGGTACTTGATAACCCTCGAGGGGCCTACGAGGTGCGTATTGAGTCAGCATGACTAGTCTTGTCGAAAAGAGTATGCAATTTACCTAAGCAAAAAGTTTATCGACTGTGAAACAATACACTCACTGTTCGAAAAAACTTGATGTACTTCGGCATAGGCTGCTCGCCGACTGAGACAGTGTATGCTGATTCATACCACTTTGTGGATGTCCAAAACGGATCTGATCAGATATGTGTTTAAGAAGCTAGTAGCAACCCATGGAAAGGTTATCAACCAAGGAAGTTTGAGGTCCCTGATGAGGACATCTCGAGGTACTCAAATCGAAAGATTGAGAGTGACCGATCCCGGAGGAGGGGTCTGACCCCGAATCCGAACGGATTCTGATGTCTGAGGGGAATGAGATGAGGTGAATAAGGTAGTGCTTCCCGGATCATAGTTGTTGCACCAACAATGGTGGCTGAACATAAAGTCTGTATCCTGGGTATCGAACCCTGGGATGTGCATCTACCTGGGGCAGTGTCTTCCTCACAGAAATATGAGAAATCAGAGAAAACTGAATGGATAAGGACTCGGAATGACATGTTGGGTCCAGCTGAGAAAAAGGGCTGACAATTACTTGACATGGGACAGTTGCACCCCAAGGAATGAAGCGTGTTGTTAACCGAGAAGTGTGACCTTGTGCGTACCACGTGGGAGAACTGGTATTGAAAAGGACCCTTCCTCCTCAAGACGATCGTGGGGCAAATGGATAAGCAGTTATGAACGTCTCATTCGTGGTCAAGAAGGTTTCTCAGACCAGGCCATGTTGTTGATGACCACGGATGACGACGATGTTCCATCCACTATGAGTGCGGACGCAGTTAGAAAATACTTCGTGAAAGAAACCCGCTGGACAAAAAAAAAAAGAATAAAGAGTCCAGGCAAAAAATGGGCATCCCGGCGAACCAAGAAAAAGAGAAAGGTTCGGGCAAAAGTTAGGGATAAAAATAAAAGAAAAGAACTGTACACCCGGCAAGTTGAAAACCCGCAAGGGCGACTTGGGCAAAAAAGGGTATCCCGGTGGACTGAAACCCGAAAGGGCGGTCCAGGCAAAAGAGGGATTGAAACGAACAACTGTGTCCAGCATGATCATTTGTGCTCATGATGACTTGGATAATCTCCGACAGAGACCGATCGGAAGCGTCTTGTTCAGAAGACAGAAGGTGCGGAAAGTCCTGAGGACATATGAGGTGTAACTGAGTTGGAACCCGATGAGATCGCAGTTTCACGTTGCCCCTAGGATAGATTTTTCTTTTATGTGCAATCACCTCTTCCCAGGGTTTGCTTCCTGTGTGTTGCTCAATTGTGAGCCATCTTGTACTCCAGTCAAATAAAGCGTGTGTTCGGTCAAATAAATTTTGTTTTTGTGTCATTACCGTTTTGATTACGAAAACATCCGTTTGTTTTGATAAGAATATTTGCATTTTGAAACATAGAGGTCTCTTCCAATACATGCTTGTGAGATTGAAATCTGGAAATCTTACTTGGAAGTCTGAGTGACCTAAGTGTTGAAATATCAGAACACCTGGGGCATACCTGGGGCACGTTTTTATCTGACGATCCCTTGTGCAGGTGCTGTTAGACATCTTCATTCACTTGCCAGTGGTAATATGAACCTTTTTGACAAAGAGATCCCCTCAGAGTCCAACCAGGGGCAAGGGATAGATGAATCGTGAAAAGACGGTGAAGGATTACGACCACGATCCTGGAAGGTTAATCAAGAAGACTCTTCAAAGTCTGATGATTGGAAAGTATGTATGAATCCCAAGAGTTCAACCTCCGTGAAGTACGGACGAGTTGGGAATACAAGATGATGGAGCAGAAAAGTCCAGATGAGTCTGTGAGTTCTTAAAAGTGGAAAGTCGACACTATGGGTGGATGATGGATACCAGTGTTCAACAAGTCGACCGACATCCCTGTCAAACAAGCTGTATCTCCCCGGAGGATTGAGAGTGTGATCTCCCTGGCAGATTCGAGATCGTTGTCTCCTCAGCAAGCCTGAAGGTTATCACGTCCCGGCCCAAACCGGTATTAAAGCTATCAGAGTTATTTCCCCTGCAGAGATACCTGTGGACAGTACCTTCTTTCCCCAACAGAGTTAAGGATTGCTTCTCCCCAGCAGGCCTGTGCTTGCAGATTTCCCCAGTTGAGAATCCCCGCTGAGCGCCTGGCAGCTATTTTCCCCGGGAGTCCCCTAGTGGAGTTTATCAGTAGACTGTTGGTGTGTTCCCCAACAATTGGTTTTGTGATGCTATTATCTCCAGTATGGCCGTGAGTGCCTATCCCAAGCAGGTTTGTGGGAATTCATCTCCAGTATGATATGACGTGTCATCGTCCTCAACAGAGTTGTTACTCTCACCACTATGGTTTTTCTCTCCAGCAGAATGGTGTGGTTTTTCCTCAGCAAGTTCCCCGAGTGGAGCGGGTCTCATGAAATACATCTCCAACAGTGATTCTCTTACATATGGATTGGTTGGGTCGTCCCTAAAGGAGTAGCATTTATTTCTCCAGCAGAGTTCATCCTACCAGTGGATTGGACGAGTTTCTATAGTGGACTGATATCTACATCCCCAGCTAAGTTGATTCTACCTATGGACTGCATGGGTTATCCCCAGCGGATTAACAGATTTTCTCCAAGCAGAGTTTATCCTATCTGAGGATTGGTTGGGCCTTTCTCCCAGTGAAAGTCGCTTTACCATTCCTCAAGCAGAATTCCCCGCAGATTATTTCCCCAAGAGGAGTCTCCCCACAGAGTTGGAGTACCCAATCAGTTGTGGCTCCCCAGCCGGAGTTTTTCATCATTTTGCATTTTGCATGTAGTAATCATTGCATCCTCAAAACCGCGTAGCATTTCCATTCAATATGGAGCATTACGCCATAGAAAAGTTCAAACATATGCATTCATGTGTTAACTTCACCAGACCGTATCCCCGACAGAGGCGGATCATCTCATTCAACATCAGCACATTTGCTACAGTTGCTCCAGCCAACATTTGGTGTTGATAATCCCCACGGAGGTTTATTTCCTCATCCGTTGGCGAAAAGAAAGCCCGCTTCTCCCCAGTGAGACCCCCTACAAGTGTTCAGCCTTCCCCTGTCATCTTGTGGATGTCAGTATCCCGTCAGCACCCGCGTGTGTTATTTCTTTGGTGTCGGTAAACACCATCTTTCGGTGATTTCCAGTCATGCGTAAGTGTCTGGTCTTCTTTGGTGTCGGTAAACACCATCTTTCGGTGATTTCCAGTCATGCGTAAGTGTCTGGTCTTCTTTTGATGTCGGTAAACATCCTCTTTCGATGTTCATAACGTCGCTATCCCTTCCCTAGTGAAGATTACTCCTCTCCGTTGGTGTCGATAAACGTCGAGTTTTTCCCAATCATCCGTTGATGATTTGGTTGTGTTCACTCTCCCCAGTAGGGTTTACTCCTCTCCGTTGGTGTCGATAAACGTCGAGTTTTTCCCAATCATCCGTTGATGATTTGGTTGTGTTCACTCTCCCCAGTAGGGTTTCCTCCTCTCCGTTGGTGTCGATAAACGTCGAGTTTTTCCTATTCGTCCTATGACGTCTAGTTGTACCTATCCCCACGTGGATTTACCTCTCCGTTGGTTTCGATAAACGTCGAGTTTTTCTCATTCGTCCGTTGACGTCTGATTGTATACCCCTTCCCAGTCATTCATTAATGTCTGGTCGAGTCTCCCTTTCGTCCGTTGACGTCTGGTCGAGTTTTCCTGGTCGTCCCCAGTTGATTCTCCTTCTCCGTTGGTGTCGATAAACGTCGAGCTTCTCCCTTTCGTCCGTTGACGTCTGGTCGAGTCTTCCCATTCATCCGTTGATGCTTGGCTTACCTCTCCGTTGGTTTCGATAAACGTCGAGTTTTTCCTGGTCGTCCCCAGTTGGTTACCTCTCCGTTGGTTTCGATGAACGTCGAGTTTTTCCTGGTCGTCCCCAGTTGGTTACCTCTCCGTTGGTCTCGGTAAACGTTGAGTTTTTCCCATTTCGTCCGTTGACGTATGGTTGTATCCCTTCCATTCATTCATTAAGGTTTGGTTACCTCTCCGTTGGTCTTGGTAAACGTCGAGTTTTTCCTATTCGTCCTATGACGTCTAGTTGTGCCTGTCCCCACGTGGATTTACCTCTCCGTTGGTCCCGATAAACGTCGAGTTTTTCCTAGTTGTCCGTTGGCATCTAGTTGTGATTTCTATTCCCATTCGTCATCGTTGTGATGTCTGGATGTGGCCATACCCTTTGAAAACCAAAAAAACAAAACAAAATACCCAGCAATAAACATCAAATCCCAGTGGACGTTTCCGTTGGTGGATCCCGGTACTGTGCAAATTCTACGGTCCTTTGGTATTCAATCCCTGTTTACCCTGAAAGTCTGACAGCCGTCGCTATCATCCGTTCGGGTTCCCAGCTGATTGAATAGGGGCAGCTGTAGCACCTCAAATTTGCACCTATCATCATGCATACATTTTCACATTAGGTCATGGCATATCATGGTCCCTTGCATAGCATTGCATTGTCCCTCAGTTGCCTCAAGAGCAAGCAATCAAGAATTAGGTCAAACTAATCTCCTGATCAGTCAACCAAGCAAGCAAAAGAATTTCTCATTAAATCAAGGCCTTGGGGTTTGTCCAACAAGTTCACATGGTTTGGAGGTCTATTTGAAGTATTTTGGTCAAGGGTTGAGGGCTCAGAGGTCAGCAGTTCATGCACAGACAGTCAAAAACCCTAAAAAAGTCAACTGTCAGTCAAAGCAATGGATGGTGGTCATTCTTGTGGAATTTGGGCACCATGGTCAATAATCAAGAGTTCATACAACTTGGGACACCATTTGAAGTCAAGTTCTCAAGGAATTAGGGTTTGGAAGTCATCAGTCAATGCACAATCAGCCAGAAACCCTAAAAGTCAACTGTTGGTCAACTGTCCATTTAATCAGTGATTGGATGATTGGAATTGGTTTGTGAGAGTTCATTCATGTCCAAATAGTCATCATATATCATGCCAAACACCATCATGGAAGAATTTGAAGCCAGATCATGAATTTCCCAAAATGGAAACTGGGCCTGTAATTGAAACCTGCCATAAATGGAAAGTCTTGATCCTCAAACTTACATTTTGATACAAGCCTCAAATGAATTTTTGCCCAACATGAAAGTTGAAGATCTTGTTCTCCCATTTCTAAAAAGTCCTAGAACTCTCAATTCCCATGTGTGGTTGGCAAGTTATGATCGAATCGATTTCAGAAAATCTTGAACTTCAAAGGGCCATATCTCCCAAACCGTTTGGCCAATTTTGGTGGGGTTTTTTCCTACAAGTCACATTTGATCCCCTCTTCCAAAAATATAAATTTCATGAGCCAAAACTTCACCAATCAAAATGGCATATTTTGACCTTTTTCATTTAAATGCAAGTTTGACCAAGAGTTGACTTTTTGATATAAACATTTTTTCAACATTTGGCCAATTGGGACAGCTCAGAAATATCATTTTAAGTGTGTTTGCAAGCTCATATTATGCAGTACATGAAGCCATTGCTTGGTTGCTTGAATTGTAAGAAAAGTACAATTTCATCATACTTCACCATGCTATCCACCATGCCTTGCCTTGTACCATGGAAACAGAAATCTAAACCATCATTTGCTGTTATTTTGAACCTCATTTAGCAGCATAAAACCACAGAAGAGCCATGCCTTAACTGCTGGAAGTGTGGAGAAACAAGTACATGATTTCATGAAATCCATCTCACAAATCCAAGAACCATGCTTGGCACTCAGAAAAAACAGTAGGGCACCATCATTTTTTCTGTCATAAGCAGCCACATTTTGACAGCAAAAGGAGGGAATTTGATTCATTTTCAAAGGAGGATCATCTTACTTGCACTTCAAGAGGGCTGTCAAAAAACAGAAAAAAAAAACCAGAAGAACTTCTAGCAGCAGCCTTGTCCATCATTACAAAACTTGGCCAACCTAACCAAAACAACACACTGCAGACTTGACTCATCCACTTGGCTTTAGCATCCTTGCAAAAAACCTGTCAAACTCAAAAGGACCAAACACATTGCAGAACCAGCAACAAAACAGCAAGGGTTTTTTCATCTTTTTGCTGAAAAACAAAAAAAAAACTCACAATAAACTAAACCTAGCCTTGCATTGCTTTGACCATCTATTCATCAAACCAAAATTGCAGCTACAAGCCAACACCCTGCAGCAAGAAAACCACTTGCATTCTTCCAACCTGTCAAAAAAAAACTCCAGCAGAACAAAAAGCTGCCTGGCAAGACTCACCATGAACCAAACCTAACCTGGCCTTGTTTGTGACTTGATAAAAAACTCATTTTCTGTCAAAACATAACAAAAGAACCAAGAGAGCTTCATTCATAAAAAGAAACCACCTTGACCATTTTGCTAAAAAACTGCCAAAAACTGACAACAGTGAACCAAGCTTGGCTTTGATACAATCAAAAACCTCACTTGCTGTCATGAAGTAGCAGCAAGCCAACACACTGCAGCAGCCTCACTCACCTTGCTTTGCATTTCCAGAAATCAGTCAAAGCATCCAACAGCAAACCAAACTTCATTTCTTTGCCACCAAAAACAACAGCCAACAGCAGATTTTGGCAAGGAGATTTTTCTGTCATTATGAGGACTGGTAGCAGCAGCAATAGGTGGCACACAGTTCTCTCTCGAAATTGCCCATGATGTTGAAAACTAGGGCATCATCCAACAGCAGGCAGATCTTTTCATTTTTCTGTCAAAGATGAAAAACTCCTAATTAGCATCCATCACTGACCATTTTTTGGGGCAAAGGCAAATTGATTGTGCAACCTCATTCATTCAAAAACTGACCTCACTGTCAAAACTGAAAGAAACAAAACTTGAGCCTTGCATTTGACAGTCCAAACCATGCCTTGCCAACATAGGACAGCAAATTGAAGCACCCTTTTTTTTCCTGTCATCAGAAAAACATGTAGCTAACCAACAGACCAACCAAGAAGCACAAACTAATCCAAAACTGCATTCAGTTGGCATTTGGCATTTTAACACCATCTGTCAAACCCTGCTGTAGCAGAACCAACCTTGCTTTGGCCTTGGCATTTTAAATCTCCTGTCTAAACTCAAAAGAGCTGGCTTGGCTCAGTACCACATCTGCCCATCTTTCATGACCATGCCTTGGACCTTCAACAGCAGATTTTAGGGAGACTTTTCTGTCATAACAAACTGACAGCAGCACCATTCAACTGCAGACACCCTGCTTTGCTTCTAAAAACCCTGCATTTGACCCTTGGCCTTGGCATCTCATTCACTCTATCAAAACACAAACAGCATACCACAAACACCCTTCACTTATTTTCCAACCAAAGCCCTTGCTCACTTGGCTATTTTTCTGTCCAAAACACAATGGTTTCAAACATCACATAGCAGACCAACAAAAGCCTTGGCCCACATTCACTCAAAACCTCACTTTGCTTGCCTCTTCAAACAATCAGTCAAACCTCCAAAACTTGACCTGGTTAACATTGTTCCTTCACTCAAACAACCTTGTGAGTTTGTTTCCATCACATTACCCCATCTGCAAGCAGCTCAAAACCACTGTCCCATTGGAAGCTTAGCCATGGCAGATTTGGATGCAAGCACGAGCAAGCTTCATTGAGCCAAGTTTACTTCCCCATTCATCTTGTAGGAGCACATTCTTCATCTGTTTCAAGCACTCACCAGCAAAAGGTGGCTGAATCATCACTGCTCATCATTTTGGTTAGTTTTTCGACTTGCTCTTTTTGCTAAATCATGTGGTGGTTTGTATAAATCTTGCAATGCTGAACACAATGAGCTTTAGATCATAGGAAATGGTTTAGTATGTAGCAAGTTATGCTGAAATGAGTGTTGATGATCCAAACTTGTTTTGCTTGTTTCTTTTTGCCTAGCTCGATTTAGTGGAAACCATGGTTGGATTCATATTGCTTGTTGTTTGCTGATCATGTTGGTATATGCAATTGTTTTTTTGGAGAAAAATTGGTGGGGTCGAATTTGAGAAGATGATGCTGCTACAGTAAACCCAAAGCCATTTTCCAGTTTTTCTTCTTTCCTCACGTGTACTGTGCCATTCCCCACTGGCCAATGAAAACATTTTTTTTTAGGGCCAAAACGGCAGTGTTTAGATAAGTGAATCAAAATATTACCAAAATGCCACTCTTTCAATGTTAATTTCAATAATTATTTCATTTTTGATGCCCATCTTGTAAAAATCATAACTCATTCATTTTAAATCCAAATTTCATGGGAATTTTTGCATAATGATCATCACAATCTCTAGTTTTTTATCATTATTTTTCCAGATTTTTTGGTTGAGTAATTTTTAATTGGCCTTAGGGTTTGTGACATGTGACCAAATTTTGTACACTTTGCCAAATCAATTGTGAAATGATGAGAATGTATCCAATGGCTCCCAAATGTTTTGTGCTTAAACTAGACACACTCATGGTGATTTTGGTGTAGAGTTTGTGAATTTATCATTTGTGGTTTGTGAGTTATGATTTTTTGAATTAGGGTGTGACAATTTGTGTCACACCATTGATGTCCAACTTCATGATTTTCGTTACCATGTTTCTTGACCTCCAAATGGATTGAAATTTTGCATGAGCCTACTCTTGTATGTCTAGTTGACTTGTGAATTTTCTTGGATTTAATTGAACTATTTTCCATTTGTTTGAGATTTTTCTTCCCTGCCTAGTCAAATGTTGACTTTGTGTGACGCATGTTCCCATTTCATTTGTGAAATTCCCATACTTTATTAGATGGACATGAAATTTTACATGAGATAACTAGACATCCTCATCTTTTCCATGGTTTTGATCCCATTCATTTATCATATGCCATCTATGATTTATGAATTTTCTAAGTTGATACATGTTTGGTTGACCTCATTGAGCATGTTCAAAATTACTTTGACTTTCTGATTTTCATTGACTGCCTTCCACTTGTCCAAATGGGATGAAATTTTACATGCTTACCATGCTATGTGTTAGGTTTGATCATGATTTATTTGGTGATTTTTGAAAATGTCTAAGTTTGCTTTTGATGCAAGTCTTGCTGTTGACTTCTATGAGCTTCTGTTTGCCATGTTTTGACCTAATTTGTTCATGAAATGATGATAGTGATTGATATGAGTGTGAACCCAATTGGTTTTGTTTCCTAATTGTTTGAACATGATTTTGGATACTTACCCCTTGCTGTTTGGACTTTCTCATTCATTTTTGACCCTAGGCTTGCCCTAGTGGTCCTGTTACTCACCTTTGAGCTTGTGTTTTCAGGTTGACCATCAAATGGCCATTGAGACCAATTCTTTTGATTGAGCTTGCTTAAAAATCATTGTCTAACTTGTGTTTTGTAGGTGGCTTGGCTCACATGCCCTAAGCCTTGTGCCTTGCACATTCATTTACTCCTGATTAACTGGTTGACATCTGTTTCATTTTGATTTAACTTTGACTTGTATACTAACTGTGCTTGACTGATTTCAGGTACTTTAGTTGCTTTTAGTTCCTTGTGAACTTTGCTTTGCTTTGCTTAAGAGCAATCTGTTTGAGGTATAATTTCTCATCTTCATGTAGTCTGGAAGACCTGGCCTGTTACTTGGCCAGGCAACTGTCTGAAGCCCTCCTTAAGAGGCAATGTTTGTGGATGTTTACTTTTGTCCTTGCATAGAGTCAAAGTCCTCCTAAGTGAAGAGGCAATTGGTGGAAGGTAGGGATATGCAATCTATCCCCCACTATTCAGTGTGTCATCTGCCTTGCTCACACCACTGTGTTGATGCATTGCAGATACAAACCCAAGATCTTGTACAACTGTACAGTTGAGTCAGTTTTAATGTGTAGAAGGGTTCCCACTTTCTGAACCCACACATTCTTGTCTTGAGCTCTCCCTGGCCAGGGATAAGAGCTGTGAAGTCTTATCTTCACTCACCTTTCATCTGCTTCACCTTAGTCTCTCAATGGCAAGGTTAAGAGCAACATTCACCCAGTTCCAGAGGTTTGTTTGTCGAGGTTGATATGACCCCTTGACTAAAACCTAACCCTTGTTTGAGCCACTTGTTTGCGTATAGCGTGTGCTATCTGTGCTTGTAGGATTGTTTGACTTGCTTCCTGTGCAAGATAGGATGGTTTGACTTGCTTCCTGTGCAAGATAGGATTGTTTGACTTGCTTCCTGTGCAAGATAGGATTGTTTGACTTGCTTCCTGTGCAAGTTAGGATTAGTTTAGACTTGCTTCCTGCGCAAGTTAGGTTTTGCTTGGCTTGCTTCCTGTGCAAGTTAAGTGTGTGTGGCTTGCTTCATGTATGAGCCATACTTAGGATAGGTTGGCCCTTGTGCCATTTAGCTAGAAACCATAACTTAGGGTTGATTTTGCATGACAACATCTAGGCTCGAGTCGTAGTCTCCCTAGAGTTGTGTCTCCCTCTGTTATCTGGTTAGGCTGGTCCTTTATCCCTGCGTAGGGGAACTACATCGCCCTGATCTTCATACCAGATGAAGTATGTAGGCAGGAGATTGAGCTGATCTCTCCGGGCGCCTTTTCTTTCTTTTGTGCGTGTTGTTTGCCATTGCTAGGCTCGGGTCCCCGTACTCCTTAGCATTTGCTGTCTGTTTTTGTGTGTTTGACAGTTATAGGCTGAGTCCCAGACTCCCTATCTATCTGTTGTGTTGTTTAGGTTCGGATGTCAATGTAAGTCCAGCGATTGGCATTTGGGCTCCACGTTTGCCTCTTTGTGTGTGTTTAGGTTCGGATGCTGACATAAGTCCAGTGATTGGCAGTCGGGCTCCACGTTTGCCTGTGTCTTATTTGTTTGTGAGCGTGTCAGCCGAGCTACGAATGCTCTGATTCTTCTCTCGTCCGAGAAGATACGAATGCATAGGATGCGACATCCTAGCGAGCATGTGTCGTTTCCCCAGTCCGAACTACTTGGACTCTGATGTCTATGCCTGATAGACTAAGTAGGCCCAGGATGCGACATCCTGCCGAGTTTAGTTTCAGTCAGTCTCTTTCGTTTCTTTCAGCCAGTGTGTGTGGATATTTGAGCAGTGTTTAGCAACCAATTTTCCTTTCTAGTGTGCGTGGATCCCATAGAGTACTACGGATGCGTAGGGGTGCTAATACCTTCCCTTCGCATAACCGACTCCCGAACCCATTCTCTTTGGTCGCGAGACCATGTTCTTTCCCAGGTTTACTCTGAGCGTTTCCTTTCCCTCTTTTGGGATAAATAACGCACGGTGGCGGCTCTGTTGTTTCTTTCTTTTCCCGCCGGTTTTTCGCGCGATGCGACACCTAGCAAACAAAAAAAGAGTCATTCATACATTCATAGTATCTTGCATCATATCATATCATTTGCATTTCAGGATCAAAATCTGGGTCTTCTTAATATTTAACTATCTCCCACTATGATCATATGAAGAGTATCCTGCTTCATATTCCACGGTTGAAGATATTTAAATAGGGGCAACTATCATACCCCGATTTTTACCCTGAATATGTGATTAAATACATTCATCATAGTTGTTGCATCTCTGTATAACATAACATCCATTCCATACCGCATAGTGCCTACAATATTAGTCGAAATAAATTTCGGATCTACAGGAAAACCGGTTGAATCAATTGTAAAATGTGTGTGCCAAAACAGCAGGCAATTTTTTTTTCAAAATCAAGCTTGCAAATATCAGTTTTATTAATCTACATTTCACGTAGTTTAACCTGGTATGCTCAATTTATTTTTTCGACCACTTTTTCGTCACATTTTGATCCGTCTGAGTGTTTTAACCGGGCGTTTTCCATTTCAAAATTTGACAAAAACATATATGTTTCTGAGTCGTTTATTTTAGCGTTGATCATTATGGTACATTCATTTTAAATTTTTGGGCATTTTTGCGCCTGATTTTTTTTATTCATTTTTAGTTATTTGATTTTTATTTTTTGTCAAAAATATCCAAAATAAATAAATAGGATTAGCCATATTTTCATTTTCATTTTATTATTTTTATTTAAATTTATTTGTTCTAATTAATTTAGACTTATTTTAATGTTAAATATTCAAATAAGGGTATTGTTGGTATTTCAAATAAGTCATAACCCTAGTATATATGCTTAATGATGCTGAAAGTTTTGGGGAGACGGAGACCAATACACACCAGTGGTGCCTCCATTTAATTTCAGATCCCTTTCTCTCAAATGTCATTTGAAATAAAAAGCTACATTTCATAATGTTGGTCTCTTGGAAGCTATGGGTACTGCTACAGGAATGACGGGAGGAGCAATGCTATCGGCAACGTCATTCCAATCTTATCTCAGGTAAGAAAACATGAGCATTCAATTTCTCTTTGTAAGCTACTGTGTTGTTCTTATTCCAAGCATTGTTTTGTCTCAATTAGTAATATTCAATTAGATAAACTAGTGACTTTTCTTTCACATAGGTGTCTTTGTTTTTGTTCATAAATTAAAAGCATAAGTATATTTAGTTAAATTAATCACACATCATAGTCATAATATATAAAAACCATGAATCACCTCATACATGTGTATATTTATTTTCTGATTTTATTTTCTAATTTTATTTTAGTTTTATATATATATATACTTTTCGTTTTAAGTTATATATCTATATATACTTTATGTTTTTCTAATTTTATCTACGTATATACTTTTCTGTTTTGTGAGTTATATATATATATATATATATATATATATATATATATATATATATATATATATATATATAGTATATATTATATATATATCTATATATATATATATATATATATATATATATATATATATATATATATATATATATATATCTATATATATATAATAATATATATATATATATATATATATTATATATATATATATATATATATCTATATATATATTATATATATATATAGAAGAGAGAGAGAGAGAGAGAGAGAGAGAGAGAGAGAGAGCAGAGAGAGAGAGAGAGAGAGAGAGAGAAGAGAGAGAGAGAGAGAGAGAGGAGAGAGAGAGAGAGAGAGAGAGAGGAGAGAGAGAGAGAGAGAGAGAGAAGAGAGAGAGAGAGAGAGAGAGAGAGAGAGAGAGAGAGAGAGAGAGAGTATTTTCATATTCAATTTTATTATAGTTCTATTTTTGTTCTATAGCAATGTGAATTCATTATGGGTAACATGTGTGTGTTGTGTTTTCTATTTTTTTTTCTGATTATTTTGAGTTGATGTAAAAATTTGTAATACTATTGTAATAATAATATATTCGGTTGGTGCTATTTTTTTTTGTTTCATTGCGTTACGACTTTCGAAGTTTAAATTCAATTTTACTTTTTGAAAATTATTTGGATGCATAAATTTTGTTACTCGGATTCTAACAGATTGATTCCTATATGAATCCAATTTAAGTTAGGTTAGAGCTAAATTCAATTTGCTTTCGACTTTGGTTGATTTTCGATCTTGGGCCTTCTTACAATGAGTTTGGTTTATTTCGGTCCCGTGGCTTACTCTTGGGTCTTCTTACAATGAGCTCTTAAGCAACAACAACTTAACTTTCAATAATTTCAAACCTTTGTATTTGAATTATTTTAATCTGAAGAAAAAGATTACCTGGATGAAATATCCATTTGTAATCACGAATATTAGGCCCAAGTTGTAAGAGCTTGCAAGCCATAAGTATTTGTCTTCTCTTCAAAATGCTCTGATATTCAAATCACTTTCATAAGTGAATCGGAAGAAAAAGATTACCCTGGGTGGAATATCCAGTTTTAATCCCGAATAACAGGCCCAGGTTGTAAGAGCTTGCAATCCATAAGTATTCGACTTCTCTTTAAAATGCTCTGATATTCAAATAATTTTCATAAGTAGGTTGGAAGAAAAAGATTACCCTGGATGGAATATCCGGTCGTAATGCTAAAATTAGACCCAAGTTGTAAGAGCTTGTAAACCCTATGTATTTGTCTTATCTTCAATTACCCTCAAACATTTCAAACCATTTTCTCAACTAAATTGGAAGAAAAAAATTACCTGGATGAAAGGTCCAGTCGTAATCCAGAATGTTAGGCCCAAGTTGTAAGAGCTTGTAAGCCATAAGCATTCATCTTTTCCCTCAAAAACACTTGTATATATTCAAACCATTTTCATAATTAAAATTGAAAGAAAAAGATTACCTGGGTGAAAGGTCCAGACGTAATCCCGAGTGTTAGACCCAAGTTGTAAGAGCTTGCAAGTCATAAATACTCGTCTTTCACGCCCAAAAATACATTCAACCAATCAAACTCTTTTTTCGTCGCCGTGCGATTGATTAGGAAAACCTTTTCATAAACGAAAGGCATCTTATCTTAAGATGATGTAAATCAATGCTTCGTCCACAATTATTGAGTTAAGATAAGTGACGTTTTTCCGAATATTGATTTGTAAATCCATTCGATGTGTGGTATACGTCTGCTCCTCATCTGTTTTGGGTAAAACAATGTTTTTCATCGATTAATACAATATAGTTTTCGCTAAAATCGACCAACAAACAAACATTTTTCTACCCAAAACTACGTAAGCCTTGAGTTCTCTATTGCACCCGGAGATATGTAGGTGTAGGATTTGTAAATCTTGTCATGCCCATTAATAAAAAAACTTAGGTTTAGTCCCCTTCGTTGCAAAAAAATCCAAAAATATCTTCTCTTTTCTTTTGACCCTATTATTCTTTCCCTCATACTAACTTGAGAAGCTTAACATTTCAAGCTAATACTAACGCGCACAACTAACCTAATGGTTCCCGTTGAGTACAATGGACGTGAGGGGTGTTAATACCTTCCCCTTGCATAATCGACTCCCGAACCCTGATTTGGTTGCGACGACCATAATCATTGTTGTTCTTTCTTGGGTTTTATCGATATTTCCCTTTTCCTATTTAGGAATAAATAAAGTTTGTTGGCGGCTCTGTTCAGTCCATCATTGCGATTGCGCGATTGCGCTTCGCTAAGTCGTGTTCTCATTTTTTCGAGGTGCGACAGATCCCGTCGAACCTTTGAACATGACGCTATGACATGGTAGAAATACATACGAAAGGCTTGGAACTTTCCTCAGTCGCACCAACCTCTATTTAGTTCTAATCGATAGTGTCTCCTCGACATGCCTTCAATCTGATTCATGGACTCAGCAACATTGTACCAACCTTTAGTACTGTCAAACATTGTGACCACGTGTTTGTTAGCTTTGGCAGCTTCCATTTTAATGAATTTCATTGAAGCATCACTGAACAAATGCCCAGATTATAACATTGAACTCCATTTGGAACGTCTGATCTCAAACAACGCCCCTAACCTGAAATAGGTTGCCTACACTAAAGCGGTTATAGATAGGTTTCAGATGCCTTTGAAGACAAGGTTTATTGATTCCACAAGATTTATTGTCATATGGCCCCAACGTTGACCGTTGTCGTATGCCCTAGTCCACTTCTCCAATGGAATAATGTCGATCCACCTTACTACATCTACGTTTGAGAATCTGATGTCTTCGCGGTAGTGTTTGAAATAAGGTTCTTTTAATGCATACTCTATGTTGACAACCTTCTTCCGCAACGTTTTGTCTTTGATCTCCCGCATGAAATTTTGAGCGATATGTCTAATGCAGTAGACATGCATCGACGGAGGATCCTGTCAGTCATTATTATTGTTTTTGTAGGCACTCACTATTGAAGGGTGTCGGTCTGAGATCAAACATAAGTTAGGAGGAGAAGCAACATACAATCAGAGATTTTTGGGGGAAAAACTCCATCCCTCAGCAGTCCCCCCTTAAACTAGGGCAAACGCGATTGGAAAAATATTGTTGTTGCCATCTTGTGTCACTGCCATCAGTAGCGTTCTTTTATATTTCCCGTACAATCATGTACCATCAATTTACAAAAATAAAAACCTTTGATGCATGGTTGATATGCCCAGAAGAGTCGGTGAAATATTCCATTACCAATAGCACAAGTCCCGTCTGGGGTATACGCCGACAACGTTTCCAAATTGACAATAGTCCCTAGAGCATAATATTTAAGAGCCACCAAGTATTTTAGAAGTTTTTTGTTTGACTCCTCCCCATTTCCAAACACTTTTTCAACTGTCTTAGTCTTAGTTATCCATGTCTTCCTGTATGATGGGGGTATAGCTATATTGTGTTACAATATGCAAGATTATTGTACTCACCTTTAACGACGGATTGTCGCTAATGACAAACAAAATTTCCTCGCATATTAACTAAGAGTTGAGTTTGCGATGGTCTTTCATTGGGTCTGTGATTAAACATGAGTGAACTGGACCCATATAACCAATCTCCCAAGAATCACTCCTCTTCCGATAAGATGCTGACAATCGGAATAGACATAGCTCATTTCGACAATAAATCTTATACCTCATCGCATTAGTTCGATCAACCCTATAATCGGTTGATAATTCCATGTGACAATTTTTAATGGCTCTGACGCAGTCTTCTTTTGAGCGAAATTTGTCTCCTTCTTTCGATGATCCTTGAATTTGCACATAAGGTTTGTAAAATATATCTGACAAAGATTCATCTGCACCCAAATTCAAGTTTGTAATGTGTTAAGGTGGACAATATACATGACTAACTGGTAATGGATCTTCTTCTTCTTCATCATTCAACATTTCATCAACCAATAACTCGACTTCTTCTTCCTCCTCGTCAACAACATCAACTTTAACTTGTTCGTCGTCATCAGTTTCACAAAACAGTTGTGACGGATCAAAGAATTGAGACACTTGATTTTGTTGTGTTAATATATATATAACTCTATATCATTGTACCCAGATTGTTCATGATTACGAAACATATGGTGAACATCTTCATCATCTCGAATCTTTAACTAATAAAACTTTATTTGGTTGTTTGCAAAGAACACCAGATTTTTGTAGATGATTTATCCCACCTGACTACACTGCAATTTCTTTTCTATTATTTGTTTCAAATTTGAAAATTTTGATCGTCTATTTATTGTAAACCGACTTACTTATGTGTTGCAAACACAAAAACCGAATAAGTGCCACTCAAATATTTCACCATCGGTATAGGCATTGATCATATAATGTGGTCATGAAGACATTTTTTTAAGATGTAAATTTAATGTTTGATGGTGAGTGCATTGATCACATATTAACATACAGTTAAATATGGTAGATGGTGAAGACAACACATGCAGAAGACAAGGCAAGTGCACTGATCATGTATAAACTTTTTTAAGAATCTGCAGGATTCCATGAAGAGACAAGACAAGGCAAGCGTCCTTACCAATGGCGCCTAAAAGATTCTTATGCCCTAATAAGTCAAGGCATGCGCCTGCATGATTCTATGCAAAGATGCTTCTGTCCTAACAAGACAAGGTATGCACCCTTATCAATGGCGCGTGCTCACATGCATAAAGTAACTCATGCACCCTTTTCAATGGCGCTTACTCACATGCAAGCAAAAATACAAGGCATACACCCTTACCAATGGCTCCTTCACATATATATCACATGCAAAATACATTTTTTCATGAATGCAACTTACCATCAAACTTACTTTCTCATCTATAAATACTGCAACACCCAACCTCTCTGCAACACTCAACCTATCTGCAACACTCAACCTCTCTGCAACAATATGTCTCTATTGACTATAGGTGATGAACATCAAAGAACAATCGATAATATTATGACATTTGTATATTATTACTTAATCTATATTGTTTATTACTTCTTCTTATTCTTATTCATATTCTTATTTCCTAACAAAATGTCTTTATTGTTTATTACTTTTTCTTACTTATTTCTTACTTATATTTTATTAGGACCCAAAGAGATTTCGATGTCGTGTACATGAATATGTACCACATGATCCTTTAGTAGAACCATATATTCGAGGATATAGTTTTGGTAATCTACTCAACATAGTCTCATACTCACTTGACTATAAATTTATTCTTGCTTTGTTAGAAAGATGGAGACCCGAGACCCGCACATTTCACCTTCGTTTCGGTGAGTGTACCGTCACACTTGAGGACGTCTACATGTTGTTAGGTCTATGTATCGATGGTAAGGCCGTAAATGGTATAGTTAACCAAGATAACTCTATATGGGATGAATTGTTAGGTGCCCCTTTGTGTGAAGACACAACTACGGGAGAGACTTCTGATCAACCTATGGGTCGATGTATTAATTTAAAATATCTTAAACAATACTATTCAAGTATAACATTAAACGAAGAATCTGCTGAGTATGAAAATATAATTAAAGTTCGGTGTTATATTATATTTGATAATTTTTTATTTCCTGAAAGTACTAGTAATACAGTAAATATTATGTATTTGCCGTTGTTACGAATCATAAATAAGGTAGGCACGTATAGTTAGGGTTCATCTGTTTTGTCCCATCTATATAGTTAGTTGTGTAAAAATTCCAAAAAAATACTTTTACGTTTTATTCTTGCGCCTATTTTCTACAAGCATGGGGTTGGTCAAGGTTGTCGTCACTCGCCTCGGTCAACGACAAGCCATTCACATTCCTCTATGCAATAAAGTAAGTTTATATTTAATCTTCTAATTTATTAGGTTTTATACTACAACTAATTGTAACTAATATATTTTCAATATTTTCGATCTAGGTGGTCAGTTAAAGGGATGAACTACAAGAGGTGTCTCAAACACGTTGTAGTAGTCTATCGCAATCTTTTAGACCACATTGGACCAGACAATGTGTTACTACTAAACAAATCTACATTTGATTTTAAAAAGATTATCCAATTACATATCCTCTAATCATGTCATATTCTTGTACAGTTTATCTAGAGGCCGTATTTGAGTCTTGATCATCAGGTTAACCATGATGATGATGCAGTTTGAACAACAAAAACTCCAATTATCCAGTTCACTACTATGGAAATGCACTAGAGTGACCGTGTAAAACTACAGTTCGGCATACAACAACAAATTCCAGAACCTCCGACGTGTTTGGAAGATTGGCATCAACAAAGAGTCGATGGCCAATGGGATTATTCTGATTGGAGATACTTCGCAAAAGAGAGGTGTCGTCATTGAAGGAATCGACGACAACACATCTTAAATGAACCATTCATACATGGTGCTAGACCAACTCAACATTATATGGCATGGTTTAGGTCAGTTACAACGCCACAGTTTGTGTTTGAGCCAAGATATTTGATTGATCCATGCCAACGAGCTTTGTCATCAAACACCCAACAACAAATCCCTGCCCAAGAACAATGTCAAATCACCCAAACCCAACGATTGTTTGACTTTAGTACACCACATAAACCATTGCTTTGTTTCCAAAATGATTCAATGTCCCAATTCAGGCAACCATACCGTCCACAATCCACCAAACTACAATGACCCAACTACAACAACATGGGTACCAAACTCAATTACGGAAGCATCGTTGACGACAACCCCCTTCAGCTATTGGGGAGAAATGATGACAAATATATCAAATACCACTGGACCTTCCACCGTACATTCACATCAGTCACCATTGCATCTTGTCAGCACTCAAAGACGCAAAAGACCTTAGGAAAATCGTGGGAGACCTCGAAGACAGGCTAACGTATATGAATGTGAAACATGGGGGCGTTTCAATCGGACAGGTATTGTTATGTATTTTAACTTTATATTATAATATAATTTTTCATTTAGATATTTACTTTAATTATTTATAAATATAAAATTAAAATTAAAAAAAAAACATGCATAGTGCATGCGCCGCATGCATTGGCGCATACACTGATGTGATGTAGTGTATGCATGAGTTAATGCATGTGGCTTCAAGGCATGCATGCGTCCAACCAAATGGCAGATATGCCTATTTGCAATGCATACATGCGCCTTACCAAGTGGCGCATGTGTTCATTGAAAATTAGATGTGATAGTTCAACTAACGCATACGTAATGAAATGTGGTTATTTCCATAATTATTTTGAAAAATATGTTATTTTAGAATTTAAATTAAAAAAGGTGGTTATTTTAAAAAAGAATTCTTAGTGGTGTCTATAATATAAAAAATATTTAAAAATTATTATTTTAATTTTTATCATTATCTAAATTTCGTTTATATCATTGACTCTTTCGATAAAAAAATTTGTTTATATTTATATTGTTTTCTTTTACGTGGTTAACTTATTTACCCGTCAATTTAATTTTTGAATATTTTTTTAATAAATTTATCCAAACTTTTCAATTAAAATATTTTTGTTAGTTTGAATTTTTTTTATAAAAATAAATAAATTGACATTCATTTAAATAACATAACAAAAAATATTCAAAATAAATTTTTAAATTGACATTCCTTTAAAATATATTTCTTGATATGATCGAGTCAATGAGGAGTTGATAAAAATTCTTTTTAAGATTTGTTATGTAAACTTCCAAACAATCTCTTAATCTACTTTGAGATATATATAATTTTAAATATATTTAGAATAAATAACGAATTTAATGTAACCATTATTTACTAGTAGTATATATAATTTAGAAGAAATTTCATTTTATATGGTGGTGATAGAAAAAATGTAAAAGTGGACGAGATGGTATTAAAGTTTTGGCTTATGAAAAAAATAATTAATCAAATATTTTTTTTAATTTTATAATGGTTCTCATTACAATGGTTCTCTTTTCACAATCTCAAGATGGGATCCCTATCACACAAAAGCAAACATCAAAAGATTCACCACAAAAAAAGAGGAATGGACAAAGAATAAGTTTGGAGGAGAAGTTCCACTACGCCAAATAAGGGAAAAGAGGGCGCTTATTTTGGCCTATAACAGCGCTTTCAAGCGCCCTCTAATCTGGCGCTGGCATAGGTAAAGACAGCGCTTTGTTCTCCTGGAGAAAGCGCTGTCTAAAGTGGCCACATTATAGTGCGCTTTAAGAAAAAAGCGCCCTCTGGAGTGGTCCATACAGGGACACCTTAGAGGGCGCTTTCTGGTAAAAGCGCCCTCTAAAGTTGTCAGTGTAAATTGTTTAGAGGGCGCTTTCAGGAAAAAGCGCCCTCTAAAGTTGTCATTGTAAAGTGTTTAGAGGGCGCTTTCAGGAAAAAGCGCCCTCTAAAGTTGTCAATGTAAAGTGTTTAGAGGGCGCTTTCAGGAAAAAGCGCCCTCTAAAGTTATCATTGTAAAGTGTTTAGAGGGCGCTTTCAGGAAAAAGCGCCCTCTAAAGTTGTCAATGTAAAGTGTTTAGAGGGCGCTTTCAGGAAAAAGCGCCCTCTAAAGTTGTCAATGTAAAGTGTTTAGAGGGCGCTTTCTGGACAAAGCGCTCTCTAAAGTGTTAGTTATTTTAAAAAAATTTGTTTGAAAAACAGTGGATATATATTTATTTGGTAACCTGTTCGCATGCTGCAAAAGTGTAAAATTCATATTGATTTCATCCTTTAATCCAATGTTATACACCATTAATCCATTGATATATACAACATGAATCCATTTATATACAACATTAATCCTCCATATATACAACATTAATATATGATTCTTTGATCAACAATATACAACAACATATTCTCAAAGTACTACAATTAAGAGAATAAAACATAGCAACCAACACCCAGTGACCACTATATCCAAAAGCTGTCTAGTAGTTCTAACCAATACTAAACAAAAACGCCCATCCACCCATGGTGGCAAACATGTTCTGTATATCCAAAAGCTGTCTAGTAGTTCTATCGCACATCCATACAAAATAAGGCTCAACCAAAACAACAGATGGCAGCATAAGTAGTCCCCTGCAAAAAGAACATGTCCAAATGCAAATAACACAGAACTGTCAAAAAGCGATTGAGCAACAAATAGTAAACAATGGCATAAAGTTAAATGACATAGCTAATATTACCTGAATTCCTGCATGGCTGTTAAGGTAAAAATCAAATTCCCTAGGGTGACAAATGTCGGTGTCTACCACGGTTCCTTTGACAATTTAGAACAACAAAATCAGCAAAAAGTGATAAATTCAAATGATAATATATACCAGCTGCGTTGAGAAATATATTGAAAAAACCTGGCATAATTTTTCCACTTCTATCGGTCTCTTTGGGGTTGACAGGAAAGAGACGGGTGTGATGTCTCTTTTGGACCACTACAAAAGTAACTTTAGGTAGATACCCATCCTCTATTGAGACACAAGCCTGTATCTCCGACCATATTTTTTCTTTGCCAACCTTCAAGTCCGGACTTCTCCAATTATCACATGTAATCAGAATATGTTGTCGAACAAGGAAACCAATGTAACTTGCCAACATTGAACCCTTATCTTTTGAAGATAGAATTGATACTTTCAAATATCCAGCATCATCATCTAAACAAATATCAATTGATACTTTCGAGCATCCCTTGCCCCTTGCACGAATGATTGGCTTCATAATAGCCATTTTACCTGTAAAAAAGAAAACAATTAAAATCAGATGACAAATGTAAAAACAATTAAAATCATAAAAGTCATTTTACCTGTAATAAAGAAAACAATTAAAATCATTTGACCTGTACCTTTTTCACTAAGTTCTCTTTCTTTTCTTGGTTGGAATATGTTCTACATGTCTCTTAACAACACGGACGGTTGGATTGATCCAAATACCCTCATTATGATCATTTCTAATATATGAATCATTTGATATATTATTCTCATCTTGATCATTTCTGGTAAACGATTCAATCTCAACATCAATATCATCACCTTGATCTCCAGTGTTTTCATCAATTACTTTGTTGGAAAAAAGAACTATAGACCATTTCGTACTTTTCGGATCATTGACATAGAACACTTGTCTAGCTTGAGAGGCTAGAATAAAAGACTCATCTTTGTATCCCACCCTATTAAGATCCACTTGCAAAAATCCTGACTTATCCATTCGAATGCCGTTATTATTTTCAACCCACTTGCAACCAAATATAGGAATCTGAAACTTCTCATAATCAAACACCCAAATGCGCTCGATAACACCAAAATACGACAGATTTGCAAATTTGGGGTTTAAGTCCTTCACACTTGATATGTGCATTGCTTCAGCTACCACGGTGACACCACTATTCTGCATAGTACTTTTATCATCTTGTTCTTTGGTATAAAATGTGTATCCATTAATCGCGTATGCGCTATAAGAAAAAACATGGAAACTTGGACCATATGCTAAGCATCTCAACCTTTCTGTTATTGAAGCGGGATCTGAATAATACTTTGAATAAATATGATCCTTAAACCAAGGTATAAAACATCGATTGTGCTCTCGTACTATCCAATTTTCATTTCTATTGGGATTTAAACCTTGGAGAACATCCTTGTGAATTTCAACATACGGCTCAACCTCATTCTCATTGTGCAGAACATACAAATGCACTTGATCCCGTTCGACCCTTGATACTGCCACGATTTTATTTCCAATTAGATTTTTTCCTTCTTTCTTTTCGACAAGCTGAGACTTGGGGAGTCCGATTGACTGAACATTAGACAAATATTCAGTACAAAACTCAATCGCTTCTTCAACAATGTATCTTTCAACCATACAACCTTCTGGTCGACTTCGGTTCTTCACGTACCCTTTTAATATTTTCATATTTTCTTTGAGATCAACTTTGAATTTTAGCATTCTAAAGGCATGAGGCCTAGTTGCTCTTCAACAAGTTTTGCATTCTAAAGGCATGAGGCCTAGTTGCTCTTGAACTCCTTTAAGCATAGGTAAGTCCTAATTCTAAGTCCTTTCTCCTTTTGTATTTGGTTCACATCAAAACAAACACAAAGCAAACACAAGATAGTAATATATTTATATACAATAATGGGCTCAAATGAGCAAAAGAAAAATAAGATAAACATAAAATATGTGCTAAAGTGAGCAAAGTTAAAATCAATATGAATAATTAGCAATAAATAAATGGCATTAAAAGTAAATGGCAAGAAATTAAAAACTTAAATTAAAGTTAGTAATTAGTGAAGTTATGTTAGCTTGTCATAAGACAATGTAGCGCTATGTTAAGCAATCGTAAGTGGACTAATGTAGTAGTCACACCTATCTGAGGTCGGTCAATAAAAATATAGGCAAAGAACACAAGTTAGAGATCATGACTAGTAAGCCAAGCTCCATAAACTTGCCATGCCAAAACAAAAAGGGAAGGGCCTTGTATTGACTTTAGGTTATTTTCTTGACTAAGAAGCAACCTATCTTGGATACAAAACAACTCACTTGATCATGGATCAAGTTGAATTTGGTTTGGATCAAAGAAGGTTAGACTTCTCATTTGTCAAGACCAACCATAAGACTTTAACTCATTAGCCATTGATGGAAAGAAATGGATGAAGATGAAAGGGAGGGGAAAAAGAAGACCACAACCAAATCTAATTGATAAAATGTGAATCAAATCAACATCAACCAACACCAAACAGAAGATAAATGAAGATAACAAGTCAAAGAGTCAATGGTATTTTTTGGGTATTTTTTTGAATTAAAATAAAATGCAAATAAAAAATAAACAACTAAGGTCAAACCTCAAATTCAATTCAAAACAACTTCAATGAGTCCAATTAAATTCTCATAGGTTCAACATAGTCACACAAGCTTTGACTAATTTTCTCAACAATTTTTGAAATCAGAATGCAATTAAAAACAATTAAAAAATAACACAATATGAATTAAATTCTCAAATAATCTCAAATCAAATAAGAAATTGATGAGACTATTTTTAATTGACTTATCATGATCCATAAATGCTAGGAAAATATTTTTGGATTTTTTAAAAGTCAGAAAGTATTTTAAAATGAATTAAAACTATTAAAAATAAAATAATCTATAAAAAATATCAAATGAAGTCACAAAAATAATTAAAAATCAAAATATGAAACTAGATTTTTCAAGAAAAATATTAGAATTAGTCTCATATTTTTATGACTTCAAATGAATTTTTTATGAATTTTTGAAAATCAAATGAATTAACTGAAAATAAAATAAAAATAGAATAAATGGAAAAAACCAGCGCCACAGGATGTAACTCATTAATTGACGTGGCATTAATGAAGGATCCAGATCATAGGGAGCACGGTATGTCCAAGTCAAACGCGCCATACCATGTATTAAAATAAGTAAACACAATGGAGGATCAAGATTAGATCGTGGCATCCAGATCCAATGGCCAGGAAACAAGACACGTAGTGGTGGTGGTGGAAACCACCGTGTTCTCCGGCGAGGCAACAAAATTCGGCCACCAGTTGCAGAGAAAAAAAAGTTTAATGAAAATGGAAAACAAGGACATGGAAATGAAGCTCGTGTGATGGAGATCATCACGGTATCCATGGATCTTCCTCACTCTTCCTATATTGAGAGAAATGTGAAGGAGAAGATCATGGTGTTCAAACTAAAAGTTCGTGAAATGGAAAATTGAAAGCATCACAAGCTTGCCTCAAGTGTGAGGACTTCAGAAAACCACACAAACACAAGAATGCTACATTGAAATGAGAGTTTTATATCCAAAAAGTTTGAATGTATACCTCTGAATTGAAGCACCTCTGTCCACGAAACCTCCAAGTTCTTTGCTCCTCTTTGATCTATGGATGTAGTGGAAGTGAAAGGCTAAGGAATTAGGCTTTGAAAATCAGCTAATGATGCTGAATTTCAAGCTCTAAAGTGAGAAAAATTTCTGAAAAATTCCTTTGGTATGATTATGGTTTCAATGCTGCAGCAATTCAGATCTCCCAAAAGGTTGATGAATGAATGAGAGGGAACCTCAATTTATAGCTGAAAGTATCAAATGATCACACTTCTTTCATGTGCATGGCAAATTGTAAATGCATTGCATGGGCCTGTACAGGCGTGTGGAAGGCCCAATGATGGTTGCAAAAGCTAGATGAGATCATGTAGAGAGCAAATGGTCATGTGCATTGGACTGGACAAGCTTGCATACTCAAGTTTCATCATAAAAAACCAAAATGCACATAAATGAAGATAATTTTGAAACTCACAAATGGTACATCCAGATGAGTAATGTGAGTAATGGTTGGAAAGCCCTTGGAATAAGGAACAAAAGTCATGTTGGGAAAAAATTCATTTGGCATTTGGAAATTGATGAAAACTGGTTGTGAAAATCCGAGTACAAAACATATTCAAAACACTTTGAAAAACTTAATCAAGCCCCTCTATTTTCATGATGAAAGCTTCAAATGAAAAACATTTCAACATAAAAGTTGTATATATTTTCAAGATGATCAATTTAGACTTAAAGTTTTCATCATTTGGATTATCTATGATAACGTTATGGGCATTTGAAGTTGGGTATTTTTTCAAATTCAATGAATTAGGTCCAAGATGACTTATAATGTTTTGCATTATCACATGTATTTCTTTTAGGATTATGCAATTTTGTCCAACATAAAATTTGAATTAGATATCTCAAGATTTCCAATTCATTTGTTCTCACCTAAAAATCATAAAAATTAAGGAGGTTATGCCCTTGGTAAGTTGACCCAAAATTAGGGTTTCAGTCAAAATGACCTATAATGTTTTGAAATGAATGATGACCTTACAAGTTTCAAATGGATTTTTGATGAACATGAAAGTTGTTCCTATGGTTCTTAGGAACATGTTTTCTCTTGGGGTCATCTTCATTTGACAAACACATATTAAGTTATATCTCAATGGTGCTCAGCTTAGTCAGATGACTTAACTGGTCAACTTTTCAAGGCCAAACTTCCAATCTTGATGAATAAATGATTGAGGATTCTCAAATAGACTCATATATGCATAAAATGATGAATTAAAGAACTTAACTTGATTAAATTTGATCATGGGTTGAGGTTGCTTCATGGGCAAGGCACAGTCAAGGCACAGTGAAATTAGGGTTTCCTTGGGAAACAATCCTCAAGCCCTTTGGGTTATCTAGATCAAATTGGAAAATTGAGATACTTGGGAGACATATATGATTATTAGGAGCTTTGTGGACCACTGCCATGCTTCTTCTCATCTTCATCTAGCCATTTCATTGGGCTTAGGAGCCTCCTAGGAACATTGGAGCACATAATCACTTGAGCTTCAAAACAAAAAGAGTTAGTGACATATTTTTGTGCTTTTGGTTAGTAATCAAATAAGAAATGCAATAATATACAATACAAGCATGCTTGGTGCTCTCAAAACACTCAAACAAGTCCTAACCCTAGGGTTAAAGAGCCAAACATGCTATGATCCTTGAGGCAATGCACTTGTGCAATAACATGATGCCATGAGGGATCTTAGGGTCAAAATTAGGGTCTTACAGATGCCCCTATTTAAGGTCGTTCTAGCCGGAGATATGAAGGTTAAAATCTTCGTCTCGACGAAATAAAATGAGCTTAAATAATAACAAAGAGACGAATTTCGGTCCCTAAGAGACCTCATGATGCAAATGTATGCATGCAAAATAAAATCTTCATGATGAATAATTACCACGAAGGAAAAGAAATCATAAGAGACTGAAAAATCCATAAGAGTAACGCACTCACTTAGGAGACAAAGACTTTGGGGGGGGGGGAATAAGGTAAGAATGCGTGAGCAGATCACAACTTGAAAACTTGCTGGGAGACACGAAGGATTTCCACGAAAATAAATCGATGGAAAGACTCGAGCTGACACAAAGATGTATGTATTGAGGAATATGCTAATACAACAAAACTATCCACAAAGGATACATCAGATAAAAATCCGGACTCGGACGAGGATGTCCACAAAGGACCCAGCTGAGGAAGCAACACCGAGATATTACCGGTTACTGGGTAATAAACTCAAAGAGAGACATGTCATCAAAACACCGGTTACTGGGTGAGAAAACAACACGCTCAGGGAGAAAGAATATCTAAGACTGGTATAAGGGTGAGAGATATCAATCATCCGAAACATCTGAGGGGGACCCAAAAGGCACACCTCAACTCAGGAAAAATCTGACTCCACAGGGGACAAAAAGTCATAATAGGGAGCAGAAGGAAGGAACACCAGGGATACCGGTTACTGGGCATATAATAGGTGACCAACCAAGCGTTAATTGGGAAGATATCCAAGACACTCATCATCTGAAAGGAGGGCTGAAAAAGCAAACTCGACTTACAGGATGGACATTCGATTCCACAAGGAAATACGAATCTTACTCGACTGGGGAAGAAAAAGACTTCGACTGAAGAGCGCATGAGATATATTATCTATTATCGTCATAACATAGATAACATACTCGCATGGAAGATTATCCACAACCGGTTACTGGGTTAATAAAGGATAAACCGACCGAAAAGAAAGGACATCGGGATACCGGTTACTGGGTATATAATAATGACTAATAAAAAGGAAGAGCAATCATTACCAAACAAGGGTAAATGAAAGATGACTCGCAAGGGATAAATTGCTTGACAATAGCAATTATCCAAGAGATATATCACCGGTTACTGGGTGGTATACTAAAAAACGAAGGAATATCAATACCGGTTACTGGGTAAAGATAACTAACAAAGAGGGGATTACATCTACTGGTTACTGGGTAGAAAACCACAGAAATAGGACTTACAACTACCGGTTACTGGGTAGAAGGCCACAAGATTCGCTGGGGAAAAGATGGACAATTACTGGTTACCGAGCAATTGAACAACTAAACCACAGGGAACTGCAGGGGATAACTGATCACACTGAAATTACGTATTTTCGACTCCGATTTCACATGCATTCTAGTTGTTTTATTGTCATTTTGTTGTGTTATTACTGTGTTTTCCTTTGTTTTCAGGTTTTTACTTTAATCGGAGCCCCGATCGAGAAAGGGAGCGAAAAAGGGCTAAAAACCCTAAAATTCAGCATTTTATGCTTATGGCCTACCCAATGGTGGGCGCCACAGACCAAGCCATGACGTGTCAAATTCAACTTCCATCAACTCCCACGTTTTCCCACTACTTCCACTAAGGCGCCCCATATTGTGCTTGTGGCGGGCGCCATGGCCTTGTGGCGGGCGCCACAAGAGGAAAAACGGTTCCCTCCTATTTTCAAGTGAAGGGCATCCAAGTCATTTCCATCTTTTTACTTGCCTATAAATAGAAACGCGAATTCACTTTTACAACCATCCAAACTTAGAGCAGAGGCAAACTCAGAAGCAACTTTGTTTCACTTAGGCATATATTCAGTATTTTATAGTGGTAATCGCTTCGCATTGGAGTGTTACCACAATTGTGTCAGCAAGTCTGTGATAGAGTCTGTAATCGAGTTTGGAGCACTTTGGAAGGAAGTTAATCCTGCCGCCATTTTCTTTTCCGCATTGCAATTTACTCAGCCCTCCGATTGGAGCAGGTTTTTATTTCTCGTCTTTACTTTATTTATTTCCCGCACTCGCTTTTACTTTATTTATTTCCCGCACTCGCTTTTACTTTATTTATTTCCCGCACTCGCTTTTACTTTATTTATTTCCCGCACTCGCTTTTACTTTATTTATTTCCTCGCACTCGCTTTTACTTTATTTATTTCCTGCACTCGCTTTTACTTTATTTATTTCCTCGACTCGCTTTAAATTATTTACTTTCCGCACTCACACTACTTTTATTTATTTTAATGCACTTTTACTTTACCATGTCTAGCTAAATTTATAAGGCTAGAATGTAAGGATCGTAATTAAACCAGTAATCCGTACAATTGTTCGTAGAAACACTTAAAGGGCTATTTTAACTTTCAACTTAAGTTTTCCCGCACTTCAATTCCGTTGGGTAAGATCGAAAGCCGTCCAACGTCTTTATAAACTTAATTGTTTTTAACTAATTCAAAAACAGCGAAAGTGCTTTGTTTAGTTCATTAGGAGTTTTTAACATCAAGAAGAAAAGAGATTTTAAAACTATTTCCGGACGCGTTTATAAGTTTAGAGTCTGGTTCGTGAGAACCTCTTTTGGTTAAGAAATCCAGGTTATAATACTTTTCAACTTAGTCAAGATACTGTATTTCTTAAAAATAGGTTTACTACTCTAACGCAATACGCGCCTTTTTATAAGTGACAATAAGAGGGTTTGATTAGGTGTCATACCCCAAAATTTGCCCGTTAATCTTGCAAGACATTTTTCAAGGCACTCCAACTCATTTTTCAAGACATTGATCTTAAAGGAACAAAGACCCAGCACACAGGTGGCCAAATCCAGAAAATGACTTAAACTGGCTTGCTCGCTAGGCGAGCAAAATCCTTCGCCTAGCGAACTCTTCGCTGCACCACTCGCCTAGCGAAGCTTGCGAATACCAGAAATTTTGGGCTTCATTCTGAGCCCATTAGGTCACAAAAACTATTATAAATACCAAGACCTCATTCAGGAGGAGGAGAAGAGAAAGAAAAAGGGAGAAAGACAAACCCACACAGACAGCAAACCCTGGAGACTAACCAAGAGAATTCAGAGCAACCCTAAAGGAAACCCTGAAGGAAACTCATCTGCATAAAGGTTACCTCAGCCCAACTCAATCCGGCACCAACCCTAAGAGTGATCTGCCAATTCAACGTTGCAATTCAATTGCAAACAGGTTTGCACTATCACTACCGCTTTATGCTCCCAATTTACATGTGACATAATGATTGAATTTATAAATATATCTTAGGTTTTGCATGTGGATCTAAGTATGCATGGATGTCTTGAATGTTTAACCATGTAATTTTTGTAATGGATGCCATAGGGTTTAGAGCTTGCTGAAATCGTACTGTTATTAAAATCAAAACCCGCAGCCGTTCGCTAGCACATCGCTAAGCGAACATGTAGCGAGTGTTCGCCAAGCCTTCGCCAGGCGAGGCAGTAGCGAACATGACAGTCGCTGATTTTTTTCCATTCTGTTCTGTGTTTATCTGACATGTCTTATCATAGTTGTGTATTATTTGCTTGACATTATTACTGCTGCGATTCCTTTGTTCGGTGCAACTATTGATTGCACCCCATTTGGTATTCTGACCTGTTTGCTGAATTTTGTGAGGACTCACATATTCCCGAAGAAGGTAGCTTGCTAGGTATTCCACTTTATTTGTGGGATACCCTTGTGGAGATTCATCCTAATTACCTAACTGATTACAAATGTTGCCTTTGAATATATGATCTTGGCTCTCTCTTTGTTGCCTTACGGTATTACGGTCATGTCCCGCGAATGTGGGGATACACTTAGCAAAGACCCTTCGATTAAATCATCATGTCCCTATAAGATAAATCATAGTCCCTCGGATGTTGCCTGCGAATATATGATTGTATCCCTCGATGACCCTCCGTGGTAGCCTACAATTAAATGATGCTCGTCCCTTCGAATGCTAAGGTATCCTTACAAATGTTGCCTTCGATGACCAATCGACGACCCTACGATGTCCCTTTACATCCAAAGGATAAGACTACTTACTTCTCAATAGTAATGACAGTTTTACCTTCATAAGGATAGGAAATACCCATAAAGACCTTGGGTAGGTATAACTCTTAAATGCTGACTCACAACTTAAAACACTTTTCACACCTCACACTTTGCAAAACATCTATTAGAAAATCACCACTTGGTATACATTCGTACTAGAATCATTGCCAAGTTATATTTTTCTAAACAGCTTTCAAAATTAAACGAGATAAATACTTTGTATACATTCGTACAAGAATCATTACAAAGTTAAACTCTCTTTTCAAAACATTTTCTAAACAGTTCTCAAACACTTTTTTCAGACAAGAAAAACATAAGTGATCAAGCAATTAAGAGCCCATGGATAACCATGGATACAAAGGATGCTAACACCTTCCCTTTGTATAATGTACCTCCCGAACCCAAAATCTAATCAAGGTCTTTCCTGTTCTTTTCCGCCTTTCCTTATTGGATAAAAGAAAAGTCGGTGGCGACTCCTGCTATCCGCGACATTTGCTTTCCAAAGCAAAAAACATCAAAAGTCAGTTCACCGTATGACAGAACTGGCGACTCTGCTGGGGAATTAAAAAGAGAGGTTACCTTAATATATATATATATATATATATATATATATATATATATATATATATATATATATATATATATATATATATATATATATATATATATATATATATATATATATATATATATATATATATATATATATATATATAAAATAAGGTCATTTATGTTTTCGTATCGTTCCTTCGTCTGATTTACTTTTAAGGGATTGTTTGGGTATTCTATGCTTGAGTGAAAGATCCTACACCCGGATCTAGTGTACCTTAGGTAAGTAGCAAGAGATCATCGCGACTGTCCGGCGTATACTGGAATGGTTAAAATGATGGCTACGGTTAATGTGACACTTTAGATGTCCTGATGTTCCTCATGTTTACTTGAGGAAAAATTTGGCGTCTGTGTGGTGTCATCAAAGCATTAACCAGACCTTTAGAACCCTAATTGACTCATCCTAGCCATTAGAAAGTAGTGAGATAACTGACTTCGGTTCCGACTGGGGTTGGTTGATACTCGATACTACACTCTTTGAGATTGGACTTTAGGGAAATTTTGGTCAACCGTTGCACTGAAGTGGACTTAAGGAAAGGTCGATGATTTGAGATCCTTCTAGAACCCGGTTACTATTCTAGGACAGGTGGAACCTACCAAACTTCAGTGGGGAGGGTACTTACCTATGGAACTCATGCAAGCCTTAAAACCTAGGAATGATTGCAGTGTGACTTGTTTATGTTTGTTACTTACTTAACATCATAACATCATAACATCATGACATCATGACATTGTACTAACCATTTCAAGGACTTAGGGATTTAACTTTGCTCTGTTAAACAGGCTATGGCTTCCAGGAAGACCATCCGGATCAATTTTGTAGCGACCTCTCCTCAACTCAAGGATTTAGTGTCAGAACTGCCCGATCATGCTCAGTTCATCAAGAAACATGGTTCTCTCCTCAATTTAGTTACTACCGGTCTCAAAGAAGATATGATGAGAGTTCTATTCCAGTTCTTCGATCCTAAACATCATTGCTTCACCTTCCCAGATTATCAGTTGGTACCCATATTAGAAGAGTTTTCCAGGCTGCTTGGGATACCTATCCTTGATCAAACACCGTTCAGTGGTTTAGAAAAGATTCCGAAGTCTGAAGAAGTTGCCGCGGCTTTACATATGACAAAGTCCGACATTGAAACTAATTGGGTAACAAGAAGTGGAGTTAAGGGTTTACTTGCCAAATTTCTGATAAATAAGGCCCGAGAATTCCTAAAAGTTATGAATGTCCATGCTTTTGAAGATGTTCTAGCCCTACTAATCTATGGTTTGGTGCTATTTCCTAATCCGGATCAATTCATAGACATGAATGCCGTTAGGATATTTCTCACTCATAACCCTGTGCCCACCTTGCTTGGAGACATTTTGCATTCCCTTCACACTCGTACTGTGAAAAGGCAAGGGACTCTCATGTGCTGCATACCTTTATTATCTAGGTGGTTTATTTCGCACCTTCCTCAATCAGTCTTGAAGAACGAGCAGAATTTGAAATGGTCTCAAAGGATAATGTCGCTCTCCCATTCAGACATCCGTTGGTGTCCTCAACTTGAAGAAAATGTTATCCTCATTGACCATTGTGGAGAATTCTCTAACGTACCACTCCTGGGGATGAGGGGAGGTATTACTTGTAATCCTGCTTTAGCCCTACGTCAGTTCGGTTGTGCTCGAAGAGATGGTCCACATGAAATAATTATCCAAGGCACTGTGTTTGACTATGACAACGATTCCCAAGGTCTCCGTCAAAGGTTTGTACGAGCTTGGGGCATGGTGAAAAGAAGTACTTTAGGACATAAAAACTCTATTCCTATGGAACCTTATCTCAGATGGGTACGCGACAGAGCTCGTGAGCTTATCATGCCATATCTTGCAATCGGACCTCTGATTGTTGAACCAAAAGTTGAGGGAGGTACCCCTCAGATCATTCCTTATCCAGATATGCCTACCAATGTTGAAGAATTGAAGAAATCCTGGATCCAGTTGAGAGATGAAAGGGATACTTTTGAAACTCAGTTCGGTGCAGAAAGGAAGAAAGTGTTAGAACTTACCAGCCAGCTTAATGAGGAACGAAGACTCAATGCATATCTTCGCCCAAAAAGAAGCCGTCCCTGGGAGACTTGAGCTTTCGTTGTATTTTATTATTTTTGTTGTAATAAACGTTGATTAAAAAATTATTAATAAAAGTTCCTTTCTTGGTGGTTTATGCAAAGTTAAATTCCAAAAGTCCTTGAAAACATTTCATACATTGCATAGCATAACATAACATTGCATAACAGGTATTCTAAAGAATCAATGTCCTCACGGCCTTCCTATTGCAAACAGAAAAATGGCCCTCGAACAAACTGTCAAAGATCTCCAGGCTCAGAATGCTCAATTCCAGGAGATGATCTTGAACTTATCCAAGGGGCAGGAGGAACTGAAGGCTCTCTTGCTCGAGAAGAAAAAAGACAAGAAACCTGTGAGTTACATTAACCCGGGAAGAAGGCTTAAAGGACAGGTTGCAGGAGTCAAGATTAGAATTCCGAAGGATCAAGGAGAGGAGGCAGAAAATGATTCAGAAGATGAGAATGCTGATCCTTGCAACCATGAGGACGACGATGAAGATTATGAAAATGAACTGTACGCTCCAAAAGATGATAAGTACAAGTTGCTGGAAGAACGTATGCTAGCTATGGAGGGTCAGAAGGCGCCCGGTCTGGATTTCGAAAGCTTGGGTCTGGTCTCTGATGTGGTCATTCCTCGCAAATTCAAGATCCCCACTTTCACTAAGTACGATGGTGCGTCTTGTCCTCAGATGCATCTGAGAGCTTATGTGAGAAAGATTCAGCCGTATACCACTGATAGGAAGCTATGGATCCATTTCTTCCAAGAGAGTCTGTCTGGCACACAGTTGGAGTGGTATTATCAGCTCGAGAGCTCTAACATCCACTCCTGGACTGACTTAGCGACAACTTTCTACAAGCATTACCAATATAATTCTGAATTAGCGCCTACTCGGCTACAGTTGCAGAATATGACTATGGGCTCTAAAGAAAGCTTCAAAGAATATGCTCAAAAATGGAGAGATTTGGCGGGCAGAGTCAAACCCCCTATGACTGATCGAGAATTAGTGGACATGTTCATGGGTACACTGACTGGCCCATTCTACAGCCATCTACTGGGAAGTTCTTCATCGGGTTTCACTGAACTTATATTGACAGGTGAACGTGTTGAAAGCGGCATTCGAAGTGGAAAGATACAGGCGGCTGCCTCTGCAAGCACCAAAAAGTCCTATCAGGGGAATAATGAATCAAATGCTGTGTACAGTCAAAGGGGTCATAACAAGAAAAACCGTGACCATACCATTGGAGCAGTTACGATTGCAGCACCGCCATCTCAAAACTTCCAGCACAGACAAGACAGGCCAAGAAGGCAGTTTACCAAGATCAATATGACTTTAGCACAAGCACTGCAGGGTATGCTAAAAGCAAATTTAATTACCCTCAGAGATCCTCCTGCAAATCCCAACACTACTTCTCCTCGTTATAATCCCAATGCCAGGTGTGCATACCACTCCGATAGCCCCGGGCATGATACAAACGATTGTTGGTTGTTGAAGAATAAGATTCAGGATATGATCGATGCTGGAGAAATTGAATTTGATCCTCCGGAGACTCCTAATGTCATCACTGCTCCTCTGCCTAATCATGACAAGACTGTTAATGCTGTAGAAGATGCTGATAGTGATTGCGACTGGGATAGCTGGATTTTCCCAACAATTGGTGACGGACTCGACAATTGGAAGGCTGAAGACACTATCCTGACTTCCTTTAGTAAGGAGTAATTGTTATTGCTTATTTTAATGTATTAAATTTTGTTAAAGGTTTTGTCATTTTCATAAGCATATTCACATTCAATAAATCAATGGACCTTTTTGCATTCAAATATTGCGCTCTTTATCTTTCCTGTCATCTTTCAAATAAGCTATGTTTTCTTACACACACTCACGTAACAAATTGTTGATCCATATCCACTCTGGATCCTGTTGATAATAATTCTGCTACTGTTAATTATGACTTCGAAAATCCGATCTACCAAACCGAGGATGGAAGTGAGGAAGATTGCGAAGTACCTGGAGAGCTTGCCAGATTGTTATTGCAAGAAGAAAAGACCATACAGCCGCATGAGGAATCGATCGAAATTGTAAATCAGGGTACTGAAGTAGACAAGAAAGAAGTCAGAGGTTTCTTGGGACGCTTGAATTACATTTCCCGATTTATCTCCCATTTGACTGCTACTCGCAAACCCATCTTCAAATTACTAAGAAAAAATCAAGAGATAATATGGAATGATGAATGTCAAGAAGCTTTTGACAAAATCAAGAAGTGTCTCCAAGAACCTCCAATTCTGATGCCACCAGTTGAAGAAAGACCTCTAATCATGTATTTGACCGTGTTAGAAAATTCAATGGGGTGTGTGCTGGGGAAACATGACGAGTCTGGTCAAAAAGAGCATGCAATATACCACCTTAGTAAAAGTTTACCGACTGTGAAACAATATACTCACTGCTTGAGAAAACTTGTGCTTTGGCTTGGGCTGCTCGCCGACTAAGACAATATATGTTGAATCATACCACTTTATTGATTTCTAAGATGGATACTATCAAATATATATTGGTACTAATTTGAACAACAAGATGATTATCGAACTCTACACGCAGTTCAAAATAAAACACCATAACTCTTCTCCGTACTGGCCAAAGATGAACGGCGCCGTGGAGGCTGCTAATAAGAATATTAAGATCATACAAAAGATGACAGTAACATACAAAGACTGGCATGAGGTATTACCCTTTGCTCTTCATGGTTATCGCACTTCAGTATGCACTTCGACGGGGGCAACTCCTTTCTCTTTAGTCTACGGAATGGAAGCCGTTTTACCAGTGGAAGTTCAGATTCCCTCTCTAAGAATTATGAAAGATGCAAGCTTAGAGGAAGATGAATGGATTCAGACTCGACTCGATCAGATAAATTTGATTGATGAAAAGAGACTCGCGGCTGTTTGTCATGGACAGATATATCAGAAGCGCATGACCCAGGCGTTTAATAAGAAAGTCAAGAGACAAGTATATCAAATTGGTGACTTGGTAATAAAGCGTATCATTCTACCACAAGGTGATTCTAGAGGCAAATGGACTCCCACATTTGTGGTTAAGAAGGTATTCTCTGGTGGGGCCTTGATGCTTGCTACAATGGATGGCGAAGACTTCCCACATCCCGTGAACGCAGACATAGTTAAAAAATACTACGCATAAAAGAGACCCGCTAGGTCGACGTATCTAGGAAAAAGTAAGGGCATCCCGGCGAACCAAAAGGGTTCGGGCAAAAATTAGGGATAAACATATAAAAATGTACACCCGACAAGTCGAAAACCTGAAAAGGTGGCTTGGGCAAAAAAGGGTATCCTGGTGGACTGAAAACCTGAAAAGGCGGTCCAGGCAAAAATTAGGGATTAAAGCGTATGACTATGTCCCGTTCTCGGTCAACTTCACCCAAGTCAAAGGGACTGAACAAGCCAATCACTTCTATCCGACAGCAGGAGATGCGAGGCTTGAAGACATAATGACAGTAGTGGAATTAAAATCAATAGGGCTTTTTCTGCATAGCTTTTTCTTTGTTTTCTTGACAATCTCCTCTTACTAGGATTTCTGTCTCCTTGTACTCAAATTTCCTGTTTATAGGCCCTCTTCCAAAATCAATACAATTTTATTTCCAAAAAGATGCTTTCATTTTACTTTCTCTGTTTTGTTTGCATAAACGTCCATTGATTTAATTCGAATTAATATATGCGTTTGAACATGGTTGATGTTTACCGAAAATACATGCATAAAATAGAAATAGCAATTACTAAAAGACTTTAGGGTCGAGGATAAAGTCTAACCATGCTTTCCGATGAATCCAGTTGCTAATCCTATTCCCCAGCAAAACCAGTTATTTCCCAGAAGAAATTGGCATTACTAGACAGATTGGTCATCTCTTTTATCCCCCAGCCAGGTCCTGGTGAATATTTCTACCATCAGACAAGAAATCAAATACCCCCAGCTAAGAAAGGGTCATCAATACAAATATCTCCAACCAGAATATGGGGATTTATTTTCCCCTGGCAAAAAATTTCAGACGCATAATTCATTCATGCATCATTTCGCATCATATACATGCATGCAATGTTCACATTTATTTTCACAAGCATAAAACATCTCATGCATCATGACATGGCATGAGACTAACCTTTTTTCAGGTTATTTATCCTCCCGATACAGTCAAAATAAAGGTTCATTCAGACGGACACCCTCATCGGTTACATTCAAGATTCAAATACATCTTTCAGATATAATCCATATGAACATTCCTTCGGATAAGCACTCTGATATCCTCCTAATGGTGGCATCTTTAAGCCCATCCCAGACATTTATTGCAAATACAACATATACAAATATTATCAGATATAGCCTAACGTACGGTTCATTCTGATTCAGCCTAACGTATGATTCCTTCAACTGTTCCAATACGGTCTAGCGTACGATCCATTTGGATGTTCATCCCCTCAGATACTACCTAGCGTACGGTACATTCTGAAGTGTAGTCTAGTGTATGACTACCCCCTTTTATCATCAGATACAGCCGAACGGACGGCTCATTCTGCTACTCAGATACGATCTAGCGTACGATCCATTCTGACCTTTATTTCTCCAGATACAGCCTAACGGACGGCTCATTCTGCTACTCAGATACGATCTAGCGTACGATCCATTCAGACCTTTATTTCTCCAGATACAGCCTAACGGACGGCTCATTCTGCTACTCAGATACGATCTAGCGTACGATCCATTCTGACCTTTATTTCTCCAGATACAGCCTAACGGACGGCTCATTCTGCTACTCAGATACGATCTAGCGTATGATCCGGTCTGATCTTCCATCCCCAGTGAAGTCACCCGCCTAATGGACGACTCAATCTGCTACTCAGATACGATCTAGCGTACGATCCATTCTGATCTTTACCTCTCCAGATACAGCCTAACGGACGGCTCATTCTGCTACTCAGATACGATCTAGAGTACGATCCATTCTGACCTTTATTTCTCCAGATACAGCCTAACGGACGGCTCATTCTGCTACTCAGATACGATCTAGCGTACGATCCATTCTGACCTTTATTTCTTCAGATACAGCCTAACGGACGGCTCATTCTACTACTCAGATACGATCTAGCGTATGATCCGGTCTGATCTTCCATCCCCAGTGAAGTCACCTGCCTAATGGACGACTCAATCTGCTACTCAAATACGATCTAGCGTACGATCCATTCTGATCTTTACCTCTCCAGATGCAGCCTAACGGACGGTTCATTCTGCAATTCAGATACGATCTAGCGTATGATCCATTCTGATCCTTTATCCCCAGCAGTGTATGACCCGTTCGGATTCTTATCTTATCAGGTTCAGCTCACCCTAATATTACCTAATGGATGACTCACTATACGGTCTAGCGTACGACCCGGTGTGGCACCCATGTCTTCAAATTGGTCTGATGTACGACGCACTCTGAAGCTCTCATCATCAAACTTCCTGGATGGCATCTTTAAGCCCATCTCCATCAAGACTAACTTTTAATTAACCAGTGCAAATTTTTGGGGCATTATAAGTGTTCAATAATCTTCCACCTCCAGGCCACGAATGGCATACATACCATTCTAACTCTCTCGGTTTAAGAATATTGAACAGGGGCAGCTGTCATACCCCAAAATTTGCCCGTTAATCTTGCAAGACATTTTTCAAGGCACTCCAACTCATTTTTCAAGACATTGATCTTAAAGGAACAAAGACCCAGCACACAGGTGGCCAAATCCAGAAAATGACTTAAACTGGCTTGCTCGCTAGGCGAGCAAAATCCTTCGCCTAGCGAACTCTTCGCTGCACCACTCGCCTAGCGAAGCTTGCGAATACCAGAAATTTTGGGCTTCATTCTGAGCCCATTAGGTCACAAAAACTGTTATAAATACCAAGACCTCATTCAGGAGGAGGAGAAGAGAAAGAAAAAGGGAAAAAGACAAACCCACACAGACAGCAAACCCTGGAGACTAACCAAGAGAATTCAGAGCAACCCTAAAGGAAACCCTGAAGGAAACTCATCTGCACAAAGGTTACCTCAGCCCAACTCAATCCGGCACCAACCCTAAGAGTGATCTGCCAATTCAACGTTGCAATTCAATTGCAAACAGGTTTGCACTATCACTACCGCTTTATGCTCCCAATTTACATGTGACATAATGATTGAATTTATAAATATATCTTAGGTTTTGCATGTGGATCTAAGTATGCATGGATGTCTTGAATGTTTAACCATGTAATTTCTGTAATGGATGCCATAGGGTTTGGAGCTTGCTGAAATCGTACTGTTATTAAAATCAAAACCCGCAGCCGTTCGCTAGCACATCGCTAAGCGAACATGTAGCGAGTGTTCGCCAAGCCTTCGCCAGGCGAGGTAGTAGCGAACATGACAGTCGCTGATTTTTTTCCGTTCTGTTCTGTGTTTATCTGACATGTCCTATCATAGCTGTGTATTATTTGCCTTACATTATTACTACTGCGATTCCTTTGTTCGGTGCAACTATTGATTGCACCCCATTTGGTATTCTGGCCTGTTTGCTAAATTTTGTGAGGACTCACATATTCCCGAAGAAGGTAGCTTGCTAGGTATTTGTCAAGACAGTTTTTAAGTGTCGGGTTTTGTTATCGTATCCACAGAGATTGTAAGATATCACTGCCGTTCAATGGTTGAATTAATCTTAACTTAATGTAACACTAGGGTTTTGGTTTTAATCAAGTTATCTTGCATACAAAGTAATTAATTGCGGTAAAAGTTATGTTTTGATTAATATGAGAAATATTGTCAAAGTTAGGTTTCAATGATTACATTTGCTTTGCATGTTTTTGCACGGTCAACAATATTATAAACTCCTTTAGATGATAAATAATTTCACAAAGTCCTCTCAATGCGTTTCTCTCGAACACCCATTGTGAGTTTTGTCATTTTGATCCATTGTTTCTCTCGAACACAATCTATCAAAAAGACAACATTTTGGTTCAACCTTATGGTGAACAAAATGATTCGTTACTATCTCTAGCTAACAAACAAGTTTGGATGAAAACCTAGGTCAAGAATCGGTAAACATCTCTCGATCAAATACCAACACAAAGAGTTTTAAATAGAAACAAAGTTTTCATCATATATTTACCGTTAAAGAGTTTACAAATGAGGATCCTTACATTTACACACAAAGCTTGGAAATCACCTACATCTAACCTTGACAAATGGAGACTTAGCTACTCATTTTCATGGTAGCTTGGTCGGCAAGTAAGAAAAGAGGGTTGATCAACATCCAAGTCGAATGATCGAGGTTGGATGGGAATCCACCTTCTTTTTGTGGAAGATGGTTGCTAGATGAAGAGAAAATGAAATTAGGGCATAAAATCTCCCTCCAAACAATGCTGTAAAATATCTAAGAGAAAGTACAAAAAATGGAAAAGTTGGTAAAAAGTGGTCTTGTCACAAAAAGTGGCACCTGCTACTTATAGACAAGTGCAGAACTGTCACGTTCGCTAGGCGAGCAGATGGCTCGCCTAGCGAAGGCCAAAAGTGGGCACAAAATGCCCCTGCGCCCAGAGAAACTGGGCCTGTGGAACTGTCATGTTCGCCTAGCGAACAGACCTTCGCCTAGCGAAGAACTCGCTTCAACCTTCGCCCCAGCGAGGTTGAGAGGTTTTGCTACTGGAATGCTCGCTGGGGACTCGCTAGAGCCTCGCCTAGCGAGCTAGTGCTGGCTGCTCTTTTCACCAAAACAGACTGAATTCGCTGCCACTTCGCCTTCAGTTCGCCTAGCGAATTAATTAACCAATTTACTGGAGCCTTTCGCCAGGAGCTCGCCTAGCGAAGGTTTTGCTTCGCCACATCCTCGCCTAGCGAGCTGGCAGATGAAATGCTCCTTAGCTTTGGTTCCTTTGCCAATTCTCTTGTGTCTTTATTATCGATTAATTCATGCCTTTCCTGCACAATAACAAACACATCAAAGGCACCAAGCTTGTTTATCAATGTACGCATTCCATGTAAAATAAATGTGACTATGACAATTTTAGCAGGGTAAAAGAGTGAAAGATGCCCACATATGATAGCTCAAATAAACACTTTTGGGCATCTAACAACTCTCCCCAACTAGATTCTTGCTTGTCCTCAAGCAAAGTATGCCTCTTGAAAGACAAGAGGATTTGCATAAAGAAACAGTTTCTCCGAAGTTGGATAAACGGCTCAAACACAAGCGAAATCCGCAAATACACGTTTCCAACGGTTTTGAATAAAATAATACATAAGAACTAAAACTTAAATAGTAATGCAAAATATTTATCTATCTACAACAATAATCTTCTGAATGAATCATCCTATCTCTCCTCTTCGAATAAGGAATGAAGATTTTGCGCGCTTGCAACCGCGGGACTAATCTCACTCACTAACAAATAATGAAGATATCAAATAGATTCATACAATGTCTAATCAATTAAAAATGGTACTGTGGAAGCAAAAAGATCACTAAGGGCTTTTCGGTTGAAGCTTGGTCAGGTTAACAAACAAGGGTCATTTCTAAGGCCATTGAAACGAAAGTGCCGATGCAAAAGAGACATTCACAGTATTATTCACACTACTCGACTTGTTTCATCTGTTTCTTATTTGTAACCTTCACAACACATATTCCACAACTCAACTCTTATTTTTCACTATTTTTCTTCCAAGCAAGCATTCATTTTCATTCTTTATATTTTTGTTCTTTTCTTTCACATCAAATGTACAAAACAGATGTTTCTTTTCTATATTTTCTATACATATATTTTTCTATGCTTGCTCGGTTTTTCTTTTCTTTTTCAAGAGGTATGGTGCTTACCAATTCTTTTTCGTTCTCCCCAACTTATTTCTTCCACACCCTAAGTGAATGCTCTTACCTTTTTACGGCAGAAGAACAATAATCAATATTTTCCGGGTTGTAAAAAAAAAGATTTTTGAGATCTCGCTTTATTTCAAGCCGAGATTCAACTGTTTAGGCTCAAATAGGTTAACAAATTCTCTCTCAGCTCACAGGTAAGTTGTTTTTGGATGTAGTTGTGCTCGAAAGAAAACAAGTGCCTTGATCATTTCTAATTGCTTCCACAATTTCACAATAATAACAGACAAATAATGAATCACATGAATCAACAAAACTTATTAGAATCCAGCATTTAAGTGAACAATGGAGGTTTCCTCACACTTTGTGGTTTTAGGTTCTAGATGAAACATTCATTCAATTATGTTGCACAAAGACAATATTCAATTTACCAAAAAGAGTAAAGTTCCTAATGCATTCTAAAATTCTAGCCGACGGTAACCATGTACCTTAGCTTCATTCACTTGTTATTCTTATCATTGCCATCCAAGCTCGGATGCACCTTCATTGGGTACTTCTTGAGGAGCAACCAATCTAGAAGGGTTTGCCACTCATTCAACCAAAAATTTATTAAACACACAAAATTAACAACAAACAAAAATAACATTAACTGAAAAATAAAATTTTGTTCGTGGGGGACAAAACACCCCAATAGTACAACCCATGGTCAAAATACAAAATTCAAAAGTACAATTAAAAATGCCATATAATAAAACTGAAATTCAAAAAAAAAAAAAAAAAAAAAAAAAAAAAAAAAAAAAAAACAAAAACTTAACCCACAAAGGGCTCAAGACTCCTCCTCACTACCGGCCTCAGAACCGGTCGCCTCATCATCATCCTCATCATCATCATCAGCGTCAGCTCCCACCCCCTCAGAATAGACTGGCACGTCCACGGGCCAATTTGCATTAGCCAGAAACTGCTCCCGTGTCATCAAAGCATGTGCACCACTACCCTGCAGCTGCAAACGCTGCATCGAGTCGTGCATGTCAATCATAGCCCTCTGCGATGCTGCCATCCACTCGAAATTGAATTCACACGCAGCCCTCAGGTATGGATCGACCCTGGGAGTAGAAGCACTAGGACCATCAGAAATCCTAGTGCTACCTGAGGCTGCACTGCTGCCGGTGGCTTAGCTCTGCAGTATTTTGCCACATACCGGTCATCAATAGGAGCCGGGATCCTAACCTGTCCCCGAGACGGAAGTCGCACTCGTGCCTTAATGCACAGACTCATAATCAAACAAGGGAATGCAAGGGGGCAATTCACCCGAGCCCCAGACTTCAGTCCGCTCTCTATTACCGTCTTCAACTCATTGGCAATGATCCTCGCCACATCAATCTCAACATTGGCGAGGATGGAATGTACTAAATGTGCCACTGGGATCGGCACAGTAGATGTGTGGGATTTGGGTTGTATGTTGGTCAAAACCAGAAGAAGAATCAGCTGAGCCATGGGAGTCATGTCCTCCCGATGATATCTCATAGGAACCCCAGATGGGTTCGGCTCTACTGATTTCCCTGGTAAAAGCAGGGCGGCCGTAATTGCTGGGACATCCTTGTGCAGTCGGAGGTCAATATGGTACTGGTCTCTTTGGTCAGCACCCAGCTGAAGCGGCTCCCCGAGGATTTGGTTGATCGTATCCCTGTCAAAAGGAACTGGCCGACCGGCCACTCTAGAGACCCAAGTGAAGGGCTCATCATCATCTGGCAATGCGTTAGCGTAGAACTCCCGCACTGTAGCGATGTCATAGTGTTCCAAGGGATTTATCAACCTATCCCATTTCTTTGTATCGATCAACCCGGCAAAACTCCGATACGTGCCCTGTGGGTTAATCAGAAAACGCTTCTCAGGCAAAATTTTTCGCTTCTCCAAAGCGATGTACCGTGCAGCTTGCTTTGCACCGACAAACTTGTCGGTATCGAATTGGATCGGCACGGTTCGTGAAGTAGTTGCCGCACCCTTTCTTTTCTTGCCAGCACTAGATCTTGACTCCATTCTGCAAAACAAGAGATAAAGCAACAAACACGAAACAAACAGATTAGAACCAAAACAGTTTTTATAAGGGACTGGTTTGCTCGCTGCTGCTTCGCCTAGCGAAGTGGCAGCGAATGCTCGCCCCAGGTTCGCCTAGCGAGTGCTAGCGAACCTTACGGGTTTTGGGGTTTTCTGCATTTTCAAAATTGTTTCCCCCAAAACCTGTACATACAAGGTTTCCACAGCAAAACCCAATGATTTCTCATGACTATGAATTGTTCTATGCTATTGGGGATACCTAATTTCATGGAAAACCTAAGTAAGAGTAAATCCCCAATTTAAAAACCTAAATGCACAACATTGCAAACTCCCAAAATTGCATGCAACCTCAAGGTTCCTATCACACCTATCCTATTTACCATTCAAATTTGGAAATAAATAATGCAACAAAAGAAACATGCAATAGGGCAAACCTTGAGGTAAACGGATTTGGAAAGGAGAAGTGGGAAGTGTTTGCAATTGACCGACACACAAATGTTGTTGATATGGATGCACAGTAGAGAATTTGAGAAGGCAAATCGCACGCTTCAGCAGAACAGTTTAGAAGAATTTTTAGGGTAAGGGCAAAACTGCCCTGCTGAACTGTTTAAATAGAACAGTACTGGTGCGCTCGCTACTGCCTCGCCTAGCGAACAGCCAGCGAGAGCGCTCGCTGCAGCCTCGCCTAGCGAGCTGCAAGCGAGCATGACAGCAAGTGCTTTTGCAAATGCAGCACTTGCATGTCATCCAGCCTGAAAAAGCACACAATACTCATACAACATCGAACATAAAACAGGAAATACTTACAATGTTGGGGTGCCTCCCAACTAGCGCTTGTTTAACGTCGGCTAAGCTCGACGGTGCGATGCTCACAGAGGAGCATCGAGCGGCTGAGCACAACTCTCGCGATCCACATGACCGCCGAGATACACTTTCAATCGTTGGCCGTTCACGGTCCAACTGTCTTTCTCGTCCATGTCTTCAATGATAATGGCCCCGTATTCTTTTACTTCTTTCACCCGAAATGGCCCGGACCATTTTGATTTCAACTTCCCGGGAAACAACTTCAACCGGGAGTTGAACAATAAGACCAATTGTCCGGGCACGAATTCTTTGGTTCGGATCTTCTTGTCATGATATTTCTTTGCTTTTTCCTTGTACAACCAACTTGAGTGGTATGCGGCATTGCGCATCTCCTCCAACTCAAGTAGTTGTACTTTCCTTTTGTTACCGGCCAACTCATGTTCAAAATTTAGAAATTTTAGGGCCCACAAGGCCTTGTGCTCCAATTCAACCGGCAAATGGCAAGTTTTACCAAATACCAATTGAAACGGAGTTAGGCCAATTGGAGCTTTAAAGGCCGTACGGTAGGCCCATAATGCTTCGTCCAATTTTTGGGACCACTCTTTTTTAGAATTCGACACGGTTTTTTCTAGGATTCTCTTAATCTCTCGATTAGAGACCTCCGCTTGCCCGTTAGCCTGAGGGTGGTACGGAGTTGTCACCCTATGCGACACACCATAATGTTTTAGAATTGTTTCCAAAGGTGCATTGCAAAAGTGTGACCCTCCGTCACTTATCAACACTCGGGGTGTTCCAAAACGGGAAAAGATGTTTTTCTTTAAAAATTTTATCACCGTTTTGGCATCCGCCCGAGGTGAGGCAATCGCCTCAACCCATTTAGAGACATAATCAACAGCTACAAGCATGTACTCATTCCCGTAAGAGGGTGGGAAAGGTCCAACAAAATCTATGCCCCAACAGTCGAACACTTCCACTTCTTGGATATTTTGGAGAGGCATCTCATCTCTCTTACCTATCCCACCACTTCTTTGGCAACTGTCACAACTTTGCGCATGGGTATGTGCGTCTTTGAAAATAGTTGGCCAATAAAACCCCGATTGAAGAATTTTTGTGGCCGTTCTAACCCCATTATAATGTCCGCCATAAGGCGAGTTGTGACAATGCCAAAGGATGCTCTGGGCTTCATCACCAGTTACGCATCTCCTTAACAGGTTATCGCTACCCAACTTAAACAAGTATGGGTCATCCCAAACATAATACTTCGCATCCGAAAGGAACTTCCTCTTTTGGTTCGAAGTTAGGTCGGCCGGCACACAACCACTAGCCTTGTGGTTTGCAAAGTCTGCAAACCACGGCCTAACTTGAACCTTAAACAATTTTTCATCAGGAAATTCTTCCCGGATTTCCTTTTCAGATGCGGTAACCTCGACATTCACCAAGCGGGATAAATGATCCGCTACCAAGTTTTCCGACCCCTTCTTGTCTTTAATTTCGACATCGAATTCTTGTAACAAGAGGATCCAACGGATGAGCCTTTGCTTCGAATCCGGCTTGGTCAGCAGATATTTAATCGCCGCGTGGTCGGTGTACACCACGACTTTAGACCCTATAAGATAGGACCTAAACTTTTCTAGCGCATACACTATTGCGAGTAGTTCTTTTTCCGTTGTGGCATAATTTATTTGAGCCTCGTTAAGAACCTTACTCGCATAATGTATAGCATGAAAAGTTTTGTCCTTTCTTTGGCCAAGTACCGCTCCAACGGCATAGTCACTCGCGTCACACATTAGTTCAAAATTTTCATTCCAATCGGGAGCGACTATTATTGGAGCGGTAACCAATTTTTCTTTTAAAACTTCGAAAGCTTGCAAACAATCGTCGGTGAAGAGAAATACCTGATCTTTGGCGAGTAAATTGCTCAAAGGCTTAGCTACCTTTGAGAAGTCCTTGATGAAGCGCCGGTAGAACCCCGCGTGCCCCAAAAAACTACGGATGCCCTTCACATTGACCGGAGGGGGTAATTTTTCAATTACATCAACTTTAGCTCTATCCACTTCAAGCCCCCTTTTAGAGACTTTGTGGCCTAGCACAATCCCCTCGGTCACCATAAAGTGACACTTTTCCCAATTTAGCACCAAATTAGTCTTCACACACCTTTCCAACACCGTCTTCAAATTTGCCAAGCATAGACTAAACGTCCCACCAAACACCGAGAAGTCATCCATGAAGACTTCCATTGTTTTCTCTATTAGATCGGCAAAAATAGCTTGGACACATCGTTGGAATGTCGCCGGCGCATTGCAAAGCCCAAAAGGCATTTTTCTGTATGCGAACACTCCAAACGGACACGTGAAAGCCGTCTTCTCATGATCAACCGGGTCAACCGCAATTTGGTTGTACCCGGAGTAGCCGTCTAAAAAACAGTAGTATTGTTGGCCCGATAGTCTTTCAAGCATTTGATCCATAAATGGGAGTGGAAAATGGTCCTTACGAGTCGCGGTATTCAACCGTCTATAATCTATACACATTCTCCATCCCGTGGCAACTTTAGTCGGGATCAATTCGTCTTTGTCATTACGGATTACGGTCATTCCACCCTTCTTCGGAACCACGTGCACGGGACTAACCCACGGACTATCCGAGATCGGGTAAATCATTCCCGCATCCAAAAGCTTCACCACTTCCTTTCTTACAACCTCTTTCATCGTAGGATTTAAGCGGCGTTGTGGTTGAGCCACCGGCTTGAAATCCTCCTCCATCAAAATCTTGTGCATACAATAGGATGGACTAATTCCTTTAAGATCGGAAAGAGTCCAACCCATAGCTTCTTGATTGGTTTTGAGCACAATGATTAGACGGGCTTCTTCTTCTTTTGTCAAGAGGTTGCTTATGATGACCGGCTTTGCCTCGGTCTCATCTAAAAACACATATTTCAAAGTCGAAGGTAACTCTTTTAATTCAATTGGCGCTTTCTCATCAATTACCTCCTTCTTCAAATTTTCTTCCTCTATTTCCCACGGTTGTAGGTCTTCCAAGCTATCAAGTTCCTTCAAGCATTCCTCAAGAGCTAGCTCCTCTTCAACAGTGAAAACCTCCAATGAGTCGTCGAGAGCTAACTCCATAGGAGATATCTCGTGAATATGCTTTGAAACTTCCATAATAGCGTCTTCGATCACATCGATTCGAAAGCCATCATGTCTATCTTTGGAATGCTTCATCGCCTCGAATAGATCAAAGGTGACCTCCTCATTTTGAACACGCACCTTCATTAAACCGTCATCAACATCAATCATCATTCTTGCGGTCTTCATGAATGGTCGGCCCAATATGAGCGGAGCATCATCATCTTCCTCCATATCAATTACAATGAAATCCACCGGGAAGAAGAATTTGTCGACCTTCACCAACACATCTTGGGCTACGCCATGAGGATGGGTCGTCGACTTATCCGCCAATTGTAATGTCATTCGGATGGACTTAATCTCGATGTTGCCAAGCCTCTTGATAATTGACAAAGGTATAAGATTTATGCTCGACCCCAAGTCAATAAGTCCCTTTCCGACATACACATCACCAATTTTAACGGGCAATGTAACTCTTCCCGATCAACCTCTTTCTTAGGAAGCGTCCTTTGAATGATGGCACTACAGCTCGCATCAAGGACGATGGTCTCCGGTTCCGTATACCTCCGCTTTTTGGTTAGTATGTCCTTCATGAACTTGGCATACTTTGGCATTTGTTCCAAAGCTTCAGCAAACGGAATGTTTATTTGTAATTGCTTAAAAATATCCATGAACCGGGCGTAATGCCGTTCATTCTCCCTTTTGACGGGGCGTGAGGGTAAGGAAGGTTTTGGACAGGAGTAGCGCTCACTACCTCCTTCCCTTTCGCTATTCTAGCGCTTTTCCATCTCGGCTTCTTCACTACCTCCCTTATTACCTCATCATTTTTATTCTCCTCAATCTCCACATTTTTTTCATTTTCAACTTCACCATTATTTTTATTCTTTTCAACTACTTCCTCATCACTCCACACTCCTACTTCACCATCAACATTTTCTTCCACTATTTCCTCCTCAATCTCCTTCTCTTTCTCTCTTTTTTCACTCGCCATTCTTTTTTCGTTTTCACTACCCAACTCCCTTCCACTTCTCGTCACAATCGCCTTACAATGCTCCTTAGGATTTGTTTGCGTATTGGCCGAGAAAGAAGGACCGGTTTGTTGTTCAGCTAGTTGCTTGGCAAGTTGCCCCACTTGAGTTTCAAGATTTTTTATGGCCGCGTCATTACTCTTTTGATTGGCCATTGACATTTGCATGAATTGCGTCAATGTCTCTTCCAATTTAGAATTGACTACCGGCGGTTGTTGAGATTGATACGGATTTTGGGGAGGATTTTGACGGCTAGAAGAACCACCTCCATAACCTTGGTTATGATAATAGTTGCTTCTAGGTTGGAACCCTTGGTTCCCTTGGAATTGTTGTTGTTGTTGTTGTTGTTGAGGGTGCGGTTGATAAGGTTGTTGTTGTCTTGGTTGATAGTCCCGTTGATTGGCCATATAGTTCACTTCGTCAAAGCCGGGAGGTGGACAAAATCCGGTGTCATGTTCACCTTTACAAAGTTCACAACAAGCTATTTGTTTAACTTTTGACGGTTCTCTTAACTCTTTGATTTGTTGCGTTAAAAGTTCCACTTGTTGTGAGATGAGCTTGTTTTGGGCAAGTATGGCATCATTCGTCCCTAACTCAAGCACTCCCGCCTTCTTCAAAGAACTTCCACGACTTTGACTTTGAAGATCATTCAAAGCCATACGGTTGATAATGTTGGTGGCTTCTTCGGCACTCTTTGACATCAACGAGCCACCCGAGGTGGCATCCAACAACGTCTTACAGTTTGGTTGAAGTCCATTTCTGAAGATATGGATTTGAGTTAATTCATCAAATCCATGCCCTTTACATTTCCTTAGCATGGACTTGAATCTCTCCCACGCTTCATTCAACGATTCACTGGTTCCTTGAGAAAACACCGAGATGGCCGTTTTTGATTCCATGAATCGGTTATGAGAGAAAAATCTTTCAATGAATTTCTCCTCTAACACATTCCAATCTGTCATTACGGCAGGTGTTTGATCGAGATACCAATCCTTTGCTTTACCGAGCAAAGCGTGAGGAAATAAACGTCTGAACAACGGAAGCTCCTGAGCCTGATCCACTCCGGCAGCCAATGCTATCTCATAGAATTTTGTGAGAAAAGCAAATGGGTCTTCATGGTCCATTCCGGTGAATGGACTCCCATACAATAAATTCAGAGTTCCCGTCTTCATCTCAGCTTGCCTTCCAGTTTGGTTGGCAAACTGAGCGGTGTTCCTTGGACTGTTGATACATGGAGTAGAAATCGGTGGTGGTGGTTGTGGCTCCATGTTTGGTACGAATGTGTGTGGATTGGTGGTTGAAGAACTTTCTCCTTGCTCTTGGCGTTGCCTAGCCTGTTGCCTCCTACGTCTTGTTTTGCTATTGAGCCTCCTTGCGGTTCTCTCGATCTCCGGATCAAAAAGAAGTTCGTCCACAGGGATTTTCCCTCGCATAAAACGTAAGCTGCACACTAAACCAAACGAATTACAAGCACAAGTCAAAAATTCACAAGCTAAAACTTAAACAACCAATGCGATGCTCGCAATATCAATTTACAATCCCCGGCAACGGCGCCATTTTGTCAAGACAGTTTTTAAGTGTCGGGTTTTGTTATCGTATCCACAGAGATTGTAAGATATCACTGCCGTTCAATGGTTGAATTAATCTTAACTTAATGTAACACTAGGGTTTTGGTTTTAATCAAGTTATCTTGCATACAAAGTAATTAATTGCGGTAAAAGTTATGTTTTGATTAATATGAGAAATATTGTCAAAGTTAGGTTTCAATGATTACATTTGCTTTGCATGTTTTTGCACGGTCAACAATATTATAAACTCCTTTAGATGATAAATAATTTCACAAAGTCCTCTCAATGCGTTTCTCTCGAACACCCATTGTGAGTTTTGTCATTTTGATCCATTGTTTCTCTCGAACACAATCTATCAAAAAGACAACATTTTGGTTCAACCTTATGGTGAACAAAATGATTCGTTACTATCTCTAGCTAACAAACAAGTTTGGATGAAAACCTAGGTCAAGAATCGGTAAACATCTCTCGATCAAATACCAACACAAAGAGTTTTAAATAGAAACAAAGTTTTCATCATATATTTACCGTTAAAGAGTTTACAAATGAGGATCCTTACATTTACACACAAAGCTTGGAAATCACCTACATCTAACCTTGACAAATGGAGACTTAGCTACTCATTTTCATGGTAGCTTGGTCGGCAAGTAAGAAAAGAGGGTTGATCAACATCCAAGTCGAATGATCGAGGTTGGATGGGAATCCACCTTCTTTTTGTGGAAGATGGTTGCTAGATGAAGAGAAAATGAAATTAGGGCATAAAATCTCCCTCCAAACAATGCTGTAAAATATCTAAGAGAAAGTACAAAAAATGGAAAAGTTGGTAAAAAGTGGTCTTGTCACAAAAAGTGGCACCTGCTACTTATAGACAAGTGCAGAACTGTCACGTTCGCTAGGCGAGCAGATGGCTCGCCTAGCGAAGGCCAAAAGTGGGCACAAAATGCCCCTGCGCCCAGAGAAACTGGGCCTGTGGAACTGTCATGTTCGCCTAGCGAACAGACCTTCGCCTAGCGAAGAACTCGCTTCAACCTTCGCCCCAGCGAGGTTGAGAGGTTTTGCTACTGGAATGCTCGCTGGGGACTCGCTAGAGCCTCGCCTAGCGAGCTAGTGCTGGCTGCTCTTTTCACCAAAACAGACTGAATTCGCTGCCACTTCGCCTTCAGTTCGCCTAGCGAATTAATTAACCAATTTACTGGAGCCTTTCGCCAGGAGCTCGCCTAGCGAAGGTTTTGCTTCGCCACATCCTCGCCTAGCGAGCTGGCAGATGAAATGCTCCTTAGCTTTGGTTCCTTTGCCAATTCTCTTGTGTCTTTATTATCGATTAATTCATGCCTTTCCTGCACAATAACAAACACATCAAAGGCACCAAGCTTGTTTATCAATGTACGCATTCCATGTAAAATAAATGTGACTATGACAATTTTAGCAGGGTAAAAGAGTGAAAGATGCCCACATATGATAGCTCAAATAAACACTTTTGGGCATCTAACAGTATTCCACTTTATTTGTGGGATACCCTTATGGAGATTCATCCTAATTACCTAACTGATTACAAATGTTGCCTTTGAATATATGATCTTGGCTCTCTCTTTGTTGCCTTACGGTATTACGGTCATGTCCCGCGAATGTGGGGATACACTTAGCAAAGACCCTTCGATTAAATCATCATGTCCCTATAAGATAAATCATAGTCCCTCGGATGTTGCCTGCGAATATATGATTGTATCCCTCGATAACCCTCCGTGGTAGCCTACGATTAAATGATGATGGTCCCTTCGAATGCTAAGGTATCCTTACAAATGTTGCCTTCGATGACCAATTGACGACCCTACGATGTCCCTTTACATCCAAAGGATAAGACTACTTACTTCTCAATAGTAAGGACAGTTTTACCTTCATAAGGATAGGAAATACCCATAAAGACCTTGGGTAGGTATAACTCTTAAATGCTGACTCACAACTTAAAACACTTTTCACACCTCACACTTTGCAAAACATCTATTAGAAAATCACCACCTGGTATACATTCGTACTAGAATTATTGCCAAGTTATATTTTTCTAAACAACTTTCAAAATTAAACGAGATAAATACTTTGTATACATTCGTACAAGAATCATTACAAAGTTAAACTCTCTTTTCAAAACATTTTCTAAACAGTTCTCAAACACTTTTTTCAGACAAGAAAAACATAAGTGATCAAGCAATTAAGAGCCCATGGATAACCATGGATACAAAGGATGCTAACACCTTCCCTTTGTATAATGTACCTCCCGAACCCAAAATCTAATCAAGGTCTTTCCTGTTCTTTTCCGCCTTTCCTTATTGGATAAAAGAAAAGTCGGTGGCGACTCCTGCTATCCGCGACATTTGCTTTCCAAAGCAAAAAACATCAAAAGTCAGTTCACCGTATGACATTAGGGAGTACAACTCGGTTTTGAATACGCGAAAGCGACAGTTCCTGTTAAATTAGTTCTTTTCAAAGTAGGAAACATTGCCCATAAGTAGTTCTATTAGCAAGTACTTGGATTATCAACTGATTACGTGAATTACATTCGACCCTGTCTTTATTAATTATATTCTATTTCAATACTTTACTTTTCATTACACACTACAAAAACACCTATTTTGACTGCCTTTGATAAACACCATAACAACAGATAACGATAGATTGACACTTGGTCTTTGTGGATTCGATAATCTTTTATATTACTCTGACGCGTTCGTATACTTGTGAAAAGCACGCATCAAGTTTTTGACGCCGTTGCCGGGGGCCAATTTCGTCAAATTTCATTTTCCTGTTGTTATATCGTTTAGACTTAGGTTATTTCCCGCCGGTCGATGCGAAGAACTCGCAGCACCGGAAGTTTAAGCTTAGTATACCCTCTGGCGGAACCTGAATGTTACGCTCGCGCACGTTTATTCTTTCATAGAATTAAGAGAGCTATGGCCGAAGATCAAAACCAAAGACCTCTTAAAGATTTTGCTCAACCATCTAATGAAGAACCTAGTTCTAGTATAGTGAACCCAATCATCCCAGCCAATAATTTTGAACTTAAACCATCCCTGTTACAACTAGTGCAACAGAGACAATTCGCGGGTCTCGCTACCGAGAACCCTAACCAATATTTAAAAATATTTCTTCAATTAGCAGATACTTTTAAAACCAATGGAGCTTCTCCTGAGGAAATACGTTTAAGATTATTCCCTTTTTCCCTCAGAGATAAAGCCCTATCACGGTTAGATTCCCTTCCACCCAATTCCATTACGACTTGGGATAACCTTAGAAGAGTTTTTCTTGCTAGATATTTTCCCCCGAGTAAGACCGCCGTTCTTCGAAACCATATAACTAGATTTACCCAAAACCATGGAGAATCGCTGTTCGAAGCTTGGGAGAGATATAAAGAGTTGTTACGAGCATGCCCACATCATGGTTTAGAAAATTGGTTAATCATTCAAACCTTCTATAATGGACTTCATTACAACACAAAGATGACCATCGACGCTGCCGCAGGCGGTGCTCTGATGAACAAACCTTACCCTGAAGCTAGTGCCCTCATTGAAGACATGGCTCAAAACCATTAATCATGGGAGTCGAACGAGCGACAATTGAGAAGAAGGAAGCCCAAGGAGGAGTGCATGAACTAAGCTCTATAGACATGATGCAAGCTAAGATGGACGCATTAGCCCTTAAAGTCGAGCATATGTGGATAAACCCGAATACTGTAGCCGCAGTTTCGTCGGATTATGAGATATGTGGAACCCAAGGACACCAATCCGCAGAATGCAGTCTGTTAAACGAAACCCACTCCGAGCAAGTGAACTACACCCAAGGGAACCCATATTCGAATACCTATAACCCTGGATGGAGGAATCACCCGAACTTCTCCTATAAAAACAATAACCCTATTCAAAATAATGCACCCCCGAGACCTAGTTATCAAGCCCCTAGATCAAATCAACCTATACAACCTGTACCACCGAAGCCGAGCCTTGAGAAAATTATGGAAAATTTTATCACCGCTCAAACCCAACAAAACAAGGAGTTCATGAACCAAAACATTCATGTTAACGAATTGATTACTCAGTTAGGAACCAAGGTTGACCAAATAGTTACTCATACCAAGATGCTTGAAACCTAGATCTCTCAGGTAGCTTTAAACCAAGCCCCTCAGACTACACCTGGAGGACAATTCCCTGGACAACCTCAACAAAATCCGAGAGGACAAGCCAATGCCATTACCCTACGAAGTGGGAACGCTTATGATGAGCCACCAAACCCAAGATTAAGTGAACCCGAAACTTCTAAGGAATGTACCAAACCCCCGGACGAAGTAAAGGAACCAGAGGAATCTGAAAACCAGGAAGTTCGAGAGAAAGGAGAAGAACCTAAAGATAAAATTTACGTACCACCCCCGCCATATAAACCACCTATACCATATTCGCAAAGACTCAAACAAACCCAGATCAATAAACAGTATCAAAAATTTATTAAAGTTATAGAAAAACTTCATGTAGAAATCCCTTTCACAGAAGCCATCACCCAAATACCTTCTTATGCAAAGTTTCTCAAAGACATCCTTACCAACAAACGTAGACTTGACGATCCGAAGCCTTTGGAATGTAATGCTATTTCCGAGGACAAATTAGCAAAGAAAGATAAAGATCCTGGAAATTTCTCCATTCCTTGCCTTTTAGGTAATCATGTCATCGATAAAGCTTTTCTAGATTTAGGAGCTAGTGTGAGTTTAATGCCTTTGGCAGTTTGTGAGAGGTTAAACTTAGGAGAGTTACAACCCACTAAGATGTCACTTCAGTTAGCCGATAGATCTGTTAAATATCTGATAGGCATTCTAGAAGATGTTCCTGTTAGGATAGGTCAACTATTTATCCCTACTGATTTTGTCGTCATGGACATCAAAGAGGATAATGATATACCAATCCTTCTAGGTAGACCATTCTTATCGATTGCAGGAGCCATAATAGATGTCAAGAAAGGAAAGTTGACATTTGAGGTAGGTGACGAGAAAATAGAATTTATACTTTCGAAATTTCTTATGGCACCTGTGATGGGAGACTCGTGTTATGCCTTAGATATCATTGATGAATGTGTTAGAGAATTAGAACAAAAAGAAATTATAAAAACAATTAAGTTACCATCAACCCCCATAAAGGAAGATGATGACTTTAAAGAACCTTACATCGATGATAACCTTAACGAATGTTTATCCCTTACCCCAGATCATATGCTATGCCCTAAGAAACCAACCTTAGAACTTAAGGAACTGCCTAAGAACCTGAGATATGAGTTCCTCGATGAAAAGATGAACCGTCCAGTTATAGTTAGTGCTACCTTGAGCCAAGAGACGAACCAACTTTTAGACGTTTTACGAAGACATCCCTCAGCCTTAGGATATAATATCTCTGACCTGAAAGGTATAAGCCCATCCGTATGCATGCATCGGATTTCGTTACAAGAAGATTCAAAACCCTCTAGGGAACATCAGAGAAGAATAAACCCTATAATGAGTGATGTTGTTAAAAAGGAAGTTCTTAAGTTACTTGAGGCAGGTATAATCTACCAGATCTCTGATAGTAAGTGGGTGAGCCCTGTGCATGTAGTACCTAAAAAGGGAGGCATCACAGTCGTGCAAAACGATAAAGGCGAACATGTAGCAAAACGTTTAGAAGGAGGATGACGGATGTGTATAGATTATAGAAAATTAAATAAAGCAACTAGGAAGGACCATTTCCCTTTACCATTCATAGACCAGATGTTGGAGCGTCTAGCCAGACACTCTTACTTCTTCTATCTAGATGGATACTCTGGATTCTTCCAAATACCTATTCACCCCGAAGATCAAGAAAAAACTACCTTTACATGCCCTTATGGAACTTTTGCCTACAGACGAATGCCATTCGGCCTCTGTAACGCTCCAGCTACTTTCCAATGTTGCATGATGTCAATCTTTGCAGATTACCTAGATGGTATCATGGAAGTGTTTATGGACGACTTCTCGGTTTGCGGATTCAATTTTCACAATTGTCTTGCTAACCTTGAGAAAATCCTGGAGAGATGCGTGGAGGTGAACCTCGTGCTAAATTGGGAAAAATGTCATTTCATGGTGACCGAAGGAATAGTTTTAGGACATATAGTTTCCGAAAAAGGTATAGAGGTAGATAAAGCTAAAATAGAAGTTATAGAAAACCTAAAACCACCAAAAACCATCAGAGAAGTCCGAAGCTTTCTTGGACACGCTGGATTCTACCGGCGTTTTATTAAGGACTTCTCCAAAATAACCAAACCTTTAACTAGACTTTTAATGAAAGATGCCGAATTCATTTTCGACGAAAAATGTAATGACGCATTTAATCTTTTAAAACAAGCATTAATCTCTGCACCCATTATGAAACCACCCGATTGGTCGGAACCTTTTGAGATAATGTGCGATGCTAGTGATTATGCAGTTGGAGCCGTTCTAGGACAGAGGCAAGATAAAAAAATTACATGCCATTTATTATGCCAGTAGAACCCTAGATGCTGCCCAACTTAATTACGCAACAACCGAAAAAGAATTACTCGCTGTAGTATTCGCTATAGACAAATTTAGATCTTATCTAGTAGGAGCAAAAATTATTGTTTACACCGATCATGCTGCCATTCGTTACCTATTAAGTAAAAAAGATGCCAAGCCCAGGTTACTCCGATGGATTCTATTACTACAAGAGTTTGATTTAGATATAAGAGATAAAAAAAGGCACTGAAAATGTGGTAGCCGATCACCTTTCTAGGCTAGAACATCTAAAACCTGAACTAGTACCCATAAACGATGATTTCGCCTATGATAGACTGATCGCTAGAGTAGAAACCATTGAAGACAATAACCTAGATCCTTATGAGCATTCCCAAAATTCCTTAGCAATAAGTAACGTACCCTGGTATGCAGATTTCGTTAATTACCTAGCTGCTGATATAGTACCCCCTGATCTTGACTACCACCGCAAGAAGAAATTCTTCCACGATGTGAGAAACTTCTATTGGGACGAACCGCTCCTTTTCAAAAGGGGTAAAGATGGCATTTTTCGCCGTTGCGTTCCAGAAGAGGTAAATAATATTATCGAGCATTGTCATTCTGCACCTTATGGTGGACATGCGAGCACCTCTAAGACATATGCCAAGATTCTTCAAGCTGGCCTATTCTGGCCTACCATGTGGCGTGATGTCTATGCTTACATTGTCAAATGCGACAGATGCCAACGCACTGGAAACATTTCAAGACGTGATGAAATGCCTCTAAGAAACATTCAGGAAGTAGAACTCTTTGACGTATGGGGTATAGATTTCATGGGACCTTTTCCACCATCCTTAGGAAACAGGTATATCTTAGTAGCTGTAGACTATGTGTCTAAGTGGATTGAAGCTATAGCTGCACCCACAAACGACACTAGGGTAGTAATCAAACTATTTAAAAACTATATATTCCCTAGATTTGGAACACCACGTTTAGTCATAAGCGATGGAGGATCACACTTTATATCAAGAATATTTGACAAACTTTTAAGAAAATATGGAGTTAGGCATAGAGTAGCAACACCATACCACCCACAGTCTAGTGGCCAAGTAGAAGTATCTAATAGGGAGATAAAACAAATCCTAGAGAAAACTGTTTCTATTTCTAGTAGAGACTGGTCTTAGAAGCTTCAAGAAGCATTATGGGCCTATAGAACCGCTTTCAAAACCCCTATAGGAACTACTCCTTACCAACTAGTCTATGGAAAATCTTGTCACTTACCATTCGAATTAGAGCATAAAGCCTATTGGGCCATTAAAACTTTGAATTTAGACTACCTAGCCGCTGGAGAAAAGAGTACCCTAGACATTCATAAATTAGAAGAACTTAGGCAATCTGCCTACGAGAATGCAAAAATATATAAAGAGAGGACAAAAGCCTATCACGACAAAAGAATAGTAAAGAAAAACTTCAATGTAGGCGATTCTGTTCTCCTTTTCAACACTAGGTTACGACTCTTCCCTGGAAAGCTACGTTCAAGATGGACAGGTCCTTTCGAAGTATCCAAGATTCTGAGATCCGGAGCCGTAGAAATCAAGAACCAAACCTGTATCCCATTCATTGTAAATGGACAAAGACTGAAGCTCTACGAAGGAGGAGACATTCCAACATACTACTCAAGCCACACCCTGATTGATCCACCGATTCCTACTACTACAGGTGTATAAATTCTGATCGTCAAGCTAATGACGTTAAACAAGCGCTGCGTGGGAGGCAACCCATGGTTTTTATTTTCATTTTATTTCTTTTTTTTGCATTTATTTACATTTATTTTTTATTTTATCTTATTTTGCATTGAGACTAAGATTTTAATGGTTTGTATTTTCAGGATCACTTTCCTAACTTTTACAGGATGCAGGGTTTTGATGACATGCATGTTGCCTATAGAGATAATGCTCAGAGGGAGCGCTACATTGCTTTGTATCAGCGTCCTATGGCACCCACACGTTATCCTGATCAGCACTGTATGGAGGCACTGGGTATCGAGCCTAGTATCCGATTCCTTAGCCACCAGCTCCACTGGGACGAATTTGCTGATGACTTGAATAACACATATAGGAACCTGACTTTGGAATTCCTGAGTTCATTCGACTATGACCCATATTCTAGACCAGATGGGTATGCTGCTTTCAGACTTTTTGGAGTTGAATACTCCTTCAGCCAGAAAGAGTTCGACGACTTATTGGGCTTCCAGACCACTCCTGATGCTATCCCGGAGACACCTATGGGATATTTTATAGGTAAGGAGGTGGAGAAGTTTTGGAGTGATATATCAGGTGGCGGAAGCCAGGATCCATCTACGCAGTTATCTTATGTCATACATAACCCAGCCTTCAGATATTTTAGATGATATTAGCATATTCCTTCTTGGGAAGACAGGATGCAGAGACACTACTGAGTGAAGAGGAGATCTTCCTATTATTTTGCGCATCCCAGTCTCGCCCAGTAGCATGTGGGAACTTTTATTGAAAAATCTCAGCGGTATCTCTAGATCCACCGAAGGAGTCATCCATGTTGGTGGAATCATCACACAGATTGCAGTCGCTTTAGGTCTGTCTCGCAAGCTGTCACATCTTCGGATCTACTGTGGACACACTACCATGGACATCGATTTCTGTTTGACCAGAGGATTGATGAGGAGAGCCTCTTTCCACCCATGTCAGTTCCGATTGCTAGTCGACAGTGAGGCTATCCATTACTTCACATTGCCAGACCCTATGATGACCAGTGTGCATGATCCAGCGAATTGGAGTTATGTTCTAGAGGGCCAGGGAGAGACCGTCGAGGCACCGAGATCACCACCCGCTGCTGAATACACGCCTACACCACCATCTCCTAGAATCACTGTTTTCTCTAATAATCATTCATTGCAGACACCCGACATACGCACCCAAATTGCTGAGTGCCGTAGAGAGATTGCAGAGCTTAGACAGGAAGTGGCGGACCTAACTTTACAGATAGGAGTGTATAATCTCACCCATGCTACTGAAGCCGATTGTCTATATTAGGAGATCGCAGAGCTCAGGCAGGAGATAGCCGTGCTCCGTGGATCCACTCAGGCAGACGACACCCCTAATACCTGATCTCACCATTTCATTTTATTTCTCTTTTTATATATTTATCGTATTTGCATTATCTATTTTATATTATCGCATTTAGAATATTATATAAACCACTACTAGACATTAGTATTTCTATTTTTATCCATATATGTTTTATATTTATTTTATTTTCATTTTAATTTTTCAGTTATTTGTTTATTTATATTTAATTTCTGTTTTTGTTTTTGTTTCAATTTCACTTTTTATTTTCGTTTTTACTTTTATAAAATTATGCAAGTCAAAGAAACTAGGAGAATCTCAAGAAAAATGCTATCCAGACCCCTCAAAGCCAAAAGACAAGCGAAGCCCAAACCAAAGGACCAAAATCTGGCCCAGCCAGATTTTGCCTTGTGGCGCCCGCCATAGGACCTGTGGCGCCCGCCACAGCGTCTGTAAATGGTCGGGGCAAACCACTTTTCTTCACCATTTTTGCAACTTACAACCTCCAAAACCCATTTTTTCACCTTGGAAAAAAGCCCTTGAACCCACAAAAAGCTCATACTTTCCTAACCATCATACCACACAAATCATTAATCCAGTTTCCATTTTCGATTTCATCCGCCGGATTTTGTAAAAAACCAATCTTTTCACCAACCACTTCATCTTCTTCATCCACTTTTCAAGAGCATTCAAATGGAGTTCAACGGATTCATTCTTCGAGGAGGGAAACCGGGGGAGAGACAAAGAAAAATCATTGAACGGTTGCAAAATCGGGAAATTCTCCCGACAAGGTATGTTGACGAAAATTGTCTCTATACTTTAGGCATCTACCATAGCATTTTCCATTTATTAGACAACTTAGGTTTGCATAATTTCTTTATCAACAAAGAACCCACCTATGAGCGGCTGACAATCGAATTTTTAAGTTCCTTAATTTATATTGTCAGCCCTAACACTGCTAGCACAGTCGGTACCGACGAACTAGCCAGCTTGTTAGGGATCCCTCATGGGGAAGGTGCTATTTGTGAGGCCCCTTTGGATTCCGAATGGTCTGTTGAGGTATTTTCCTTCTGGGAGCGTTTATCAAACACTTCCATAAACTCTTTTGAAGGAGTTCTTGCCTCAACTATCCATAACCCGGCCATCAGAGTTTTTAGATATCTGTTGGCATGCACTATTTTTGGCCGGGAGAATCCAAATAAGGTTAATGCTAGAGAGCTTCTATATTTGCAAGGAAGCTTCACAAATAGGCGAATTAATTCGGTTCCGTTTATGCTCTCCCATATGATTTTAACTCTGAATAAGGCGGGACCGATTTCTTTTGGTGGATTGATTACGTCTATTGCTCGGGCACTTAACCTGAACAATGAGATGGCTACCCTAGACCCCTTACCTCCTCGCACAATTAACTTAAAATTTCTGAGAGACATGAAATTGTGCCGTTCAAGGAGAGAAAGAGGTTATACACTTATGATTCATGGTGTGGCCATCCCATCTATTATTCTACCTTGCACTAGACGTACAGATATACGTGATGAGAGGAATTGGACCTACGATTTAGATGCTCAACCTGTTTTGGGTCCTCTTCCTCCTAACATTCCTGATGAGGCGGGACCAGACACTGATGATGAATATGATCGGAGAGAGAGATCTCCCGTACCACATGTGTCCCCCCATCATCCTTCACCACCACACACCGCACCATCTTCTTCTTCTGCAGGTACCACTCTTGGCTTCTATATTACAGAGGAGATGTGGCGTGATGACCTGGCTAGAGAGCAAAGGCGTGACGACCTACTCTCTACCCTCCAGCAACAAATGACGGATAATATGAACTTCATGCAAGAATCACAGCGGAGGACAGACAGGTCCTACGACACTGTTCTACAGTCCCTGTAAGTGATTACAAATACGCAAGCCCGTCAGCAACAATACCACCAGAGACACATGGCACTAATTGAAGCCACCCAAGGTTCCATTATAGGTAGCCTTCAAGAGGTGAGGACCGCTCAGAATGCCATGCAGGCGAGGATGGATCAGAGAGATCGTCGTCGTACCCGATCCCGTCGTCCACCTCAAGATGGCGAGGGCACTAGTGGTCAGCAATAGGTTGCCAGGTAACTCTTCCTTATCTTATTTCGAAACATTGGGGACAATTTTCGATTTAAGTGTGGGAGGGGACTCTATCGTCTTTTCTTTATTGTTTTTCTCACTTTTCCTTTATCGTTTTTATTTGCTGTTTTTAGATTGTTTAATTTCCCTTTTAGTTGTTTATTTTGTCTTTTTAGTATAATGCATGAGTCTGACGAGTCACCAAATATAGTAGATCCTTAGTACAATCCTACCTCCCCGTACCTTTAGCCCCACCAAAAATTCTTTTGCAAAAGAAAATAGTGTTATTTCGAAAGTTTTCAGGTTTTAAGGACATGTTTTGAGTAAGGATGCGGTGACTTGGGAGAACTTTGCAAAACATCAGTATCTGTTTTAGCACCATAAACTTCGTAAATTTAGGGATCATTCCCGAAACCCCATATACCATGGCCTTAATCATCATTTCCGTATAAGTCCTTAGTAGTTTATCTCAGCAGTCAGCTCCGGCCTACGCATCCTCTACGTAGGGGACCGATGCAAATAAGTGAATGATCCAGAAAAACAAAAAAAATAAAATAAAGCAAAAAGGCAACTCCGGTATAGGTGACCCTCAGAAAGTCGTTTAAACCAAAGGATTGTAAAAATTGCTACAAAAAGAAAAAGAAAAAGAAAAAGAAAAGCAGTACCCACTGCCAGTTGGTTCAGAGGTATCTGGCACTGAACTCGGTAGGGCGGATTACGATCTGATCCCCCACAACTACAGTTGGGTCCAATAAGAGGGTTTACACATGTTTATGTGCCAGAAACCCCAAGCTCTGATCATAATCACTAACAGGCCACTCTACTATGAAGCATGTACGGATAACGGGCTTAATGTGATTGCGCCTGAATGAAAAGGACACAAAAAGAGATGAAGAGGCAGGCCTAGGTATTGTGGGATAATATGGGTTGGTTAATATAGGAATGAAGTTTATGTCCGTATTTGCGGATTAGTGTCATCATGATACCCTTAGTTCACTCAGTTAGTACCTATCACTGCATCCCGACTTGAACTTAGAATTTCTACCTGAAGCACTCGTTTACACAAATTTTCTTTTATGAGCTTTTCAATGTTTTGCTTGAGGACAAGCAAAGGTTTAAGTGTGGGAGAGTTTGATCACACTGAAATTTACATATTTTCGACTCCGATTTCACATGCATTCTAGTTGTTTTATTGTCATTTTGTTGTGTTATTACTGTGTTTTCCTTTGTTTTCAGGTTTTTACTTTAATCGGAGCCCCGATCGAGAAAAGGAGAGAAAAAGGGCTAAAAACCCTAAAATTCAGCATTTTGTGCTTATGGCCTACCCAATGGCGGGCGCCACAGACCAAGCCATGACGTGTCAAATTCAACTTCCATCAACTCCCACGTTTTCCCACTACTTCCACTAAGGCGCCCCATATTGTGCTTGTGGCGGGCGCCATGGCCTTGTGGCGGGCGCCACAAGAGGAAAAACGGTTCCCTCCTATTTTCAAGTGAAGGGCATCCAAGTCATTTCCATCTTTTTACTTGCCTATAAATAGAAACGCGAATTCACTTTTACAACCATCCAAACTTAGAGCAGAGGCAAACTCAGAAGCAACTTTGTTTCACTTAGGCATATATTCAGTATTTTATAGTGGTAATCGCTTCGCATTGGAGTGTTACCACAATTGTGTCAGCAAGTCTGTGATAGAGTCTGTAATCGAGTTTGGAGCACTTTGGAAGGAAGTTAATCCTGCCGCCATTTTCTTTTCCGCATTGCAATTTACTCAGCCCTCCGATTGGAGCAGGTTTTTATTTCTCGTCTTTACTTTATTTATTTCCCGCACTCGCTTTTACTTTATTTATTTCCCGCACTCGCTTTTACTTTATTTATTTCCCGCACTCGCTTTTACTTTATTTATTTCCCGCACTCGCTTTTACTTTATTTATTTCCTCGCACTCGCTTTTACTTTATTTATTTCCCGCACTCGCTTTTACTTTATTTATTTCCTCGCACTCGCTTTAAATTATTTACTTTCCGCACTCGCACTACTTTTATTTATTTTAATGCACTTTTACTTTACCATGTCTAGCTAAATTTATAAGGCTAGAATGTAAGGATCGTAATTAAACCAGTAATCCGTACAATTGTTCGTAGAAACACTTAAAGGGCTATTTTAACTTTCAACTTAAGTTTTCCTGCACTTCAATTCCGTTGGGTAAGATCGAAAGCCGTCCAACGTCTTTATAAACTTAATTGTTTTTAACTATTTCAAAAACAGCGAAAGCACTTTGTTTAGTTCATTAGGAGTTTTTAACATCAAGAAGAAAAGAGATTTTAAAACTATTTTCGGACGCGTTTATAAGTTTAGAGTCTGGTTCGTGAGAACCTCTTTTGGTTAAGAAATCCAGGTTATAATACTTTTCAACTTAGTCAAGATACTATATTTCTTAAAAATAGGTTTACTACTCTAACGCAATGCGCGCCTTTTTATAAGTGACAATAAGAGGGTTTGATTAGGGAGTACAACTCGGTTCTGAATACGCGAAAGCGACAGTTCCTGTTAAATTAGTTCTTTTCAAAGTAGGAAACATTGCCCATAAGTAGTTCTATTAGCAAGTACTTGGATTATCAACTGATTACGTGAATTACATTCGACCCTGTCTTTATTAATTATATTCTATTTCAATACTTTACTTTTCATTGCACACTACAAAAACACCTATTTTGAATGCCTTTGATAAACACCATAACAACAGATAACGATAGATTGACACTTGGTCTCTGTGGATTCGATAATCTTTCATATTACTCTGACGCGTTCGTATACTTGCGAAAAGCACGCATCAATAACAAGAGAGGAAATCAATCTAGGAACAAACTATAAAGACACAATCAAACAAGACTCAACCCGATAAGGACATAACTCAGGGGAGTAATTCCATCCCAATACACACTTGGGGAGGAAACTGAAACAATAATCATCCACGAGGACATAACTCAGTGGGGAAGAAAGGAGGAGAGATAGACACTTTCTTCTTATGGGGCTGACTCTATATGGAGAGATCAGACACAAACATCTGCTTGGGGAAGAACATTCCACCAATAGCAGGAGATAACAAGCAAAGATATATGGCAAAGAATGCATCATGAATATCTGAATGCTACAATTATGCATGTATATGCATGATTTGTGTATGATTAATGCTGACAAACAGACACATCTAACACAAACAAGTCCAAGAATCACGAACAGACACTCGACAAATGTCTCAACAAGGAGGGCGAAGCCCACTGAAGGACTCAACGTGGGAACAACCCGAGCAAGATGAAAATAAATCATCAGGGATATCAAACCCTATCCCAAAGCTACACTCACCGAGGATACAAAGAAAATGTATTCAGGAGTAGCGAAAGAAGATGACCGAACAAAGATCTCAAACTATGGTGGGGGTCATTTCTGGACAAGAGGATTACGGGAAAACTTTAACCATAGCTGGGAATAGGCAAAGTCAAAGCTTCCAACTACAGGAGATAACACTCTGCACAGGAGAAGTTTTCCAGGAGCAAAACAATCTTGACATAAGGAAGACGCAGAAAATTTGTCGGGGAGTTTCTATAAACTCTCTCAGGGACAGGTGGTTAAAACACAATAAGATCCACCAGAGAAGAAACTCTACTGGGGAAGCTTATCAAGGAATAAAATGGAACTATGTGGGGAACAACCACCAACCGAATGCACATCAAACAAAACACTCCCTTCTACCTGCTGGAGAGGAAATCCTACAAAGGGGAATGATAGCATTTTGCTCTACTGGGGAAGGAAATAAACATCTTCAACACCAGCTCTCAATGCTAGAAGAAATCTTCAGACCCGGAGAGGATACCATCATCAAACTCGGATCCGACAAACCTACTGGGGACAAGCTGCAAATGTCATCGATGGAACTACCCTGGCTGAGGAAATGGGAAATGAATCCTTTGTCAACAAGCGACATGCCAGGGATGAAAAGGGAGACAAGCCTTCATCAACTAATCTAGGTAACTTCCTGCTGAGGAGACAAATATCTGGAAAGATGGCTCTGCAGGGAACACATGCTTACTCCGCTGGGGACTTCTACTCATGCTGGGGAAATACAAACTTCCTCGTGAGTAAAATAGCATATCAACTTTTATCAATCTATAAGGGATTTTAGGTCAGTCCACCCAAGGGATGACAACCATATAATTGATAAAACACAAATGCTAGGGTCTGATTATAGAGGGATACACGTCTCTAAAAGATCAAGGCAAGAACTGGAACTGAAGAGATCATCCACAGATTAACCATACAAACAATCATGGATTGCTAAGACTCCGTAGGGGAAACAAGCATGTATGCACAAACAAACTATCCGGGAGTGCGTTGGATGAACATCCACCAATTCTGCTAGGGGAAAATAATCTAAAAAGATAGATCAATCTACTGCCATCAAAGAGAACTTCTCATATCAGATTCTTTAGGAAGATGATGATGTATCATTCTTTCTATGCTCGACGGGGAGACAACTTGAAAGCTGATGAAGAGGATATAAGAATGCCAGAATATGAACAAATGTCGTACGCTTTGGTGATCATACTATCCTTGGGAAAGCACTAAGGACATTCCTCTCATCCTTTTAGTCATTGTGAATGTTCATTTTGTTTAAAACAGTTTATTTATGAAAACTTTATTTGTTTAAAACAATGATATTTATAAATTAAAACATGCAAACATTTGTTAAACATAAACAAATGAGAGTGCAAAGAATTGGATAAAGGCTCAAATTTATTTAATATAATGGTAGTCTGCAAATGGAGAGACTCCATGGATCTTTACAATTTTGAAATTGGTGATATACATGGAAAAGGGCTACATTGAACATAATGACCGTTTCTCCACCAATTCTGAATCCACTGTATCCGAAACTTCAGTTGATGATGACTGAGCGAGAATCTTTGATAGATGACAGTTGTAGAACAAAGTCTTGTTTGGATGCAGTTACTTGCCAAATCCCTAATTTTTGCCTCGATTTCCCCAGGGTGAGGTACTCAATCTAGCAGGATATATATCATTTTTTTCATGTCTCTAACTTTTGCTTGGATCGCCCTTTCGGGTTTTCAATCCACGGAGACGCTCATTTTTATCTAAGTTGCCCTTTTGGGTTTTCAACTTAGCGAGTTATTCTGTTTTTATTTTTAGGCGAAGTATTTTTTGACTGCATCTGAATTCACAGGACGAGTGAAATCCTCCCCATCCATAGTTGTGAGCAACAAAGCACCGCCTGAAAAGGCTCTCTTAATAACGTATGGACCTTCATAGTTTGGAGTCTACTTGCCCCTGGAATCGGGCGTGAAAGACAAGACTTTCTTGAGCACGAGGTCACCTTCTCGGAACACACGAGGCTTGACCTTCTTATCAAAGGCTTTCTTCATCCTTTGTTGATACAACTGACCATGGCACATGGCAGTTAATCTCTTTTCTTCAATCAAATTCAGTTGGTCATAACGACTCTGAACCCATTCAGCCTCAGTCAACTTGGCTTCCATCAAGACTCTCATTGATGGGATCTCAACCTCTACATGGAGCACAGCCTCCATGCCATATACAAGGGAGAAAGGGGTTGCCCCTGTTGAAGTGCGGACAGATGTACGATAACCATGCAAAGCAAATGGCAACATCTCATGCCAATCTTTGTACATAACAACCATCTTCTGAATAATCTTCTTGATGTTTTTGTTAGCAGCCTCAACAGCCCCATTCATCTTGGGTCTATAGGGAGAAGAATTATGATGTGCAATCTTGAAGTCGCTACACAGCTCTTTCATCATCTTGTTGTTCAAGTTAGATCCATTATCAATAATGATCTTATTTGGCACACCATATCGGCATATGAGTTGGTTCTTGATAAACTTCACAACCACCTGCCTGGTCACATTTGCATACGATGCCGCTTCAACCCACTTGGTGAAGTAATCAATGGCTACGAGAATAAAATGGTGATCGTTCGACACCTTAGGTTTAATCACGACAATCATGTCAATTCCCCACATGTAGAAAGGCCATGGTGAGGAAATAACATTTAGAAGTGTCGGGGGAATATGAATCTTATCCGCATAAATCTGACACTTGTGGCATTTCTTCACATATTTGCAGCAATCAAACTCCATTGTCAGCCAATAGTAGCCTGCTCTCAACATCTTCTTCAATATAGCATGTCCATTGGAATGAGTACCAAATGAACCCTCATGGACTTCAGTCATCAACAGGCCTGCTTCGTGTCTATCCATGCATCTGAGCATAACCATGTCAAAATTTCTCTTGTAAAGCACGTCACCATTAAGGTAGAAACTGCCAGATAATCTCCTCAAAGTCTTCTTATCTTTAACAGATGCCTCAGACGGGTAAGTCTGACTTTGGAGAAAACACTTGATATCATAATACCACGGCTTATCATCTTTCACTTCTTCAACTGCAAACACATGAGCTAGTCTATCCAAATGCATCACGGTAATATTGGGAACTTCATTCCAATAATTGACAGCAATCATTGAAGTAAGCGTAGCAAGAGCATCCGCCATCCGATTCTCATCTCGAGGAATATGATGAAAGTCAACTTTGATAAAGAAAGTTGAAATCCTCCTCGCATAATCTCTATATGGGATTAGGCCAGGCTGATTCGTCTCCCGTTCACCCTTAATCAGATTGACAACAAGGGCTGAATCGCCATAAACATCAAGATGTTTGATCCTAAGATCAATACATTCTTCCAAACCCATAATACAAGCCTCATACTCCGCCATATTATTCGTGCATTTGAAAGTTAGCCTTGCTGTAAAAGGAAAATGTGTGCCTTGAGGAGTAATAATCACTGCCCCAATGCCATTTCCATACTGATTGACAACATCATCGAACACCATACCCCATCGAGAACCAGGCTCTAGCCCTTCATCGAGCGTAGGCTCATCGTAATCTTTCATCTTCAAATGCAGAATCTCCTCATCCGGGAAGTCGTATTTCACAGACTGATAATCTTCAATTGGTTGATGCGTCAAATGGTCAGCCAAGATACTACCTTTAATAGCTTTCTGAGCTCGATACTCAATATCATACTCAGATAACAACATCTGCCAACGGGTAATTCTCCCAGTTAAAGCAGGTTTCTCAAAGATATACTTGATCGGATCCATTTTGGATATCAACCAAGTTGTATGATTCAGCATATATTGGCATAAACGCTTAGCAGCCCAAGCCAGAGCACAACATGTCTTCTCAAGCATTGAGTACCGAGACTCACAGTCAGTGAACTTCTTACTCAAGTAGTATATTGCATATTCTTTCTTTCCTGATTAATCTTGCTGACCAAGGACACAACCCGTGGAATCATCAAGCACGGTCAAGTACATAATCAACGGTCTCCCTTCAACAGGCGGAGACAGAATCAGAGGCTCAGACAAATACTCTTTGATACTATCAAAGGCTTTTTGGCAATCCTCGGTCCAATCATGACGCTGATCTTTCCGGAGGAGCTTGAATATAGGCGCACATGTGGCAGTCATGTGGGATATAAGTCTCGAAATGTAATTCAAGCGGCCAAGAAAACCTCAGACTTGCTTCTCAGTTTTGGGCGCAGGCATCTCTTGTATTGCTTTGACCTTGGCAGGATCAACTTCAATACCTCTCTCGCTGACAATAAAGCCTAATAACTTGCCGGAACGGACTCCAAATGTACACTTTTTCGGGTTCAAGCGGAGATTGTACTTCCTCAAACGCTGGAAAAGCTTCAACAAGTGTTCTACATGTTCAACTTCCATTTTTGACTTTGCAATCATATCATCAACATACACCTCGATCTCCTTGTGCATCATGTCATGAAACAAGGTGGTCATAGCACGTTGATATGTGGCTCCGGCGTTCTTCAAACCGAAGGGCATCACTCGATAACAGAATGTTCCCTAAGGTGTGATGAATGTTGTCTTCTCCCTATCCTCGGGTGCCATTTTAATCTGATTATAACCGGAAAATCCGTCCATAAATGAGAAGACATTGAATTTAGCCGTATTATCTACCAACATATCAATGTGAGGTAGCGGAAAATCATCTTTTGGACTAGCTTTATTTAAGTCACGGTAATCCACACACATTCAGACTTTTCCGTCTTTCTTAGGCACGGGCACAATATTGGCCACCCATTAAGGATATGTAGAAGTCACCAGAAACCCCGCATCAATTTGCTTCTTAACTTCTTCTTTAATCTTCACCGCCATATCAGGATGAGTTCTTCTGAGCTTTTGCTTCACAGGCACACACTCAGGCTTCAACGGCAAGAAATGTTGCATGATATTAGTATCTAGACCAGGCATGTCTTCATACGACCAGGCAAAGACATCGACATACTCTCGTAGCAACTCAATCAACCCCTTCTTAACAGATTCTTCAAGGAGTGCCCCAATCTTCAGTTCACGAACGCAGTCTTCAGATCCCAAGTTGACTGTTTCCAGATTCTCAAGATGTGGCTAAATGATCTTCTCCTCGTGCTCAAGCAGGCGGGTGATCTCATCAGGAATCTCTTCAACATCATCTTCTTCTGCTTCAAATACAGGGAACTCAAAGTTGGGAGATGGTGTTGGATCATTATGTTCAATGGGTTTGATCAACCTGCATAATGATTTTTTAGTATAAAAGAGATTTCAGAATTCAAACAAGGCAAATCATTATGCAGATGAAAAGACTGATTTTATTCTCTTTTTTAAGGTTTTATGGTGATCACCAATTTCATGCAAAAGGCAAAAAGGAAAAATAATTTGAGAAAAACAAACATTTAACATGCGATTATTGAATGAATATCATTGTATTAATCAATTATACCAACAATGTCTTCACTTCTCCTTTTGGCATGGGAGAAAGGTTTTTAAACAAAATGAACACATTACGTTGACTTATGGATAACTGTTGGAACATCAACAGCGACCCAATTATTGCAGATTCCTCCAGGTATGACAAAGTTGCCAAGGTCTTCCTCTTCATCTTCTTCAACGATGGCAACAGCTTCTTGATCTTCAACGGTATGGATGAAACCTCCATTCTGAAATAGCCCAAGATCATTGGAAACACCAGAAGAGTACCATATACCAGCCCGGGACTTGTTATCTTCCATCTCTATCATTTTCCCAAACCATTAGTTGCACCATGCTCGATGGCCAACTTCGCAACATTGTAGGAGACAAATGAAGAAAGTCCTTTCCTAGAAGGCTAAGCAATAGATAAGGCTTGAAACGGAGTCCCAACCTCATCCTCGACATCAATATAGGAGAAGGAAGATAAATGGCTGACCAAGAGAGCCTTCTCTCCCCCTATCACCACCAACTTTTTGTTCTTAACGAACTTCAACTTTTGGTGCAGGGTGGATGTCACGGCGCCTGCCTCGTGAATCCATGGTCTACCGAGCAAACAGCTGTATGACGGATGTATATCTATGACCTGGAAAGTGATCTGGAAATCACTAGGTCCAATCTTGATCGGGAGTTCTAATTCACCGATCACAGTTTTACGCGATCCATCAAAATCTTTCACTACCACTCCAGTTGGCCTCATGGGAGGCCCTTGTTATGAAAGTTTGGCAAGAGTGGATTTTGGCAATACATTGAGTGATGACCCTGTGTCCACCAACACATTGGACAGGGCATCGTATTTACAATTCATGGAGATATGTAAAGCCAAATTGTGGTATTTTCCCTCCTCGGGAAGATCATCATCACAGAAGCTCAAATTGTTGCAAGCAGTTATATTTGCAACAATGCTATCAAACTGCTCAATTGTGACATCGTGATCCACGTATGCTACGTCCAACATCCTCTGCAATGCTTTACGATGTGGATCTGAATTCATCAACAAAGATAGGACAGATATCTTTGATGGAGTTTGAAGCAACTGATCCACAATATTATATTCACTCCTCTTGATGAGCCTCAACATCTCATCACCGTCCTCTTTCAACATGCCAGACTGGCCAACCAGGATAGGAGCTTTAACAGATTTATCAACAACAGGGTCAACACCCTTCACAATAGGAACAAACTGATTTGAAGAAGAAGTCCCCATGGGATCGGCAGGATTGACAGTATCCTTCTTCACAACGTCTTCGTGGGATTTCGGTTGAGCCGAGAAAACACGACCACTACGGGTCACTCCACTAACGTCAGAAATGCTTACCACAGAGGTTGAGGGCAACGACACCTCCTTCCCATCCTCCAGCATAACAACATTATAACTGTACGGGACCGCTCTATCTGACACGTCCGGGACAGGGCCCGCTGGCTTGATCGCAAGAGTTGGCGACACTTTCTTCTTGCTGCCATCATACTTGATAACAACAGGATCAGGAATTCTGAATACGGGACTAATAACATCAACTTCATCCTTATTACGATTCTTAAGTATCTCAATCATCCCTTGATCTAGCATCTCTTGGATGTCCTTTCTCACTTGACGACATCCTCTCTCATTGATAATGCACACCTGGCACCTATCATGATCATGATCATAATGACTGTGTTCACACAACAGCTTATGCATCTCTACCAAGGATTGCCTTATTTCATTCATATAAAGGACTTTGTATTTGCCAGGGCACCCCTAAACCATATTGACAGCTGCCTTCCCATGCTCGGGCAATGGGTTCTTCTTCACATTTGGGCCTACTTCCTCAAAGAACAGTATCCCACTCTTTACAAGGTCTTGCACCTTGGTCTTCAAAGGAAAACAATTCTCTACATCATGTCCGGGAGCACCGGAATGATACACACAGTGAAGTTCGGGCTTGTACCACCATTGGGGATTGGCTGGCACAGCAGGAGGATCACGAGGAGTTATCAGCTTCCTATCGATTAAGGAAGGATAAAGTTCAACAAACATCATAGGAATCGGGTCAAAAGTCACCCTCTTCCTCTCATAGTTGATGGTGCTGGTGTTGTTATTGTTGCGAGGCTGGTAAGCCTGTTGTTGTTGACGATGTTGTTGTTGTGGTTGTTGTTGAACTTCTTTGAAAGCAGGTGCTATATGAGCCACTTGGTGTTGATTAACAGTCGGTCAGACATCTTTCCTCCTCACAGAGGTCCTTCTTTTAACATGGGAAGAAACAACATGAGTCCCCCCTTCTTTCTTCCTGGCAAATCCGCCATACTTCTTTGTCGAGGAACCATCATCACGAGACAAACGTCCTTCACGGACCCCCTCTTCTAGCCTCATCCCCATATTCACCATTTCAGTGAAGTCCGGGGGAGCACTAGCGATCATGTGCTCATAGTAGAAAGAGCTCAAAGACTTCAGGAAGATCTTTGTCATCTCCTTCTCCTCCAAGGTGGCACTATCTGAGCTGCCAATTCTCGCCACCTCTGGGCGTATTCCTTGAAGGTCTCCTTGTCCTTCTAGGACATCGCCCTTAGTTGATCTCTGTCTAGAGCCATGTCCATATTATATTTATACTATTTCACAAAGGCCTCACCTAGATCATTGAAAGTGCGGATGCTTGCACTCTCCAGCCCCATATACCACCAGAGCGCAACACCTATCAGGCTATCCTGAAAGTAGTGAATCAGCAATTGATCATTATCTGTTTGGGTCGACATCTTACGAGCATACATCACAAGATGGCTGAGTGGGCATGTATTTCCCTTGTACTTCTCAAAGTCAGGCACTTTGAATTTAACTGGGATTTTAACGTTGGGCACCAAGCACAATTCAGCAGCACTCATCCCAAAAAGGTCCTTACCTCTTAAAGTCTTCAGTTCTTTGCGCAGCTCCAGGAATTGATCTTTCATCTCATCCATCTTTTCATACACGTCCAGGCCCTCAGATGGCTCGGAGTGATAAATGGTCTCTTCTACACGTGGGAGAGTATGCACAACGGGATGTGGCACAGACAGGACCAGGCTAGATGCCGGCATAGAAGCAAGAGTGGGGGCAAAACCCTTTGGCACGAAGTTAGATGGCATTCCCCTAGGGAATCCAGCTGGCATACTAGGAGCGAAGTGGGCAGTGGTAGCAGGCACTGTTGAAGTCACCACTTCTGAGACAATAGTCCTCGCGGGAGGAGTTGCAGAAGTTGGTGAAGCTTGACTGTGCGCAACAAGGACTGACTCCATCATGGTAGTCAGTCTAGCAATCTCTTCCTTCAGATCTCTATTCTCTTGTTTGAGGTGTTCCATGATCTTCTGATAATTTGCTCGGGTGTTATACCGGTGCGTTAGCTTGTGTTCAAAATAAATGAAGAGCAAAGAGTTAGACCACTGTATCAGAGCTCGGAACCAAAACTTGTTTATGCATATGATGCATGCAATACTTGGTGCAAATGATTTGTTTTTTATCAGAGGAACTTTATAGGGATCTATTTACAGATGTTTGAAAAATATTGAACTTTTAAGACATATATGGAATACTCATAGCAATAATATTTGGAAACTTTTTACACCAAAGAAGTAGTACAATCTTGGTAACCAAATACAATACAAGGGAAAAGGAGGATGAACATCCTATGGAGCCCTAAAAGCAATCATCCAAAGCCTTCAAGATCGGAAGATACGTCGCACGAAGCCTCTTCACCTCTCTCTCATAAGCTGCTTCCATGTCGGTCTTCTCCTTGGCGAGCTGATCATACTTCCTCTTCCAAAACCTAGATGAGTGAGGAAGGAGAGAAGTAACCACATCACCGGGCTCATCGATTACCCGATGCTCTAGAAACTCTTTCATTGCATCTTTATCTTTGAGCTGCTGAAGAAGCTCCCCACGCTCACAAACCCAAGCATGCAAACGGTCTTCGTCTCTCAACTCCTCCACTCCTTGATTAGGGAGGGTTGAAGGCCCAACCATAACCATAGGGGCAGGTCTCGAATACTCATAAGGCATACGGTATTCAAGAGCTCTCTTCCTTACCCAAGAGGTGTAAGGTTCCAAAGCAACATAATTCTTCGGACCAATCTCATTCCTCCCTTTCCTATGAACTTTGAGCCAGGCGCGGACAATCCTATCCTTCAAGTTTTGGGGATCTTTACCCTCTTGAAAGAATAAGCCTTCCAGCGAAATGTTATTAGGTTTATCCTTCAAGGGGAACCCTAGCTGACGGCGAGCCAAAGCAGGGTTGTAGTTAATTCCACCACATGTACCAAGAAGAGGTACATTGGAGAACTCACCACAAGACTCAATAATCTGAACGCCATCATAAACACGATTATACCAAGAGATATAATCATTAGTGAGAGACATAAGTCTCGTGGACCACCGTAGACATCCCTTGTTCTCCTTGAAAGCAAGCGTCTGAGGCAAGTGCGAAATAAACCACTTGTACAACAGAGGCAAACATCATACTATGGAACCACCGCCCTTCACATTCCTCATATGCAAAGAGAAATAAGTGTCACCCAACAGAGTCGGAACGGGATTAAGAGAAGGGAAAATCCTAATAGCGTTCACATCCACGAAGTTGTCGATGTTGGGAAATAACACTAGCCCATAACTGAGGAGTACAAATATGGCTTCAAAAGCTTCCTTACTCATGGCCTTCCCAAACAAGGTAGCTTTGGCAATCAGAAAATCAGACGGAAGACCTTGAATTCCATCTTTGGTAGTCATATCGGCAACAATGTCAGATACATCCATATGAAGCATGTCAACAATCTCTTGAGAAGATGGAATCTTCTCTAAACCACTGAACGGCAACTGGTCCAGAATAGGTATACCCACATGATAAGCATACTCCTCTAGGGTAGGCAGAAGCTGGAAATCTGGAAAAGTAAAGCACTGATACAAAGGATCGTAGAACTGCACCAACACACTCATCAGACCCTCATCCACCTTAGTAGAAAGAATAGACAGAAGCTTCCCATGGCGAGCTTTAAATTCCAAGGGCTCTAATACATAAGATGCCAAACTCCTTAACTCTTTCAAGTCGGGTTGTCTGAAACTGTACTTCTTCGTATTCCTTCTTTGCTTATCCATGTCTGAAAATTTTCAAATAGACCTCTTAAGTTCCTTGTGAAATCTTTATTGTTGATGACATGAATGCGAATGAATGCATGAATTCATGTATGATACAAACACACTCAAGGATCAAGCAAGTCACACCACACAAAGGTCACGGGATGGCTCAAGTCATCCTCAATATCAATCATCCATTTTGGTGGATTATGGTTTACGCCTTATCAACATCCAAGTTCCATTGATATTGAGGATATACGAGAATGGATCGACCGCGAATCACGGGTTTGTTGTGAGTCACGAGCATGGAGTCTTGGTTAAGAACCACCCAATGGGAGTGTACTACAGTTTAAACCTGACAATCATGTTCTAAAAAGGTTCCCATAGTCATCATCCCATCTTTCGGATATTATCGGATAAAACGACTACTCGTCCTCAAAAAATATTCTCAAGAGAGACTCTTATGAGTGTAGTATCATGTAACAATTGCCTCAAGTCTTACACTTGAACGACCTTCGCACTACGTCCTAAAATAGGCCAAGATGGGCTAGGTATCTAAGGTCCTTGGCTTCTAAGATTCCTATTGGAAAGAGTAATGCCTAACCATGACTACTCATGTGACATTATTGATCCCAACAAGACCTCCACCAAGTGAATGGACTTGCAAGTTAACTTGTTAAGGAATAACTCCACACAAGTCAACAAGGCTACGCCATTCTCCTATCATAAGTGCACTCGAGTTCGGGTATAGAACTCATCTCACAAGAAACCACCAAGCATACAAGCAATTAATATATCAAGCAATTAATATATCAAGCAATTCATACATTACAAACAATACATTCATCCCAAATTTGCAAAAAAAATATGTCACAAATATAAACATACAACACATACAAGCAAAAAGTAGGCTAAACCCACTAGAGAAGAATATTCCCCAGCAGAGTCGCCACTTTTCTGTAGCGGGGTTTTCGTTACCTTTAGGTTTATTGACTAAACCAAAAGTCAACATACAATTCGAGTCGCCACCGCACTTTTATTTGTCCAAAGGAAAGGCTAAAAAGCGAACAAAAGCCAAGTAAGAAGTTTTTCAAATCAAAAACTAATAAAAAATGTCAGAGATCTAGGTAAGGGGGTTGGTTATGAAATGGGAAGGTTTTACGCACCCAAAACATCCTTAGCACTCTAAGGGAACCCTTTTTGCAAATATGTGTTGTAGACTAGTATTTGTGAAAAGATTTGTGCAAAAAGAATGAAGGGATGAGAAAAGAATAGATTATATTTACAAATTTTGTTGTTTGAATGGATGAACCCATTGCCTACGTACCATCAAAAAGGAGGATCAAGACCTCGTAGTTCGGAGTAAAAAATCTCAAAAGATTGGTGAATTGATTTGATCAAAAGCCTTAAGGTCTTTTGTTATCAAATGGAGAAAACTCAACTTAAACCAACAATCCACCATGTGAGGAAGGCTTCAACATACTGGTAAGGGGTTAACCATATAATAAGCATGGAAGACTTATAATCCAATCACTAAGGATGAGGTGAGATTTGCATCAACCACTATGATAACTCAAACCTATGACTAATGTTTTTGAAGAGTTTTAACAAGTGGCCATTGGAACCACAAAAACAACTTGAAGTGAGTTATATTTACAAGTTAGACTTATTTACAAAATGAAGTCAAAGTTGAATTAAGATTTATTCATAATGAGTATTGAAGAAAGTGGTTTTGAAAAGTCAAAGGCTTAAGGCCTAGGTTTCTAATTTGAAACAAAGTTAAAGTTTGAAGAAAAAGATTTTTGGCTTGGTTAGAGTGGGGAGAAGAAGAGAAGGGATAGTCTTAAAGCATACAAAGATAATAGGGGAAAGATAAAACCCTTGGAGTTCCTTTTCTTTAAGTCATAGAGATGACTCAAGATGCTCCTTTCCTTTGGACTTAGCATACAAACCAGCAATCAAACAATTGAACTCAAGCTCCTAGGATCTCCATTTGGCTTAGCTCTTAACTTGGCTACTCATGACAATGGTTCTCTTTTCACAATCTCAAGATGGGATCCCTATCACACAAAAGCAAACATCAAAAGATTCACCACACAAAAAGAGGAATGGACAAAGAATAAGTTTGGAGGAGAAGTCCTTTGAGATCAACTTTGAATTTTAGCATTCTAAAGGCATGAGGCCTAGTTGCTCTTCAACAAGTGTTGCATTCTAAAGGAATGAGGTCTAGATGCTCTTGAACTCCTTTAAGCATAAGAAAAATAATTGGCTCAAATGAGCAAAAGAAAAATAACATAAACATAAAATATATGCTCAAGTGAGCAAAGTGAAAATCAATATGAATAATGAGCAAGAAATAAATGGCATTAAAAGTAAATGGCAAGAAATTAAAAACTCAAATTAAAGTTAGTAATTAGTGAAGTTATGTTAGCTTGTCATAAGACAATGTAGCGCTATGTTAAGCAATCGTAAGTGGACTAATGTAGTAGTCACACCTATCTGAGATCGGTCAATAAAAATATAGGCAAAGAACACAAGTTGGAGATCATGACTAGTAAGCCAAGCTCCATAAACTTGCCATGCCAAAACAAAAGGGAAAGGGCCTTGTATTGACTTTAGGTTATTTGCTTGACTAAGAAGCAACCTATCTTGGATACAAAACAACTCACTTGATCATGGATCAAGTTGAATTTGGTTTGGATCAAAGAAGGTTAAACTTCTCATTTGTCAAGACCAACCATAAGACTTTAACTCATTAACCATTGATGGAAAGAAATGGATGAAGATGAAAGGGAGGGGAAAAAGAAGACCACAACCAAATCCAATTGATCAAATGTGAATCAAATCAACATCAACCAACACCAAACAGGAGAGAAATGAAGATAACAAGTCAAAGAGTCAATGGTATTTTTTTGGTATTTTTTTGAATTAAAATAAAATGCAAATAAAAAATAAACAACTAAGGTCAAACCTCAAATTCAATTCAAAACAACTCCAATAAGTCCAATTAAATTCTCATAGGTTCAACATAGTCAAACAAGCTTTGACTAATTTTCTCAACAATTTTTTAAATCAGAATGCAATTAAAAACAATTAAAAAAAATTAAAAAATAGCACAATATGAATTAAAATCTCAAATAATCTCAAATCAAATAAGAAATTGATGAGACTATTTTTCATTGACTTATCATGATCCATAAATGCTAGGAAAATATTTTTGGATTTTTTAAAAGTCAGAAAGTATTTTAAAATGACTTAAAACTATTAAAAATTAAATAATCTATAAAAAATATCAAATGAAGTCACAAAAAGAATTAAATATCAAAATATGAAACTAGATTTTTCAAGAAAAATATTGGAATTGGTCTCATATTTTTATGACTTCAAATGAATTTTTTTATGAATTTTTGAAAATCAAATGAATTAACTTAAAATAAAATGAAAATAGAATAAATGGAAAAAACCAGCGCCACAGGATGTAACTCATTAATTGACGTGGCATTAATGAAGGATCCAGATCATAGGGAGCACGGTATGTCCAAGTCAAACGCGCCATACCATGTATTAAAATAAGTAAACACAATGGAGGATCAAGATTAGATCGTGGCATCCAGATCCAATGGCCAGGAAACAAGACACGTAGTGGTGGTGGTGGAATCCACCATCTTCTCTGGCGAGGCAACAGAATCCGGCCACCAGTTGCAGAGAAAAAAAAGTTTAATGAAAATGGAAAACAAGGACATGGAAATGAAGCTCGTGTGATGTAGATCATCATTGTATCCATGGATCTTCCTCACTCTTCCTATATTGAGAGAAATGTGAAGGAGAAGATCATGGTGTTCAAACTGAAAGTTCATGAAATGGAAAATTGAAAGCATCACAAGCTTGCCTCAAGTGTGAGGACTTCAGAAAACCACACAAACACAAGAATGCTACATTGAAATGAGAGTTTTAGATCCAAAAAGTTTGAATATATACCTCTGAATTGAAGCACCCCTGGCCACGAAACCTATAAGTTCTTTGCTCCTCTTTGATCTATGGATGTAGTGGAAGTGAAAGGCTAAGGAATTAGGCTTTGAAGATCAGCTAATGATGCTGAATTTCAAGCTCGAAAGTGAGAAAAAATTCTGAAAAATTCCTTTGGTATGGTTATGGTTTCAATGCTGCTGCAATTCAGATCTCCCAAAAGGTTGATGAATGAATGAGAGGGAACCTCTATTTATAGCTGAAAGTATCAAATGATCACACTTCTTTCATGTGCATGGCAAATTGAAAATGCATTGCATGGGCCTGTACAGGCGTGTGCAATGATGGCTGCAAAAGCTAGCTGAGATCATGTAGAGAGCAAATGGTCGTGTGCATTGGACTGGACAGGCTTCCATACTCAAGTTTCATCATAAAATACCAAAATGCACATAAATGAAGATAATTTCGAAACTCACAAATGGTACATCCAAATGAGTAATGTGAGTAATGGTTGGAAAGCCCTTGGAATAAGGAAAAAAATGTCATGTTGGGCAAAAATTCATTTGGAATTTGGAAATTGATGAAAACTGGATGTGAAAATCCGAGTACAAAACATATTCAAAACACTTTGAAAAATTTCACCAAAAGCAAACTTAATTAAGCTCCTCTGTTTTCATGATGCAAGCTTCAAATGAAAAAACTTTCAACATTAAAGTTGTATATCTTTTCAATATGATCAATTTAGACTTACAGTTTTCATCATTTGGATTTTCTATGACAAAGTTATGGGCATTTGAAGTTGGGTATTTTTTCAAATTCAATGAATTAGGTCCAAGATGACTTATAATATTTTGCATTATCAGATGTATTTCTTTTAGGATTATGAAATTTTGTCCAACATAACATTTGAATTAGATATCTCAAGATTTCCAATTCATTTAGTCTCACCTCAAAAGCATAAAAATTAAGGAGGTTATGCCCTTAGTAAGTTGACCAAAAATTAGGGTTTCAGTCAAAATGACCTATAATATTTTGAAATGAATGATGACCTTCAAAGTTTCAAATGGATTTTTGATGAACCTGAAAGTTGTTCCTATGGTTCTTAGGAACAGGTTTTCTCTTGGGGTCATCTTCATTTGACAAACACATATTAAGTTATATCTCAATGGTGCTCAGCTTAGTTAGATGAGTTAACTGGTCAACTTTTCAAGGCCAAACTTCCAATCTTGATGAATAAATGATTTAGGATCCTCAAATAGACTCATATATGCATAAAATGATGAATGAAAGAACTTACCATGATTAAATTTGATCATGGGTTGAGGTTGCTTCATGGGTAAGGCACAGTCAAAGCAGAGTGAAATTAGGGTTTCCTTGGGAAACAGTCCTCAAGCCCTTTAGGTTATCTTGATCAAATTGGAAAATTGAGATACTTGGGAGACATATATTATGATTAGGATCTTTGTGGACCACTGTCATGCTTCTTCTCATCTTCATCTAGCCATTTCATTGGGCTTAGGAGCCTCCTATGAGCATTGGAGCACATAATCACTTGAGCTTCAAAACAAAAAGAGTTAGTGACATATTTTTGTACTTTTGGTTAGTAATCAAATAAGAAATGCAATAATATACAATACAAGCATGCTTGGTAGTCTCAAAACACTCAAACAAGTCCCAACCCTAGGGTTAAAGAGCCAAACATGCTATGATCCTTGAGGCAATGCACTTGTGCAATAACATGATGCCATGAGGGATCTTAGGGTCAAAATTAGGGTCTTACAATTTCCTAAATTGCCTTGAAGTTTTTGAATTTGCGAGTCTTTGAGGATACGGAAAGGGTGGTTTATAAGGTGGTGGAGGCACATAAGGTTGTTCTTTCTGTTCGGCCTCTTAGGTACTATCTTCCTTCTCATTCGGTTCACTTACCTTCTCAATTATTGCTTTGTTAAGTTTTTGGTACATGGAAGGATTTTGGAGTCTTGGATCTACGGGTCCGTCTAATTCTTTTCCACTCCTCAATATAACGGAATTTGCATGTCCTTTCGGATTAGGTTGCGGTTGTCCAGGAAATGTGCCAGCGGGAGAAAAAGTAGATGATTGTGGTTGAGCCACTTGTGAAATCTGTGTTTCAAGCATTTTATTGTGGGTGGCTAAGGCGTCTACTTTGCTCGCTAATTGTTTAAGTTGCTCGCTAGTATGTATGTTTTGGTTCAAGAAGTCTTTTTTTGTTTGAGCTTTGGTAGCTATTAAGCTTTCCATCATTAGTTCAAGGTTGGACTTCCTAGGCATGTTAAGAGCATTATTAGCTGGCTTTTGATATCCAGGCGGAACAGCGGGTGCTTGGCCAGGTGCGTACAGGGCGTTGTTATTCTTATACAAAGAGTTAGGATGATTTTTCCAATCTGGGTTATACGTATTCGAATAAGGATTTCCTTGTGTGTAATTCACTTGATCAGTTGGGACTCCTACTAATATCTGACATTCTGGTGCAGTGTGTCCAGGAGTTCCACATAACTCACAGTTTGGAGTCACGTCAGCCACGGTGGCTGCGGGTGGTATGGTCAAGTTGTCTAGCTTTTGAACAAGGGCATCTACCTTTGCATGGACATGGTCAAGGCTACTGATTTCGTACATTCCACTTTTTGTTTGGGACTTTTCTAATGGGGTTCTTTCACCTTCCCATTGGCAATGGTTTTGGGGCATGTTTTCAATGAGTTGATATGCTTTGTTGTATGGCTTGTCCATAAGTTCACCACCCGCGGCAGCGTCTACTGTCAATCTTGTGTTATACAGAAGCCCATTGTAAAATGCGTGAATGATCACCCAGTCTTCGAGACTGTGATGTGGACATATCCTCATCATGTCTTTGTATCTCTCCCACATGTCATAGAGAGATTCTGCATTTTTTTGTCAAAATCTGTTGATTTGAGCTCTCAGCATAGCAGTTTTCCTTGGCGGAAAATATCGGGATAAGAAAATGTTCTTCAGTTCTTCCCATGTTGTAACCGAGTTGGATGGAAAGGATTGCAACCAAGCCCAAGCTCTGTCTCTTAGAGAGAAAGGAAAGAGGCGTAGTCTTATCGCATTTTGAGATACACCATTCGCCTTCACAATGTCTGCGTACTACACAAACTTGGTCAAATGTTCATTAGGGTCGTCCGTAGGATTTCCAGCAAATTGATGTTGTTGGACGGCTGATAATAATGAGGGTTTCATCTCGAAATTGTTTCGATTGATAGCATGGGCAGTAATGCTGTTGTGAGGTTCTTGTTGGGACGGGGTAGCGTAGAACTTAAGAGGACGATTTTGTGGTTCCACTGTCGCCATGATTGGTTTTTCAACTGGTTCAGTAGTAGGAAAGAAGATATTGGGAATATTGTACCTTCGTTGGTACTCTAGTATTCAGCGTCTTAAATATAAGAAACGTTCTAATTCTGTGATTGGTGGTGCTAAGTTTTCGCCTTGTGAGCGAGTACTTGGCATACAATCGGGGAAATAAGGGAAAGGAAATTAGTTTACCTTAGTCTATACTGCGCAAAGAAAGAATCGCACTATTTGACTAAATCAGGTCCCCGACAACGACGCTAAAAACTTGATACGATGTTGTGACTGTATATAGAATATAGTCTATCGGGTACTTGACTGCACGTGCACAGTCTAGTCGTTTTAGTTTTAAAAGATATCGAACCCACAGGGACCGATGGTCAAACTAATACTATCGATGTTACTATGTTTAGCTAAGGAGATGATCTTTAGAGGTCTGGTTTAACAAATATTAAATCTAAATGAAGTTAAGTTTTAAGATAATATTAATAAAGGGATATCAGTATGCAACACATTAATCGTCAGGGATTCAATAAGTCATCGGTGTATATTTTAAGTATCAAACATCTTTCAGTAGAAAATACTAATTTAAAAGGCTTTATCTCACACTCTCGTGATTGTTGACTCGGACTATACTTTTAAGTCAGAATGTACGCTCTCGCTGTCCCATTTGAAGTTATAAATACTTTTTGAAAATAAATAAGTTCTATTTGCTTTTAAAGTGCTCTTGCTGTTTTTAAAATCAATGCCTAGTTTTTACTATCCAGTTCGACCCTCATGCTCTCGCGATTGTCGGTTCTCACCTTAGTTAATTTCCCACTCTCGTGGCAAAACCATATTTAATAGCTTCTCACTCTTGTGACAAAGTTAATTAAATTTAAATTAAAAACCATAGCCAAAAAGATTGTTTGAGAAAAGAAGTTTTACACCGATTATTATTAAATCCCGTCTAATTAAATTGTTTACATACCGATACCGGTAGTTTAGCAGGATATGTTAAATAGCGCAAACACAGACGAGCATAAACAAATCAAAAATAAAGCAAACATGATTATAATAAGAATAAAGAAATAACGATAATAATTGAATAAAAACCTGGAAATTGGATTAATAGAATATGCCGAATCTTGAAGTACTTGAGCAGTCCTCCACAGGTCGGTAGGATTCTGCTTCTTTGAAATAATTGCTTAAACTAAATTAAATAAATTTCAGTAGTTCCCCAGTGTAGGAAACTACTACTTTGGCTAAATGAAAAACGGAAAGGGAAAGGGAAAACGGAAACTCTGAATGGAACGGTAACTAAATTGCGGTAAAAGAAAACAATATTGCTGAAGAAAAATAATAGAAAAACAGAATTGCTGTGGAGAATAAGATAGAGAAAGGTCTTGAAAGCTGGCTTCAGGGAGGAAAATTAAGCGTGCCCGTAGGTTTCCAACTTCCATCCTTTTATATTCTCCATTTGGTCTTGGCAGTTGAGAGAAATAAGGGTGACTTGGTTGAGTGAGAAATCCACGGGAAAGTGGGTTGAGGAGCAAGAAATAAGGGCGTGCGGATCACTTCTGTTGACAAATTCAATACGCTGCTTTTGGCCTTGTGACGGTCGTGATGGGCCTGTGACGGTCGTGACAGGGTTTGTGACGGTCGTCACATGCACATGATTTATATTTTCTGCTTTTCTGTTGTTTTCTCTTCTGTTTCTTCTTCTTTTCCTTCCTTGTCTATACTTTGCTCATTTAAACATGGGAATTGAAATACCTGCAAAAATAACTCGAACACTTGCGGAATAATCGGAATATAAATGAAAGTGGTACGATTTTTGAGTGTAAATTAAGGCAAATATACAATGTATTTTCGCGTTATCAACCACCAAATCATTTTCTTAAGGTCTTGGTATATTTTAGTATCCCTAGGATGAATACTCAAACTGCTCTGGTGACTTTCCTCTAAAATGGTCTTGTTAAGTTTTGACACATCGAGTACACAATCTCGATTCCAAAACTTTAGGATTCCATTATGATCAACTCTAAAATCTTCATCTTCATTAATTGATGACAAGCGATCAACTTGTAAGAATAAGATTTGGTTCTACATCTGACCTTTAGTTTTGATGATAACAATACATTGTTTCTTATAGAACAATTTTGTACCCTAATGGTTTTGTCTAGTGTGTAGCTTTTGCTAACAGGTTCTGATTATGAAGATTTGGCGTGTGACGTCATCAAAATTTTGACTCAATACACTTTAATTCTGAAGAGATACAAAAGTTCGCTTTACAAGATTATGTCAAGTTCTTGAACATTCTTAAACAATGGTTATGATGAATGTTTGTGCTAAAGCTTATGACTGTAACTCTGATAGAAGAGCCTCTCAAGATTTGTCAAGCTCTCAAGATTCTACGCTCATCCAAAGCTTTGCAACTCTGATGCTTCTGATGCTGATACGCTCTGAAACCCTGCTCTCTCAACATTCTGAACTGTGTCACCAGACTCTGAAGATCAAGGTTCTGAAGTTTCTCTCAACCAGATTCTTAATTTTCTCTTATGCATGCTTCATCATCTATCTATCATAAGCCCCTGAATATTGAAGATAAGATCAAGGTTTTATGAAAGGAAAATAGTACATGGTACAAGATCAATATTCCTTCCACTATCTTGATTTTGTGGACTAAGGACTATACTATTGTACCATTTTGCCTCCCATTTTCATAAGCCATTATGCAAGGATACTGCTACATTTTGGTATTCTAATTCTACCCTCTAATAGATCTTTCAGTTGCCTATATAAAGGAGACTTGGAATAATGAACAAGCTGCTATTGAGAGCTTATTTTTCATGCTGCCAATTTACGTTACTACACATAAGACTTTTGCTGAACTGAATATTATTCTTGTGTATAGAGAAAAAAAAACACATATAGATTTTATTCGTTTTTCTGTGATAAATTTATTGTATTGAAATTTGTGTAATTTTCTTTCTTAGAAGTGTCGCATTACGCGAAAAACCGGCGGGAGAAGACACAGAGCCGCCACCGTGCGTTATTTATCCCAAAGGAGGGAAAGGAAACGCTCGAAGTAAACCTGGAAAGGAATGGTCTCACGACCAGAGATGCAAGGATCGGGAGTCGGTTATGCGAAGGGAAGGTATTAGCACCCCTACGCATCTGTCGTACTCGACGGGATCCACGCTCAAAAGAATAGAAGAAAGGTTGCTAAATAACTGCTCAAACACTGCGCAAACTGGAATAGAACACAGAGAAAGAAGACGGAGAAAGCGGACTCGATAGGATGTCGCATCCTGGGCCTACTAGTTTGTCAGACACAAACATCAGAGTCGACGTAGTTCGGGGGAAGGGGAAACGTGCTCGCTAGGATGTCACATCCTATGCATACGTATCTTCTCTAACCAGAGTAAGAATCAGAGCACTCGTAGCTCAGCTAACGCACGCCAAACAAACGCTGAAAGAAGACGCTGAGACGTCAGAGCAAACACACAAACACAAACTGGAAACGGAATGCCAATCGTTGGTCTTACATCCAACTCCACAAAAGGACACAGGAAACCGAAGGCCAACCGCTGGTCTTACATCAGACTCCAAACAAAGATACGCAAACAGGAAACCGACTGCCAATCGCTGGGCTTACGTCAGACTCCAAACAAAGAAACGCAAACAGGAAACCGACTGCCAATCGCTGGACTTACGTCAGACTCCAAACACGCACACAAAACAGAAGGGTCTCGATTGCAACTAGGGCAAGAGAAGAGGAAGGTCTCAATCGCAACGAGGCGAGAGAAAAGGAACAAAGTTAGTTGTTAGTCAAACTCGACAAGACATCGCATCTCGTGCCTACGTATCTCATCTGGACATGAGAATCAGAGTTGCCGTAGTTCGGCTAAACTATTTCTATTTGTTTGATGTTTTTTATGTGAACAACGTCACTGCACAATCTACCGGATGCTCGACCTTGGGAGACTTACTCACCTGTAGTAGAAGGAGTTAACGTGTCCTTAAGAGGGGATAATGTTTGTTTGTGTTTTAGGAAAGCTCACGCAAGAAAGGAAGTCCTAGACGAAGGAACCGTGCTACCTTAATTGACATGCAAATGAGACTATGCGAAGTCTAGCAATCCTATGGGGATACAATCACACCACACAAACACATACAACATGAAGTAAACACACCAACAAGGGGCTCAAACATCAAGGCTGAGGCTTTAGTCAAGGAGTCATATCAACCTCGACAAACCAGCCGGCTGGAAGGGTATCTGAGGGCTCTTAACCACTGACATTGATCGTCAGGGTGAGCAGATGAAAGGTAATGAGGATAGGACCTCATAGCTCTTAACCCGGGCCTGGGTGAGCTTCAATCAATGAAAACGTGGGAGTCCAGAATGGGGAACTCTACTCCACTTGACTGACTCTATATACAAGGATCTTGGGTGTTTATTCAAAATGCATCAGCACGTAGTGCGAGCAAGATGAAAGACTCAACTGAATAGTAGGGGATGGATTTCACATCCCTTCTATCTACCAATGCCTCTTCACTTAGGAGGTCTTTGAAGTACAAGGCACAAAGATAAACAAGCACAAACATTGCCTCTTAAGGAGGGCTTCAGACAGGTGCCTGCCAAAGATAGTAGGTCTTCCAGACTACATGAAGAATAGGAAGTTACGTAGGTGGTATGCCAACCACAAGCAAAGCAAAGCAACTCAAGCAATGAGTTAAAGCTACTAAAGTACCTGTGTAAACAACCAGTCAATCAGTATGGCATTCAGACAAATTATTAACAGACAAACAGACAGTGGTTCCAATAGACACAACAAGTCAAGCCAACAAGTAAACAGCTCAAATGACTTCATCTCCAAGGAACCTACAACACAACAAATGTTAGTGGAAAACATCATTTTGCATCTCAATTTATGAGATCAACATCATCCATCAAGACTAGAAGCTTGAACCTGAAATGCACAACTCAAAAGATGAGTACAAACCACTAGCACCAAGGCTAGGGTCAAAGGTAAGGCAAAAAGTCAAAACAACAACCAATTCTCAACATGGAGCACATTTAATCTATCATGAACATGTCCTAAAAAGGACCAAGTCAAAAGCATTAAGAAAGGTCATCATTCAACCAAGAGAAGGCAAGGCAAGTAAAAGGTGCATACAATTGGTCATCAAGAATCAAAATTCCATATTAAAACAGAAATGACTCAAACAATTCTGGAAACTTTTATGAGCATACAACATGTCAAACATAATCATCATGCCAAAAATTATAAACAGAGGAGCTCAATTGGCAAGGCAATGAGAATGAATAAGATCAACATCAAATTGTGTGACATACATTGTCACACCATATTAACACATGCCTAAAACAGAAAAGTAAAATGCTAAAAATGCACAACCAAGCCTCAAAAATCACTCAACATGTTGAGAATCAACACACAAAATTTCATGGCAATTGGATCATTATTGAGCATTTCACATTAGTTTGAATGAGGCAATGTCACAATGTATACATGTTCAATTAGTCTAACATAATTAAAATTCTAGCCAGGCACAATTCTAGAAATCCACATCAAAAAAGAGAAGACATTCATATGATCATATAGGAAAAAACCTGGAATTAATTGGATCATCAAGCTATTTTTGGTGATTTTTCAAAGTTGGAGAATAAAATGAAATAAAATGTGAGATAATTGGATGGAAAGGAAAAAAGTGAATTAAATTTGAGAAACGCCACCAGCTGGAATCGAAAGAGGTCCAGCGCGCCTCTCAAAACGTCAGCGTTTCACTTGTCCAGGGAAAATGAAAATAAAAACCAAAACGTTGGAGCATGGATTCGAAGTAGGTATGCTAGCTACACAAAACGGCGCCGTTTTGGATGAACCCTAAGTTCATACCAGGCGGTGGCGATACTGCTCACACACGGCCAGGCTAGGGTGGAAACAACCATCTTCTTCATGAAGACGGTGGATGAACAGTGAACAGTAATAATTTTTTTTCCAGAAATCAGTAATGCATACACCAATGGAAAGCTTACAACACGTAGAACTCAAATCTATCATCATCTTAGCCTAAAAAAACATGCATCGTGCAAATCGAACCAAAAACATACATGAACTCAAAACTTCAATTCGTCATATCTCCATGAATACTCAACCGTTTTTCAAGATCTTTATATCAGGAGAATCAGCAAGCAACGAACTACAAGTCTATGGCAATAAAAATAAGAATTAGGAGGTTCGAAAATCTGACCTCTTGAAGCTCCAACAATGGCAGTAATGGATTCAGGTGTCTGGCAGCATCCAAATCTCTTCTATCAACCTTGTTATCAATTCTGAAGCACAAATCAACTCCTGGAATGGCTTGGATCTAGCTAAACTTCAAAACTCCATATTCATGTTCATGTATGGAATTGCTTGATTCTTCACCAATTTCTTCAATCAATGGCTTGAATTCTACCAAATGAGGATCAAGAAAACAGAATATGCAATAAAAATCAAGTGTTCTTTGAAGAATTTTTGAATTATGGTGGAGAGAAATTTTGGAGGGAAATTTTCAATCTAGATCTAGAATTGTGAATTATGAAAATTCTGTTAGGATTTACTATTTACATGATATGTTAATCCACTTGCTAATCACAATTAAGCATGGTTAATGAGATTTTAGTGAGAAAAGAGGTGTAGTGCAAAAATTGATTTTTCACCCCATGCATGCAATCCCACGTGAACAGTAGCAAATGGCCATGCAATTTCACTTAAAACCCTCTTATGAACACAACGGCAATGGTGATTTGTTCCCATGATGCACCAATTTCAAATTTGCAATTTTCCCTCCAAAATAAGCATGAATATACAAATGGTCGTGTGATTAAATTTCATGCAATGTGATGAATGGTTTGGAAAATACATGTCATGAGAAGAAATATGCAAAAAGATGCACTCATTTTGGAGTTCTAGATCAAAAGTTATGGCTTGTTGAAGTTCCATGCACACTTGGCAATGAATTGATCATATCTCCTCAACCATTCATCAGATGCTCATGATCTTGGACTTTTTAGAAATGGGAGAGAAAGATATTCAACTTTCGTGTTAGACAAAATTTCATTTGAAGCTTTTTTGGAGTTGGAAAGTTGAGTTGAAGTTGGTCCAAAAACTTGCCATTTTTGGAAACTTGAAATTACAGGTCATTTTCCATTTTTGGAAACTTTTGATCTGGCTTCAAAATCTTCAAGGTAGATGTTTGACATGATGAATAAACCTCTTTTGGACATGAATGAAGTGTCTCAAACCAGATGACCAGAAATTGGACTGTGGACTTTGAGCCTCTAGCACTTGGTACAATGGCTTCACAATGAACCTTGATTCATGTAAGCTCTCTAGAATACTCATGTGGCCTCCCTATCAAGGAAAAACTTGCTCTCTTGCACTGATGAATCCTCTTGATGCCAGTCTAGATTGATGAGATGCAATGTGCTATGCAATGTTAATGTAATGTCAATGACCTAAAAATGAAATGAATGCATCAATGGGGGGTGCAAATTTGAGGTGCTACAGCTGCCCCTATTCAATCAACTGGGAACCTGAATGGATGAGAGCAACGGCTGTCAGACCTTCAAGGTAATCAGGGATTGAATACCAAAAGAACCTGTAATTTGTACTATGTGGGGGATGAAGTAAAGAAACAACGACCCGACGTCAACGGACGAATGGGAAAGATCTGAACAAGATGTCCCTGCCGGGAACATGCATGTATTGGGGAAAACGCCAATACAACAACAATTGTCTAGAAAAGACTCTCTTGGGGAAGCAAGAAAGGGTGAGGTGTTACCGGTTAGTAGGTAACAAGCTCGGGAAGAAGGAATATCTAAGACCGGGGTACGGGTGAGAGATATCAATCAACCAAAAACATCTGAGGAAAACCTGAAGAGGCATATTTCGACTCAGGAAAATCTGACTCCACAGGGGACCAAGGTCGCAATAGGGAGCAGACAGGAAGGAACACCAAGGATACCGGGTTGTAGGCATATAACAGGTGACCGACCAAGACGTGAATTGGTTTGTGTTCCAAAACACTCATCATCCTGAAGAGAGCTAGAAAAGCAATCTTGTAAAAGGATGGACATTCGATTCCACAAGGAATACGAATCTTACTCAGTTGGGGAAACAAACAAAGGGTTTCGACCGAAGAGTGCATGAGACGTATTATCTATAGCCGTCAAAACGTAGATAATACTCTCGCATGGAAGATTATCCATAACCGGGTTGTAGGTTGTCAAAGGATAAATCGACCGAAATCGTGAATTGGTTTGTGTTCCAAAACACTTATCATCCTGAAGCGAGCGAAAGCAAACTTGTTAAAGGATGGACATTCGATTCCACAAGGAATACGAATCTTACTCAACTGGGAAGGACAAAACCTCGACTGAAGAGCGCATGAGATATATTATCTATAGCCGTCAAAACGTAGATAATATACTCGCATGGAAGATTATCCATAACCGGGTTGTAGGTTGACAAAGGATAAATCGACCGAAATCGTGAATTGGTGTGTGTTCCAAAACACTCATCATCCTGAAGAGAGCGAAAGCAAACTTGTTAAAGGATGGATATTCGACTCCACAAGGAATACGAATCTTACTCAACTGGGAAGGACAAAACTTCAACCAAAGAGTGCATGAGATATATTATCTATAGCCGTCAAAACGTAGATAATATACTCGCATGGAAGATTATCCATATCCGGGTTGTAGGTTGACAAAGGATAAATCGACCGAAATCGTGAATTGGTGTGTGTTCCAAAACACTCATCATCCTGAAGAGAGCGAAAGCAAACTTGTTAAAGGATGGATATTCGACTCCACAAGGAATACGAATCTTACTCAACTGGGAAGGACAAAACTTCAACCAAAGAGTGCATGAGATATATTATCTATAGCCGTCAAAACATAGATAATACTCTCGCATGGAAGATTATCCATAACCGGGTTATAGGTTGTCAAAGGATAAATCAACCGAAAAGAGAAACAATTGTTACCAACAACAACAGGGTAGACGAGAGATGACTCACTGGGGATAAATTGCACGAACAAGGCAATTATCCAAACAACTGGGGTAGAATGAATATTCGATTCCGCAAAGGGACAACGAATCTTACTCGACTGGGGAAACACGAAGGGCTTCGACCGAAGAGTGCATGAGATGTATTACCTATAGCCATCAAAACGTAGATAATACTCTCGCATGGAAGATTATCCATAACCGGGTTGTAGGTTGCCAAAGGATAAATCAACTGAAAAGAAAGGCATCTGGATACCAGACTAAGTATGTAAAGATGACCAATCAAAAGGGGAAACCACAAACATTACCGGCAAATGGTGAATGAAAGAGGACCCACTGAGGATAAAATGGCTTACTCGGAGCAATTATCCAAAAGGAAAGGGAAGACCCGTTGGGGATAAGATTGCTTAATCAAAGTAAATATCCAAAAGGGAAAAGGACTATCAATACCGAATACTGGATAATGATAACCGCAAAGAGGGGATTACATCTACCGGTTCGTAGGTAGAAAACCACGGAAAAGTAACCGTCATCGACTAGGATGAGCGCAAGGGTTGACTCCACAAAGGGGAGAAAAGAGAGTTCACATCTACCGGTTAGTAGGTAGAAGACCACAACAATCTGCTGAGGAACAGAATGGGAGAAAATAGGATTTACAACTACCGGGTAGTAGGTAGAAGACCGTAAAGATAGGACTTACAACTACCGGGTAGTAGGTAGAAGCCAACAAATCCCGCTGAGGATAAGATGAATGAGTGTCGGTTAGTGAGCAACTATTCATTTATACCACAGGGAGGCACAAGAGACGGCCAATAGGAAGCCAATTTAGGATCGATCCAAAAAGGCAAACTGAATCGAGACTCATCCTAATGAGGAAAGAACTCAATAGGGAAAACCCATCCCGTTATGTGTGTAGGGAGGGAACGAAAACAACCGTCATCCACGAGGATATAACTCAGTGGGGAGTGCAGAAGGAAATGGTAGACACTTTCTGCCTAAGGGGCTGACTCTATATGGAGAGATCAGACACACCAACATCTGCTTGGGGAGATCTACTAGGGAGATCTGTATCAACAATTAGCAGGAGACAACAATCAACAGATACATGGCAAAAGATGCAACATGAATATCTGAATGTTATGATTATGCGTATATGCATTATGCATGATGAATGCTGACTGATCGCGACTTTATGAGTCGAATTTGGGGTACAAACTGCAAGTGCACAATTCTATCGCGTAGTTTTAAAAGATATCGATCCCACAGGGACTTATGAATCGATATACCGTTATCTAAGGTTACTTCATAAAGCTAAGGCAGGTAATACTTTGATTGTTTGGGGGAAAAGCTAAAACTAAAATAAGATCTAAAATAAATATCTAATAAGCGGATATCGGTATGCAGTTCGTCGTAATTAGGGAATCAATTCTTTGTTGGTTTCTTGGTTTTAAAATAAATCTTTTCAGTTGACGCTATTGATTAAAAGTTTTATCTCAAACTCTCGCTCTGTTGAATAAACTATGATTTTATATTAACGTAGCTGTCACTTATAGTTAAGTCAAAACCACTTTTTGAAAACAATAGAATCCGTAGAAACTCTTTTTAAGAAAACACTAATCGTTTAAACACCCTTATCTCAAACTCTCGCTCTGTTGACTTAGGTTATATAATTAAATTCAAATGCTTAACTCTCGTCCTCACATTCAATCTTTAAAAATACTTTTGAAAAAGGTTAGAATTTAATTAACTCTAAAAATTGCTCTCGCCCTGATCTAGAATTAATGTCCAATTTACACTGTCCAGTCAAAAACTCAAACTCTCGCTCTATTGCTTTTAACTTCTTTATGTCTTTTACTTTCGTACAAAAACTTTGTTATTAAACCTGTAAATTGAGACCGTAAAAAGAGTGATTTTAATTTTAAACTTAATTAAACCAATTTGGTTTTGATTCCTTCATTCCGCTTACTCTACATACCGATACCTAAGTAAATCAGCCAGACATGCTAAACAGACTTAAATAATTATCATGCATAAACAGATTCATCTCAGGCAAATAATATAAATAAACAGTAAAGCAGGGCATATATAAATTCAAACAATAATTAAAGAACCTGGGAAATTAAATAGCAGTCTTGAACACTCCACCACAGGTCGGTTGGATTTGTTCTTGAATTCTTCAATCAGGCAGGAAAATAAAAGCGAAGGAATAAAAAAAACTAGATTCTAACGTAAGGTTAGATCCGGTAATAGGTACACAATAGTTTCCGGTGTAGAAACTATTGTGAAAAAGAATTAACTAAATGCTAAAAAGGAAAATAGAAATTGCAAGGGAAATAATATAAAACTCGTACAAGCAGTGCTGTAAAACTAATGCTTAAGCTGCTGGAAAAGAAAAATGCGAAAAAGCAAAAACGGCAAAGAAATCTGGAAAAAACGTGGAACCGAGAGCTCTCCAAAAAGCTCTATTTATACTGATACTTATTGCAACTGCTTCCAAGGGTTTTCCGTAAATATAGCCATTACGTTGTAAAAGGGTCAAGCGTGAAAGTAGCTTCAACGTGGTCTGTTGCGTTCCTGGTGCCAAAAATATAGGGGAATGGTGTGACGTCCGTCACACCATGTGTGACGCTCGTCACAGGAGTGTGCAAGGCGTGACGCTCGTCACAGCCCTTGTGGCGCTCGTCACAGGCACAGCGCCTGTGCTTTTTGGGTTGGGCTTTGGCTTTTGATATTTGCTTCTTTTCATTCCTTTTTGCACCTCCTTTTCTTCCTTTTTTACTTGTGCTTCAAATAAACTACCTGAGATAAATAGAAAGAAAATACCGCGTAATATCTGATAAAATGAAATAAATTAAAGTAAATAATAATATAATTTAATTAAATTGAGTCCTAGAATGTGATACTATTTCATGTTATCAAACTCCCCCATACTTAGATCTTTGCTTGTCCTCAAGCAAAATACAGTATAGAACTTGTTTTAAAAATTTTAGCCAGATGAAATTTCAAAACGCACATCAATTCGTACTAGGTTGCCTGTAAACCTTGTTTAGAAGTAACTTGGTTTTAATCTTGACATCAACAACCACCGTCACAACCTCAGCTAACCTCACCTTATGCAAACCAGTTCGAGTAATGCCATTACAGCTATCCTAGTTCCTTTACTCTTATTTCACCCGTTTTCATTCTAGCGAAATCACATTAAGCCCTTTATCTTTTCGCGCACATAGTGGAGTAACCGGTTAGTGATTCTGATCCCCTTTTAGCTAGAAGTTCTGGTACATAAGTCGGACAACTTCGTTATTCAGTCCATTGCAAATTGCGGGGGATCGGACCGTAGTCCGTGTAACACCCTTCTAAAATACCCCAATAATTAATTAAAACAACATAATATAAATCAGAGTAGATATGCAATTTCAGGGTGTCACACTTGACACTTCACACCATTCACCAATATAACTTGTCATGCTCATTTATTAATCAAAATAAAACATTGCACAATTCACAGCGGATAGAAATCCAACAACCACAAATGAAAACAAAGTAAACATCCCGTCCCGATGTTACATATACCAGAACATGACCCACTAAGGAACTACACTAGACTCCAAGCACTAGCTTCTACTCAATCACTGCTCGTTACCTGAAACATAGTTGTAAGGGTGAGTTCCTCAATCGATATAATAAGCATTATAAAATAGCATGTAATGCTAAGTAAATTAACACATTCATCACCCTAATCAGATCACACATTCAGCAACGACAACATCAACTCAAAATCATACTCAACACAAACACAAAACACACGTATAATATTGGAATACATCCATTCATATTATACGCCATACACACATTATGAAATGAGACTCCATGCATGCGGTACCGACTATTCGTGAACACATAGTTCAACCTCACCGATCAAACCCAAATACGGCTACCAAGCTCACTAGTCCCACTCATTTGAGACCTAGTGACTCACTCACTAATTCCTCACCATGGGAATTAGCTACCACCATAAAGGCCATGCTATGCACGCTAAATCACCTAGCATGCAAACATCAACGACAATCCACAATGGACATATGCTCAACTCTAAGCCATAAACAACTCACTAATTCCTCACCATGGGAATTAGCTACCACCATAAAGGCCATGCTATACACGCTAAATCACCTAGCATGCAAGCATCAACAACAATCCACAATTTCATACATATTCAAAGAATTATGCATACCATCACACCTCATCAGCATATTTATCACCTAATCATATCATGTCATGCCACAATAATAAATCACAGTATTAGCACACTCTATTAATACCTATACTGCTCAAAACAACGGGAAATGATCCCTACTATATCATACATGCAATATATCACTCGCCAATATAGGCCAATCATCAAATATGTATACATGATTCCATTCCAAAACATGCACAATATTTAAATACCAATTTTTTCACTTTTCAAACAGTGTTAACCGGTTAACACCCTGGGTTAACCGGTTAACGCAAAACAGAACGCGCTTCCTGGCAAATTTTAACAGTGTTAACCGGTTAACACCCTGGGTTAACCGGTTAACGCAAGACAGAATTTAATTATTTTAATATCATAACAGTGTTAACCGGTTAACACCCTGGGTTAACCGGTTAACGCAAGACAGAAAGCTGTTCCTGCGCTAACACGAACAGAATGCAGAATTACCCGCATTTTTCGCCATTGGAGGCCTTCCGGACCTCCGATTTCGATTCCGTAAAAAGCTACACGTCCAGAAAATCACAACTCATCCAATTATAGGTTCATTCACAGTTTTAACGTAACTTATTCATCCCAATTCAAAGGTATTTCTCAAAACCTAATTAGAGTCAATCAATGGCTTATTACTACCCATCACATGTTAATCCATAATACCCATTAAACGACGATAAACCCCCCTTACCTGAGTTAATCCGGCAAGTCCTTCTTTGACCTTCAACAATCGTGAATTCTCCTCTTGAGCCCTAACCTCTTCTTCTCCCTTTCTCAGTTTCTTCTCTTTTCTCCCAATTCTTACGTGTTCTCTGTTTTCACGTGTAAACAACCTTTTTACCAAATGGGACTCTTTATTGATTCCAACTTTATTATTCCAATAATAATAATCCAATAATATTCCAATTATTTAATTAAATTAATAAATATACTATTAACTTAAATTAAATAATTATCATATTTTATCGGGGTGTTACAACTCTCCCCCACTAAAAGAGTTTTCGTCCTCGAAAACATACCTCAAGCGAATAACTCTGGATAAGACTCCTTCATCTGACTCTCAAGTTCCCAAGTCACATTGCCACCTGCTGGTCCTCCCCAAGCTACCTTTACCAAAGCAATCTCTTTACCCCGCAACTGCTTCAACTCTCGATCCTCGATCCTCATAGGTGATGTTTCAACAGTCAGGTTATCTCTCACCTGTAACTCATCTACTTGGACCACATGCGACGGATCAGGAATGTACCTCCTCAACTGAGACACATGAAAAACCTCATGCAAATTCGCAAGTGACGACGGTAAAGCGACACGATAGGCTACCTCCCCTATCCTCTCCAAAATCTGATAAGGACCAATAAATCGAGGTGTCAACTTCTTCGACTTCAAAGCTCGACCAACCCCAGTTATCGGAGTAACACGAAGAAACACATGATCTCCCTCTTGAAACTCAAGTGACTTCCTCCTCTTGTCGTGATAACTCTTCTGACGACTCTGAGCAATCCTCATCTTCTCCTGAATCATCTTAATCTTTTCCGTAGTTTGTTGAACAATCTCCGGTCCAACCACAGCACTCTCACCGGACTCATACCAACATAAAGGTGTCCGACATCTCCTACCATACAAAGCTTCAAACGGTGCCATACCAATGCTCGAATGAAAACTATTGTTGTAGGTAAACTCAATCAAAGGTAAATAACAATCCCAAGCACCTCCCTTTTCCAAAACACAAGCCCTCAAAAGATCCTCCAGTGACTGAATCGTCCTCTCAGTCTGACCATCAGTCTGCGGATGATATGCAGAACTCAATCTCAGCTTAGTTCCCAAAGCCCTCTGCAAACCTTCCCAGAACTTCGATGTAAATCTAGGATCTCTGTCCGAAACAATACTCGACAGAATACCATGCAAACTTACAATTTTCTCAATATACAACTCAGCTAATCTCTCTAACGGATAATCCATTCTGATCGGAATGAAATGAGCCGATTTTGTCAATCTGTCAACAATCACCCAAATAGCTTCAAAATTCTTAATTATCCTCGGTAAACCAGAAACAAAATCCATACTGATACTATCCCACTTCCACTCTGGAATAGCCAACGGTTGCATTAGCTCAGACGGCTTCTGATGCTCAATCTTTGACTTCTAACAAGTCAAACAAGAATAAACAAAACTCGCAATTTCTCTTTTCATTCCCGGCCACCAAAATAACTTTTTCAAATCATGATACATCTTCGTAGCCCCAGGATGAATACTCAGGCCACTATGATGTCCTTCCTCAAGAATACTCTTCTTAAGTTCGGTAACATCCGGAATACACTCCCGATTACCAAATTTCAAAACACCATTCTCATCAACTCTGAATTCACCACCTTGACCTTGATTCACTAGAGTCAACTTATCAACCAAAAGCACATCGGATTTCTGACCCTCTCTAATCTCATCCAGAATACCACTCGTTAACTTCAACATTCCCAATTTAACACTATTGTGAGTACTCTCACACACCAAACTCAAGTCTCTAAACTGCTCAATTAAATCCAATTCCTTAACCATTAACATAGACATATGCAATGATTTCCGACTCAATGCATCAGCCACTACGTTTTCTTTACCCGGATGGTAATTCAAACCAAAGTCATAATCCTTCAGAAACTCTAACCATCTCCTCTGTCTCATATTCAGCTCTTTCTGATCAAACAAATACTTTAAACTTTTATGGTCACTGAAAACCTCAAATCTTGACCCGTACAAGTAATGCCTCCATAACTTCAGAACAAATACCACAACTGCCAACTCTAAATCGTGTGTCGGATAGTTCCTCTCATGAACCTTCAGTTGTCTCGAAGCATAAGCTGCAACCTGCTTATTCTGCATCAAAACACCACCCAAACCCAACAATGAAGCATCACAGTAAACCTCAAATGGTTCCGACGGACTTGGTAATATCAGAATAGGAGCAGTAGTTAACCTTCTCTTTAACTCTTGGAAACCTTCTTCACACTTTGAGTCCCAAACAAACGCTTGCCCCTTTCTAGTCAACATCGTCAACGGTAACGCCAACTTAGAAAATCCCTCAATGAATTTCCTATAATAACCTGCAAGTCCAAGAAAACTCCTTATCTCAGAAACTGACTTCGGAGCTTCCCACTTAGATACCGCTTCTATCTTAGAAGGATCAACAGCAACACCACCTCTTGAAACCACATGACCAAGAAAACTAACCTCTTCTAACCAAAATTCACACTTAGACAGTTTAGCAAATAACTTCTTTTCTCGAAGAACTCCTAAAACCACTCTCAAATGTTCAGCATGCTCTTCTTCAGATTCCGAATACACCAAAATATCGTCAATAAACACCACAACAAACTTGTCTAGGTACGGATGGAAAATCCTATTCATATACTCCATAAATACCCCAGGCGCATTAGTCACACCAAAAGGCATTACAGAATACTCATAATGTCCATACCTTGTTCTGAAAGCAGTCTTCTGAATATCCTCAGTTTTCACACGTATCTGATGATACCCCGATCTCAAATCTATTTTGCTGAACACACTCGCACCAACCAACTGATCCATCAAATCATCAATCCTCGGCAAAGGATACCGATTCTTGATCGTCACTTTATTCAGTTGCCTGTAGTCCACACACAACCTCATAGTACCTTCTTTCTTCTTAACCAATAACACTGGTGCACCCCACGGTGACACACTCGGACGGATAAATTTCTTATCCAACAGATCTTCCAGCTGACTCTTCAATTCAGTTAACTCAACAGCAGACATACGGTACAGAGCCATCGATATCGGCCTAGTACCAGGTACCAAATCAATCGAGAACTCAACTTCACGCTCTGGCGGTAATTCATTCACCTCTTCAGGAAACACATCAGGAAAATCATACACCACGGCTAGATCGCAAATCACCAGTTTATCCTTAGCCTCCAAAGTCGCTAACAGCATAAACAACTCTGCCCCATCTGCTACTGCCTCATTCACCTGCCTTGCTGATAGAAGCAAACTCTTCCCTTCCTCAATCTCAGGAAAGATCACAGTCTTATCAAAACAGTTGATAGAAACTCGGTTAAACACCAACCAGTTCATACCCAAGATAACATCAATCTGCACTAGTGGAAGACACACGAGGTCCATCCCAAAGTCTCTACCAAAAATACTCAAAGGGCAATTTAAACAAACTGAAGTAGTAGTCACTGAACCCTTCGCAGGAGTATCAATCACCATACTCCCATGCATCTCAGATATCTCTAATTTAAGTTTCACAGCACAATCCCAAGATATAAAGGAATGAGTCGCACCTGTGTCAATAATAGCTACAAGAGGAAAGCCATTAATATAACACGTACCTCGGATCAAACGATCATCTGCAGAAGTCTCAGAACCCGATAAAGCAAAGACCTTGCCTCTCGACTGGTTCTCTTTCTTCGGCTTAGGACACTGTGGACTGATATGACCCACCTCTCCACAGTTGAAACAAGTCATAGTCTTCAACCGGCACTCTGCAGCCAAGTGACCACCTTTTCCACACTTGAAACACTTCTTCTCAGTACTGGTACACTCATGGATACGATGTCCAGCCTGACCACATCTGTAACACTTAGCAGGGGCACTGGAGTCTCCCCCACTAGGTCTCCTCATCCCACTCTGTCTCTGGAAACCTTTGCCAGCTGCATACGGTTTCCCACGATCATTCTGATTCTTGCCTTTCCTATCAACCCTCTGCTGATAGCTCTCCGCTCTGGCCTTGGTATCCTGTTCAAAAATCCTGCAACAGTCAACCAAGTCAGAAAACACTCTAATCCGCTGATACCCAATAGCCTGCTTGATCTCGGGACGTAACCCATTCTCAAACTTCACACATTTTGAAAATTCCCCAGTAGCCTCATCATAGGGAGTGTAATACTTCGACAGCTCTGTGAACTTAGCAGCATACTCAGTAACAGACCGGTTGTCCTGCTTCAATTCTAAGAACTCTATCTCTTTCTTTCCTCTGACATCCTCTGGAAAGTACTTCCTCAGGAATCTCTCTCTGAACACCGCCCAAGTGATCTCAGCACTCCCAGCAGCTTCCAACTCAGTGCGGGCAGCAACCCACCAATTATCTGCTTCCTCTGACAGCATAAGCGTACCGAACCTGACCTTCTGGTTATCGGCACACTCAGTCACTCGGAAGATCCTTTCGATCTCCTTCAACCACTTCTGAGCACCATCTGGATCGTATGCTCCCTTGAACATTGGAGGATTGTTCTTCTGGAACTCACTCAGTTGACGAGCAGCTCCCATTCCCACAACATTCGGATTCCCTCCAAGTACTCCAGCTAGCATACCCAGAGCCTCAGCAATCGCAGCATCGTCTCTACCTCTTCCAGTCATCTCTATTCTGAGAACCCAACAAGCTAAAACAATAAGTACTGATAGGGTTACACAACACCTATCACATACAGGGAAACAGAATAATTACGACTCGACTCGACCGACTATGCTCTGATACCACTAATGTAACACCCTTCTAAAATACCCCAATAATTAATTAAAACAACATAATATAAATCAGAGTAGATATGCAATTTCAGGGTGTCACACTTGACACTTCACACCATTCACCAATATAACTTGTCATGCTCATTTATTAATCAAAATAAAACATTGCACAATTCGCAGCGGATAGAAATCCAACAACCACAAATGAAAACAAAGTAAACATCCTGTCCCGATGTTACATATACCAGAGCATGACCCACTAAGGAACTACACTAGACTCCAAGCACTAGCTTCTACTCAATCATTGCTCGTTACCTGAAACATAGTTGTAAGGGTGAGTTCCTCAATCGATATAATAAGCATTATAAAATATCATGTAATGCTAAGTAAATTAACACATTCATCACCCTAATCAGATCACACATTCAGCAACGACAACATCAACTCAAAATCATACTCAACACAAACACAAAACACACGTATAATATTGGAATACATCCATTCATATTATACGCCATACACACATTATGAAATGAGACTCCATGCATGCGGTACCGACTATTCATGAACACATAGTTCAACCTCACCGATCAAACCCAGATACGGCTACCAAGCTCACTAGTCCCACTCATTTGAGACCTAGTGACTCACTCACTAATTCCTCACCATGGGAATTAGCTACCACCATAAAGGCCATGCTATGCACGCTAAATCACCTAGCATGCAAACATCAACGACAATCCACAATGGACATATGCTCAACTCTAAGCCATAAACAACTCACTAATTCCTCACCATGGGAATTAGCTACCACCATAAAGGCCATGCTATACACGCTAAATCACCTAGCATGCAAGCATCAACAACAATCCACAATTTCATACATATTCACAACATTATGCATACCATCACACCTCATCAGCATATTTATCACCTAATCATATCATGTCATGCCACAATAATAAATCACAGTATTAGCACACTCTATTAATACCTATACTGCTCAAAACAACGGGAAATGATCCCTACTATATCATACATGCAATATATCACTCGCCAATATAGGCCAATCATCAAATATGTATACATGATTCCATTCCAAAACGTGCACAATATTTAAATACCAATTTTTTCACTTTTCAAACAGTGTTAACCGGTTAACACCCTGGGTTAACCGGTTAACGCAAAACAGAACGCGCTTCCTGGCAAATTTTAACAGTGTTAACCGGTTAACACCCTGGGTTAACCGGTTAACGCAAGACAGAATTTAATTATTTTAATATCATAACAGTGTTAACCGGTTAACACCCTGGGTTAACCGGTTAACGCAAGACAGAAAGTTGTTCCTGCGCTAACACGAACAGAATGCAGAATTACCCGCATTTTTCGCCATTGGAGGCCTTCCGGACCTCCGATTTCGATTCCGTAAAAAGCTACACGTCCAGAAAATCACAACTCATCCAATTATAGGTTCATTCACAGTTTTAATGTAACTTATTCATCCCAATTCAAAGGTATTTCTCAAAACCTAATTAGAGTCAATCAATGGCTTATTACTACCCATCACATGTTAATCCATAATACCCATTAAACGACGATAAACCCCCCTTACCTGAGTTAATCCGGCAAGTCCTTCTTTGACCTTCAACAATCGTGAATTCTCCTCTTGAGCCCTAGCCTCTTCTTCTCCCTTTCTCAGTTTCTTCTCTTTTCTCCCAATTCTTACGTGTTCTCTGTTTTCACATGTAAACAACCTTTTTACCAAATGGGACTCTTTACTGATTCCAACTTTATTATTCCAATAATAATAATCCAATAATATTCCAATTATTTAATTAAATTAATAAATATAGTATTAACTTAAATTAAATAATTATCATATTTTATCGGGGTGTTACAGTCCGCCCTACCAAGTTCAGTACCAGATACCTGCTGAACCAACTCATAATGGATCTTTCATATTATGCTTTTGTATGATCTGCAACCTTTAGATTAAATGATCTGGTAAGGATCACCTAACTTAATTAGTGCATTTCCTGATATATATATATATATATTTTTTATGTTACTTTGGGAATCATTCACTTATATTCATCGTCCTTCCACGTAGTTTGCTATTAAGATGGTGCTGACTTCTCGTATAAACTACTCGGGGTTACTATAAAACTAAAAGTTCAAGGGATTGGTATAATAGGTACTTATCCTGATCTAACATGTTGAGGTTCTTAGAGCGTTGTTATGGTAATAATTTTTGTCTTGATTTCACTCAAGTTTTATAAAATAAGCGACCTTTATACTTATTGAGTGTGATGAATTTTTGTTATGGCTCATGAAAATTGAGGGGAATAGATAATAGAAGGTTTTCACATTTGGGACTTAACTTAAAATAAATCTATATTATAAGAAATATTATTTTATTATATATATATATATATATATATATATATATATATATATATATATATATATTTTATAAGGGAAATAACAATGAAAAGAAAGATACATACTTGAAAAGGGAAAAGGAGGATAGAAAGAACATGGTTTTCCCCCCCATACTTGAATGAAACATTGTCCTCAATGTTTGAAGGGAAAAAAATGAATTACAAAAAGAAAGGAAAAAGGAAAAGAAAAAGAAACTAAAGTTAAGGTTGTCTGCCGCCTCTTGTTCTTGGACCTGGTGATCTTTGATGTATTTCTAAGTCGTCGAATCTGCTAAACAACTCAGTGAACCGCTGATCGGTTATGGCATTCCTCTCTTCCTGTTGTTGTTGCATTTGGCGCATCATTTGCATCATTTCGAGATTCTGTGCAAGCATACCATCAATAGCATCCATGATGTCGTCGTTGGTTGCAGGCCTTCTTCGTCGACGACGTCGGGAGGATGGGCCAGCTGCAGTATCGGAAGGGTTGAGCGGGACTGATTGTTGTGCATGAGCGTTATCACCTTGCTCCATTTCTTCGAACTCGTCTATAGACGGGTTTGTATGTGAAGGCTCGGTAGCTTCGGGAGCATTCAGATCATAGAGGTGGCGGTTGGGATTGGTGACATCAGTTAAGGCAATGTTGGGTAGAACAACGCTTGGGACTGCCTGGTTATTCACCATAAGGTAATATTTTCCGCCTACTCGGTTCTTTATTAGGCGGCTGGACCGACAGTAGCCTATATCCATAAAGAGGGGAGGTAAAGAGTCTAAAGTTTGGAGTCGGTCCCCTAGGTTTAAGCCAAGTGCTATGGCAGTGATTAATCCACCAATTACAAAAGGTTGACGGCCTCTAGCACATAAGGTGTGGATATGATGAAATAGGAAGGAGGCGGCGTTTACCTTAGCATTCGGTTCGAAGACGCATTCGAGGAAGAATAGTTCCTTTGCGTTAACCTTGCTGTTGTTCGGTCTTCCAAAGACTGTGTTTTGTAGGATGCGGATAAAGTACCGGATAGTTGGGTTATGTATATGGGAAACAAGGAGCTCTTCCCAGTTGTTGGCATCTACACCGGATATTTTCCTAAAGAAGTCGAAAGCAGCAACTGTGCTCCAGTTTAGGTTTGGAGGGATTCTGGGGTAGACTTGACCTTCTATGGGGAATTGTAGCATGGTACTCAATTGGTTTTGGGGTAGGGAGTACTCGGTATTGAACATACGGAAGGTTGCGGTACCGGTTAAGAATTCGTCCTCACCGGTGGGAGTGTTGTACGCATATGAACTTAAGAATTCTAAGGTTAGGGATGGGTAGGTGGGTTGATTATGCGTGCATAGAAAGGTTAGATCGGCAAGGCGGAGCATCCACTCGATACCTTGAAGTAATCCTAATTGTTGTAAACAAGTTGAATCAGGATACCTGGTAGAAGTGACACCGCGTTGTTGAAAGCGCTCGAATTGCTCCCTTTGATAGTTTTCATCTTCGGATCGGAAGATGATATTTCCGAAATTCTGATTTCCCGCCATACTGATGAGTGAGTTGGAAGAAGTAATAAAGAAAAGAAATGTATTTGATAATAGAGAGTGGTTTGTGGTGAATGAAGGAAGGTTTGGTGGGTATTTATAGGAAAAAAAAAGATTTGGAAGTTGGAAAAGATGTGGTTGAAAAGTGAATAAATGTGGGTTAATGGGAATGAATAGGGAAGGTAAAAAGTTGAAAGGGTGTAACGTTCGTCTCCAACGGCTCTGTAACTTTCACCTAGTCAGAAAGGTGTTACGCTCGTCACAGGGGCGTGACGGGTGTAACAAGTTCTTGGCGTGCCGTCCGTCATAGATTGTGTGACGCTCGTCACACAGTCTTTTTGGCATGGCTTCAGCTAGCGTTCTTCAGAATAACTTTGGTAATTTATTTTTTTATTATTTTTTATTTTGTTTTGCTTCAGATTATTCTATTTTGCTATTTAATTTTCCTGCATGCTATTCTACTTTGTATAATAGTGCATAAATGTATTATATTGATAGATATTGCATAATTCATAATAAAATAGGATAATTCAATAGCTTCATAAAATGATCATAATGTAACAATGGAGAAAAACAAAAATGCGAAAGAGAAACAAATACGAACATAACTTGAAATAACATTAAATAATAAAACTAACTAAAACTAGATAACTAAGAAAAACGACTTCTATCCATCTGCATGATCTCTGGCCGGAGGAGCAAAGGAGTTAACACGGTATAGTAACTCGTGAAACTGATTTGTCATACTGTTCATGTATCCCAGGAATTCGTGTCTCAAGCTAGTGAACTCTTCTCTGAGGGCGTCTTGTTCTGACATCAAAGCTTCAATGGCAGTGTTATAATCTGTTCCGGGCATACGATGTCTAAGGTCGGATATTGCCGATTCTTCGGTCTGAACAGGTTGAGGAGGAGGATCAATATCATAATAACCAGATGGTGTCTGAGGGTCTGATTCAGTATAAGGAATCTGGTCATCATAAATCTCATAGTCCTGGATGGATTCAGTGGATCTAGCAGGATAGGGGGTTTCGTTCAGATTGTAGAGCCAGTTATTGCGGTTATGAACACTAGTCATAGGATCGGGCATGGTGAATAGGCAAAGAACTTGGTTATTAATTATAAGCTCAAACTCATCAGATCCTAGGTTTGCTATAAACATAGTGTTGAAGAGGAAGGGTATACTCATAGTAGTAATGCCACAAAAAGGGCTTAAGTCAAGCATAGGCTGACGTAATCCGATAGCATTACCAATCATGGTTATCAAACCGCCTATTCGAATTGGTGCTCGTTCATCTTGGATAAGGTGGTCCAAATTTGCCAACATAAAAGTGGCACCGTTTACTGGACGGTTCTGGGAAGCACAAAATATGATGAAGAGTTCATCACGTGAAACTGTGGTACTGTTTGGATTCTTCCCAAATAAGGTGTGGGTAAGGATCTTATGGAAATAACGGAAGGTCAGGTTATGTATGTTTCCAGAGAGAAACTCATGTTCCTCGGGATCGTCATTTTCAGTCAAGTTACCCCAAAAGTGTTCAAGTTCTCTATATTCAAAAAGTTCTTCTTGGCTCACTGTGAATGTGTCAAAGGATGTAGGGAAACCTAAAAGGTTGGTAAAATCTTGAATATTAAATTGGTACTCCATGTTAAACATTCTGAACTGGATAAAACCTCTGCTTATTCCTTTTCCATGGTTGGGTAGATAGATCAGAGAACTAAGGAATTCTAGAGTCAGTCTCCGGTAAGTGACAAATTGTCTACGGATAGGAGCGGTTTCCCACCCTATCTGACTCAGCAAATACAGGACACTTTGTCTTAGTCCAAGGGCAGTCATTGCCCAGTCATCAGCATACAGACTAGGTAGCATCTCTCTCGTGGCTAGTTCCTCAAACTTTTGTTTCTGAGCTGTTTCTCTGAATTTGATACCCATACGATCAATTTGTCCCATCAGGTTAGTGTTAGCTAGAGAAAAGAAAAACAAGAGTTTTAGTCAGGATTTGGCCAAATGCCGAAAGAAGAGAAAAGTTTTTAATAAATTAAAATAAATTAAGAATGAATACTAAACAAAAATTAAAAGAATAATTAAGGAAGAAATAGAAAAATAAAAAAAATAATAATAGAAGAAAATAATAAAATATTTGTGGGTTGTCTCCCACTAAGCGCTTTGTTTAATGTCGCAAGCTCGACATAAAAACTATCAATTATAATCTATAAGTTCTTGAGGCATTTCGTCTAAGTGCAAGACTTGCGAATCTTTAGTGTTTTCTGTATAGTGATAATGTTTTAGACGTTGCCCGTTTACGGTAAATGGTTCCATAGATTTGCCTTTAATTTCTACTGCTCCACTGGGAAAAACATTGGTGATTTGAAAAGGTCCTAACCATCTAGATCGTAGTTTTCCCGGGAATAACTTTAGTCTGGAGTTAAATAAAAGGACTGTATCGCCTTGTTTGAAGATTTTCCTTGATATGCGCTTGTCATGCCATTGTTTTGTTCTTTCTTTGTAGATTCTGGCATTTTCGTAAGCGTCTCTTCTGAGTTCCTCTAATTCGCTTATATCAAGGATTCTCTTTTCACCGGCGGCTTTATAGTTTAAATTTAGATTTTTAATAGCCCAATAGGCTTTATGTTCTAATTCTACCGGGAGGTGACAGGATTTTCCATAAATTAGCTTAAATGGGGTTGTCCCTATGGGAGTTTTGTAAGCAGTTCGGTAAGCCCATAAAGCTTCTGGTAATTTCAATGACCAGTCTTTCCTTGAAGTGGCGACTGTTTTCTCTAGTATCTGTTTGATTTCTCTGTTAGACACTTCCACTTGCCCACTGGTTTGAGGGTGGTAAGGTGTCGCTACTCTATGTCTTACGCCATACTTAAGCAGTAGTTTTTCGAGTACCTTGGATATGAAATGCGATCCACCATCACTGACTACTATTCTTGGGACGCCAAACCTTGGAAATATTATATTCTTAAAGAGTCTAGTTACTACTCGTGTGTCGTTTGTTGGAGAAGCTATAGCTTCAATCCATTTCGATACGTAGTCAACTGCCACGAGTATGTATTTGTTACCGAAAGAGGATGGAAAAGGTCCCATGAAGTCTATTCCCCACACGTCGAAAATCTCTACTTCTAAAACGCCCTTTTGTGGCATCTCGTCACGTCTAGATATGTTTCCTGTGCGTTGACATCTGTCACATTTCTTAATAGCTGCATGTACATCCTTCCATATATTTGGCCAATAGAAACCAGCTTGTAGGATTTTAGAGCAGGTCTTGCATGTACTTGCGTGTCCACCATAAGGAGCGGAGTGACAGTGTTGGATTATATTTTCTACCTCTTCTTCGGGTATACACCGACGGAAAATACCATCGGGGACTCTTTTAAAAAGTAAGGGGTCATCCCAATAATAATGTTTTATGTCATAGAAGAATCGTTTCTTCTGTTGGTAGGATAAGGTATGTGGAACTATTCCGGCAGCTAAATAATTGACGAGGTCAGCATACCACGGTGTAACAGATATAGCTAAAGTGGTTTCTACCTGTTTATCAACGTTATTTTCTTCCAAAGTAGCTATAAGTTTATCGTACGAGAAATCATCGTTGATCGATGTTCTTTCCGGTTCAAGGTTCTCAAGTCTAGAGAGGTGATCCGCTACTACGTTTTCAGTTCCTTTCTTGTCTTTGATTTCCAAATCGAACTCTTGTAGCAACAGGATCCACCTTAGGAGTCTAGGTTTAGCATCCTTTTTTGTTAAGAGGTATTTGATAGCAGCGTGGTCAGTGTAGATGATTATTTTGGCTCCGACCAAGTAAGAACGAAATTTATCTAGCGCAAACACTACTGCTAGAAGTTCTTTCTCGGTTGTGGCGTAATTCATTTGTGCTTCATCTAGAGTTCTACTTGCGTAATATATAACATGAAGCTTTTTATCCTTTCGTTGTCCTAAAACAGCACCTACAGCGTAATCACTAGCATCACACATTATTTCGAATGGTTCATTCCAATCTGGTGTCTGCATTATGGGTGCGGAGATCAGTGCTTGTTTAAGCGTTTGAAATGCTTCTAAACATTTATTGTCGAATATGAATTCAGCATCTTTCATTAATAACCCGGTCAAAGTTTTAGTTATTTTAGAGAAGTCTTTAATGAATCGTCGGTAAAAACCAGCATGTCCTAAGAAGCTTCGTACTTCTCTCACAGTTTTCGGGGGTTGAAGATTTTCGATTACCTCTATTTTAGCTTTGTCTACTTCAATTCCTCTGTTTGAGATGATGTGTCCTAAAACAATTCCTTCTTGTACCATAAAGTGGCATTTTTCCCAATTAAGTACTAGGTTTACTTTTACACATCGCTCTAGAACTCTCTCTAGGTTTTCAAGGCATTCTTCAAAGCTTTGTCCGCATACGGAAAAGTCATCCATAAATACTTCCATGATGTTTTCTAGAAAATCGGCGAATATTGCCATCATGCACCTTTGGAAAGTTGCAGGAGCATTACACAAGCCAAACGGCATTCGTCTATAAGCGAAGGTACCAAAAGGGCACGTGAACGTTGTCTTTTCTTGATCATCAGGGTGAATTGGTATTTGAAAGAAACCTGAGTAACCGTCTAGATAGCAGAAATGAGAATGTTTTACTAATCGTTCTAACATCTGGTCAATGAATGGTAAAGGGAAATGATCTTTTCGGGTTGCTTTGTTTAGTTTCCTATAGTCAATGCACATTCTCCATCCCGATTCGATTCGTTTGGTTATAGTTTCTCCTTTTTCATTTTCAATGACTGTTATACCTCCTTTCTTTGGTACTACGTGTACAGGACTAACCCATTTGCTATCAGATATAGGATATATGATACCTGCCTCTAATAACTTGGTTATTTCCTTCTTCACTACCTCACTCAGGATCGGGTTTAGTCTCCTCTGGTGTTCCCTAGAAGTTTTACAATCTTCTTCTAGCATGATGCGGTGCATACAAATAGAGGGACTTATTCCTTTAAGATCGGTGATGTTGTAACCTAGTGCGGTTGGATATTTTCTTAAGATATGCAGGAGTTTTTCTGTTTCGAGTCTTCCTAGGTCAGCATTAACTATCACTGGTCGTTCAAGCTCTAAGTCTAGGAATTCATATCTCAGATTCTTGGGAAGTGTTTTCAGGTCTAAGGTTGGTTTCTTAAGGCATTGCATAGGGTCCGGTGTTATTGCTAAACATTGGTTAAGTTTGTCTTCTACAAGATAGTCAGATGATTTGTCTTTTTCTAACTCCGTTTCTTTTATGCATTCATCGATGATATCCATGAAGTAACATGTATCTTCTATTGCAGGTGCTTTCAAAAATTGGGAAAGAATGAACTCAATTTTCTCTTCTCCTACTTCAAAAGTGAGTCGTCCTCGTTTCACGTCTATGATTGCACCGGCAATTGCTAAGAACGGTCTTCCCAGTATAATGGGTGTAACTTCATCTTCTCTAATATCCATAATTATAAAATCAGTTGGAATGTAGAATTGACCTATGCGCACTGGAACGTTTTCAAGAATTCCTACAGGATATTTGACGGAACGATCTGCTAGTTGCACAAACATTTTAGTTGGTCTTAATTCTCCCATTTCAAGTCTCTTGCATATGGATAAAGGCATAACACTGATACCGGCTCCTAAATCGCATAAGGCTTTGTCAATGACAAATTTTCCTATGTGACAGGGTATAGAGAAACTACCTGGGTCTTTAAGTTTAGGAGGCATATTCTGGATTATAGCGCTACATTCAGCGGTGAGTGTAACGGTTTCTCTATCTTCAAGTTTCCTTTTATTAGAAAGAATTTCTTTTAAAAACTTGGCATATGAGGGCATCTGCGTAATAGCTTCTGTAAACGGAATTGTGACGTTTAATTGTTTTAGTAGGTCGACAAATTTTTTGAATTGGCCCGCATCTTTGGTTTTAATAAGCCTTTGAGGGTAAGGGATAGGTGGTTTATAAGGTGGTGGAGGTACATAAGGTTCCTTCTTTTCTACGGTTTCCTTATTACTATCTTCCTTTTCCTTAGGTTCACTTTCCTCCTCAGTTGACTTTTTAGAGTTTTGGTTTTCTATCCTTGGGTCAGACGGTCCTTCCACTTCCGTTCCACTTCTCAGTATAATTGCATGAGCGTGGCTTCTTGGGTTAGGTTGGGGTTGGCCAGGAAATGTACCAGTTGGGGCAGCAGTAGGCGCTTGTTGTTGAGCTACTTGTGAAATTTGCGTTTCCAGCATTTTGTTATGAGTAGCCAGGGCATCTACTTTACTTGCTAGTTGTTTAATTTGTTCGCCAGTGTGTACATTCTGGTTTAAGAAATCTTTATTGGTTTGCTGTTGAGAAGCTATAAAGTTTTCCATCATGATTTCCAAGTTGGATTTCCTAGGGGTGTTATTGTTAGGTGTAGATGGAATCGGCTTCTGATATCCCGGAGGTATAGCTGGGGCTTGATTTGGAGATTGTCCAGGTGCGTATAAAGCATTATTACTCTTATATGAAAAATTGGGATGATTCTTCCAATTTGAGTTATAGGTGTGCGAGTAGGGGCTTCCTTGAGCATAGTTTACTTGCTCCGCTTGAATTCCTGTTAGGAGTTGACAATCTGCAGGAGTGTGACCTTGGATTCCACAGACTTCGCAATTCTGAGTTATGGCAACTACGGTGGCTGGAGGTGATACATTTAAACTTTCAATTTTCTGGACCAGAGCATCCACTTTTGCATTAACATGATCAAGGTTACTTATCTCGTACATGCCAGTTTTCGTTTGAGGTTTTTCTACCATTGTTCGTTCGCTTCCCCACTGATAAAGGTTTTGAGCCATGCTTTCGATAAGTTGGTAAGCGTCAGCATAAGGTTTGTTCATTAGTGCACCACCTGCGGCGGCGTCTATTGTTAACCTCGTGTTGTACAGGAGACCATTATAGAAGGTATGAATTACTAACCAGTCCTCTAAACCATGGTGTGGACAAAGTCTCACCATGTCTTTGTATCTTTCCCATGCTTCGAAAAGAGACTCGTTATCTTTCTGTTTAAATCCATTTATCTGGGCTCTTAACATAGCTGTTTTGCTTAGCGGAAAATATCGAGCAAGAAAAACTTTCTTCAACTCGTTCCATGTGGTGACTGAGTTGGAAGGAAGAGATTGAAGCCATCTTCTAGCGCTATCTCTTAATGAGAAAGGAAAAAGACGAAGTCGAATTGCCTCTGGAGTGACACCATTAGCTTTAACAGTATCAGCGTATTGGACAAATACGGATAAATGAAGGTTAGGATCCTCGGTAGGATTTCCAGAGAATTGGTTCTGTTGCACTGCCTGCAATAGTGAAGGTTTGAGTTCAAAGTTGTTTGCTTCGATTGCGGGTGGAGCAATACTTGAATGCGGTTCATCTTGCGATGGAGCGGCGTAATCTCTAAGAGCACGAGTTGGTTCTGCCATCTCGGGTATCGAAGGGAAAATATTTTTGAAATCGGGAAGTTCAACAGGAGGGAGATTGTTTGCAGCACGATATTCCCGAATTCGTCGTAAGACTCGGAGATATAGTTCGATATCATTGATTCGTAACTAGAATGGCTCGCCTTGTGAGCGAGTGCGTGGCATACAAATCAACGAAAGAAAGAAAAGAGAAAGAAAAGCCTTAGTCTCTACAGCGTAACAGAAAAGTTACGATATCGACTAAATAAAAGTCCCCGGCAACGGCGCCAAAAACTTGATCGCGACTTTATGAGTCGAATTTGGGGTACAAACTGCAAGTGCACAGTTCTATCGCGTAGTTTTAAAAGATATCGATCCCACAGGGACTTATGAATCGATATACCGTTATCTAAGGTTACTTCGTAAAGCTAAGGCAGGTAATACTTTGATTGTTTGGGGGAAAAGCTAAAACTAAAATAAGATCTAAAATAAATATCTAATAAGCGGATATCGGTATGCAGTTCGTCGTAATTAGGGAATCAATTCTTTGTTGGTTTCTTGGTTTTAAAATAAATCTTTTCAGTTGATGCTATTGATTAAAAGTTTTATCTCAAACTCTCGCTCTGTTGAATAAATTATGATTTTATATTAACGTAGCTGTCACTTATAGTTAAGTCAAAAACCACTTTTTGAAAACAATAGAATCCGTAGAAACTCTTTTTAAGAAAACACTAATCGTTTAAACACCCTTATCTCAAACTCTCGCTCTGTTGACTTAGGTTATATAATTAAATTCAAATGCTTAACTCTCGTCCTCACATTCAATCTTTAAAAATACGTTTTGAAAAAGGTTAGAATTTAATTAACTCTAAAAATTGCTCTCGCCCTGATCTAGAATTAATGTCCAATTTACACTGTCCAGTCAAAAACTCAAACTCTCGCTCTATTGCTTTTAACTTCTTTATGTCTTTTACTTTCGTACAAAAACTTTGTTATTAAACCTGTAAATTGAGACCGTAAAAAGAGTGATTTTAATTTTAAACTTAATTAAACCAATTTGGTTTTGATTCCTTCATTCCGCTTACTCTACATACCGATACCTAAGTAAATCAGCCAGACATGCTAAACAGACTTAAATAATTATCATGCATAAACAGATTCATCTCAGGCAAATAATATAAATAAACAGTAAAGCAGGGCATATATAAATTCAAACAATAATTAAAGAACCTGGGAAATTAAATAGCAGTCTTAAACACTCCACCACAGGTCGGTTGGATTTGTTCTTGAATTCTTCAATCAGGCAGGAAAATAAAAGCGAAGGAATAAAAAAAACTAGATTCTAACGTAAGGTTAGATCCGGTAAAAGGTACACAATAGTTTCCGGTGTAGAAACTATTGTGAAAAAGAATTAACTAAATGCTAAAAAGGAAAATAGAAATTGCAAGGGAAATAATATAAAACTCGTACAAGCAGTGTTGTAAAACTAATGCTTAAGCTGTTGGAAAAGAAAAATGCGAAAAAGCAAAAACGACAAAGAAATATGGAAAAAACGTCGAACCGAGAGCTCTCCAAAAAGCTCTATTTATACTGATACTTATTGCAACTGCTTCCAAGGGTTTTCCGTAAATATAGCCATTACGTTGTAAAAGGGTCAAGCGTGAAAGTAGCTTCAACGTGGTCTGTTGCGTTCCTGGTGCCAAAAATATAGGGGAATGGTGTGACGTCCGTCACACCATGTGTGACGCTCGTCATAAGAGTGTGCAAGGCGTGACGCTCGTCACAGCCCTTGTGGCGCTCGTCACAGGCACAGCGCCTGTGCTTTTTGGGTTGGGCTTTGGCTTTTGATATTTGCTTCTTTTCATTCCTTTTTGCACCTCCTTTTCTTCCTTTTTTACTTGTGCTTCAAATAAACTACCTGAGATAAATAGAAAGAAAATACCGCGTAATATCTGATAAAATGAAATAAATTAAAGTAAATAATAATATAATTTAATTAAATTGAGTCCTAGAATGTGATACTATTTCATGTTATCACTGACAAACAGACATGTCTAACACACACATAGGTCCCGGAATCAACCACCCGGTACCACCCTTCCAGAAGGAAAGCCAAAAGATCATTCGAGAGTAAAAGAGATCTGCCGGAGACTAGGATATCAGGCTACAACACTATCCTGCAGGGGAGGAAGGCCACAAGAGGCTTCCGGAGGGATCGTCAGTCACAACCGGAGAAAAGAGTTCATAGCACAGGCAGACACTGCCACAACAGCAACTCATGCTGGGGGTCAAAGATACCAAGAAGCAACCAGATCTCTGGTGGGGATAGATATGCATTGATAAAGTTCATCATGCCAACAACTCCGCTGGGGATCCACCCGAGGAAATGATGGAGTATTGGGATGTCAATCCACCAAATACCGAATCTTCGAAGAAAAACACCCATGCTGGGGAGAGGAGAAGACTGCTCTGCTGGAGAGAAGAACGTTGAAGTCTTCATCAAACACTCTGCTTGGGGACTGACCCACGAAAGTGTTCAAACAGCAACCTACTGGGGATGACCCACCAAAGGGCTCAAACAGCACACCACTGGGGATGACCCACCATAGGGCTCAAACAGCACTCCACTGGGGATGACCCACCATAGGGCTAATATGGCTTGGAGGAAGAATGATGCACTGCCGGGGAAATGAAGATGGACAACTTCAAACAACACTGCACTGAGCACCCTCGCTGAGGAGAAACCATGAAAGGTTCTACAGGAAAAAGATACAGTTATGCCAGAGATATGAACAAAAGTCTTACCCTGTTGGGCATCATACCACCCTTGGGAGAGCACTGCAGATCTCCTAAGTATCCTTCCATCATCGTGAATGTTCACTTTGTTTAAGAACAATTTTGTGAAATATTTGTTTATTTTGAAAACAATGATACTTTATCAATTAAAACATGCAAAACATTTGTTGAGTTGAAACAAATAAGAGTACAAATAATTGGATAAAAGCTCAATTTGATTTGATGGAATGGTAGTCTGCGAATGGCAAGACTCCATAGATCTGTACAAGTTTGAAATTGGTGATATATATTGGAAAGGGCTACATTGAACATAATGACCATTTCTCCACCAATTCCGAATTTTGATGTATTCGAAGCTTCAGTCGACGACGAATCAAGAATTTTCTGGCGGATGAGAGATGTAGAACACAGTCTTGTCAGGATGCAGTTACTTGCCAAATCCCTAATTTTTTCCTAGATTGCCCCAGTGTGAGGTACTCAATCTAGCGGGATGCAAATTCTTTTTTTCTTTCATGTCTCTAACTTTTGCCTGGATCGCCCTTTCGGGTTTTCAATCCATCGAGACGCTCCTTTTTGCCTAAGTCGCCCTTTCGGGGGTTCAACTTAGCGAGCTATTCTGCTTTTTAGGCGAAGTATTTCTTGACTGCATCTGAATTCACAGGACGAGTGAAATCCTCCCCGTCCATTGTTGTAATTGTCAAAGCACCGCCTGAAAAGACTCTCTTGACAACATATGGACCTTCATGGAGTCCACTTGCCCCTGGAATCGGGGGCGAAAGACAAGACTTTCTTAAGCACGAGGTCACCTTCTCGGAACACACGAGGCTTGACCTTCTTATCGAATGCTTTCTTCATTCTCTGCTGATATAACTGACCATGACACGTGGCAGTTAATCTCTTCTTTTTGATCAGATTCACTTGGTCGTAACGACTCTGAATCCATTCAGCATCAGTCAACTTGAGGTTTGAGGGTGCTATTTTTCTTTTGTTTCTTTCTTTCTTTTTTCTTTCTTTTGATTTTGATTTTGATTTTGATTTTTTTCACCCTCCTCTTTCTTTTTTTTGTTTTGTTTTGATTACATGTGTAATGCCCCGGTTGGACTGTTTTGCTGATTCTCGAGATGCAGCTGAGTGATCTTCTTTTCTTGCTCACGAAGTCGGGAAATCTCATCAAGAATCCTTTCAACATCATCTTCCTCTGCTTCGAATACAGGGAATTCAAAATTGGGAGATGGCGTTGGATCATTATGTTCAATGGGTTTTAGAATCAGCCTGCATAATGATTTTGAATATAAAAGCTTTTTGGAAATCAAACAAGGCAATCATTATGCAGATGAAAAGATTGCTTTTATTCTTGTTTTTAGGGTTTTTTGTGATCACCAATTTCATGCAAAAAGCGAAAAGGGAAAACAAATGGTAAAACAAATGTTTTTAACACGAATTTATTTGAATGAAAATATCATTGCACAAATGTTGCCAACAATGTCATCACTTCTCCTTTTGGCATGGGAGAAGGGTTTTTAAACAAAGTGATTATTACTCTGACTTATGAATGACTGTAGGAACATCCACAGCGACCCAATTGTGACAGATCCCTCCAGGGATGACAAATGTCAGTATCTTCTGCATCTTCTTCCAGAATAGCAGCAGCTTCCTCACTCTGATCGGCGTGGATAAACCCTCCACTCTTGAACAACCCTTTTTCGTTGAAGACCCAAGAAGAGAAGCCAACGCCAGCCCGAGATTTGTTGTCTTCAAGCTCGATTAACATTGGGACCTACGTCCTCAAAGTTCAAAATACCTGATCTCATAAGGTCTTGAACCTTATTCTTCAACTGAAAGCAGTTGTCCACATCATGGCCAGGAGCACCCAAATGATACACACAATGCTGATCAGGCTTATACCACCACCTAGGGTTGACGGGTATAGTCGGTGGGTCTCTGGGAGTAATCAAGTTCCGCTCTATCAAAGAGGGATACAGTTCTGCATACGACATAGGAATCGGATCAAAAGTGATCTTCTTCCTCTCATTACTCATACTAGCTTGATTATCATTGCGAGGCTGGTAAGCCTGCTGTTGAGGACGATGTTGTTGATGTTGATATTGCTGAGTTTGTCTTCTTTGCTGTTGTTGAGGTTGAGTTGCTGGAATAGTCACAACAGCGACTTGACGATATTGTCTTCTGTTCACATTCCTCCGATGGTGCACAGCATTTGTTCCACCCTCTCCCCTTCTGGGTGCCCTAGAAAATGGCTTCTTAGAACTGGAAGAGCTTGAAGAGCCAGGATCTTGTATCTTTCCTACTTTGATAAGACTCTCTGTTCTTTCTCCACAGATTACAACATCTGAAAAGCTACCAAACGGGCAACTTCCCATACGGTCCATGAACACACCCTGCAGGGTTCCAATGAACATGTCAGTCAGCTCTCTCTCCAACATCGGAGGTTGCACTCTTATAGCTAATTCACGCCACCTCTGGGCGTACTCTTTGAAGCTCTCATCAGTCTTCTGACACAAGCTCTGCAGCTGAGTTCTGCTCAGAGCCATATCCATGTTGTGCTTGTACTGCCTCAAGAAGGCTTCACCCAGATCTCTCCAACTTCTAACAGATTCTCTCTTCAGATCCATGTACCAGTCCAAAGACGCTCCAGACAAGTTGTCTTGGAAAAAGTATATCCACATCTTCTCATCATCAGTGTATGCGGAGATCTTTCTGTAATAAGCCTGCACATGGGTGCGAGGACAAGAAGTACCATTATATTTGTCAAAAGATGGCGCCTTGAATTTGTAAGGGATCCTCAGCCCATCAACCAAACCCATATCGGTAACATCAAATCCCAAAGAGTTCTGACACTCCATGGCACAGATTTTCTCAGCAAGGGCATCAACTTTTCTATCCCTCTCTTCAGTCCTTACAACTTCATCATCCTCACTGAGAAGAGTAAACATGTCCCCCTGTCTGTCAACCAACGGAGCAGGATGGCGAACTGGAGCACGGGTTGCTCTGACATTAGCAGTCTCTGCATCAATAGGTTGTTCGTTAATTCTGATACCCCTCAATTCATCACCCACAGCGTAGTTACTGACGGGAATGGTAGCAGCAACGTTGTCATTAGCAGGGACTCCCTCTGGCGAAGCACGGTTGACCGGTGGAATCACGGCTTCCTGTCTCTAGGCTAAGGCTCGCAGCTCCTCTTGCCCTTGCACAACCCCTTGCATCATGCTCATAAATTGGGCCATGTTAGCCCTCATTTCTGCCAACTCAGCTTGAACTTGATCCATACTTCTCTGTTGATTCAGTCTTGTAGCGTAGCGGTGCGGACGATGATCAGCAATCCTGCCTAAAACAGGAACCAGAATGAGAAGTCTTGTTCAAGAACACCTGTTATGCAAGAATGATATGTGTATGATGCGGATGCTGTTTTATCATGAATGATCCTAGAAAAGGATATGCGTATGCGGGTTAACTTTTTCCTTTTTTGCATTTTTCATCATTCATTTTTTCATTTTTATTTTTGCGTTACTTTCTTTTGAAAATAAACATGCTATGATGCAAATGATGCAACTATGACTGGCTGGTTGTGCATCACAAGGCACAGGATCAGAGCTTCGGCATGAATTCGGAACCGGAAACCACAGATCAAAGCCATCTGGAACCCAAGGTCATCTGGAACCCATACTTCAGAACCAAGTCACCAACAAGAACCAAGAGTCACCAACAGGACACGGTCACCAACAGATCAAGTCACCAACTGATCAAGTCACCAACTGTACCTATAAATGATTCATTCCCTCCCCACTCACGGGTATCATCTAGGCCAGGGTAAGGTCAGGAGAAACACAGGATAAACAACCCTTTCAAGAATATCATCATATGCACACCAGGTGTATGCAACGATAATACCCCATCAGAATCTGAACTGCTCGTGATATCATGTTCTGCTAAGTGGCGCCACACCACCTGCTTCCCATGAATCACTCTATCCCTAGGTATCCTAAAGTCCACTCATAGCCTGGGTATTGGGCCTTTTACCTCTTGTAACTCCCACCCACAGAGCAACAGATACACAACCAACATAATGATAATATGATGCATGCAAACACATAATGCACATATATACAATCACATCATAATAAAACAAGATGCAATAAATAAAGCAGTAAAAGCAACCAACACTATCCTAAAGAGCGCTAGGATTGACTCGCTTAGGAGAGATGTTGTCCCCAGCAGAGTCGCCAGCTGTCGCATTACGCGAAAAACCGACGGGAGAAGACACAGAGCCGCCACCGTGCGTTATTTATCCCAAAGGAGAGAAAGGAAACGCTCGAAGTAAACCTGGAAAGGAATGGTCTCACGACCAGAGATGCAAGGATCGGGAGTCGGTTATGCGAAGGGAAGGTATTAGCACCCCTACGCATCCGTCGTACTCGACGGGATCCACACTCAAAAGAATAGAAGAAAGGTTGCTAAATAACTGCTCAAACACTGCACAAACTGGAATAGAACACAGAGAAAGAAGACGAAGAAAGCGGACTCGATAGGATGTCGCATCCTGGGCCTACGTAGTTTGTCAGACACAAACATCAGAGTCGGCGTAGTTCGGGGGAAGGGGAAACGTGCTCGCTAGGATGTCGCATCCTATGCATACGTATCTTCTCTAACTAGAGTAAGAATCAGAGCACTCGTAGCTCAGCTAACGCACGCCAAACAAACGCTGAAAGAAGACGCTGAGACGTCAGAGCAAACACACAAACACAAACTGGAAACGGAATGCCAATCGCTGGTCTTACATCCAACTCCACAAAAGGACATAGGAAACCGAAGGCCAATCGCTGGTCTTACATCAGACTCCAAACAAAGAAACGCAAACAGGAAACCGACTGCCAATCGTTGGGCTTACGTCAGACTCCAAACAAAGAAACGCAAACAGGAAACCGACTGCCAATCGCTGGACTTACGTCAGACTCCAAACACGCACACAAAACAGAAGGGTCTCGATTGCAACTAGGGCAAGAGAAGAGGAAGGTCTCAATCGCAACGAGGCGAGACAAAAGGAACAAAGTTAGTTGTTAGTCAAACTCGACAAGACATCGCATCTCGTGCCTACGTATCTCATCTGGACATGAGAATCAGAGTTGCCGTAGTTCGACTAAACTATTTCTATTTGTTTGATGTTTTTTATGTGAACAACGTCACTGCACAATCTACCGGATGCTCGACCTTGGGAGACTTACTCACCTGTAGTAGAAGGAGTTAAAGTGTCCTTAAGAGGGGATAATGTTTGTTTGTGTTTTAGGAAAGTTCACGCAAGAAAGGAAGTCCTAAACGAAGGAACCGTGCTACCTTAATTGACATGCAAACGACACTATGCAAAGTCTAGCAATCCTATGGGGATACAATCACACAACACAAACACATACAGCATGAAGTAAACACATCAACAAGGGGCTCAAACATCAAGGCTGAGGCTTTAGTCAAGGGGTCATATCAACCTCGACAAACCAGCCGGCTGGAAGGGTATCTGAGGGCTCTTTACCACTGACATTGACCGTCAGGGTGAGCAGATGAAAGGTAATAAGGATAGGACCTCATAGCTCTTAACCCGGGCCTGGGTGAGCTTCAATCAATGAAAACGTGGGAGTCCAGAATGGGGAACTCTACTCCACTTGACTGACTCTATATACAAGGATCTTGGGTGTTTATTCAAAATGCATTAGCACGTAGTGCGAGCAAGATGAAAGACTCAACTGAATAGCAGGGGATGGATTGCACATCCCTTCTATCTGCCAATGCCTCTTCACTTAGGAGGTCTTTGAAGTACAAGGCACAAAGATAAACAAGCACAAACATTGCCTCTTAAGGAGGGCTTCAGACAGGTGCCTGCCAAAGATAGCAGGTCTTCCAGACTACATGAAGAATAGGAAGTTACCTAGGTGGTATGCCAACCACAAGCAAAGCAAAGCAACTCAAGCAATGAGTTAAAGCTACTAAAGTACCTGTGTAAACAACCAGCCAATCAGTATGGCATTCAGACAAATTATTAACAGACAAACAGGCAGTGGTTCCAATAGACACAACAAGTCAAGCCAACAAGTAAACAACTCAAATGACTTCATCTCCAAGGAACCTACAACACAACAAATGTTAGTGGAACACATCATTTTGCATCTCAATTTATGAGATCAACATCATCCATCAAGACTAGAAGCTTGAACCTGAAATGCACAACTCAAAAGATGAGTACAAACCACTAGCACCAAGGCTAGGGTCAAAGGTAAGGCAAAAAGTTAAAACAGCAACCAATTCTCAACATGGAGCATATTTAATCTATCATGAACATGTCCTAAAAAGGACCAAGTCAAAAGCATTAAGCAAGGTCATCATTCAACCAAGAGAAGGCAAGGCAAGCAAAAGGTGCATACAATTGGTCATCAAGAATCAAAATTCCATATTAAAACAGAAATGACTCAAACAATTCTGGAAATTTTTATGAGCATACAACATGTCCAACATAATCATCATGCCAAAAATTATAAACAGGGGAGCTCAATTGGCAAGGCAATGAGAATGAATAAGATCAATATCAAATTGTGTGACATACATTGTCACACCATATTAACACATGCTTAAAACAGAAAAGGAAAATGCTAAAAATGCACAACCAAGCCTCAAAAATCACTCAACATGTTGAGAATCAGCACACAAAATTTCATGGCAATTGGATCATTATTGAGCATTTCACATTAGTTTGAATGAGGCAATGTCACAATGTATACATGTTCAATTAGTCTAACACAATTAAAATTCCAACCAGGCACAATTCCAGAAATCCACATTAAAAAATAGAAGACATTCATATGATCATATAGGAAAAAACTTGGAATTAATTGGATCATCAAGCTATTTTTGGTGATTTTTCAAAGTTGGAGAATAAAATGAAATAAAATGTGAGATAATTGGAGGGAAAGGAAAAAGTGAACTAAATTTGAGAAACGCCACCAGCTGGAATCGAAAGAGGTCCAGTGCGCCTCTCAAAACGTCAGCGTTTCACTTGGCAAGGGAAAATGAAAATAAAAACCAAAACGCTGGAGCATGGATTCGAAGTAGGTATGCTAGCTACACAAAACGGCGCCGTTTTGGATGAACCCTAAGTTCATACCAGGCGGTGGCGCTACTGCTCACACACGGCCAGGCTAGGGTGGAAACAACCGTCTTCTTCATGAAGACGGTGGATGAACAGTGAACAGCAATAATTTTTTTTTCAGAAATCAGTAATGCATACACCAATGGAAAGCTTACAACACGTAGAACTCAAATCTATCATCATCTTAGCCTAAAACAACATGCATCGTGCAAATCGAACCAAAAACATACATGAACTCAAAACTTCAATTCGTCATATCTCCATGAATACTCAACCGTTTTTCAAGATCTTTATATCAGGAGAATCAGCAAGCAGCGAACTACAAGTCTATGGCAATAAAAATAAGAATTAGGAGGTTCGAAAATCTGACCTCTTGAAGCTCCAACAATGGCAGTAATGGATTCAGGTGTCTAGCAGCATCCAAATCTCTTCTATCAACCTTGTTATCAATTCTGAAGCATAAATCAACTCCTGGAATGGCTTGGATCTAGCTAAACTTCAAAACTCCATATTCATGTTCATGTATGGAATTGCTTGATTCTTCACCAATTTCTTCAATCAATGGCTTGAATTCTACCAAATGAGGATCAAGAAAACAGAATATGCAATAAAAATCAAGTGTTCTTTGAAGAATTTTTGAATTATGGTGGAGAGAAATTTTGGAGGGAAATTTTCAATCTAGATCTAGAATTGTGAATTATGAAAATTCTGTTAGGATTTACTATTTATATGATATGTTAATCCACTTGCTAATCACAATTAAGCATGGTTAATGAGATTTTAGTGAGAAAAGAGGTGTAGTGCAAAAATTGATTTTTCACCCCATGCATGCAATCCCACGTGAACAGTAGCAAATGGCCATGCAATTTCACTTAAAACCCTCTTATGAACACAATGGCAATGGTGATTTGTTCCCATGATGCACCAATTTCAAATTTGCAATTTTCCCTCCAAAATAAGCATGAATATGCAAATGGTCGTGTAATTAAATTTCATGCAATGTGATGAATGGTTTGGAAAATACATGTCATGAGAAGAAATATGCAAAAAGAGGCACTCATTTTGGAGTTCTAGATCAAAAGTTATGGCTTGTTGAAGTTCCATGCACACTTGGCAATGATTTGATCATATCTCCTCAACCATTCATCAGATGCTCATGATCTTGGACTTTTTGGAAAAGGGAGAGAAAGATCTTCAACTTTCATGTTGGACAAAATTTCATTTGAAGCTTCTTTGATGTCGGAAAATTGAGTTGAAGTTGATCCAAAAACTTGCCATTTTTGGAAACTTGAAATTACAGGTCATTTTCCATTTTTGGAAACTTTTGATCTGGCTTCAAAATCTTCAAGGTAGATGTTTGACATGATGAATAAACCTCTTTTGGACATGAATGAAGTGTCTCAAACCATTTCTCCACCTCCTAGCCTTCAGTTGACTTGCAGTTGACTTTTATGGGCCCTAGATGACCAGAAATTGCACTGTGGACTTTGAGCCTCAAGCACTTGGTACAATGGCTTCACAATGAACCTTGATTCATGTAAGCTCTCTAGAATACTCATGTGGCCTCCCTATCAAGGAAAAACTTGCTCTCTTGCACTGATGAATCCTCTTGATGTCAGTCTAGATTGATGAGATGCAATGTGCTATGCAATGCTAATGTAATGTCAATGACCTAAAAATGAAATGAATGCATCAATGGGGGTGCAAATTTGAGGTGCTACAGCTGCCCCTATTCAATCAACTGGGAACCTGAATGGATGAGAGCAACGACTGTCAGACCTTCAAGGTAATCAGGGATTGAATACCAAAAGAACCTGGAATTTGCACTATGCGGGGGATGAAGTAAAGAAACAACGACCCGACGTCAACGGACGAATGGGAAAGATCTGAACAAGATGTCCCTGCAGGGAACATGCATGTATTGGGGAAAACGCCAATACAGCAACAATTGTCTAGAAAAGACTCTCTTGGGGAAGCAAGAAAGGGTGAGGTGTTACCAGTTAGTAGGTAACAAGCTCGGGAAGAAGGAATATCTAAGACCGGGGTACGGGTGAGAGATATCAATCAACCAAAAACATCTGAGGAAAACCTGAAGAGGCATATTTCGACTCAGGAAAATCTGACTCCACAGGGGACCAAGGTCGCAATAGGGAGCAGACAGGAAGGAACACCAAGGATACCGGGTTGTAGGCATATAACAGGTGACCGACCAAGGCGTGAATTGGTTTGTGTTCCAAAACACTCATCATCCTGAAGAGAGCTAGAAAAGCAATCTTGTAAAAGGATGGACATTCGATTCCACAAGGAATACGAATCTTACTCAGTTGGGGAAACAAACAAAGGGTTTCGACCAAAGAGTGCATGAGACATATTATCTATAGCCGTCAAAACGTAGATAATACTCTCGCGTGGAAGATTATGCATAACCGGGTTGTAGGTTGTCAAAGGATAAATCGACCGAAATCGTGAATTGGTTTGTGTTCCAAAACACTCATCATCCTGAAGCTAGCGAAAGCAAACTTGTTAAAGGATGGAGATTCGATTCCACAAGGAATACGAATCTTACTCAATTGGGAAGGACAAAACCTCGACTGAAGAGCGCATGAGATATATTATGTATAGCCGTCAAAACATAGATAATATACTCGCATGGAAGATTATCCATAACTGGGTTGTAGGTTGACAAAGGATAAATCGACCGAAATCGTGAATTGGTGTGTGTTCCAAAACACTCATCATCCTGAAGAGAGCGAAAGCAAACTTGTTAAAGGATGGATATTCGACTCCACAAGGAATACGAATCTTACTCAACTGGGAAGGACAAAACTTCAACCAAAGAGTGCATGAGATATATTATCTATAGCCGTCAAAACGTAGATAATATACTCGCATGGAAGATTATCCATAACCGGGTTGTAGGTTGACAAAGGATAAATCGACCGAAATTGTGAATTGGTGTGTGTTCCAAAACACTCATCATCCTGAAGAGAGCGAAAGCAAACTTGTTAAAGGATGGATATTCGACTCTACAAGGAATACGAATCTTACTCAACTGGGAAGGACAAAACTTCAACCAAAGAGTGCATGAGATATATTATCTATAGCCATCAAAACGTAGATAATACTCTCGCATGGAAGATTATCCATAATCGGGTTGTAGGTTGTCAAAGGATAAATCAACCGAAAAGAGAAACAATCGTTACCAACAACAACAGGGTAGACGAGAGATGACTCACTGGGGATAAATTGCGCGAACAAGGCAATTATCCAAACAACTGGGGTAGAATGAATATTCGATTCCGCAAAGGGACAACGAATCTTACTCGACTGGGGAAACACGAAGGGCTTCGACCGAAGAGTGCATGAGATGTATTACCTATAGCCGTCAAAACGTAGATAATACTCTCGCATGGAAGATTATCCATAACCGGGTTGTAGGTTGTCAAAGGATAAATCAACCGAAAAGAAAGGCATCGGGATACCAGACTAAGTATGTAAAGATGACCAATCAAAAGGGGAAACCACAAACATTACCAACAAATGGTGAATGAAAGAGGACCCACTGAGGATAAAATGGCTTACTCAGAGCAATTATCCAAAAGGAAAGGGAAGACCCGCTGGGGATAAGATTGCTTAATCAAAGCAAATATCCAAAAGGAAAAAGGACTATCAATACCGAATACTGGATAATGATAACCGCAAAGAGGGGATTACATCTACCGGTTCGTAGGTAGAAAACCACGGAAAAGTAACCGTCAACGACTAGGATGAGCGCAAGGGTTGACTCCACAAAGAGGAGAAAAGAGAGTTCACATCTACCGGTTAGTAGGTAGAAGACCACAACAATCTGCTGAGGAACAAAATGGGAGAAAATAGGATTTACAACTACTGGGTAGTAGGTAGAAGACCATAAAGATAGGACTTACAACTACCGGGTAGTAGGTAGAAGCCAACAAACCCCGCTGAGGATAAGATGAATGAGTGCCGATTAGTGAGCAACTATTCATTTATACCACAGGGAGGCACAAGAGACGGCCAATAGGAAGCCAATTTCGGATCGATCCAAAAAGGCAAACTGAATCGAGACTCATCCTAATGAGGAAAGAACTCAATAGGGAAAACCCATCCCGTTATGTGTGTAGGGAGGGAACGGAAACAACCATCATCCACGAGGATATAACTCAGTGGAGAGTGCAGAAGGAAATGGTAGACACTTTCTGCCTAAGGGGCTGACTCTATATGGAGAGATCAGACACACCAACATCTGCTTGGGGAGATCTACTAGGGAGATCTGTATCACCAATTAGCAGGAGACAACAATCAACAAATACATGGCAAAAGATGCAACATGAATATCTAAATGTTATGATTATGCGTATATGCATTATGCATGATGAATGCTGACAAACAGACATGTCTAACACACATAGGTCCCGAAATCAACCACCCGGTACCACCCTTCCAGAGGGAAAGCCAAAAGATCATCCGAGAGTAAAAGAGATCTGCCAGAGACTGGGATATCAGGCTACAACACCATCCTGCAGGGGAGGAAGGCCATAAGAGGCTTCCGGAGGGATCGTCAGTCACAACCGGAGAAAAGAGTTCATAGCACAGGCAGACACTGCCACAACAGCAACTCATGATGGGGGTCAAAGATACCAAGAAGAAACCAGGTCTCTGGTGGGGATAGATAGGCATTGATAAAGTTCGTCATGCCAACAACTCCGTTGGGGATCCACCCGAGGAAATGATGGAGTATTGGGATGTCAATCCACCAAATACCGAATCTTCGAAGAAAAACACCCATGCTGGGGAGAGGAGAAGACTGCTCTGCTGGAGAGAAGAACGTTGAAGTCTTCATCAAACACTCTGCTTGGGGACTGACCCACGAAAGTGTTCAAACAGCAACCTACTGGGGATGACCCACCATAGGGCTCAAACAGCACTCTACTGGGGATGACCCACCATAGGGCTCAAACAGCACTCCACTGGGGATGGCCCACCATAGGGCTAATATGGCTTGGAGGAAGAATGATGCACTGCCGGGGAAATGAAGATGGACAACTTCAAACAACACTGCACTGAGCACCCTCGCTGAGGAGAAACCATGAAAGGTTCTACAGGAAAAAGATACAGTTATGCCAGAGATATGAACAAAAGTCTTACCCTGTTGGGCATCATACCACCCTTGGGAGAGCACTGCAGATCTCCTAAGTATCCTTCCATCATCGTGAATGTTCACTTTGTTTAAGAACAATTTTGTGAAAGATTTGTTTATTTTGAAAACAATGATACTTTATCAATTAAAACATGCAAAACATTTGTTGAGTTGAAACAAATAAGAGTGCAAATAATTGGATAAAAGCTCAAATTGATTTGATGGAATGATAGTCTGCGAATGGCAAGACTCCATAGATTTGTACAAGTTTGAAATTGGTGATATATATTGGAAAGGGCTACATTGAACATAATGACCATTTCTCCACCAATTCCGAATTTCGATGTATTCGAAGTTTCAGTCGACGACGAATCAAGAATTTTCTGGCGGATGACAGATGTAGAACACAGTCTTGTCAGAATGCAGTTACTTGCCAAATCCCTAATTTTTGCCTAGATTGCCTCAGAGTGAGGTACTCAATCTAGCGGGATGCAAATTCTTTTTTTCTTTCATGTCTCTAACTTTTGCCTGGATCGCCCTTTCGGGTTTTCAATCCACCGAGACGCTCCTTTTTGCCTAATCCGCCCTTTCGGGGGTTCAACTTAGTGAGCTATTCTGCTTTTTAGGCGAAGTATTTCTTGACTGCATCTGAATTCACAGGACGAGTGAAATCCTCCCCGTCCATTGTTGTAATTGTCAAAGCACCGTCTGAAAAGGCTCTCTTGACAACATATGGACCTTCATGGAGTCCACTTGCCCCTGGAATCGGGCGCGAAAGACAAGACTTTCATAAGCACAAGGTCACCTTCTCGGAACACACGAGGCTTGACCTTCTTATCGAATGCTTTCTTCATTCTCTGCTGATATAACTGACCATGACATGTGGCAGTTAATCTCTTCTTTTCGATCAGATTCACTTGGTCGTAACGACTCTGAATCCATTCAGCATCAGTCAACTTGGGGTTTGAGGTGCTATTTTTCTTTTGTTTCTTTCTTTCTTTTGATTTTGATTTTTTTCACCCTCCTCTTTCTTTTTTTTCTTTTTTTTTATTACATGTGTAATGCCCCGGTTGGACTGTTTTGCTGATTCTCGAGATGCAGCTGAGTGATCTTCTTTTCTTGCTCAAGAAGTTGGGAAATCTCGTCAGGAATCCTTTCAACATCATCTTCCTCTGCTTCGAATACAGGGAATTCAAAATTGGGAGATGGCGTTGGATCATTATGTTCAATGGGTTTTAGAATCAGCCTGCATAATGATTTTGAATATAAAAGCTTTTTGGAAATCAAACAAGGCAATCATTATGCAGATGAAAAGATTGCTTTTATTCTTGTTTTTAGGGTGTTTTGTGATCACCAATTTCATGCAAAAAACGAAAAGGGAAAACAAATGGAAAAACAAATGTTTTTAACACGAATTTAATTGAATGAAAATATCATTGCACAAATGTTGCCAACAATGTCATCACTTCTCCTTTTGGCATGGGAGAAGGGTTTTTAAACAAAGTGATTATTACTCTGACTTATGAATGACTGTAGGAACATCCACAGCGACCCAGTTGTGACAGATCCCTCCAGGGATGACAAATGTCAGTATCTTCTGCATCTTCTTCCAGAATAGCAGCAGCTTCCTCACTCTGATCGGCGTGGATAAAACCTCCACTCTTGAACAACCCTTTTTCGTTGAAGACCCCAGAAGAGAAGCCAACGCCAGCCCGGGATTTGTTGTCTTCAAGCTCGATTAACATTGGGACCTACGTCCTCAAAGTTCAGAATACCTGATCTCATAAGGTCTTGAACCTTATTCTTCAACTGAAAGCAGTTGTCCACATCATGGCCAGGAGCACCCGAATGATACACACAATGCTGATCAGGCTTATACCACCACCTAGGGTTGACGGGTATAGCTGGTGGGTCTCTCGGAGTAATCAAGTTCCGCTCTATCAAAGAGGGATACAGTTCTGCATACGACATAGGAATCGGATCAAAAGTGATCTTCTTCCTCTCATTACTCGTACTAGCTTAATTATCATTGTGAGGCTGGTAAGCCTGCTGTTGAGGACGATGTTGTTGATGTTGATATTGCTGAGTTGGTCTTCTTTGTTGTTGTTAAGGTTGAGTTGCTGGAATAGTCACAACAGCGACTTGACGATATTGTCTTCTGTTCACATTCCTCCGATGGTGCACAGCATTTGTTCCACCCTCTCCCCTTCTGGGTGCCCTAGAAAATGGCTTCTTAGAACTGGAAGAGCTTAAAGAGCCAGGATCTTGTATCTTTCCTGCTTTGATAAGACTCTCCGTTCTTTCTCCACAGATTACAACATCTGAAAAGCTACCAAACGGGCAACTTCCCATACCGTCCATGAACACACCCTGCAGGGTTCCAATGAACATGTCAGTCAGCTCTCTCTCCAACATCGGAGGTTGCACTCTTGCAGCTAATTCACGCCACCTCTGGGCGTACTCTTTGAAGCTCTCATCAGTCTTTTGACACAAGCTCTGCAACTGAGTTCTGCTCGGAGCCATATCCATGTTGTGCTTGTACTGCCTCAAGAAGGCTTCACCCAGATCTCTCTAACTTCTAACAAATTCTCTCTTCAGATCCATGTACCAGTCCAAAGACGCTCCAGACAAGCTGTCTTGGAAAAAGTATATCCACATCTTCTCATCATCAGTGTATGCGGAGATCTTTCTGTAATAAGCCTGCACATGGGTGCGAGGACAAGAAGTGCCATTATATTTGTCAAAAGATGGCGCCTTGAATTTGTAAGGGATCCTCAGCCCATCAACCAAACCCATATCGGTAACATCAAATCCCAAAGAGTTCTGACACTCCATGGCACGGATTTTCTCAGCAAGGGCATCAACTTTTCTATCCCTCTCTTCAGTCCTTAAAACTTCATCATCCTCACTGAGAAGAGTAAACATGTCCTCCTGTCTGTCAACCAACGGAGCAGGATGGCAAACTGGAGCACGGGTTGCTCTGACATTAGCAGTCTCTGCAGCAATAGGTTTGTAACACCTCAAAATTTGCCCTCCTCTCTTGGGACTAGCTTAACATATTGCATATCATTTTTTTAGGTCATTAGGCATAGCATATTGCATATCATGTGGTTACATTATGCAAGTCATCCTCATAGGTCTTGATCAGGAGATGAAGAGGTCATGATGCAAGCTAGGGTTTCATTGATTGAGTGGACTGATCATTAACCATCTGAAGGTTGGTGTGTCAAATTAGGGTTTTGATTCTCAAGGAGATTGATCTTCATCTTGGTTGAAATGATACATCATCATCATCATGGTTTTGTTATCATCCAGAAGATTCAAGAGATTGATCAGGTACCTTGAGATTAGGGTTTTGAACACTGGTCAACCCTAATCAGTTGCATTGGGCCAATCAGGGCATGGCAAGGAGATGGGGTCTACAATGGATATGGGGATCATCATGTGATTATATTGAGCTTATGGAAGCTAGGGGTTCATCATTGAGCCATTTGATCAGGAGTTTGGGGCTCAACTTGATCAGTGCACAGCCAAATTCATCTATCAATTGAAAAGTCAACTGTGGTCAACTGTGCCAGATTTTATGGATTTGGAGGTGGGAGAGAGTTGGATACACTTCATTCATGTTGAAACAAGTTTCATTTGACATTTCAATCATCAAGAATGAAGAAAATAAAATCAGGAGAAAAGTTGCCAAAAGTAGAAAGTGACTTGTAATGAAGGTTTCCAAAAATGGAAAGTTTTTCACCACAAAATTACATGTCCAAAAATGATTCAAATGAAATTTTGTTCAACATGAAAGTTGTAGATCTTGCTCTCACCTTTCCAAAAAGTCCAAGAACTTGAAATTCTCATGTGTGGTTGGCAAGTTATGGTCCATTCATTTTCCAAAAATGCCTAAAATCAAAGTGGCATAACTTTCACATGGAATGGCCAATTTGGGTGATCTTTCTTTGAGAAAACCCCATTTCACATGTACTTTCATGTTGCATAATCAAAATTCATCAAAAATGCTCAAGGCAAAAAGTCATTTTTCAAGTGGATTCTTTTGAATTTTTGGTGTGAGATAGTGAATTTGAGAATTACTTGGAATTTGCACATGAGACCACTTCTAACACTTCACAAATACCATTTAGAAGTTGTGTGAGCTGTCATTTGCTGTCATAGTGCTTGATTTGGAAAAGTCATTTTTGCCCTTGCACTTAAAGTGGCATTTTCACTAATCAAGCCAATTTTTGCTAATGATGATTAAGAGGTGGATTAAGGAGATGGTATATAATGTTAATCATAACAGAAATTGCAAATCACATTCCATTTCTCAAGAACCTAATTGTTTTTCCCTCCAATTCTCTCAAATTCTCCAAAACTTCATCACATTTTTTTTCATCAATTCTTGTTGATTTCTTCATCAAACTTGCTCGTGTTCATTGGATCTACACTCCATAAGCAATTGTGAGTAACTGTTTTGCTGAATTCGTGCCAAAATCTTCAAGAAATTGGACTGTCCAAAGCTTGCACAACAATGGAGTTTTGAAGATTCTTGCAATTGGTGTTGTTTCGAGCTAGCCTAATCACTCCATTCAACTTCCTCATCAATAAGCATCATCTGTTTTTGCAATTGGTACATGGAATCAAGCTGAATCGCATCTGCCATCATCATAAGGTGCAAATTCGATTTCCTTAATTATGTAAATCATTATATGGCTTTTGTAGAGCTTTCAACATAGATCATCATGATGTTCATAGTTTTTGATTTGGTTGAGAATTGAATGAGAAATCTGAATTTGAAGTTTGATATGCATTTCTTTTTTGGATCGATCCCGTTGCTATGTTGAGAATTAGGAGAAATCGTTTACATATCCTTAATCCTTGTTGGAAGACGGTTCTAATGATTATAAGTTTGTTGATTTTGGTTGAGATTGGATGTTCTTCATTTTCTGGATTTTCTGGACTGTTCTTGATGAAGAACGCGATGAACAGTGTGTTTGATCCATTTTTTTCCTTTCCATTTTGAATATGTCGTTTGCCGCGCCCACCGTCCAATGAGAACGCGCCAACGCTTCTAATTGAAGCGGCGTCGTTTTGCCCTGGCACTTTAATATTACAGAAATGCCATTATCAGCTTATTTTGTTTTATTTCTTATTTCTTTTTTTTCCTTTTTTTTTCAATTCCATTTTTGATGCTTGATCTTTAGAAAATCATAATTGCTTCATTTTTTATCCAAATTGAGTGAGGTTTTTTTCATGATGCTCCTTATGATGTGTAGAATTTAATCATGATTTTTGTGATTTTTGTGCACGTGTAAAAAATTAAAATACTTAGGGTTTGATTGAATGTGTCACATTTGTACATGCCATGCCATATCTTTCATAAAATGATGATGCTTTCAAATAAATGGATGAAATTTTTTGTGCATATTCTGGACACTTTGATGGTAATTTTCATGTGTGGTTTGTAATTTTCGGACACTTGGTTGAGGAGATATTAATTTTTGAATTGAGGTGTGACAATTTGTGTCACACCAAGCTTGATGAATTTCATGATTTTATTTGCCTTGCTTAGGGATGTTGAATTGAGCCAATTTTTTGCATGAATGAGCATATATATGTTGAGATCACATGAGAATTTTTCTGGAATTTTTTCTTGCATCTCCTAATTGATTGGAATTTTCTCTTCTGTTGGCTCATTTTGTGACATTTTGTGATACATGATTGTATTTTGCTTGTGAAATTCTCATGATTAATTGGATGAATGTGAAATTTGGTGGAGTGATTCTAGACACATTATAGGTCATTGTGGTTTTGATCCCATTCATTTATAATGTATTATCACTGTTTTATGATTTTTGGAAGTTGATGTTTGTTTGGATACCATGTGTTGGCTTGCTTGAACTTGTCTGAACTTTATGAATTTAATTTCCATACTTCCGTTGATCCAAATGAGCTGAAAACTGATATGCTATTCATTGAATGTGTCCTGTTTAGGTTGGAATTTTTGTGGAATTAATTGAATTATTTTGGTATGCTTTTGATTGAGATCTTTCTGTTTGGTCATTTGGAGTTGCAAATTGCATGTTTGATGCTATTTTGTGCATAAAATGATAATGGTGAATGATATGAGCATGGGACCAATTGCATGTGCTTTTGATTTGTTTGAATGTGATTTTGGATAATTTTCACTTGCTGTTTTGATTTTTTCATCCCCTTTGGACCCTAGGCTTGGCCTAGTGGTCTAGTTTCTCATGTTTGGTTTGGATTTTCAGGTTGAGATGCAAAAGCCTTAAGGAGAAAATTGCAAGTTGATTGAATTGACTTGTGAATTGTTTATGACTAACATTGGCTTTGTGTTGTAGGGTTTGATGCTTGAGTTTGAGCTCATGGCTTGCACTTATGTGCATTAACTTGTGTTGACTGTACAAATTGACTGTTTGACTTTTGCTGTTTACTGTTGGTTTGTCTGAGCACTGATGATACTTGATTGATTTCAGGTACATTTAGTTGCTTACAGTTCCTTGAGAACTTGCTTGCTGTTGCTTGGTTTTTAAACCAATTGAGGTAGAATTTCTATTCTCCATGTAGTCTGGAAGACCTGGCCTGTTACTTGGCCAGGCACCTGTCTGAAGTCCTCCTTAAGAGGCGATGTTTGTGCTTGTTTACTTTTTGTGCCAAGCAGGTAAAGACCTTGATTAAGGCAATTGGTGGATCAAAGAGATATGCAATCTATCTCCCACTATTCTGTTGAGTCGTTCCTCTGCTCACACAACTGGTGTTGATGCATTGGGACACAAACCCAAGATCTTGTGTTGTTGCACAATCGAGTCAGAGTCTTGAGCGTAGAAGGGTTCCTCCATTCTGGACCCACGCTCCTTTGTCTGAAGCTCTCCCTGGTCAGGGATAAGAGCTGTGAAGTCTAATCTTCACTCACCTTTCATCAGCTTCACCTTAGCCCCTCAATGGCAAGGTTAAGAGCGAACACTACCTTGTACAGTTGACTTGCCTCGGCAGTCCACCCTTGTTTGAGCCTCACTTGACTGGATATAGTGTGTGCTATGTGAAATGTTTGTTTTATTTTGATTGATGCTTGCATGCTTGTTTTTCCTGGTTAGGATTAACTTGCTGTGGTGCAAGTAGGTAGAAACCATAACATAGGGCAATGATGCATGATAACACTAGGCTCGAGTACAACTCCCTGGTAGTGTGTCTTCCATTTGTCTCTGGCTAGAATTTCTTTCCCTTTCAGGGGAACTACGTCGCCCTGATCCTCATACCAGATGAGGTACGTAGGCAGGAGACCGAGCGAGGTCTCTCCGGGAACTTTTCTTTCTTTTTGTGTGTGTGCTTGACAGTTATAGGCTCGAGTTCCCGACTCCCTATTAACTTGTTGGTTGTTGTGTGCTTGGAAGCTGATGTAAGTCCATCGAGTGGCATTCGGGTTCCAGTGTGCGTGTGTTTGGTTCGGATGCCGATGTAAGTCCAGTGATTGGCTTTCGGGCTCCACGTTTGCCTTTTTGTGTGTGTTTTGGTTCGGGTGCTGATGTAAGTCCAGTGATTGGCATTCAGGCCCCATGTCTGCCTGTGTTTGTGTTTGTTTGTTTGGCGTGCGCGAGCCGAACTACGGCAGCTCTGATTCTCGTTCCAGACGAGATACGTAGGCATAGGATGTGATATCCTAGCGAGCCCCCTCCTCTTAATCCCACTTGTGTTGTCTTCGGTGAGTGTGTGTGTGATGTTTGTTTAGCAACCTTTTCTTTCTTTTAGAGCGTGGATCCCGTCGAGTACGACGGACGTGAGGGGTGCTAATACCTTCCCCTTGTGTAACCGACTCCCGTACCTTTCTCTTTGGTCGCGAGACCATGCTTTTCCCAGGTTTACTTCGAGCGTTTCCTTTCCCTCTTTTGGGATAAATAACGCACGGTGGCGGCTCTGTGTTGTTTTGTTTCAGCTCGCCGGTTGTTTTTCGCGGATGCGACAAGGTTGTCCGTTAATTCTGATAACCCTCAATTCATCACCCATAGCGTAGTTACTGACGGGAATGGTAGCAGCAACGTTGTCATTAGCAGGGACTCCCTCTGGTGAAGCACGGTTGACCGGTGGAATCACGGCTTCCTGTCTCTGGGCTAAGGCTCGCAGCTCCTCTTGCCCTTGCACAACCCCTTGCATCATGCTCATAAATTGGGCCATGTTAGCCCTCATTTCTGCCAACTCAGCTTGAACTTGATCCATACTTCTCTGTTGATTCAGTCTTGTAGCGTAGCGGTGCGTACGATGATCAGCAATCCTGCCTAAAACAGGAACCAGAATGAGAAGTCTTGTTCAAGAACACCTGTTATGCATGAATGATATGTGTATGATGCGTATGATGTGTATGATGCGGATGTTGTTTTATCATGAATGATCCTGGAAAAGGATATGCGTATGCGGGTTAACTTTTTCCTTTTTTGCATTTTTCATCGTTCATTTTTTCATTTTTATTTTTGCGTTACTTTCTTTTAAAAATAAACATGTTATGATGCAAATGATGCAACTATGACTGGCTGGTTGTGCATCACAAGGCACAGGATCAGAGCTTCGGCATGAATTCGGAACCGGAAACCACAGATCAAAGCCATCTAGAACCCAAGGTCATCTGGAACCCATACTTCAGAACCAAGTCACCAACAAGAACCAAGAGTCACCAACAGGACACGGTCACCAACAGATCAAGTCACCAACTGATCAAGTCACCAACTGTACCTGTAAATGATTCATTCCCTCCCCACTCACGGGTATCATCTAGGCCAGGGTAAGGTCAGGAGAAACGCAGGATAAACAACCCTTTCAAGAATATCATCATATGCACACCAGGTGTATGCAACGATAATACCCCATCAGAATCTGAACTGCTCATGATATCATGTTCCGCTAAGTGGCGCCACACCACCCGCTTCCCATGAATCACTCTATCCCTAAGTATCCTAAAGTCCACTCATAGCCTGGGTATTGGGCCTTTTACCTCTTGTAACTCCCACCCACAGAGCAACAGATACACAGCCAACATAATGATAATATGATGCATGCAAACACATAATGCACATATATACAATCACATCATAATAAAACAAGATGCAATAAATAAAGCAGTAAAAGCAACCAACACTATCCTAAAGAGCGCTAGGATTGACTCGCTTAGGAGAGATGTTGTCCCCAGCAGAGTCGCCAGCTGTCGCATTACGCGAAAAACCGACGGGAGAAGACACAGAGCCGCCACCGTGCGTTATTTATCCCAAAGGAGGGAAAGGAAACGCTCGAAGTAAACCTGGAAAGGAATGGTCTCACGACCAGAGATGCAAGGATCGGGAGTCGGTTATGCGAAGGGAAGGTATTAGCACCCCTACGCATCCGTCGTACTCGACGGGATCCACGCTCAAAATAATAGAAGAAAGGTTGCTAAATAACTGCTCAAACACTGCACAAACTGGAATAGAACACAGAGAAAGAAGACGGAGAAAGCGGACTCGATAGGATGTCGCATCCTGGGCCTACGTAGTTTGTCAGACACAAACATCAGAGTCGACGTAGTTCGGGGGAAGGGGAAACGTGCTCGCTAGGATGTCGCATCCTATGCATACGTATCTTCTCTAACCAGAGTAAGAATCAGAGCACTCGTAGCTCGGCTAACGCACGCCAAACAAACGCTGAAAGAAGACGTTGAGACGTCAGAGCAAACACACAAACACAAACTGGAAACGGAATGCCAATCGCTGGTCTTACATCCAACTCCACAAAAGGACACAGGAAACCGAAGGCCAATCGCTGGTCTTACATCAGACTCCAAACAAAGAAACGCAAACAGGAAACCGACTGCCAATCGTTGGGCTTACGTCAGACTCCAAACAAAGAAACGCAAACAGGAAACCGACTGCCAATCGCTGGACTTACGTCAGACTCCAAACACGCATACAAAACAGAAGGGTCTCGATTGCAACTAGGGAAAGAGAAGAGGAAGGTCTCAATCCCAACGAGGCGAGACAAAAGGAACAAAGTTAGTTGTTAGTCAAACTCGATAAGACATCGCATCTCGTGCCTACGTATCTCATCTGGACATGAGAATCAGAGTTACCGTAGTTCGGCTAAACTATTTCTATTTGTTTGATGTTTTTTATGTGAACAACGTCACTGCACAATCTACCGGATGCTCGACCTTGGGAGACTTACTCACCTGTAGTAGAAGGAGTTAACGTGTCCTTAAGAGGGGATAATGTTTGTTTGTGTTTTAGGAAAGCTCACGCAAGAAAGGAAGTCCTAGACGAAGGAACCGTGCTACCTTAATTGACATGCAAACGAGACTATGCGAAGTCTAGCAATCCTATGGGGATACAATCACACCACACAAACACATACAGCATGAAGTAAAGACACCAACAAGGGGCTCAAACATCAAGGCCGAGGCTTTAGTCAAGGGGTCATATCAACCTCGACAAACCAGCCGGCTGGAAGGGTATCTGAGGGCTCTTAACCACTGACATTGACCGTCAGGGTGAGCAGATGAAAGGTAATGAGGATAGGACCTCATAGCTCTTAACCCGGGCCTGGGTGAGCTTCAATCAATGAAAACGTGGGAGTCCAGAATGGGGAACTCTACTCCACTTGACTGACTCGATATACAAGGATCTTGGGTGTTTATTCAAAATGCATCAGCACGTAGTGCGAGCAAGATGAAAGACTCAACTGAATAGCAGGGGATGGATTGCACATCCCTTCTATCTGCCAATGCCTCTTCACTTAGGAGGTTTTTGAAGTACAAGGCACAAAGATAAACAAGCACAAACATTGCCTTTTAAGGAGGGCTTCAGACAGGTGCCTGCCAAAGATAGCAGGTCTTCCAGACTACATGAAGAATAGGATGTTACCTAGGTGGTATGCCAACCACAAGCAAAGCAAAGCAACTCAAGCAATGAGTTAAAGCTACTAAAGTACCTGTGTAAAGAACCAGTCAATCAGTATGGCATTCAGACAAATTATTAACAGACAAACAGACAGTGGTTCCAATAGACACAACAAGTCAAGCCAACAAGTAAACAGCTCAAATGACTTCATCTCCAAGGAACCTACAACACAACAAATGTTAGTGGAACACATCATTTTGCATCTCAATTTATGAGATCAACATCATCCATCAAGACTAGAAGCTTGAACCTGAAATGCACAACTCAAAAGATGAGTACAAACCACTAGCACCAAGGCTAGGGTCAAAGGTAACGCAAAAAGTCAAAACAGCAACCAATTCTCAACATGGAGCACATTTAATCTATCATGAACATGTCCTAAAAAGTACCAAGTCAAAAGCATTAAGCAAGGTCATCATTCAACCAAGAGAAGGCAAGGCAAGCAAAAGGTGCATACAATTGGTCATCAAGAATCAAAATTCCATATTAAAACAGAAATGACTCAAACAATTCTGGAAATTTTTATGAGCATACAACATGTCAAACATAATCATCATGCCAAAAATTATTAACAGAGGAGCTCAATTGGCAAGGCAATGAGAATGAATAAGATCAACATCAAATTGTATGACATACATTGTCACACCATATTAACACATGCCTAAAACAGAAAAGGAAAATGCTAAAAATGCACAACCAAGCCTCAAAAATCATTCAACATATTGAGAATCGGCACACAAAATTTCATGGCAATTGGATCATTATTGAGCATTTCACATTAGTTTGAATGAGGCAATGTCACAATGTATACATGTTCAATTAGTCTAACACAATTAAAATTCCAGCCAGGCACAATTCCAGAAATCCACATCAAAAAATAGAAGACATTCATATGATCATATAGGAAAAAACCTGGAATTAATTGGATCATCAAGCTATTTTTGGTGATTTTTCAAAGTTGGAGAATAAAATGAAATAAAATGTGAGATAATTGGAGGGAAAGGAAAAAAGTGAATTAAATTTGAGAAACGCCACCAGCTGGAATCGAAAGAGGTCTAGCGTGCCTCTCAAAACGTCAGCGTTTCCTTGGCCAGGGAAAATGAAAATAAAAACCAAAACGCTGGAGCATGGATTTGAAGTAGGTATGCTAGCTACACAAAACGACGTTGTTTTGGATGAACCCTAAGTTCATACCAGGTGGTGGCGTTACTGCTCACACACGACCAGGCTAGGGTGGAAGCAACTGTCTTCTTCATGAAGACGGTGGATGAACAGTGAACAGCAATAATTTTTTTTCCAGAAATCAGTAATGCATACACCAATGGAAAGCTTACAACACGTAGAACTCAAATCTATCATCATCTTAGCCTAAAACAACATGCATCGTGCAAATCGAACCAAAAACATACATGAACTCAAAACTTCAATTCGTCATATCTCCATGAATACTCAACCGTTTTTCAAGATCTTTATATCAGGAGAATCAGCAAGCAACGAACTACAAGTCTATGGCAATAAAAATAAGAATTAGGAGGTTCGAAAATCTGACCTCTTGAAGCTCCAACAATGGCAGTAATGGATTCAGGTGTCTGGCAGCATCCAAATCTCTTCTATCAACCTTGTTATCAATTCTGAAGCACAAATCAACTCCTGGAATGGCTTGGATCTAGCTAAACTTCAAAACTCCATATTCATGTTCATGTATGGAATTGCTTGATTCTTCACCAATGTCTTCAATCAATGGTTTGAATTCTACCAAATGAGGATCAAGAAAACAGAATATGCAATAAAAATCAAGTGTTCTTTGAAGAATTTTTGAATTATGGTGGAGAGAAATTTTGGAGGGAAATTTTCAGTCTAGATCTAGAATTGTGAATTATGAAAATTCTGTTAGGATTTACTATTTATATGATATGTTAATCCACTTGCTAATCACAATTAAGCATGGTTAATGAGATTTTAGTGAGAAAAGAGGTGTAGTGCAAAAATTGATTTTTCACCCCATGCATGCAATCCCACGTGAACAGTAGCAAATGGCCATGCAATTTCACTTAAAACTCTCTTATGAACACAATGGCAATGGTGATTTGTTCTCATAATGCACCAATTTCAAATTTGCAATTTTCCCTCCAAAATAAGCATGAATATGCAAATGGTCGTGTGATTAAATTTCATGCAATCTGATGAATGGTTTGGAAAATACATGTCATGAGAAGAAATATGCAAAAAGAGGCACTCATTTTGGAGTTCTAGATCAAAAGTTATGGCTTGTTGAAGTTCCATGCATAATTGGCAATGATTTGATCATATCTCCTCAACCATTCATCAGATGCTCATGATCTTGAACTTTTTCGAAATGGGAGATAAAGATCTTCAACTTTCATGTTGGATAAAATTTCATTTGAAGCTTATTTTATGTTCGAAAGTTGAGTTGAAGTTGGTCCAAAAACTTGCCATTTTTGGAAACTTGAAATTACAGGTCATTTTCCATTTTTAGAAACTTTTGATCTGCCTTCAAAATCTTCAAGGTAGATGTTTGACATGATGAATAAACCTCTTTTGGACATGAATGAAGTGTCTCAAACCATTTCTCCACCTCCTAGCCCTCAGTTGACTTGCAGTTGACTTTTATGGGCCCCAGATGACCAGAAATTGCACTGTGGACTTTGAGCCTCTAGAACTTGGTACAATGGCTTCACAATGAACCTTGATTCATGTAAGCTCTCTAGAATACTCATGTGGCCTCCCTATCAAGGAAAAACTTGCTCTCTTGCACTGATGAATCCTCTTGATGCCAGTCTAGATTGATGAGATGCAATGTGCTATGCAATGTTAATGTAATGTTAATGTAATGTCAATGACCTAAAAATGAAATGAATGCATCAATGGGGGGTGCAAATTTGAGGTGCTACAAGAAGCAATCTTATAAACACGTTTCTTGTAATCTCATTGATTGAGTTTGTATTGCTTGAGTGACTAGGGTATAGTCATAATTACTCAAGAAGACGTTGACAGTTAGTTTGTGTGTGTCTATAATCAGTTGATTATAGTGGATTAAGTCTTTGTTGATAAGGCGAAATCACTTTGGTGGGTGGACTGAAGGTAGCTTAGTTAACAGTGAACCAGGATAAAAGCAATTGTTTCATTGTTTTTATTCTTTGTTTACTATTTTTTGTGTTGGTTTAAAAAAGCTTCCATTTTTAGAAACCCAATACACCCATTCCCCCTTTCTTGTGTTTCTTGCCACCTTCACAGCTAAGGCTACGTCCAGTTTCTGAATCTCTCTGATCTTATAGAGAAACCATTAGTCAACTTCCCAATTTCACACAATCCACAATCACCTCACAAACCAAACTCAAATCTATGAATTATTCAATCAAGTCCAACTCTTTAATCATCAATGTCGCCATGTGCAAGGACTTCCAACTTAAAGCGTCTACTATAGCATTGGATTTATCAGGATGGTACTTCAAACCAAAGTCGTAGTCCTTCAAAAAAATTAACCATCTTCTCTGCCTCATATTTAGCTCCTTCTGATCAAACAAATACTTCAAACTCATGTGATCGATGATTACTTCGAATCTACAACCATACAAATAGTGCCTCTATAACTTCAGCATGAATACCACAACATCCAACTCTAAATCATTAGTAGGGTAGTTTCTCTCATGAACCTTCAGACGTCTCGAAGAATACGCTACAACATAACCATTCTATATAAGCACATTACCCAATTCCAACTTGGATGCATCACAGTATATTACAAAAGGTTCCTCTGGATCTGGAAATATCAACATTAGCGTTGTCGTCAACTTCTTTTTCAATTATCAAAAATTATACTCACATTGCATATCCCACACAAAGGCTTGACCCTTTTGATTCAACTAAGTCAAAGGTATAGCTAACTTAAAAAAGTATTTGAGAATCCTTATATAGTAACCGGCCAACCCTATGAAACTCCTGATCTTGGTAACTGATTTCGGAGCCTCCCATTGTAGCATTGCATCTACCTTAGAAGGGTTCATCGCTATACCGCCACTGGAAATCACATGACCGAGAAAACTCATTTATCACAACTAGAACTCACATTTAGATAACTTGGCATACAACCTCTTCTCTTTCAAAACATGTAGTATAGTACAAATATATCCAACATGTAGTATAGTACAAATATATCCAACACGGTCTTCATCTAATTTAGAGTACACTAGAATATCGTCAATAAACACCACTACGATCTGATCCAAATAGGGACGGAAGATCATATACTCCATAAATACACCAGGGGCATTAGACACACCAAATAACATCACCGAGTACTCATAGTGATCGTATCATGTCCTAAATGCAGTCTTCGGGATATCTTCATCCTTCGCCCGAATCTGATGATAACCCAATCTCAAGTCGATCTTACTGAAAACACTAACACCCACTAAGTGATCGATAAGGTTTTCGGTCTTGTGAAGAGGATACTTATTATTGACGGTGACCTTATTCAGGTGACGGTAATCAACCCACAATCTTATATTATCGCCTTTCTTCTTCACAACTAACAGTGGAGTTCCCCAAGGTGATATACTTGGCATGAAAATTTTCTTATCAAGCATATCTTCTAATTGAATCTTCATACAAACCAACTCTTACGCATATATCTTGTATGGTTCCGTCGATGCATGTCTAGTACCTAGTACTGAATCTATGGCGATCTCAACTTCTCACTCCGACAGCAAGTCGCAAATGCCCTCAGGAAACACACCAGGAACTCACACACCACAAAGATATAACTAGCCACACCATTGTATTCCACTCTCAAGGAAGTGAATATCTCGATAACTTTATCGTCCTCCCTCGATAACATATCGCCTTGACCGTCATAAATGGAACTCGAATATGTAAGTTAATCGTGTTAAAGAAACAACATAGCCTCACAACAACTGCACTCTCGCAATCAGCATCCAGTTCAACCAATCCTCCACACTATAAGAATCTCAGAGAAGCAGAAGCTTATCCCCCACTTGTTTCAATCTCGCTCCTACTGACAAGCAGTAAGAAAATAAACGAGTACCGATAGTGTTTCACACACATCTTACATACCAGTAAATAGATAAAATCACAACCTGGTCGGACAAACATACCTGCTCTGATACCACTATGTAACACCTTAATCCCCGAATCGACAATTAATAAAATAATTCAAATGAAACTACAAGATTAGAGTCTCACACATGCTTCACCATAGCATAAAATATCAAACACAAAATAGTCATATAAAAATAAGCAACGGAAATCAGCAAGTTCGACATATAAGTCTCACAAAAAAAACTCCAACATAAGGAAATCATAACACAAATAAAGAATGAACATCCCATCCCCAGTGCTACATATTAGAGCAACTCCTCTAATACCCAATGATAAAATCTAAAGAGGCATCGACGCCATCCTCTAACTCAAGCAGCTATTCATGTACCTGGTTGTTTGTACTCCCGAGGAGCACAAATGCCACAACAACAAATAAGAGGTGAGAATACATCTAACAAATATTAACGGTGAAATACAACATCATAATAGTAATAATGAGTTATAACATACATCATCCACACCCCAAAACACAATCAAATAGATAACAATGCAAATGAAAAATACTAATACCACCATCTCATTCTCAAAATGCATGTGGTACCAAATCTCGGGGATCAGAGATATATTACTTATTTTCCCTTGTCTCTGGTTCCTCTATGAACCATGTCCCTCTCTAGACGTGAAACCTCCATAGTTCCTCTTTGAACCAGGTCATCACTGGACTGTAGTCCTACCTATATTTGAAATAAATGAATGTATGGTCATGAACAATACAAACATGCAACATCATCAATATCATAGAATTATAGAATCACAAATCTCAAAACATCCTAAAAAAGGTCCCATTCTTGAACCTATAAGTCACCAATCACATGCCATCATTGCAATCCCTCTCGATTACTAAAATTAAATCACCAATTAGCGTCGTCATTGTAATCCTTCTGGATTATTGTACTCAAAATATGTTTTAAAACAATTTTAATTATTTTTTCAACAAAAAGGGTAAAGTTGTGTTATTACCCCAAATCTCCAACTCATCAAAATACTCAAAGAACTCATAATTCTAAAAAAAAATGAGTACCCTAAGAGTGCTTTAAGGTACCCAATGCTCTAAGGGTATGTCGTGGCGCAGAAAATACCCGAGTGCGTTGTACGCTCGGAATACAACAGAGTCGCCACCGATCTTTATTTGTTCCAAAGGAACAGGAAAATATCAAATAAAACCCGTTAAAGCTAAGGGAAATGGTCGTCGCAACCAGACCGGGTTCGGAGTCGATTAAGCAAATAGAAGGTATTAGCATCCATCACGCCAGTTGTACTCAATGAGAACCTTTGAATTAAACTTGTTATTGAATGTTAGCGTGATATTGTTAGTTTGCGATCTTCTAATTATTGAGCGAGAAAGAGAAAGAAAGAGTTTTTTTTTAGTTTTTTATTATTGTGAAAAGAAAGGGACTAAACATAAGTTTTTATTATTGTGTCTGACAAGATTTCAAAATCCTACTCCTACATATCTCTTGGTGCGATGGAGAACTCAAGGCTACATAGTTCTTTGTAGCAAAGAACTATTTGTTGGTTGCTTTTAAGGAGTGATCCTTTAGACATATCGAGTGATTAAACCTTTGTTTGTTACTCGCTCTTGGAGGTTAAAGCCTTTGTTTGTTCCACGTCAATACGAATAAAGCATACTCGCTTCTGAAAAGGTTTTTCAAATTCGCGCAAGGGTGAAAAAACAAGTTTGACGTGTTTGAATATTTTTGAGTGACTGACGAATATTCAAACGGTAGGCTAAGTGCGACCATCACTTGAATACTCGGGAAAATAGGAGAAAATTACTTCCGCCCTAATCATTTTCGTCCATGAAAGAATTAACTTAATTTAGTTATTTAAAGTGTTTTGATGTAATTGACGAATGTTCAAACGGTAGGCTAAATGCGACCATCACATGAACATTCGAAAAAGGAGAAGAAAATTACTTCTGCTTCAATCTTTTTTCAATCGAATTATTTATTGCAAAAAAGAGTTTGAAATCAGGACAACTTGATGTTGGATCAAGTGTTTGAAGTAGGTTTCCAAAAAAAATGGATTAAGCGGAAGAGATACTCGACGTTGGATCAAACACTCAAGTTGCGCTCAATTTGGATTAGATTTGTGAAATAAATTATGTTAATGAAGTGAAAATTATTTTAAAAGGATATAAACAATGGTTTGAAATTGAAATTGATTGATTTTAAAATAACGGTGAAATGTGAAAATTTTGAATTGATTTAAAATGGTCTTAGATTATTATTATTCTAAAACATCTAATTCTAAAATCAATTTTTATTCTTAGTTCTAAAAAAGGAGGAAAAATTAATCTTAATTCTAACACCTTTCTAAATTTTAAAAAAAAAGTCCTAATATTCTAAAGATTCTAAGGGTGATGTTCTAAAATTCTCAAATTAAATTCTAGTTCAAAAAATCTAAAATTTTACATATAAAACTCTATCATCACGTTTCTAATCTAGAACCTAATTCTAAAGTCTAACAAAAATTACTTCTAATACTACATATTAAAATTTAAAAATTTAAAAACATGTTATTATAAAAAAAATTAAAATCTAACTATCAAAATTATTCTAAAGAATAGGAAATAAAAAAAAAACTAATCCAAGTCCCTAATTACCACTAATTGGTGTTTATTGAGGTTTTTTTTTTCCTAAAACTAAAACTAAAATTGTCTAATACTAACACTCTTTGTAATATTAAACTAAGAACTAACTTAGAGTAACTAATATAATGGCCTGGTTATTTTGATAATAAAATCCAAAAACTACTTACAGTAACTAATATAATGGCCTAGTTATTTTTATAATAAAATCCTAAAACTACTTACACTGACTATTATACTAACCTAGTAAACTAATATACTAAACTAATTAATATGAAGTAAAACCTAGAGTAACTAAATACTAATCCAATAAATAAAAGAGCAGAACAAGGAAAGGAGTTAAGAGTTACCTTCCTTCTGTTTTTGCAAGTACCAGATTCAACGAAGCTTCTTCTTCGTTTGGCCAAACTCAAATCCGTCGGTGCGACGGAGTGCCACCACACACTAGATTCCTTTGTTTGTGTTTTGCATTTTCTTCGATCCGTGGTGAGATGCATAAATTTATATTAATTATTATAATTTTATGTGTGTACTTAATTATTATTTGTGATATAATTGAAATGTGATAAGGTAATAAGGATGGGTGATCCTTAGGTAGAGAATGGAGTGACTAATTAGAGATGGGTAGATTTATTTAAAATTATTTAATTGATTAAATAATATTTTAATATTATTATTTAAATGAAATTAAAAAATAAAAAAAATAATGCGTTTGAGATGGAAAATACGAATTATGGAGAATTAAAGAAGTGCATGATGTGATGGATAAGGATGTGGAGAATTATGGACGAGGTCTATATTGACAAATTATTTGATGTGTTATGAATGATTGGGATGATGTGTTTGATTATATTGGTGGTAGTCCATAAGGATGGATTAAGTAACTTAATGGTTGCATTTATGGGTCACTAAATATTATTAGAATTGTTATCTTAATTGTATTATTATCATGCCATACATCCATTTGATATGTTGAATGAGATAAGTCATAGGTCCAAAGGGGGACAAAAGACTTATCCGGAACTCAAAAGGAGGAGTTTGGGATTTCGAAGAGGGAATTAGGTTCGTAAGAAGAACCAAATGTTGAATTGATACCATATGCATATGAGTCGTTGTCATTATTGTGAGTCGCATAACATGAATTATTTATATGCGTGAAATATGACTGTGTGTGATTATGGTGTTGTTGTATGTGATACTGAGGATAATTTGGGAGTGAAAATATGATATGTTATTATGTATGATTGTATAGATGTTGTACTTTATTTTACATTTTATATTGTTATTATTGAAATGAATTCTCACCCCTTCTGTTTTAATGTTGTCTTTACATGGGCATCATGCGGATACTCAAGAGTAGAGATGTTGTTATGTGTGGAAGTTAGCTCCTGGAGCTATTCCTTTTAGTTTATTCATGTTAGCTTTGATTATGCTCTGATATGTAACACTGAGGAACAAATTATTTATTTTTGTTGAAATTTCCTGAGAGACAATGCATGCTCTCGTATTTGTTTTATGTTTTGGTGTGATAGCACTTGGAGAAGACTCGCGAGTTGATGCTTTTAATTTTGTAATGAAAACTATTAGGAGATTTTAAATTGGTATGTTTTTTTATTATGATTTCACTGCGAAGATATTCAAATGAGTTAGATGTCGTGTAAACATCCTAAGTGCAAATGTATGCAGTAAAATATTTTGTTGTAACCCGTGTTACAGAGCAGGGTATGATTATTGTGAGTGATACCCTAAGTGATTGTATTTCGTTAATTACATTCTTTGATAATTACGTGCGATTTTTTAGGCTGTTACAAGATGGCGTTAGTGTGAGACGGGGTGACGGTGGATTTCGGAGATGGAGCTCGTTGTTGTTGGTTCGTCGTTGTTGTTTGGGAGCTTGTGTTGTACGAGTTAATGGCGGAGAATGGTTTTGTTATGTGAAGAAAATGTGAGACGTTGGAGAAATGAGAGAAGTAGAAATGAAGAAGATGTGAGGCGTTAGAGAAATGAGAGAATGAGAGGTTGTTTGGGTTATGTGAACATGTTTTTGTTGTTTGTAGAGGAAAAGTTAGTGAGTGGGGCATGTGTTTATTATGGAGTCTAGTTTGTGTGGTTAAGAGGATGAAGGTGGAGTGTGTAATTATGGTGGAAGAGTTTTTTTTAGTTTATGGTGGAAGAGGCTTTTGTAGTTTATGATTTATGTGAGGAAGAAGAGTATTAGGTTTGTGTTCTTGTGTTGTGTTAAATAAGAGAAGAGAGGGTTTTGTTAGTGGTGAGAGCGGATCCTGAAAAGAAACAACATGGGAGAGTTTATGTATGTGAATCTTTTTGAAAAAGTCAGAGTAAAGAGAGAGTTGAAGTTGTGAAGTGTTAAAAACGTGGAGGGGGAGTAGTTGTTTTCCTCAAGAATAATTCATCTCTTTTTTTTCCTCTTACTCATCCCAAGAGGGCTTTATTTGGAAATTTTATACGGTAGGTTTGACTACCAACATGAAAAAGAAAAATGTTTTAAGGAAGAGATAGGTATGGGATGTGATACGCGTGGCAGATGCTCAGTGGATGGAGAGAAACAATGTTTGTTCTTCATTTTTTTTTTGAATTTTTAAAATACCTTTTTTTGGAAATTAAATTAAAAACAAATAACACAACATAAACTCAAATTAAATACTCAAATAATTATATTTAATTCTATCGATTATTTCACTAAAAAACAAAAATTAAAAGGGTCAAAATGAATAAAAACTGAATGCAAAAATGCTTGGAAAAAGAATATCAATGCACTAAAATAATTAGCATGAAATATACTTTCGAAAAATAAACAGGTTTTGATCGAATTTCGAAGTAAAAAATGTTGGGTTGAAAAGGCTTAGATGGATCAAAATGCAATCGTAAAAGAAGTCGAAAAAATAACACGAGCACGGCAGGTTAACCTACACAAATTGTAGATCAATAAAACTGACGCCTGCAAGCTTGATCTATAAATTTTTTGCCTGCTAACCTTGGGTCGACTTAAAAAGATGCATGAGGCGATGAACATACATGAAATGCAACTAAATGAATTTTTTATTTTAAAACAGAATGAAAGTTGACTAAATTTAGAATTTTATTGAACTAATGAATGACTAACTAAACTACTATGCAAATGCTTCGATGAATGAATGCTTGAGAGAAAATTGGGGTATGACAGCTGTCTCTATTTTAACATCTTTAACCGGGGGATATGAAGAACTCTTGTCTTCAAAGTATTATGGTGAAAGATTGTTTAAATACTAAACAGACCCAAATTTTGTCCCTGGATGTAATAGAATGATGCTCATGAAATGATGTATTGTGATTAAGAATTTCCCTTGACTTTTTAATCATCAGATGAAATGGATGAAATGTGGTTAAGAAAAACTCTTGTTTTCTTAAACATCAAATGGACAATATTGTTGGTGTAAGCCCTAGAGGCCAATACTTTTTGGTACTTGTATCGAATTATTTATTAATAATAAAAGACATTTTCTTTATTATGTTTGTTTAATAAAGTCCCTAGAATAGATAGTCCGTTTAATGTATCAAGTATGACTTAATCATGAGATCACATTAAACATAAGGACACTATTCTTAAAGTATCTGTAGTCGAGCTTTATTGTGAAGTGGGATAACATTAAAGCATTAAGACTATTATGTTTGTAGACTGATGATCACATCTCATGGATCATGGATAAAGAGTTATCAAGTCTTAAACATAGGTATGAATATTAAGAGTAATATTTATACCGGATTGACCCGCTATGAGAATACTATATAGAAAGTTATGCAATGTGTCATAAGTTATTCTCATGGTGATAATGGTGTATACCACTCTTCGACCTGAAACCACTATGGACCCTAGATGTAGAGTCGAGTGCTTTATTGCTGATCAAACGTTGTCCGTAACTGGATGACCATAAAGACGGTTGATGGGTACTCCACGAAGCATGCTGAGGGACATGAGTGTCCTAGATGGAATTTGCCCATCCTGTGTAACAGGATAAATGTCTATGGGGCCAATATTGAACTGGACAAGGGTGACACGGTCTATACCTTGTGTTCAATATAGACATAAGGGCAAAGGGGTAATTATACACATAATTATTATCACAGGAGGTTTTGTCAGATCACATGACATTTTCGTGTCTTGGGTAGCAGTGATGTGTTGCTAGATACCGTTCACTGTTTATTATGTTAAATGCGTGATTTAATATAATTGCCAACGTCGCGAAAACCTACAGGGTCACACACAAAGGACAGATTGATGAGAAATAGAGTAACTAAGGAACACCGTAAGGTACGGTGCACTTAAGTGGGAGACGAAATATGATAAGGTACCAAATACTCAAGTGATTTTGGCATATTATGAGATATGGGCCATAATACACTTAAGTGGGCTTTTTAGCTTGAAGCCCACACAAGTGGTTCTATAAATAGAACCCCTTGGGTAGAAGCATTGACACTCCACTCAGACTCAAACTCAAGTGAATACTTGGAGTTTCATTTCCCTCTCTCTCTCACTCAAAGCCTTCATTCGTACCAGCTAGCACTGAGATTGAAGGAATTCGTTCGTGTGGACTGAGTAGAGACGTTGTCATCGTTCAACATTCGTGATCGCCCCCGTGGATCTGTATCCAAGGTTTTGATCGTTACAAGAGATTTGCACCAAAGGTTTGAATCGCCACAAGAGGTAACGATTCTATCACTGATCATGCCCATTCGTAAGGATCACTAAATGGAGAAATTTTTAAATTCCGCTGCGCCTTGGATGGCAATTCTCTTACAGTGGTATCAGAGCCACTTACGAAACCATGAATCTGATAACTGTTTTTGTTCTGTAATAATATGATTAAAGACAGAATGAATCAAAGATTAAATTGATATCGATCAAGTCATATATATGATATATGTAATCTTGATGCAAAATACATTATATATGATATAGTGTTCTCGTTTCGTTCATTCAAACACTCAATGATTGTTTTCCTTTGAGCGATCAATGGTCATTTGCTTCTTGATCCGACATTAGTATGGTGAAGCAATGACATGTTGATCAATCATACTGAATTAACAATCAAGATGTGTTTGACAGTCTGAAATTGGTGCATCAGGGTTAGTGACGGCACAAGGGTTGTGTTGTCAGAGAGTTATGCGATTGGGGTTTGACTGCACAAGAGTTGTGCTTTCTAAACACTTTTTTTGGAACAGTGTTAACCGGTTAACGCGTATGGTTAACCAGTTAACGAAATACGGAATAAATTTTTTTGAGTTTTTCAACAGTGTTAACCGGTTAACGCATTTGGTTAACCGGTTAACGCAAGGCGGAAAACAGTTTTCCAAGACATTTTCAAACAGTGTTAACCGGTTAACGCATTTGGTTAACTGGTTAACGCATTTGGTTAACCGGTTAACGCAAGGCAGAAAACAATTTTTTTTAGATTTCAAACAGTGTTAACCGGTTAACGCATATGGTTAACCGGTTAACGCAAGGAAATTTTCACCCGTTCGGCTAACTCAGTGCTTTAAAAGTATCAAGTGTTGATACGAAAAGCGACATCGATTTTAAATGAATTGTTCATTAAAATATGGTGATCGGTCGTCAAGATTTAATTTGATTTTAATTAATTAAAGGAATTCATAATAATAATAAAGTGTTTATTATTGTCTTGTGGTGATCAGTTATGGCCTTAGTATTCCTTTATTTTGTTTTGGGTTTTAAAATACGACCTGCGTGTCGTGCCTCTCTCTTTATCTCCCAAATGTAACTTCTTTTCTCATCTCACTCCCTCGTATGTAAAACGAGTTTCTTTTGTAATGTAATGATATGAAGAAAGCAAAGAAGTCAGTGCCAAAGGAAGACAACCTTGAAGATCTTACTTAGATTGTTGTAGGTTAGCTTAGGTTCTCTCATTGGCTTGGGAGAACAATTGCGCTAGGGGCCATAACTGTTTCATTATGTATGTATGTTGATGCATGTGAATGTATGTTGATGCATGTGAGAGACGGTTTATATGATAAACAAGCCGGTGAGATCAGAAAATTACAATTCCCTCAAATTAAATATTAAGTTTATGCTTTCCAAGCTTTAACACTCATCAAGACTAGTATCGGATAATGTAGGTTTCGCCTACGCGAGGTGCATGTTCCGTAATTAGTAAGGTGCGATGGGATAATTGTAATATCCAACTGTTAAAACAATGGGTCAAACTTAACTAAACAAATTATAATAAGATTATATATGTTTAGAAGCAAGAGTTGGGAATAATCCATATGATGGATTGGAATAAGAAGTTATTCATCCAACTGAAATTTTCGAGAGTTGTATGAGATACAATTGGAAGGAGTTCCTACCTAAATAACCTAGTTTTGTGTAATCCGCCTACGCGGACTTAGAACGAAGTGAAACATGGATCTCGACCCACTAGAAAATCTTCCAACGGAATTTTCCGAATCAAATGATGAGGATCATTTGTTTTGAGTAAAATAGTGGGAGCATATTTAATTAAAGGCCTAATTAAATATGTCAATGATACTTATATTTTCATTAATTCTTATGTAGATTACCATGACAACAAACACCTCTAACAACATCTTGCGATCGATCCTTGACAAAGAAAAATTGTCTGGGACAAATTTTCTGGATTGGCACCGAAACCTGAGGATTATCCTCAAACATGATAAAAAGCTGTATGTCTTGGAGACACCTGTTCCTGAAGAGGAACCTCCTAGTTCTGCACCTAAGGCAGAAAGAGATGCTTATAAGAAGCATGTCGATGATGCCAATGAGACTGCTTGTCTCATGCTAACTACCATGAACTCAGAATTGCAAAAGCAACATGAGAACATGTCAGCGTTCGATATGATCGAACACCTGAAGATGCTCTATCAAGAGCAAGCAAGGCATGAGAGGTTTGAAGTTTCAAAAGCCCTTTTTCAAAGCAAGTTAGCTGAGGGAGCCCCTGTAGGTCCCCATGTGCTCAAAATGATTGGGTATGTGGAAAACCTTGAGAGATTGGGCTTTCCCCTCGAAAAGGAACTTGCGACTGATTTGATCTTGCAATCGTTGCCAGATAGATTCAGTCAATTTGTCCTAAATTTCAATATGATTGATATGGACAAATCTCTTCCTAAACTGCTCGCCATGTTAAGAACTGCCGAGAAGAATCTGAAGTCAAAAGGGAAGTCCATTCTGATGATCGGAAATGGAAAGAGACAGAACAAAAGGCCCACTAAGCAAGGTGATAAAGGGAAAGGCAAGGAAGTTGCCAAACCCAAACCCACCGTTGCTACTTTAAAGCCTAGTGGAGGCATAGCAAAAGCAGGCACCTGCTTCCATTGCGGTAATACCGGACACTGGAAGAGAAACTGCCCAAAGTACCTGGAAGATAAGAAGAATGGAGTAGAGACTTCAACTTCAGGTATTTTTGTTATTGAAATTAATTTATCCACTTCTGCATCATGGGTATTAGATACTGGATGCGGTTCTCACATTTGTACAAATGTGCAGGGACTAAAAAGGAGTAGAAAATTGGCGAAAGGTGAAGTCGACCTACGAGTTGGCAATAGAGCAAAGGTTGCTGCTTTAGCCGTAGGAACTTATGTATTGACTTTACCTAGTGGTTTAATAATTCAGTTAGAGAACTGTTATTATGTACCTGCAATTAGCAGGAATATTATTTCTGTTTCTTGTTTGGACAAGTTTGGTTTTTCATTCATAATAAAGAACAATTGTTGCTCAATTTATTTGAATGATATATTCTATGCTACTGCACAAATGAACAATGGACTATATGTCCTTGATCTTGAAATGCCTATTTATAACATTAATACTAAAAGGATGAAACCTAATGAGTTAAATCCAACTTACCTCCGGCATTGTCGATTAGGCCACATAAATGAGAAACGCATTTCCAAACTCCATAAAGATGGACTCTTAGACTCTTTTGATTATGAATCATATGAGACATGCAGATCTTGTTTAATTGGAAAGATGACAAAGTCTCCATTCACAGGAAAAGGTGAAAGAGCTAATGATCTTTTGGCCCTCATACATACTGATGTATGTGGACCACTGAACATACCAGCCAGAGGAGGTTTTCAGTACTTCATCACATTCACTGATGATTTCAGTAGATACGGTTATGTATATTTAATGAAACACAAATCAGAGTCCTTTGAAAAGTTCAAGGAATTCAAGAATGAAGTACAAAACCAACTAGGTAAGAATATTAAAACTCTTCGATCAGATCGAGGTGGTGAGTATTTAAGCCTAGAGTTTAATGACCATCTGAAAGAGTGTGGGATCCTATCCCAACTCACTCCTCCTAGAACACCCCAATGGAATGGTGTATCTGAGAGAAGAAATCGAACCCTGTTGTACATGGTCCGATCCATGATGAGTCACGCCGATCTTCCAAACTCCTTTTGGGGACATGCACTATTGACAGCAGCTCACACACTTAACCGTGTTCCATCCAAAAAGGTTGAAAAGACACCATATGAGATATGGAGTGGTAAGAAACCACATATGTCTTACATGAAGATTTGGGGTTGCGAAGTTTATGTGAAACGACATATTTCAACTAAGCTTGAGCCCAAATCTTACAAATGCTTATTTGTGGGGTATCCTAAAGAAATAAGAGGGTATTACTTCTACAATCCTTCTGAGGGCAAAGTGTTTGTCGCTCGAACTGGAGTTTTCCTAGAAAAGGATTTTATTTCCAAAGGAACCAGTGGGAGGAAAGTAGAGCTTGAAGAAATTCAAGAATCACAAAGCATCGATACACCTATGGAGGAATTAGAGCAGGAAACACAAGTGGTTGTGGAAGAGCAACCTGCTCAAGTAGAACAAGACCAGCGTAGGTCAAGCAGGATACGTCACCTACCTGAGAGATATGGATATCTCATAACAGATCAAGGTGATGTATTACTCATGGATCAAGATGAGCCTGTGACCTACCAAGAGGCCATAACTGGTCCCGAGTCTGAGAAGTGGCTAGAAGCCATGAAATCTGAAATGGATTCCATGTACACAGACCAAGTTTGGACCTTGGTAGAGCCTCCTGTAGGAGTTAATCCTATAGGATGCAAGTGGGTCTTCAAAAAGAAGACTGACATGGATGGTAAGGTACATACCTATAAGGCAAGAATGGTTGCAAAAGGATATAAACAAATTCATGGGGTTGACTATGATGAAACCTTTTCACCAGTTGCAATGCTTAAATCTGTTCGGATTTTACTTGCTATCGCTGCATATCATGATTATGAAATATGGCAGATGGATGTCAAAACTGCTTTCCTTAATGGAAATCTTCTTGAGGATGTGTACATGACATATCCTGAAGGATTTGACATACCAGAAGAAGCCCAAAAGATATGTAAGCTACAAAGATCAATCTATGGATTGAAGCAAGCTTCCAGAAGCTGGAATCTTCGTTTTGATGAGACGGTAAAACAATATGGATTCATCAAGAACGAAGATGAGCCTTGTGTCTACAAGAAGGTTAGTGGGAGCATGATCGTTTTCTTGGTATTATATGTAGATGACACATTACTCATTGGAAACGATGTCCCTACCCTACAACAAGTAAAGTCTTGGTTGGGGAAATGCTTCTCTATGAAGGACCTAGGTGAAGCAACCTATATATTAGGAATCAGAATCTATAGAGATATATCACAAAAACTGCTTGGCCTAAGTCAGAGTACATACATAGACAAAATGCTGAGACGCTTTAATATGCATGATTCCAAGAAAGGATTCATACCTATGTGTAGCATCGCGAAAAACAACCGGCGGGAAAAACACAGAGCCCCCACCGTGCGTTATTCATCCCAAAGGAGGGAAAGGAAACGCTCGAAGTAAACCTGAAAAAAGGAAAGGAATGGTCTTACGACCATAGATTGCAAGGTACGGGAGTCGGTTACGCAAGGGGAAGGTATTAGCACCCCTCACGTCCGTCGTACTCGACGGGATCCACGCTCAAAAGAATAGGATAAGGTTGCTGATAAACTGCTCAAAGAATGCACACACTGGAATAAAAACAGGAGAAAGAAAACGGAGGAAGGGGACTCGGCAGGATGTCGCATCCTAGGCCTACGTAGTTTGTCAGACACAAACATCAGAGTCGACGTAGTTCGGGGAAATGGGGAACATGCTCGCTAGGACATCGCATCCTATGCATACGTATCCTCTCTAACCAGAGAAAGAATCAGAGCACTCGTAGCTCGGCTAACGCACGCCAAAACAAAACACCGAAAAGAGACGCTGAGATGTCAAACAAAACACACAACAGGAAACGGAATGCCAATAGATGGACTTGCATCCAACTCCGAACAAACAAACGCAAACAGGAAACAGAATGCCAATAGATGGACTTATATCCGACTCCAAACGCACCCAAAAGGAAACAGATTGCAACGAGGGCAAGAGAAAAGGAAGGTCTCGATCGCAACAAGGGCGAGAGAAAAGAATCGCAACGAGGGTGAAAACCAGCAAGGATTAAATGTTAGTCGTCAGTCAAACTCGGCAAGACATCGCATCCTGTGCCTACGTATCTCATCTGAACATGAGAATCAGAGTTGCCGTAGTTCGGCTAAACTATTTCTGTTTGTTTTGTGTTTTTTAGGTGAACGGCGTTACTACGCAGTCTACCGGATGCTCGACCTTTGGAGACTTACTCACCTGTAGTAGAAGGAGTTAACGTGTCCTTAAGAGAAGATAGAGTTTGTTTGTGTTTTAGGAATGCTCATGCAAGAAAGGAAGTCCTAGACGAAGGAACCGTGCTACCTTAATTGACATGCAAACGAGAGACTATACGAAGTCTAGCAATCCTATGGGGAGACTATAAGCGAGTCTCATAAGAGAACAACAAAACTGGAAACAGAATGCCAATCAATGGACTTACATCCAACTCCACACAACAAATAGGAAACAGAAAGCCAATCAATGGACTTACATCTAACTCCTCAAACAAAGAACAAGCGACAAATGCAAACACACAAAATGCAATCATCACACTCTATATACAAACAAGAGGCTCAGACAAACGGTTGGGCTGTAGTCAAGAGGGGTCATATCAACCTCGACAAACAAGCCAAAACTGTAGGGGTGTTCTGAAGCTCTTAACCACTAACATTGAGAGTTAGGGTGAAGCTGATGAAAGGAGATGAGGATGAGACCTCATGCTCTTAACCCTGGCCTGGGTGATCTCAAATCAAAGAATGTGTGGGGATCTAGAAAGAGGGACCCTATTCCACTTGACTGACTCTATACAAGATCTTGGGTGTTTATTCAAAAGCATCAGCACGTAGTGCGAGCATAATGAACGACTCACTGAGTAACAGGGGATTGACTGCTAATCCCTTCTATCTGTCAATTGCCTCTTCACTTAGGAGGACTTATCAAGTAACATGCCTCACTTGGAGGTCTTTAGCACAAATGTAAACAAATCACAATCATTGCCTCTTAAGGAGGACTTCAGCCAAATGCCTGCCAAAAAAGCGACAGGGCTTCCAGACTACATGGAGTGAGAGAGTGGTTACCTAGGTGGTATATCAACCACAAACCAAAGCAAAGCTCAAGCAAGAGCTAAAAGCGACTAATGTACCTGTACAAAAGCCAAACAGTTAACAGTGTATTCAGAAAACCAAACAGGCAACACAGTGTAACTTTTCAATATGTACACAATGCAAGTCACAAGTGCAAGCACTCAAGTGAGTTCATCACATCACTGGACCTACAACACAACAAGGGTTAGTAATCAAAGCAAATGACATCTCAAATAATGAGGCCACACCAACCATTAGTGCTAAATACCTGAAACACAAAACACAATTGGTGAGAACAAACCACTAGTACAAAGACTAGGGTCAAAGGCAAGTCAAATGACCAAAACAGAAGTCAACATTTCATATGAAGCATGTTCAATCAAGCAAGAAGAAAACCTCAAAAGGACCAAAGCCAAATCAAAGGACAAAGCCACCAAATGAACAAAATGAAGCAAATGCAAGCAATGTGATCAAAAATGGACATCCAGAATAGAAAATCCACATTAAAACAGAAATGAATCCAATGATCATGAAAATCTTTATATGCACCAAACATGTTATGAATGAACATCATGCCAAAAATTAAATCCAGAAGAGCTCATATGATATGTAAATGAAAATGCACAAAAGCAACATCCAATATGTGACACAAATTGTCACACCACATGTTCATGTGTCCAAAACAGAGATGGAATATGATAAAAATGCCAAACAAAAACTCAAAAATCATGTCACATGTTAGGATCAGGCATGTCAAATTTCAAGGCAATTGGATAAACCATGATCATTTCACAAATCAATTAGCACAACATGTCATTTTGGCATCATGTTCAAATAAGCAAGCACATTTAAAAATCCAGCAATACAAAAATCAGGAAATAAATGCTAAAAAAAACTAGACATTAAAATGAACATGTGGAAAAAAATTTGGATTAAATTGGATATATACACTATTTTTTATGATATTTTGAAATTTGATGAAAATAAAAATGAATTAACATGAAATAATGTGGAAATGATATTGAAAAATGGAAAAAACATCAACATGCACCAGGCGGAATCGAACCAAGGCAAGGCAGGGTACAACGCTCAAGTGAGAAAACAATTGGAATAAATGGAAATATGTAAGCGCAAGGTTCGAACAGAGTACATGAAGGTTGCAAGCGCGTTCAAGCAAAACGCAGCGTTTGGATAAGTGAAAACAAATGGAATTAAAACATGGCAAGGTTCGAACCGAGGACTCAAAGGTTAACGCGCGCCTGAACTGAAACCCTAGGTCACGAACCAGATGGCCGGAATAGTTATTCCGGTCGTCTTCTCCGGTTGCATCGTCGGTGGAGGTTCCAATTTTGTTTCCAGAAACTAACATGCCATACATGGATCGAAAGGTCTTGTTACCAGGAGTAAGAATATCACAATTATTTCACCTAATTCCTAACGAATCAACCGGATCGATCAAAAACATATTGAACATCAAAAATTCAAATCATCATATCTAACTCATTTCTTGACCAAATCATGAACTAATTATATCAGCATCATCAGCATCAAAAGGTCTATCTAATCATGTACAGAAAATGGAGAAAAGAGGTGATCGAATTCCAACCTTCTTGAAGTGCAGTGAGTTGAAATCGTGGCTTCAGGTGCTATGGAGCTCCAGATTCACTTCTTTATGCGTGCCTTGAGGCTTTGTGGAAGAATTGGCAATGGAAATGGCTTGAATCTTGCTTAATTTTAGAAAACCAACTTCATGAACTTGCACTTGTGGAGCTCGAATATGCACTATATTCTTCAAACCAGATGATGAATCTTGCTCCAAACTCTTCCATGATCATGAATGTGGAAAAAAACTGATGAATTGTATGAAGAAAATTGAAGTTTGAAGTGAGAGAGAAAATGGAGGGAATCTTGAATTCTAGATCTAGAATGTGTTGTTATGGCAAATGCAGTTAGGATTAGGCTTATATATGAAGTGTTAATCATGCTGAAATCAAGTTTAAGCTTTGGTTAATTGGAAATTAATGAGAAATAAGGTGTATGACCAAAAATACAAATGTGAGGTGGCAAGGCAAATATGCATGTGAACAGTGCCATGCAAGGTGCATTTTCACTTAAAAACATCCAATGAACATGATGGAATGATCAAATGGCTTGTATGATTCACCAATTTTGAATTCTTCATTTTCCCTCCAAAATGCACTTGAATGGACAAATGATCATGAGAGTTCTTTCATGCAATGAAATAGTTGATTTGGAATCTCTTGGTCACAAGAAGCATTTTGCAAAAAGAGTGGACCATTTTGGAGTTTTGGATCAAAAGTTATGGCACTTTGAAGTTCCAAGCATACTTTGCAATCATTTGTTCATAACTCCTCAACCATTTATCAGATGATCGTGATATAGGACTTTTTGAAAAGAGGAGAGAAAGATCTTCAACTTTCATGTTGACCAAAAATCCATTTGAAGCTTCTTTGATTTTGTAAAATCAAGTTGAATATGGTCCAAAAACTTGCCATTTTTGGAAACTTTGAATTACAGGTCACTTTCCATTTTTGGAAACTTTTGATTTGACTTCAAAATCTTCAAGATAGATGTTTGAAATGATGAATAGACCTTGTATGAACATGAATGATATGCTTCCACTCACTTCCCCAACTCAAAGCCCTCAGTTGACTGCATAATTGACTTGTATGGTCCTCAGATGACCTGGAAATGTACTGATGAATTTGGGCCTCTACCACTTGGTAAAGTTGCTTCAAAATGAACCTTGGCACATATAAGCTCTATATAAGGATCATGTGGCCTTCATCTCAAGGAAAAACTTGCTCTTCTGTACAAAGGATCCTCTTGATGCCAAATCTTACTGCCATGGTACAATGCAATATGGAATGATAAATGTCCTAAAAAATGAATGAATGCATGAAAGAGGAGGGCAAATTTGAGGTGCTACAGCTGCCCCTATTCAATCAACTGAGAACCTGAACGGATGAAACCAATGGCTATCATACTTTCCAGGTAAACAGGGATTGAATACCAAAAGAACCGGAGAATTTGCACTCTGCAGGTGACGAAGTGAAGGAAAGCGAGGCCATTTATCGATGGCGGCTTCAAAACAGGATTTGATATTTTCCGATATCAAAGAAAGTGAGGCCATTTACCGATGGCGGCTGGGGAATAAAAATTGATATTTACCGATATCAAGGAAAGCGAGACCATTTACCGATGGCGGCTTCAAAACAGAATTGATATTTACCGATATCAAAGAAAGCGAGGTCATTTACCGATGGCGGCTTCAAAACAGAATTGATATTTACCGATATCAAAGAAAGCGAGGCCATTTACCGATGGCGGCTTCCACTGGGGAGGAAAAACATGTTTACAATTGAAACAAGACCAGTCATTTACCGATGACTCTACTGAGGAATTGATATTTACCGATATCAAAGAAACGCTTCACGACCGGACATTTATCGATGACTGGGAAGGGACTCGATGTTTACCGACATTGAACAATGATGTTTAGGAAGCGAAACAAGACCAGACATTTACCGATGACTGGGGAAGAAAGGATACACGACCAGACATTTACCGATGACTGGGAAGGAACTCGATGTTTACCGACATCGAACAATGATGTGTACAGACACCAAGGAAAGAACACACTTATGATACGGAACCATTTACCGATGGTCGTTATGCGGTCGATGTTTACCGACATCGAAAGATGATGTTTACCGACATCAAAAAGAAAGGACACACACGGGTGTTGACAGAACAAAAATATTTTAGACACCATGAGAGGCATGCCATTTACTGATGGTCAACGATTGGGATTCGACGCTTACCGACATCGAAAGATGATGTTTACCGACATCAAAGAAAACAGACCTTACATGGATCAACACGACACTTACCGATATCACAAGGATGACATCTACATATGTCAAAACAAGGCAGACGCTTGTCGGGGACTACACTAGGGAGATAATCAAGCTTCCCTTTCACGGACGGGTGAGGAAATAAATCTCTCTGGGGATTATCAATTCTGAATGCTGCCAAGAGCAACTGCTGCAAATGTGCTATACGGATGTTGAAAAATGATCCGCCTCTGCCGGGGATATGATCCAATCTGGCTTAACACATGTATGCATATGTGTGAGTTTTCTATGGCGTAATGCTCCACATTGAATGGAAATGCTACGCGATTTGAAAATGCAAATGCAAATGATAATTACTATATGCAAGATGCAAAGGGAGGGAAACTCCTGCTGGGAAAAAAACGGTCACTTTGCTGAGCACGCGACTCTTATTTGATCTTCCAACTCCGTGGGGAGACACAACAACTCTGCTGCGGATATGACATTTACTATTCTGACATTCTCGGAACGGCAGAGAAACCAACTCAACTGGGGAGTCACTTGTTGGGAAAACACCAACCTCTCGACCATGCTGGGGAATAGCACTGCTGTTGGGGAAAGGATAACCCTCACTGGGGACGACCTTCACTGAACCCGATTTGCTTGGGGATTTCATTAGGGAAAACAACCTTCACTAAACCCGGTCTGCTTGGGGATTTCACTGGGGAAAACAACCTTCACACACCTCTGTTAGGGAAACAGCAACCTTCAGACTGGCTGGGGAAATAACACTCTCAACCCTGCTAGGGGAAACAGCAAACTCCAGGCCTGCCTGCTGAGGGAAACACCGATCTAGAAGCTGCTGGGGAGATAAGTTATGAACCTGCTTAGACGACCCAACTTCTTACCCGACTAGACAGTGTTGAAACAACAGGGTCTTCCTTCGAACAAACTTTGGCTTATCTGCTTCAACCAACAATCAAAGATAGTAACCTGCAAAACAGCAAGACATACATGCCCCAGGGGGTCGTATGGACAAAATACACTCAAGTGTACTCAACATTCAAAATGATTTTCAAATGTTTTATCTTTCTGCACGTCATTGTATAGCATTCATGTTTTTAGATGCAATGTTTATCAAAAACTCGGACGTTTTTTGCAAACAGAACAGTAAAATAAAAAACAAGAGAGCAATTTGACTGAATAACGACTTTTATTGATTGAAAATGGCCTATAAAGGCAAATACATCAGGAAGCAATTCCTAGGAAGAGGTAATTGCGCCAAAAAAAGGAAATAAACTATCCTATTGGCAATGTGGACACGGCATTCCACTATTTTCCAATTCTGTTATGACTCACAGATCCTTAATTTCCCCCAAATTCCTTGCTTTCTGAGAAGAATGATTGGACCGATCACATCCTTCAAGATGGTAGACACTGAAACGCGATGAAGTACAGATAATTCAGACTATAGTCTTTGCTTTAATCCCTCTTTTGCCTGGACCGCCTTTTCAGGTTTTCAATCCACTGGGATACCCATTTTTGCCTAAGCCGCCTTTGCAGGTTTCCGACTTACCGGGTGTACACATTATTTTTATTCTTTATCCCTAACTTTTTCCCGAACCTTTTCTTTTTCTCTTGGTTCGCCAGGATGCCCATTTTTGCCTGGACTTTTTTCTTTTTGTCCAGCGGGTCAATTTACGCGAAGTATTTTTTGACTACATCTGAATTCACAGGGGACGGAAAATCTTCACCATCCATAGTTGTAAGCATCAAGGCTCCTCCAGAAAAGACCTTTTTAACAACATATGGACCTTCATAATTCGGAGTCCACTTGCCCCTGTTATCTGTACCTGGAGGAAGGATCCTCTTCAAAACTAAGTCACCTGTCTGATAGCTTTGAGGACGCACTTTCTGATCAAAGGCCTTCTTCATCCTCCTCTGATATAGTTATCCATGGCACACAGCTGCCAATCGCTTTTCCTCGATAAGGCTCAACTCATTGAACCTTGTCCGGACCCATTCAGCTTCGTCTAACTTGACATCCAACAGGACTCTTAGAGAAGGAATCTCCACTTCAACAGGTAGGACTACCTCCATACCATACACAAGGGAGTAAGGGGTTGCCCCGGTCGAAGTACGTACTGAGGTACGGTACCCATGCAAAGCGAAAGGCAACATCTCATGCCAATCCTTGTACGTAACGACCATCTTTTGCACAATCTTCTTAATGTTCTTGTTTGCCGCCTCTACAGCACCATTCATCTTTGGTCTGTAAGGAGAAGAATTGTGGTGTTCGATCTTAAAGTCTTTGCAGAGCTCTTTCATCATCTTGTTATTGAGATTCGAACCATTATCAGTGATGATTCTCTCAGGAACCCCATAATGACATATAATTTCCTTCTTAATGAATCGGGCAACCACTTGTTTGTTAACATTAGCATAGGAAGCTGCTTCCACCCACTTGGTAAAGTAATCGATCGCGACTAGGATGAAACGATGTCCATTAGAAGCAGTAGGTTCAATCTTCCCAATCATATCGATGCCCCACATCACGAATGGCCAAGGAGAATTCATAACATTCAGAGGGTTTGGTGGTACATGCACTTTATCTGCATAGATCTGACATTTGTGGCACTTCCGAGCGTATTTGAAACAATCGGATTCCATGGTTATCCAGTAATAACCGGCTCTTAACAACTTCTTGGCCATTGCATGACCACCAGCATGGGTACCGAAAGACCCCTCGTGTACTTCCTGCATCAACATGTCTGCTTCGTGTCTAACCACACATCTGAGCAGAACCATGTCAAAGTTCCTCTTGTACAACACATCGTCCTGATTCAAATAAAAGCTTCCAGCTAGCCTTCTCAATGTCTTCTTGTCATTCTTTGACGCTCCTTCAGGATACTCCTGGCTTTTGAGGAAATTCTTAATATCATAGAACCACGGCTTCTCATCAATAACAGACTCGGCTGCAAACACATACGCAGGCCTCTCGAGTCGATTCACAGCAATGTGTGGCACATGATTATGCCAATGAACTTTAATCATGGAAGACAATGTGGCTAAGGCATCAGCCATTTGATTTTCATCTCGGGGTACATGATACAACTTCACGGTTTTGAAGAAAGTCAGGATCCTTCTGGTGTAGTCTCTATAAGGAATCAAATGCGGCTGATGAGTATTCCAGTCTCCATTGACTTGGTTAATCACTAGAGCGGAATCTCCGTAGATGTCCAGGGTTTTGATCCTTAAATCGATGGCTTCTTCAATCCCCATGATACAAGCCTCGTACTCAGCTTCATTGTTGGTCACTTCAAAAGTCAATCTGGCAGAAAAAGGTATCTGTGAACCTTTAGGATTGATGAGTACTGCCCCAACACCATTTCCATTCACATTTACCGCCCCATCAAACATCAGCGTCCACTTGTCATCGGGATCCGGTCCTTCCTCGACAAGAGGCTCTTCACAATCTTTCATCTTTAAGTACATGATGTCTTCATCGGGGAATTCAAACATCATCGGCTGATAATCATCAATTGGTTGCTCAGCAAGGTAATCAGACAGAATACTATCCTTGATGGCCTTTTGCGACGTGTACTGGATATCATACTCTGTTAGAATCATCTGCCAATGAGCCAATCGTTCGGTAAGGGTCGGCTTTTCAAAGATGTACTTTATTGGGTCCATCTTAGAAATCAACAAGGTAGTATGGTTCAACATATACTGTCTTAGTCGGCGAGCAGCCCATGCCAAAGCGCAGCAAGTTTTCTCGAGCAGTGAATATCTTGTTTCACAGTCGGTAAACTTTTTGCTAAGGTAGTATATTGCATGCTCTTTTCGACCAGACTCGTCATGTTGTCCCAATACACACCCCATCGAATTCTCTGTTACTGAAAGATACATTATCAGAGGCCTCCCAGGAACTGGAGGTATAAGAATTGGAGGTTTCTGCAGATATTCTTTTATCTTATCAAAAGCTTTTTGACAATCATTGTTCCACCTGATTGCTTGATCTTTTCTTAGCAATTTGAATATCGGTTCGCACGTAGCTGTTAGGTGAGATACGAACCGTGCAATGTAGTTCAACCTCCCTAAAAACCCACGAACCTGCTTTTCCGTTCTTGGTTCAGGCATTTCTTGAATAGCTTTTACTTTCGCTGGATCAACCTCAATCCCTTTCTCACTGACAATGAAACCTAACAGCTTTCCGGATCTCACTCCAAACGTACGCTTATTTGGATTCAGCCTCAGTTTGAACTTTCTCAATCTTTCAAACAACTTCTGCAAGTTTACCAAGTGCCCCTCTTCTGTCTGAGACTTTGCAATCATATCATCCACGTACACTTCAATCTCCTTGTGCATCATGTCATGAAAGAGAGTCGTCATAGCTCTTTGGTAGGTAGCACCGGCGTTCTTCAACCCAAATGGCATCACCTTGTAACAGAATGTGCCCCAAGGTGTAATGAATGTTATCTTCTCCATGTCTTCTGGCGCCATCTTGATCTGATTATAGCCAGAAAATCCATCCATGAAAGAGAAAATCGAGGACTGAGCAGTGTTATCGACCAATACATCAATGTGAGGTAATGGGAAGTCATCTTTCGGACTGGCTCTGTTTAAATCTCGGTAATCGACACACATCCTGACTTTACCGTCCTTCTTCGGCACGAGTACGATGTTGGCCACCCAAGGGGGATAATTGGTAACTGCCAGAAAACCCGCATCCAACTGTTTCTGAACCTCCTCCTTGATCTTGACAGCCATATCAGGACTAGTTCTGCGGAGCTTCTGCTTTACCGAAGGACAATCTTCTCTGAGAGGTAGCCTGTGCACCACAATATCTGTATCCAAACCAGGCATATCTTGATATGACCATGCGAATATCTCCACATACTCTCGCAGCATTTCAATCAGCCCTCTCTTGACCTTTTCCTCTAAAGCAGCTCCTATCTTGATCTCTTTCCTGGCGTCCTCAGTACCAAGGTTAATGACTTCCAACTCTTCCTGATGAGGTTGAATGACCCTTTCCTCCTGTTTCAATAGTCTAGCCAATTCTTTGGGGAGTTCACAATCTTCTTCACCCTCCTCTTCGGCTTGGTAAATGGGATTATCGAAGTCATACTGAGCCATAACAGAACTGTTTCTAATGGAGTCCGCAAGATCAGTTCTGCACGAACGATGTTTAATGCCTTTTTTAGAAAAGAATTCAAGAAAGTCACAAAAAACAAAAAACATTGCCATTTTTATTGTTTCGAAAGTGAAAGTAAAAACAGAAAGACAGTGAGCACAAATTTGATTGCAAAACGTCCTTTATTAATGATAATCATTGAAAAATTCAAACATGATGTGGCCCTACAGTGAACCACTACGCCCCGGGCAGAGCGTAGGGTTTTTGTGCAAAATGAAAAACAAAAGAAAATTACTCTCTCTGAAGAGTAACTTGGACTATTTCTTCGGCAGTCCAATTGTTGATCGTCTCCCCTGGAGCACACGGGCGCACCCAACTATCCAGATCACCATCACTGTCACCGTCTTCATTGCTTGTTGCAAAGACATCACCATGATTCATCAATCCAGTGCTGGTGAAGGTACACGGCCCTTTCTGATCCTGAACACCCTGCTCTGATGACTGAAGAGGCTGATAACTAATGCCAAATTTGTCTTCCTTCACGGGCATATCAATCATCTTGCCCCAGCCTTCCGCATTACCTGAATTAATGACCTCTAGAGCTTGCTTATATGACGCAATCGAGGTGCCTGGCCTCTTCTGCTCAACAAAAGCTACCTTCTCAATATCGACGGTCTCAAAAGCTTGGCACAGAGTTTCATGAATCTCGCCATCCATCTCCACATATTTGAAGGAGGATAAATGACTCATAAGAATGTCCTCTTCGCCACACACGGTCACAACCTGACCGTTCCACACATACTTTAGCTTTTGATGGAGAGTTGAAGAAACTGCTCCGGCCCCATGTATCCAGGGACGCCCTAACAGACAACTATATGCTGGTTGAATATCCATCACATAGAAGACAATATCAAACACTTCCGGGCCGATCTTTACAGGCAACGTGACTTCACCAAAAACTGACCGCTTGGATCCATCGAAAGCACGGACAACAAGATCACTTGGTGTGAGGACAACCCCTTCAACATCAAGTTTACTCAGAACCTTCTTGGGCAACACATTCAAAGACGAACCGGTATCAACCAACACATGTGACAATACCGCGCCTTTGCATTCCATCGTGATATGCAGAGCTTTATTGTGATTGCGACCCTCAGGTGTCAAGTCTGAATCTGTGAACCCCAAACCATGTCTCGTGTTAACATTTGAAATAACACCTTCGAGCTGGTTAACAGAAATCTCTTGAGGCACATAAGTCATATTCAACATTTTCAACAAGGCGTTACGATGTGCCTCGGAACACATTAACAGAGAGAGAATAGAGATTTTCGACGGCGTCTGGTTCAACTGATCCACAATCTTATAATCACTTTTCTTGATGATTTTCATAAATTCCTCCACGTCTTTCTCGAAAGAACCCTCGGGCACTTCCTTCCGCACTGGTTCTTCCTCACCCACAACTTGTTTCCCTTTTGCTTTAGCAAGAGCCTCAGCATTGTTATCCTTTGGAATCTGTGGTGCAAACAGACGACCACTTCTTGTAAATCCTCCGGGTCCTCCTACATTATCTACAGTCGAACCCACTGTTACGGGAGTCTTATCTGACAAACCAATCGTCAGTGGAGCCTGATTTACCGGTCTGGTCTGATTTTCTGATCTTCTATTACTGCGGAAAGCATTGTCATATTGCCATGGAATTGCTCTACCATTCTCAAACGGTCTTCCACCAGAAGCAGCAATGGTGGTAGAAGCACCAACAGTTACCGGAGCAGATATGGTCACAGGAGTACCAATAGTTACAGGCACATTAACAGTTCTTAGAGCACGTCCAGGGCCTTCTGACGGTTTAAAATAAATAGTAACAGTTGTTACCTCTCCACAGTCTTTCAATACCCGACCAAACTGTAAGCAACCTTCATCCATCAATCCCTGGATACCTCTTTTCAACTTCCCACAGCCGTTCTCATGATTGTCACAATCTGCACAAGTCTCATCACAGCCCGGGAACATTCCCCCTTTAAGCAGACTTTCCTTCACCACAAACAACGAAGTCTGGACCTCATCAACGTCGACTACCAAGTCCAAAGCTTCCTCATCTTCCACACTGTTTACCCTAGGCCCTCCGTTCTAAGGCATAGGATTATTCACTACATTCGGAACAGGAGCAAAGTTAATCGCTTTAGCATCAATCAAATCCTGAACCTTATGGTGAAAAGCCCGACAATTCTCAATGTGATGCCCTGGTGCACCAGAATGAAAATCACACCGGACATTAGCATCATACCCAGCGGGAATCCTCGTTAAAGGAGCCATAGTACGAAGCTCAACAAACTTTAGCCTGAGCAGTTTAGGAAGTAACTCAGCATAAGTCATTGGCAACGGATCAAAATGACGATCTGGCATTCTCTGTCTAGGTTGGAATTGGCGTTGCTGTTGTTGTTTGTCATACGGTGAACTGACTTGGGGTGTTTTGCTTTTTAGCGCAATGTCGCGGATAGCAAGAGTCGCCACCGACTTTTCTTTTATCCAATAAGGAAAGGTGGAAAAGAACAGGAAAGACCTCAATAGATTTTGGGTTCGGGAGGTACATTATACAAAGGGAAGGTGTTAGCACCCTTTGTATCCATGGTTATCCATGGGCTCTTAATTGCTGGATCACTTATATTTTTGTCTGAAAAAGTGTTGGTGAATTGCTTAAAAATGTTTTGAAAAAGAATTTAACTTTGTAATGATTCTTGTATGAATGTATACAAAGTGGTTATCTCGTTTAGTTTTGAAAGTTGTTTAGAAAAATAGTTTGGAAATGTGTGAGGTGTAAAAAGTATTTTAGGTTATGATCCAGTAATTGAGAGTTATACCTTCCTGAGGTCGTTATGAACGTTTCCTATCCTTATGAGGGTAAAACTGTCCTTACTATTGAGAAGTAAGTAGTTTTACCCTTTGGATGTTTAAGGGTCATCGTAGGGTCATCGATAGGTCATTGAAGGCAACAGTTGTAAGGATACCTTAGCATTCGAAGGGACTATCATCATTTAACCGTAGGCTACACCGAAGGGTCATCGAGGGACAAAATCGTATTTCCGAAGGCAACATCCGAGGGACCAGGATTTATTTTATGATGATTTAACCGAAGGGTCTTTGCTAAGTGTATCCCTACATTCGCGGGACATGACCGTAATACCGTAATATCGTAAGGCAAAAGAGAGGTCCAAGATCACATATTTAAAGGCCATATTTTAACGTTAATTAGGTAATTAGGATGAATCTCCACATTAAAATCAATACATTAAAATTAATACATTAAAATTAATACATTAAAATTAACACATTAAAATTAATTCATTAAAATTAATTAAGCAATTTAGGGTGAGTCTCCACAAGGGTATCCCACAAATAAAGTGGAAGACCTAACGGCAATCTTTTCCTGGGACATATGAACCTTTGCAAAATTCAACAAACGGGTTAGCATACCAAATCAGGGTGCAATCGAGGATTACACCGCAAAAGAAAATACAGCAGCTTGAATGTCAGGCAAAACAATGCATAATTAACATGGAATAGATCAGGTTACGCATAGAACATAACAAATATCAATGGCTGTCCCGTTCGCCTCTGCCTCGCCTAGCGAAGGCCTAGCGAACACTCGCTACATGCTCGCTTAGCGATGTGCTAGCGAGCGGCTGCGGGTTTTGAATTTCAGAACAGTATGACTTCAACCTACGGCATGGCTTATGGCATTCAACACATAATTACATGGTTCAGCATTCACAATATTCAGCACACTTAAATTCACATGCAAAACCTCCAATATGTTTATGAATTCAATTATAATATCACATGCAAGTTAAGAACATAAAGCGGTATCACATGCAAATTAAGAAAATAAAGCGATAATAGTAATGCAAACCTGTTTGTAATCGAATTGTAACCTTGAGTTGGCCGATCGGATCGAATTGAACGGAAGTGACCTTGCTGCCGCCGGCTTTTCCTTCAGGGCTCCCTTTAGGGTTTTCCGCCTGTGAGCGCTAGGGTTTGCTTGCTAGGGTTCCCCTTTCCTCCTTTTTTTCGTCCCCTTTTCATTACTGAAGTGCTGGTATTTATAATGCCCTTTTTCATGACCTAATGGGCTCGGAATGAAGCCCGAAATTTTTTGTTGTCTGTCAGCTTCGCTAGGCGAGCTGGTAGCGAACGTTTGCTTCGCTAGGCGAGCGTGTAGTGAACGTTCGCTAGGCGAACGTGTAGCGAACGTAACGTTCGCTAGGCGAGCGCGTAGCCAACAGGCCAGTTTGGGCCATTTTCTGGATTGGGCCATTCGTGAGCTGGGCCTTCGTTCCTTTGAGATTAGTGTCATACAATGAGTCGGAATGCCCCTGAAAAATGTCTTGAACTATTGATGGGCAAATTTTGGGGTATGACAGCTGCCCCTGTTCAATATTCTTGAACCGAGAGAGTCAGAATGGTATGTGTCGTTCGTGGTCTGGAGGTGAAAGATTATTGAACACTAGAATGCCCCAACAATTTGCGCTTGTTCGTCAGTCTTGACGGAGATGGGCTTAAAGATGCCATCCAGGAAGTTTGATGAGGAGATTTCCAGATTCTGTCGTACGTTAGACGATATCTGGAGACATGGGTGTCACACCGGGTCGTACATCAGACCGTATAGTGAGTCATCCATTATGCTGTCGACTTCGCCGGGGAGTCGGATTATGCTATATACTGCTGGGGATAAGGGATCAGAATGGATCATACACTGGACCGTATCTGAATACCAGAGTGAGTTGTTCGTTAGGCAGATGACTTTGCCGAGGATGAAAAATCAGAATGGATCGTACGCTAGATCGTCTCTGAGTTGAAGATCCAAATGGGTCTTATGATAGACTGTATTGGAGTTGCAGGATGAGCCGTCCATTAGGCTGAATCTGATGATAAAAAAGGGGGTAGTCATACACTAGACTACACTTCAGAAATGTACCGTACACTAGGTAGCATCTGAGGAGACGAAGGTCAAATTGGGTCGTACATTAGACCGTATCTGAGCAGACTGAGCCGTCCATTAGGCTGAATCTGATGATAAAAGGGGGGTAGTCGTACACTAGACTACACTTCAGAAATGTACCGTACACTAGGTAGCATCTGAGGAGACGAAGGTCAAATTGGGTCGTACATTAGACCGTATCTGAGCAGACTGAGCCGTCCATTAGGCTGAATCTGATGATAAAAGGGGGGTAGTCGTACACTAGACTACACTTCAGAAATGTACCGTACACTAGGTAGCATCTGAGGAGACGAAGGTCAAATTAGGTCGTACATTAGACCGCATCTGAGCAGACTGAGCCGTCCATTAGGCTGAATCTGATGATAAAAGGGGGTAGTCATACACTAGACTACACTTCAGAAATGTACCGTACACTAGGTAGCATCTGAGGAGACGAAGGTCAAATTGGGTCGTACATTAGACCGCATCTGAGCAGACTGAGCCGTCCATTAGGCTGAATCTGATGATAAAAGGGGGTAGTCGTACACTAGACTACACTTCAGAAATGTACCGTACACTAGGTAGCATCTGAGGAGACGAAGGTCAAATTGGGTCGTACATTAGACCGCATCTGAGCAGACTGAGCCGTCCATTAGGCTGAATCTGATGATAAAAAAGGGGGTAGTCGTACACTAGACTACACTTCAGAAATGTACCGTACACTAGGTAGCATCTGAGGAGGCGAAGGTCAAATTGGGTCGTACATTAGACCGTATCTGAGCAGACTGAGTCGTCCATTAGGCTGAATCTAATGATAAAAGGGGGTAGTCGTACACTAGACTACACTTCAGAAATGTACCGTACACTAGGTAGCATCTGAGGAGACGAAGGTCAAATTGGGTCGTACATTAGACCGTATCTGAGCAGACTGAGTCGTCCATTAGGCTGAATCTGATGATAAAAGGGGGGTAGTCGTACACTAGACTACACTTCAGAAATGTACCGTACACTAGGTAGTATCTGAGGGATATAGTTGAATCTTGAAAGTAATTGATAAAGATGTCCGTCTGAATGGACCTTTGTTTTGATTGTATCAAGAGGATAATTAACCTGAAAAATAAAGTTAGCTTCATGCCATGTCATGATGCATGAGATGCAAATGTTGTATGCATGCGTATGCTGTGAAATGATGTAATGAGTGAATTATGCGTCTGGAATAAATGAGAGCATTGTATACATGTATATGTTATGAAATGATGTAATGTATATGATGCGGAACGAAAATTATATGTAGGTATGTGATGTGAAATGATGTAATGAATGAAACGTTCTTCCAGGGGACTCTACTGGGGAGATAAACCTCGATCTCCTGGTAGGGAGACACTGGTATCGATGCTCCGTTCTTCCCAAGGACTCTACTGGGGAAATAAACCTCAGTCTTACTGGTATCGATGCTCAGTTCTTAGCCGGGGAAACTCGATTTCTGTCTGATGGTAAATATTCAACAGAGCCTGGCTGGGGGTGGAAGAGATGACTAATCTGTCTGGTGATGCCAACCTCTTCTGGGGAATAATTGGCGTTGCCTGGGGAATAATGCCAATTTCTCCTGAGGAAAAACAAGCTTGCTGGGGAGAATAAGATTGGTAGCGGATTCATCGGAAGCATGGTTAGACCTTCTCCTTGATCCTAAATTCGGGTAGTAATTGTTATTGCCATTCCATGCATGTATTTTGATAAACATTGATCATATTCAAATGCATATATTAATTCAAATCAAATCAATGGACATTTATGCAAACAAAACAGAAGAGTAAAAGTGAAATAAAATTGCATTGATTTTTGAAAGAGGGCCTATGAACAGGCAATCTGTGTACAAGGAGACAAAAATCCTAGTAAGAGGAAATTGTCAAGAACACAAAGAGAAAGCTATGCAGAGAAAGTCCTATTGATTTTAATTCCACTACTGTCATCATGTCTTCGAGCATCTCATCTCCTGCTGGCGGATAGAAGTGATTGGCTTGTTCAGTTCCTTGAACTTGGTTGAAGCTGACAGAGAACGGGACATAGTCATACGCTTTAATCCCTAATTTTTGCCTGGACCGCCTTTTCAGGTTTTCAGTCCACCGGGATACCCTTTTTTGCCCAAGCCGCCTTTTCAGGTTTCCGACTTGCCGGGTATACGTCTTTATATATTTATCCCTAATTTTTGCCCGAACCCTTTTGGTTCGCCGGGATGCCCTTACTTTTGCCTAGGTACATCGACCTAGCGGGTCTCTGCTATGCGTAGTATTTTTTAACTATGTCCGCATTCACAGGATGCGGGAAGTCTTCGCCATCCATTGTAGCAAGTATCATGGTTCCACCGGAGAATACCTTCTTAACCACAAATGGCCCTTCGTATGTGGGAGTCCACTTGCCTCTGGGATCCCCTTGTGGTAGAGTGATACGCTTGATCACCAAGTTGCCAATTTGATACACCCGTCTCTTGACTCTTTTGTTAAATGCTTGGGTCATGCGCTTCTGATATATCTGCCCGTGACAAACGGCCGCAAGTCTCTTCTCATCAATCAAGTTTATCTGATCGAGTCGAGTCTGAATCCATTCATCCTCGCTTAAACCCGCCTCTTTCATGATCCTTAGAGAGGGAATCTGAACTTCCACTGGCAAAACAGCTTCCGTTCCGTAGACTAAAGAGAAAGGAGTTGCCCCTGTCGAAGTGCGTACTGAAGTGCGATAACCGTGGAGGGCAAACGGTAACATCTCATGCCAGTCTTTGTATGTTACTGTTATATTCTTGATATTGTTAGCAGCCTCCACGGCGCCGTTCGTCCTTGGCCGGTACGGAGAAGAGTTATGGTGTTTTATTTTGAACTGCATGCAGAGTTCAGCTTAATACCCTTATCAGTGATAACTCTTTCAGGAGACAGCAGGTTTCTCGAATGTATATTTGATAAGATCCATCTTAGAAATCAATAAAGTGGTATGATTCAACATATACTGTCTTAGTCGGCGAGCAGCCCAAGCCAAAGCGCAGCAAGCTTTCTCGAGCTGTGAGTATCTTGTTTCACAGTCGGTACCTTTTGCTAAGGCAGTGTATGACATGCTCTTTTCGACCAGACTCGTCATGTTGCCCCACACACCCTATTGAATTTTCTAACACGGTCAAATACATAGTTAGAAGTCTTCCTTCAACTGGTAGCATCAGAATTGGAGGTTCTTGGAGATACTTCTTGATTTTGTCATTCATCATTCCATACCATCTCTTGATTTTTCTTTTTTAGTAATTTGGAGATGGGTTTGCAGGTAGCAGTCAAGTGTGGAATGAATCGGGCAATGTAATTCGAGTGCCCCAAGAAACCTCTGACTTCTCTCTTGTTTATTTCAGTACCCAGATTTACAATTTCAATTGATTCCTCATGCGGCTGTATGGTCTTTTCTTCTTGTAGTACCAGTCTGGCAAGTTCTCCGGATACTTAACAATCTTCCTCACTTCCATCCTCGGCTTGGTAGATCGGATTTCAAAGTCATAATGAACAGTAGCAGAGTCATTACCAATAGGATCCAGAGTTGATATGGATCGGCAAATTGTTACGTGAGTGTGTGCAAGAAAACATAGCTTGTTTGAAAAATGACAGGAAAGATAAAGAGCGCAATATTTGAATGCAAAAAGTCCATTGATTTATTGAATATGAATATGCTTATGAAAATGACAAACCCTTAAAATTAGCTATTATGCCCCGGGTGTAGACACAATGCTTTAAAACACTAAAATAGCAATAACAATTACTCCTGACTAAAGGAAATCGGGATAGTGTCTTCAGTCTTCCAATTGTCGAGTCTGTCACAAATTGTTGGGGAAATCCAGCTATCCAAGTCATAATCGTCATCAGTATCTTCCACAGCATTGACAGTCTCGTCCTGATTAGGCAGAGGAGCAGTGATGACATTAGGAGTCTCCGGAGGATCAGAGGTAACTGCCTGTATCTTTCCACTTCGAATGCCGCTTTCAACATGTTCACCTGTTAATATAAGTTCAGTGAAACCCAAGGAGGAACTCCTCAAAAGATGGCTGTAGAATGGGTTAGTTAGTGTGCTCATGAACATGTCCACTAACTCTCTGTCAGTCAGAGGAGGTTTGACTCTGCCAGCCAAGTCTCTCCATTTTTGAGCATATTCTTTGAAGCTTTCTTTAGATCCCATAGTCATATTCTGCAACTGTAGCCGGGTAGGCGCTAGTTCAGAGTTATACTGGTAGTGCTTGTAGAAAGATGTCGCTAAATCAGTCCATGTGTGGATGTTAGAGCTCTCGAGCTGATAGTACCATTCTAACTGTGTGCCAGACAGGCTCTCTTGGAAGAAATGGATCCATAGTTTCCTATTGGTGGTATACGGCTGAATCTTTCTCACATAAGCTCTCAGATGCATTTGAGGACAAGATGCCCCATCATACTTAGAGAAAGCGGGGACCTTGAATTTGCGGGGAATGACCACATCAGAGACTAGACCCAAGCTTTCGAAATCCAGACCGGGCGCCTTCTGAGCCTCCACAGTTAGCATACGTTCTTCCAGCAACTTGTACTTGCCATCTCTTGGAGAGTACTGTTCATTCTCATAATCCTCATTGTCGTCCTCAGGGTTGAAGAGATCAACATTCTCATCTTCCGAATCTGTCTCTGTTTCCTCTTCTTGATCCTTCGGAATTCTGATTTTGACTCCTGTGGCCTGTCCTTTAAGCCTTCTTCCCGGGTTAATGTAACTCATAGGTTTCTTATCTTTCTTCTTTTCGAGCAAAAGAGCCTTCAGTTCCTCCTGCCCCTTGGATAAGCTTAGCATCATCTCCTTGAATTGAGCATTCTGAGTCTGGAGATCTTTGACAGTTTGTTCGAGATCCATTTTTCTGTTTGGAAGGAAGACCGTGAGAACACTGATCCCTTTAGAGTACCTGTTATGCAATGTTATGCTATGCAATGTATGAAATGTTTTCAAGGACTTTTGGAATTTAACTTTGCATAAACTACCAAAAAAAGGGGAAAAAAAAATTTTTGTTTTTTTTTTTGTTTTTTTTTTGTTTTTTTTTTTGTTTTTTTTTTTGTTGCAAAATAGAGCAAAGTTAAATCCCTAAGTCCTCGAAATGGTTAGTACAATGCCATGATGTTATGATGTTATGATGTTAAGTAAACAACAAGCACAAACAAGTCACACAACCATCATCCCTAGGTTTTAAGGCTTGCATGAGTTCCATAGGTAAGTACCCTCCCCACTGAGGTTTAGTTGGTTCAACCTGTCCTAGAATAGTAACCGGGTTCTAGAAGGATCTCAAATCATCGACCTTTCTTTAAGTCCACTTCAGTGCAACACCAAGTGGTTGACCAAAGCTTCCCTAAAGTCCAATCTCAAAGAGTGTAGTATCGAGTATCAACCAACTCCAGTCGGAACCGAAGTCAGTTATCTCACTACTTTCTAATGGCTAGGATGAGTCAATTAGGGTTCTAAAGGTCTGGTTAATGCTTTGATGACACCACGCGGAAGCCAAATTTTTCCTCAAATAACATGAGGACCATCAGGACAACCAAAGTGTCACATTAACCGTAGCCATCATTTTAACCATTCCAGTATACGCCGGATAGTCGCGATGATCTATTGCTACTTACCTAAGGTACACTAGATCCGGGTGTAGGATCTTTCACTCAAGCATAGGATACCCAAGCAATCCCTTAAAAGTAAATCAGACAATTTTAAATAAGTGATCTTGTTTTTAAGGTAACCTCTCTTTTTAAAGTGTCCCCAGCAGAGTCGCCAGTTCTGTCATACGGTGAACTGACTTGGGGTGTTTTGCTTTTTATCGCAATGTCGCGGATAGCAAGAGTCGCCACCGACTTTTCTTTTATCCAATAAGGAAAGGTGGAAAAGAACAGGAAAGACCTCAATAGATTTTGGGTTCGGGAGGTACATTATACAAAGGGAAGGTGTTAGCACCCTTTGTATCCATGGTTATCCATGGGCTCTTAATTGCTGGATCACTTATATTTTTGTCTGAAAAAGTGTTGGTGAATTGCTTAAAAATGTTTTGAAAAAGAATTTAACTTTGTAATGATTCTTGTATGAATGTATACAAAGTGGTTATCTCGTTTAGTTTTGAAAGTTGTTTAGAAAAATAGTTTGGAAATGTGTGAGGTGTAAAAAGTATTTTAGGTTATGATCCAGTAATTGAGAGTTATACCTTCCTGAGGTCGTTATGAACGTTTCCTATCCTTATGAGGGTAAAACTGTCCTTACTATTGAGAAGTAAGTAGTTTTACCCTTTGGATGTTTAAGGGTCATCGTAGGGTCATCGATAGGTCATTGAAGGCAACAGTTGTAAGGATACCTTAGCATTCGAAGGGACTATCATCATTTAACCGTAGGCTACACCGAAGGGTCATCGAGGGACAAAATCGTATTTCCGAAGGCAACATCCGAGGGACCAGGATTTATTTTATGATGATTTAACCGAAGGGTCTTTGCTAAGTGTATCCCTACATTCGCGGGACATGACCGTAATACCGTAATATCGTAAGGCAAAAGAGAGGTCCAAGATCACATATTTAAAGGCCATATTTTAACGTTAATTAGGTAATTAGGATGAATCTCCACATTAAAATCAATACATTAAAATTAATACATTAAAATTAATACATTAAAATTAACACATTAAAATTAATTCATTAAAATTAATTAAGCAATTTAGGGTGAGTCTCCACAAGGGTATCCCACAAATAAAGTGGAAGACCTAACGGCAATCTTTTCCTGGGACATATGAACCTTTGCAAAATTCAACAAACGGGTTAGCATACCAAATCAGGGTGCAATCGAGGATTACACCGCAAAAGAAAATACAGCAGCTTGAATGTCAGGCAAAACAATGCATAATTAACATGGAATAGATCAGGTTACGCATAGAACATAACAAATATCAATGGCTGTCCCGTTCGCCTCTGCCTCGCCTAGCGAAGGCCTAGCGAACACTCGCTACATGCTCGCTTAGCGATGTGCTAGCGAGCGGCTGCGGGTTTTGAATTTCAGAACAGTATGACTTCAACCTGCGGCATGGCTTATGGCATTCAACACATAATTACATGGTTCAGCATTCACAATATTCAGCACACTTAAATTCACATGCAAAACCTCCAATATGTTTATGAATTCAATTATAATATCACATGCAAGTTAAGAACATAAAGCGGTATCACATGCAAATTAAGAAAATAAAGCGATAATAGTAATGCAAACCTGTTTGTAATCGAATTGTAACCTTGAGTTGGCCGATCGGATCGAATTGAACGGAAGTGACCTTGCTGCCGCCGGCTTTTCCTTCAGGGCTCCCTTTAGGGTTTTCCGCCTGTGAGCGCTAGGGTTTGCTTGCTAGGGTTCCCCTTTCCTCCTTTTTTTCGTCCCCTTTTCATTACTGAAGTGCTGGTATTTATAATGCCCTTTTTCATGACCTAATGGGCTCGGAATGAAGCCCGAAATTTTTTGTTGTCTGTCAGCTTCGCTAGGCGAGCTGGTAGCGAACGTTTGCTTCGCTAGGCGAGCGTGTAGCGAACGTTCGCTAGGCGAACGTGTAGCGAACGTAACGTTCGCTAGGCGAGCGCGTAGCGAATAGGCCAGTTTGGGCCATTTTCTGGATTGGGCCATTCGTGAGCTGGGCCTTCGTTCCTTTGAGATTAGTGTCATACAATGAGTCGGAATGCCCCTGAAAAATGTCTTGAACTATTGATGGGCAAATTTTGGGGTATGACATTGTTGTTGTGGTTGTCCTCTTGGTTGTTGTTGTTGTTGAGTTGTTGGAATAGTTACGGCAGCAACTTGACGATATTGTGGTCCTCTGTTCAGATTCCTCCGATGGTGTACAACATTTGTCTCACCCTCTCTCCTTCTGGGTGCCCCCGAAAATGGTTTCTTAGAACTTGAAGAGCTTGAGGAACCGGGGTCTTGGATCTTTCCTGCTTTGATAAGACTTTCAGTTCTCTCTCCACAGATCACAACATCTGAAAAGCTACCAAACGGGCAACTTCCCATACGATCCATGAACACACCCTGCAGGGTCCCAATGAACATGTCAGTCAGTTCTCTCTCCAACATCGGAGGTTGCACTCTTGCAGCTAGTTCACGCCACCTCTGGACGTATTCTTTGAAGCTCTCACCAGTCTTCTGAAACAAACTCTGCAGCTGGGTTATGCTCGAAGCCATGTCTATATTGTGCTTGTACTGCCTCAGAAAAGCTTCACCCAAATCTCTCCAACTTCTGACAGATTCTCTTTTTAGGTCCATGTACCAGTCCAAAGACGCTCCAGACAAGTTGTCTTGGAAAAAGTACATCCACGTCTTTTCATCATCAGTGTATGCGGATATCTTCCTGTAGTAAGCTTGCACATGAGTGCGGGGACAAGAAGTGCCATTGTATTTATCAAAAGATGGCGCTTTGAATTTGTAAGGGATCCTCAATCCATCAACTAGACCCATATTGGTAACATCAAAGCCCAAAGAATTCTGGCATTCCATGGCACGGATCTTTTCAGCAAGGGCGTCAACCTTTCTATACCTCTCTTCCGTCCTTCCTACTTCATCATCATCACTGAGGACAGTGAACATATCTTCCTGTCTGTCAACCAAATGAGCAGGATGGCGGGCTGGAGCACGGGCCACTCGAGCATTAATAGTCTCTGCAACGATGGGTTGTCCATTGATTCTGATACCCCTCAATTCATCACCCACAACATAGTTATTGACAGGGATGGTGGCAGCAACGGTGTCATTAACAGGGGCTACTTCTGGCGAATTCCGACTGACAGGTGGAATCACAGCTTCTTGTCTCTGGGCCAAGGCTCGAAGTTCCTCTTGCCCTTGCACGACCCCTTGCATCATATTCATGAATTGGGCCATGTTGGCCCTCATCTCTACTAACTCTGCTTGAACCTGATCCATGCTCCTCTGTTGATTCAACCTTGTCGCGTAACGGTGCGGACGATGCTCAGCAATCCTGCCTAGGTCAGGAACCAGAGTGAGAAATCTTCTTCAAGAATGCCTGTAATGTAAGAATGATATGTGTATGATGCGTATGATGCGTATGCTGTTTTATCATGAGTGATCCTGAAAAAGGATATGCGTATGCGGGTTAACTCTTTTCTTTTTTATGCATTATTTTTTTGAAAATAAACATGCTATGATGCAAAATGATGAAGCCATGACAGGTTGGTTGTGGATCACAAGGCACAGGATCAGAACTTCAGCATCAGAACCAACGGTCACTAACAGAACAAATCATCGTCTGAACAAGTATCCTCAAATTCAACCCGGGGATCCGAGATAAACGGAACCCGCTGATAAATACCACGGACAAACCTCCGGCGTTCAGAAATAAAGATCCATAAATCCAACTGAACCATAGTCACCATCACAGAATCACTGACGGAACCTGTACTTGTAGGAATCAAACCCTCCCCTCACAGGTGAATTCTAGTAAGGTCATCCTAGGCGGATAATGGTCTCGACAATCGGGCAAGATACTCAACGGGTTTGCCCTTTCGGGTGTGCCGTTGTAGCTCTCATAAGATCATCTAAACCAAAGATCCGGGAAAGAACGGTCACCGAAGTCAACAACTCAAAAGAGATAACCCAACCTGAGTGGAATACTCCAAATGGAAGGACTCTCTCAAATGAACCTCGTCCGGCTGTGGTATGTCACGTCTCCGCATCATGTCATACAACATGTGAGGAAACATGAGACCACGCTAATCCTAGGTGTATACTCGGGCCTGGGTTTTAGCCCCACTCAGAACACCCACCCCAAATCAGAGGAACCAACCTGTCCAGAATCCAGCACAATGATGATATGATGCATGCAAACACATATGCAAATATATACAATCACAGTGTAATGATCAGAAATGTAACAAATAAAACAGTAAAAGCAACCAAAACTCTCCTAAAGAGCGCTAGGATTGACTCGCTTAGGGAAGTGTCCTCAGCAGAGTCGCCAGCTGTCGCATCGCGAAAAACAACCGGCGGGAAAAACACAGAGCCGGCACCGTGCGTTATTTATCCCAAAGGAGGGAAAGTAAACGCTCGAAGTAAACCTGAAAAAAGGAAAGGAATGGTCTTACGACCAGAGATTGCAAGGTACGGGAGTCGGTTACGCAAGGGGAAGGTATTAGCACCCCTCACGTCCGTCGTACTCGACGGGATCCACGCTCAAAAGAATAGGATAAGGTTGCTGATAAACTGCTCAAAGAATGCACACACTGGAATAAAAACAGGAGAAAGAAAACGGAGGAAGGGGACTCGGCAGGATGTCGCATCCTAGGCCTACGTAGTTTGTCAGACACAAACATCAGAGTCGACGTAGTTCGGGGAAATGGGGAACATGCTCGCTAGGACATCGCATCATATGCATACGTATCTTCTCTAACCAGAGAAAGAATCAGAGCACTCGTAGCTCGGCTAACGCACGCCGAAACAAAACACCGAAAAGAGACGTTGAGACGTCAAACAAAACACACAACAGGAAATGGAATGCCAATAGATGGACTTGCATCCAACTCCGAACAAACAAACGCAAACAGGAAACAGAATGCCAATAGATGGACTTATATCCGACTCCAAACGCACACAAAAGGAAACAGATTGCAACAAGGGCAAGAGAAAAAGAAGGTCTCGATCGCAACGAGGGCGAGAGAAAAGAATCGCAACGAGGGTGAAAACCAGCAAGGATTAAATGTTAGTCGTCAGTCAAACTCGGCAAGACATCGCATCCTGTGCCTACGTATCTCATCTGAACATGAGAATCAGAGTTGCCGTAGTTAGGCTAAACTATTTCTGTTTGTTTTGTGTTTTTTTAGGTGAACGACGTTACTACGCAGTCTACCGGATGCTCGACCTTTGGAGACTTACTCACCTGTAGTAGAAGGAGTTAACGTGTCCTTAAGAGAAGATAGAGTTTATTTGTGTTTTAGGAATGCTCATGCAAGAAAGGAAGTCCTAGACGAAGGAACCGTGCTACCTTAATTGACATGCAAACGAGAGACTATACAAAGTCTAGCAATCCTATGGGGAGACTATAAGCGAGTCTCATAAGAGAACAACAAAACTGGAAACAGAATGCTAATCAATGGACTTACATCCAACTCCACACAACAAATGGGAAACAGAAAGCCAATCATTGGACTTACATCTAACTCCTCAAACAAAGAACAAGCGACAAATGCAAACACATAAAATGCAATCATCACACTCTATATACAAACAAGAGGCTCAGACAAACGGTTGGGCTGTAGTCAAGAGGGGTCATATCAACCTCGACAAACAAGCCAAAACTGTAGGGGTGTTCTGAAGCTCTTAACCACTAACATTGAGAGTTAGGGTGAAGCTGATGAAAGGAGATGAGGATGAGACCTCATGCTCTTAACCCTGGCCTGGGTGAGCTCAAATCAAAGAATGTGTGGGGATCCAGAAAGAGGGACCCTATTCCACTTGACTGACTCTATACAAGATCTTGGGTGTTTATTCAAAAGCACCAACACGTAGTGCGAGCATAATGAACGACTCACTAAGTAACAGGGGATTGACTGCTAATCCCTTCTATCTGTCAATTGCCTCTTCACTTAGGAGGACTTATCAAGTAACATGCCTCACTTGGAGGTCTTTAGCACAAATGTAAACAAATCACAATCATTGCCTCTTAAGGAGGACTTCAGCCAAATGCCTGCCAAAAAAGCGACAGGGCTTCCAGACTACATGGAGTGAGAGAGTGGTTACCTAGGTGGTATATAAACCACAAACCAAAGCAAAGCTCAAGCAAGAGCTAAAAGCGACTAATGTACCTGTACAAAAGCCAAACAGTTAACAGTGTATTCAGAAAACCAAACAGGCAACACAGTGTAACTTTTCAATATGTACACAATGCAAGTCACAAGTGCAAGCACTCAAGTGAGTTCATCACATCACTGGACCTACAACACAACAAGGGTTAGTAATCAAAGCAAATGACATCTCAAATAATGAGGCCACACCAACCATTAGTGCTAAATACCTGAAACACAAAACACAATTGGTGAGAACAAACCACTAGTATAAAGACTAGGGTCAAAGGCAAGTCAAATGACCAAAACAGAAGTCAACATTTCATATGAAGCATGTTCAATCAAGCAAGAAGAAAACCTCAAAAGGACCAAAGCCAAATCAAAGGACAAAGCCACCAAATGAACAAAATGAAGCAAATGCAAGCAATGTGATCAAAAATGGACATCCAGAATAGAAAATCCACATTAAAACAGAAATGAATCCAATGATCATGAAAATTTTTATATGCACCAAACATGTTATGAATGAACATCATGCCAAAAATTAAATCCAGAAGAGCTCATATGATATGTAAATGAAAATGCACAAAAGCAACATCCAATATGTGACACAAATTGTCACACCACATGTTCATGTGTCCAAAACAGAGATGGAATGTGATAAAAATGCCAAACAAAAGCTCAAAAATCATGTCACATGTTAGGATCAGGCATGTCAAATTTCAAGGCAATTGGATAAACCATGATCATTTCACAAATCAATTAGCACAACATGTCATTTTGGCATCATGTTCAAATAAGCAAGCACATTTAAAAATCCAACAATACAAAAATCAGGAAATAAATGCTAAAAAAAACTAGACATTAAAATGAACATGTGGAAAAAATTTGGATTAAATTGGATATATACACTATTTTTTATGATTTTTCGAAATTTGATGAAAATAAAAATGAATTAACATGAAATAATATGGAAATGATATTGAAAAATGGAAAAAACATCAACATGCACCAGGCAGAATCGAACCAAGGCAAGGCAGGGTATAACGCTCAAGTGAGAAAACAATTGGAATAAATGGAAATATGCAAGCGCAAGGTTCGAACAGAGTACATGAAGGTTGCAAGCGCGTTCAAGCAAAACGCAACGTTTGGATAAGTGAAAACAAATGGAATTAAAACATGGCAAGGTTCGAACCGAGGACTCAAAGGTTAACGCGCGCCTGAACTGAAACCCTAGGTCACGAACCAGACGGCCGGAATAGTGATTTCGGTCGTCTTCTCCGGTTGCATCGCCGGTGGAGGTTCCAATTTTTTTTCCAGAAACTAACATGTCATACATGGATCGAAAGGTCTTGTTACCAGGAGTAAGAATATCACAATTATTTCACCTAATTCCTAACGAATCAACCGGATCGATCAAAAACATATTGAACATCAAAAATTCAAATCATCATATCTAACTCATTTCTTGACCAAATCATGAACTAATTATATCATCATCATCAGCATCAAAAGGTCTATCTAATCATGTACATAAAATGGAGAAAAGAGGTGATCGAATTCCAACCTTCTTGAAGTGCAGTGAGTTGAAATCGTGGCTTCAGGTGCTATGGAGCTCCAGATTCACTTCTTTATGCGTGCCTTGAGGCTTTGTGGAAGAATTGGCAATGGAAATGGCTTGAATCTTGCTTAATTTCAGAAAACCAACTTCATGAACTTGCACTTGTGGAGCTCGAATATGCACTCTATTCTTCAAACCAGATGATGAATCTTGCTCCAAACTCTTCCATGATCATGAATGTGCAAAAAAAAATGATGAATTGTATGAAGAAAATTGAAGTTTGAAGTGAGAGAAAAAATGGAGGGAATCTTGAATTCTAGATCTAGAATGTGTTGTTATGGCAAATGCAGTTAGGATTAGGCTTATATATGAAGTGTTAATCATGCTGAAATCAAGTTTAAGCTTTGGTTAATTGGAAATTAATGAGAAATAAGGTGTATGACCAAAAATACAAATGTGAGGTGGCAAGGCAAATATGCACGTGAACAGTGCCATGCAAGGTGCATTTTCACTTAAAAACATCCAATGAACATGATGGAATGATCAAATGGCTTGTATGATTCACCAATTTTGAATTCTTCATTTTCCCTCCAAAATGCACTTGAATGGACAAATGATCATGAGAGCTTCTTTCATGCAATGCAATAGTTGATTTGGAATCTCTTGGTCACAAGAAGCATTTTGCAAAAAGAGTGGACCATTTTGGAGTTTTGGATCAAAAGTGATGGCACTTTGAAGTTCCAAGCATACTTTGCAATCATTTGTTCATAACTCCTCAACCATTTATCAGATGATCATGATATAGGGCTTTTTGAAAAGAGGAGAGAAAGATCTTCAACTTTCATGTTGACCAAAAATCCATTTGAAGCTTCTTTGATGTTGGAAAATCAAGTTGAATATGGTCTAAAAACTTTCCATTTTTGGAAACTTTGAATTACAGGTCACTTTCCATTTTTGGAAACTTTTGATTTGACTTCAAAATCTTCAAGATAGATGTTTGAAATGATGAATAGACCTTGTATGAACATGAATGAGATGCTTCCACTCACTTCCCCAACTCAAAGCCCTCAGTTGACTGCACAATTGACTTGTATGGTCCTCAGATGACCTGGAAATGTACTGATGAATTTGGGCCTCTACCACTTGGTAAAGTTGCTTCAAAATGAACCTTGGCACATATAAGCTCTATATAAGGATCATGTGGCTTTCATCTCAAGGAAAAACTTGTTCTTTTGCACAAAGGATCCTCTTGATGCCCAATCTTACTGCCATGGTACAATGCAATATGGAATGATAAATGTCCTAAAAAATGAATGAATGCATGAAAGATGAGGGCAAATTTGAGGTGCTACACTATGCAACATGGCCCGTGTCTATCAAAAACACAATCCCCTTCAACTAAGGTAGAAAGGGATCGCATGAATAAGATTCCATATGCATCTGCAATAGGATCTATCATGTATGCCATGTTATGTACTCGACCAGATGTCTCGTATGCTTTAAGTGCAACGAGTAAGTACCAATCTGATCCTGGTGATGCCCATTGGGTAGCTGTCAAGAATATCCTTAAGTACTTGAGAAAGACTAAGGACTCATTCTTGATATATGGAGGTCAGGAAGAATTGGTTGTAATTGGTTACACCGATGCTAGCTTCCAGACAGATAAGGATGACTTTAGATCGCAATCTGGTTATGTGTTTTGCTTAAACGGTGGCGTTGTGAGCTGGAAAAGTTCAAAGCAAGATACAGTTGCTGATTCTACAACCGAGGCCGAGTACATTGCTTCCTCAAGTGCAGCAAAGGAAGTTGTTTGGATCAAGAAGTTCATTAGTGAACTTGACATAGTTCCTAGCATTGTGGATCCCATTGGTCTCTATTGTGATAACAATGGTGCTATCGCACAAGCTAAGGAGCCTAGATCTCACCAACGATCCAAACACATACTTAGGCGTTATCATCTCATTCGAGAGATAATAGATGGAGGAGATGTGAAAATATGTAAATTACCTACACTTGACAATATTGCTGACCCACTGACAAAGCCTCTTGCGCAGCAGAAGCATGATGGCCATACTAGATCAATGGGCATAAGGGGTATGCCTGATTGGCTCTAGTGCTAGTGGGAGATTGTTGGTGTAAGCCCTAGAGGCCAATACTTTTTGGTACTTGTATCGAATTATTTATTAATAATAAAAGGCATTTTCTTTATTATGTTTGTTTAATAAAGTCCCTAGAATAGATAGTCCGTTTAATGTATCAAGTATGACTTAATCATGAGATCACATTAAACATAAGGAAACTATTCTTAAAGTATCTGTAGTCGAGCTTTATTGTGAAGTGGGATAACATTAAAGCATTAAGACTATTATGTTTGTAGACTGATGATCACATCTCATGGATCATGGATAAAGAGTTATCAAGTCTTAAACATAGGTGTGAATATTAAGAGTAATATTTATACCGGATTGACCCGCTATGAGAACACTATATAGAAAGTTATGCAATGTGTCATAAGTTATTCTCATGGTGATAATGGTGTATACCACTCTTCGACCTGAAACCACTATGGACCCTAGATGTAGAGTCGAGTGCTTTATTGCTGATCAAACATTGTCCGTAACTGGATGACCATAAAGACGGTTGATGGGTACTCCACGAAGCATGCTGAGGGACATGAGTGTCCTAGATAGAATTTGCCCATCTTGCATAACAGGATAAATTTCTATGGGCCCAATATTGAACTGGACAAGGGTGACATGGTCTATACCTTGTGTTCAATATAGACATAAGGGCAAAGGGGTAATTATACACATAATTATTATCACAGGAGGTTTTGTCATATCACATGACATTTTCGTGTCTTGGGTAGCAGTGATGTGTTGCTAGATACCGCTCACTGTTTATTATGTTAAATGCGTGATTTAATATAATTGCCAACGTCGCGAAGACCTACAGGGTCACACACAAAGGAAGGATTGATGAGAAATAGAGTAACTAAGGAACACCGTAAGGTACGGTTCACTTAAGTGGGAGACGAAATATGGTAAGGTACCAAATACTTAAGTGATTTTGGCATATTATGAGATATGGGCCAAAATACACTTAAGTGGGCTTTTTAGCTTGAAGCCCACACAAGTGGTTCTATAAATAGAACCCCTTGGGTAGAAGCATTGACACTCCACTCAGACTCAAACTCAAGTGAAGACTTGGAGTTTCGTTTCCCTCTCTCTCTCACTCAAAGCCTTCATTCGTACCAGCTAGCGCTGAGATTGAAGGAATCCGTTCGTGTGGACTGAGTAGAGACGTTGTCATCGTTCAACGTTCGTGATCGCCCCCGTGGATCTGTATCCAAGGTTTTGATCGTTACAAGAGATCTGCACCAAAGGTTTGAATCGTCACAAGAGGTAACGATTCTATCACTGATCATGCCCATTCGTAAGGATCACTAAATGGAGAAATTTTTAAATTCCGTTGCGCCTTGGATGGCAATTCTCCTTCAAATATGATATTAGATGAGATAACATTCAACAATACTCTTGATTACTTAATCATGGAATGATGGATGCATTGAGATTAAGAAATGCTCTTGATTTCTTAATTATGAAATGATGACCGCACTAAGATTAAGAAATACTCTTGATTACTTAAACATCAGATGCAATGAATTAAGAAATACTCTTGATTCCTTAACCATGAAATTATGCGTGCATTGAAGCTAAGTAATACTCTTGATTACTTAAACATCAGATGCTACGCATATGCTTTGGGGAAACAAATTCAGTAGCTCTTGACTGAAAGTGGACTCGTCAAAAGATTAGAAGATTATGTCCAGTTTCTCTTGACTAATAGTAGCCTCTTCTGGGGATTAGAAAATCTTGTCCAGTGCTCTTGACTGACACTAGATTCTTAATGTTGACAAATCAGGCTCAGTTGCTTCTTGCTGACAATGTATCACAATAAACATGTAAACATGTTCCTCAACTCTATAAGGGATGTATAAAGCCATATCCAAATGTGATTGTTGGGGATGTAATCATATCCAAACACTTTCTTAGTGGAGATAGATTATTGGTAATATCGTATTCAAACTCCCTTCGTTGAAGATAGACGTACTCATCAAAGTTAAGTTCAGTCGTCCTTCGCTGAAGATAACATTTCTTGACTGAAATCATCTAAACACTTCCTTAGTTGAGATAAACTTTTGTTTGGGAAAACAAAGAGACTCTCTGGGGAATAAGCGCGCAGAAGACTTTTTGGAGATTAACTAAGAACAATAAGAGAATCTGGTATGTTAGGGACTCTTGCGAATCAGACTTATTGGGAAGATTCCTACCTGAGACAGTCTAGTGAATAGATGTCCGTCTTAGACAAATACTTCGAAGAGACCTAAGAGGATAACAATGCTAGGGATACCATCTTGGAAATTTTGTTGAAATGAGACTCGCTTGTGGAGATCATGAAACTTTTATGGAGAAAATTTCAATGGAAACTCTGTGGGGGAATATCTACCCGGGAAACCAAGCAAAAATTATGTTGACACTATAATTTACTTTAAGGAATATCAATCATTTTGCTGGGGAAGAAATCTTCGTCTTGAAGATCAACACCAGTATTGATTGACCGCTGAAAGAAACTTGTACTGAAGAAAATAAATAAGTCTACTCTTGAGAATAGCTCCAGAATCTTGATTTTACTGAGGATTGTATTGGACTTCATCTTGAGGTCCCCGAATCCTGGGTGAGGCTTATGCATGTATGTTATATGCATGATGTGCAATGTGCTTATGCGTTGCATGATATGCTTGAGTAAAGTGACGTGATTAATGCATGGATATTATTTATGAGATGATTGATCAATGCATGCGCATGTTATTTGATGTGCGCCAAATGAAATTTGGACTTTGAAGTTAAACTGCCATACGATAAATGACTTTGAAAAAGGAATACCATACGGAAACTGATTTTGAAAATGACAATTGTCAGACAAGAACTGACTTTATAGGGGATATCAGACGTGAAATGGATTTGGAAACTCAACTTCCAAACGAGAACTGGATTTGATTTAATTGTCAGACGAGAACTAACTTGAGAATTAAGCCGTCGTACGGGAACTGGGTTGACTACCAGACATGAACTGATTTTGAAAATTAACTACCGAATTAGAATTGGTTATCATACGGGAATTGGATTCCAATATTAACTTTTGGATGAGAACTGGATTTTATCGTGACTTCTAGACGAGAACTGGACTTTGAGGTACCAAACAAGGTTGGATTTTTTTTATATATGGGTGACACTATAATGCACAAGATGAAATGCATGATCTGATACAGGAGTTATGTTAGTACGTGTAAACATGATTGATGTCAATGCATGAGGATGCTCTGACTGTTTGAACGGTTAAGACCAAGAAGGGTTCTTGCAACAAGTTTCCTGTCAAGAAGATGTTATGCTAGCATAATTCCCCTACACTCATTTTGAACTTGATAGTTACTGATACAAAGTAGAATTTCGCTTGAACAACTTAAAGATATGGAGAGGACTTGTCTTTTTGTAGCCTACCATGCCCCAATCTATTAGGTCTCTGGAGAGGCTCGCCTCGAATGGATGTTTGGAAGCAGCTTGCCATAACCCGACCTTGATATGGCTTGCCCCAATGTTTTAAACTTTGAAGCAGGATGCCCCTGATTAACTGATTCTTTGAGGGATTTACCAATCCCTGGAGTGATTGCCCCAAATTGACTGAAATCTTGAAACAATTTTCCCCAAGCAGACTGATCTTTTAAGATATTTTCATATGACCATAATGTCTTTTGTTTGCTTTCATCTAATCGAAAGGGTCCTTAGATGGTTTTCCCCGGTCTGGGTCCTCTACAAATGACCAAATTCCTCATTGGCCGTTCATTGTTGGAACTTCCTTGATGCTAAACATTGAATTATGGATAAAATTATTTATTCAAAAATGGAAATTTTAATGCAATGCTTATGCAAGTTTTGAAATCTACGTAATTATTGAAATGATGTGATGTATAATGAATGGATCACTGGTTTATTCAAAGTGTGAAAGATGATGTTGGAACTTGATGCCAACACAAATGATTAGAAAATAGCTTAGGAGTCATATTAATGCAACCTTACCGAGTATGCTTTCAAAATAAACCTTACTTCAATTAGGTATTTTGCATGTTGTAATGTGACCTGGTTCATGGTTTTCTAAAAAAGGATACAAGGCTCATAAATTTAAATTTTAACCCACCCCTTCTTCGTGATGATCTCCAATCATATGTTCAGTTAATTCGACATAGCGTTCAACTTTTAAGAGAGTTTAAAGGTGAAAATGTTATGATGCGGGAACCAATGATGTGTTTTTTGCGATCCATCTTCTCGATTTTCTTCTTATCCCTAATTTTTTCCTAGACTATTTCTTTTGAGCCATCAGTCTAGCGGGATGCCCTAATTTTTGCCTACGTCATCTTTCAGATTTTCGACTTAGCGGGCATTCTTTTCCTTTCATTTTTTATATTTATGGGGGAAAATTGTATAACATTTGTTCACTTGATTTTTCTTTAAAGAGTTGTGACTTCAATGTTTTAAGGGTTCAAGAGAAACAAATGTTGTAAGCTTTTGAGTTCTCACTTCTTCTTCGACATCGTGTGCAAAGAGAGGATGCGGTTGAACCTCAAATGGAGTACTTTTTCTTGGAATATGAATGCATATCCAAATTAACCGAACAACTACCCAACCCCAAGTTAAGATTAAGGATTTTTTTTGTACATAAAGAAACACCAACTTCTAGGCTCAAAGGGGTTGACCAGTGATTAACTTCCTTATATCTTAGGTATTTATGAATTGAATTAATGCCTTAAATTATCAGCAAAGTTTTATTTGAAAGCATACTTGTAAGAAATTGTTGGTATTTGGTTTTCATCATTCTTCCTCTAATCTTTTCTTAAACAAAAGTTTGATAAAGAAACGTGAAGTGGAGAAACATTGATATTGCTTTTTCTTTTTATGAAGAATGAATATGTGTAGAGTGAATACAAATGGATTGATTCATAAAATGCATGTTCATTTCATTAATATTACAATTTAAACATAAAATAAATTACAACTAAAAATGACGAATATGGCCTGATGATTATCAACTATGAGGAAGAGCTTCCCTTTTAATTCATCCGGCTTCAGGGAATGCTTCTTGCAGTCTTGGCACTCACTTGAGTATGGGGTTGCCATTTACCACCAGGTTTCCTCCTTGAAGGGTTAAGTACTCCATGTTAATCAATTGTTGTACTTTAGCTTTGAAAGCATTGCAGTCCTCGGTCGAGTGGCCAACCGATCTAGCGTGATATCTGCATTGCACATTGGGATCATACCCAGGCGGGAATGGTTTCGGAGGAAGCTTAAGAGATTTGGGAACCACCAGCAAGCTTTGAACCAGATGTGACTAAAGTTGATTGTAGTTCATAGGAATTAAATCTCTAGGAGAATTCCTTCTTTCCAAATTATTTTGAGCTTTGTGCTGATTCTCATATTCACGGTCCTAGGCTCGCTAATTTTTATGAGGATCGACCCATGCCTGCTGGTATTGAGGACCGAGAAAGAGTGGATCCTGGCATTGAATAGTCGCCGCATACAAATGTTGACCATATGATACCTGAGATGGAGCTTGCGGAGCTTCCCAGATTGTATCAGCTTCATCTTCCTTTTGAGAATTGCTAGAAAATTCCTTCTCACTAGTTCGGTTACTTGAGGCGCCTTGGAGTTTTCTGCTTTTGAGACCGCTCTCGATGTACTCTCCAGATATCACCAGGTCAAATAAGCCTGATGACATAATGCCTATCATTCTTTCCAAGTATGGGCTATGTAAGGTACCCAACAACATATCAACCAGCTCCCTATCCAGTATTGGTGGTTGAACGCGAGCAACCAACTCTCTCCTTCTTTGGGCGTACTCCTTGAACAACTCGTTACACTTTTAAGAAAGACTTTGCAATTTAGTATGGGTCAGAGCCATATCAATGTTGTACTTATATTGATAGCAATCCAACTCCATGAAGGTCAAAAGATCTCTCTTAGTAAGTTACTTTTTGCCACTTTATATCAATCAATAGGTAGTGCATATTACAAACACAAACACCTCTCTGAAACCAACAAAAAATACCTTATTTATGGCCCCTTGTGGCTTTTACAACTTTGGTTGAATGCCACATTCAAACCAAAGCTAGAAATAACCATTTCGAAAGCTTTGATACAAGAGAATGATTGCAGGGGCATCTAAGGCACTAGACTTTCCCTAACTACCCCACATGACACTCTTTCATAAATAACGTTCATGAAGTATATTAATTTATTTATAGAGTCCAAAACCTTCGTCTCAACCATGGCACCAATTTTAGATAGATGCATTGGCCCAACTTGGTTTCGAAATAAGTTTCCTAGTGTGACTCCCTCTGTTGTTGCAATGTCGAATTCTATTTAGGCAACATTTTTGACCCCTACGCTTTTATCCACACACATTTCGATAATGCCCCGTCAGCCGAAATCCACTTTATTCATCCGACCGAGAAAGAGTCCCACTAGAGCTGAGATTAATTTGATAGAGGTATGCATGGATGATATGACAAGTATACCCTCTGATGGTATCTCAATAAAAGATCTACCAAGATTACTCCAACACTGAATTTCAAAAGGCATGACTTTGACTTCCTTATCCCGTCAGGGAAACATTTCGCACTGATAAGTTGAAGTACTACCGCTTCCATAAGAGTCACGACCATAACACTGACTAATGCATCCAACTGAAGAATGCCATCAAATGGATGTTTGAGAAAGGTAGTTTGTCTGAGCATGTCAAATGAAAAAAAAAGAGATAGGGATGAATCACCTAAAGGTAAATCCCCCTCGAAGACTGTAAATGTCGGGACTAGCAGAGAAATCAAGAAAGTCGGTAAAGGAAAATGCACATATATCGCCTCCATCACTAGAGGCGCACCTTGAGAAAATCTACCCTCAAAAGGGACCATGAAGAGAAAGATCGCCGAGATGATGACTATCTATAAAAAGGATGTGAGCACGTCGACAAAGGTTCCTGATCGGCCCATGTTGGGATTCCAGGAATCGGAGAAAGTCGGAGGTATCTCCAACGAGATTTTCCCCTGGTGATCACCGCCACAATGGGTTAGTTTGATGTCTCTCGGATCCTCATCGATGGTGGCAACTCCCGTGATATTATGTACTCAGAGTTGTTTGAGTAGATGGGCCTCGACAAGGACAACTTATGCTCGTATGAAGGTTACGACATCCAAGCGTTCAATGAGGCCACCTCCCGTCTATGGGATGCATAGAGCTTATTGTCTATGTAGGCGACGGGAATGACATACATGAAGTCAATTCACAAATACTCATCGTCCCCTTCCGGATTGTTTAAAATTGTATTCCAAGAATACCTTTTACAGCTAAGTTAGATATCGTCGTAATGCTAGTGCATCTGAAGCTAAAATATCACAATCTCTAGGAAGAACCGGCCACCATCAGTGCCGACCTAGAGGGGGCAAAAAGAATCGACCAAGCCCTCTAAAAAAGATCATGGAAAAGACATGTCATGGAGATTAATGTAGCTTCCCTCGTAGACAACTCGGAAGGATGAACATATGTTCTCCCAAAAGTGGCTAGACCAACAAAAGCTAGCAAATGGAATAAGCGGTAGCTAGCCTGCCTGATTATGTTTTCTTTGCCTTATTTATATTAAATATTCTGATTGTATAACCATTATTCTTATGTACATGGATATTTTACAGTTACAAATTAAACATGTCATTTTCTAAAATATTTGTTTCTCTCTATTTGTGCATGTAGACGACGATTCCAAGGTATGACCAACGAGCTTAAGGCCTGATACATCTAATAGTCAAGGATGCTTCCAGATAAGCTTTGTATATTTTTCTACATCAATCAATTCCACACCTAAAGTCATGAGTGTTATCAGAGACTTTTTGTACGTTCGACTACAACAATCAATTCCCCATCTAAAGTCGGGGGTGTTGTCGGAGACACTTTGTATGTTTGTCTACAACAATCAATTCCCCACCTAAAGTTCGGGGTGCTTCCAGAGACGTTTGATACGTTCGACTACAACAATCAATTATCCATATAAAGTTAGAGGTGTTGGTGGATACATTTTGTACACCCAGCTACAATAATTTATTCTCCACAAAAAATAACAGGCAACCCTCTTTAGCAGCTAGCCACTCTAGAGGTCGTAGTGGGTTTGACACACGTCTATCTTTGATCGAGTTTTCATCCGATATGGGAAAGGGGAATCGATATTTGACTGAACACAATCCTAATGACATCCAATTAACTTCGAGGACAGACCTCGTAAGTTCACAAATATCCAAAGCCATGTACTCAGGATCCTACAAATGCACCTCTAACAAGTAAATAATCATTTCAATTCAAAAATAGCAGTATACACACATTTATTATTTTATTACAAGGTATTTGACATGTAGTAAACACACAAAAAAAAAAAGGGCTAACTAAGATAAACATATATTCATATACATGTTTTCAATTTTTTAATTAAGAGTATTCTTTCATGTTATTTTGTATTTGTAATGTAACCGCTAATTTATCAAACACTTAAATTATCTTAACTTATCGATTACTGATCATAAATATGAGCTATTTTTATCAAATAAAAGTTGGTCAATAAAAAATGGTACTTCTAAGTCCTAAATCATAAAAATGAAAGAAAGTATGAGGTAATAATGTGGAGTTTTAAACCAAAATACCTTTTTTTTTAAAATACAAATTCCAAAATATCTTAAGTTGAAAAAAAAAATTCAAACTGTCTCTTTTTCTGAAAGATTCGTCTATTCATTGACCGAAAACATGAAACGAGATTTAATAAAGAAGAAGTTCGATCATTGAATATATATATATATATATATATATATATATATATATATATATATATATATATATATTTATTTATTTATTTATTTATTTTTCTTTTTCTTTCTGTTATCAATATCATGATCATTTCATTGGTCGATGCCCAACACACGCAACAAATAGAGGATACTCCCGGTCATTCAATGACCGAGTTCCTTCTTTAAATAAGATATCATAAATTTTTTATTTAAAAATAGGACAGTTATGAAAGTTATGAAATTTCTTTTTAAAAGTAAGGCATGACAGAAAAACAATTAATAATGTGTTTGTAGAGAGAGGAGAGAGAGTAAAATAAATGATAATAATGATTTATATCTTTTAATTAAAAAATTAAAAAATCCCACCAAGTTTTATACCCAATAAAACTCAAACTCAACGAAAAATAAATAAAGATTCTAAAAAGTATTTTGTCTTTTTTGTTTGCTTTCTTAATACCGAATCCGTATCCGCGTATCACGAAGGAGGCATCTGAGCCGTCGAAATCACAACCAAAAATAAAATCTAACACGCGTCACTCAGAGGATCATCTATTTTTTGTGTTTCCCAAAAGCCTCTAAACAAACGTAAACGTCTCTTTCTACTCCTCTTAAACGATTCTAGATCTTTCTCCACTCCACAACCACCCTCCTTCTCACACAAACCCTCCCTTTTCCCCTTCAATTCTCTCCTTCCGTGCTCGCGTGCACCTTCAGAAGCGGATTAGAAGATGGCCGATTGGGGTCCGGTGATAATTGCGGTGGTTCTGTTTGTGATTCTCTGTCCAGGTCTGCTGTTTCAAATACCAGGAAGAGGAAGAATAATAGAGTTCGGGAACATGCAAACAAGTGGTGCTTCCATTCTTGTTCACGGCATCATTTACTTTGGACTCATCACTATCTTACTCATTGCCATTGGCGTTCACATCTACACTGGGTAAAGTAAACTCATCGACATCGCACTGAATGGAAAGGGGATCTAGAATCTGGACGCATTTTGTTTTGCTTTCTTAATTTTCGAGATTGTCTTTATCTGTTTTGTAGGGCTTCTTTTCTGTTGTCTGTACTTTTCACGTGTATGTATGTATGTGCTTTGGAAGATGAATTTGATCTGTGATACTGTTTTTTTTTGTACTTGAAATCTGTTTCGATAATTTCTGTAACCCCACTTTCCCCTCCATAAAAATAAACAAAGGGATAAGGATGATTTTGTGACGGTGGATTTGCCTTAAATGCATTCACTTTCCTAACTTTTTCCATTATCGCCTTCTCACTTGAAAATTATTGAAAATAATACACACACGTAAACATCAAACAGAAGCAACAATGTTGACGTAAAATAAAATTAACGCATGAACAAATTTGTAGCAATAAATGAGAAAAATTCTAACATTACAAAATATTTTGATTTCCTTTTTTCTCATCCCTTTCTTTTTATGTATTGATAAGTCTAAAGTAGTCTTTGAGTATGCGTGTAAACCGTTTTAATTTTTTATATTTTAAATATTTGTAGGTATTAATTAAAAAGTATATGTAATTAACAATAATAAATATATTTAGTCATTTAACAAATTATATTTAAAGACAATCTTTGTGGAAGGACAAATAGACACAAATGAGATATTTAGGGACAAGGGCAAAGGGAGTAACGACTATTAAGATCAAATTATAATCTATTAAGATTGTGTAATTACATAATAAAATGCTAGCAATTTCATCTATAAGTCTACCTTCTAGAGGGAGTATTTTGTTTTATTAATCAATCTACAAAATTAAAAAAAAAATCAATTGAATTGAATTTTCTTTCGTTTTTTTTTGTCAAAGTAGCTTATGATTGAAATTTATCTTATAAAATCACTTGAATTCATCTTATAATGGAGAATAAGTGAGATGTTGCGGGTTGAAATTCGCGTCCCTACATTTGATGTCCCTGCAAAGCTACCAACCGAGTTGACTTAAGATCTTTTAAAGACATCTGTGTGGACCTTTTTTAAATTAGAAGTACACAATTCCGCTCTTTACTGCATTAATCACCGTATAATTCAATCTGGTGATTGACTGCACAACACGTTACATCATACACAATTAGTTTAAATCAATATTAATATATAAGAGTAAAACGCATTATTTCAGGTATTCATATTCATTTTGACTCACACATTACTCTTTATTTCTCTCACTAACTTGGCAGTTAGAATGCTAACTTTGTAGGTTAGCCCCTTTCAATTGTATTGGAAGCACAAATCCTATCTAACATTTCATCTCTAGTTCCTAATTGAGGAGTGATGTTGTTTGTAAGAATTCGACTTCTAATTTATGCTAATTTCACCCCAAAAAAATCATCTTCTCTCCACCAAAGATTCAAATATCCTTTTCTTGAAGTTTTATCGGTTTTATTCTTTGAAGTTTCAACGTCCTCCTCCAACAGATGTATCATCAGATTCATCAAGTATGATGACATACAAAATCACTCGATCCGTCATTCAACGACAAGTTGTTATTGTAGCCCCTAAAGCTTAACTTCTTCCTCCTCCTCCAGCAAAACACGGTATAGTTCTGGTGGCATCTTTTTCAGAACCTATACAACAATATTTTGATCCTCCAAGAGTCGAACAAGGAACATTCCAGGATCTTTTGTTCTTCAAATTCACACAACAATATCACAAAGGAAGACCATTACAGAGACCTTCTCCTCTACGTATCATACTTAGACATGAAATTATCCCCAAGCCTTCAGTTGTTATAGACAAATATCATAGTACAATGAGCCACAAACTTTCTAAACAACTTCTACAATTTGGTGCACTAGAAGAATTCACCATTCCTGGTAGAAAGGATTATCAGTAATGTATAAAACATTTAGTATGATTCACCAAGACACTGCATTGTACATAAGGCAACTTCTTCAGGCGATGAGGCCACCACGCTAAAGTCGGTTTCCGCTGGCATAACTATGACACAGAGAGAAGTCATGAAGTCACCATCTTGATACCAACACCAATGACGAATCAACATTCATACTACTCTCGAGGTCTAATTACCTCATCATCACGAACATGTCATCCCTAAAGAAGGAAAAGATATGTCACAGATGATTCAACTCTGGATACAAAGAAGAACTTATTATATGTCTGCATCCTTGAAAGTAGGATCCCAAAGTCTTTGTAAAAACCTTCAAAGATGCAGTTATGACAGAACTGGAGATCCAGACGAATATGTTGAGCATGTAGAGAATAATTTGGATTACTATGACACCTAAAAGGAGATGAAGTGCAATCTCTTTGCATAGACTTTGACCGGAGCCATAATGACATGATTATAAACCTTCCCCGATATGAGCATGGATTCTTGGAAGGGCCTACGTGATTCCTTCACCGTCTGGTTTACTGCCTGAAAGTGGAAACTTACGACCATGGTCGTACTCAGCATGATCAGTCAGCGAAAGAATGAAACCTTGTGTGAGTACACTAACTGCTTCACAAAAGTGGATGTAAGCATAAATGATAGGCTGAAATACTGGATGTTCAAGAATGTGTCAAGACCGCACTGCATGTACCGAGAAGTCTGCAGCTCGAGTGAGCCAATAATCTTAGTGATTTACTGAATATGTCTAAACCATATATTAATTATGAAAAAGAGTGTTGTGTTATTTATATGTGCAAGTATACATAGTCAAATAGTAGCAAGTGTTGTAAAAGTTAGAGTATTGATCCCATTGAGATTGTAGTAATTTAAGTTGATTCTCATTGTAAAAATTTGTGAATAGTCATGAGAAAAAGATAATAATAATGGTTGGTTGTCATGGATTTAGGTTGAGCAGTAGTGATTAAGATTAAAGAAGTTAAACCAATAATGAGAGACATGTTGGACAATAATTCATTTAATGATTTTTATACTTTGTGTGTGAATGATGAGATATATCATGACAAATGAGGCATAAAGTGATATAGGGGTATATGTATACAATATCAAAGCATATGCATTAAGTTAGGGGAACAAATATCTAGATATCGCAATAACATTAAAGCATATCTTGAATAACTTATTATTTCTCTTATGATTGGAGTCCTGTATACCTAAAGTGACTAATCTAGTGAACATGTCTCTCTTACTATTTTCAATAATATTTTACCATGAATTTCACTAGTTAAAAAATCTCTCAATCATTAAGAAACTTTTACCTATTCTTAAGGTGATTAGACAAATAAACAAATGTATATCAATATTTCACATTATAAAAATGCATCACTAGAATCACACCATCTAATACAAAATACTACTTTTCATTAAAATGCACATTTCTCAACATAAAAGAGTTTGGCTCATGGTGAGCAAAAGAAATACAACAACACAAGTTCTTAAAGTTAACATTTCTAAAAAATAATGAAAAGAAAATGAAAAAATAAGTGTAACACTTATACTTCTTGAAATCTTTAGTCAACAAGAGGTGAGTTATGTCGTGCCTAGTGGCATACCCCAATTTTGCCCATAAATTAATAAACTGATACGTTCATTGTAACATCTGTATCATCTGAATATCATAACGTTAATTTCTTTCTGAATAATGCTTAAAGTGTCGACCATAATAAAATTTCAGTTTTGTAGACATATCGGTTGAAACTTTTCACAATTGTGTAGAATTAGTGAGGGAAAATTTTCGAGATCGGGCTTGTAGTTGTCTATTTGATTGATTTACGATCCACATAGTTTAACTGGGTACTTTTTACTACGAGATTTGATATTTATCTGTCTGTTTTATGGAAGCATATTTTCCGTAGATTATTTCAATGCATTCATTTTACTTTTTCGCCCATTTTTACGTCCGATTTTTATCCATTTTAATTCCTTTTATTTTATGTTCTTTTGTTAAATATCAAGAAAAAATAAATAGAGATAAATAAATAATCATTTTATTTTTATTAAAAAAATTGAATTTTATTGAATTTTATTCTTTTAAATTTTTTTTTATCTTTAAAATATCCAAGGACTTTTTTTTGCAATGAATTTAATTTTGAAAAATCATAATTTGCTTATTATATTGTGCAAACTCTTTTAGCCGTTGGATTGATGTTAATCAACAACTCACAATTATTCTCATCATTTTCAGTTGGATCACTATCCATGTTTATCTCTGATAACCAAATTACAATCTCATTTCAACAAAGTTAACTTCAACAAACACACCTAGATGCAATCCGAACCCTCGATTAAACATTTTTTTCACATGGATCACTAATTAGTGCAATTCTAACCATTCTTCATTTTCATTCTAACTCCCTCCAAAACTTGCCCTCATATTTCACACAAATTTGAATTCACTTACATTCATCTTATCCTATTTAAACAACATCATATCACCATAAAAGAAATAGGAAAAAAATCAAAAGGATAACATATTCACTACTTGAATTTTCCTCAAAAATGAAAAATAATTGAAGAATTTGAAAGAGGAGAAGGAAAGGATTGAAGAGTGATTCAGATCACGTTGATCAATACCTATTTGAAATTTCATCAGAGGGTGTATACATGAAAATTTATGGAACTCTACATTCTTTTATTATATAAATATTTTCATAAATCTATTGTTCTATGATAGTGCATTAGTATACAAAAAAGAAAAAGCTATACTCTCTTTATTTTGAATCTTTCATTCACACATATATAAAATGACTCAACTTTACTTGAGATACTTTGTGAAGGTTGGTGATATAATGCTGCACTGATATTGAAAAACAGTATTTATGTCCTACACTTATTTTTTTTTAATAAAGACTCATATAGTGATAAAAGGAAAGGCGTTACAAAAAAAAAAGATCAAGTTAACCCATCAATGATAAGAGAACTTAAAGAAAGGTATGCTTAACCTATTCTTTACAAAATCATTCTTAATCAATACTACGGAAAACACGAATAATGACGGTTACAAAACACATATAATGATAGTTGCACGTTCGTTGTTAGGTAATGTGTGATTGTATGTGTGTTGGTTTCCACAACGGACGTGTGACCAAGCTAGGTAGCACGCTACCTATCACAACAATTACTTTAAACAACCATTGTGATATACTACCCCGGCATGATGTATAAGCAAAAAAGACAAGTTTTACGTTTATCACAATTACTAGTATACCCTCAATAAACTTTATGTTTTATGAGATGCATTTATTGAGGGAGACAATAAACTTAATGATGAAGATTGTTCAATTTCTCAATAAACTTAATGATTTTATGTGAGAGGGACAACACAATTACTAGTATACCCTCAATTAAATTGTCTTCTAGTAACAATAAAGTAATTAATGCAATGATACTTTTGGAATAAAGATATTAAATGTACTTAGATTTGTTGACATTTGCTTATATTTAAGGCCAAAAAAATTAAAAGACTTTTGTTTATAAATAAGGCCGGAGGGAGTATAATTAATATTTCACCACGGTTATAGAAGATAACCTTTGTGAAAAGTACCCTGAGTTTATTAGAAAATATGTAGATTGCTTATTTTTCCCTACACCTCATTAAACATATACAACCATTAAAATTGATGTAGAAGATAATAATTTAAAAAATTAAATTATTCTTCAAAAATAACTTAAACGAACCATCATTATGTTGACTAATTCGGAATCATCATCATCACTATCATCATTAGTATTTTAATCAATGATAAAAATTATTATGATGATAATGATGAAGATTGTTTAATTTCTCAATAAACTTTATGTTTTATGATATAAATTAATAGATAACGAATGGTTGCTTTGAAGAACCTGGGGCAGTAAACCAAGTTCTACGTGTTAAAAAACAATAGATGAATTATGAGATGCATGCATTTTAAAAAATATGTATGATCTAAGTTGCATTTCAAATATAACTTAATTTTAAAATTATTATTTTCTATATCATTTTAAATGAACGCATGTTCAATGAAGGGTTAGTGAAACAAACAATCTACATACATTATAATAAACTCAACAACAACATACATTATCAATAACAACATTTATCAACAACAACAACAAAATCATGAACTACATACACTTATCAAGAACAACAACAACACGATCATTTATGAACAACAACAACAATAACAACAACATGTATCAACAAAGCAACAACAACATATATTTTATTGAAAAGATTTGTGCAATGATCTGAAGTTGATATACTTTGTGTTGTTATGAAGAAAAAAATACAAGTTTGATAAAGCTTCCAAAACCGTATTTCCAAAGCAACAACAACATATATACTTTGTGTTGATATACTTCTTATATTAGTTTTTCATAGCAACACAAATTAAACCATTTATGAACCACACTTATAGTATGAGTTTTCTTGAACCAGATTTCGAAATATAAACAACTATTAGAATATTAATTTGTTTTGAAATAATAAACTAGCATTAATATAAACGGAAACATGACCCAAAAGGGAAGTAAATCATGCCAAATGAAAAAACACTTTTTAAGAAGAACCAATGTCATACATGTAACAGATATGAAAAATGTAAGAAAGTTAATGGAAAAGATTATCTTTTAGTTTAAAGAAGGTTATCAGGATGAGTTCGTTGCATTGGAAGAGATAAACGTTAGGGTTTTGTTTTGAGAAAAAAGGAAGAAAATATATCAAAATCATGGAAGAAAGCATATGAAGAAGAAGACGAAATAGAAATCATATGAACTTGATTACCTTTAAGTTTGAAGATGCTAATGAGGTCGAGTTCGTTGGATGTGAAAGAGAGTGTTGTTAGGATTTCGTTAAAAAAGTGATAGTTATTCTAAGAAAAAATTTGATAACTTCGTTTATATATATATATATATATATATATAATATATATATATATATATATATATATATATATATATATATATATATATATATATATATATATATATATATATATATATATATATATATATATATATATATATATATATATTCTAAGAAAAAATTTGATAACTTCGTTTATATATATATATATATATATATATATATATATATATATATATATATATATATATATATATATATATATATATATATATATTCTAAGAAAAAATTTGATAACTTCGTTTATATATATATATATATATATATATATATATATATATATATATATATATTATATATATATTCTAAGAAAAAATTTGATAACTTCGTTTATATATATATATATATATATATATATATATATATATATATATATATATATATATATATAAACGTATCACCACGACTGTTAAAATAAACCGTGATAATATGCAAATAAAATTCACGATGGTTTCTAGTATTAACCGTGCTGATAACTATTTTTACTTTAATATATTTATAAGAGTATAATGACAATTTTTTTTTATAATGAAAAGAAAAAAATGTTATAGGTGTTGGGAATCGAAGCAAGTAACCTTTAATATATCACAACGGTTGTGTTGAAGGGTCGTGATAAAATGCATTTTAATAAAATATTCAAAAATTATGGAGGGCGAATATCATTTATTACCACGGTGATTTAGGCAACCGTAGTAATATGGTTTTATCAAAGGTATATTTTATAGTAGTGAATCCCAATAGGGATGGAATCAAAATAGATTATAGAATTTGTGTTGAGGGCTATATTTGCAAAAACAATCAGCACAAGTGTTACCTTCCCTAAATATGCGGGTGATCATCACAGTTACATTTCCTCCAACCATGGATAGGGGGAGACCAAATAACTTCTTTAATGTTTGGAGCTTTAGGGGGAGAATTGTGACACCAAAAGCCTTAATGTGAGAGAAATCGGATAAGGAAATGGAAGAAGGGGTGCTTGAGCAGTTATATTTTATACCAGCCCATATAGTGGAAAATGTGATATTTTATGAATCCATTTTGAAATTCTAGTTAACAGACTTTCGATGTCACACGGGTTGTTATGACATCCAATTCTGCGCAGACAAGAATTATGCAGAACTTAAAAAGTAAGTGCAGTAAATAACACAAGGAATTGTTTACCCAGTTCGGTCCAACATGACCTACGTCTGGGGGCTACCAAGCCAGGGAGGAAATCCACTATTAGTAGTATTAATTCAGACCTTAAACCAACTGTTTAATCCTATCACTTAATACCTACCCAATGCAATTTCAATCTTACACTAAGATCAGAGTTCCTACTCACTCCCCCTCAATCACCTCAGTGATTACAACCTTTAATTAAGATTAAAGATAATTATGAAGTCACACTTCAAACAACTCTTGATTGTGCTTAACAGCTTTAATCAAGATACACATCACTCACGCTTAAAAGCTTAGAGTGACACAACACTTACAACTCAATGAACACCCTATACCAATGCAATCATCTCAGTAATAATAGCTTGGCTCACAAGATACACCTAATACAAGACACACAAAAATACAGCAGTGAAGTATGATGGACACACAAAATCTTCACGCCTAAAATCCCCGAGTTCTGAAAGAAGGATTGCCATCCTTTTATATTGCAGCACTTGGGCCTTGTACTTGTATTTCCTGAATTTAAGGTCAAGCGAGTTAACCTAAATTCCACAACTAGGTTACTAACAAATAGGCTATTTGTTAGGTTCGTTTATTGTAGCTTAGTTGTTGGTTTCCTGGATTTTAGCTCAGCTGTTGACTTCCTGAAGAATAGCCTGAGAAAAATGCTGAAACAGAAAAACTAAACAACCTACAATTTAGCATATGTTGCCTGGAGTGAATGTCACAACATTTAGTTTGACATCCAAAGCATAGACCATATGCTAAGTCTGTTATCTTCCTGAAAACAAACTGTACAAATTTGTTGTACTGTACAGGACCAATCTGTCCATACTTCAGTAACAACATACATTCATAAATGTCAAAGCATCCAATTTGACATTTACACAATAAGCCTTACGTCAGGTCTGTTATCCTCTTGATAAGCAGACTGAGAAATATACTAAACTGTAGTAGACAACCAATCTGCCTATTATTCAGTATATGCTGTCAATGATGAATGTCATAACATCCAGTTTGACATTCAGACGGTAGGCTTTGTGTCAGGTCTGTTATCCCCTTGATAAACAGACTGGAAATAAATACTGAGTTATTAAAGAACACCGGCTTTTCTATTCCTCAGTAACTGCTGACAGGGATGAATGTCATAACATCTAGTTTGACATTCAGTAGATCCTGTATTAGCTAAACCTGCAGCATACAACTCAAGTATGTCATGACATCAGTCAAGACATCAGAGTACAGTTAGGTATTCTAACATACAATGCAGTCAAACAGTCATCTCCACAGCATGTCATGACATCAGTCAAGACATTAGAATCCAGCTAGTGTTTTACCATACAATGCAGCCAATCAAACATCTACAAACTCCCCCTTTGGCAAATTTTTGGCTAAAACACTTTGGCCTCACAATAGAGTCCACAGCAGCGGAAAACACACATCTAGTAGAAAATTAACCTAGCTAATACACTCAGAGTAGCAGCATACTCACACAGATGGAAGTTAAATAAAACTTCACATATCAGCACACATACAGAAGTTAAATAAAAACTTCTAATTGTAGCACACATACACACACTCACACTCATAGAAGTGGAACATCAGCTGCAGCACAACCTCTGGATTAGAGGATCATCAATATCTGTTTAGCAAAACAGTTTGTTGTCCTGGGGCATCACCATCACAGGTGTTACTCCCCCTTTTTGTCAAAAATGTTGCCAAAGCAACACTTTAAATTACATACCAACATAACAAAAACAGAATTACACACAAACAGAATTACAGAAACTGATTTATTCATCTGACTTAGAGTCAGCCTCATCATTAGTGCCATCATCAGAACTGGTCTCCTCCTCACCCTCTGAACTTTGCCTTGCAGCTCCATCTGTAGCCTCAGCAGCTTCACCAAGAACACCATCATCAGACATCTCCAATTGGATAATCAGCTTTTCCAACGTGAGCTTCCTAGCCTCCAGCTCTTTGCAAGTCTCTCTGAGTACAGCAATGACAGCAGCTTTATCTGGTTGGTTGCCAACACTGGATGTTTCTCCAGTCGTCATGACAATGTCAGGGACATGCTTACCCAGGAACAATTTGTAATTGAAGGCCAACGGACTCTCTCTTCTTTTCACAAAGTCATTGTCTGTCAAGATGTTTGGGAATTGATTCAGCACAATGCCACATATGAGGGAAGGAAAGGCTATAGGCCCCTTCACACTGAAACTCCCAGCATGTTTCATGGTCTGATCAAAAATGTAGGTTCCATTGTCAAACTTTGCTTTGGTTCCAACAACATAGATGAACTTTCCAAGCATCACAAACACAGTGGACTTGTGATTTGTGGGCACCCAGTTGGCAGCTCCAACTTTGCGTAGCATAGCATACTTCACACTGAGTTTGCTGGCCACCAGTTTCCCGTTAAGAGGCCACTTCCTGACTTGATTTGCAGTGATGACTTGACAGATTCTGTTGTCAGTCACTTCAAGCTCTAGTTTCACTACATCAGCTCTTCCCAAATACAGATTGATTACTGAGGGAGAGAAGTTCACACATTTGCCTCGCACATAGACCTTTCTGAATTCTCTGGACTTCCCATCTGCACATTCCTCAGACACATTGACAATGAACTCCTTCACCAAACTCTCATAGCACTTTGGGAGTTGAGTCGCAGTTCTCATTAGCCCTACCTCTTTAATGAGGTTCACAATCTCCTTACACTCCAGGGCATTCTGAGCCAGTTCCCTCTCCAAGGCCAGCCTCTTGTGATAGACAAACTTCCACCTGTTCACACTAGAAGCTAAATGGAATGACACATTGTCAATAGGTACCTCAGGAACACTAGCAGCCAGCTTGCTAGTGGCTGGCTTCTTCTTAGACAGAGATGTTGTGACATCACATGGGACATCTGAATCAGACTCCACCACAACAGACTTGGTCTTCATTTTCTTGGGCACCTCTTTGCTCCAAGATTTCACAGGTCCATGTCCTTTCCTTTTGAGGGAACTCTCTGTCACCTTTGGATTGAGAGAAGTTGCCACATCAACCTCCCTTGTTGGGGACCTCTGCACCACAATCTTCTTTTCTCTCCTAGTCCTAACCCTTTTGGCTATGCTAGGGACAACTGAGGTCAACAGTTCATTATCAGAGAACTCTTCCAGATTCACTGTGTCAGCATTAGGGTTGTCACTGACATCTTGAGTGACACAGACCTTCTCACCTCTCACATTGTCTGAGGGTTTGTCAATTTTTGACCCCTCATGAGCATCAGGTTGCTCAGCATTGTCAGAGACATTCTTTCTTAACACGACTGCGTTTTCTTGACATGCAACATTATCAGGTATGATAGTGTTCAAGGGAACAGAAACCCTAGGAACATTCTGATTACCAGATAGTATCTTAGTGACAATAGTTGCAATGGCGTTATGCACATACCTCGAGCCTTCCCTGGTTTGTTCGTCAAGTGCGATTGCTGAGGAGAATCCGGAGACCGTTTCTTTAGGTCTTCTTGCATGGGACGAAGTTGCAGCGTCAGCAACAGGATCCCCCCGGTTAGGGTTGCAAGACTCAGTGTTGGGGGAATCAGACATGGTCGTGTAGGAGGTTGAGTCGGATTGGTGCGACATGATGAATATCTCGGAGGAGAGTTGAACAGTTTCTTTGGAAGAAAGTTTGCAAGACTGAAAGTTGAAGCGATGGAATAGGAAACGCTTGTTGCACGAGTAATGTCTATTATTTGTTGACCACTCAGAGTGCACTATTAATTGTTTAATAAGTTGACTTACTAAACAGTAACTAACTAACATCATTAGTTGCTATAATTTCTCAGAAGCGCACATTCCCTCTTTGCCCCTAACTTTGTCAAACCGAGTAGCATCCAATGTCATGACATTCTGAGTGACATTGTACTCAGTCTGCATCAGGTTCATACAAACTAGTGATGAACACCTGCTACCAAAAGCTAGGTACTTAGCTTCTGCAGTGGACACTGATACACACATCTGTTTATCCCTTGCTACTGCACCATTTATATGATGACCAATAGGTGACAATGACTCACAGCTTTCAATCAGACATTTTCCACAGTCTGTTCTTTTATCCATAAGCAGATTTGGGATTCCTCTAATTGCTCCCTTGGATATGATCTTCTTCGTTCCTTTTAAATGAAGTTGTCCAAGTCTTCCATGTCCCAGCTTCACTTCCTGCTCTCCCTTGGCTAAAGAGCACTTGGAGGAGCAGAGTGAGTCTTTAGCATCCCATAGATAATAGTTATCTTTGGATCTGGCTCCTCTCATCACTTTCTAATTGCAACCATTCAACACCACACATCCTCCCCTAGTGAATTGCACATTGAATCCTTGGTCACACAGCTAGCTTATGCTGATGAGATTAGCAGTTAGTCCTTTTACTAACAGCATATGCCTCAGTTTTGGAGCTCCAGGATAATCCAGCTTACCAGCACCCTTGATTTCTCCTTTAGCTCCATCACCAAATGTCACATACCTGGTGGCATGGGGTTGTAGATCCACCAGTAAGTTACTCATCCCAGTCATATGTCTTGAGCAGCCACTATCAAGGTACCAGTCTTATTTGGTAGATGCCCTTGGAGATGTGTGAGCTAGTTTAGCAACACATTGTTGATTCTCAAGGGGAAGCTTAAGCTTAGGTGCCTGCTGCTTAGGTCTGACTTGAGGTGTCTGATTAGCAGCCCATTTTTGTTTCTTAATGGGGGCATTATGCTTAGATGCCTTCTGCTTAGGTCAGACTTGAGTAGTCTGGTTAGGATAACCATGCAGCCTGTAGCAGAAGGGTTTTATGTGACCAAATCTACCACAGTGGTGACATCTCCATCTCTGAAATTTATTCTTCTGATGGTTACTCATCCTGGTTCCCTGATGTTGAGACATCGGTTGTGACTTCTGTTTGAGTTTCTGAACTTCAGCCTTTGATCCTTTGAGTTCAGTTGAAGACTTCTTAGCAAAGCCTAAACCAGACATGGTTCCTGACTTATGTCCCACCTTTAGAATCTCTTCCAAGGTGTCAGTTCCTTTATTCAACATTCTGATGGATTTAGTCATTTATTCTAGGTTAGATGTCAGCAAAGATATCTCACCATTTAGATCATCTATGACTTTCAGCTGCTTCTGTTTCTCAACTTCCAGCTCTTTGATGAGTTTTTTCTGCTTTTCTCCTTGGATACACACTTCTGCACTTTTAACACATAGTTCTTTATATGAAGCAACAAGTTCATCCAAGGTAAGTTCATCTCCGCTTGAGTCATCATCTGAGGCACAGACACTGGTCAGAGCAGTGACATGTTTAGCAGATTCTCCTTCAGATTCACTCTCAGAGTCTCCTTCTGACCAGGTGACAGATAGCCTTTTCTTTTGCATCTTGAGAAAGGTAGGGCATTCAGCTTTAATATGACCATAACCTTCACATCCATGGCACTGGATTCCCTTGCCTTGAGTGACCTTTTCTTCATATTTTGACTTTCTACTGATGTCATATGAAGAGTTCTTGACATTAGGTCTACCCTGTTGATCAACCTTCTTTATGAACTTGTTGAACTGTCTTCCAAGCATGGCTATGGCTTCTGAAATGCTTTCATTTCCTCCAATGTTTCCTTCTTCTGAATTCTCTTCAGTATTTGATACAAAAGCTATGTTTTTGTTCTTCTTTTCAGCATCCTCACAGAAGCCCGTTTCAAAGGTTTGGAGAGAACCAATGAGCTTATCCACCTTCATATTGAAGATCTCCTGAGCCTCTTCTATAGCAGTGACCTTCATGGCAAATCTCTTAGGTAAAGACCTGAGAATCTTTCTTACAAGTTTCTCTTCAGCCATTTTCTCACCTAAGCCACCAGAGGTGTTGGCAATTTCAAGAATATTCATGTGAAAGTCATGAATAGTCTCCTCCTCTTTCATCCTCAGATTTTCAAACTTGGTGGTCAGCATCTGAAGTTTAGACATCTTCACCTTGGAGGTACCTTCATGAGTTATCTTGAGGGTATCCCACACTTCCTTGGCCAGCTCACAGTGGTGCACCAGTCTGAAGATGTTCTTGCTTATTCCATTGAACAATGCATTCAAGGCCTTAGAATTTCCAAGGGCTAATGCCTCTTGCTCCTTGTCCCACTCTTCTTCAGGAATTTGCATACTAACTCCATCGTTACCTGTCTTCGTTGGATGTTCCCATCCTTTGTTGACAGCTCTCCAGACTTTGCTATCTAGAGACCTTAAGAAGGCTATCATATGAGGCTTCCAGTCATCATAGTTAGAACCATCCAGCATGGGTGGTCTATTTGAGTGTCCTACATCCTTGTCCATGGTACTAGAAAGTAACTTCCCTAGATCTCACCCAGAAATTAACAGGCAGGGTGCCTGCTCTGATGCCAATTGAAATTCTAGTTAACAGACTTTCGATGTCACACGGGTTGTTATGACATCCAATTCTGCGTAGACAAGAATTATGCAGAACTTAAAAAGTAAGTGCAGTAAATAACACAAGGAATTGTTTACCCAGTTCGGTCCAACATGACCTACGTCTGGGGGCTACCAAGCCAGGGAGGAAATCCACTATTAGTAGTATTAATTCAGACCTTAAACCAACTGTTTAATCCTATCACTTAATACCTACCCAATGCAATTTCAATCTTACACTAAGATCAGAGTTCCTACTCACTCCCCCTCAATCACCTCAGTGATTACAACCTTTAATTAAGATTAAAGATAATTATGAAGTCACACTTCAAACAACTCTTGATTGTGCTTAACAGCTTTAATCAAGATACACAGCACTCACACTTAAAAGCTTAGAGTGACACAACACTTACAACTCAATGAACACCCTATACCAATGCAATCATCTCAGTGATAATAGCTTGGCTCACAAGATACACCTAATACAAGACACACAAAAATACAGCAGTGAAGTATGATGGACACACAAAATCTTCACGCCTAAAATCCCCGAGTTCTGAAAGAAGGATTGCCATCCTTTTATATTGCAGCACTTGGGCCTTGTACTTGTATTTCCTGAATTTAAGGTCAAGCGAGTTAACCTAAATTCCACAACTAGGTTACTAACAAATAGGCTATTTGTTAGGTTCGTTTATTGTAGCTTAGTTGTTGGTTTCCTGGATTTTAGCTCAGCTGTTGACTTCCTGAAGAATAGCCTGAGAAAAATGCTGAAACAGAAAAACTAAACAACCTACAATTTAGCATATGTTGCCTGGAGTGAATGTCACAACATTTAGTTTGACATCCAAAGCATAGACCATATGCTAAGTCTGTTATCTTCCTGAAAACAGACTGTACAAATTTGTTGTACTGTACAGGACCAATCTGTCCATACTTCAGTAACAGCGTACATTCATAAATGTCAAAGCATCCAATTTGACATTTACACAATGAGCCTTACGTCAGGTCTGTTATCCTCTTGATAAGCAGACTGAGAAATATACTAAACTGTAGCAGACAACCAACCTGCCTATTATTCAGTATATGCTGTCAATGATGAATGTCATAACATCCAGTTTGACATTCAGACAGTAGGCTTTGTGTCAGGTATGTTATCCCCTTGATAAACAGACTGGAAATAAATACTGAGTTATTAAAGAACACCGGCTGTTCTATTCCTCAGTAACTGCTGACAGGGATGAATGTCATAACATCTAGTTTGACATTCAGTAGATCCTGTATTAGCTAAATCTGCAGCATACAACTCAAGTATGTCATGACATCAGTCAAGACATCAGAGTACAGTTAGGTATTCTAACATACAATGCAGTCAAACAGTCATCTCCACAGCATGTCATGACATCAGTCAAGACATTAGAATCCAGCTAGTGTTTTACCATACAATGCAGCCAATCAAACATCTACACATTTGCCTTGTAAATTCTGTTCTTGAGAAGAGTGGCCCAAGCCTCATGGATGTTCATTATATCCCAAAGAAATTTGAGATTGGTGGCTTCATTTAACTGAATTAGGGACCTCAAACCAAGCCCTCCATTATGAAAAGGATGTTACATTTTCTTCCAAGACACCACAACCAACTTCCTGTTTTGGATATTTACAGACCATATGAAATTTCTGCAGGCCCCTTCAATTCTTTTGAGTAGAGAAATTGGTCAGGAGTATATGTTGATTGTGTATGTGATCATACTCGGAATTATGGACTTCTCCAGAGTCACTGTCCCTGCCATGGAAAGAAGAGATCCATTCCAAGCTGCCAACTTTGCCAAAAATTTGTCAATGGTGGGCATTAGTTGAGCATCTTTGACTCTATCTATAAAAATAGGAACCCCAAGGTAAGAAAATGGGAGGGTTCCTTTTCTGAAATCAATTTGAGCAATGATTTTTTTGAGATGCCTTCTTGTAATATCTCTAGAGTATATAAAATATTTGTTCAGGTTAAAGATCGAGCTATAAGCATTAGAGTATTCAGTGAAGATCTTTTTTAGAGAGCAAATATTAGACATCTTACCAGTGCAGAATACCAATATGTCATCTGCTTACATGATATGAGGTGGAACATAATTGTTTTTGGAGGATTTTATGAGCTCAAGACTTCCATCAGAAACCAATTTGGAGATCACTATGCTGAGGACACCTTCTGCCAGGCAGAAAAGAATGGGAGACAAGGGATCCCCTTGCCTCACCCCTCTGGAGCATAATGCAAGATAACTTGTGCAAGTGCAGAATCTCCTTTGTCTAAGTCAATTCATACATTTGAATTGCAATAAAACTTCTAATAGTGACCTCGACATGAGGTGTTATTGAATACAAGTTTGAGTGGTTAAGTCTTACATCACGTATGAATAAATAAAATGTTGAATTTATAAAAGACATATCGTCATGGAGACGTGATGTTTCGAAATCATATCGAAAATGAGAGTGACACGTATCACTCAGAGTATTATCTATATTTCCGTGTCTCGTACAAATACAGAATTGAAGTTGCAGACTACTCGCTGTCATACAATCTTCCATTTTCCCATTTTCAATTCTCTCCGTTTCTTGCTCGTGTGCAGCTTCAAATGACTGATTGGGGTCCGATGGTGATAGCGGTGGTGTTGTTTGTGATTTTATGTCCGGGTCTGCTTTTTCAAATACAAGGAAAGGGAAGAATAATTGAGTTTGTGAACATGCAAACAAGTCGTGCTTTCATTCTTGTTCACACCATAATTTACTTTGGACTCATCATTATTTTACTTGTTGCCATTGGCGTTCACATCTTCACCGCGGGGGAAAGAGGATCCATCTCGATGTATTTTCTTTGTTTTTGTATTTTTTTAAGACCGTCTTTTTATTTGTTTAGAAGATTGATCTGCTATGTTCCCTTGTTTTGTTTAAGATTGTGATTATCGTTCATATATGCTTTGTGACCGTGGATCATGGTTTTAAATTACGGTTACGATTAATGCGGTATTGCGGTGTGAAATTATTTTATATACATATTAAATATAAAAAAACTATAAAATTATTGTAATTATTTATGTTTCTTGTATTTATAATTGTATTTATAATTGTGTATTAGTTTTAATTCACTTTTAAACTATTGTATCATATTTATTGTATGATATTTATGTATAATTTAAGTTGAATTCTAATGAAACAAAAATTATCATAAATAATATTGTATGTTTCATCAAACATAAGCACATAATATAAGTTACAATTTATTTAAAATAAAAAAGACTATAGATAAAAATATATTCATGTCCTATATTGTAATCTTGATGGTGAAAAACAACATCATTTTGTCACATAAAGATGTCCACTGCAAAAAAAAATGATGAAACTCTTTAATTAGTATCTTTAAATTGCATTTAATATTAAGACTTTTCACACATAGAGTTAACTAAATATAAATTCAAATGTTTTAAAATATGACTTACATGTCTCTTTCTACCACATAGTGGAATGGCGTGAAGGAGCATAACTTGTATTTTCACTCTAACTGTCATCTTGTGTAGCTCCCTGTCCAAAGACATAACCAAAAAAATCATCACTTGATTGTTGATGATAATGATTATGATAATTCGTTGATTGTTGGTAGTACTGAGGAGCTTGATCACTAGGATATTGGTTATAAGGGTTGAAATATGAATATTGATAAACAGGTGGATAAGATTGTTGACTACTTTGTGCTGAATCACCAATCCTAAAATCACTAAAACTATGAGCAATACTAGAAGAGGAAGAATATTCAAGTGGAACATTTTGTTTCCTTTTCCCTTTTCTTCCAGATTGTGACACATTTCCTCTTGTCTCAATTAGCAAGTTGTCAGAATGATCCATATCAGTTAAGTTCCTATGACGCCTATAATTTAGTGGTGTTTCATGATATGGATCAAGTTCATCATCTTCTCCTTCATCATCACCACCTCCACTTCCACCTTCACTTTCACCTTCATTATCCACTTCATTACCACCCCCGTCACCACTATTACTGCTTGGTGGACTTAAACCACCACCACTTTCATTAGTTTCACTATTATCATCAACATTTTCATCATCTGTATCAACTATCGACAACCACTCTGCATTTTAAACTCCATCCAATAATGGATTTTCTCTCTCTTCTATCCAAAGAGATAATGGATCTTCTTGAAATATATAGTCAAGATTTATCGGATCAAAATTTACTTCTATCTCTTCCTGACTCTTCCTTAATTTATCCCTCATTCTCAACTTCATATTGTAATGTGTGAAGACAAACTTATGCAATTTTTTGTACTTCAATCTGTTTCTTGTCTTTGTGTGGTTATAGCTAAATGTACTCTAATTTCTCTCACAGTTTATGGCAGAGGTTGTTTGACTAACAACTTTCATAGCCAAACGTTGAAGTTCATAAGCATATGAACCATGGTATTTCCACCATTGGGCTTTTCAAAGAAGAGAAAAAGAACATTATTGATTATATTAAAAAAATAAAGTATATTTATAAAAAATTATTTTAAAAAAATTGTATTTTACCTGCATCCATTTTAGACCAAGATTTTTGAGCTAGAGGTGTACCAAAAGTTTCACTTTTTTCTCTAAAAAGTGTTAGCTACGTAATATAACAAAACATATAAGTACATAAACAAATTTCTTAATAAATAATTTATCAAATGAAAATATAATATCCATTACTTACTTGGTGTAAAACTTTGATTTGATCATCCATGTTTCTTTTTATCTTCATGATTACATTAGTTGTTCCATTAAATGTTTCTTTATACACAACTTTTCCATTTTCAATTCCATATTGAAATTGCGGATTAAGAAAATAACTTTGAAGTAAAAATCAGTTATTAAGGATATGATATTATAAATTTAAATTCCATGACAAAATTGAAATTATAGAATATATTCACATACCAGCAGAATGAAGATCAGAATGCATGAATTTCCAACGTTTTTCAATGATATCATTATATTTGGAATGATAACGAGAATTTTGTTGAATTGCTTGTTTTGATCGATCAATGGCTTCATATATGAAACCCATTGTTGGTTTCTCATCACCACCAACTAGTCTCAAAACTTTTACAATTGGCTCAAATACTTTCAATATATCATTAGCCTTACTCCAAAAGTCCCTACTTATAACAATTTTCCTTGCTTCATATCCCAGACCTTTATTTTCTTTACCATATTTTGTTTTTCTAAATTCTTCAGAATTGAACATGTTTTCAAGACCTTCCTTTTGTCTCACAATTGCTTGAAATTGTAGAAATTGTGTTGCAAATCGGGTAACACCAGGACGAACAATATCTCTACCACCTGTATATTTTTTCATGAGCCTCACAATATATGTGTGGTTATAGATGAAGGTTGTCACCATTTTTGCTTCACTTAATAAATTATGTATGCTTTTCTTTTTTTCCTATATCCTCCAAGCAAAGATCTAAACAATGAGCTGCACAAGAAGACCAGTATAAATGTGGCCTCTTCTCCATAAGATTTTGACCAACTGCTTTTAATGTGGCTTCATTGTCTGTTACCACTTGGACTACATACTCTTCACCCACTTCTTCCACAACTTTATCCAATAATTGAAAGTAGTAGTCAGTGTTTCTACTATCAACATCAAAAGCATCAACAAATTTTCAAAATACAGTACCTTTATGACAATATACCAAGAAATTCATAATATGAGTATGGTTGATACTGTTTGTCCAACCATCACGCATTATTTTTGCTCCACTTTCTTGCCAAGTTTTTTTCATACTATTTATCCACTTTAACATTTACTTATATTCAGATTCTAAGTAAACATTTGAGATTTCATAAGGAGTTGGGCATTTGGCTTTTCCCACTTCAGAAGCAGTATAAATCAAATTATGCAACCAAGGAGAGTTAGATAAATTCATAGGCAAACGCTCGTAAATTATAAATTTACTTACAACCTCTCCAAGTCTTCAAAAATCCTTTACCAACTCTTGGTTGCTTCATACTTTGACTCCTAACAAGATCAATATTAGTATATCTCAAAGAAAAAGAGATCTCTTCTGGCCTTTCAGCGCCACTAACACTAACACTAACACGAGAGCTTCCACCATGTTCATATGCATTTTCAGAAGCTCTTGTTTCTCGTCTGAACTGTTGCATATTTTCCCATTCTCGGTGTGATCTAAGGCTTTCTTGTGTTGCATATCTCAATTGATCATCAATACGAGTATTCATGTCTTCATCTGCATCTTCATCATCTCCTCTTAAACGTTCTTCAAATTCTTCTTTTCTTCTCTTAGAATCATTTCCTTTTGCTTTTGAATCAAGTAAAAGTTTCATCATATTTTCTCTAACCATAGTTGTTACTCTACCACAAGCCGTAACCTGTCCTTTCATGTGTGTTATATGTTGCTTCAGTCATGTAATGCCGCCTTTTATTACTACATTACAAAGTTTACAACAAACATTATTGCGATTTCCGGGTTCTGGTGTTCCAAACTACCATCCAATATCCTCACTTGGAGCACCATCCAAACCTTTTGTAGGAAATTGTTCTCGTTGAGGCATTATTCAATAATACCTATTAATTGAATATATAAATAATTAGTTATAAATATAAAATTTAAATAAAATATGATATTCTCTTTAAAATTTAGTTAATTAATTTAAATAAACAAAAAGTGTTTGTCAATAAAATAAAATATTTATTTTAAGTATTGGATGAATAAAATTTAATAATTAGCTTTTTTTTTAATATTTACATAATTAACTACAAGACACAAGATTATAAATTCTTAAAAAAATTAAAATTATTCAAGCATCACAAACTTTAGCTAAAATTCATTCACTAAAAATTTATTTTCTTTATAAATTCTCTTTCATTTATTCACTAATACAATTTAAAAATTTAACTAATAAAATTTATTCCCTCTATAAATTTCCTCTCATTTATTCACTAAAATTTGTTCTCTCTAGTTTCCCTCTCTAAATTCCCTCCCACTCACTCACTAAAATTTTTAGCTAAAAATTTAAATAATAAATAAAACATACATGTGATAAAGTACAAGTCATAAAGTCAATAAAATAAAAGAAATAACATAATGATAAAAACCACTAACAGAAATGCAACCAAGAGAGAAGAAGATCAATATGAAGTCTCACACGCTTGTAACAAAAATGAAAAAAACCAATAACCACATATCTACTACAATGAATGAAATTGGATGAAGAATATACTAAAAGTAAATCTATCACAAATCTACTATAATAACAAACTATTGCAAAGATTATGAGTGAAGTGAGAAAGTGAAGTAGAGTTCAAAGTTCATACCTTCAAATGGATGAAATTGGAGAAGAAAATGTGAGTTTTTTCAATTCTGCTTCACAAAATGCAACCAAGAGAGAAGAAGATCAACATGAAGTCTTGAAGGTATGAATTAGTGAATGTAAATTATTGAAGCTAAGACAGTATAAATAAATAAAAACTCTTGTATTTGGAATCTTAATGGAGGAGAAGGAATGACATAAAGTCATTAGTTTTTGTATTTGGAATCTTGATGTAGAACAAAATTGGACATAAAGTTAATATTCCTGCTTTTTAGATTCATTTCCTGCATAAAAAATTCTTATTCTTTACTTTTTTTTTTAAAATCAAAATTGAATTATGTATAAGAATCATGTGTTGCAGTTGTTGCGGTGGAAATACGGTTTTGTTGCGGTAATTACCATTATGTTGCGGCAACGTTGCGACAGTGTTGCAGTTATTACGTGTGATTTACATTCACACCGCAATTGCGGTCTGTTGTCGATGCATTGCAGACCGCAACCGTAATATTGTAGCCGCATCAAGTGACGCGGTCCGCAATTTCAAACCATGCGGTGGATTCGCCTTAAATGCTTCATTGTTCCTCGACTTTTTTTCACTTTTGTTCCGTGGAGTGAAAATAAAAAATCTAGTATCACATAAAAGGCCTCAAATTCAGCTTGGTACTTTTTTTTACTGACGTGTCTAAGTGAGAGAAAGAGGGTAGAAAATAATCAAGTAATTCTAGATTATTCTCTTGCTATTACTTACCAAGTTTTTGTTAATAATGCTCTTGGATTTTAGCTAAGATTGTACTACTTTGCACATGAATGAAAGGCAAAGAGTTTGATGGAAATAATACTTGTTATTTATTAGAATTTATCTGTCATTCTTACTCACTATCTGTTAATGGTGCAAGAATGGCATATGATGCCAAGAAGAAAGAGAGAATGAACAAGATAAGGAAAGGAAGAAAATAACGAAATGAAGATGTAAAACTCTTATTTATTTATTGATTTCTACAAAGCTACAATAACCAGTATATATACATTGGGTAATAACAACTTGTAACAGAAAATTACACGTATACGGTTGAGATTAAAAGCAATATAAATTATGCTATATTAACATCCCCCCTCAAGTTGGACTATGGATGCTATATAGTCCTAACTTAGATAAAATGGAAGATAATGAAGACGAGTGTAATGGTTTAGTAAAGGCATCTGCAAGCTGAGACTTTGTCGAGACCGGTAACAGGTGGATTAACTTGGATTGTAGCTTTTCACGGATAACGTGACAGTCAAGTTCAATGTGTTTGCTTCGCTCATGAAACGTAGGATTGTGAGAAAGATATATAGTAGATTTTCTATCACAGAATACATAAGCAGGTTGAGAAAAATTGATCTTGAAATCTTGGAATATGAATTGTAGGCATTGAAGCTCACACGTCAGTGAGGCTAAAGCTCGATATTCTACCTCAGTTGAAGAGCGAGACACAGTGTTTTGTTTCTTTGATTTCCGGCACAACAAAGAAGAACCAAGGATGATACAATAACTTGTAACAGACCTCCTAGTGTCAGGGCAACGAGCCCAGTCAGAATCAACAAAAGCTGATAATTTGAGATTGTTGGAAGCAGAAAAAAGCAAGCCTTTTGCAGGGACAACTTTTAGATATCGAAGGATCCGCGTTGCAGCTTGATAGTGGGGGAGTAATGGATTGAAACATATTGGCTTAAATGCTGCACAACATAGGCAATATTTGGCCGAGAATTTGTCAAGTAGATTAATTTGCCAATTAACCGCTTGTAGGATCTTCTAATGGCTGACCATCATTAGCAAATAGTTTGGTGTTAGGATCAAAAGGAACTGCAGAAGGTTTTGAAACTAGAAATCCACTATCTTCTAGGAGATCAAGTGTGTATTTCCGTTGATTGAAGAAAATTCCCGTGTGGGATCGAGCAATCTCAAAGCCAAGGAAATCCTCAACTGACCAAGATCTTTGATCTTAAAGGTTTGATCTAATAAATGTTTGACAGAGTGAATTTCATCAATGGAATCTCCTGCTAACACAATGTCGTCCATATAAACTAGCAATGCAGAAAAATTATGAGGAGTTACCTTAACATATAAAGAGTGGTCAGCTTTGGATTGAGAATATCCAATAGAGATTAAAAAAGATGAGAGTTTGGCATACCACTGGAGGCTAGCCTGTTTTAAACCATAGATTGACTTATGAAGTTTACAAACTTGAGATGTAGAAGTAGTGTACATACCAGGAGGAATACTCATATAAACTTTTTCATTTAAATCCCCATGGAGAAAAGCATTATTAATGTCAAGTTGTTCTAAATGCCAGCCTTTGATTGCTGTAAGAGCTAAAAGGACTCTAACTGTGGTGATTTTTGCAATAGGTGAGAATGTATCAAAATAATCAATGCCCTCCATTTGTGTGTATCCCTTTGCAACCAACCTAGCCTTGTACCTTTCAACGGATCCATCTGCCCTGTATTTGATTTTATAAACCCATCTACATCCAATAGGTTTCTTACTAGAAGGTAATTCAACAACATCCCAAGTGTGATTCTCATCAAGAGCTTGTAATTCAACATTCATAGCATTTTTCCAACATTCCAACTTAATGGATTGGGTGAAAGATTTTGGTTAAGTGTTATAGGCTATGGCACAACAAAAATGTTTATAAGATGGAAGACATTTATCATAAGTAAGTACTGAAGATAAAGGATATGCAATGTTAAAAGCATTTGAATGCAATGCATGAGATTTGTTTATAGCAGGATAGCTGTGATAATCTGCTAAGTAACTAGGAGGGTGAGAGCTTCTGTTGGATTGTCTCATAGGTTGGATGTGATTTGAATTATCAGTAAGAACTATAGGGAGGGATAAGGTGTTATCAACCAGAGTAATATGAGGGATACTAGAAATAGGGTTACAGCTGTTGGGAAAGGATTGAGTAGATTGGTTATTATCTACTGGACTATAAGTGTCAGTATTATGGATAGGATTGTGACTACTGGAGGTAATATGCTCAGGATGTTGGATATTGGATATAGGGGATGTGGTTGAGTCAAAAGGGCCAGTAGGAGTGTCAGTTTCCTGATGGATAGTTTGTAATTCACTTTCCTGTGAAATAGGCATATCAGTAGTGGTAGCATACCTATGCATAATAAGTATATCATCAAGAAAAAAAATGAGATTGTGGGTTAGGTTGAGGTTGTTTATATTGATTTGTGGTATTCTGGTTAATTTTGAATGGGAAGTTGTTTTCATAGAAGATAACATTTCTAGAGACAAAGGTAGTATGGTTGTGCAAATCATACAAGATAAAACCCTTTGTGGCATCCTTGTAACCAAGAAATACACATTTTCTGGCCCTATGGTCAAATTTGGTTCTATGAGCTTGTAAGGTTGTGGCAAATCATAAACAACCAAAAACTTTTAAATGTATTAAGGAGGATGGTTGAGAGAATAAGAGTTCATGAGGGTTTTTCATTTTTAAAAGGGGAGAAGATAGTCTATTTATTAAGTGGATGGCATGTTGAACAAAAAAATTCCACATGTTCAAAGGGAGATTTGAATGAAAATATAAGGTTCTAGCAACATTTAAAATGTGTTGATGCTTTCTTTCAACCACCCCATTTTGTTGGGGTGTTTCAACATAAGATTTTTGGTGTGTGATGCCTTTTGACAAAAGAAACTCAGATAAGGGTAGAAATTATGTACCATTATCTGTTCTAAGACATTTTAGGGATGATTTGAACTGATTTTCAAGGTAAGCTATAAACTGAATGAGACTATTTTTAACTTGATCTTTTGTTTTAAGAAATATAACCCAAATGTGTCTACTATAATCATCAACCAAGGGCAAAAAGTATTTGTGTCCTAGAAACAAAGATAGTAGAGAAAGGGCCCCATACATCAACAGGGAGTATTTCAAAAGGGGGACAAGATTGAGTATTACTATGAGAAAAGGGAAACTTTTTCTGTTTGCCAAAATGACAAGATTCACAAGGTTTATTATTCTTTGTACAAGGAATCAAAGGAAACAATTTTACAACTGTATTTAAACCCATATCAGAAATGTGTCCTAATCTATAATGCCAAAGATTACAAGTATCATTAGTAATTGAATTATAAGCTGAAGGTTGAGGTGCAGAGTCAAGAACATACAGTCCTTGTTGCAACCTAGTTGTACCAATCATTGCCTTGGAAAGATTCTGCATGATTTGGCAAGTATCAGCAGTGAAATAAACAGAATAGTTATTACTATTGACAAGCTTAGCAATAGAGATAAGATTGACATGAAAAATTTGCATGTAAAGAACATTGTGTAAAGTAAGAAAAGGTGACACAATGACACTGTCAGACATGGATGCAGTGATATGAGAACCATCGGGTAGATTAACATGCACATGTATGATATTAAAACATGTATGAAAAGCAGTTTTATCAAATGAAATATGGTATGTTGCCCCAGTATCAAGAATCCATAGGTTAGCATGCTTACCATTTTGAGTGGTTGAATGAGAATTCATGGCAAAAGGGGAAATTGAAATAGAATTGACTTGAGGACTAAGTTTGGACTGTTGAAGTAATTCTATGATGTTGTTATACTACTCCTGAGTGAATCCAAAAAAAATGTTGTTGAGCCTTCTGGAGAAGTATCAAATGTAGTGTTAACTGCAGTAGTGGGTTGAACACTATTGCCAGCATTCTAAAATTTACTCTTCCCTTTAAATCCAAGTGGATAACCATGCTTCGTGAAACAAGTCTTCATAGTATGATTTGTTCTTCCACAATGACTGCATACACGATTATGACCTTGAGCACTAATAAACCTTGAGTCTTTCCCTTTGAGTAGTTAGGTTTTCCATAATAATTTCCTGAGTTGGTTTGAATCTAGAATGCCACAGTTTCCTTAGTGTTAGTAGCAGTAGGATTCATAGCAGCTACTGAACTATGCATCTCTCGTTCTTGTTGAATAACAAGAGAAAATGCTTTGTCAATGTCCGGCAGGGGATTCATCATCATAATTTGCGACTTATAGTGTGTAAATTTTTCATTTAATCCTTTTAGAAAGAGAATCACACAATCTTGTTCATGATACTTCCTAAATGAAGCAATAATACCACAAGAACAAGGTATAACGCATGAACATGTAAGAATAGGGAGATAATTTTCCAATTCATCCCACAAAACTTTTAATTGGGTAAAGTAATTTGATACATCAAGATTATCTTGACGCAACTTGTAAAGATCTTCTTGAATGTCAGATATGTGAAATAGGTCACTGTGAGAAAAACGAGTTTGGAGGTTCTTCCAAACACCAGTAGCACTATCGATCCATTAGATATATTTGGAAATGACTTCTGAGATGGAACAGTGTAACCAAGCAAGTACCATGGTGTTGCATCGAATCGATGGAGCATATAAAGGATATGCTACCGGAGGTTTGGTTAAGGAGCCATCGATGAACTTCTATTTGTTCTTCGAAATCAATGCAATATGCATCGACCTTGACCAACTGTGATAGTTCTTATCATCGAGTAATGGAGTCACAAGAATGAGTGCCAGATTTTCATTAGGATCGAGATAGAAAGGATTTGTGGAATTTTTCGAAAAATTATGGTAGTTCTGGTAGGCCATTGAAGAATAGGAAATCAAGAATCAAAGGATATTCTTGGAAGATATTGATTCTGCAGTAGAGAAAGTAGGGAAAAATTGCAGAACAACGAGAGAAAACAGGAAATGGAAGAGGGAGATCAATGGCTACCAGAGATTTTAAAGCTTTGATACCATGTTAATGGTGCAAGAATGGCACATGAAGCCAATAAGAAAGAGAGAATGAAGAAGATAAGGAAAGGAAGAAGATAACGAAATGAAGATGTAAAACTCTTATTCATTGATTGATTTGTACAAAGATACAATAACTAGTATATATACATTGGGTAATAACGGTTAAATAACAACTTGTAACAGAAAATTACATGTGTAGGATTGGGATTAAAAGCAATATAATTATGCTATATTAACATTATCTTAGCACATTCATAGTGAATTAGTGTTTTCATTGACCATGACTCTTCCATCTCTTTCCATCGAGGAATCACATTCGTCTTCAACCAACTTCTTCATAGACCAACATCACAACCCTCATATCTGAATTTCATGGCCTTCACGCACGTATTCCAACTTCTGGATTCACTTCCTTGTTCCTCAGGGGCCTGATATTCAATCCTTCCCAACCACCACTATGAAACTCAACATACTCAACATACCTCGTTTTAATGACTCGGATCCGTCAGGACGGATCTTTAAGATCAAACAATTCTTTGATTATCATCTCACTCATGATGATCAATGGCTGTGCATTTCTTTTATATGGAAGGAGAAGCCAAGGCTTGATTTAAGTGGATGCACTCCAATGGCAAATTGCTAACTTGATCCACCTTTCTTCACTCCTTAGAATCCAGATTTGTGTTGTCCTTATGAGGATCCCAAAGAAGCTTTGTTCAAAAGGTGTACAAAGTCAGTAAAAAAATTTGAGGCCTTAGCTAACCGCAACATGGGATTTACACCACTATTTATAACTGAGTTGTTACATTCATAGATTTTGGGTTAAAAAAACAATTTTATTTCTATATTTTAGAATTATTTTTAGGAAAAGAACAAAATACAAATTTATTTTATTTTGAAAACATGTTTTTGAGATAAGAAAAATGAAAAACTTATTTGATAGACCTATTTTTAATTTATGTATTAAAAATCAATAAATTTTTAAAAATTAATATTTATCACCACAAAACTAGATACAAGTGATTTATAAATAAAAATTATACATAAATATCATCGATTAACAAATTATATTGCCATCGTATTTTTGTAGGCATTACAATAGGGAGGGACAAACAGGGGCAAGTTTAAGCATTTTCAGCTCTATCCTCACTTTCTTGGACCAACCCCGCCACCACCTCCACCACTATTCAATATAATAAATGATCATCCACACATGTCTCCAATAGTGAATGAGTTTCTCCCACCCTACTCCATATATATATATATATATATATATATATATATATATATATATATATATATATATATATATATATATATATATATATATATATATATATATATATATATATATATATATATATATATATATTATATATATATATATATATATATATAATACAAAAATATTGATCATTTTTATTTTATCTATATTAAAAAAATATATAATAAATGTGTTATCATTAAGAAAAGAAAATATCTAGTAAATTTGTGTGGTGCAAAGGTTGCATCGATTATTCTGTTAACAATGTTTATTTGATTCTTTCTTATTTGAAAAATCCAGGCCTTTGTTGTTCTGAGTAAATTTTATAAGCTTGACTCTTATCTAGAAAACAAATATTCCTTTCAATATGCAATGATTTTGTTGGAGACTCCTTCTTAATCGTCTGCCAACCAAGCTCCAACTTGAAAAAAGAGAAATTATTATTGGGAGACATAACATCGTGTGCACGCTCTGTTTTTCTCAAAGTGAAAATGTGAATCATCTCTTCTTTCTTTGGCCAATCAATGCTATGTTATGGTCGAATATTCATATTTGGTTTGGAATCCTTTTTATTGTTGCAAGATAATCGATTAATCAAGACCTTGTCCATTTCTGTTCTTTCTTTCAATTTCAAATTTATTGATAACTTGTATTTTTTTCTACATTTTATCGGATTATTTGATTATATAGGAACAATATTTTTTTCAAATGAGAGACTTTATCTTCTTTGAACCTTTTAGATAAGATTAAATTCTTAATTAGGGAATGGTATCATATAAAAATCAATGATTTCTTAAATTATAAATGAGTTAATTTGTCGGTTGATCTGGATAGATGTCTTTGATTTTAAAGCCTGAGTTTTTGCTTGGTTGACTTAACAAAAAATATTTCATCATTTTTATTTTATCTATATTAATTTTTTTTTAATAAATATGCAATCTTAAGATTAAGAAAAGTAAATATCTAGTAAATTTATGTGGTGCAAAAGCTGCAGCGATTATTCTTTTAATAATGTTTATTAGATTCTTTTTGATTTAGAAAATCCAGACCTTTGTTGTTTTGAGTAAATTTTATAAGCTTGACTCTTATCTAGAAAACAAATATTCCTTTCAATATGCAATACTTTTGTTGGAGACTTCGTCTTAATCATCTGCCAACCAAACTCCAGCTTGAAAAGAGAGGAATTATTATTGGGAACCATAACATCGTATGCACACTCCGTTTTTTTCGAGATGAAAATGTGAACCATCTCTTCTTTTTCTGGTCAGTCAACACTATGTTATGGTCGAATATTCATACTTGGCTTTGAATCCTTTTTATTGTTGCAACATAATCGATTAATCAACACCTTACCCATTTCAGTTTTTCTTTTAATTTCAGATTCATTGATAACTTACATTTCTTTTTACAATTTGTCGGATTATCTGATTATGCAGGAACAATATTTTTTTTCAAATGAGAAACTTTATCTTCTTTGAATCTTTTAGATAGGATTAACTTCTTAATTAGATAATGATATCATATAAAAATCAATGATTTTTTAAATTATAAATAAGTTAATTGATGCATGTCTTGATTTTAAATCCTAAGTTTTTGCTTGGGTGGCTTAACTGTTGATTCTTTTTTCTTGTATAAAGTGTCGAATACTCCTAGTAGTCATTTTAATACAAAGAACTTGTTTATAAAAATAAAATAAAAAATTGGCAAGTGCATGTTTAATAATAAAATGCAATCAATAGCCTAGGCATGCCTACTCCGAAATTTTATTTAAATATTTGGGAAATATTGAGAAGAAAAGTTGTAGAGTAGATAAAGAGGGTCAATTGACAAACTTTTCCTATTACTAAAAGTCGATGGTTTTGAAATTTTTTAAGATGGTTTTCACCGAACAACCAGAGTTAACACTAGACCGATTTTGTAAACCCAAACCCAATTGTTACTATCAATTGAAAACTGATCTTTTAAACCGAAAACCCGATGACCCGTGAAAAAGACAACCCGGTTTGAGTCGGGCCACGGGTTTGTATTCACCCCTAGAAAATACAACCGGTGTTTTGAGTTTGTTTTTCTTCCTTTCCTAATACAGATTTCGTCCGTATCGTGAGAGAGGTGTTTTTGAGAGATCGAAATAATACCGAAAATGAGGCTGACACGTGTCACACGGACGGTTATCAACTTCTGTGTTTCCCCAAACCCTCAAAACAAACGTAAACGTCTCTTCTATTACTCCTAAACGGTTCCAGATCTTACTCCACTCCACAGCCACACTCCTTGTCACACAAACCCTTCTTTTTCCCATTTTCGATTCTCTCCGTTTCTTGCTCGTGTGCAGCTTCAAATGGCTGATTGGGGTCCGGTGGTGATTGCGGTGGTGCTGTTTGTGATTCTCTGTCCAGGTCTGCTGTTTCAAATTCCGGGAAGAGGAAGAATAATAGAGTTCGGGAACATGCAAACAAGCGGTGCTTCCATTCTTGTTCACGCCATCATTTACTTTGGACTCATCACTATCTTACTCGTTGCCATTGGGGTTCATATCGTCACTGGGTAAAGGGGATCTCGATGCATTTTTTATCATTATCTTTATCTGTTTTTTATAGGTTTTAAGGCTTTAGAAGATGGATCTGATCTACTGATATGTGATATTCTTATTTTGTGCACCGGATAGTTGTTGATACTTTTTGTTACTTTACTTCCCCTCCTTACCCGAAACAAAGGGATAAAGATGATTTTGTTTTGTGCTGTGAAGATTATGATTTCTTAACTTTTTTTTCTTTCGTGACGGTGAATCTGTCTGAAATGCATCTGTCAAATGACAAATTAAAAGGCATACAAGGAAAGGAAGGCAACCCTTTGCTTTTTTTTTCCAGAAAGTTTCCAGCAATTTACCTTTGTGGCAGCACCCATTTGAATGGAAATGAATTCGGTCACGCATTCACAGTGTCTGTGAATCTATTCGAATACAAGTTACTGTTACTTGATTATGATCAAACTGTTTTTTTTAACAACTATTCAGATTACTACACTATAATCTATTAAGACTTTGTAATTACATGAATACACATGTTCAATTTCATTTATGAATCTACCGTATAATCGTTTTTTTTATAGAAGCAAAAGGTATAAAGGTAATATTAAGATTTTTCATAATAAAAATAAAAATATAAAGATATAAAAGAATTTTGGGAGACTATAGTAAATTACAAGGTATAAGAAATTTTTTGTTTCATTAAAAATTTTATAGAAAAAATTCAATAGGATAAAACATTCGTGAGGGAAAAAAGAGTTTGGAGATAAGATGATTCAAATATTATAAATCAACAAAATATGTATAAAGGTAAATCTAGGAAGAAGAGGATGAGTTGGTTCATCAATGTGTTAAGAGAAATGCAAGAAAGTCTAAGTATTTTACTAATTATGTCATGTCTAAGTGAGAGAAAGAGAGTAGAAAATAATCAAGTAATTCTAGATTATTCTCTTGCTATGATTTACATTTACCATGTCTATTAGAGGGTGAGTCTACTAATACTTGTTATTTATTAGAATTTATCTGTCATTCTTACTCATTATCTTAGCACATTCATAGTAAATCAATGCTCTCATTGACCATGACTCCTCCTCCATCTCTTTCCATCGAGGAAATCACATCCATCCTCAACCAACTCTTTCATAGCCAACAATTATTTTAAGTTAAAGTCTTGACCAACATCATAACCCTCACATCCGAATTTCATGACCTTCGTGCATGTATTCCATCTCCCGGATTCACTTCCTTGTTCACACCTCAAGGACTTAATATCTAATCCTTCCCAACCACCACTATGAAACTCAACATACTCAACATACCTCGTTTTAATGGCTCGGATCCGTTAGGACGGATCTTTAAGATCAATCAATTCTTTGATTATCATCTCACTCATGATGATCAATGATTGTGCATATGTTTCTTCTATATGGAAGGAGAAGCCTTGGCATGGTTTAAGTGGATGCACCCCAATGCCCAATTGCTAAGTTGGTCAACCTTTCTTCACCCCTTAGAATCCATATTTGTGTTGTCCCTGTATGAGGATCCCAAAGAAGCTTTGCTCAAAGTGTGTCAGACGACGTCAGTAAAAAAGTACCAAGCTCAATTTGAGGCCTTAGCTAACCGCAACATGGGACTTCCACCACTATTTTACCTGAGTTGTTTTATATCAGGCCTCAAACCAGCCATCTGTCGCAAGGTCCAAGGCTTTCAACCACTCTTCCTCGCGCAGGCTATTCACTTAGCCAAACTAAAAGAGGATGCGTTCTTCGATCGAACCCCTTTTTCCGCAAAATCATTCCAACTCACCACCATTATTAACTCTAGTTCATCGTTTGAGCTAACCATGCCCGTCACACCACCAAAAACCCAAACACTAATAAAGCGCCTCTCACTTTATGGACTGCAAACACGACGAAAGAAGGATTTGTGCTACAATTGTTACAAACAGTTTCAACTATGACACCACTATAAATGACAGTTTCATTTGCTCATTGTTGAACTTGAGGAGATTGCAGAGACTTATGCGACACATCTGTGGCATGAGATAGAGTCACCCGGGGATCCCACACCACCAAGCCCACAAGAACCTGATCCAACACAATTAACTTGCATGCTCTCATGGGTCACTTAATCCCTCAAATATTATAGGTTGTGGGCCAAAATTATAAAAGCCCAATTTCCATTTTAATTGATAGTGGAAGTACACACAACTTGCTTCAAGATCGCATTGACAAGCAATTGGACCTAATCACTGAACCAAACCATTCTTTCAAGGTTCTTGTAAGGAATGGCGAGGAGTTACATTACACCACAATTTTCTCTAATGTTTGTTGTTATTGGGGAAACATGAGTTTATTTTGGACTTGTTCGTCCTCCCACTCAATGGTGCAGAATTGGTCTTAGGGGTGCAATGGTTAAAGACCTGAGGCTAAATAGTTATTGACTATGAAAAACTCACTATGAGCTTTAACAATGATGGCGCTCACCTTAATGAAGTACCTAAAACCTGACCAATAGAAGTAAATTTCCACCAACTCCAACGACTAGTAGACACGCACGCCATTGACACGTGCCTTCGCTTCCATCTCATCACCACCTGCAACTCGTCAACTTCAACTCCCAACCCTAGCCGTCATATTCCCCAATTACTCACAAAATACTTCAAACTCTTTCAAACACCCAACTCCCTCCCTTCAAAAAGACCAATTTACCACAAAATTACCTTGACTGATACCTCTAACCTAGTGAATTTTCGCCCCTATAGGTAGTCCAAACACAAGAAATTGAACCTTAAATCAAAGAAATGTTGAGTAATAGACTCATTTAATCAAGCACACACGCTTTTTCTTCTCTGGTGTTGTTCATTCGAAAGAAGGATGGAACATGGAGGTTTTGTGTTGATTACAAAACATTAAACGTAATCACAGTCAAAGATAGCTTACCAATCCCAACCATATATGAACTTCTGGACAAGATACATGGTACAAGATGGTTCTCTAAGCATGACCTCTGTTCGGGATATCACTGGATTAACATGTCTTAGCATATATCCATAAAATAACATTTCACACACATCAAGGGCACTACGAATTTCTTGTAATATCCTCCGGGCTTTGTAATTCTATTCAACTTTTCAAGATACCATGAATCTCATCTTCAAACTTTATCTGCACCGTTTTGTCATTGTGTATTTTGACAATATTTTAGTGTATAGTCTCACATTGTAGAATCATTTGCAACACTTGGAATTAGTATTTTAATGCGTAGTTGATCATGAATTTTGTCTTAAGGAATCAAAGTGCTCCATTGTGCAAAAATCCATTGAGTATTTGGGGGCCATCGTATCCATAGAGGGCATGGGCCTTGACCTTGCAAAAATTAGTGCAGTGCTAAATTGGCCAGCTCTAATCAACATCAAAAAATCATGTGGATTTCTGGGGCTTACTAAATAGAGATTCATTTGAAGGGAGTGAATAGGTGAACAATGCTTTTGAATCATTAAATAAATACATGTTTGAAGCCCCAACCTTAGCCTTACCCTACTTTAATAAAAGGTTCATCCTTAAAACAAATGCCTTATGATCAATAAAGGGATTGGTCATCATTCAAAGCAATCACCATATGTTATTATTATAAGTTGTTTTATCCACAAATGTTAACGAACTCTACATATGCGAGAGAGCTTTATGCCATTACCTCCATTGCCAAAAAATTGAGAACATGCTAGCTTGGAGGAACTTTTACAATTCATACAGATGAAATAAGTTTATGAGAGTTGATGACTTAAGTGATCAAACCTCTAGAGAAACAATTTTACTTGGCCAAGCTGCTAGGGTACTCTTCTGAGATTGTGTATAAACCCAGGGCACAAAACATGGTGGTAGATGCCCTATCTTGTGTCCATTGCTTGGCCATTTCCACACCTTACATGGAGTTTATTGAAAAATTTAAGGAAAAACTTGCCCAAGATGAAGCATTCCAACAATTTGTACGAGAGATCTAGACAAAACCTGAAGGTTATAAGGATTTCTAACTATTAAGTTGTACGAGAGATCTTCTTGAGATTTAACTATAATATTGAGCTTTTACAAGTTATGCCTATGAACCTTTTATACAAGCAAATCAAGAGATTTTACACTAGTTTATCCCCAACTAAAATAAAGCTTTTCCACTTACTGAGGTCACAAACCGAGTATAGATTTTATCGTCTAATCTCAATAATCAAACAAAACTTTTTTAGGATGAGTTATATAAACAAACAAATATTTTGAAAATGGTTTATCTCGAGAACCAAACATGATTCTTCAAGACTATCTCACTCTTGAAAGTAACAACAGTGGCGGGAAACTAATAAAACTTTTTACTCATAAGCATTTTTTCACCCAAGGGCACTAAGGCAAGTTTGTGAAAAAATATTTAGAGAGGTAGAGATAGAGAGATAGAGAGAGATGGAGAGAGAGAGAGGGAGAATAAAGATAAATTACGAAGAATCAGGAAAATCCTGAATTCTAGTGCAAAATGGAGTGAGGAGGTGCCCACTTTATATATGAAAAAATTTAGCTCAAAAAGGAAATAGTTCAAGAGTTATTTAACTCACCTAATCGATTAGGTTCTATGTCTAATCGGTTAGGTACTTCAAATAATTGATTATTATGGCCCAAAATGGAAGTTTTTGACATAGATCCATTATCAATCATTAAGAGATTATCATAATCAATTATACAATTTATTATGCTTCATCTAATTGATTAGCCTATAAATCTAACTGATTAGGTAGTTCAAAAATTTCTCATAATTAAGCTGGCAGTCCCCCAATCAACTGGCTAGGGCTTGAAAAAAAATTGGTCTTTTTGTTAGGTAAAAAGAGACTTCACAAAAAAATTTAGGTGTTGAGTTGCCTTAGTATCTTAAGAGTTATTGTCCCACTTTCACAAAACTCTAGTCACTTAGACAGACACGATCAGACGAGCTATCATAACTCTGAAGATTCCATGCTCCTCCTTTGCCAGATTTTCCAATATGATAAGCACTCTACTAGAGCCTTGAATCTTCTATTTGATGAATATTAATATATCTTCAAGTTAGTCACCATCATTAAGAAGTAAGAAGTTGTAAAGATATCACAATTGATACAATACAACATTATCGTCACAAAACATTAGAACATTTGTTAGTATCAGGATCATCAACTTCATATATGTAACCACATAGATTTAGATTATCCTCTTTTTGATGAGGGCAAAACATCTCGTAGAAGGTGGTAAAAGTAAAAACAAGTAGATAAAATTTTGAGTGGTTAAACTCCCCCTCACGTGAGTAGAGAGTATACTCTACCCCCTTGAGAGTATACTTCACTCCCATTGGTATAATGAAAAAGGTGGGAAAAAAATATATCACATAGATTACATTTCATAATTTTGAGAAAGGGAAGAGGAAGAATGAGAGTAGGAACTTAGGCATGCTAGTTAATTCATGATTGGTTTAAAATTCCTAGTTCAATTCTTATGAAAAAACTAAGCTTTCTTTAGTAAGTGTTTTTTAAAAGTGTCTATGAATTTATTAGATGAGGTCACAAACTCAAGTACACATTCCCCTTTTTCAACATGATCCCTAATAAAGTAGCGCATAATCTCAATGTGTTTAGCCTGAGACTGAAGTATCTGGTTTTTGGTGAGGTTTATGACACTAGTGTTCTCACATCTTATCGAGACACCTCTTAGATTAACACCGTAATCACTAAGTTACTGCTTCATCTAAATAATCTGAGAGCAGTAGCCACCCGCAACAATGTATTCCGCCTCATATGTGGATAATGTGACACTTGCTTGTTTCTTGCTATACTAGAAGACAAGCGAGTTTCTAAGTAAGTGACATTATTGTAGGTACTTTTACTATCCAATTTGCACCTAATAAAATCAGAATCAATATACCTAACTAATTCATAATCCTCTCCCTTGGGATGTCATAAACCTATTTGTTGTGTGCTAGTGAGATATCTTATGGCACGTTTGATCACATTGAGATGTGATTCTTTCATAGATGCTTGAAAATGAGCATATAGACATATAACAAACATGATATCAGGACGAGATGCAGTGAGATAGAGAAGAAAGCTTATCATACTTCGGTATTTCCTTTCTTTAATTTGTTTTCCATTCTCGTCCTTGTCAAGATAGTTATCGCGACATGAAAATGATCACGGGCGTTCACACGTTTGAGATGATAACAAAGTCACTGTAAGACCCCAATTTTGACCCTAAGATCCCTCATGGCATCATAACATTGCATTTGCATTGCCTCAAGGATCTTTAGCATCTTGGTTCCCTTTGCCTTTGGGTGGGACTCCTTGTGATTGGTTTGAGATCACCAAGCATGCTTGAATTATACATCATTGTTTCTCTTACTTTTGTTTACTAACCAAAAGTGCAAAAATGTGTCACTAACATCTTTTGTTTGAAGCTTGAGTATCATCCAAGACACTTTGTGGGTTTTATTTAGATGATCAGTCAACACAAGGGAATGGCTTGAGATACTTCCAACAGGTTCAAATGGGGTCTACTCGTCAGTCAAAACGTTAATCTTGAAGGAGCAAAAGTTTGTTCATGAGCTGTCATGCTCGCTAGGCGAGCAGAATGGGTCACCTAGCGAGTCCCAAGAAAAGCCACCAGAATCACCTACGCTCAGAGGAATTTCTTGAATTGTCATGCTCGCTAGGCGAAGCCCACGTGTTAAAATTAAAAAAAAAATTAATAAATAAATAAATAAATAAAATATAACAAAAAAAAATTGGACTTGGGCCTCTCTCATTTGAGCCCACAGGTCCACAAAAATCAGGTTATAAATTCAGAGTTTCAGTGAAACAAAAATGAATTCTATTCCTATTACCCTGACAGGGAAAAAGATAGTGAGAGAAGAGCTAACAGAGTTCAGAGCAACCTCCAGAGACTGAAGGGAACTCATCGGCAAAGAACCAATTCCCTCTCATATAAACCCTCAGATTGCTTTGCAAACCCAACCGGGCAATTCAATTTCATTCGATCTCTCCAATCAGGTTTGCCTTATTCCCATTACTTTATGCTTTTAATTTGAATGCTCTGAATGTATGAGGTATTATGGGTGAATTTGATACCCTTTTGATGCATGTGTTTGACAAGAGGTTTAGGCCTCCTACCCTTGGTTTCTTTTTGTGAGCTTTTTGTGAATTTTAATGGCATGATTCATGTGGTTACATTTTGATTTGGGGGCAACTCTTGATTACCCTATCCTGTTTGCTCTAACCTGTTTTGTGTTTGTTATGGCATTGTTTTCTCCTAATTCCGTCATATTACTCTAACCTGTTTGTTGAGTTTTTGCGAGGGCTCACATACTCTTGCAGAGATGGCTTGCCTGGTGTTCCACTTTATTTGTGGGATACCACCTGGAGGTCTATTCCGATTACCTGTACTGACTCGCTTTCTTTGATGGGGCTAGCTTGAGTAATCTCTAGGTTTCTTATCTCTTTAATTGTTGTTACTTCGGATCTTTATCCGTACGGTAGATCTCTCGATCCCTTTACTTTTCTCGCATGTTACCGATTTCTTAGGTTTCGTATAGCCTCTCGTGGCATGTCATTTAAGGTAGCGCGGTTCCTTCATCTAGGACTGCCTTTTTGCATGAGCATCCCTAAAACCCCAAACTCATTGATCTTTCTTCTCCTAAGAACACGTTTACTCCTTCTACTACAGGCGAGTAAGTCTCCAAAGGTCGAGCATCCGGTAGATTACGTAGTAACGTCGTTCAACCCTTACCCCGTAGTTAGTCGAACTACGTTTCGCTCTGATTCTCATCCCAGATGAGATACGTAGGCATAAGATGCGATGTCTTACCGAGCACACTCCCCTAACCCCTAGGTAGCCGAGCTACGAAGACTCTGATTCTCAGATTCAGATGAGATACGTATGCAGTGGATGCGACGTCCGTGCGAGTCATTTTCTTTTGACCCTTCTTTTAGTAAGTAGTACATTAGATAAACATACACGCTTTTCTCATCCCTTCAATCATGTTTGCACAAATAAATTTTTCACAAAACAACAACCTTTGCAACAAATGTGAAAAGGGCTCCCTAGGAGTACCTAGGATGCTTTAGGTGCCTAATACCTTCCCATTGCATAACCAACCCCCTTACCCAGATCTCTGACATTTTTACTAGTTTTTGATTCGATAAAACTTTTAGGTTTTTGTTCGCTTTCTAACCATTCCTTTGGATAAATAGAAGTGCGGTGACGACTCGACTTGTATGATTTACCTTGGATTTAGTCAATATCTCTAATGGTAACGAATACCCCGCTACAGAAAAGTGGCGACTCTGCTGGGGATGAAAATTTGCCTAGTGGGTTTTGCCTACTTTTCATATTTGTTGTATTGTATATTTTTCTTTGTTTTGTGACATATTTTTGTGTAATTTGGGATTACTGTATTGTATGTAATGATTGATTTGCTTGAATATTAATTCCTTGTATGCTTGGTGATCTTTGTGAGATGAGTTCTATACCCGGACTCGAGTGCACTTAGGATAGGAGAATGGCGTAGTCTTGTTGACTTGTGTGGAGTTATTCCTTAGCAAGTTGACTTGCAAGTCCATTCACTTGGTGGAGGTTATGTTGGGATCAATAATGTCACACAAGTAAGTTGTGGTTAGACATTACTCTTTCCAATATAGACCTTAGAAGCCAAGGACCTTAGTTTACCAAGCCCATCTTGGCCTATTCTTAGGATGTAGTGCGAAAGTCGTTCAAGTGTAAGATTTGATACGATTGTTACGCGATACTACATTCATAAGAGTCTCTCTTGAGAATATTTTTGGAATACGAGTAGTCGTTTCTCCGATAATATCCGAAAGATGGGATGATGACTATGGGAACCTTTTGTAGAACATGTTTGGCAGGTTTAAACCATAGTACATTCCCTTTGGGTGGTTCTTAACCTAAACCCCATGCTCGTGACTTGCAACAAACCCTTGATTCATGGTTGATCCGTTCAGGTATCCTTAATATCAATGGAACTTGGGTGTTGATAAGGTGTAAACCATAATCCACCAAAATGGATGGTTGATATTAAGGATAACATGATCCATCCCATGACCTTTGTTTGGTGTGCTTTGCTTGATCCTTGAGTGTGATTGTTGCATTCATGCATTCATGCACCCATTTGCATTCATATCATCAAAATAATAAGAAAATTTTCAAGGAACTTAAGAGGTTTATTTGCAAAATTTTCAGACATGGAAAGACAAAGAAGGAATACAAAGAAGTACAACTTCAGGCAACCAGATTTGAAAGAGTTAAGGAATCTGACGTCCTATGTATTAGATCCTTTGGGTTTCAAGGCTCGTTTTGGGAAACTTCTTCCTCTTCTGACTACTCAGGTGGATGAAGGATTGGTGAGTGTATTGGTGCAGTTTTATGATCCCTTGTACCATTGCTTCACGTTTCCGGATTTCCAGCTTTTGCCTACCCTTGAGGAGTATGCTTACCTTATGGGTATACCTATTCTAGACCAGTTGCCGTTCAGTGGCTTAGAGAGTATTCCTACTTCTCAAGAGATAGCTGACATGTTACACATAGATGAATCTCTGGTTGGTGCTCATATGACTACCAAAGGTGGAATTCAAGGTATCCCTTCTGAGTTCCTCGTTGCTCAAGCTACTATATATGGGAAGGCCATGAGTGAGGATGCCTTTGAAGCCATATTTGTACTTCTCATCTATGGATTGATATTGTTCCCCAACATCGACAAGTTTGTGGATGTGAACGCTATTAGGATCTTCTCTACTCTTAATCCCGTTCCGACTCTGTTGGGCGATACCTACTTCTCTTTGCATATGAGGAATGCAAAGGGTGGTGGCGCCATTGTGTGTTGTTTGCCTCTGTTGTATAAGTGGTTTATTTCTCACTTACCTCAGACGGTCGCTTTCAAGGAGAACAAGGAATGTCTACGGTGGTCCATGTAGCGGTGTATTCGTCACTTTATGATTTATTGACTAAATCAAAAGCAAAGCATACAAAGATAGAGCCGCCACCGCACTTTTATTTATCCAAAGGAATGGCTAAAAAGCGAACAAAAGCCTAAGAAGTTTTACACATAGAAAACTAATGAAAGGTCAGAGATCTGGATAAGGGGGTAATTATGCAAAGGGAAGGTGTTAGGCACCCAAAGCATCCTAGGTACTCCTAGGGAACCCTTTTCACAAATTGTTGCAAAAGATATTGTTTATGAAATATTTATTGTGCAAACATTGATTGGGAGGATGAGAAAAGAATATACAAATTTTATTATTTTTGTGTTTGGATGGATAGATCCATTGCCTACGTACCTTTATAGGATCAAAACCTCGTAGTTCAGCTAAAAGATTTCCAAAAATATGAGTGGTTTGATTTTAAACAAAAGCCTTAAGGTCTTTCATTATCCACGGGAGAAAACTCAACCTATACAACCACAAGTCCACCATGTGAGAAAAGCTTCAACTTGCTAGTGAGGGACCATGCCCTATAATAAGCAAGGAAGTCTTACAATTCAATCACTAAGGACAAAAGGTGAGATTCACATCAACCACTAAGATAATTGAGATCTATGGCTAATGTATGAAAACTTATCAAGAATGGACAAGGCCACAAAACAATTGAATGAGTGAAATTAACCAATTAGGATTATTCACAAAAGATGGTCAAAGTATGATTAGTATTCAATTCAAGAGAAGTATTATGAAAATGAAGTTTGAAAATCAAAGGCTTAAGGCCTAGGTTTCTAATTTGAAAAGAAATGAAAATGTTTGCACAATATTTTCTGGTTTGAGTTAACATGCAAATGGAGGTTTAAAGAACAAAAAGGGTGGGAGGTTAAGGGATGCAAAACTTCTTAGGTGTTCACCTCTTGAGATCATATGTAGATGATCCAAGTGATTCCTTTGGAATAGGCAACAAGCAGATAACAGATAAACAACATAAATGGATACCGGATGCCAATCAATGGACTTACACCAATCTCACAAAACAAAACAGAATAGGAAACAAGTTGCCAATCAATGATCTTATACATGACTCCACAAAACAAAACATGGATACCAGATGCCAATCTATGGACTTATACTAATCTCCAAGGAATGATCACAGGAAACAACTGCCAATAAATGGACTTACAATTGACTCCTCACAAAACAAAACAAAGATAGGATATGGAGTGCCAATCAATGGTCTTATGTCCACCTCCACAAATGATCATAGGAAACAGACACCCAATCAATGGTATTACATCTGACTCCTCACATAAAGCAAATAACAAAAGCAACAAGCAAGAGGAAACAAGTTGCCAATAAATGGTCTTACACTTGACTCCAAGGATATGGGATGCCAATCAATGGTCTTAGTCCCAACTCCTACCAGATCATAGGAAACAAATGCCAATTAATGGACTTACAATTGACTCCTCAATGGACAAAACAAAATGTCACAAAGCAATGAAAAATGATCATGAGATGATATACAATTGATGTTCAAAAGTGAAAGTAATGCACAGAGGCACACACAAAGTATTATGCACATATGGGCAAACAAACAACAAGCAACCAATTAGCACACACTATACACAATCAATGGGCTCAAGCAAGGTTTAGGCTTTAGAAACAAGCCAACTGGAATGGGGTGTTTTGAGCTCTTAACCCTAACATTGAGAGTTAGGGTGAAGCAGATGAAATGGAGATGAGGGGTGTGCCTCATAGCTCTTATCCCTGGCCTGGGAGAGCTTTAATCAATAGAAAATGTGGGAGTTCAGAATGAAGGAACTCTTCTCCACAAATGATTGACTCTATAAGATCTTGGGTTCTTATTCACAATGCATCAACACATGGTATGAGCAAAGTGAATGACACAACTGAATAGCAGGGGATGGATTACACATCCCTTCTATCTTCCAATTGCCTCTTAAGAGGACTTTACCTGCTTGGCACAAAATTAAACAAACAAAAACATGGCCTCTTAAGGAGGGCTTCAGACAGGTGCCTGCCAAAGTAACATGGCAGGTCTTCCAGACTACATGAAGATTAGGGATTATACCTAAGTGGTATGCCAACCACAAGCAAAAGCAAATCAAAGTTCAAATGAACTTAAAGCAACTTAGGTACCTGTGGAAACAATTAAACCAATCAGTATAATACTCAGACAAACAGACAACAGTCAATATCAAACAGACAATCCCAATGTACAAAGTATAAGCCATAAGGCAAACTCAAATGAGTTATCCTTAACCTACAAAACACACAATGTTAGTAATCAAAAGCAAACATCAACATCCAAATGATGAAGCATCATCAAAGCATCATCAACCACGGAACTTGGATGCTTAAACCTGAAATTCAAAGCTCACATGTAAGCAACAAACCACTAGGTCAAAGCCTAGGGTCAAAGATGAAGAAAAAATTCAAAACAGGAGCTGAAATTCAACACATTGCAACTTCAAACACATATTAACATGTCCTAAAAAGGCTCACATCAAAATCATCAAGCAAATGCATTTCATGATCAAAAGAAGTCAAAGACAATTTCAAAGCTCATATATGATCATCATGAATGAAAATTCCAAATCAAAACAGAAATGATTCAAATAATTCTGGAAATATTCATGAGCATTCAACACATCCAACATGATCATCACACAAAAAATCAGAAGCATCCAAGATCATTTGGCATGGAAATTAAATTGCACAAGTTGAACAACCAAATGTGTGACACAAATTGTCACACCAATGCAAACATGTGCATAAAACAGAATTGGTAAATGGGAAAAATACCAAACCAATCCTAAAACATCCATCAATGTGTCTAGAATCATCATGTAAAATTTCATGTCCATTGGATTAAAATCAAGCATTTCATGATAGAAAGAGTAAGGCAAGGTCATAAATGTACACATGATTAAAGATTCTAGCACCATTCAAAATCCAGCCATGCACAACTTCAGAAAAAATCATCATAAAAAACTAGACATCTCAAGGAACAATTAGCAAAAAACCAGGTATTTTTTGGATCAATTTTCAATTTGTTATGATTTTTCTAAGTTGGAAGAAAAATGAAAAATCAAATGAGGCATAGTATGTGAAATATGGAGGGAAAGCAAAAAACATGAAGCAATTTGAATATTTGCACCAGCCAGGAATCGATCCGTGTGTGAATTCAAATGTGAGCGCGCGCTAGAGATGAAACGTTGCGTTTCATTAATGACTGGACTGTACAGTCATCAGTCAAGCGCACAATTGGCACGGTCAAACCATTCCAGACCAAACAAAATGCAAACAAAGCAAAACGTGGACCAATGAGAATGAAACCCTAGCACAGCATGGCAATAACCAGAATTCGTCGCTACAACATGAATCCGATGCTACTCGTATGATCTTCATCTTCTTCATGAGGAAGAAGGTGAACAGTAGCATGAAGCTCATACACGTTTCTAGAATTTTTCAGAAATCAAAAGCAAGCATATCATTTTGAAGCTATTTCAACGGTGAGCATAGATCAACAATCATTTAAGCACAAATCATCAAGAATAGAGAGAATCGAGCAAGAACATTCATGGATGCAAAACTTTAAACACACATATCTTGCTCAATAATGCACCGATTCACATGAAATTTGCATCAGAATCACCAGGAACACAAGATCTACAAGAATATAGCAATGAATTTCAAAATTAAGAGGCTCGAGACTTGACCTCTTGAAGAGCAGAATCTTCAATTCACACGATCCACAACTTGTAATGATCCAAATCCACTCCACAATGCTTGCAATGATGTTTGATGAAGAAAAGGAAGCTTGAACACGTGTAGATCTAGCTTAATTCTGAATTTCCATTTTCAACTTCATGAGCTTCAACTGCTTGATTCTTGCACGAATTCAACAAACCAACACTTGATCTGCACTAAATCAAAGCTAGGGAACAAGAATATGAAGTAAAATTGCAATGCTATTTGAAGAAAATTTGAATTATGAATGGAAGAAAATTTTGGAGGGAGAGAGAATTTTGGATCTTGAAATGGTGAATTGTGATTAACCTCCCCCCAATTCTGTTATGATTAGAGTATTTATATCCTTTCCTAATCACCTTGCTAATCCATGTTTAATTAGGTTAATGAAAATAAGGTGTTTTGCAAAATTTTGAAAATGCATGGTGCATGGGATAATTACATGTGAACAGTACCAATCCCTTGATCATTTTCACTTAAAATCCTTTTTTAAACTCAATGGCAATGGTAGAAAGTCCATACAATGCACCATTTTTGAATTTTGCAATTTCCCTCCAAAAAAGGCATGGATATGCAAGTGATTATATGATGAGATTTTATGTAATGTGATGCATGATTTGGAAATTAGAGGTCAAGAGAAGAATATTGCAAAAAGAACCACTCAATTTGGAGTTATGGATCAAAAGATATGCTCATTTGAAGTTCCATGTATACTTGGCAATGATTCATCAGATGCTCATGATCTTGGACTTTTTGGAAATGGGAGAGAGAGATCTTCAACTTTCATGTTGTACAAAATTTCATTTGAAGCTTCTTTGATGTTGGAAAGTTGAGTTGAAGTTGGATCAAAAACTTGCCATTTTTGGAAAGTTGAAATTATAGGTCACTTTCCATTTTTGGAAACTTTTGAATTGACTTCAAATTCTTCAACCTTGATCTTTGAAATGATGAATAAGCATGATTTGGACATGAATGGGATGAAGAAACTCAATTTCCACTCTCAAAACCCACAGTTGACTTTTCAGTTGACTGCATAGGCCCTAAGATGACCTGAAATTGTTCTGATGAATTTGGGGCCTTTGCCACTTGGGAACTTGCTCCAAAATGAACCTATAGCTCAAATAAGCTCAATTAAATGATCAAATGATCCATATCTCAAGAAAATACCATCTGCTCTTTGCACCATGAATTCATCTGATGCTTTGACTGTTGATTGCTTAAGCTGCAAGTAACAAAGGTTAATGACATATTTTTGTACATTTTGGTTAGTGATAAAAAGAAAAGCAATGATATACAAATGCAAGCAATGCTTGGTGATCAAGAATCACTCTCAAAGAATACCCCACCCATAGGGAAGGAAGCAAGGTGTCCAATGATCCTTGAGGCAATGCAATGAAATGATATGATGCCATGAGGGATCTTAGGGACAAAATTGGGGTCTTACAGATGCCCCTATTTAAGGTCATTCTAACCGGAGAAGTGAAGGTTAAAATCTTCATCTCGACGTGGTAGAATGGGCTTAAATAACAGTAATGAGACAAATTTTGGTCCCTAAGAGACCTCATGATGCAGATGTATGCATGTAGCATAAACAAACTCTGTGGGGAAAACTGATCCACAAAGAAGAAAAGACGATCCATCGGAGTAATACACTCACCAGGAACAGAGACTCTAACAGGACTCTTATGGGGATAGGAAAAGGAAATGCGTGAGCAGGACACGACTCTCAATTAGGGGAAATTGACACTGCGTGTGCAAGACACGACTGGGAGACTTTACTGGGGAGTAAAGAACTGAAACTGGGGAGAAAAGAGTTCCAAAGGAAGACACATCCATTGGAAGGACTCAAGCTGACTCAAACTATCCACAAAGGATACTTCGGATAAAAAATCCGGACTCGGACTGGGAAAAAAGGATTCACACAGAACCTCCCTGCCGGGGAAAATGCATATATTGGGGAAAACGCCAATACAGCAGAGGGGTAAAAACACAACAGACTCCACCGGGGAATGTCTAACAAAGAGACTCTTCTGGGGAAAAACTGCAAGATGAGGTGTTACCGGTTACTGGGTAACAAGCTCAAAGAGACATGTGATCTAAACACTGGTTACTGGGTGAAAGAACAACAAGCTCAGGAAGAATGAATATCTAAGGCCGGTATAAGGGTGAGAGATATCAATCAACCAAACATCTGAGGAAGACCTGAAAAAGGTACATCAACTCAGGAAAATCTGACTCCACAGGGGACCAAAGTTATAATAGGGAGTAGAAAGGAAGGAGCACCAGGGATACCGGTTACTGGGTATATAATAGGTGACCAACCGAAGTGTGAATTGGTATATATGCCAAAACACTCATCATCCGAAAGGAGGGCTTGAAAAAGCAAATCGACTTACAGGATGGACATTCGACTCCGTAACGGGAAAACGAATCTTACTCAAATGGGGAAGGACAAAAGACTTCAACCAAAGAGCGCATGAGATATAATATCCATTACCGTCAGAACGTGGATAGTATACTCACATGAGATACATTATCTATTACCGTCAGAACATAGATAATATACTCGCATGGAAGGAACACCAGGGATACCGGTTACTGGGTAGATAATAGGTGACCGACCGAAAACGTGAATTGGTTTTTACTGCCAAGACACTCATCATCCTAAAGGAAGCAAAACGCACACTTATTAAAGGATGGATATTCGATTCTACAAAGAATATGAATCTTACTCCATTGGGGAAAATCAACAAAGGACTCCAACCAAAGAGCGCATGAGATATATTATTCATTACCGTCAGAACGTGAATAATATACTCGAAAAGGAAGAGACACCAGAGATACCGGTTACTGGGTATATAATAGGTGACCAACCAAAAAAAGAGAGAAACAATCGTTACCCACAACAACAGGGTAGACGAAAGATAACTCGCTGGGGGGTAAATTGCAAGCATACGACAATTATCCATGAGACATATCACCGGTTACTGGGAGATACGCTCAACAAGGGGAAACAAAGAATATTCGGTTCCGCAAAAGGAAACACGAATCTTACTCGACTGGGGAAACACAACAGGTTTCGACTGAAGAGTGCATGAGATATATTATCCATTACCGTCAGAACGTGGATAGTATACTCGCATGGAAGATTATCCACAACCGGTTACTGGGTTAATAAAGGATAAATCGACCGAAAAGAAAGGCATCGGGATACCAAAACTAGGTATATAAAGATGACCGATCAAAGGGAGCAACAATCATTACCAACAAAAGGATAGATGAAAGAGAACTCACTGGGGATGCATTGATAAAAATCAATGATCCGGGGAACAAATCACTGGCAAACGGTGAAAAGACCCGCTGAGGATAAAATTGCTAGCATACGGCAATTATCCACAAAAACAATGCTGGGAAACACAACTGCTTACTCAAAGCAATTACCCAGACAAGAGGGAATATCAACATCGAATATTGGATGAGGATAACCAAAAAGAGTAACCATCATCTGTTAGGATGAACAATTTAACACCCCGATAAAATAAGATAATTATTTAATTTAAGTTAATAATATATTTATTAATTTAATTAAATAATTGGAATATTATTATTGGAATTATTATTATTGGAATAATAAGTTGGAATATATATAAAGAGTTCCATTTGGTAAAGAAAGTTTTTTTTCACGTGAAAAGGGAAAAGAGACAGAAAAGTGGAGAAAGAGCCAGAGAACAAGGGTTGAAGAGAGGAAAAGCTTGAAGCCGAAGGATTTGCCGGATTAACTCAGGTAAGGGGGGTTTATCGTCGTTTGATGGGTATTATGGGTTAACATGTAATGGGTAGTGATAAACCATTGATTTGACCCTGATTAGAATGATGAATGTTGAAATTTATGAACTTATGGATGAATGTGATTTGAGTTATAATTGAAGAAAATTCGTAAGAATTAGATGGAATAATGTTAGAATTTGTGAGAGTGAATGGGTATGATCTGTGTTAGATGAGGTAAACGATAACTGTGTAAGAATTGGACTGTGGGAGGTTGGAATTGAGAAATCCCGTAGCAGAGAAAACCCATAGCAGATCTGGAAATTTTGGTTCTGGTCATACGCGTATGGTACTAGGCAATACGCGTATGAGATGGCTTGGAAGGGAGAGGATTGACGTTGATACGCGCCATACGCGTGTAATTACGCGTAGCTGTGAGTGGTACGCGTATGGGTTGAGGCCATACGCGTATGGATGAGGAAGATGATGTTTTGAACGTGGTTTTGTCTCTGTTGGTACGCGTATGGGGAAGTGGTACGCGTAGCATACGCGTATGAGACAGGTGATACGCGTATGGGTTTGGCTGAGAAATGGGCCATACGCGTATGGGCATGGGGCATACGCGTATGGGCAGAATTGTGATTTTTCTGAGCTGTTGTTGTGCAGTTTTGGTTGTTCAAGCTGAGTAATGTAAATTAGCTGATGTATGATAGAGTAGGGATCATTTCCCGTTGTTTTGAGCAGTATAGGTATTAGTAGAGTGTGTTAATACTGTGATTGATTATGTGGCATGACATGATATGATTATGTGATAAATATGTTGATGATGTATGAGGGTATGCATAATGCTGTGAATGTATCTATTATGTATGCAATTGTGAATGGACTGTTTATGGCTTAGAGTGTGAGCATATGTCCATTGTGGATTGTTGAGGATGTTTGCATGCTAGGTGATTAGCGTGCATATCATAGCCCTTGGGGTGGTAGCTAATTCCCATGGTGAGGAATTAGTGAGTGAGTCACTAGGTCTCAAATGAGTGGGACTAGTGAGCTTGGTAGCCGTATCTGGATTTGATCGGTGAGGTTGAACTCTATGTTCACGAATAGTCGGTACCGCATGCATGGAGTCTCATTGCATAATGTATGTATGGCGTATAATATGAATGGATGTATTCCAATATTATACGTGTGTTTTGTGTTTGTGTTGAATATGATTTGAGTTGATGTTGCCATTGCTGTATGTATGATCTGATTAGGGTGATGAATGTGTTAAATTACTTAGCATTACATGATATTTTATAATGCTTATTATATCGATTGAGGAACTCAGCCTTACAACTATGTTTCAGGTAACGAGCAGTGATTGAGTAGAAGCTAGTGCTTGGAGTCTAGTATAGTTCCTTAGTGGGTCATGCTCTGGTAGATGTAACATCGGGACGGGATGTTTTACTATGTTCTCATTTTGGTTGTTGAACAACTTTACATGTAATGTGTTACAAGTTTTGCATGTTGTCAGATTTTATCCGCTGCGAATTATGCAATGTTTTATTTTGATTAAATAAATGAGCATGACCAGATATTTTGGTGAATGGTGTGAAGTGTCAAGTGTGACACCCTTAATTGCATATCTACTCTGACTATATTTTACTGTTTTAATTAAATATTTGGGGTATTTTAGAAGGGTGTTACATTAGTGGTATCAGAGCATAGTCGGTCGAGTCGAGTCGTAATTATTCTGTTTTCCCTGTACGTGATAGGTGTTGTGTAACCCTATCAGTACTTATTATTTTAGCTTGTTGGGTTTTCAGAATAGAAATGGTTGGAAGAGGTAGAGACGATGCTGCGATTGCTGAGGCTCTGGGTATGCTAGCTGGAGTACTTGGAGGGAATCCGAATGCTGTGGGAATGGGAGCTGCTCGTCAACTGAGTGAGTTCCAGAAGAACAATCCTCCAATGTTCAAGGGAGCATACGATCCAGATGGTGCTCAGAAGTGGTTGAAGGAGATCGAGAGGATCTTCCGAGTGACTGAGTGTGCCGATAACCAGAAGGTCAGGTTCGGTACGCATATGCTGTCAGAGGAAGCAGATGATTGGTGGGTTGCTACCCGCACTGAGTTAGAAGCTGCTGGGAGTGCTGAGATCACTTGGGCGGTGTTCAGAGAGAGATTCCTGAGGAAGTACTTTCCAGAGGATGTCAGAGGAAAGAAAGAGATAGAGTTCTTAGAATTGAAGCAGGGCAACCGGTCTGTTACTGAGTATGCTGCTAAGTTCACAGAGCTGTCGAAGTATTACACTCCCTATGATGAGGCCACTGGGGAATTTTCGAAATGTGTGAAGTTTGAGAACGGGTTACGTCCCGAGATCAAGCAGGCTATTGGGTATCAGCGGATTAGAGTGTTTTCCGATTTGGTTGACTGTTGCAGGATTTTTGAACAGGATACCAAGGCTAGAGCAGAGAGCTATCAGCAAAGGGTTGATAGGAAAGGCAAGAATCAGAATGATCGTGGGAAACCGTATGCAGTTGGCAAAGGTTTCCAGAGACAGAGTGGGATGAAGAGGCCTAGTGGGGGAGACTCCAGTGCCCCTGCTAAGTGTTACAGATGTGGTCAGGCTGGACATCGTATCCATGAGTGTACCAGTGATGAGAAGAAGTGTTTCAAGTGTGGAAAAGGTGGTCACTTGGCTGCAGAGTGCCGGTTGAGGACTGTAACTTGTTTCAACTGTGGAGAGATGGGTCATATTAGCCCACAGTGTCCTAAGCCGAAGAAAGAGAACCAGTCGGGAGGCAAGGTCTTTGCTTTATCGGGTTCTGAGACTTCTGCAGATGATCGTTTGATCCGAGGTACGTGTTATATTAATGGCTTTCCTCTTGTAGCTATTATTGACACAGGTGCGACTCATTCCTTTATATCTTTGGATTGTGCTGTGAAACTTAAATTAGAGATATCTGAGATGCATGGAAGTATGGTGATTGATACTCCTGCGAAGGGTTCAGTGACTACTACTTCCGTTTGTTTAAATTGTCCTTTGAGTATTTTTGGTAGAGACTTTGGGATGGACCTCGTGTGTCTTCCACTAGTGCAGATTGATGTTATCCTGGGTATGAACTGGTTGGTGTTTAACCGAGTTTATATCAACTGTTTTGATAAGACTGTGATCTTTCCTGAGATTGAGGAAGGAAGGAGTTTGTTTCTATCAGCAAGGCAGGTGAATGAGGCAGTAGCAGATGGGGCAGAGTTGTTTATGCTGTTAGCGACTTTGGAGGCTAAAGATAAACTGGTGATTTGCGATCTAGCCGTAGTGTGTGATTTTCCTGATGTGTTTCCTGAAGAAGTGAATGAATTACCGCCAGAGCGTGAAGTTGAGTTCTCGATTGATTTGGTACCTGGTACTAGGCCGATATCGATGGCCCCGCACCATATGTCTGCTGTTGAGTTAACTGAATTGAAGAGTCAGCTGGAAGATTTGTTGGATAAGAAATTTATTCGTCCGAGTGTGTCACCGTGGGGTGCACCAGTGTTATTGGTTAAGAAGAAAGAAGGTACTATGAGGTTGTGTGTGGACTACAGGCAACTGAATAAAGTGACGATCAAGAATCGGTATCCTTTGCCGAGGATTGATGATTTGATGGATCAGTTAGTTGGTGCGAGTGTGTTCAGCAAAATAGATTTGAGATCGGGGTATCATCAGATACGTGTGAAGACTGAGGATATTCAGAAGACTGCTTTCAGAACAAGGTATGGACATTATGAGTATTCTGTAATGCCTTTTGGTGTGACTAATGCGCCTGGAGTATTTATGGAGTATATGAATAGGATTTTCCATCCGTATCTAGACAAGTTTGTTGTGGTGTTTATTGACGATATTTTGGTGTATTCGAAATCGGAAGAAGAGCATGCTGAGCATTTGAGAATGGTTTTAGGAGTTCCACGAGAAAAGAAGTTATTTGCTAAGCTGTCTAAGTGTGAATTTTGGTTAGAAGAAATTAGTTTTCTTGGTCATGTGATTTCAAGAGGTGGTATTGCTGTTGATCCTTCTAAGATAGACGCGGTATCTAAGTGGGAAGCTCCGAAGTCAGTTTCTGAGATAAGGAGTTTTCTTGGACTTGCAGGTTATTATAGGAAATTCATTGAGGGATTTTCTAAGTTGGCGTTACCGTTGACGATGTTGACTAGAAAGGGGCAAGCGTTTGTTTGGGACTCAAAATGTGAAGAAGGTTTCCAAGAGTTAAAGAGAAGGTTAACTACTGCTCCTATTCTGATATTACCGAGTCCGTCAGAACTATTTGAGGTTTACCGTGATGCTTCATTGTTGGGTTTAGGTGGTGTGTTAATGCAGAATAAGCAGGTTGTGGCTTATGCTTCGAGACAACTGAAGGTTCATGAGAGGAACTATCCGACACACGATTTAGAGTTGGCAGCGGTGGTATTTGTTCTGAAGTTATGCAGGCATTACTTGTACTGGTCAAGATTTGAGGTTTTCAGTGACCACAAAAGTTTAAAGTATTTGTTTGATCAGAAAGAGCTGAATATGAGACAGAGGAGATGGTTAGAGTTTCTGAAGGATTATGACTTTGGTTTGAATTACCATCCGGGTAAAGCAAACGTAGTGGCAGATGCATTGAGTCGGAAATCATTGCATATGTCTATGTTAATGGTTAAGGAATTGGATTTAATTGAGCAGTTTAGAGACTTGAGTTTGGTGTGTGAGAGTACTCACAATAGTGTTAAATTGGGAATGTTGAAGTTAACGAGTGGTATTCTGGATGAGATTAGAGAGGGTCAGAAATCCGATGTGCTTTTGGTTGATAAGTTGACTCTAGTGAATCAAGGTCAAGGTGGTGAATTCAGAGTTGATGAGAATGGTGTTTTGAAATTTGGTAGTCGGGTGTGTATTCCGGATGTTACCGAACTTAAGAAGAGTATTCTTGAGGAAGGACATCGTAGTGGCTTGAGTATTCATCCTGGGGCTACTAAGATGTATCATGATTTGAAAAAGTTATTTTGGTGGCCGGGAATGAAAAGAGAAATTGCGAGTTTTGTTTATTCTTGTTTGACTTGTCAGAAGTCAAAGATTGAGCATCAGAAGTCGTCTGGGCTAATGCAACCGTTGGCTATTCCAGAGTGGAAGTGTGACAGTGTCAGTATGGATTTTGTTTCTGGTTTACTGAGGACAAGTAAGAATTTTGAAGCCATTTGGGTGATTGTTGACAGATTGACAAAATCGGCTCATTTCATTCCGATCAGAATGGATTATCCGTTAGAGAGATTAGCTGAGTTGTATATTGAGAAAATCGTAAGTTTGCATGGTATTCCGTCGAGTATTGTTTCAGACAGAGATCCTAGATTTACATCGAAGTTCTGGGAAGGTTTGCAGAGGGCTTTGGGAACTAAGCTGAGATTGAGTTCTGCATATCATCCGCAGACTGATGGTCAGACTGAGAGGACGATTCAGTCACTGGAGGATCTTTTGAGGGCTTGTGTTTTGGAAAAGGGAGGTGCTTGGGATAGTTATTTACCTTTGATTGAGTTTACCTACAACAATAGTTTTCATTCGAGCATTGGTATGGCACCGTTTGAAGCTTTGTATGGTAGGAGATGTCGGACACCTTTATGTTGGTATGAGTCCGGTGAGAGTGCTGTGGTTGGACCGGAGATTGTTCAACAAACTACGGAAAAGATTAAGATGATTCAGGAGAAGATGAGGATTGCTCAGAGTCGTCAGAAGAGTTATCACGATAAGAGGAGGAAGTCACTTGAGTTTCAAGAGGGAGATCATGTGTTTCTTCGTGTTACTCCGATAACTGGGGTTGGTCGAGCTTTGAAGTCGAAGAAGTTGACACCTCGATTTATTGGTCCTTATCAGATTTTGGAGAGGATAGGGGAGGTAGCCTATCGTATCGCTTTACCGCCGTCACTTGCGAATTTGCATGAGGTTTTTCATGTGTCTCAGTTGAGGAGGTACATTCCTGATCCGTCGCATGTGGTCCAAGTAGATGATGTCCAGGTGAGAGATAACCTGACTGTTGAAACATCACCTATGAGGATAGAGGATCGAGAGTTGAAGCAGTTGCGGGGTAAAGAGATTACTTTGGTAAAGGTAGCTTGGGGAGGACCAGCAGGTGGCAATGTGACTTGGGAACTTGAGAGTCAGATGAAGGAGTCTTATCCAGAGTTATTCGCTTGAGGTATGTTTTCGAGGACGAAAACTCTTTTAGTGGGGGAGAGTTGTAACACCCCGATAAAATAAGATAATTATTTAATTTAAGTTAATAATATATTTATTAATTTAATTAAATAATTGGAATATTATTATTGGAATTATTATTATTGGAATAATAAGTTGGAATATATATAAAGAGTTCCATTTGTTAAATAAAGTTTTTTTTCACGTGAAAAGGGAAAAGAGACAGAAAAGTGGAGAAAGAGCCAGAGAACAAGGGTTGAAGAGAGGAAAAGCTTGAAGCCGAAGGATTTGCCGGATTAACTCAGGTAAGGGGGTTTATCGTCGTTTGATGGGTATTATGGGTTAACATGTAATGGGTAGTGATAAACCATTGATTTGACCCTGATTAGAATGATGAATGTTGAAATTTATGAACTTATGGATGAATGTGATTTGAGTTATAATTGAAGAAAATTCGTAAGAATTAGATGGAATAATGTTAGAATTTGTGAGAGTGAATGGGTATGATCTGTGTTAGATGAGGTAAACGATAACTGTGTAAGAATTGGACTGTGGGAGGTTGGAATTGAGAAATCCCGTAGCAGAGAAAACCCATAGCAGATCTGGAAATTTTGGTTCTGGTCATACGCGTATGGTACTAGGCAATACGCGTATGAGATGGCTTGGAAGGGAGAGGATTGACGCTGATACGCGCCATACGCGTGTAATTACGCGTAGCTGTGAGTGGTACGCGTATGGGTTGAGGCCATACGCGTATGGATGAGGAAGATGATGTTTTGAACGTGGTTTTGTCTCTGTTGGTACGCGTATGGGGAAGTGGTACGCGTAGCATACGCGTATGAGACAGGTGATACGCGTATGGGTTTGGCTGAGAAATGGGCCATACGCGTATGGGCATGGGGCATACGCGTATGAGCAGAATTGTGATTTTTCTGAGCTGTTGTTGTGCAGTTTTGGTTGTTCAAGCTAAGTAATGTAAATTAGCTGATGTATGATAGAGTAGGGATCATTTCCCGTTGTTTTGAGCAGTATAGGTATTAGTAGAGTGTGTTAATACTGTGATTGATTATGTGGCATGACATGATATGATTATGTGATAAATATGTTGATGATGTATGAGGGTATGCATAATGCTGTGAATGTATCTATTATGTATGCAATTGTGAATGGACTGTTTATGGCTTAGAGTGTGAGCATATGTCCATTGTGGATTGTTGAGGATGTTTGTATGCTAGGTGATTAGCGTGCATATCATAGCCCTTGGGGTGGTAGCTAATTCCCATGGTGAGGAATTAGTGAGTGAGTCACTAGGTCTCAAATGAGTGGGACTAGTGAGCTTGGTAGCCGTATCTGGATTTGATCGGTGAGGTTGAACTCTATGTTCACGAATAGTCGGTACCGCATGCATGGAGTCTCATTGCATAATGTATGTATGGCGTTGTAGCACCTCAAATTTGCACCTACCCTTTGTACATACATTCTCATATTAGGTCATAACATTAACATAGTTCACTGCATAACATTGCATTGTCCCTTTTGCCCAAGTGCAAGCCATTCAGAAGAATTAGGTCAAACTGGTCAGGAGATCAGTCAATCAAGCAAGTCAGTGCATTTTCCTTTGAGGCAAGGCCCTAGGGTTGGTCCAACATGTTCACATGACCTAGGGGTCCTTTTGAAGTGTTTTGGTCAAAGATTGGGTGCCCAGAAGTCATCAGTCATGGCTCAGTTCACCAAAAACCCTAAAAAGTCAACCATGGTCAACTGTGCCTGATTTTATGGATTTCAATGTGGGAAATGGTTTGAAGGGGTTCATTCATGTCCATATAGGCCTCATATAACATGTCAAACATCATCATGGAAGAATTTGAAGTCAAACAAGAAATTTCCAAAAATAGAAAGTTGACCTGTAATTGGAATTTGCCAAAAATGGAAAGTCTTGATCCTCAAAATTACATCATGATACAAGCTTCAAATGAATTTTTTCCCAACATGAAAGTTGAATATCTTGTCCTCCCATTTTCAAAAAGTCCAAGAACACTCAATTCCCATGAATGGTTGGCAAGTTATGATCAAATCATTCTCAAAATTTTTCGAACTTCAAAGTGGCATATCTTCCAAACCATTTGGCCAAATTGGGTGGGGTTTTTTGCTACAAGTCACATTTGATGCCCTCTTTCCAAATATGTCATCACAATTTACCAAAAACTCACCAATCAAAATGGCACTTTTTGAAGTGACTTGAATTATTTCAAGTGAGGTGAAAAAGTGATTTTGCAATTTAAGCCTTTCCAATATATTTTGCCAATTAAAATTGCTAAGAAATCATATTTGGAGTGTGTACAAGGCCCACTTTCGCAGCTGTAACCACAGACCTTGCCATTTGAGTGAAAATTGACAAATTAACCAAAACACCTCCAATTGCAAAAATCCAATTACCACATAACTAACCAAGCTTAAGGACACTAAAACACAGTATATATTCTTCATTTTCTGCAGAAGAAACCCTAGCAGCCACACTCACTCAAACAGAAAATCTCATATTCTCTCAAACCCTCATTTTGCATTTTTGAACTTTTCTTGAAGAAACCTCAAAGAACTCGTGCATTGCTTGTTGGTACCATCACATACAAACCATTTAGAAGCTATGGCAAACCTCCAATCCCAGCTGTAAAGCCTTTTCTGTGGACTGTTTTGCAAGAGCTCCATCCATGGCAGTCCACGATTTGAGCTGCTTTGAACACTCCTGAGCCAAAATCCTTCAACCATTCATCTCTTGGGAGCTTGTGGAGTCACTGTTTCAGCCATTCACAACCAAATAGCAACTGTAGCTCAACTGCACTTCAGATTTGGTGAGTTTTCGAGCTCCTTCATTTGCTAAACTATGCTATGCTTCTGATAGGTCTCACTTAGCTGGTGATTTTAGACTTTGAATCGATGAAAATGGCTAAGTATTTTGAAAGTTATGTTGGTTTAAAGATTAATGTTCAAACATGTTTTTGCTTGGTTCTTGGTTGATAGCTCGATTCAATGGAAATTGTGGTTGGATTTGTGTTGTTCATGCTTAGATGTGTCGATTGGTATGTTTAATTCGAATTTCTGGAAAAAATTATTTGCACGAGTTGATTGGAGAAGATGAACATGTACTGTTACAAAAACCCTAAGTTCATCGTTGCCCAGAATTTTGTTTTGCATGAAAAGTCCTGTTTCATTGGCCATGACGTATCACCGGTTGCCACGCCTCCTATTGCTGCACTGCGTTTCATTTAAGTTTCCAACTATTTACTGAAATGCCACTCCGTGCCCAATTAAACCATTAAATCATGTTTATATCAATTATTTCTTCAATAATTATTCCATTTTGATGCTCACCTTCCAAAAATCATAGCACCTTCATCTTTGATCCAAAATTAATGAGATTTTTTGCTAAATGCTATGCTTGATCTCTAGTTTTTGATCATGATTTTTCCTGAATTTTTGGATGAATGGTTTTTAAATGGTGCTAGGGTTTGTGACATGTGCTCATTTTTTGTACACTTTGCCAAATCAATTGTGAAATGATGATGCTTTATCCAATGGCTCCCAAATTTTTTTTTGTGCTTAAACTAGACACACTCATGTTGATTTTGGTATAGAGTTTGTGAATTTATCATTGCTGGTTTGTGAGTTATGATTTTTTGAATTAGGGTGTGACAATTTGTGTCACACCATTGATGTCCAATTTCATGATTTTATTTCCCTTGCCTAATGAACTTAATTTGGTCTGATTTTTTGTATGAATGTACTCTTGGATGTCTAGTTTACATGTGAGTTTTTGTGGAATTATTGATGGTATTTCCTAATTGTTTGGGATTTTCTCCCCTGTTTGGTCATATGTTGACTTTTTGTGACACATGTTCTCATATTGTTTGTGAAATTCTCATACTTAATTGGATGAACATGAAATTTGACATGTGATTAGTAGACATCTTAAGCTTTGTCATGGTTTTGATCCCATTCATTTCTCATATGTTGTCACTGATTTATGATTTATTGAAGTAGGTGCATGTTTGGTTGACTTCTTTGAGCATGTTTGAACTTGCCTTGCCTTTCTGATTTTCATTAACCAACTTCCCTTGATCCAAATGAGCTGAAATTTTATATGCATATCATGTTATGGATTATGATTGATCACGAATTATTTGATGATTTATTGAATTGTTTGCGATTGGATTTGAGTAGCATCATTCTGTTGACTTCTTTGAGCTTCTATATGCCATGCTTTGACCTAATTGCTTATGAAATGATGATGATGATTGATATGAACATGAAACCAATTGAGTTTGTTTCTTGATTATTTGAATTTGATTTTGGACACTTGTCACTTGCTGTTTTGACTTTCTTATCTCTTTTTGACCCTAGGCTTGTCCTAGTGGTCATGTTGCTCATGTTTAAGTTTGTTGTTTCAGGTTAAGCAACAAATACCCAAAGAGATCAATACAAATTGATTGAGCTTGATTGATTATCATGACTAACTTGTTTGTTTTGTAGGTTGCTTAGCTCACATGCTTAGAGCCTTGTGCATTGCACATTTGACTGACTATGTTGTCTGTTGACTTATGCTGTTTTGTTTTAACTTTGTGTCTGGTATACTAACTGTGCTTGACTGATTTCAGGTACTTTAGTTGCTTTTAGTTCCTTGTGAACTTTGCTTTGCTTTGCTTGAATAGCAATTTGCATTGAGGTATATTTTCTCATCTTCATGTAGTCTGGAAGACCTGGCCTGTTACTTGGCCAGGCAACTGTCTGAAGTCCTCCTTAAGAGGCAATGTTTGTGATTGTTTACAATTTGTCCTTGTATAGAGTCAAAGACCTCCTAAGTGAAGAGGCAATTGGCAGAACCCAAGGGATATGCAACCTACCCCCTGCTATTCTGTGTGTCATCTGCTTTGCTCACACCACTGTGTTGATGCATTGCAGATACCAACCCAAGATCTTGTACAATTGTACAGTTGAGTCAGTATCAAATGTGTAGAAGGGTTCCCACTTTCTGAACCCACACATTCTTGTCTTAAGCTCTCCCAAGCCAGGGATAAGAGCTGTGAAGTCTCATCTTCACTCACCCTTCATCTGCTTCACCTTAGCCCCTCAATGGCAAGGTTAAGAGCTAACACTACCCAGTTCCAGTGGTTTGTTTGTTGAGGTCGATATGACCCCTCGACTAAAACCTAACCTTGTTTGAGCCCATTGCTTGCATATAGTGTGTGCTACTTGTGCTTGTGTGTTTGTTTGACTTGCTTCCTGTGCAAGTTAGGTTTAGTTTGACTTGCTTCCTGTGCAAGTCAGGTGTGGCTTGCTTCCTGTGCAAGTCATGATTAGGATAGGCTTGCTTCCTGTGCAAGTTAGCTAGAAACCTTAACTTAGGGATGACTTTGCATGACAACCTCTAGGCTCGAGTCGTAGTCTCCCTAGTGTTGTGTCTCCCTTTGTTATCTGGTTAGGCTAGTCCTTTTTCCCTGCGTAGGGGAACTACGTCGCCCTGATTCTCATACCAGATGAGGTACGTAGGCAGGAGATCGTGCGAGATCTCTCCGGGCACACTTTTCTTCCTTTTGGTGTGTGTGCTTGACAGTTATAGGCTCGAGTTCTCGACTCCCTATTAACTTGTTTGGTTGTTGTGTGCTTGGAAGCTGATATAAGTCCATCGAGTGGCATTCGGGTTCCAGTGTGTGTGTGTTTTGGTTCGGATGCCGATGTAAGTCCAGTGATTGGCGTTCGGGCTCCACGTTTGCCTTTTTGTGTGTGTTTTGGTTCGGATGCTGATGCAAGTCCAGTGATTGGCATTCAGACTCCATGTTTGCCTGCTTTTGTGTTTTGTTTTGTTTCGGCGTGCGTGTAGCCGAACTACGGCAACTCTGATTCTCATGTTCAGATGAGATACGTAGGCACAAGACGCGATGTCTTGCCGAGTTTGACTAACGACTAACAACTAATCCTTGTTTGCTTTCGCCCTTGTTGCGATCCTTTCTCTCGCCCTCGTTGCGATCGAGACCTTCCTTTTCTCTTGCCCTAGTTGCAATCGAGACCCTTATTCCCATAGTTAGTTTGAACTACGTTTTGCTCTGATTCTCATTCCCGATGAGATACGTAGGCATAAGATGCGATGTCTTAGCGAGCACACATCTCTTTAACCCATAGGTACCCGAGCTACGAAGACTCTGATTCTCATATTCATATGAGATACGTATGCAATGGATGCGACATCCGTGCGAGTCATTTTCTTTGACCCTTTCTTTTAGTAAATAGTACATTAGATAAACACACACCCTTTAGACAAGAACAACAAGAGTGGATCCCGTAGAGTACTACGGATGCGTAGGGGTGCTAATACCTTCCCTTCGCATAATCGACTCCCGAACCCAAGATTTGGTTGCGAGACCTTGTCTTTTCCTTTCCTTTCTCCAGGTTTACTTCGAGCGTTTCCTTTCCCTCCTTTGGGATAAATAACGCACGGTGGCGACTCTTCTGTCATTTTCTTTCGCCGGTTGTTTTTTTCGCACCACTGTATTTTTCGGGCTGCGACAGCTGGCGACTCTGCTGGGGACTATGTTTCCCTAAGCGAGTCCCTCCTAGCTTTTGTAGGTTTCTTGTTTGTTGGGTGTTTATTCTTTTTGTACAGTTATTTATTTTCAGCATTTACCTGCTTTACCTTATTACATTCATGTACATATGTTTGTTGTATCTGTGGGTTCTGTGGGTTGTCTGTTTGTTGGGATGGGATATTTTGTGAGAAATAAGCCCACTACCCAGGCTTGAGTGTACACATAGGTGTTAGAGTGGATAGTCATGAGGCTTGCGTGGCATGTTGCTATGATAAGTCGTTCATGAGACCCACATTCCAGACGAGGTTTCTGTTGGATATATTTTGTCCTATGGGTGTTCCATAACGACAGATATTCCTTTAGAAATCGTCGACTCTGGTGACCATTTCCCGAGAACTCAGTCGAGGCCTCTCCTCCGAGACGTGATTATGTTAGCTCTGGTGGGCGCATTCTCGCTGCTCAATCCGAGGACCCCGAGACTGGGAACTTGCTTTAGGATATCCTGTTGAGGGGAGTCAGCAGAGGTCTTTTATCCCGTAATAATGCCAAACCTTCGGTGGTAAACGTATTATTCTCGACTGAAGGGCTGAAGCTGACAAACTTCTGTTCTTAGAACCTACCAGTGAGGGGAGGGTTTGATCTCTACAGATACGGTTTCTGCCAGTGGTGCTGTGATGGTGACTTTGGTTCAGCCAAATTTATGGACATTTATTTCTGGGACGCCGGAGTTCTGTCCGTGGTTTATCAATGGGTTCCGTTTATTTCGGATCCCCGGGTTGAATTTGAGAGTACCTGTTCAGAGGATCTGACTGTCATCCGTTCAGTGGATGTTCCTGTGATGATAGTGATGTAATCTCCAGTTCCGTTTATTTCGGAACTCCCCAAGTCGGATTCATGGTGACTCAGTTGACTGTGACTGGTTCAGAGAATGGGTCTTCAGATGACTTGTTGGCGCAGTGACTTGCATTCATGCATTTGCATCGCATTCATCTGCATTCAACTCGTGTCTATCCGTACTCAGGGTCCACTTTTTGATTAAGATTCTGGTTGAGAGATATCCAGATGTCAAAATGTTATTGATGAAAAATTATTTGTCTCTGTGAAACCAAAATCAAAGGAATATTCCTGGTACAGATAGACATTGCATGCGTGAGTCATACTAACCCATTTGCTGTTTTGTAGGTGTCAACCGGTGCGCATAGCTCTTCCATTCAGACATACAGTCAGACTCAACAAATCCAAGCTGATGGATCTTCCCAACGCCGACATCCTTGAACTGAAAGAGATGATGAGGGGATTGTTCAGTATTGTGCAAGGGCTTGCCTTGGGGCAGAAAGCCATGTCTGAGAGATTGGAAAGGATTGAGAGTTGGATGATCAAGGAGAAAGTTCAGGGAAAGGCTCCATCATCCGATGTAACAAATCCCTCTGGCTCGATAGCAAAGAAACTCTCTGACAGTGGTCCGCTCAAAAAGGAGGTTGAGTCAAGTGGTGTGCCAGCAAAGAGAGAACGCAGTAAGGATCATTATCATCCTTATGCTGTTGCTGTAACCACTCTTGTTGGTAACTCACCCGTACCCCCGCAACAACCACCACCTCAACAGAAGGCACCGAGAGCTAGGAGCCAGGTGAAGAAAAAGAAGGAGGATCGTCAGTTTGAGGAGCCACCTGTGACCTACACCCTTCTGTTCAGGAGATTGAGGGATTTGGGGTTAGTCCGGCCAAGGATTTTGATTCCCATAGCACAACAGAAGAGGCCTGCACACTATGATGAGAATGCTAGTTGTGAATTCCATTCTGAGGCACCCGGGCACAGTGTTGAGGGTTGTAGAGCTTTCAAGCATGTCGTACAGGACATGGTGGACTCCAAGACCATCAGCTTGGCCCAGATAATGAATGGGGATGTCAACCTGGTACCTAGGCAGGGTCCTGTAAAAGTGAAGATGGTGATAAAGGTCAAGAAAGGAATGGAGATGACTGAGGAAGATCAGCTAAAGGTTCCCCTGGCTGTGGTTCCAAAACCTCTGGTGCAGGATGGAGTCTTCCCTGTGGTTGATAATTGTTGTGCGGCCGTTGCCACAGAGGGGTGTGTATTGATGGGAGACACGACCCAGAAGATGAAAGAAGTAGAAATGGACATTGGAAAACTTGAAATACCCAGTCAAGCAATCGAAACCGTCCAGGTGGAGAGCGCTCTTGTTGTCGAGAAAGAGAAGAAGCTGTCCATTTCTTCTTATAAACAAGCTCTAGAGGTGGTAAAGAACCAAGAGGCCCGAGGTTGGGGCAGGATCATCGATATAGTGGTAAAGGCAGACATGTTCGGGATTGGTTATCCAGATCAAGAGTCGTCTAGACCAAACAGAGGACGTCGCCCACCGTACATCTTTGTCAGTGCAGGAATGCTGGATTCTGATCATGCTTGTTCAGTGAGTGAAGAGGTCGACCGCGACCGCGAGCTCGAGCTGTGGATAAAGTCGTGCGTACCAGGCAACTGGAAGGCCTCCAAAAGCATCACTGTCACTCATCCGGAAGTGTAGTATTTCTGTGTTTCAATTGTCGTTTGCATGAAAGCCATACGTTTTGCCCGAAACGTACTGGTCCATGGTAAGGGCCATCTCACGTGTTTCATTTTGCAACGTTTTGCATCGGTAATAAATGGATGTTTTTGTGATTAAAAGCGGTGTTCCTTGTTTTTCATTTTTTACAGTTTAAAATAAAAATAAAAATGGCAATGTTTTTCGTTTTTCTTTTGAACTTGTCTCGTTCCAACCTCGAAAGTGATTACCCTCCTGATCTCATCGATAACAATTTGGTTACACCTTTATATGACTTCGACAATTCGATCTATCATGCCGAAGGAGAAGGCGAAGAAGATTGTGATTTGTTGGAATTAGCCGGGTCGTTGAAACCAGAGGAGAAGGTGATTCAACCGCATGAGGAGTGCTCAGAATTGTTGCTCCAAGCACCGCCGAGATCAGAAAGCGAATATTGAGGCCGCTTCAGAGGCAAGTCAAGAACAAGATGGTATATGTGCGCCTGGTTGTATCTAGATACACCAAGGTAGGATACCAATGTTGTGGAGGCACGAGTTACCATGGAGAAGACTGTCCTCCAGGGAAGTGGAAACTGGTGCTGAAAGATGAGAATGTGTGCGGACTGTCGAGACGTGAGCTGAGCTAATCTGAAAGATGAATTCCCGGTACGTCACAACGAGGTATTGGTTGATTATAATGCTCAGTTTATCTTCATGGATGGCTTCTTGGCCGAGACCAGATTGAACTGTTGCCAGATGATATGACGTAAACCATGTCCATCGCACAAGGGGCACCTTCTGGTTATAAGGTGATGTCGTTCAGTATCGAGAAGGCCGGTGCCAAGTATCAGAAGTCTAGGGTGACTTTGTTTCATGATATGATTCATCGTGAAAGCAAATGCCATGTTGATGACATGATGGCAGAGTCCCAAGCAGAAGAGGGGCATCCGGTGGACCAAGTTGTTTGACAGATAGAGATAACTCATATTGTTGAGTTCGAATTAGCGCACTTATGGAGTGCTGTCCAGCAAGCTGCCGAGGCATGTTGCAAACGAAAGAGGAGTCGAGGTCGATCCTGCAAAAAAAAAAAAAAAGAAAGAAAGAAAGAGTACTAGAAACGCCTGAACCAAAAATAAACAAAAAAGAAAGAAATCAAATGGTCAGGTGGAATGAGGACTGCCAAGGGGCATGGAAAGACAAAAAAAAGGAGTAGCAGGAACCTTTGATTCTGATACCTTCCGGGGAAGAAACGACATGCTAATCTGGTACCTGACAGCCCTTAAGGGGTCTATGAGGTGCGTATTGAGTCAGTATGACTAGTCTTGTCGAAAAGAGCACGCAATTTACCTAAGCAAAAAGTTTATCGACTGTGAAACAATACACTCACTGCTCGAGAAAACTTGATGTACTTTGGCATAGGCTGCTCGCCGATTGAGACAGTGTATGCTGGTTCATACCACCTTGTGGATGTCCAAAATGGATCTGATCAAGTATGTGCTTGAGGAGCTAGCATCGAACGGACGGGTTGTGAGAGGGCAAGTGATGTCGACTGAATACGATATTCAGTATACCTCCTAGAAAGCAACCAAGAGGAGGGTATTGTATGGTTATCTCGCCCAACAGCCCACTGATGATTGTCAACCAAGGAAGTCTGAAGTCCCTGATGAGGACATCTCGAGGTACTCGAATCGAAAGATTGAGAGTGATCGATCCCGGAGGAGGGGCCTGACCCCGAATCCGAACGGGTTTTGATGTCTGATGGGAGAGAGTTAAAGAGAGTGAGCTAGTGCTTCCCCGATAACATGTGAACGCACCAATGATAGTGGCTGAGTACGAAGTTGGTATCCTGAGTGTCGTACTTTGGTACGTGTATCTACTGGGGCAATGCCTTCCTCATGCGGTATGGGATGGAAGTGATATTGCCTGCTGGAGGCTAGATTTCATTGTGAAGAGTCCGGATGGATGAGAAGTTAGAAAAGGGCGAGTGGATGAGGACTCGGTATAACACATTGAGCCTGATTGAGAAAAGAGGCTGACAGTTACTTGTCATGGGGCAGTTGTACCCAGTAAATGAAGCGTGTTGTTGACCGAGAAGTGCGACCTCGTGGGTAGCATGGAAGAGATGTGGTGTTGAAAAGGATCCTTCCTCCTCAAGACGATCGTGGGGCAAGTGGATAAACAATTATGAATGTCCGTTCGTGGTCAAAAGGGGTTTTCTCTGACAGAGCCTTGTTGCTGACGACCACGGATGATGAGGATTTTCCATCCCCTGTGAATGCGGACGCAGTTAAAAGATACTTCGTGAAAAAGAGACCCGCTGGACAAAAAGAATAAAAGAGTCCAGGCAAAAAGGGGCATCCCGGCGAACCAAGAAAAAAGAAGAAAGGTTCGGGCAAAAGTTAGGGATAATAAAAGAAAAGAACTGTACACCCGGCAAGTCGAAAACCCCACAAGGGCGACTTGGGCAAAAAAGGGTATCCCGGTGGACTGAAACCTGAAAGGGCGGTCCAGGAAAAAGAGGGAATGAAACGAACAACAACGTCTAGCATGATCGTTTGGGCTTTGAATGACTTGGATAATCTTCGACAGAGACCGATTAGAAGCGTTTTGTTCAGAAGGCCGAAGGTGCGGAAGGTCTTGAGGACATATGAGGTGTAATCGAGTTGGAACCCGATGAGATCACGGTTTCACATTGCCATTAGGATAGATTTTTCCTTTTGTGCGCAATCACCTCTTTCCAGGGTTTGCCTCCTGTGCGTCGCTCAGTTCTGAGCCACCTTTTTGTTTCAGTCAATAAATGCGTGTTCAGTCAAATAATTTTGTTTTTGTTTTCACTACCGTTTTGATTACGAAAACATCCATTCGTTTTGATAAGAATAGTCGCATTTTGAAACATAGAGGTCCCTTCCGATGCGTGCTTATAAGATTGAAATCCGGAAATCTTATTCGGAAGTTTGGGTGACCTAGGTGTTGAAATATGGGGCACGCCTGGGGCACGCCTGGGGCACGCTTTTATCTAACAATCTCTTGTGCAGGTGCTGTTTGATATCTTCATTCGATGGCATGTAGTGGTATGAAACCTTTTGACAAAAGAGATCCCTGCAGAGCCCGACCAGGGGCAATGGATAGACAAACGGTGAAAAGCCCGTGACAGAGTTGTGACGGCGACCCTGGAGGATTAATCATCTTCAAAGTCTAAGGACTGGAAAGTTTGTATGAATCCCAGGAATTCGATCTTCGTGGGATGAATCAGAGGAGTCTAGGCGAGTCTGGGTGTTCTCAAAAGAGGAAAGCCGACACTGTGGGTGGACGATGGATGCCGCTGTTCGGCGACTCGACAGGTGTTCCGTGTCCAATAAGCTGTATTTCCCCAGTGGGTGTGAGAGGGTTACCTCCCTAACAGATTTGAGATCAGTGTCTCCTCAGCGAGCCTAAAGGTTACTGCCTTCCCAGTAGGGTTTGTGTTGATGGTTTTCCCTCAGCGAGGTCCCCAAGCGGATCGGGTTTGGAGAAAACCATCCCCAGTAAAGATAAGAATGGGTTGCCTCCCCTAGCAGGGTAATCTCTAATCAGTTTGGGTTCGATGGAGTGCATCCCCAGCAAGGTTTGTCTTTCCCCAGCAGGATGGAAGTTGACATGGTTATAGGATCCCCAGCACAGTTCCTGGAGTTCCCCGGTGTTGTCTCTGGAGGAGACGTGTGTTTATGCATTCATCATTTAGATAAGCATAGCATATTGCATCATTAGTGCATAGCATTTCCATGATCATGGGGCATTGTGTAAAACAAAAAAACTCATGCATCAACATTGCAAACATGTCCATTAGCCCTAGGCCGTGGTGACCAGCCGAGATTGGGTTGTTGGAAAGAGTTTAGCATCGCGCCATTGGATCGGCTTCAGAATTGGGTTCATCAGCATGTTTGAGAAGTTAGTGTTTTCCCAACAAGTGACTCCTTAGTTAAGTGGGTATCCCCAGTAGTGTTACTCCCCGAAGTTGGCATCATTTTGTAAGCTTGGTTCAATTCCCCTAGCATATGTGGGCATGTCTGATCTCTCCATATAGAGTCGACCCCTTAGGCAGAAAATGTCCACCATTCCTTCTGCGCTCCCCACCGAGATACATCCTCGTGGATGACGGTTGCTTCCGTTCCCTCCATAATGGGATGGGTTTTCCCTATTGAGTTCTTTCCTCATTAGGATGAGTCTTGATTCAGTTTGCCTTCTTGGATCGATCCTAAATTGGCTTCTTGTTCGCTGTCTCTTGTACTTCTCTGGGGCATAAATGAATGGTTGCTCGCTAACCGGCACTCATTCATCTCATCCTCAGCGGAATTTTTGGCTTCTACCAACGAACCGGTAGTTGTAAGTCCTATCTTTGTGGTTTTCTACCTACTAACTGGTAGTTGTAAAATCCCACTTTCATCCCCTAGCAGAGTTAACCCTTTGTGCTCATCCTGGTCGATGACTGGTTACTTTTCTGTGGTTTTCTGCCTACAAACCGGTAGATGTAATCCCCTCTTTGTGGTATTGATAGTCTTGTCCCCTTTGGATACTTGCCTTGATCAAGCAGTATTGTCCCCATTGGGTCTTCCCCTTCTTCTTGGATACTTGCTCCGAGTAAGCAACTTTATCCTCTTTTGATTGGTCATCTTTTGCATACCTAGTCTGGTACCCCGTTGCCTTTCTTTTCGGTCGTTTATCCATTTAACAACCTACAACCCGGTTATGGATAATCTTCCATGCGAGTGTATTATCTACGTTTTGACGGCTATAGATAATATATCTAATGCACTCTTTGGTCAATCTTTCAATTGTTATCCCCAGCATGGGTCTTTGGCATGCGTGTCGGCTCACGTATCACTGTTTTGTTATCTTCGCCGATGCTGATAGACATGAAGTATTTTCCGGTATCCAGACCGAAGTGGCATTCAGGCCAGTTTCCGATATTCAGATCGAAGAAGTTTCCGACATTCAGGTCGATACAACTTGTGGCATTCAGGTCAATTTCCGATTTTCAGATCGAAGAAGTTTCCGACGATCAGGTCGATGTACTTATGGCATTCAGGCCGATTTTCCGGTGTTCAGACCGAGGCGGTATTCAGACCGAAGTGGCGTTCAGGCCAATTTCCGATTTTCATATCGAAGAAGTTTCCGACGATCAGGTCGATGTACTTATGGCATTCAGGCCAATTTTCCGGTGTTCAGACCGAGGCGGTATTCAGACCAAAGTGGCATTCAGGCCAGTTTTTCCGGTATCCAGACCGAAGTGGCATTCAGGCCAGTTTTTTTTTTTCGGTATTCAGACCAAAGTGGCATTCAGGCCAGTTTTTCCGGTATCCAGACCGAAGTGGCATTCAGGCCAGTATTTTCCGGTATTCAGACCGAAGTGGCGTTCAGGCCAATTTCCGATTTTCATATCGAAGAAGTTTCCGACGATCAGGTCGATGTACTTATGGCATTCAGGCCAATTTTCCGGTGTTCAGACCGAGGCGGTATTCAGACCAAAGTGGCATTCAGGCCAGTTTTTCCGGTATCCAGACCGAAGTGGCATTCAGGCCAGTTTTTTTTCGGTATTCAGACCAAAGTGGCATTCAGGCCAGTTTTTCCGGTATCCAGACCGAAGTGGCATTCAGGCCAGTATTTTCCAGTATCCAGACCGAAGTGGCATTCAGGCCAGTTTCCGATATTCAGATCGAAGAAGTTTCCGACATTCAGGTCGATACAACTTGTGGCATTCAGGTCAGTTTCTGATTTTCAAATCGAAGAAGTTTCCGACGATCAGGTCGATGTACTTATGGCATTCAGGCCAATTTTCCGGTGTTCAGACCGAGGCGGTATTCAGACCGAAGTGGCGTTCAGGCCAATTTCCGATTTTCAGACCGACATCAATATTCTCATGTTCCGGTGTTCAGTATTCAAGACTGACGGGCGGCGTTCAGGCCTTGGTTCTTGGTGTCACCAGTTACCCATATGCTTCTGTTTCGGTGATCAGGCTGACTTTCTCCGTTTCAGACGGATCATTGTTTCAAGACTGTTTCCTTGCCGATCCTGACAGGCGTTGTTAATTATTTTCCCAGCAGAGTGCAAATTTCTACGGTTCTTGGTATTCAATCCCTGTTTACCCTGAAAGTCTGACAGCCGTTGCTCTCATCCATTCGGGTTCCCAGCTGATTGAATAGGGGCAGCTGTAGCACCTCAAATTTGCACCTACCCTTTGTACATACATTCTCATATTAGGTCATAACATTAACATAGTTCACTGCATAACATTGCATTGTCCCTTTTGCCCAAGTGCAAGCCATTCAGAAGAATTAGGTCAAACTGGTCAGGAGATCAGTCAATCAAGCAAGTCAGTGCATTTTCCTTTGAGGCAAGGCCCTAGGGTTGGTCCAACATGTTCACATGACCTAGGGGTCCTTTTGAAGTGTTTTGGTCAAAGATTGGGTGCCCAGAAGTCATCAGTCATGGCTCAGTTCACCAGAAACCCTAAAAAGTCAACCATGGTCAACTGTGCCTGATTTTATGGATTTCAAGGTGGGAAATGGTTTGAAGGGGTTCATTCATGTCCATATAGGCCTCATATAACATGTCAAACATCATCATGGAAGAATTTGAAGTCAAACAAGAAATTTCCAAAAATAGAAAGTTGACCTGTAATTGGAATTTGCCAAAAATGGAAAGTCTTGATCCTCAAAATTACATCATGATACAAGCTTCAAATGAATTTTTTCCCAACATGAAAGTTGAAGATCTTGTCCTCCCATTTTCAAAAAGTCCAAGAACACTCAATTCCCATGAATGGTTGGCAAGTTATGATCAAATCATTCTCAAAATTTTTCGAACTTCAAAGTGGCATATCTTCCAAACCATTTGGCCAAATTGGGTGGGGTTTTTTGCTACAAGTCACATTTGATGCCCTCTTTCCAAATATGTCATCACAATTTACCAAAAACTCACCAATCAAAATGGCACTTTTTGAAGTGACTTGAATTATTTCAAGTGAGGTGAAAAAGTGATTTTGCAATTTAAGCCTTTCCAATATATTTTGCCAATTGAAGTTGCTAAGAAATCATATTTGGAGTGTGTACAAGGCCCACTTTCGCAGCTGTAACCACAGACCTTGCCATTTGAGTGAAAATTGACAAATTAACCAAAACACCTCCAATTGCAAAAATCCAATTACCACATAACTAACCAAGCTTAAGGACACTAAAACACAGTATATATTCTTCATTTTCTGCAGAAGAAACCCTAGCAACCACACTCACTCAAACAGAAAATCTCATATTCTCTCAAACCCTCATTTTGCATTTTTGAACTTTTCTTGAAGAAACCTCAAAGAACTCGTGCATTGCTTGTTGGTACCATCACATACAAACCATTTGGAAGCTATGGCAAACCTCCAATCCCAGCTGTAAAGCCTTTTCTGTGGACTGTTTTGCAAGAGCTCCATCCATGGCAGTCCACGATTTGAGCTGCTTTGAACACTCCTGAGCCAAAATCCTTCAACCATTCATCTCTTGGGAGCTTGTGGAGTCACTGTTTCAGCCATTCACAACCAAATAGCAACTGTAGCTCAACTGCACTTCAGATTTGGTGAGTTTTCGAGCTCCTTCATTTGCTAAACTATGCTATGCTTCTGATAGGTCTCACTTAGCTGGTGATTTTAGACTTTGAATCGATGAAAATGGCTAAGTATTTTGAAAGTTATGTTGGTTTAAAGATTAATGTTCAAACATGTTTTTGCTTGGTTCTTGGTTGATAGCTCGATTCAATGGAAATTGTGGTTGGATTTGTGTTGTTCATGCTTAGATGTGTCGATTGGTATGTTTAATTCGAATTTCTGGAAAAAATTATTTGCACGAGTTGATTGGAGAAGATGAACATGTACTGTTACAAAAACCCTAAGTTCATCGTTGCCCAGAATTTTGTTTTGCATGAAAAGTCCTGTTTCATTGGCCATGACGTATCACCGGTTGCCACGCCTCCTATTGCTGCACTGCGTTTCATTTAAGTTTCCAACTATTTACTGAAATGCCACTCCGTGCCCAATTAAACCATTAAATCATGTTTATATCAATTATTTCTTCAATAATTATTCCATTTTGATGCTCACCTTCCAAAAATCATAGCACCTTCATCTTTGATCCAAATTAATGAGATTTTTTGCTAAATGCTATGCTTGATCTCTAGTTTTTAATCATGATTTTTCCTGAATTTTTGGATGAATGGTTTTTAAATGGTGCTAGGGTTTGTGACATGTGCTCATTTTTTGTACACTTTGCCAAATCAATTGTGAAATGATGATGCTTTATCCAATGGCTCCCAAATTTTTTTTGTGCTTAAACTAGACACACTCATGTTGATTTTGGTATAGAGTTTGTGAATTTATCATTGCTGGTTTGTGAGTTATGATTTTTTGAATTAGGGTGTGACAATTTGTGTCACACCATTGATGTCCAATTTCATGATTTTATTTCCCTTGCCTAATGAACTCAATTTGGTCTGATTTTTTGTATGAATGTACTCTTGGATGTCTAGTTTACATGTGATTTTTTGTGGAATTATTGATGGCATTTCCTAATTGTTTGGGATTTTCTCCCCTGTTTGGTCATATGTTGACTTTTTGTGACACATGTTCTCATATTGTTTGTGAAATTCTCATACTTAATTGGATGAACATGAAATTTGACATGTGATTAGTAGACATCTTAAGCTTTGTCATGGTTTTGATCCCATTCATTTCTCATATGTTGTCTCTGATTTATGATTTATTGAAGTAGGTGCATGTTTGGTTGACTTCTTTGAGCATGTTTGAACTTGCCTTGCCTTTCTGATTTTCATTAACCAACTTCCCTTGATCCAAATGAGCTGAAATTTTATATGCATATCATGTTATGGATTATGATTGATCACGAATTATTTGATGATTTATTGAATTGTTTGCGATTGGATTTGAGTAGCATCATTCTGTTGACTTCTTTGAGCTTCTATATGCCATGTTTTGACCTAATTTGCTTATGAAATGATGATGATGATTGATATGAACATGAAACCAATTGAGTTTGTTTCTTGATTATTTGAATTTGATTTTGGACACTTGTCACTTGCTGTTTTGACTTTCTTATCTCTTTTTGACCCTAGGCTTGTCCTAGTGGTCATGTTGCTCATGTTTAAGTTTGTTGTTTCAGGTTAAGCAACAAATACCCAAAGAGATCAATACAAATTGATTGAGCTTGATTGATTATCATGACTAACTTGTTTGTTTTGTAGGTTGCTTAGCTCACATGCTTAGAGCCTTGTGCATTGCACATTTGACTGACTATGTTGTCTGTTGACTTATGCTGTTTTGTTTTAACTTTGTGTCTGGTATACTAACTGTGCTTGACTGATTTCAGGTACTTTAGTTGCTTTTAGTTCCTTGTGAACTTTGCTTTGCTTTGCTTGAATAGCAATTTGCATTGAGGTATATTTTCTCATCTTCATGTAGTCTGGAAGACCTGGCCTGTTACTTGGCCAGGCAACTGTCTGAAGTCCTCCTTAAGAGGCAATGTTTGTGATTGTTTACAATTTGTCCTTGTATAGAGTCAAAGACCTCCTAAGTGAAGAGGCAATTGGCAGAACCCAAGGGATATGCAACCTACCCCCTGCTATTCTGTGTGTCATCTGCTTTGCTCACACCACTGTGTTGATGCATTGCAGATACCAACCCAAGATCTTGTACAATTGTACAGTTGAGTCAGTATCAAATGTGTAGAAGGGTTCCCACTTTCTGAACCCACACATTCTTGTCTTAAGCTCTCCCAAGCCAGGGATAAGAGCTGTGAAGTCTCATCTTCACTCACCCTTCATCTGCTTCACCTTAGCCCCTCAATGGCAAGGTTAAGAGCTAACACTACCCAGTTCCAGTGGTTTGTTTGTTGAGGTCGATATGACCCCTCGACTAAAACCTAACCTTGTTTGAGCCCATTGCTTGCATATAGTGTGTGCTACTTGTGCTTGTGTGTTTGTTTGACTTGCTTCCTGTGCAAGTTAGGTTTAGTTTGACTTGCTTCCTGTGCAAGTCAGGTGTGGCTTGCTTCCTGTGCAAGTCATGATTAGGATAGGCTTGCTTCCTATGCAAGTTAGCTAGAAACCTTAACTTAGGGATGACTTTGCATGACAACCTCTAGGCTCGAGTCGTAGTCTCCCTAGTGTTGTGTCTCCCTCTGTTATCTGGTTAGGCTAGTCCTTTTTCCCTGCGTAGGGGAACTACGTCGCCCTGATTCTCATACCAGATGAGGTACGTAGGCAGGAGATCGTGCGAGATCTCTCCGGGCACACTTTTCTTCCTTTTGGTGTGTGTGCTTGACAGTTATAGGCTCGAGTTCCCGACTCCCTATTAACTTGTTTGGTTGTTGTGTGCTTGGAAGCTGATATAAGTCCATCGAGTGGCATTCGGGTTCCAGTGTGTGTGTGTTTTGGTTCGGATGCCGATGTAAGTCCAGTGATTGGCGTTCGGGCTCCACGTTTGCCTTTTTGTGTGTGTTTTGGTTCGGATGCTGATGCAAGTCCAGTGATTGGCATTCAGACTCCATGTTTGCCTGCTTTTGTGTTTTGTTTTGTTTCGGCGTGCGTGTAGCCGAACTACGGCAACTCTGATTCTCATGTTCAGATGAGATACGTAGGCACAAGACGCGATGTCTTGCCGAGTTTGACTAACGACTAACAACTAATCCTTGTTTGCTTTCGCCCTTGTTGCGATCCTTTCTCTCGCCCTCGTTGCGATCGAGACCTTCCCTTTCTCTTGCCCTAGTTGCAATCGAGACCCTTATTCCCATAGTTAGTTTGAACTACGTTTTGCTCTGATTCTCATTCCCGATGAGATACGTAGGCATAAGACGCGATGTCTTAGCGAGCACACATCTCTTTAACCCATAGGTACCCGAGCTACGAAGACTCTGATTCTCATATTCAGATGAGATACGTATGCAATGGATGCGACATCCGTGCGAGTCATTTTCTTTGACCCTTTCTTTTAGTAAATAGTACATTAGATAAACACACACCCTTTAGACAAGAACAACAAGAGTGGATCCCGTAGAGTACTACGGATGCGTAGGGGTGCTAATACCTTCCCTTCGCATAATCGACTCCCGAACCCAAGATTTGGTTGCGAGACCTTGTCTTTTCCTTTCCTTTCTCCAGGTTTACTTCGAGCGTTTCCTTTCCCTCCTTTGGGATAAATAACACACGGTGGCGACTCTTCTGTCATTTTCTTTCGCCGGTTGTTTTTTTCGCACCACTGTATTTTTCGGGCTGCGACATGCGTATAATATGAATGGATGTATTCCAATATTATACGTGTGTTTTGTGTTTGTGTTGAATATGATTTGAGTTGATGTTGCCATTGCTGTATGTATGATCTGATTAGGGTGATGAATGTGTTAAATTACTTAGCATTACATGATATTTTATAATGCTTATTATATCGATTGAGGAACTCACCCTTACAACTATGTTTCAGGTAACGAGCAGTGATTGAGTAGAAGCTAGTGCTTGGAGTCTAGTATAGTTCCTTAGTGGGTCATGCTCTGGTAGATGTAACATCGGGACGGGATGTTTTACTATGTTCTCATTTTGGTTGTTGAACAACTTTACATGTAATGTGTTACATGTTTTGCATGTTGTCAGATTTTATCCGCTGCGAATTATGCAATGTTTTATTTTGATTAAATAAATGAGCATGACCAGATATTTTGGTGAATGGTGTGAAGTGTCAAGTGTGACACCCTTAATTGCATATCTACTCTGACTATATTTTACTGTTTTAATTAAATATTTGGGGTATTTTAGAAGGGTGTTACAAACAACAGGGTTAACTCTGCAAATGGGAGAACAAAGGATTTACAACTACCGAATACTGGGTAGAAGACCAAAGATTCTGGCTGAGGAAACAAGATGTTTATCACTACCGACTACTGGGTAGAAAACCAAAGACTCAGTTGAGGATAAAATTGCTAGCATACGGAAATTATCCACAAGAAAGCACAGACTCCACTAGGGAATCAACGACAATGTAGGATTTACAACTACCGAATACTGGGTAGAAAACCAAAGACTCAGCTGAGGATAAAATTGCTAGCATACGGCAATTATCCACAAGAAAGCACAGACTCCGCTAGGGAATCAACGACAATATAGGATTTACAACTACCGAATACTAGGTAGAAGACCGCAAAATCCACCATCAACCAGAATGAACCACAAAGGTTACCTCTGCTAGGGGAAAAGAGATAGGACTTATAACTACCGGATACTGGGTAGAGGGCCACAACTCTGATGAGGATAACAGAATTAGGGTTTACAACTAACGAATACGGGGTAGAAAACCAAAGCCTCTGCGTGGGGAGCGAAAGAATCACAACTCCGCACGGGAAAAACAAAATAGGGTTTATAACAAACCACAAAATGCTGGAGAGCGAGAAAATAGGATTTACAACTACCGACTCTTGCTGAGGAACAAAAAGTTCACAACCGCAGATTCCACAAAAGGGAAAAAAGGTACACAAGATTTACAACTACCGACTACTGGGTAGAAAACCGAAAAGATAGGACTTACAACTACCGGTTACTGGGTAGAGGCCCAAACTCCGCTGGGGATAAAATGAACTATTGCCGGTTACTGGGCAATTTATTCATTTATTCCACAGGGAAGCACAGGAGACAGTTGAAAAAGGCCAATTCAGGATCAAACCAAAAAGGCAAACTGAAACAAGACTCATCCTAATGAGGAAAGAACTCAAAAGGGAAAACCCATCCCAATACATGTGTTGGGAGGAAACAGAAACAACCGTCATCCACGAGGATATATCTCAGTGGGGAACTGCAGAAGGAATGACAGACACTTTCTGCCTAAGGGGCTGACTCTATATTGAGAGATTAAACACCCGACATCTGCTTGGAGAGATCTATATCACCACTAGCAGGAGACAACAAACAAAAGATATATGGCAAAAAATGCAACATGAATATCTAAATGTTGCAAGTATGCATGAATATGCGTGATTTATGTTTGATGAATGCTGACAAAATAGACATATCTAACACAAACAGATCCAGGAATCAAGCGCCCCGTACTACACTTCCAGAGGAAAATCCAAGAAAACCAACTGGAAAGCCAATCTGCTGGAGATCTGAATGCTAAAAAGCAAAGATCTGCTGGAAAGCAAAAGATCAGAGATATCAAAGAAATCACAAAATCTCTGAGTGATGGATCATCAATCAACTCCAACTGGGGAACAGAAGTCCACAACAGGCAGCAACTGCCACAAAGACAAATCTGTTGGGGAAATGGAGAAATCCCGAGATTTCTGCAGGGGGAATCATCAGTCTCAGCTGGGAAACAAGAGCTCACTGCACAAGCAAGAACCGCTGAAGAGAACAGAACACACAAGTAGAATCTGGCTGCATAAGCAACTCTACTGGGGATACTGTCAGCAACTCCATTGGGGATCAAAAGCATCAGGAAATCAACCAAATCTCTGCAGGGGAGAAAACCATCACAGGTACAATCCACCAGGCCACAACACTACTGGTGGATTTATCTAAGGCAGAGAAGGAGAGCTAGGGATCAACCACCAAAAACTGAACCTTCCAAAAGGAACCACAATTGTTGAGGAGGCAAGAATCACTGCTCTGCTGAAGGGAGTGAAGATGCAAATCTCAACAAACACTCTGATGGGGCGATAGCATAGATGAAGCACATCATACCAACAACTCCACTGGCGACTATACTGAGGAAAGTGACGGAGTACCGGGATGTCAACCCAACCACTACCGAATCTTCCAAAAGGAAAGCACCCATGCTGGGGAGACAGTATATTGCTGGAGAGCCACACTGAAGTCTCCAATCAAACACTCTGCTCTGGGAACACAAAATCTCAACAGAAGCTCTGCTTAGGGAACAACTCCAACAACAATCTGGAGAAAGAGGATACAATCATGCCAGGAGTATGAACAAATGTCTTACCCTGTTGGAAATCATGCCACCCTTGGGAGAGCACTGAGAAATTCTTAAGTATCCTTTTATCATTGTGAATGTTCACTTTGTTTAAAAAACAACTTTGAAAAATTTGTTTGTTTAAAACAATGACATTTTATCAATTAAAACATGCAAAACATTTGTTGAAATGAAACAAATAAGAATGCAAATAATTGGATAAAAGCTCAAATTTATTTGATGGAATGGTAGCCTGCGAATGGCAAGACTCCATAGATCTATACAAATTTGAAATCGGTGATATATATTGGAAGAGGGCTACATTGAACATAATGACCATTTCTCTACCAATTTGAATCCGATGTATTCGAAGCTTCAGTCGACGACGAATCAAGAATCTCTGACGAAAAGACGGCTGCGGAACAGAAAGTCTTGTCAGGATGCGGTTACTTGCCAAATCCCTAATTTTTGCCTAGATTTCCCCAGGGTGAGGTACTCAATCTAGCGGGATGCAAATATTCTTTTTTCAAGTCTCTAATTTTTGCCTGGATTGCCCTTTCGGGTTTTCCACCGAGACGCTCATTTTTGCCTAAGCCGCCCTTTCGGGTTTTCAACTTAGCGAGCTATTCTGTTTTTCTTTTTAGGCATAGTATTTCTTGACTGCATCTGAATTCACAGGACGAGTGAAATCCTCCCCATCCATTGTTGTAAGCATCAAAGCACCGCCTGAAAAGGCTCTCTTAACAACATATGGACCCTCATAGTTTGGAGTCCACTTGCCCCTGGAATCGGGCGCGAAAGACAAGACTTTCTTGAGCACGAGGTCACCTTCTCGGAACACACAAGGCTTGACCTTCTTATCGAATACTTTCTACATTCTCTGCTGATATAACTGACCATGGCACATGGCAGTCAATCGCTTCTCTTCAATCAAATTCAGTTGGTCATAACGACTCTGAATCCATTCATCATCAGTCAACTTGGCTTCCATCAAGACTCTCATTGATGGGATCTCCACCTCTACTGGGAGAACAGCCTCCATGCCGTAAACAAGAGAAAAAGGGGTTGCCCCTGTTGAAGTGCGGACAGATGTACGATATCCATGCAGAGCAAATGGAAGCATCTCATGCCAATCTTTGTACGTAACTGTCATCTTCTGGATAATCTTCTTGATATTCTTATTAGCAGCTTCAACAGCCCCATTCATCTTGGGTCTGTAAGGAGAGGAATTATGGTGTGCAATCTTGAACTCAGCGCACAACTCTTCCATCATCTTGTTGTTCAGATTAGATCCATTATCAGTAATGATCTTATCAGGCACACCATAACGGTAAATCAGCTGATTCTTGATAAACTTCACGACCACCTGCCTGGTCACATTAGCATATGATGCGGCTTCAACCCATTTGGTGAAGTAGTCAATTGCTACGAGAATAAACCTGTGTCTGTTGGACGCTTTCGGTTCAATCATGCCGATCATGTCAATTCCCCACATAGAGAAAGGCCATGGTGATGAAATCACATTCAGTAGTGTCGGAGGAATATGAATCTTATCCGCATAAATCTGACACTTGTGGCATTTCTTCACATATTTGCAGCAGTCAGACTCCATTGTCAGCCAATAGTAGCCTGCTCTCAGCATCTTTCTAGCCATGGCATGTCCATTGGAATGAGTACAAAATGAACCCTCATGGACCTCAGTCATTAACAGGTTTGCTTCGTGTCTATCCACGCATCTGAGCAAAACCATGTCAAAATTTCTCTTGTACATCACTTCACCACTGAGGTAGAAACTGCCTGACAACCTTCTCAAAGTTTTCCTATCTTTCACAGATGCCCCAGGCGGGTATACCTGGTTCTGGAGGAAATTCTTGATATCAAAATACCAAGGCTTATCATCATTCACTTCTTCAACTGCAAACACGTGAGCTGGTCTATCCAAGCGCATCACGGTAATATTGGGAACTTCATTCCAATACTTGACTACAATCATTGAAGCCAGCGTAGCAAGAGCATCTGCCATCCGATTATCTTCTCGAGGAATATGATAAAAGTCAACTTCTGTAAAGAACGTTGAGATCCTCCTCGCATAATCTCTATATGGAATGAGACTTGGTTGACTCGTCTCCCACTCACCCTTGATCTGATTGACAACCGGGGCCGAATCACCATAGACATCAAGATGCTTGATCCTCAGATCAATGCATTCTTCTAATCCCATAATGCAGGCTTCGTACTCAGCCATGTTATTCGTGCATTTGAAAGTTAGCCTTGCTGTAAACGGAATATGTGTGCCCTGAGGAGTAATGATTACTGCCCCAATACCATTTCCGTACTAATTTACAGCGCCATCAAACACCATCGTCCATCTGGAACCAGGTTCTGGACCTTCATCAAGTGTAGGCTCATCGCAATCTTTCATTTTCAAATACAGAATCTCCTCGTCTGGGAAGTCGTACTGAACAGACTGATGATCTTCAATCGGCTGGTGCGCCAAATGGTCAGCCAAGATACTACCTTTGATAGCTTTCTGAGCTCGATACTCGATATCATACTCAGACAACAACATCTGCCAACGGGCAATCCTCCCGGTTAAAGCAGGCTTCTCCAAGATATACTTGATTGGATCCATTCTGGATATCAACCAAGTTGTATGATTTATCATGTACTGGCGCAAACGCTTAGCAGCCCAAGCCAAAGCACAGCACGTCTTCTCAAGCATAGAGTATCGAGACTCACAATTAGTGAACTTCTTACTCAGGTAATAGATAGCAGATTCTTTCTTCCCTGATTCATCTTGCTGACCGAATACACAACCCATCGAGTCTTCAAGAACAGTCAAGTACATGATCAGAGGTCTTCCTTCTACAGGCGGAGACAAGATCGGAGGTTCAAACAGATACTCTTTGATATTGTCGAAAGCTTTCTGGCAATCCTCGGTCCAATCATGAGACTGATCTTTCTGAAGGAGCTTGAATATCGGCGCACATGTGGCAGTCATGTGGGATATAAATCTGGAAATATAGTTCAAGCGGCCAAGAAAACCTCGGACTTGCTTTTCAGTTTTGGGAGCAGACATCTCTTGTATTGCTTTGACCTTTGCAGGATCAACTTCAATACCTCACTCGCTGACAACAAAACCCAATAACTTGCCAGAACAGACTCCAAATGTACATTTGTTCGGATTCAGACGAAGCCTGAACTTCCTCAGACGCTGAAAAAGCTTCAACAAATGCTCAACATGTTCAACTTCCGTTTGGGACTTAGCAATCATATCATCAACATAGACCTCTATCTCCTTGTGCATCATATCATGAAACAAGGTAGTCATAGCTCGTTGATACGTGGCTCCGGCGTTCTTCAAACCGAAGGGCATCACTCGATAACAGAATGTTCCCCAAGGTGTGATGAATGTTGTCTTCTCCATATCCTCGGGTGCCATTTTGATTTGATTATATTCGGAAAATCCGTCCATAAACGAAAAGACTTTGAATTTAGCTGTATTGTCTACCAACATATTAATGTGTGGTAGAGGAAAATCATCTTTCGGACTAGATTTATTCAAATCTCTGTAATCAACACACATACGGACTTTTCCGTCTTTCTTAGGCACAGGCACAATATTGGCCACCCATTGAGGATATGTGGAAGTCACCAGAAACCCCACATCAATTTGCTTCTGAACTTCCTCTTTGATCTTCACTACCATATCTGGATGAGTTCTTCTGAGCTTCTGCTTCACAGGCACGCACTCAGGCTTCAAAGGCAGGAAATGTTGCACAATATCTGTATCTAGACCTGGCATGTCTTCATACGACCAAGCAAAGATATCAGAATATTCTCGTAGCAAACTGATCAACCCCTTCTTGACAGACTCTTCAAGGAGTGCCCCAATCTTCACTAATCGCATACAATCTTCAGACCCCAAGTTGACTGTTTCCAGATTCTCAAGGTGCGGCTGAATGATCTTCTCTTCGTGCTCAAGAAGACGGGTAATCTCATCAGGAATCCCTTCAACATCATCTTCCTCTGCTTCGAATATAGGGAATTCAAAATTGGGAGATGGCTTGGATCATTATGTTCAATGGGTTTTAGAATCAACCTGCACAATGATTTCGGTTAATGAAAAACTTTAGAATTTAAACAAGCAAATCATTATGCAGATGAAAAGATTGTTTTTATTCTTGTTTTTTAGGGTTTTTTGTGATCACCGATTTCATGCAAAAAGCAAAAAGTGCAAACAAATGGAAAAACAAATGTTTAACATGAATCCATTGAATGAAATATCATTGTATAAATGATGCCAACAATGTCATCACTTCTCCTTTTGGCATGGGAGAAGGGTTTTTAAACAAAGTGAACATATTACGCTGACTTATGAATGACTGTAGGAACATCTACAGCGACCCAATTGTGGCAGATCCCGCCAGGGATAACAAAGTTGCCAGTATCCTCTGCATCCTCTTCCAAGATAGCAGCAGCTTCCTCAGCTTGATCGGCGTGGATGAAACCTCCACTCTTGAACAACCCTTTCTCATTGAAGACCCCTGAAGAATAGCCAATGCCAGCCCGGAACTTGTTATCTTCAAGCTCGATCATCTTCCCTAACCCAGCAACTGCACCACATTCAATGGCCAGTTTCGCATCACGATAGGAAGCAAATGAAGGAGACTTCTTCTCAATCGGCTCAGCAATAGATAAAGCTTGGAAAGGCATTCCAACTTCATCCTCAGCATCAATATATGAGAAAGAAGATAAGTGGCTAACCAGGAGAGCCTTTTCTCCCCCTACCACAACCAGTTTCTTATTCTTAATGAACTTCAGCTTCTGGTGTAGGGTGGATGTCACGGCGTCAGCCTCGTGAATCCATGGTCTACCAAGGAGACAGCTATAAGATGGATGGATATCCATGACCTGAAAGGTAACTTGGAAATCACTTGGTCCAATCTTGATCGGGAGATCAACTTCCCCAATCACGGTCTTACGCGACCCATCGAAAGCTTTCACAACAACACCACTCTGCCTCATGGGAGGCCCTTGATATGACAATCTCGAAAGAGTGGTCTTCGGCAATACATTTAAAGATGACCCAGTGTCCACCAGCACGTTGGACATGGCGTCGTTCTTGCAATTCATGGATATATGTAAAGCCATGTTGTGGTCTCTTCCCTCCTCAGGGAGATCAGCGTCACAGAAACTCAAAGTGTTGCAAGCAGTGATGTTTGCAACAATACTATTAAACTGTTCGATTGTGACGTCGTGATCAACATAGGCCACGTCCAAAACTTTTTGCAGAGCCTCCCTATGGGGTTCTGAATTCAGAAGCAACGATAACACGGAGATCTTGGACGGCGTTTGTAGAAGCTGGTCTACAACGTTGTACTCACTCTTCTTGATGAGCCTCAGCATCTCATCACAGTCTTCATTCACGGTGCCACTCGGGCCAACAGAAGAAGTAGGAGTCTTTTGTACAGAGGAGGATTTAGCAACAGCAAGTGCCGGGTCCGGAGGATTAACAGCATTCCCCACCGGACGAACATCAGAATCAGCCCTGGCCTGAGGCTTCGGCGCTGAAAACACGCGACCACTACGGGTCAATCCGCTCACATCAGCAATACTAACAACAGAGGATGAAGGCAACGACACTTCTTTCCCATCTTCCACGGCAACAGGATTATAGCGGAAGGGTACTGCTCTATCTGAAGAATAAGGCACAGGGCCTGCAGGCTTGATCACCAAAGAAGGAGAGACCTTCTGCTTGCTACCATCATAACGGATGACAACAGGCTCAGGAATTTCGAACACAGGGGAAATCACATTCACCTCTGGTTCATCTTCATCAACATTTCTGTTTTGAAGAATCTCAATAGTTCCATCATCTAGCAACTCTTGCAGCTCTCTGCGCACTTGGCGACAACCCAGACGATTGACAGAGCAGATACGGCATTTGTCATGGTCGTGCTCCATATGACTGTAATCACACAGTAGACGATGCAACTCAACCAATGACTGTCGAATATGGCTTACATATTTGACTTTATATTTGCCATGGCAACCCTGGACCATGTTAACCGACTTCCCATGCTCCGGCAATGGGTTCTTCGTAACATTGGGGCCTGAGTCCTCAAAGCTCAGAATGCCGCATCTCATAAGGTCTTGAACCTTAGTCTTCAATGGATAGCAATTTTCTACATTGTGACCCGTAGCACCGGAATGATAAACACAATGTTGGTCGGGCTTGTACCACCACTGAGGGTTAGCAGGTACAGCCGGAGGCTCTCTGGGAGTAATCAATTTTCGCTCTATTAAAGAGGGATATAGCTCAGCGTATGACATAGGAATTGGATCGAAAGTGATCTTCTTCCTTTCATAATTCAAATTAGCTTGATTACTGTTGTTGCGAGGCTGGTAAGCCTGTTGCTGAGGACGATGTTGCTGTTGATACTGAGGTTGTTGTTGATTATGCTGATATTGCTGATTATCACGGAAGACAGGTGCTATATGAGCCACCTGATGCTGACTGTCGGCATGACACACAGGCTTCCTCTTGGCAGAGGGTCTCCTTGGTTTAGCATGGGATTGCACAACATGTGCCTCCCCATCTTTCTTCTTAGCAAACGCCCCATACCGCTTGCTAGAAGAGCCTTCATCCTTGGATAAACGTCCTTCATAGACTCCTTCCTCCAATCGCATCCCCATGTTCACCATCTCGGTGAAATCAGAGGGAGCACTAGCGATCATCCGCTCATAGTAAAATGAACTAAGAGTCTTCAAAAAGATCTTAGTCATTTCCTTCTCTTCCAGCGGAGGAGTAATCTGAGCTGCCAGCTCTCGCCACCTCTGGGCGTATTCCTTAAATGTCTCTTTGTCCTTCTGGGACATGGCTCTGAGTTGATCACGGTCAGGAGCCATATCCACATTGTATTTGTATTGCTTGACGAAGGCTTCGCCAAGATCATTGAAGGAACGGATGTTTGCGCTATCTAGGCTCATATACCAACGAAGAGCTGCACTAGACAAACTATCCTGAAAATAATGAATCAGCAGTTGATCATTATCTGTCTGAGTAGACATTTTTCTGGCATACATAACCAGGTGACTGAGCGGGCAGGTGTTCCCCTTGTACTTCTCAAAGTCAGGGACTTTGAATTTGACAGGTATCTTAACACCGGGAACCAAACATAACTCAACAGCAGACTTGCCGAACAAATCTTTCCCTCTAAGGGTCTTCAATTCCTTGCGGAGTTCAAGGAATTGGTCATTCATCGCGTCCATCTTTTCATTAACATCTGGGCCCTCAGACGGCTCAGAATGATAGATGGTGTCGTCTACCCTAGGAATAGTATGCACGACAGGAGGAGGCATCGCAAGGACCGGGCTAGATGCCGGCATGGAAGCAAATGTTGGAGCTGGAATATCAGGCATAAAACCTGGAGGCATACCCCACGGAAACCCGGCTGGCATGGCTGACATGAAATGGACACTGGCGGCTGGCACAGTTGATAACACAACCTCTGATATAACAGTCCTCTGGGGAGGAGTTGCAGGTGGTGGAGATGGTTGATTCTTAGCAGCCAGGAATTGCTCCATCAAAGCGGTGAGTCTGGCGACTTCATCCTTCAGCTCACGATTCTCTTGTTCAAGTTGATCCATCACTCTTGTAGAGTTGGCTCTGGTGTAATACCGATGAGTCAGCTTGTCTTCAAAATAAATGAAGAGCACAGAGTTAGGCCACAGGCAAGAAGACCAGAACAACACCTGCTTATGCAAAATGATGCATGCAATGCTCGTGCAGATGATTTGTTCTTATTTTCAAAGGAACTTTTAGGGTATTATTTGCAACTTTTAGGTGTATTCGTCACTTTATGATTTATTGACTAAATCAAAAGCAAAGCATACAAAGATAGAGTCGCCACCGCACTTTTATTTATCCAAAGGAATGGCTAAAAAGCGAACAAAAGCCTAAGAAGTTTTACACATAGAAAACTAATGAAAGGTCAGAGATCTGGATAAGGGGGTAATTATGCAAAGGGAAGGTGTTAGGCACCCAAAGCATCCTAGGTACTCCTAGGGAACCCTTTTCACAAATTGTTGCAAAAGATATTGTTTATGAAATATTTATTGTGCAAACATTGATTGGGAGGATGAGAAAAGAATATACAAATTTTATTATTTTTGTGTTTGGATGGATAGATCCATTGCCTACGTACCTTTACAGGATCAAAACCTCGTAGTTCGGCTAAAAGATTTCCAAAAATATGAGTGGTTTGATTTTAAACAAAAGCCTTAAGGTCTTTCATTATCCACGGGAGAAAACTCAACCTATACAACCACAAGTCCACCATGTGAGAAAAGCTTCAACTTGCTAGTGAGGGACCATGCCCTATAATAAGCAAGGAAGTCTTACAATTCAATCACTAAGGACAAAAGGTGAGATTCACATCAACCACTAAGATAATTGAGATCTATGGCTAATGTATGAAAACTTATCAAGAATGGACAAAGCCACAAAACAATTGAATGAGTGAAATTAACCAATTAGGATTATTCATAAAAGATGGTCAAAGTATGATTAGTATTCAATTCAAGAGAAGTATTATGAAAATGAAGTTTGAAAATCAAAGGCTTAAGGCCTAGGTTTCTAATTTGAAAAGAAATGAAAATGTTTGCACAATATTTTCTGGTTTGAGTTAACATGCAAATGGAGGTTTAAAGAACAAAAAGGGTGGGGGGTTAAGGGATGCAAAACTTCTTAGGTGTTCACCTCTTGAGATCATATGTAGATGATCCAAGTGATTCCTTTGGAATAGGCAACAAGCAGATAACAGATAAATAACATAAATGGATACCGGATGCCAATCAATGGACTTACACCAATCTCACAAAACAAAACAGAATAGGAAACAAGTTGCCAATCAATGATCTTATACCTGACTCCACAAAACAAAACATGGATACCAGATGCCAATCTATGGACTTATACTAATCTCCAAGGAATGATCACAAGAAACAACTGCCAATAAATGGACTTACAATTGACTCCTCCAAAACAAAACAAAGATAGGATATGGAGTGCCAATCAATGGTCTTATGTCCACCTCCACAAATGATCATAGGAAACAGACACCCAATCAATGGTATTACATCTGACTCCTCACATAAAGCAAATAACAAAAGCAACAAGAAAGAGGAAACAAGTTGCCAATAAATAGTCTTACACTTGACTCCAAGGATATGGGATTCCAATCAATGGTCTTAGTCCTAACTCCTACCAGATCATAGGAAACAAATGCCAATTAATGGACTTACAATTGACTCCTCAATGGACAAAACAAAATGTCACAAAGCAATGAACATTGATCATGAGATGATATACAATTGATGTTCAAAAGTGAAAGTAATGCACAGAGGCACACACAAATTATTATGCACATATGGGCAAACAAACAACAAGCAACCAATTAGCACACACTATACACAATCAATGGGCTCAAGCAAGGTTTAGGCTTTAGAAACAAGCCAACTGGAATGGGGTGTTTTGAGCTCTTAACCCTAACATTGAGAGTTAGGGTGAATCAGATGAAATGGAGATGAGGGGTGTGCCTCATAGCTCTTATCCCTAGCCTGGGAGAGCTTTAATCAATAGGAAGTGTGGGAGTTCAGAATGAAGGAACTCTTCTCCACAAATGATTGACTCTATAAGATCTTGGGTTCTTATTCACAATGCATCAACACATGGTGTGAGCAAAGTGAATGACACAACTGAATAGCAGGGGATGGATTACACATCCCTTCTATCTGCCAATTGCCTCTTAAGAGGACTTTACCTGCTTGGCACAAAATTAAACAAACAAAAACATGGCCTCTTAAGGAGGGCTTCAGACAGGTGCCTGCCAAAGTAACATGGCAGGTCTTCCAGACTACATGAAGATTAGGGATTATACCTAAGTGGTATTCCAACCACAAGCAAAAGCAAATCAAAGTTCAAATGAACTTAAAGCAACTTAGGTACCTGTGGAAACAATTAAACCAATCAGTATAATACTCAGACAAACAGACAACAATCAATATCAAACAGACAATCCCAATGTACAAAGTATAAGCCATAAGGCAAACTCAAATGAGTTATCCTTAACCTACAAAACACACAATGTTAGTAATCAAAAGCAAATATCAACATCCAAATGATGAAGCATCATCAACCACGGAACTTGGATGCTTAAACCTGAAATTCAAAGCTCACATGTAAGCAACAAACCACTAGGTTAAAGCCTAGGGTCAAAGATGAAGAAAAAATTCAAAACAGGAGCTGAAATTCAACACATTGCAACTTCAAACACATATTAACATGTCCTAAAAAGGCTCACATCAAAATCATCAAGCAAATGCATTTCATGATCAAAAGAAGTCAAAGACAATTTCAAAGCTCATATATGATCATCATGAATGAAAATTCCAAATCAAAACAGAAATGATTCAAATAATTCTGGAAATATTCATGAGCATTCAACACATCCAACATGATCATCACACAAAAAATCAGAAGCATCCAAGATCATTTGGCATGGAAATTAAATTGCACAAGTTGAACAACCAAATGTGTGACACAAATTGTCACACCAATGCAAACATGTGCATAAAACAGAATTGGTAAATGGGAAAAATACCAAACCAATCCTAAAACATCCATCAATGTGTCTAGAATCATCATGTAAAATTTCATGTCCATTGGATTAAAATCAAGCATTTCATGATAGAAAGAGTAAGGCAAGGTCATAAATGTACACATGATCAAAGATTCTAGCACCATTCAAAATCCAGCCATGCACAACTTCAGAAAAAATCATCATAAAAAACTAGACATCTCAAGGAACAATTAGCAAAAAACCAGGTATTTTTTGGATCAATTTTCAATTTGTTATGATTTTTCTAAGTTGGAAGAAAAATGAAAAATCAAATGAGGCATAGTATGTGAAATATGGAGGGAAAGCAAAAAACATGAAGCAATTTGAATATTTGCACCAGCCAGGAATCGATCCGTGTGTGAATTCAAATGTGAGCGCGCGCTAGAGATGAAACGTTGCGTTTCATTAATGACTGGACTGTACAGTCATCAGTCAAGCGCACAATTGGCACGGTCAAACCATTCCAGACCAAACAAAATGCAAACAAAGCAAAACGTGGACCAATGAGAATGAAACCCTAGCACAACATGGCAATAACCAGAATTCGTCGCTACAACATGAATCCGATGCTACTCGTATGATCTTCATCTTCTTCATGAGGAAGAAGGTGAACAGTAGCATGAAGCTCATACACGTTTCTAGAATTTTTCAGAAATCAAAAGCAAGCATATCATTTTGAAGCTATTTCAACGGTGAGCATAGATCAACAATCATTTAAGCACAAATCATCAAGAATAGAGAGAATCGAGCAAGAACATTCATGGATGCAAAACTTTAAACACACATATCTTGCTCAATAATGCACCGATTCACATGAAATTTGCATCAGAATCACCAGGAACACAAGATCTACAAGAATATAGCAATGAATTTCAAAATTAAGAGGCTCGAGACTTGACCTCTTGAAGAGCAGAATCTTCAATTCACACGATCCACAACTTGTAATGATCCAAATCCACTCCACAATGCTTGCAATGATGTTTGATGAAGAAAAGGAAGCTTGAACACGTGTAGATCTAGCTTAATTCTGAATTTCCATTTTCAACTTCATGAGCTTCAACTGCTTGATTCTTGCACGAATTCAACAAACCAACACTTGATCTGCACTAAATCAAAGCTAGGGAACAAGAATATGAAGTAAAATTGCAATGCTATTTGAAGAAAATTTGAATTATGAATGGAAGAAAATTTTGGAGGGAGAGAGAATTTTGGATCTTGAAATGGTGAATTGTGATTAACCTCCCCCCAATTCTGTTATGATTAGAGTATTTATATCCTTTCCTAATCACCTTGCTAATCCATGTTTAATTTGGTTAATGAAAATAAGGTGTTTTGCAAAATTTTGAAAATGCATGGTGCATGGGATAATTACACGTGAACAGTACCAATCCCTTGATCATTTTCACTTAAAATCCTTTTTTAAACTCAATGGCAATGGTAGAAAGTCCATACAATGCACCATTTTTGAATTTTGCAATTTCCCTCCAAAAAAGGCATGGATATGCAAGTGATTATGTGATGAGATTTTATGTAATGTGATGCATGATTTGGAAATTAGAGGTCAAGAGAAGAATATTGCAAAAAGAACCACTCAATTTGGAGTTATGGATCAAAAGATATGCTCATTTGAAGTTCCATGTATACTTGGCAATGATTGGATCATATCTCCTCAACCATTCATCAGATGCTCATGATCTTGGACTTTTTAGAAATGGGAGAGAGAGATCTTCAACTTTCATGTTGGACAAAATTTCATTTGAAGCTTCTTTGATGTTGGAAAGTTGAGTTGAAGTTGGATCAAAAACTTGCCATTTTTGGAAAGTTGAAATTATAGGTCACTTTCCATTTTTGGAAACTTTTGAATTGACTTCAAATTATTCAACCTTGATCTTTGAAATGATGAATAAGCATGATTTGGACATGAATGGGATGAAGAAACTCAATTTCCACTCTCAAAACCCACAGTTGACTTTTCAGTTGACTGCATAGGCCCTAAGATGACCTGAAATTGTTCTGATGAATTTGGGGCCTTTGCCACTTGGGAACTTGCTCCAAAATGAACCTATAGCTCAAATAAGCTCAATTAAATGATCAAATGATCCATATCTCAAGAAAATACCATCTGCTCTTTGCACCATGAATTCATCTGATGCTTTGACTGTTGATTGCTTAAGCTGCAAGTAACAAAGGTTAATGATATATTTTTGTACATTTTGGTTAGTGATAAAAAGAAAAGCAATGATATACAAATGCAAGCAATGCTTGGTGATCAAGAATCACTCTCAAAGAATACCCCACCCATAGGGAAGGAAGCAAGGTGTCCAATGATCCTTGAGGCAATGCAATGAAATGATATGATGCCATGAGGGATCTTAGGGACAAAATTGGGGTCTTACAGTCCACGAGACTTATGTCTCTCACTAATGATGATATCTCTTGGTATAACCGTGTGTATGATGGTGTGCAGATTATTGACTCTTATGGCGAATTCTCCAATGTACCCCTTCTTGGTACATGTGGTGAGATTAACTACAATCCTGTTTTGGCACGTCGGCAGCTTGGGTTCCCCCTAAAGGATAAACCCAATAACATTTTGTTAGAGGGTGTATTCTTTCAGGAGGGTAAAGATCCCCAAGGCTTTAAAGCTAGGATGGTTCGCGCTTGGCGCAAGATTCATAGGAAAGGAAGGAAAGAGTTGGGTCCTAAGAATTGCATTGCTTTGGAGCCTTACACTGTTTGGGTTAGGAAGAGGGCGTCTGAGTATCTCATGCCTTACGAGTATCCGAGACCTACACCTATGATTATGGTTGGGCCTTCAACCCTCCCTAATCAAGGAGTAGAGGAGTTGAGAGACGAAGACCGTTCACGTGCCTGGATCCGTGAACGTGAAGAGTTACTTCAGCAGATTAAGGAGAAGGATGCGTTGATTGAGTTTCTTGAGCATCAGGTTATTGATGACCCTGATGATGTATGGACTTCTCTACTTCCCCAGTCTTCTAAGTTTTGGAAGAGGAAGTATGCGACTCGCCAAAGAGAAGGCTGATATGGAGGCAGCCTACGAGAGGGAGGTGAAGACGCTTCGCGCATCTTATCTTCCTATGTCCCGAGCTTTAGATGATTGTTTCTAGGGATCCATAAGACGATTATTTTCCTTTTCCCTTGTATATGATTGACGATGTTGCACTTCTTTTCCCTGATATTATTTGATGAGATATTTCCATATGTGATAAAATGCTTAATATTTCCAGAATTTGCAAATAAAACTCTAAAGTTCCTTTGAAATAAAAAACAAATCATATGCACAAACATTGCATGCATCATATGCATAAGCAGGTTTTGTTTCCGGTCCCTTGCCCTGTGGTCTAACTCTGTGTCCTTCATTTATTTTGAAGACAAGCTGACTCACCGGTACTACACTAGAGCCAACATTTCAAGACTGATGGATCACTTAGAGCAAGAGAACCGCGAGCTGAAAGAGGAAGTGACCAGATTGACTGCCCTAATGGAGTCATTCATGGCTGCCCAGAGCCAGTCCTCTCCGACACCTTCAACTCCTCCCCAGAGGACAGTTATCTCTGAGATTGTCTCCTCTACTGTGCCCGCTGCCAGTGCACACTTTGTTCCAACAGCCATGCCAACCAGGTTCCCGTGGGGGATGCCTCCCAATTTCATGCTTGAGGGTCCTGTTCCTACCTTTGCTTCTCTGCCGGCATCTAGCCCGGTCCTTGCCGTTCCTCCTCCTGTCGTGCATATTTTGCCCAGGGTAGACGACACCATCTATCATTCTGAGTCGTCTGAGGGTCCAGATGTTTATGAGAAGATGTATGCTATGAACGATCAATTTCTTGAGCTTCGCAAGGAATTGAAAACTCTCAGAGGGAGGGATCTTTTCGGCAAGTCTGCTGCCGAACTCTGCTTGGTTCCAAATGTGAAGATCCTTGTGAAATTCAAGGTCCCTGATTTTGAAAAATACAAAGGAAATACTTGTCCTCTCAGCCACCTGGTCATGTATGCAGGAAGATGTCGACTCAAACCGATAATAACCAACTACTCATCCACTACTTTCAAGACAGTCTGTCCGGTGCCGCTTTGCGTTGGTACATGGGTTTAGACAGCGCGAACATCCGATCCTTCAATGATCTCGGCGAAGCCTTCGTCAAGCAGTACAAGTACAACGTGGATATGGCTCCCGATAGAGATCAATTGAGAGCCATGTCCCAGAAGGATAAAGAAACATTTAAGGAGTACGCCCAGAGGTGGCAGCACAGATCGTGCCTCCGCTAGAAGAGAAAGAGATGACTAAGATCTTTTTGTAGACTTTAAGTTCTTTTTATTATGAGCGGATGATTGCTAGCTCTCCTTCTGACTTCACCGAGATGGTGAATATGGGGATGCGTCTAGAAGAAGGGGTTCGTGAAGGACGGTTAACCAAAGAAGAAGGCTTTTCTGCCAAACGTTATGGGGCGTTTGCAAAGAAGAAAGATGGAGAGGCACATGTTGTGATCTCCCATGAGAAACCAAGAAGACCCTCTGTGAGAAGGAAGACTGTGCGTCCCGCCAGTAACCAGCACCAGGTGGCTCATATAGCACCTGTTTTCAGAGACAATCAACAGTATCAGCAACACAGTAACAATCAGCAACCACATCCGCAATATCAGCAACAACAGCACCGACCGCAGCAGCAGGCCTACCAGCCTCGAAACAGTAATCAAACCAGCACAAGTCACGAGAGGAAAAAGGTCACCTTCGACCCTATTCCTATGACGTAAGCAGAGTTATATCCCTCTTTGATAGAAAGGAAGTTGATTACTCCGAGAGACCCACCGGCTATACCTGCTAACCCCCAGTGGTGGTATAAGCCTGAGTTACATGGTGTTTACCATTCTGGTGCTCCCGGCCACGACATGGAGAATTGTTACCCTTTGAAGACCAAGGTTCAAGACCTTGTGAGGTGTGGTATTTTATGTTTTGAGGACGTAGGCCCTAATGTGAAGAAGAACCCATTGCCCGAACATGGGAAATCTGTCAACATGGTCCAGGGTTGCCCTGGAAAATACAAGGTCAAATATGTCAGTCATATTCAACAGTCTCTGGTCCATATGCATCGTTTGTTGTGTGACTACAGTCATTATGAGCATGACCATGATAGATGCTGAGTCTGCTCTGTTAACCGATTGGGTTGTTGCCGGGTGCACAAGGATGTTCAGGAAATGTTGGACGAAGGAGTCATTGAGATCCTTCAAAACAGGAATGTTGATGAAAATGAGCCTGAGGTCAATGTGATCTCCCCAGTTTTCCGGATACCCGAGCCTGTTATCATCAAGTACAATGGTAGCAAGCAGAAGGCTTCTCCCGCTCTGATCATTAAGCATGCTGGTCCTGTGCCTTACTCTTCTGAAAAGGCAGTTCCCTATCGTTACAACACCGTAGCAGTAGAGAATGGGAAATAGGTATCCTTGCCCTCTTCCTGTGTTGTGAATATTGCCGATGTTAGCGGTTTGACCCGTAGTGGCCGTGTATTTTCAGCACCGCCGAAGCCTCAAATTAATGCTGATTTTGTTGAACGCTTGATCGGGAACACTGTGAATTCTCCGAATCCGGCACTTGCTGTTAAGCCCTCCTCCGTACTGAAAACTCCTACTTCTGTTGGCCCGAGTGGCAATGTGAAAGAAGATTGTGATGAGATGCTGAGACTCATCAAAAGGAGCGAGTACAATATTGTAGACCAACTTCTACAAACGCCATCCAAAATATATGTGTTATCCTTACTCTTAAATTCAAAACCACACCGAGAGGCTTTGCAGAAGGTGTTGGATGTGGCATATGTGGATCACGATGTCACTTTGGAGCAATTCGATAGCATTGTTGCAAACATTACTGCTTGCAACAACCTGAGCTTTTGTGACTCTGATCTCCCTGAGGAGGGAAGAGACCACAACTTGGCTTTACACATATCTATGAATTGCAAAGACGACGCCATGTCCAATGTGCTGGTGGACACCGGGTCATCATTGAACGTATTGCCAAAGTCCACTCTCTCAAAGCTATCATATCAAGGGCCTCCCATGAGGCAAAATGGAGTAGTTGTGAAGGCTTTCGATGGGTCTCGCAAAACTGTGATTGGGGAAGTTGATCTCCCAATCAAGATCGGACCAAGTGATTTCCAGATTACCTTCCAGGTTATGGACATTCACCCATCGTATAGTTGTCTCTTAGGCAGACCATGGATTCACGAGGCAGGCGCCGTGACATCCACCCTACACCAGAAGCTGAAATTTGTGAAGAATAAGAAACTGGTAGTGGTAGGGGGAGAAAGGGCTCTCCTGGTTAGCCATTTGTCTTCCTTCTCTTATATAGATGCTGAGGTTGAAATTGGAACTCCTTTCCAAGATTTATCTATAGCTGAGCCTATTGAGAAGAGAACTCCTCCATTTGCTTCCTACAAAGATGCAAAGTTGGCCATTGAGCGTGGTGCAACCACTGGTTTAGGAAAAATGATTGAGTTAGAAGACAACGAGTCCCGGGCTGGCATAGGTTTCTCTTCTGGTACTTTCAACAAGCAAGGGTTATTCAAGAGTGGAGGTTTCATCCACACTGGTCTAGATGAGGACGTTGCTGCCGTTTTAGAAGAAGATACAAAGGATTCTGGCAATTTCATCATCCCTGGAGGGGTCTGCAACAATTGGGTCGTTGTGGATATTCTAACAGTTGTCCATAAGTCAACGTAATGATCACTTTGTTTAAAAACCCTTCTCCCATGCCAAAAGGAGGAGTGATGACATTGATGGCGCATAAATACAATGATATTTTCATTCAACAAATTCATGTTAAATGTTTGTTTTTCCATTTATTTTCCCTTTTCGCTTTTGCATGAAATTGGTGATCACATAAAACCTCAAAATGGAATAAAATCAATCTTCTCATCTGCATAATGATTTGCCTTGTTTGAATTCTAAATCTTTTCATATCCAAAATCATTATGCAGGTTGATTTCTAAACCCATTGAACATAATGACCCAACACCATCTCCCAATTTTGAATTCCCTATATTTGAGGCAGAGGAAGATGATGTTGAAGAGATTCCTGATGAGATCACCCGGCTACTTGAGCATGAAGAGAAGATCATTCAGCCGCATCTTGAGAATCTGGAAACAGTCAACTTGGGGTCTGAAGATTGTGTGCGAGAGGTAAAGATTGGGGCACTTCTGGAAGAATCTGTTAAGAAGGGGTTGATTAAGTTGCTACAAGAATATGTTGACGTCTTTGCCTGGTCATATGAAGACATGCCTGGTCTAGATACTGATATTGTGCAACATTTCCTACCTTTAAAGCCTGAGTGCGTGCCTGTGAAGCAGAAACTCAGAAGAACTCATCCTGATATGGCAGTGAAGATCAAAGAGGAAGTTCAGAAGCAAATCGATGCGGGGTTTCTGGTGACTTCTACATATCCTCAATGGGTGGCCAATATTGTGCCCGTGCCTAAGAAAGATGGAAAAGTCCGGATGTGTGTGGACTATAGAGACTTGAATAAAGCTAGTCCGAAAGATGATTTCCCTCTACCACATATTGATATATTGGTAGATAATACAGCTAAATTCAAAGTCTTCTCGTTTATGGATGAATTTTCCGGATATAATCAGATTAAAATGGCACCCGAGGATATGGAGAAGACAACATTCATCACACCTTGGGGAACATTCTGTTATCGAGTGATGCCCTTCGGTTTGAAGAACGCCGGAGCCACGTACCAACGAGCTATGACTACCTTGTTTCATGATATGGTGCACAAGGAGATTGAGGTATATGTCGACGATATGATCGCTAAGTCAAGATCGGAGGTTGTACTCCCTGTAGAGGTGGAGATCCCATCAATGAGAGTCTTGATGGAGGCCAAGTTGACTGATGTTGAATGGGTTCAGAGTCGTTATGACCAGCTTTACTTGATAGAATAAAAGAGATTGACTGCCATGTGCCACGGTCAGTTATATCAGTAGAGGATGAAGAAAGCTTTTGATAAGAAGGTCAAGCCTCACGTGTTCCGAGAAGGTGACCTTGTGCTCAAGAAAGTTTTGTCTTTCGCGCCCGATTCCAGGGGTAAGTGGACTCCGAACTATGAGGGTCTGTATGTTGTTAAGAGAGCCTTTTCAGGCGGTGCTTTGATACTTACAACTATGGATGGGGAGGATTTCACTCGTCCTGTGAATTCAGATGCAGTCAAGAAATACTTCGCCTAAAAAAATAAAAACTGAATAGCTCCCTAAGTTGAAAACCCGAAAGGGCGGCTTAGGCAAAAATGAGCGTCTCGGTGGATTGAAAACCCGAAAGGGCGATCCAGGAAAAAGTTAGAGACAAAAAAAAAATATAATAATGATATATGTATCCAGCTAGATTGAGTACCTCATCCTGGGGCAATCTAGGCAAAAATTAGGGATTTGGCAAGTAACTGCATCCTGACAAGACTTTGTTCTACAACTGTCGTCCGTCAGAGATTCTTGCTCATTATCATCCAAAGCTTCAAATACATCAGATTCAGAATTGGTGGAGAAATGGTCATTATGTTCAATGTAGCCCTTTTCCAATATATATCACCAATTTCAAATTTGTAAAGATCTATGGAGTCTTGCCATTCGCAGACTACCATTCTATCAAATAAATTTGAGCCTTTTATCCAATTATTGACACTCTTATCTGTTTCTATTCAACAAATGTTTTGCATGTTTTGATTAAGAAAATATCATTGTTTTAAACGATCAAATTTTTTATAATTTGTTTTTAAACAAAGTGAACATTCACAATGACGAAAGGATACTTAGGAGATCCTCAGTGCTCTCCCAAGGGTGGTACGATCCCTAATAGGGTAAGATTTTTGTCCATATTCCTGGCATGACTGTATCTCCTCCCTCCGGAACCCCTTGTGGTTTATCCTACCAAGTGGATTGCTTGTTTAGAGTCATCTCTCTTCCCTTCAGCAGAGTAGCAATCTTTCTTCCTCAGCAGCTTGGATCTCTTTGGGCAAGAGCGATATTTGGTGGTTGATCCCGATAAATCCTTTATCTCCTCGGATAGATTCCCCAGTAGAGTTGCTGGTGTGGTGGACCTTGTCTGTGATAACTCTCGTCCCCAGATGGAATGATTGATGATTCATCCCTTGCAGAGTTCTTTGCTTCCTGGTATCTCTGATCCCCAGCAGATTGGATACTCCCCGGTGAACTTGGCTTTCTCTCTTGAGATATAGTACCGGGTGGTTGATTCCTGGACCTGGTTGTGTTAGATATGTCTGTCTGTCAGCATACATCATACATAAACCACGCATATTCATGAATAATTATAACATTCAGATATTCATGTTGCATTCTTTGCCATATATCGTTGTTTGCTGTCTCCTGCTATTTGGTGATATACTTCCCCAAGCAGACGTGTGTGTCTGATCTCTCCATATAGAGTCAGCTCCATAGGCAGAAAGCGTCTATCCTTTCTTCCATATTCCCCACCGGGTTATATCCTCGCGGATGTCGATTGTTTTTGGTCCTTCCCGACACATATATTGGGATGGTTTTCCCCATTGAGTTATATCCTCACCGGGACAAGTCTTGATTTGGTGTGCCTATCTAGTTTGATCCTAGATTTGTCTCTTGAGACTCTTTTCCTGTTTCCCCGTGGTAAATGAATAATGGCTTAATAATTAGTAATCATTATCCCCGGCGGAGTCTGCGGTTCTCTACCCCCATACCGGTAGTTGTAAACCCTATTTCTTCCCTTTTTGCAGAGTAACTATTTTTGCTCATCTTTAATTGGTGACAGTTATCTTCATCCAATATTCGGTGATGATATCCCCTCATCTGCTTGGATAATTGCCCTGATTACGCAATTTATCCCCAACAGGTCATCTCTCGTCTACCTTGTTGTTGTTGGTAACGATTGTTCCTCCCCTGAATTGGTCATCATTATATACCTAGTTTCGGTATCCCGATGCCTTTTCTTTTCGGTCGATTTATCCTTTATTAACCTAGTAACCGGTTGTGGATAATCGTCCATGCGAGTATATTATCTATGTTCTGACGGTAATAGATAGTATATCTCATGCACTCTCGGGTCTGAAGCCTTTTGTTCTTCCCCGGTGGAGTAAGATTCGTATCCCCTTTGTGGAGTCGAATATCCATCCTGTAATCGAGTTTGCTTTTAGCCCTCTTTTGGATTATGAGTGTTTTGGGAATATTCCCCAATTCACGCCTTGGTTGGTCACCTATTATATGCCCAGTAACCGGTATCCCTGGTGTTCTGAAATTCTAGTTATCAGACTTTCGATGTCACATGGGTTGTTATGACATCCAATTCTGCACAGACAAGAATTATGCAGAACTTAAAAGTAAGTGCAGTAAATAACACAAGTAATTGTTTACCCAGTTCAGTCCAACATGACCTACGTCTGGGGGCTACCAAGCCAGGGAGGAAATCCACTATCAGTAGTATTAATTCAAAGCTAAACTCACCCGTTTACAACTCTTCACTTAATCCCTACCCAATGCAATTTCAATCTTACACTAAGATCAGAGTTCCTACTCACTCCCCCTCAATCACCTCAGTGATTACTACCTTTAATCAATATTAAAGACAATTTTGAAGTCACACTTCAAACAATTCTTGATTGTGCTTAACAACTTTAATCAAGATACACAGCACTCACGCTTAAAAGCTTAGAGTGACACAACACTTACAACTCAATGAACACCCTACACCAAAGCAATCATCTACGAGATAACAGCTTGGTTTACAAGATATGTCTAATACAAGACTCACAAAAATACAGCAGCGAAGTATGATGGACACACTAAATCTTCACGCCTCAAAATCCCTAGTTCTGAATGAAGGAACGGCTTCCTTTTATATTGCAGTACTTGGGCTTTGCACTTGTATTCTCCTAAATTTAAGGTCACGCGAGTTCCCTTAAATTCCACATCTAGGTTACTAACAAATAGGCTATTTGTTAGGTTCATTAAATGTAGCTTGGTTGTTGATTTCCTGGATTTTCTCTCAGCTGTTGAATCCCTGAAGAATAGCCTGAGAAAAAGCTGAAACATAAAAACTAAACAACCTACGATCTAGCATATGCTGTCAGGAATGAATGTCACAACATTCAGCTTGACATCAAGGACCATATGCTAAGTCTGTTTTTCCTGAAAACAGACTGTACAAGTTTGCTGAACTGTACAGGACCAAACTGTCCATTCTACAGTAGCATCTTACATTAATACATGTCAAAGTATCCAATTTGACATTTACACATTTAGCCTTAAGTCAGTTATGTTATCCTTTTGAAGAACAGACTGAGAAACATACTGAAGTGTAGCAGAACACCACTCTGTCTATTTTTCAGTATATGCTGTCAATGATGAATGTCATAACATCCAGTTTGACATTCAGATAGTAGGCCTTATGCCAGGTCTGGTATTTCCTTGATAACCAGACTGGAAATGAATACTGAGCTTTAACAGAACACCAACTGTTCTATTCCTCAGTATCTGCTGACAGGGATGAATGTCACACATCCAATTTGACATTCAATAATTCCTGTATTAGCTAATCCTGCAGTAAGCTACTCAAGTATGTCATGACATTAGTCAAGACATCAGAGTACAGTTAGATATTCTAACCTACAATGCAGTTACACAAACTCCTTCACAACATGTCATGACATCAGTCAAGACATTAGAATCCAGCTAGTGTTTTACCATACAATGCAGCCAATTAAACACCTACAAACTCCCCCTTTGGCAAATTTTTGGCTAAAACACTTTGATCCCACAACAGAGTTCATAGCAGCGGAAATCACACATCTAGCAGGAAATAGACCTAGCTAATACACTCAGAGTGACAGCACACTCACACACATGGAAGTTAAATACAAACTTCACCACACATCAGCTGCAGGGGAGGGAATCTTGAATCTGTCATGAATATCTGTTTTAACACACAAATCTGTTGTCCTGGGGTATCACCTGTTACTCCCCCTTTTTGTCAAAAATGTTGCCAAAGTAACACTTTAAATTACAGACCACAGAAAAAAAACAGAATTACACACAAATGACAGAATTACAGACTTGGTTTTGCCTCACAATTTTAACCAAGTTAGCACCCACTTGATCTTGCTTCACAGCTTTGATCAGGTAATCACCCACTTTTGCTTTACAGTAGGTACAGCCATATCAGATGCCATGACTTTGTTTCTGACATCCAGAACCACTCCTGCATGAACAGCGTCCTTGAACTCCTGCAGGTGCATAGGCCGCCTCACGTTAGGATATCTCCTTATCCTCTTGTTGCCACACTTGTTGTAAGTGGCATAGCTATGATCTGCTGACCAATCAGAGCATAGTTCCAATTGTTTAATAGGCAGAGATATTAAACAATACATTCCAAACATCATTGGTTGCTATAAGTTCTCAGAAAGACATATTCCCAGTTTGCCCCTTAAGTTTTCAAACTGAGTAGCATCCAGAGCCTTCGTAAATATGTCAGCCAGTTGAAGTTCAGTGGCTACATGTTCCAAGGTAATCACCTTGTCTTCCACCAGATCTCTGATGAAATGATGTCTAATGTCAATATGTTTGGTCCTGCTGTGTTGGATGGGATTCTTGGAAATATTAATGGCACTGAGATTATCACATAACAATGTCATGACATTTTGAGTGACATTGTACTCAGTGAGCATCTGTTTCATCCAAACCAGTTGGGAACAACTGCTTCCAGCAGCTATGTATTCAGCCTCAACCGTGGACAGGGATACACAATTCTGCTTCTTGCTAAACCAAGATATGAGATTGTCTCCCAAGAAGAAACAACCCCCTGATGTGCTTTTTCTGTCATCAGCACTCCCAGCCCAATCAGCATCACAGTACCCAGATAGGACAGGCTCAGAACCATGTGAGTACAGCATCCCATAGTCACAAGTCCCATTGATGTACTTGAGAATCCTTTTGACTTGATTCAAGTGGCTCACTTTAGGCTCTGCTTGGTATCTAGCACGCACTCCAACTGCATAAGAAATGTTAGGTCTACTTGCAGTTAGGTATAGTAGACTGCCTATCATGCTTCTATACAGACATTGATCAACACTAGGCCCTTCATCATCTTTGGTTAACTTTAGATGAGTAGGAGTAAGAGTTCTCTTGTGCCTAGCATTATCCATACCAAACTTCTTAACTATGTTTTTAGCATACTTGCTTTGAGAGAGAAACATAGAGTCCTCCATTTGGTTGACTTGCATTCCAAGAAAATAAGTCAGTTCCCCAACCAGACTCATTTCAAACTCAGATTGCATTTGGTGAACAAAATGTTTTACCATTTGTTCTGACATTCCACCAAAGACTATATCATCCACATAGATTTGAGCAATCATGATTTTCCCTTCTTCATCTTTCACAAACAAGGTTTTATCTATCCCACCTTTTCTATATCCATTTGAGGTCAGAAATTCAGTCAACCTTTCATACCATGCTCTAGGAGCTTGCTTCAACCCATACAAGGCTTTCTTCAACTTGTACACATGCTTAGGTTGGTTAGGATCACAGAACCCTTTAGGTTGTTCCACATAGACTTCTTCATTCAAGTAGCCATTCAAGAATGCACTCTTCACATCCATTTGGAACAGTTTAAACTTCAGAATACATGCTACACCTAACAGCAATCTGATGGACTCAAGCCTAGCAACAGGAGCAAACGTCTCATCAAAATCAACCCCTTCAACTTGAGTGTATCCTTGAGCTACTAGTCTTGCTTTATTCCTAGTAATTACTCCTTTCTCATCAGACTTGTTTTTGTAGATCCACTTGGTACCAATGATGTTGGTCCCTTCAGGTCTCGGAACTAACTCCCATACTTCATTCCTTTTAAACTGCTCAAGTTCCTCTTGCATGGCATTGATCCAATATTCGTCAGTCAGGGCTTCTTTCACATTCTTTGGTTCAACCTTGGATACAAAACAAGAATTTGAGCTTATTCCCCTTGACCTGGTAGTCACACCACTATTGGGATCCCCTATGATAAGATCCTTAGGGTGGTCTTTCTGAATTCTGATAGATGGCATTTTGGTGGTTGCATCTACTTCACATTCAGGAGGAGGTTCCTGTACTTCTTCAGACTTGACTGGAATGTCTGTTGAACTGTCAAGGAATGTTTCAACATCCTCTATGACATCGATTCCTTCCTCTTTATCATCCACAATAACATTTATGGATTCCATCAGGACATTGGTCCTGTAGTTGAACACTCTGTAAGCTCTGCTGTTAGTGGAGTATCCTAGAAATATACCCTCATCACTTTTGGGATCCAGTTTCCTTCTCTGTTCACGATCTGTGAGAATGTAGCATTTACTTCCAAAGATATGAAAGTACTTCACAGTGGGTTTTCTGCCTTTCCATATTTCATACAGAGTGGAGGAGGTTCCTTTTCTCAAGGTGACTCTGTTGTGAACATAGCACGCGGTATTCATAGCTTCAGCCCAAAAGTGCATAGGGAGCTTCTTTGCATGAATCATAGCTCTGGCAGATTCTTGAATAGTTCTATTTTTCCTCTCAACTATCCCATTCTGCTGGGGAGTTATAGGGGAGGAGAACTCATGACTTATTCCTTCAGACGAGCAAAACTCATCAAACTTGGAATTTTTGAATTCCGTACCATGATCACTCCTAATTCGGACAACACAACTGTCCTTTTCCCTTTGGAGTCTGATGCACAGGTCTTTGAAGACATCAAATGTATCTGACTTCTCTCTGAGAAAGCTTATCCACGTGTATCTGGAATGGTCATCAACCACCACGTATGCATATCTCTTTCCACCCAGACTTTCAACCTGCATAGGTCCCATTAAGTCCATGTGCAACAGTTCCAGAACTCTGGAAGTTGTAGGATGTCCCAGCTTCGGATGTGACATCTTGGTTTGCTTGCCCACCTGGCATTCTCCACAGACTCTTCCTTCATCAATAAGCATCTTTGGAATTCCTCTGACTGCTTCCTTGGATATGATCTTCTTCATTCCCCGTAAGTGGAGATGTCCAAGGCGTCTATGCCACAGCTTCACCTCCTGTTCTTCCTTGGCTGAAGAGCAGATTGTGGAGAAGTTTGAGACTTTAGGTTCCCACAGATAGCAGTTATCTTTGGACCTGGATCCTCTCATAACTTCCTGATTGTCACCATTCGTCACAATACATAGCTCCTTAGTAAACTGAACATAGAACCCTTGATCACACAGCTGGCTTATGCTGATGAGGTTTGCAGTTAGTCCTCTTACTAACAACACATTATTCAGTTTTGGAACTCCAGAGAAGTCCAGCTTACCCACACCTTTTATTTTTTCTTTAGCACCATCACCAAAGGTCACATAGCTGGTAGTGTGAGGTTGAATATCTACCAATAGATTTTCCATACCAGTCATATGTCTTGAGCATCCACTGTCAAAGTACTAGTCTTCTTTAGTAGAAGCCCTTAGAGTTGTGTGAGCTAACCTAGCATACCATTGTCTCTTCTTGTTTGAGACATGGTGCCTATATGTCTTATGCTTAGGCCTGACATGAGGGACTTGGTTCGGGTAACCATGAAGCCTGTAGCAGGAGGCTTTTATATGCCCAAGCCTACCACAGTGGTGACATCTCCATTTCTGGAATTTCCTCTTCTGATGATTATTCATCCTGGTTCCCCGATGTTGAGACATTGGATGTGACCTCCGTTTGAATTTCTGAACTTTAGCCTTTGGGCGTTTGCGTTCAACTGAGGATCTTTTCCCAAAGCCTAAACCAGATGTGGTTCCAGACTTCTGTCCCACCTTTAGGATCTCTTCCAAGGTGTCAGTTCCTTTATTCATCATTCTGATGGATTTAGTCATCTGATTCAGCTTGGAGGTCAGCAGGGTTATCTCACCATTTAGGCCCTCTATGGCCGTCAGATGCTTCTGTCTCTCATCTTCCAGCTCCTTGATGAGTTTCTTCTGCTTTTCTCCTTGTACACGCACTTCTGCACTGGTGACACACAGCTTCTTATAAGCTGCAGCAAGTTCATCAAAGGTCAGTTCATCTGCACTTGAGTCATCATCAGTGGCACACACACTGGTTAGTGCAGTGACATGTTTAGCAGATTCTCCTTCAGATTCACTTTCAGAATCTCCTTCAGACCATGTGATAGCTAGCCCCTTCTTTTGCATCTTAAGGTAAGTGGGGCATTCAGCTCTGACATGTCCATACCCTTCACAACCATGACACTGGATTCCCTTGCCTTGGTTGAACTTTTCTTCAGAAGTTGATCTTTTCTTGATGTCAGACGAGATGTTCTTGACATTAAGTCTACCTCTTTGATCAATCTTCTTCACGAACTTGTTGAACTGTCTCCCAAGCATGGCTAAGGCTTCTGATATGCTTTCATCACCTCCAGTATATCCTGCTTCTGACTCCTCTTCAGCATTAGATACAAAAGCTACGCTTTTGTTTTTCTTTTCAGCATTCTCACACAAGCCCATTTCAAAGGTTTGGAGAGAACCAATGAGCTCATCCACCTTCATATTGCAGATGTCCTGAGCCTCCTCTATGGCTGTGACCTTCATAGCAAATCTCTTAGGCAAGGACCTGAGAATCTTTCTTACAAGTTTCTCTTCAGCCATTTTCTCACCTAATCCACCAGAGGTGTTTGAAATTTCAAGAATATTCATGTGAAAGTCATGAATAGTCTCATCCTCTTTCATCCTCAGATTTTCAAACTTGGTGGTCAGCATCTGAAGTTTGGACATCTTCACCTTGGAAGTACCTTCATGAGTTATCTTGAGGGTATCCCAAACTTCCTTAGCTGGCTCACAGTGGTGTACCAGCCTGAAGATGTTCTTACTGATTCCATTGAACAATGCATTTAAGGCCTTAGAATTTCCAAGGGCTAATGCCTCTTGCTCCTTGTCCCATTCTTCTTCAGGAATTTGCACACTGACTCCATCTTCACCTGTCTTCGTTGGATGTTCCCGTCCTTTGTTGACAGCTCTCCAGACTTTGCTATCTAGAGACCTTAAGAAGGCTATCATACGAGGCTTCCAGTCATCATAGTTAGAGCCATCCAACATGGGTGGTCTATTTGAGTGTCCTATATCCTTGTCCATGGTACTAGAAAGTAACTTCCCTAGATCTCACCCAGAAATTAACAGGCAGGGTGCCGGCTCTGATGCCAATTGAAATTCTAGTTATCAGACTTTCGATGTCACACGGGTTGTTATGACATCCAATTCTGCACAGACAAGGATTATGCAGAACTTAAAAGTAAGTGCAGTAAATAACACAAGTAATTGTTTACCCAGTTCAGTCCAACATGACCTACGTCTGGGGGCTACCAAGCCAGGGAGGAAATCCACTATCAGTAGTATTAATTCAAAGCTAAACTCACCCGTTTACAACTCTTCACTTAATCCCTACCCAATGCAATTTCAATCTTACACTAAGATCAGAGTTCCTACTCACTCCCCCTCAATCACCTCAGTGATTACTACCTTTAATCAATATTAAAGATAATTTTGAAGTCACACTTCAAACAATTCTTGATTGTGCTTAACAACTTTAATCAAGATACACAGCACTCACGCTTAAAAGCTTAGAGTGACACAACACTTACAACTCAATAAACACCCTACACCAAAGCAATCATCTACGAGATAACAGCTTGGTTTACAAGATATGTCTAATACAAGACTCACAAAAATACAGCAGTGAAGTATGATGGACACACTAAATCTTCACGCCTCAAAATCCCCAGTTCTGAATGAAGGAACGACTTCCTTTTATATTGCAGTACTTGGGCTTTGCACTTGTATTCTCCTAAATTTAAGGTCACGCGAGTTCCCTTAAATTCCACATCTAGGTTACTAACAAATAGGCTATTTGTTAGGTTCATTAAATGTAGCTTGGTTGTTGATTTCCTGGATTTTCTCTCAGCTGTTGAATCCCTGAAGAATAGCCTGAGAAAAAGCTGAAACAGAAAAACTAAACAACCTACAATCTAGCATATGCTGTCAGGAATGAATGTCACAACATTCAGCTTGACATCAAGGACCATATGCTAAGTCTGTTTTTCCTGAAAACAGACTGTACAAGTTTGCTGAACTGTACATGACCAAACTGTCCATTCTACAGTAGCATCTTACATTAATACATGTCAAAGTATCCAATTTGACATTTACACGTTTAGCCTTAAGTCAGTTCTGTTATCCTTTTGAAGAACAGACTGAGAAACATACTGAAGTGTAGCAGAACACCACTCTGTCTATTTTTCAGTATATGTTGTCAATGATGAATGTCATAACATCCAGTTTGACATTCAGATAGTAGGCCTTATGCCAGGTCTGGTATTTCCTTGATAACCAGACTGGAAATGAATACTGAGCTTTAACAGAACACCAACTGTTCTATTCCTCAGTATCTGCTGACAGGGATGAATGTCACACATCCAATTTGACATTCAATAATTCCTGTATTAGCTAATCCTGCAGTAAGCTACTCAAGTATGTCATGACATTAGTCAAGACATCAGAGTACAGTTAGATATTCTAACCTACAATGCAGTTACACAAACGCCTTCACAACATGTCATGACATCAGTCAAGACATTAGAATCCAGCTAGTGTTTTACCATACAATGCAGCCAATTAAACACCTACATGTTCCTTCCTCTCTACTCCCTATTATGACTTTTTCTCCCCTGTGGAGCCAGAATCCCTGAGTTGAAGTATACCTTTTAGGTTTTCCTCAGACGTTTTGAAGTTTTGATATCTCTCACCCTTATGTCGGTCTTGGATATTCATCTCTTCCTGAGCATGTTGTATCTCTCACCCTCATACCTAGCGTTCAGATCACATGTCTCCTTGAGCTTATTACCCAATAATCGGTAATACCTCGTCCCGCTGCTTCCCCAAGAGTGTCCTTGTGGACATCCCCAACGAAGTCCCTTAGTGGATTGTTTTCATCCGGATTTTATCTGAAGTATCCGTTGTGGATAGTTTTTTGTTGTATTGGCATATTCCCCAATACATGCATCTTCGAGTCAGCTCGAGTCTTTCCATTGGATCTTTTCCCTTTGGAATTTTGTTCCCCACGCTTTGAGTCGTGACCTGCTCGCGCATTTTTATCCCTTTTCTATCCCCAGGAGAGTCCCCAGGGTCTTGGTCCCATGGAGTGAATTGCTCATATGGATTATCAGTGGCTTCTGATTTCTTTGCTTTTGTGGACACATATCTCCACAAAGTGCTACCATTTTTCATACCTACATTTGCATCATGAGGTCTCTTAGGGACCAAAATTCATCTCTTTGTTATTATTTAAGCCCATTCTACCCCGTCGAGACGAAGATTTTACCCTTCACTTCTCCGGCTAGAATGACCTTAAATAGGGGCATCTGTAAGACCCCAATTTTGACCCTAAGATCCCTCATGGCATCATAACATTGCATTTGCATTGCCTCAAGGATCTTTCGCATCTTGGTTCCCTTTGCCTTTGGGTGGGACTCCTTGTGATTGGTTTGAGATCACCAAGCATGCTTGAATTATACATCATTGTTTCTCTTACTTTTGTTTACTAACCAAAAGCACAAAAATGTGTCACTAACATCTTTTGTTTGAAGCTTGAGTATCATCCAAGACACTTTGTGGGTTCTATTTAGATGATCAGTCAACACAAGGGAATGGCTTGAGATGCTTCCAACAGGTTCAAATGGGGTCTATTCGTCAGTCAAAACGTTAATCTTGAAGGAGCAAAAGTTTGTTCATGAGTTGTCATGCTCGCTAGGCGAGCAAAATGGGTCGCCTAGCGAGTCCCAAAAAAAGCCACCAGAATCACCTACGCTCAGAGGAATTTCTTGAACTGTCATACTCGCTAGGCGAAGCCCACGTGTTAAAATAAAATAAAAAAAATAAAAAAATAAAAAAAATATAAAATAATAAATAAATAAATAAATAAAATATAACAGAAATTTTTTTGGACTTGGGCCTCTCCCATTTGAGCCCACAGGTTCACAAAAATCAGGTTATAAATTCAGAGTTTCAGTGAAACAAAAATGAATTCTATTCCTATTACCCTGACAGGGAAAAAGATAGTGAGAGAAGAGCAAACAGAGTTCAGAGAAACCTCCAGAGACTGAAGGGAACTCATCGGCAAAGAACCAATTCCCTCTCATATAAACCCTCAGATTGATTTGCAAACCCAACCGGGCAATTCAATTTCATTCGATCTCTCCAGTCAGGTTTGCCTTACTCCCATTACTTTATGCTTTTAATTTGAATGCTCTGAATGTACGAGGTATTATGGGTGAATTTGATACCCTTTTGATGCATGTGTTTGACAAGAGGTTTAGGCCTCCTACCCTTGGTTGCTTTTTGTGAGCTTTTTGTGAATTTTAATGGCATGATTCATGTGGTTACATTTTGATTTGGGGGCAACTCTTGACTACCCTATCCTGTTTGCTCTAACCTGTTTTGTGTTTGTTATGGCATTGTTTTCTCCTAATTCCTTCATATTACTCTAACCTGTTTTTTGAGTTTTTGCGAGGGCTCACATACTCTTGCATAGATGGCTTGCCTGGTGTTCCACTTTATTTGTGGGATACCACCTGAAGGTCTATTCCGATTACCTGTACTGACTCGCTTTCTTTGATGGGGCTAGCTTGAGAGATCTCTGGGTTTCTTATCTCTTTAATTGCTGTTACTTCGGATCTTTATCCGTACGGTAGATCTCTCGATCCCTTTACTTTTCTCGCATGTTACCGATTTCTTAGGTTTCGTATAGCCTCTCGTGGCATGTCATTTAAGGTAGCGCGGTTCCTTCATCTAGGACTGCCTTTTTGCATGAGCATCCCTAAAACCCCAAACTCATTGATTTTTCTTCTCCTAAGAACACATTTACTCCTTCTACTACAGGCGAGTAAGTCTCCAAAGGGCGAGCATCCAGTAGATTGCGTAGTAACGTCGTTCAACCCTTACCCCGTAGTTAGTCGAACTACGTTTCGCTCTGATTCTCATCCCAGATGAGATACGTAGGCATAAGATGCGATGTCTTACCGAGCACACTCCCCTAACCCCTAGGTAGCCGAGCTACGAAGACTCAGATTCTCAGATTCAGATGAGATACGTATGTAGTGGATGCGACGTCCGTGCGAGTCATTTTCTTTTAACCCTTCTTTTAGTAAGTAGTACATTAGATAAACATACACGCTTTTCTCATCCCTTCAATCATGTTTGCACAAATAAATTTTTCACAAAACAACAACCTTTGCAACAAATGTGAAAAGGGCTCCCTAGGAGTACCCAGGATGCTTTGGGTGCCTAATACCTTCCCATTGCATAACCAATCCCCTTACCCAGATCTCTGATATTTTTACTAGTTTTTGATTCGATAAAACTTTTAGGTTTTTGTTCACTTTCTAACCATTCCTTTGGATAAATAGAAGTGCGGTGGCGACTCGACTTGTATGATTTACCTTGGATTTAGTCAATATCTCTAATGGTAACGAATACCCCGCTACAGTCACCAACTAACTTTATTTATTCCAAAATGAATGGGAAAATATCGATAAAAGCCTTACAAAAATTCTCCTTCAGTGGTATCAGAGGTACTTACAAAACCATGCATTTGATAGCTGTTTATTTTCTATATTTTCTGTATTAATATGATTAAAAGACAGAATGAATCAAAGAATAAATGAGTAATTAAATTTGGCATCAGGTGTGTATGATTTGGATGATTGATGTTGACTATGCTTCGGAATCCGATGTTAGTATGGTGAAGCAGCGATACATCGATCGTCCATAGGTTACTCAATTGAGATCGATCAAGTTATATATATGATATAAGTTTTCCTGATTCAAAATACGGTATATATGATATACTATTTCTGTTTCGTTCATTCAAACACTTAATGGTTGTTTTCCTTTGAGCGGTCAATGGTCATTTGCTTCTTGATCCGACATTAGTATGGTGAAGCAATGACGTGTTGATCAATCATACTGAATTAACGATCGAGGTGTGTTTGACGGTCTGAAATTGGTGCATTAGGGTTCATGACGGCACAAAGGTTGTGTTGTCAAAAAGTTATGCGATTAGGGTTGTGTGTAACACCCTTCTAAAATACCCCAAGTATTTGATTAAAATAATAAAATATCAATCAGAGTAATTATGCCCTGAAGGGTGTCACACAATCATTTCACACCAATCATCAATATATCCTGTCATGCTCATTTATTCAATCAAAATAGGACACCTTTGCATAATTCGCAGCGGATACAAAATAACAACATTCAAATCATGTACTACATTACGTGTAAAGTTGTTCAACAACCAAAAGAAAACATAGTAAAACATCCCATCCCGATGTTACATCTACCAGAGCATGACCCACTAAGGACTACACTAGACTCCTAGGACTAGCTTCTATTCAATCACTGCTCGTTACCTGAAAACATAGTTGTAAGGGTGAGTCCTTCAATCGATATAATAAGCATTATAAAATATCATGTAATGCTAAGTAATATAACACATATCATTACCCTAATCAGATTACACATATTCAGCAACGGCAATATCAACTCATAATCATCACCGTCATCATACTCAACTCAAAACAACCATAAAACACACGTATAATATTGGAATACATCCATTCATATCATACGCCATACATACATATATTATGCAATGAGACTCCATGCATGCGGTACCGACTATTCGTGAACATATAGTTCAACCTCACCGACCAAATCCAGGTACGGCTACCAAGCTCACTAGTCTCACTCATTTGAGACCTAGTGACTCACATCACTAATTCCTCACCATGGGAATTAGCTACCACCCCAAGGGCTATGCTATGCACGCTAAATCACCTAGCATGCAAACATCAACAACAATCCACAATAACTCATCACTAATTCCTCACCATGGGAATTAGCTACCACCATAAAGGCCACAACATGCATGCTAATCACCTAGCAATGCTACATCATCAACAACAATTCAAGAATAGATATATGCTCACACTCTAAGCCATAAAACAGTCTATTCACCAATGCACACATAACTGATACATTCACAGCATCACGCATACTATCACACATCAGCAGTATTTTATCACATAAGCATATCATATCATGCCAATTAACAACCACAGTATTAGCACACTCTACTAATACCTATACTACTCAAAACAACGAGAAATGATCCCTAATATATCATACATCATCTGCATTACGTTACTCAGCTGAACAGCTAAAAACTGCACAACAACAGCTCAGGAAAATCACAATCCTGCCCATACGCGTATTGCCTAACCCCATACGCGTATGGCCCATCTCCTGACAAAATCCCATACGCGTAACACCATCTCATACGCGTATGCTACGCGTACCACTTCTCCATACGCGTACCAACAGAGACCAATCTACGTTCAAAACATCATCTTCCTCATCCATACGCGTATTGCCTAGTGCCATACGCGTACCATGCCATCTCATACGCGTATTGCCTAGTGCCATACGCGTATGACCAGAAACCAGACTTCCAGATCTGCTATGGCTTTCTCTGCTACGAGATCTATCCAATTCAACCTTCCACAGTCCAATTTTTCACAATAATTGTTCATATCATCTAACACGAATCATACCCTATTCGATTTCACAAAAATCTAACATTTTTACATCTAATTCCTACGAATTCCTCTCAATCATAACCCAATTTCGTTCATCCAATATTTCACAATTTCATCATAATCATCCAATTCAGAGATCAATCAATGGTTTATCACTACCCATGACATATTATCCCATAATACCCATTAAACGATGATAAACCCCCCTTACCTGAGTTAATCCGGCAAATCCTGCAGCTTCGAGCTCTTCCTCTCTCCAACCCTTGTTCTCTGGTTCTCTTTTGCCCTTTTTCCACTTTTCTGCCCCTTTTTCCTTTTCACGTGAAAAATAACTCTTTTTACCAAATGGAACCTTTTCTAATTCCAACTTTTATTCCAATAATAATAATCCAATTAATTAATTAAATTAATAAATATTATATTAATTTAAATTAAATAATTATCCTTATTTCATCGGGGTGTTACAACTCTCCCCCACTAAAAGAGTTTTCGTCCTCGAAAACATACCTCAAGTGAATAATTCCGGATAAGACTCCTTCATCTGACTCTCAAGTTCCCAAGTCACATTGCCACCTGCTGGTCCTCCCCAAGCTACCTTCACCAAGGCAATCTCTTTACCCCGCAACTGCTTCAACTCTCGATCCTCTATCCTCATAGGTGATGTTTCAACAGTCAGGTTATCTCTCACTTGTACATCATCTACTTGGACCACGTGCGACGGATCATGAATGTACCTCTTCAACTGAGACACATGAAAAACCTCATGCAAATTCGCAAGTGACGGCGGTAAAGCGATACGATAGGCTACCTCTCCTATCCTCTCCAAAATCTGATAAGGACCAATAAATCGAGGTGTCAACTTCTTCGACTTCAAAGCTCGACCAACCCCAGTTATCGGAGTAACACGAAGAAACACATGATCTCCCTCTTAGAACTCAAGTGACTTCCTCCTCTTGTCGTGATAACTCTTCTGACGACTCTGAGCAATTCTCATCTTCTCCTGAATCATCTTAATCTTTTCCGTAGTTTGTTGAACAATCTCCGGTCCAACCACAACACTCTCACCGGATTCATACCAACATAAAGGTGTCCGACATCTCCTACCATACAAAGCTTCAAACGGTGCCATACCAATGCTCGAATGAAAACTATTGTTGTAGGTAAACTCAATCAAAGGTAAGTAACAATCCCAAGCACCTCCCTTTTCCAAAACACAAGCTCTCAAAAGATCCTCTAGTGACTGAATCGTCCTCTCAGTCTGACCATCCGTCTGCGGATGATATGCAGAACTCAATCTCAGCTTAGTTCCCAAAGCCCTCTGCAAACCTTCCCAGAACTTCGATGTAAATCTAGGATCTCTGTCCGAAACAATACTCGACGGAATACCATGCAAACTTACAATCTTCTCAATATACAACTCGGCTAATCTCTCTAACGGATAATCCATTCTGATCGGAATGAAATGAGCCGATTTCGTCAATCTATCAACAATCACCCAAATGGCTTCAAAATTCTTATTTGTCCTCGGCAAACCAGACACAAAATCCATACTGATACTATCCCACTTCCACTCTGGAATAGTCAACGGTTGCATTAGCCCAGACGACTTCTGATGCTCAATCTTTGACTTCTGACAAGTCAAACAAGAATAAACAAAACTCGCAATTTCTCTTTTCATTCCCGGCCACCAAAATAACTTTTTCAAATCATGATACATCTTCGTAGCTCCAGGATGAATACTCAAGCCACTACGATGTCCTTCCTCCAGGATACTCTTCTTAAGTTCGGTAACATCCGGAATACATACCCGATTACCAAATTTCAAAACACCATTCTCATCAACTCTGAATTCACCACCTTGACCTTGATTCACTAGAGTCAACTTATCAACCAAAAGCACATCGGATTTCTGACCCTCTCTAATCTCATCCAGAATACCACTCGTTAACTTCAACATTCCCAATTTAACACTATTGTGAGTACTCTCACACACCAAACTCAAGTCTCTAAACTGCTCAATTAAATCCAATTCCTTAACCATTAACATAGACATATGCAATGATTTCCGACTCAATGCATCAGCCACCACGTTTGCTTTACCCGGATGGTAATTCAAACCAAAGTCATAATCCTTCAGAAACTCTAACCATCTCCTCTGTCTCATATTCAGCTCTTTCTGATCAAACAAATACTTTAAACTTTTATGGTCATTGAAAACCTCAAATCTTGACCCGTACAAGTAATGTCTCTATAACTTCAGAACAAATACCACGACTGCCAACTCTAAATCGTGCGTCGGATAGTTCCTCTCATGAACCCTCAGTTGTCTCGAAGCATAAGCTATAACCTGCTTATTCTGCATCAACACACCACCCAAACCCAACAATGAAGCATCACAGAAAACCTCAAATAGTTCTGACGGACTTGGTAATATCAAAATAGGAGCAGTAGTCAACCTTCTCTTTAACTCTTGGAAACCTTCTTCACATTTTGAGTCCCAAACAAACGCTTGCCCCTTTCTAGTCAACATCGTCAACGGTAACGCCAACTTAGAAAATCCCTCAATGAACTTCCTATAATATCCTGCAAGTCCAAGAAAACTTCTTATCTCAGAAACTGACTTCGGAGCTTCCCACTTAGATACCGCTTCTATCTTAGAAGGATCAACAGCAACACCACCTCTTGAAATCACATGACCAAGAAAGCTAATTTCTTCTAACCAAAAGTCACACTTAGACAGTTTAGCAAACAACTTCTTTTCTCGTAGAACTCCTAAAACCACTCTCAAATGCTCAGCATGCTCTTCTTCAGATTTCGAATACACCAAAATGTCATCAATAAACACCACAACAAACTTGTCTAGGTACGGATGGAAAATCCTATTCATATACTCCATAAATACTCCAGGCGCATTAGTCACACCAAAAGGCATTACAGAATACTCATAATGTCCATACCTTGTTCTGAAAGCAGTCTTCTGAATATCCTCAGTTTTCACACGTATCTGATGATATCCCGATCTCAAATCTATCTTGCTGAACACACTCGCACCAACCAACTGATCCATCAAATCATCAATCCTCGGCAAAGGATACCGATTCTTGATCGTCACTTTATTCAGTTGCCTGTAGTCCACACACAACCTCATAGTACCTTCTTTCTTTTTAACTAATAACACTGGTGCACCCCACGGTGACACACTCGGACGAATAAATTTCTTATCCAACAGATCTTCTAACTGACTCTTCAATTCAGTTAACTCCACAGCAGACATACGGTACGGAGCCATCGATATCGGCCTAGTACCAGGTACCAAATCAATCGAGAACTCAACCTCACGCTCTGGCGGTAATTCATTCACTTCTTCCGGAAACACATCAGGAAAATCACACACCACAGCTAGATCGCAAATCACCAGTTTATCTTTAGCCTCCAAAGTCGCTAACAGCATAAACAACTCTGCCCCATCTGCTACTGCCTCATTCACCTGCCTCGCTGATAGAAACAAACTCTTTCCTTCCTCAATCTCAGGAAAGATCACAGTCTTATCAAAACAGTTGATAGAAACTCGGTTAAACACCAACCAGTTCATACCCAAGATAACATCGATCTGCACTAGTGGAAGACACACTAGGTCCACTCCAAAGTCTCTACCAAAAATACTCAAAGGGCAATCCAAACAAACCGAAGTAGTAGTCACTGAACCCTTCGCAGGAGTATCAATCACCATACTACCACGCATCTCAGATATCTCTAACTTAAGTTTCACAGCACAATCCAAAGATATAAAGGAATGAGTAGCACCTGTGTCGATAATAGCTACAAGAGGAAAGCCATTAATATAACACGTACCTCGGATCAAACGATCATCTGCAGAAGTCTCAGAACCCGATAAAGCAAAGACCTTGCCTCCCGACTGATTCTCCTTCTTCGGCTTAGGACACTGCGGACTGATATGACCCACCTCTCCACAGTTGAAACAAGTCATAGTCTTCAACCGGCACTCTGCAGCCAAGTGACCACCCTTGCCACACTTGAAACACTTCTTCTCAGCACTGGTACACTCATGGAAACGATGTCCAGCCTGACCACATCTGTAACACTTGGCAGGGGCACTGGAGTCTCCCCCACTAGGCCTCTTTATCCCACTCTGTCTCTGGAAACCTTTGCCAGCTGCATACGGTTTCCCACGATCATTCTGATTCTTGCCTTTCCTATCAACCCTTTGCTGATAGCTCTCTGCTCTAGCCTTGGAATCCTGTTCAAAAATCCTACAACAGTCAACCAAATCAGAAAACACTCTGATCCGCTGATACCCAATAGCCTGCTTGATCTCGGGACGCAACCCGTTCTCAAACTTCACACACTTTGAAAATTCCCCAGTAGCCTCGTTATAGGGAGTATAATACTTTGACAGCTCTGTGAACTTAGCAGCATACTCAGTAACAAACCTGTTATCCTGTTTCAATTCCAAGAATTCTATCTCTTTCTTTCCTCTGACATCCTCTGGAAAATACTTCCTCAGGAATCTCTCTCTGAACACTGCCCAAGTAATCTCAACATTCCCAGCAGATTCCAACTCAGTGCGGGTAGCAACCCACCAATCATCTGCTTCCTCTGACAGCATATGCGTACCGAACCTGACCTTCTGGTTATCGGCACACTCAGTCACTCGGAAGATCCTCTCGATCTCCTTCAACCACTTCTGAGCACCATCTGGATCGTATGCCCCCTTGAACATTGGAGGATTGTTCTTCTGGAACTCACTCAGTTGACGAGCAGCTCCCATTCCCACAACATTCGGATTTCCCCCAAGTACTCCAGCTAGCATACCCAGAGCCTCAGCAATTGCAGCATCATCTCTACCTCTTCCAGCCATCTCTATTCTGAAAACCCAACAAGCTAAACAATAAGTACTGATAGGGTTACACAACACCTATCCCGTACAGGGAAAACAGAATAATTACGACTCGACTCGACCGACTATGCTCTGATACCACTAATGTAACACCCTTCTAAAATACCCCAAGTATTTGATTAAAATAATAAAATATCAATCAGAGTAATTATGCCCTGAAGGGTGTCACACAATCATTTCACACCAATCATCAATATATCCTGTCATGCTCATTTATTCAATCAAAATAGGACACCTTTGCATAATTCGCAGCGGATACAAAATAACAACATTCAAATCATGTACTACATTACATGTAAAGTTGTTCAACAACCAAAAGAAAACATAGTAAAACATCCCATCCCGATGTTACATCTACCAGAGCATGACCCACTAAGGACTACACTAGACTCCTAAGACTAGCTTCTATTCAATCACTGCTCGTTACCTGAAAACATAGTTGTAAGGGTGAGTCCTTCAATCGATATAATAAGCATTATAAAATATCATGTAATGCTAAGTAATATAACACATATCATTACCCTAATCAGATTACACATATTCAGCAACGGCAATATCAACTCATAATCATCACCATCATCATACTCAACTCAAAACAACCATAAAACACACGTATAATATTGGAATACATCCATTCATATCATACGCCATACATACATATATTATGCAATGAGACTCCATGCATGCGGTACCGACTATTCGTGAACATATAGTTCAACCTCACCGACCAAATCCAGGTACGGCTACCAAGCTCACTAGTCTCACTCATTTGAGACCTAGTGACTCACATCACTAATTCCTCACCATGGGAATTAGCTACCACCCCAAGGGTTATGCTATGCACGCTAAATCACCTAGCATGCAAACATCAACAACAATCCACAATAACTCATCACTAATTCCTCACCATGGGAATTAGCTACCACCATAAAGGCCACAACATGCATGCTAATCACCTAGCAATGCTACATCATCAACAACAATTCAAGAATAGATATATGCTCACACTCTAAGCCATAAAACAGTCTATTCACCAATGCACACATAACTGATACATTCACAGCATCACGCATACTATCACACATCAGCAGTATTTTATCACATAAGCATATCATATCATGCCAATTAATAACCACAGTATTAGCACACTCTACTAATACCTATACTACTCAAAACAACGGGAAATGATCCCTAATATATCATACATCATCTGCATTACGTTACTCAGCTGAACAGCTAAAAACTGCACAACAACAGCTCAGGAAAATCACAATCCTGCCCATACGCGTATTGCCTAACCCCATACGCGTATGGCCCATCTCCTGACAAAATCCCATACGCGTAACACCATCTTATACGCGTATGCTACGCGTACCACTTCTCCATACGCGTACCAACAGAGACCAATCTACGTTCAAAACATCATCTTCCTCATCCATACGCGTATTGCCTAGTGCCATACGCGTACCATGCCATCTCATACGCGTATTGCCTAGTGCCATACGCGTATGACCAGAAACCAGACTTCCAGATCTGCTATGGCTTTCTCTGCTACGAGATCTATCCAATTCAACCTTCCACAGTCCAATTTTTCACAATAATTGTTCATATCATCTAACACGAATCATACCCTATTCGATTTCACAAAAATCTAACATTTTTACATCTAATTCCTACGAATTCCTCTCAATCATAACCCAATTTCGTTCATCCAATATTTCACAATTTCATCATAATCATCCAATTCAGAGATCAATCAATGGTTTATCACTACCCATGACATATTATCCCATAATACCCATTAAACGATGATAAACCCCCCTTACCTGAGTTAATCCGGCAAATCCTGCAGCTTCGAGCTCTTCCTCTCTCCAACCCTTGTTCTCTGGTTCTCTTTTGCCCTTTTTCCACTTTTCTGCCCCTTTTTCCTTTTCACGTGAAAAATAACTCTTTTTACCAAATGGAACCTTTTCTAATTCCAACTTTTATTCCAATAATAATAATCCAATTAATTAATTAAATTAATAAATATTATATTAATTTAAATTAAATAATTATCCTTATTTCATCGGGGTGTTACATTGTGACTGCGCAAGAGTTGTGCTTTAAAGTATCAAGTGTTAATGTGAAAAACAACGTCGATTTCAAATGAATTGTTCATTAAAATTTTGCGTCGGGGAGCTGCCCCTACAACCCCGCTAACTCTGCGTAGTGTGATCGGTTGCCGAAATTTAATTTGGTTTTAATTAATTAACAGAATTCAAATTAATAATAATAATGTGTTTATTATTATTGTCTTGTGGTGATCGTTTATGGCCTTAGTTTTCCTTTATTTTGTTTTGGGATTTTAAAATACGACTTGCGTGTCGTGCCTCTTTTTTAATCTCTTAATGTAACTTCTTTTCTTATCTCACTCTCTCGTATGTAAAACGAGTTTCTTTTATGTAATATAATGTTATGAAGAAAGATAAGAATACAATATCAAAGGAGGACAACCTTGAAGATCTTGCTTGGAGAAGTTTAGATCGTTATTAGGCTAGCTTAGGTTCTCTCATTGGCTTGGGAGAACAATTGCGCTAGGGGCCATAAATGTTTAATTATGTATGTTGATGCATGTGAATGTATGTTGATGCATGTGAGAGACGATTTATATGATAAATAAGTCGGTGGGATCAGAATAATTGCAAATTCCCTCAAATTAAATATTAAGTTTATGCTTTCCAAGTTTTAGCACTCATCAAGACTAGTATCGAATAATGTAGGTTTCGCCTACGCGAGGTGCATATTCTATATTAGTAAGGTGCGATGGGATGATTGTAATATCCAATTGCTAAAACAATGGGTTAAACTTAACTAAACAAATTATAATGAGATTATATATGTTTAGAAGCAATAGTTGGAATGATCCATGTGATGGATTGGAATAAGGAGTTATTCACCCAACTAAAATATTCGAGAGTTATATTAGATACAATTGGAAGGAGTTCCTACCTAAATAACCTAGTTTTGTGTAATCCGCCTACGCGGACTTAAAACAAAGTGAAATGTGGATCTCGACCCACTAGAAAATCTTCCAACGGGATTTTCCGAATCAAATGGTGAGGGTCAGCATATTTAATTAAAGGCCTAATTAAATATGTTATTGATACTTATATTTTCATTATTTTCATGTAGATTACCATGACAACAAACACCTCTAACAACATTTTACGATCAATCCTTGATAAGGAAAAATTGTCTAGGATAAATTTTCTGGATTCACACCGAAATCTGAGGATTATCCTCAAACATGATAGAAAGTTGTATGTCTTGGAGAAACCTGTTCCTGAAGAGGAACCTCCTAGTTTTGCACCTAAGGCAGAAAGAGATGCTTATAAGAAGCATGTTGGTGATGTCAATGAAACTACTTGCCTCATGCTAGCTACTATGAACTTAGAGTTGCAAAAGCAACATGAGAACATGGCAGCGTTCGATATGATCGAACACCTGAAGATGCTCTATCAAGAGCAAGCAAGGCATGAAAGGTTTGAAGTTTCAAAATCCTTTTTTCAAGGAAAGTTAGCTGAGGGAGCCCTTGTAGGTCTCCATGTGCTCAAGATGATTGGGTATGTGAAGAACCTTGAGAGGTTGGGTTTTCCCCTCGGAAAGGAACTTGTGACTGATTTGATCTTGCAATCGTTGTCAGATAGATTCAATCAATTTGTCCTTAATTTCAATATGAATGATATGGATAAATCTCTTCCTGAATTGCTAGCCATGTTAAAAACTACTGAGCAGAATCTAAAGTCAAAAGGGAAGTCCATTCTGATGATCGGAAATGGAAAGAGACAGAACAAAAGACCCACTAAGCAAGGTGATAAAGGGAAAGGCAAGGAAGTTGCAAAACCCAAACCCACTACTCCTGCTTTGAAGCCTAGTGGAGGCATAACAAAGGAAGACATCTGCTTCCATTACGGTAAGACCAGACACTGGAAGAGAAACTGCCAAAAGTACCTGGAAGATAAGAAGAATGGAGTAGAGACTTTAACTTCATGTATTTTTGTTATTGAAATTAATTTATCTACTTCTACATCATGGGTATTAGATACTGGATGTGGTTCTCACATTTGTACCAATGTGCAGGGGCTAAAAAGGAGTAGAGATTTGGCAAAAGGTGAAGTTGACCTACGAGTTGGCAATGGAGCAAAGGTTGCTACTTTAGCCGTAGGAACTTATGTATTGACTTTACCTAGTAGTTTAATAATTCAATTAGAGAACTGCTATTATGTACCTGCAATTAGCAGGAATATTATTTCCGTTTCTTGTTTAGACAAGTTTGGTTTTTCATTTATAATAAAGAACAATTGTTGCTCCATTTATTTGAATGATATATTCTATGCTACTGCACAAATGAACAATGGACTATATGTCCTTGATCTTGAAATGCATATTTATAACATTAATACTAAAAGGATGAAACCTAATGAGTTAAATCCAACTTACCTTTGGCATTATCGATTAGGCCACATAAATGAGAAACGCATTTCCAAAATCCATAAAGATGGACTCTTGGACTCTTTTGATTATGAATCATATGAGACATGCAGATCTTGCTTAATTGGAAAAATGACAAAATCTCCATTCACAGGAAAAGGTGAAAGAGCTAATGATCTTTTGGCCCTCATACATACTGATGTATATGGACCACTGAACATACCAGCCATATGAGGTTTTCAGTATTTCATCACATTTACTGATGATTTTAGTAGATATGGTTATGTGTATTTAATGAAACACAAATCAGAGTCCTTTGAAAAGTTCAAGGAATTCAAGAACAAAGTACAAAACCAACTAGGTAAGAATATTAAAACTCTTCGATCAGATCGAGGTGGTGAGTATTTAAGCCTAGAGTTTGATGACCATCTTAAAGAGTATGGGATCCTATCCCAACTTACTCCTCCCGGAACACCCCAATGGAATAGTGTATCTGAGAGAAGAAATTGAACCTTGTTAGACATGGTCCAATCCATGATGAGTCACGCCGATCTTCCAAACTCCTTTTAGGGACATGCACTATTGACAACAGCTTACACACTTAATCATGTTCCATCCAAAAAGGTTGAGAAGACAGCATATGAGATATGGAGTGGTAAGAAACCACATATGTCTTACATGAAGATTTTGGATTGTGAAGTTTATGTGAAACGACAAATTCCAACTAAGCTTTAGCCCAAATCTGACAAATGCTTATTTGTGGGGTATCCTAAAGAAACAAGAGGGTATTACTTCTACAATCCTTCTGAGGGCAAAGTGTTTGTCGCTCAAACTGGAGTTTTCCTAGAAAAGGATTTTATTTCCAAAGGAATCAGTGGGAGAAAAGTAGAGCTTGAAGAAATTTAAGAATTACAAAGCATTGATACAACTATGGAGGAATTAGAGCAGGAAACATAAGTAGTTGTGGAAGAGCAACCTGCTCAAGTAGAACAAGAGCAACGTAGGTCAAGCAGGATACGTCACCTACCTGAGAGATATGGATATCTAATAATTGATCACGGTGATGTATTACTCATGGATCAAGATGAGCATGTGACCTACCAAGAGGCCATAACTGGTCCCAAGTCTGAGAAGTGGCTAGAAGCCATGAAATCTGAAATGGATTCCATGTACACAAACCAAGTTTGGACCTTGGTAGAGCCTCTTGTAGAAGTTAACCCTATAGGATGCAAGTGGGTCTTCAAAAAGAAGACTGACATGGATGGTAAGGTACATACCTTTAAGGCAAGACTGGTTGCAAAAGGATATAAACAAATTCATGGGGTTGACTATGATGAAACCTTTTCACCAGTTGTAATGCTTAAATCTGTTCGGATTTTACTTGCTATCGCTGCATATCATGATTATGAAATATGGCAGATGGATGTCAAAACTGCTTTCCTTAATGGGAATCTTCTTAAGGATGTGTACATGACACAACCTGAAGGATTTGACATACCAGAAGAAGCCCAAAAGATATGTAAGTTACAAAGATCAATCTATGGATTGAAGCAAGCTTCCAGAAGCTGAAATCTTCGTTTTGATGAAACAATAAAACAATATGGATTCATCAAGAACGAAGATGAGCCTTGTGTCTACAAGAAGGTTAATGGGAGCATGATCCTTTTCCTGGTATTATATGTAGATGACATATTACTCATTAGAAATGATGTCCCTATCCTGCAACAAGTAAAGTCTTGGTTTGGGAAATGCTTTTCTATGAAGGACCTAGGTGAAGCAACCTATATATTAGGAATCAGGATCTATAAATATAGATCATAAAAACTGCTTGGCCTAAGTCATAGTACATACATATACAAAATGCTGAGACACTTTAATATGCATGATTCCAAGAAAGGATTCATACCTATGCAACATGGCTTGTGTCTATCAAAAACACAATCCCCTTCAACTAAGGAAGAAAGGGATCGCATGAATAAGATTCCATATGCATCTGCAATAGGATCTATCATGTATGCCATGTTATGTACTCGACCAGATGTCTCGTATGCTTTAAGTGCAATAGGTAGGTATCAATCTGATCCCGGTGATACTCATTGGGTAGCTGTCAAGAATATCCTTAAGTATTTGAAAAGGACTAAGGACTCATTCTTGATATATGGAGGTCAGGAAGAGCTTGCTGTAATTGGATACATCGATGCTAGCTTCCAGACAGATGAGGATGACTTTAGATCGCAATATGGTTATTTGTTTTGCTTAAACGGTGGCGTTGTGAGCTGGAAAAGTTCAAAGCAAGATACGGTTGCTGATTCTGCAACTGAGGCCAAGTATATTGTTGCCTCAAGTGCAGCAAAGGAAGCTGTTTGGATCAAAAAGTTCATTAGTGAACTTGGCATAGTTCCTAGCATTGTGGATCCCATTGGTCTCTGTTGTGATAACAATGGTGCTATCGCACAAGCTAAGGAGCCTAGATCTCACCAACGATCCAAACACATACTTAGGCGTTATCACCTCATTCAAGAGATAATAGAGATAGGAGATGTGAAAATATGTAAAGTACCTACACTTGACAATATTGCTGACCCATTGACAAAGCCTCTTACGCAGCAGAAGCATGACGGTCATACTAGATCTATGGGCATTAAGGGTATGCCTGATTGGCTCTAGTGCTAGTGGGAGATTGTTGGTGTAAGCCCTAGAGGCCAATACTTTTGGTATTTGTATCGAATTATTTATTAATAATAAAAGGCTTTTTCTTTATTATGTTTCTTTAATAAAGTCCCTAGAATAGCTAGTCCGTTTAATGTATCAAGTGTGACTTAATCATGAGATCCCATTAAACATAAGGACACTATTCTTAAATTATCTGTAGTCGAGCTTTGTTATGAAGTGGGATAACATTAAATCATTAAGACTAATATGTATATAGACTGATGATCACATCTCATGGATCATGGATAAGGAGTTATCAAGTCTTAAACATAAGTATGAATATTGAGAGTAATATTTATACTGGATTGACCCGCTATGAGAATACTATATAGAATTTTATGTTAAGTGTCATAAGTTATTCTCATGGTGATAATGGTGTATACCATCCTTTGACTTGAAACCACTATGTACCCTAGATGTAGAGTCGAGTGCCTTATTGTTGATCAAACATTGTCTGTAACTGGATGACCATAAAGACAGTTGATGGGTACTCCATCAAGCATGCCGAGGGACATGAGTGACCTAGATAGAATTTGTCCATCCCACGTAACATGATAAATGTCTACGGGACCAATATTGAACTGGACAAGGATGACACGGTCTATGCCTTGTGTTCAATATAGACATAAGGGCAAAAGGGTAATTGTACACATAAGTATTATCACAAAAGGATTTGTCAGATCACATGACATTTTCCTGTCTTGGGTAGCAGTGATGTGTTGCTAGATACCGCTCACTGTTTATTATATTAAATACATGATTTAATATAATTGTCAATGCCACGAAAACCTATAGGGTCACACACAAAAGGACAAATTGATGAGAGATAGAGTAACTAAGGAATACCGTAAGGTACGGTGCACTTAAGTGAATTGTAGAACATCGTAAGGTACGATGTACTTAAGTAGAATACAAAATATGGTAAGGTACCACGCGCTTAAGTGATTTTGGCATATTATAAGATATGGGCCACATACACTTAAGTGGGCTTTTTAGCTTGTAGCCCACACAAGTGGTTCTATAAATATAACCCTTATGCAATTGCAATTTCATTTCTCTCTCTCTCTCTCTCTCTCTCTCTCTCTCTCTCTCATATTCAAATCCTTCATTCATAGCAGCTAGCAATGAGATTGAAGGAATTCGTTCGTGTGGACTGAGTAGAGGCGTTGTCACCATTCAACTTTCGTGATCGCTCCGTACATCTGCATCAAAGGTTTCAATCGCCGCAAGAGGTAATGATTCTATCACTGATCATGCCCATTCGTAAGGATCACTAAAGGAGTTTTTTTTAAAATTCCGCTGCATTTTGGATCGCTCTTCTCCTTCATATGGCACTAGTGTTGTTGCATCTTATCGAGCCACCTCCAAGATTAATACCGTAATCACTAAGTTACTGCTTCATCTAAATAATTTGAGAGCGGTAGCTACCTGCGACAATGTATTTCGCCTCATATGTGGGTAATGTGACACTTGCTTGTTTCTTGTTATACCAGAAGACAAGCGAGTTTCCAAGTAAGTGATAATATTGTAGGTACTTTTACTATCCAATTTGCACCCAATAAAATCAGAATCGATATACCTAACTAATTCATAATCCTCTCCCTTGGGATGTCATAAACCTATTTGTTGTGTGCTAGTGAGATATCTTATGGCACGTTTGATCACATTGAGATGTGATTCTTTCATATGTGCTTGAAAATGAGCACATATACATATAACAAACATGATATCAAGACGAGATGTAGTGAGATAGAGAAGAAAGCTTATCACACTTCGGTATTTGCTTTCTTTAATTTGTTTTCCATTCTCGTCCTTGTCAAGATAGTTATCGCGACATGAAAATGATCACGGGCGTTCACACGTTTAAGATGATAACAAAGTCACCAGCTAACTTTATTTATTCCAAAATGAATGGGAAAATATCGATAAAAGCCTTAAAAGAAAAGGAAAATGGTCGTCACAGTCAAATTCTGGTTCGGGAGTCGATTATGCAAGGGGAATGTATTAACACTCCTCACACCCGTTGTACTTAACGAGAACCATTTAGTTAGATTTTCAAATAGAACACTAGATGTTGTTTATTATTTTCTTCTAGTTATTGAAAGTTTAAAAGGAAAAAGAAAAGGTGGAAATTGTTCTTTATTAAGGTGTTTGAGAAGATTGTGAATCTTGCTCCTATGTATCCTCAGGTGTGATGAGGAATTCAAAGCTACGTCGTTCTGGAAAGGAAAAGATGTTTTTTTTTGTTATAGTGTTTGACGAGACGTTAAATCTCGCTCCTACATATCCCCAGGTGTGATGGGGAACTCAAAGCTACATAGTTCTTGGTAGAAAACCACATATTTGTTGGTTGATTTTATTGAACAAATGTTTAGGCCGCATTCTAGCAGTTAAACGCTGCTTGTATGCTCGCAATTGGAGTCTTAAGCGTTTGTTTGTATCGCAGTAGAATAAAATAAACATTTTTCTCTTATGAAAAGGTTTTAGATCGCGCGGGGGAGAGGAAAGATAAGTTTGATGTGTTGAATTGTTTTTAGGAGGATAACGAATGTTCGGTAAGACCAAGATGTGTGCCTTAGGACCGATTATTCGATGTTTCAAGGAGTGTGTACCCCAATTTGCCTTTTTCATCCAAACTGGTTATGAAATATACTTGTGGAGGATGAATGTTTGGTAAGACTAAGATGTGTGCCTCAGGGCCGATTGTTCAAGGTTTCAAGGAGTGTAAACTCCAATGTCCCTTTTTTCATCCAAGTTTGATTATGTGTTTTGTAATGGAAGAAAAATGCTCGGTAAGACCGAGACGTGTACCTCGGGGCAAATTATTCAATGTTTCGTGGAATGTATACTCCAATGTTCCTTTTATTCCAATTTTATTTTAGAAAAGATTTTGATGAAGCACTTAAGTTAAAAAGAAGGTTGATGACGATCAAGCATTTTGGTTCATGTTTGAAAAGAGTTTGAATTTGATAAAAGAAGTTTAGGTTTGAATTTTTTTGAAAATACTTGATGTTGATCAAGATTTTTATTTGAAAATAAAATTGATTTTATTTTATTAGAATGTAATTTTTTAATTAGCAAAAATAATAAAAGTAAATGGACTAATAAAAATAATAAATGAAAATAAAAACAAATGGGAAGTGGGGTGCATAAGGTAGCATGAGAGATGTGGCAAAAGAAACCAAATGGGCTAAAGATCCGTTATAAAATTTAAAAAAACAATAATAATAAAAAGTTGTAAAGATTAAGCAAAAGGGGTGTAAATCATAAGGGCCCAAAGCATTGCAAAGCCCAGAAGGGCGTTGGCCCAGTCTACAGGCTAGGGGAGTCAATGAAATTGACTCAACCCGACAACATTGGATCAAGGATACAACATATCTAAGGGTTAGTAAGGGAGTATGCTTAAAGCTACGACGGGGAGGCACTCACGAGGTCTGTGGTCAAAGCAAAAGGCCATCCCATCTAAGGGCTAACTAATGCGCCATGTGTAAGGGTGGAGTCAAATTAGAAAAAAACGAAAGTGCGAAGAGACTCATGTGAGTCTCATTCTTTTTTTCACTTTCTCTCTCTTTCCACCAGATCGCTCTCTTCTCACCATTGTGTCACAACTTTCCATACTCTCTTTCTTCTCTTTAAAGACCTGCAAAAGTGGTTTTATATGAACATGGATGAACACCATGTGTGTTCATCCTTTCATTTTTCCAATTTTCACAAATTCAAACCATTTCCAAAAAAGACAAACACAAACCCTAACCTAATTCACGTCCTAATCACGATTCTAGCATCCAAACAACCAAATCATGAACCCCAAGCCTGAATTTGGCTCACCCCAATTAACCCTAAATTCCCATATTTCACTATTTCATATGATTACAACACGAATACATTAATTGGAGTAACAAAAATAGTAAAGAAACAACATTAATAGTTTTTCTTTGTAGTTGATGTAAGGTGGCGCCTTGCTCAATAAGTCTTTAAGCTTACGGGCCTTCTTAAGCCCTAACTTCTCTTAGAACATCCAATCTATCCTTAGGCTCCTTTTGAAAATCTTACACTTCAACCCATCATTTGAGCTCCCCGCGGACACTTCCATTTTCCTAAAGTGGTTGATGTACCAACATAAGGTTTATTTTTCCCCTTGAGTGATCCCACTGAGTACGACCATCATTATGGGTTTCCTCTTTTGGGCAATGAAATGGGCGGTGAAAGCTTCACATAGATCTTTCTAAGAATCCATGCTCTCATCGGGGATGGACTTAAACCAAGTCATTGTTGATCCATTCAAAGTTAATGTAAAGATATTTCACTTTATAACCCCATGGACATGGTAGTAGTCAAACCAACCATCAACGTGCTTTACATGTTCGTCAAGATCCACGATCCCATTATAGCTTTGAAGCCTTGGTGGTTTCTATAGTGATATCTGAAGGAGAACGACGATCCAAAACGCAACGAAAATTAAAAAAAATTCTCCTTTAGTGATCCTTACGAATGGGCATGATCAGTGATAAAATATTTACCTCTTGTGACGATTGAAACCTTTGATGCAGATCTACGGAGCGATCACGAACGTTGAACGACGACAATGCCTCTACTCAGTCCACACGAACGGATTCCTTCAATCTCAGTGCTAGCTGCTATGAATGAAGGCTTTGAGTGTGTGTGTGTGTGTGTGTATGTGTGTGTGTGTGTGTGTATGAGAGAGAGAGAGAGAGAGAGAGAGAGAGAGAGAGAGAGAGAGAGAGAGAGAGAGAGAGAAAGAGAAAATGAAAATGCAACCGCCATAAATGCTTCTACAGAAGGGTTCTATTTATAGAACCACTTGTGTGGACTTCAAGCTAAAAATCCCACTTAAGTGTATGTGGCCCATATCTTATAATATGCCCAAAATCACTTAAGCGCATGGTACCTTACCATATTTCGTATTCTACTTAAGTACACCATACCTTACGATGTTCTACAATTCACTTAAGTACACCGTACCTTACGGTGTTCCTTAGTTACTCTATCTCTCATCAATCCGTCCTTTGTGTGTGACCCTATAGGTTTTCGCGGCATTGGCAATTATATTAAATCACGTATTTAACATAATAAATAGTGAGCGGTATCTAGCAACACATCACTGCTACCCAAGACACGAAAATGTCATGTGATCTGACAATTCCTTCTGTGATAATACTTATGTGTATAATTATCCTTTTGCCCTTATGTCTATATTGAACACAAGGCATAGACCGTGTCATCCTTGTCCAGTTCAATATTGGGCCCATAGACATTTATCCTGTTATGCAGGATGGGCAAATTCCATCTAGGTCACTCATGTCTCTCAGCATGCTTCGTGGAGTACCCATCAACTGTCTTTATGGTTATCCAGTTACGGATAATGTTTGATCAGCAATAAAGCACTCGACTCTACATCTAGGGTCCATAGTGGTTTCAGGTCGAAGGGTGGTATACACCATTATCACTATGAGAATAACTTATGACACTTTGCATAACATTCTATATAGTATTCTCATAGCAGGTCAATCCAGTATAAATATTACTCTTAATATTCATACCTATGTTTAAGACTTGATAACTCCTTATCCATGATCCATGAGATGTGATCATCAGTCTATATACATAATAGTCTTAATGCTTTAATGTTATCCCACTTCATAATAAAGCTCGACTACAGATACTTTAAGGATAGTGTCCTTATGTTTAATGTGATCTCATGATCAAGTCACACTTGATACATTAAACGGACTAGCTATTCTAGGGACTTTATTAAACAAACATAATAAAGAAAAAGCCTTTTATTATTAATAAATAATTTGATACAAGTACCAAAAGTATTGGCCTCTAGGGCTTACACCAACAATATCAATGCTTTTCTATCGAGGATCCGAGCATACTAGGGGTTTCTTTTTCGATATGGGACTATAACGTCTTCTTCATACATTTCCCCCTCTAGAGATTATGGACTTCTGGATAAGTATGGCTATCTCTTCTGTGTTCTGCATCATAGGGAGGGGTCATGTATCTATTATGTCATTGGTGAATTGGCAACCTCATGATCTCTTTTTAGTGTATTTCTATTATGATAAGTACCCGTTCTATAACGACAACTTAGTTTATTTGAGAGGCTTCCTCCTGCATAATACTATTCTTCGAATTGATGTGTTGTAGACTTTTTTTATTCCTGAATAGCCTTTTTTTCTTCTAATTATTGTTGTAACATGTTATACACATTGTTCAACATATCATTTTCTCCTTGTAAGCCAAGGTTAGGTTGTTAAATTTGAAAGTCGAAGAGTATTTCCTATCTAGGTATCACACGTGGTATTTGAGATTGATGCGAAGGTTTTCCGTGATGAAACTTTTAGGAGGATCCGAAGAACAAAAGAGTTTATAATACTCTTTGGCTAGATTTTGACAGAGCAAAATATTACGGAAAATGATCGAAGGGATATGCTACTAAAACTAGAATATCTTATGCTTGATGGAGAAGAGGTGGTTCTTTGATAGCTTCGACAACCGTAACACTAACTTGCCATTGAACGGTAGATCGAGTGGCTTTAGATGCCACCATTTTTTTTATGAATATAAAGAATATATGTTGGAAATAAGGTTGAAATTCGAGGAGGAAGATAAAAAAATGGAGATTTGAAGTTCTAAGGAAAGAGGTATAGATTTCTAGGTCATAGGAAATCTAATCGAGGAGACAAAAAAACAGAGATCTGCGTGGAATTATATGCTTGTAGGTTTAATTAAGAAATGGCCAAAGCTAAGCAAGTCATGTCTATCATGGTTTTTGATTATGACAACTCATCTTGATGGTTATAATCGCATATATATGTTGTTTAATCATTTAACTATGCATCTCAAACACGATGTTCTCCATTATTATTGAACACCGTAACAAGCCTTTCAATTCTTTTGATCTTTTCTCTGTCTCTAATGTCTCCATCTAACCAACGGATCAAGCTCCTCTAAAGATGCTCGAAAGTCTTTATGTTTCAAAGTCGGATCTTCATCAGAGGCTTTACTACCGAATAAATCAAATTAGCATATCTTTTGATGATAAGATATTATGAAGAAAAATTTAAAGAGAGAATTAGAAGATTGGTAGGAAATGATGGGGAGAGAATAACCTATTAAAAAAACATAAGAGTCACGTACAATAACGCATACTCATAAAAATCGAATAATAAAAAGTAAAATAGTGTTAACCCGTGTCCTTAGCAACATTTAGGAATACAAGCTAAGAAACTCATAAATATATTAACTAAAATAATAAAATATTAACTATAAGATTTTAATAAAATTAATACATAATTTTCAATTTAAGGACACAAAGTTAGCATATGATAGTACAAAATTGTTGGGAGTATAGGCTTAGTAATAATAAACCAAGTAGTAATATCTAGTTTTTAGGAAGCTTTATTGGGCCGGGCTAACTATGGACCTTAAAAATACTATTTTCTGTCTTCAGCCCACAAAAGCATTTCTCTCTCATATTTCCACACTTCCATTTCCCAGCTCCACTTTCACAGGTCACAACTCGCTCTCTCTCATGGCGAATCTAGCACGTTTTTCGAACAAAGCCCTAAGAGCCACATACGCCATAACAAAGAACCATGTCCAATCGCAACTACCATCAGCGGAACGCGCTTTTGCGACGGAGGCAGCGAAATCGATTACTCCTTCGCCGGATCGGGTGAAATGGGACTACAGAGGACAGAGGAAGATAATTCCATTGGGACAGTGGCTTCCGAAGATTGCCGTCGATGCTTACGTGGCACCTAATGTGGTTCTCGCCGGTCAGGTTCATGTTTGGGATGGAGCTTCCGTTTGGCCAGGCTGTGTCCTCCGTGGCGATCTTAACAAGATCAGCATCGGTTTTAGCTCCAATGTTCAGGAACGGAGTGTTCTTCACGCGGCTTGGACTTCTCCCACAGGTTAGGTTTTGCTGCAATTTGATTCTTATTCGTTTGTTTTGTTGCGTTGATGAGGATTTGTGACATTAATCAAAGGGGAATTAATCACTTAATTGATCACTTAAAGCTTGCTATGTATTAAGTTTCTAACATCAAATTAATCAACTTGGGGAAAATAAGCTGTATTTGGTTTAAGATCGTTTGAATAGTCTTATTTGAGTTTATCTTCTGAAATTAACACTTTTGGGCTCTCTTTGTGAGAGCTTGTGGAAATGGTTATTTACAACTTATTTCTCTCCATCATAGCTTATCTAAAAAAGTTTGACTTCGTTTTATCTTTTCCTATAGAAATAGCTTATAGATAAACACTTGGGTGATCAACTCTAAGTTAAACATTTTGTTCCACTGCTTTGCCCTAACACAGTGACCAACCTCTGCATGGATAAATTTGAGTTCAGGTCTTTCTTTCTGATAGGAACAAAATAGACTTAATAATTTATTGTAAATTCATCTTATTTTCTTTTGTTTTTGCTATTTAGAAGACAAAACTTAAGTTTAGTTATTATTCAAATATCTAGAAGTTCTTGGTGCTTGTTGTGTTGCTGATCCTCTATACGAACTTGTAGTATTACCTTTATTATTAAGCCTATACTCTCGTAATACATTCTCGTCGGCTATACTAGTTTCTTCTATGATATTGGTTTGACAATAAATTATCTCTTCATGCTGAGCAGGGACAGATCTAGATATTACTAGTGAGGTCAAAGCTCATTATCTAAAATTACATCAATGCCTAAAAGATAAAAGAATGACATTGTGACTAAACAAAGTATTAGAGATTACAAAAACTATACAGTTATATACATAAAAAACCTAAAATCATCTCAATATCTAAAAATTATAATTGCTCTCTACATGTCTTCACATTTTGAAATTATTGTATGATTAATTTGTTTTAAGAACTATTTCAAAGATCCACAAATGTGATTTAATAGTTATTCCACAATTTATGACTCATATGGTTGGACATTTGATTCTTCACAAAAATTCATTGTAGAGAAAACTACTATTGATCTTTGTAACTGTCATATGCAAAATTTAAGTTATAACTTCAGACGTAAATACATCAGTGGATACATAATTTTTTTTCTTTCGAACCATATTTTCAAAAAAGTATGTTTGTGTGGAGAGGAGCCCCAATGCCCTACTAGGGCATCCATCCCTAATGCTGAGCCTCTGATAGATTGCCACATACTCACAGTGAATAATGTTGTTATTTTTCATCCCCCTGCTTAAAAGTCATCACAGTACTGCTATTTTTCTTGGGATCACTTTTAATTGCATATCAACACTTAATCAAAATACTGATTTTAAAAGATTCTTCTTGTAGATAGCCAACAATTTATTTCTACATTACTTATTCATTTTTTAAGGAGAGAAGGAGAGAGGGGGCCGGAGTTTGATGCAAATGCTTGTTTGTTCTGATTACATCACTCTGAAAGTATTGATCCTCAGATGATATGGGTGATATTCAACAAGTCACTACCCAATATCTTTTAGTCACAATTTAATAGAAGTTCAAGTCACTACCCAATATCTTTTAGTCACAATTTAATAGAAGTTCAAGTCACATGCTTGTTTTTTCAGCGTTGTTCAAGAAATGTGAATTTGTTTTGAATAATGTTACTTTTTGGCCATTCGTGTTCTTGTCACTGTCAGTCTTTGCACTGAAGCACTCTGTTCTGTTGTGGGTTTTGTGTCCCACAAGATCTCGAAGTTATTTGAAGTCTGCCTCTATGATTGGTCAGTGTTATTAAATAGGAGAAATACTTGTATGGAAACACACCTAAATTCATATTCTTAGAGTCATCCAATAAGAAGAGAGAAAATTTTAAATTTATTTTAAATTTAATTTTTTTTTAATTGGAATTATGGGGTGGTTGTGATATGAAAGAGAGAGAAAATTTTATCTTTATTTTTTAATTAATAAAAGAGTTGTGATTGGTTGTGTGTATAACTACGTGTTATGATTGTTTCTATTTAAGAATTTTCCATTAAATAGTGGTTATACACTATAGCTCTATAGCACAATGGTTTTAAATAAATCAATACTATTTTGCAAGATGCTTTTCAGTACAAAATGTTGTCAAATTGCGGCCGTATCAGCCCTATAGCATTGTTGCATAGTAGGATTTGAATAAGCTGCTATTTTCCGCCATCTCCAGTTGACAACACTGTCATTGGTTTGTTTTACTTGCACGAGGAAGCTTCATCTTGAGACCTCCTGTGTCTCTCTTTAATTTTGTTTTTAACATTATATACGTTGTAACTATTTTTTTTATACGTGAATTACATTGTAATGACTCAATCCATAAACTATATTAAGGAATAAGTAGATTTGTCTCAGCATTCCCTAATTTGTACATAAAAAATACTTTCACTAGTGACTAGCGATGGTTGACTGATTAAGTTTGCAATATTTTGTGACCTTTTTTTTCCCGTTTATTACTCTGCACCTCAATCGAATAGCAAAGTCCTCCCTTGTTGGGGAGCGGAGTCTAAAAATGAATGAGATGCTGAAAGAACCACGGCTTATCTGAAGTTTGTATTTTTTTAACGACCTTTTTTTGTTTATTATTTTTTGCACCTTAATTGAATAGCATAATCCTCCATTGCTGAGGAGAAGAGTAAAAATAAATGAGATGTGAAAGATCCCTGCCTCATGTGAAAATCAGATACATGGGTAGGGAAAATAAAGGCCCTGGTGCCCGCCCGACCCTATGCCAGTCTCCAGCAGTGAGCAATTACCTACATACTGTCTTTGCATATATATATCAGTATTGGGAATTAGAATGTGATATTTATTCTAAAGGGGTTTACTTTAGAATGGAGTTGGTGATGGGCATACTTTATCATTGTTTACACACTATACTATACTTAAATTCATTGTAGTTTCAAAATTCACTCTAAGATTTTTCATAAATGAACTTAGATTATGCTTAATTATGATTTATCGATGTATTGCTTATTTACTGTTCATGCATTGTTCTGCAAAACAGGCCTTCCAGCTGAGACTTCAATCGAGAGGTATGTGACTATTGGGGCGTATAGCTTGTTAAGATCTTGCACTATTGAGCCAGAAGTCATTATTGGGCAGCACTCCATCCTCATGGAAGGTTCATTGGTGGAGACACATGCCATTCTCGAAGCTGGGTCAGTTGTTCCACCGGGAAGGATAATTCCATCTGGTGAACTTTGGGGAGGTAATCCGGCCAAGTTTATTAGGACTTTGACCCACGAAGAAACCTTAGAAATCCCTAAACTTGCAGTTGCAATTAATGATTTAAGCAGAGATCATTACAATGAGTTCCTTCCGTATTCGACAGTATATTTGGAGGTTGAGAAATTTAAGAAGTCGTTGGGTATTTCTATTTGATGCTCTTGTTGTTATTCATTAATGTATTTGTTAGCTGTTGTTTTGCTTGTGAGGAAATAAGAATCTAAACACAGCAAGTTTTTCTTTTTCCTTTGTGCTCCTTGCTGAAATTATTGGTTGAAGACACATGTCATGTATAATTGGCTGCAGATAATATGTATGAGATGAGATGCATCATCAGTACTTTGGACATTAATTTTGTTCCCAATTAGAATGGCTTAACAGTTTCTCCCTTCTAGATTAGAGTTGTAACAAGTCTGTCTTCAATTTCAACAGTCCACTTCAACGGAAACAGAGCCATGCCAATATCAATGTTTGTTTGGCATATATTTTACAGAGAATCAAAACTAAGCACTTTTTGATATTTGTTTGGTTCATTCAGTTTATCTTACCATTAAACCAGGATTGTTAGGCTTTTGGTTCATATCTTGGATCTTTTAGAAATAGAAAAAAAAGAATGATGCAGCCCGCATATTCCCATGATCCAATATATTCAACAATCCTCTCTTTATTATATTCAATAAACAAGTTTTTAATCCATGCAAAAATTATAGACACAGGGTATCAATGAATATCTAGATCTGATCTACTTTCTTTTTCCCCTTAGAACTTCTTTTCCACTCTTCTTTGATTCCCTTCTTTTTCACTTACTGTTGAGCATTGTCACAACCCAGCCAATACCACTTTCCACCCTCATTAAATTTTTACCCCTACCATCTCCAAAACCTTAATGAGTGAAACTCCAATTACTTTCCCTGCACGTAGATCCACAAGAAGCACTTATCCCTCATCATACAAGATCATCACTATGATTTCATACAAGGTAACAATATCATTAGGGATGGCAATGGGCAGGATTTGCGCACCATCCCCGTATCCGTGATTTGAAAAAATCTCCGAGCCCGAGATCATATCCGCTTGGGTGTCAAAGTTAGCACCCGTACCCGTGTCCTCTGGGTATGTAAGTACCCATACCCGTGACCCGCATTCCTATTAAAAATAAATAGATCAATTATAAAATATCATATAATTTTTAGTTTTTAAAAACATCAAAAAAAATTCAAATAATTTATTGTTGAAATAAACGAACACTTATATTAAATATGTAATTGTTTATGACATACATTTTTATATAATAGTATAAACTAAAATATATAATAAATAAAAATAAAAATATATAAATATATAGTGTGCGGGTATGGGGCGGGTTGGGTACCAAAGTGCCCTTATCCGCATCCGCACCCGCTTATTTTTATGAGTAATTACCCGAGCTCATACCCATACCCATTTTTGCGGATTTTTACCTCTATCCGTTGTGGATAAATTTATGGGTGCCAATTAGGGATGGATAAAATTGTCATCCCTAAATATCATTGATTCTTTAACAATGAGCAAACATTTAGTATTCTCATTTGGTTAATTATGATTGACTATCAACTTCTTATAAGCTTTATTCTATTAATGATTCACCCATTAAAAAACCTTCATCTTATAATGAGACTAAAGAATCCTAATTGGCATAATGCCATACAATTTGAATTACAATCCAGGTTGACCAATAAGACTTTGGATCTCACTACTTTGCCTCCTAACAAAAGAGTCATTGCTTGTAAATAGATTTTAAAATTCAAAATTAATGCTAATGGCTCGAATAAGAGTTCACTTTTTCAATTATGTTGTTCAGTTTTCTTCTCAAGTATTGTATGTCCATTATAATTGATATTGAACATACATTACATGTTTATATACAAAATCAACTTGCAGAATTATTTATTAAACATCTAAAATTAATATTAAGACCACTTCTCATGAGAAACAAACTTTCAATTTTCACTTGTGGTGTGCAGTTTTTCACGTTGCAACATTGATTCATACTGGGACAATAAATTATTATAAATTTTTTCTTTAGAATTAGATTTTGATAAAAAAATCTGATATTTTATATATGAGAAAAAAGATTATGCACTGACAGTATAAAATATTTTTACACTATCAATCAATGAGAGACGTGCATCCCGTAAAATCACACATTTAATTTTAAAATATTGGTATGACATGACATAACGTTATAATTCTATTGGATGATGGTGTAAAAAAAATTTACACGGACAAAACACTACGTTTTATCACTTTATATATATCTTTACGTTTGTCTCTTTGGTCTTACAGTTTTTCGAATCAAATTTTAGATTTAGGTGCTTATTTTTACAACTAAATTTTAAAGGAAAAAATATCTTTGTTGCATAATTGAAATTAAATTTATTCAATATTTTATAGAATACAATCACATGTATTAATGTGCATCAATATTAGACATCCGATATATTTTCAATAATTAGATCTTTAAAACCTATCTTATCTTAAAAAGTAAGAGGGTAAAAATTACTTTTACCTTATTTGCATTGTTACAAGAAGGATTTTAAAATCTTTATAGATCTTGAAAAGAGTACTCCAACACATTGAAAAATATGACTACGAGCTAAAACAATATGAACTGATGTGATATGAGTATCTTCAGTGGCGGAGCCAGATAAAAAAATTTGGGATAACCGCTAACGTAAAATAAAGATTATAAATAAAATGTAAATAATATTTTAAATAAAACATTAAAGTTAAAATAAATACAAAATTAATTACTAAAAATTTAAATTACATGACTTAAAACTACCTTAAAGTAATGCTTTACGCGTTCCGAGTGACTTGAAATCGTCAATAATTGACTTCGAACTAATGCTTGCACTAATCTTCCTTTCAATATATACTGTCATGCTATCTCCAAGAAACCCATCATTCATCTTGTTTCTCAACTTAGTCTTAATAATTTTCATTGCTGAAAAAGACCTCTTAGTTGTGGCCGTAGAAACGGGAAGAGTCATGATAAGACGAAGTAGTCTATCAATCAAGAAGTAAGTTTCAGCCTGTCCAGATGCAACCAAACATGAACATAGTTCTTGAATAGTTGATCAATTATTCAAGTTTGATGCTTGACGAGCAACAAATAGAAAATGTTGGAGTTGAAATTACAAATTATTCTTCTCTTGATCACTAAAATCCATAGGATAATATTTTTCAACTAAAGAACAAATAGTATCAATGCTAAAAGCTTTATATCCATCCTTAGGAGATAAAGAACAAGAAAGAGTTAACAAATCCATTGCCTGCTCACTGAATCTGCTATTCAACTCTTGTAACTGTTTGTCAATGGTAGTGAAAAAGATTTCAACTTTAAAGTAATGTTGAATTGTGACTTGATTCTCTTCAAGACGGGAGCGTCCAAATCTTGTTGTTGAATGAACATCATTAAGATCAGGAATCTCAATATCATGCTTTTCACAAAAAGATACCACTTTAGTAAACAATATATCCCAACCATTTTCTCTCAAACCTTGAATAAGATGTTTTGTTGAACGAACCAAGTTCATAGCATTAACTACATCTTAATTTTTTTTGTAAGGCTTAACAAAGCATATCTGTTATTCCCATGATTTCTTTCATCAAGTGCAAAATAAATATAAAATCAAATGCCTTCAAGTAATTGTAACAACTATCTGCATCCCCACGTGTAGCATAACTCCCTCTATCTTTTGCAATTTTTTTTTAAAAACTAAACAAGTTGCTTCATACATGTTTATCAAACTAGAAATTGAATCGTAATGTGATCCCCAACGAGTATCTCCAGCTCGTTTCAATGTACCAACTTGATTTTCAGCTTTACCAGTTACAATCTCATCAATCTCTAACAAATAAGCAATTTCTTCTAATTGGGCAGCTTGTAACTCATCATGACGCTTTGTAGAAGAACAAACAACATTCACAACAAAGATCAGCTTCTCAAAAAATTTATGAACAGATTTGACTTCTCTTGATGATGTAACTAATGCAAGTTACAATCGATGAGCAAAACAATGAACATAGTATGCATAAGGACAATCCTTCATAAAGAGGGCTTGTAAACCATTCCATTCTCCTCTCATATTGCTAGCACCATCATACCCTTGGCCACAAATGTTAGAAACATCAAGGTTATGTCGAGAAAGTATATCACATATTGCTTCCTTAAGAGTTAAAGATGTGGTGTCTTTAACATGTGCCACATCAAAAAATCTCTCTTGTATTAAACCAACTTTATCAACAAATCTTAACACAAGAGCCATTTGTTCCTTTTTTGACTCATCATGAGCTTCATCAACAACGATACAAAATTTGGAATCACCAATTTCCTCACGAATACTCTTTTTCACCCTACTAGAAAGAATTTGCAAGAGCTCTTTTTGAATTTGATGTGAAGTATACTTGCAATTTTGTGGAGCATTTTCCAACACAACTTTTGCAACTTCATCATTGTAGGATGCTAAAAGTTTCAATAACTCAAGAAAGTTACCTTGATTTCTTGATTTGCTACTTTCGTCGTGACCCCTAAAAGCACAAGCTTGTAGTGTTAACCAATGAACAGTGTCAATTGAAGTCTTGAGTCGTAACCGATTATTCATTCTTTGACTTGAACTTTGCACTTGAATAACATTTCTGAAATTCTGGTGTAGTCAGAATTCAGATGTTCTACTCCAAGTCAAGACATCTGATCTAACATTGTAACTAATACAGCAAGATAGTTATTAACCACTGTACTAATATGCACACGTTCACAAATGTCACGACATCTCATTCTATGTCACCCTAGAATGTATGAACACCTGGTTCTGTGCATCAGGAAGAAGGACTCAACATAATTCCATCCTAGCACTCACTTCTGTTGTTTTCTTACACAGTTATCAGCATGATGTCTTACTGTTGATTTTGGACATCATCTGTTACATTGTTCCAGTGTGTTTATCTTTTACTTGTATTTCCTGAATTAAAGGTTGAACACGTTAATCTAATTTCCACTTATTAGATTGCTAACAACTAGGCTATTTGTTAGGTTCATCAATTGTAGGTTAGTAGTTGGTTTCCTGGTTTTTCTCTAAGCTGTTGAATCCCTGAAGAATAGCCTGAGAAAAATACTGAACCAGAAAAAAACCAATCATCCTACACTTTAGCACCTGCTGTTGAAAATGAATGTCACAACATTCAGTTCGACATCCAGAACATATGCTGATTCTGTTATGTTCCTGGAAACGTACTGTGCTAAGTTTGCAGTACTGAAAAAGACCAACTAGTCTCTACTTCAGTATCAACCTTCAGTATCAACTGTCAAAACATCCAGATTGACAGTTTCACAATGATCCTTCAGCCAGGTCTGTTATCCTTGAAAAGAACAGACTTAAATATATACTGAACTGGAACTAACCTGCTTATCATTCAGTATACGCTGTCACTGATGAATGTTACAACATTCTGATTGACATTCAAACAGAAGGCTGTATACCAGGTCTGTTATCATCTTGATAAGCAGACTGGAATCCCTGCTGAGTTATGACAGTAAGAAAAACACATGCAGAAGGAAAACAAACACAGGAAATTGTTAACCCAGTTCAGTCCAACATGACCTACATCTGGGGGCTACCAAGCCAGGAAGAAGATCCACTATTAGCAGTATTAATTCAGAGCTAAACTCACCCGTTTACAACTCTTCACTTAATCCCTACCCAATGCAATCTATACCTAGGAACTCCTAGATAGAAACCTCCAGTTTCCATTCCTATCACTACAAATACAATGTAATGTTCACACACCTTGAACTTGCTTCACAGCTTCATTCAAGAACAAAATCACTCTTGCCTACAGGCTTTGAGTTACAAATACTCTCAGCTTTGACCACTGAGAAACACATGGTAACCTTCCCACAGATTGGGAGGTTTACCTCACACACACCCCTAAAAATTTATTCTAAGAGGCTTACAAAAACTAGATTACAATCAGCTATTTATAACCTAATCACCCAACTGGATTTGGGCCTTCAGAAGTCGCAGCAGACTTGTTCTTTGCTGTTACAACTTCAGTAGAAAAATTCTGCTACAAACAAGGTCTTCAAGTTCCTAAACTCTCTCCATATATATCTCCATATTTAGAGCCTATATATATTCTGATTGAGTCTTCAAGACCTCCACATGGGAGTTAGGATATTCACCAGATATCCTTGCTGATCCCAGAATATATACTGAATTAATTAATTCAGTTTTCTACACAAGTGCGATGTCACAGACCTGATGTCGTGACATCGTACAAGACATGTTGGTCCAGATGTTGAATTGCTTCAACCCAACATATTAAAACAGCATAGATGATTACATTATTTGTTTTACATAAATTAATGCCAATCCTAAGGTATTAACAATCTCCCCCTTTGGCAAATTTTAGCTAAAACAAATAAACATTACACTGGACAAAACATCCCATTATGGGTATGCTCTTCATCTCTGTCATTGACTCCACCACCACAAACACCAAAGTTGGTGTACATGAGAAAGTAGAGGTACCAGAATCAGTTGTACCAGAACCCTTCCCCTCAACAGGAGAGCTTCCTGAAGAATATGTAATGCTGAGTACATAGACAATGTAACTCAGATCACAAGGCACAACTGTCTTCTTAACTCAGATCACTAGACACAAGTGGTAAACCCAGTTGGTGGATTTTGTGCCTGACGCCAACTTCTGTTTGCTACCACACCCACAATTGGCTTGCTTCTGGTATATTCTCAACCCCAGGACTGTATTTCTCTCCCCCTTTTTTGCTAAACATTTGTAAAGGCACCCCTCACAAAACCAGATCCAGGCGCAGCTTGCCCAAACCTTAACATACCCCATGATTCTGAGGGAATGGAGTGTTTCACTTGTGAGAAGAAGAGGGCTATTACATCCTTTAAATAGTCCAGCCCGTGCTTAGGAATTAACGGTAGGAATTAATGCTTGGTCAAGATTCATTAATTTTTGCTGAGAAACAGTCAGAGAATCACCAACAAAATCTCAGACTATCTTTGAATACCTTTTATAGCTCTTGACTGTTTCTTTTCCAAAACAGCAGTTCCAGTGCATGGAGACTATTCCATATATGCAGTCAGACACGTTGCACGCGATGTCTTAACATTCCACGCGGCTTTTTCCTGCATTCTGCCAGTATTCAACATTTCCCAAGGTTCCTGTCATACCTCCAGTAGAGACTTGACATCTGGCACTGCTACAGTCAAATTCCCACACTTCAGCAGATGGTTACTCCCCCTGAACCACACAGCTGTAGCCATCAGGCTTATTCTGATTTATCAGAATTTTACACAACACCCTTATAATTCCTAATGACTTTAAGACTCAGAAGGAATTTATAGCATTGTCCAGGGCAATGTCATGACATCCGGTCAGACATTCTTCTGCTCACTCAGCCTTGACATACATCACAGCATCCTGATAACTGACAAGGTGCCATATCTAGTTATCTGAGAATACGTAGACCACAAGCTTGATGATTTCTTGCAGCACACAGACAGAACTCCCCTTGTCATGAACAACCCATTCTCCTCTTGAAGCTTGGAGATCACACATGGGCATATCCAACATCCCAAAGTTGGACCTTCACATACTTCCTGATTCAAAGAGAATCCAGACCACTTGATGAATGGAAAACATAAGACGCATCTTCATGTCTTCAAGAGCACACCCTCTGTTCAACCCTCTTAGCTGAACACATTCACTCTCTGGGTCAATCTCTCTTCTAACCAGAACAGAAGACCACTTATCAGGATGTTCTAACATCAGCTGGGACATCCTTCACAACAATACAAGGCACAACATCTGATAGTCTTCAGATATCACTGAGTCATCGGGTTGATCAAGAAGAACCCAGACATACATTGGGACTTATACATTTTCATCCCATTACAAGAGATAATCTTCCATAGATAGCTCAGAACTCCTACCACAAGCTCCAAGGGATGAATAGAAAACACCTCCTTTTGTCTTCAACTTAATACTTTTCTGCTCAAAAGTAATTTGTCTCAGACTTTCCTCAAGAATAATCAGCTGCCATATGTTGATTATCTTGATTCTTCGAACTCACTTCTGAGGTAGACCAATTGCCACTGGTTGATTACCTCCTTCATGAATCCTCATATGAAAAGGTCAAATGCTTCTTTTTGACCTCCCCAAGTTTATCAGACTTCTCCCAAAGATATTCTGACCTACCAAGTGAGACTTGAACTTCAAGCTTTTTGAAGTGTCCAATCTACAACCCTGTAGACCCTTTCTATCTCAAGTTGATGTGTCACTTCACCAACTAAGAGTCTGATGTTGAACCAAATGTCACAACATTGTGTTTTGACATCCAGCTGTTGAATTCAGCTCCTTCTTCTGCCACTTGAAAGAACTTCCTCCCTTCATAGAACAAGAGTTCAATGTTCTCATAGACTTGATTGTGGAACCAAGTTTGAGTAAACAACCTCCATCCTGCAGGTTTGCAGTTAAGTCATCCAAGTTCACACCTTGATGAATCCCTGCTTCTTCTCCAAAGACATCAGACACTCTGGTGCATGAGTCTTTAGAAGGACCAGTTAGAGACTAACCCTTCAGCTATACCAAGGATTCCACGTCCTAAGGCAAGGCTGTTTCCATGATGTCAAGAATGCTGCCACTTGTTCTTGACTCCACAGTGTGCATAGGCTAATGCACTTCCTTACCTAGATCAGAAATAAACTGATCCAAGTAACCACCATCAAGACTATGATGTCTTCTTCTTCTTGTACATACCAAGGCTGAACATGTTTCTTGCCAGGAAACCTTTTCAGAGATCATATGCTTTTGCTGCCACCAAAGAGATAGATCATAAGCCAATGTACTATCCTTCCTGTGATTCTGCACAGGGTCTTGAAGAAGTGATGTTCCAACATCTTTAAGAACATCAGTTATCTTGAGCTCCAAGGATAATCAATTAAACACTTGTACTAGGCACAAGTAGACATTGATCTTAAATCCTTTCCCAATTATCCTTTCAGATACTTCCACCATAAGACTACTCTGAAAGTACTCTTCTTGTGTCAACATCTTCTGCTTGCAAGCACCTCGACAATTTTGAAAGTCTTCCCAGATTAAATTCACCCTTAGGAATGAGAGAGATGAATTCTTCCTTGCAAATGTGACACACAACCACCAGAACCCATGTGACACAGGTCAACAGCCAACCATACCCTAGGCTGACCAGACTTGAGGAGGTTAACCAAAACTCCCCCTCAACTTAACAATCATGGAAACTCCACACCAATAACCATGCATTGTATATAAATGTCTCAACCTGACATACACCATCCCTACCAGTGGCAACTAACTCTATGAGTTATACCTATACATACTCCAATCACACCAATCAGACTCCAGCTGACCATAAGTACTAGTGATACAAAACAACACCAGTCAATGGTAAATATGCATTGCTAGAGCATACTACCTCAACTAACATCTGAATCTTCATATTCTCACTCCTCGAAAGAACTGCCACTTCTGAAACGTGGTGTTTGAATAACAAGATTCATGGTTCCAATCCTCTTAACTGGTATAGCAATCAGGTTATCCCATTATTGACTACTAACATCCAGGGGACTTGTCTTCCAACACAACATAGTACTTCAGGGAACAGCTATCCAACCCTGATTAATCAACAGGAATATGCCAAACAGCAGGAGATTTCACAATGTCACATCTCAACCAGCTCAACTTCTAGAGATCAGACTTCTAAGGGTGACCTTCTTGAGCACACACACAGTTGACCCTACCCTTGTCAACTTAGCACACACAGATGTCTCCTCTTCCAGGTCAGGAGTAGGTTCCAAACAGAAGTATCCCTTTGTTTGATACCTAAAAACATCTGCTCTTCAACCAGTAGCTGCATACTTGTTGAACAACATGTTCTAACATCGCATAGAACATTAGGTCCACCTCCTTGGAACAAACCTTCCTTGAAGGTCTTCAAGGTCTTCATACACCCTACTCAAGTGAGTAAAAGAATCAGTGATTAAGTGATTCTTACCATCCTGAAGTGAGAACGTCATGATGAGTGGACTTGAGGAGACTCAAGTATCTTTGACATCTTATGATGAGATCTTGAATACATCAGCCTTTCATCCACATGAGGGGAAACAACATCAGAGTTTGAGTTTTGCCAGGTATTATGCAGCGGAAATCATAATACAACTCAATCTATGAACACACACTTCACCAGATCAGCCTCCAAGACCATACCAAGTTTGAATGTGATTCAATACTGGCACAGCTGTCCCACACACAGGCCAATAGCCAACCTCCAGAGACAGGTACACACCATTCCTGTCATGAACAGTCCATCCACCTACTTCAAGGGACCATTCAGGGAGAATACAGAACCTTCCACAGGTTCCAACATAACTTCTTGCAAGATACCAGAAAGTATCACCCATGGATCTCATCCAGAAGCAGAACAGGATGCCTGCTCTGATACCATTTGAAATTCTGGTGTAGTCAGAATTCAGATGTTCTACTCCAAGTCAAGACATCTGATCTAACATTGTAACTAATACAGCAAGATAGTTATTAACCACTGTACTAATATGCACACGTTCACAGATGTCACGACATCTCATTCTATGTCACCCTAGAATGTATGAACACCTGGTTCTGTGCATCAGGAAGAAGGACTCAACAAAATTCCATCCTAGCACTCACTTCTGTTGTTTTCTTACACAGTTATCAGCATGATGTCTTACTGTTGATTTTGGACATCATCTATTACATTGTTCCGGTGTGTTTATCTTTTACTTGTATTTCCTGAATTAAAGGTTGAACACGTTAATCTAATTTCCACTTATTAGATTGCTAACAACTAGGCTATTTGTTAGGTTCATCAATTGTAGGTTAGTAGTTGGTTTCCTAGTTTTTCTCTAAGCTGTTGAATCCCTGAAGAATAGCCTGAGAAAAATACTGAACCAGAAAAAAACCAATCATCCTACACTTTAGCACCTGCTGTTGAAAATGAATGTCACAACATTCAGTTCGACATCCAGAACATATGCTGATTCTGTTATGTTCCTGGAAACGTACTGTGCTAAGTTTGCAGTACTGAAAAAGACCAACTAGTCTCTACTTCAGTATCAACCTTCAATATCAACTGTCAAAACATCCAGATTGACAGTTTCACAATGATCCTTCAGCCAGGTCTGTTATCCTTGAAAAGAACAGACTTAAATATATACTGAATTGGAACTAACCTGCTTATCATTCAGTATACGCTGTCACTGATGAATGTTACAACATTCTGATTGACATTCAAACAGAAGGCTGTATACCAGGTCTGTTATCATCTTGATAAGCAAACTGGAATCCCTGCTGAGTTATGACAGTAAGAAAAACACATGCAAAAGGAAAACAAACACAGGAAATTGTTAATCCAGTTCAGTCCAACATGACCTACATCTGGGGGCTACCAAGCCAGGAAGAAGATCCACTATTAGCAGTATTAATTCAGAGCTAAACTCACCCGTTTACAACTCTTCACTTAATCCCTACCCAATGCAATCTATACCTAGGAACTCCTAGATAGAAACCTCCAGTTTCCATTCCTATCACTACAAATACAATGTAATGTTCACACACCTTGAACTTGCTTCATAGCTTCATTCAAGAACAAAATCACTCTTGCCTACAGGCTTTGAGTTACAAATACTCTCAGCTTTGACCACTGAGAAACACATGGTAACCTTCCCACAGATTGGGAGGTTTACCTCACACACACCCCTAAAAATTCATTCTAAGAGGCTTACAAAAACTAGATTACAATCAACTATTTATAACCTAATCACCCAACTGGATTTGGGCCTTCAGAAGTCGCAGCAGACTTGTTCTTTGCTGTTACAACTTCAGCAGAAAAATTCTGCTACAAACAAGGTCTTCAAGTTCCTAAACTCTCTCCATATATATCTCCATATTTAGAGCCTATATATATTCTGATTGAGTCTTCAAGACCTCCACATGGGAGTTAGGATATTCACCAGATATCCTTGCTGATCCCAGAATATATACTGAATTAATTAATTCAGTTTTCTACACAAGTGCGATGTCACAGACCTGATGTCGTGACATCGTACAAGACATGTTGGTCCAGATGTTGAATTGCTTCAACCCAACATATTAAAACAGCAGAGATGATTACATTATTTGTTTTACATAAATTAATGCCAATCCTAATGTCATACGGTGAACTGACTTGGGGTGTTTTGCTTTTTATCGCAATGTCGCGGATAGCAAGAGTCGCCACCGACTTTTCTTTTATCCATAAGGAAAGGTGGAAAAGAACAGGAAAGACCTCAATAGATTTTGGGTTCGGGAGGTACATTATACAAAGGGAAGGTGTTAGCACCCTTTGTATCCATGGTTATCCATGGGCTCTTAATTGCTGGATCACTTATATTTTTGTCTGAAAAGTGTTCGTGAATCGTTAAAAAATGTTTCGAAAAGAGAGTTTAACTTTGTAATGATTCTCGTATGAATGTATACAAAGTATTTATCTCGTTTGATTTTGAAAACGGTTTAGAAAAATGTAACTTGGTAATGATTCTAGTATGGATGTATACCAAGTGGTGATTTTCTAGGATTTGCAAAGTGTGAGGGGTGGAAAATGTTTTAGGTTATGATCCAGTAATTGAGAGTTATACCTTCCTAAGGTCGTTATGAACGTTTCCTATCCTTATGAGGGTAAAACTGTCCTTACTATTGAGAAGTAAGTAGTTTTATCCTTTGGATGTAAAAGGGTCATCGTAGGGTCATCGATAGGTCATTGAAGGCAACAGTTGTGAGGATACCTTAGCATTCGAAGGGACGATCATCATTTAACCGTAGGCTACACTGAAGGGTCATCGAGGGACAAAGGCAACATTCGAGGGACTATGATGATTTAACCGAAGGGTCTTTGCTAAGTGTATCCCCACATTCGCGGGACATGACCGTAATACCGTAATCGTAGGGTAACAAAGAGAGGTCCGAGATCACTTATTTAAAGGCAAAGTTTTACATTCAATTAGGTAGCCGTAATCAAGTAGGTAATTAGGTCCATATTAAAACCAATACATTAAGAACAATTAAGCCATTAGGGTAGATCCTCGCCATAAAATACATTAAAATCAATTGAGTAATTCAGAGTGGATCTCCATAAGAGTATCCCACACATAAGGTGGAATACCTAGCCGGCCGTTTCTTCGAGAATATGTAAGCCTTTACACAATTTAACACACGGATTAGAGCATCGAGATAAAGCATAATTGAAAATTGCACCATAAAATAAACACAACAGTCATGAACTCAGGCCAAATGATGCAGAATGATAATAACTCATGATTAGACAAACATAAGATAGAACAGCAAGAAAATGAAACAGCCACTGCTCCATTCGCCCCTGTTTCGCCTAGCGAAGGCCTAGCGAGTATTCGCTTCCGGCTCGCTTAGCGATGTGCTAGCGAGCGGCTGCTGGTTTTGAATTTCAGAACAGTATAATCTCAGCATGCTGCAAGCCTTGTGGTATTCAATTACAGAAATAACATGGTCAAACATTCGGGATAGGCATGCATATTTAAACTCACATGCAAAATCTAACTACATATCCAAAAATTCGATCATGATGCATTATGTATTTAGAGATTACAACTTGGAAGCATAAAACAATAGTGACGCGCAAACCTGTTGCAGCTGAATTGTAACACTGAACTGGCAGATCGCTTTTGATATCGGACGGAGTTGGGCGGCGGTAGCTTCGGCGCGGATGAGCGGCCTTCAGGGTTTCTTCACTCGGAATACTCTAAGTTGAGCTCCAGGGTTTCTGTGCCAGGGTTTCCGTCCGTCTTCCTCTGTCTATTTTCGTGACTGAAGCTTGGCCATTTATAATGTTCTGGTTATGACCTAATGGGCTCAGAATGAAGCCCAGAAATTCTGATATTCGCAAGCTTCGCTAGGCGAAGGAATTGCTCGCCTAGCGAGCAAGCTATTTTAGGCTTTTACTGGATCTGGCGCTTCGCTGGGGCGAGTGTCATGACGAGGGGTTCGCTAGGCGAAGGGATTGCTCGCCTAGCGAGCAAGCTAGCTTGGGCCTTTTCTTGGATTGGGCCTGCTGTGAGCTGGGCCTTTGTTCCTTTAAGATCAGTGCCTTGCAGAATAAGTCGGAGTGTCTTGAAAAATGCCTTGTAATATTAGCGGGCAAATTTTGGGGTATGACAGCTGCCCCTGTTCAATATTCTTGAACCGAGAGAGTAGAATGGTACGTGCACCATTCGTGGTCCGGAGGTGGAAGATTATTGAACACTAGAATGCCCCAAAAATTTGCGCTTGTCAATCAGGAGCTAGTCTTGATGGAGATGGGCTTAAAGATGCCATCCAGGGAATTTGATAGTGAGAGCTTCAGAGTGCGTCGTACATTAGGCGACATCTGAAGACATGGATGTCGTACCGGGTCATACGCCAGACCGTACAGTGAGTCCTCCATTATGCTGTCGATTTTGCAGAGTCATGGTGTGTTATACACTGCTGGGGATGAGGGATTAGAATAGATTGTACGCTAGATCGTATCTGAATAGCTGACTGAGTCGTCCATTAGGCGGGCGACTTCATTGGGGATGAAAGATCAGAATGGATCGTACGCCAGATCGTATCTGAGTTGCAGAATGAGCCATCCATTAGGCTGTATCTGAAGCAGGTGGAATTAGAATAGATCGTACGCTAGATCGTATCTGAGTTGAAGATCCAAAGGGGTCGTATGTTAGGCCGTATTGCAGGACGAGCCGTCCGTTAGGCTGAATCTGATGATGAAAGGGGGTAGTCGTACGCTAGACTACACTTCAGAAATGTACCGTACACTAGGTAGCATCTGAGGAGCTGAAGGTCTAACTGGGTCGTACATTAAACCGTATCTGTCACTAGGTAGCATCTGAGCAGATGAAGGTCTAACTGGGTCGTACATTAGACCGTACTCGAGTTGTTGAAGGTCAGAATGGATCATACGTTAGATCGTATCTGAGTTGTAGGAGTCATATGTTGGGCTGAATCAGAACGAACCGTACGTTAGGCTATATCCGATGAGATTCGTATATGTTGTATCCGTAATAAATGTCTGGGATGGGTTTAGAGATGCCATCATTAGGAGGATGTCAGGATGAATGTTGACATGGAGTATATCTGCAAGACATATCTGTAATCGATAAAGTCGCCTGCCTGAGTGGATCTTTATTTGACCGTATCAGGAGGATGCTTAACATGAAAAATCAAGTTAGTTTCATGCAATGTCATGGTGCATGAGCTGTTTTATGCCTGCGAACATGGTATGCATGTGCATGCTATGAAACGATGTAATGCATATGAGGCAGAATGAAATAAATGTGCACATTGTATGCAGGTATGTGATGTGTAATGATGTAATGAATGCACTATGCGTCTGAAACGTTCTCCCAGGGGACTCTACTGGAGAAATAAATCTCAGTCTTCTGGTCGGAGATATTTGTATTGATGACCCTTTCTTAGCTGAGGATACTTGATTTCTGTCTGATGACGGAAAACACTCAACAGAGCCCGGCTGGGGATGGAAGAGAGGACCAGTCTGTCTGGCGATGCCAACCTCTTCTGGGAAATAACTGACGTTGCCGGGGAATAGAATTAGCAACGAATTCATTGGGAAGCGTGATTAGACCTTCTTCTCGATCCTGAAGTCTTGTAGTGATTGCTATTTCCATTTCAGGCATGCAATATTTTTTTGTAAACCTTGATCATATTCAAATGCATAAATCAATTCAAATTAAATCAATGGACGTCTACGCAAACAAAACAGAAAAAGTAAAAACGAAATCATCTTTTTGGAAACAAAATTATATTGATTTGAAAGAGGGCCTATAAACAGGCAATTTGTGTACAGGGAGACAGAAATCCTAGTAAGAGGAAATTGTCAGGAAAACAGAGAGAAAGCTATGCAGAAAAAGTCCTATCGATTCTAATTCCACTACTGTCATTATGTCTTTAAGCATCTCATCCCTTGCTGTCGAATGGAAGTAATTAGCTTGTTCAGTCCCTTGAACTTGGTTGAAGCTGACAGAGAACGGGACATAGTCATACGCTTTAATCCCTAATTTTTGCCTGGACCGCCTTCTCAGGTTTTCAGTCCACCGGGATACCCCTTTTTGCCCAAGCCGCCTTTTCAGGTTTTCGACTTGCGGGGTGTACGTTTTTATATGTTTATCCCTAATTTTTGCCCGAACCCTTTTGGTTCGCCGGGATGCCCTTACTTTTGCTTAGGTACGTCGACCTAGCGGGTCTCTTTTACGCGTAGTATCTTTTAACTATGTCCGCGTTCACAGGATGCGGGAAGTCTTCGCCATCCATTGTAGCAAGTATCATGGCTCCACCGGAGAATACCTTCTTAACTACAAACGGCCCTTCGTATGTGGGAGTCCATTTGCCTCTGGGATCACCTTGTGGTAGAGTGATACGCTTTATTACCAAATCTCCAATTCGATATACCTGTCTCTTGACTCTTTTGTTAAACGCCTGGGTCATGCGCTTCTGATATATCTGTCCATGACAAACAGCCGCAAGTCTCTTCTCATCAATCAAATTTATCTGATCGAGTCGAGTCTGAATCCATTCATCTTCATCTAAGCCCGACTCTTTCATGATTCTTAGAGAGGGAATCTGAACTTCCACTGGTAAAACGGCTTCCATTCCGTAAACTAAAGAGAACGGAGTTGCCCCTGTCGAGGTGCGTACGGAAGTGCGATAACCATGGAGAGCAAATGGTAACATCTCATGCCAGTCTTTGTACGTTACTGTCATCTTTTGTATGATCTTCTTGATATTCTTATTAGCAGCTTCCACGGCGCCGTTCATCTTTGGCCGGTACGGAGAAGAGTTATGGTGTTTTATTTTGAACTGCGTGCAGAGTTCAGTAATCATCTTGTTGTTCAAGTTAGTACCATTGTCGGTGATAATTCTTTCAGGGATGCCATACCGACAGATGAGACTATTCTTGATGAACCGTGCCACCACATTCTTGGTGACAGAAGCAAATGAGGCCGCCTCTACCCACTTTGTAAAGTAATCAATAGCAACAAGGATGAAACGATGTCCATTAGAAGCAGTAGGTTTAATCTCTCCAATCATATCAATGCCCCACATTGCAAAGGGCCAAGGAGCTGTCAACACGTTTAAAGGAGCAGGAGGCACATGTACTTTATCCGCATAGATCTGGCACTTGTGGCAGGTTCTGGAGTGATGGTGGCAATCAGCTTCCATGGTAGACCAATAATACCCTGATCTCAGAATCTTCTTGGCCATTGTATGTCCACTAGAATGAGTCCCAAAAATACCGTCATGCATGTCTTCCATAATCCTTTCCGCTTCCTTTCTATCCACACAGCGAAGCAGAGTCGAATCATGATTACGTTTGTATAACACTCCATTACTCAGAAAGAATTTAGCGGAGAACTTCCTCAGGAATTTTCTGTCATTGATGGATGCCCCTTCAGGGTATTCCTGAGCTTCTAAATATCTTTTTACTTCGTGGAACCAAGGTTTCTCCTCTATTCCCTCAGTGTTAAGTTCATAATAGTATGCTGGTTCATCTAATCGTTCAATAGTGATCCTGGGAGCTTCACTGTCCCATCTGACTCTGAACATAGATGACATGGTAGCTAATGCGTCTGCCAACTGATTCTCTTCTCGTGGGATATGTTCGAATGTAACCTCTTCAAAGTGTGGGATTAATGTCATCACCCGCTCTCGATAAGGGATGAGATTTGGATGTTTAGTATCCCATTCTCCTTTGATCTGACTGATTACCAAGGCTGAATCTCCGTACACACTCAAAAACTTGATTCGCCGGTCTATAGCGGCCCTGAGTCCCAAAATACATGCTTCATACTCAGCCATATTATTGGTACAATCAAAACATAGTCTAGCAGTGAAAGGCGTATGGCAACCCCTGGGAGAAATAATTACGACACCAACACCGTTGCCCAACGCATTAGAAGATCCATCAAAAACCATAGTCCATCGGGATCCCGGCGCGGGTCCTTCATCCGGTCCATGTTCTTCATGATTGGTAACAAACATGACATCTTCATCTGGAAACCCAAAATTCATAGATTGGTAATCATCCACCGCTTGATGAGCCAAATGATCAGCTAGCACGCTTCCTTTGATTGCTTTCTGAGTAGTATACTGGATGTCATACTCTGTTAAGATCATCTGCCATCTTGCTATTCTTCCGGAGAGAGCGGGTTTCTCAAATATGTATTTGATAGGATCCATCTTAGAAATCAATAAAGTGGTGTGATTCAACATATACTGTCTCAGTCGGCGAGCAGCCCAGGCCAAAGCACAACAAGTTTTCTCGAGCAGTGAGTATCTTGTTTCACAGTGGGTAAACTTTTTGCTAAGGTAGTATATGGCATGCTCTTTTCGACCAGACTCGTCATGTTGTCCCAACACGCACCCATTGAATTTTCTAACACGGTTAAATACATGATTAGAGGTCTTCCTTCAACTGGTGGCATCAGAATTGGAGGTTCTTGAAGATACTTCTTGATTTTGTCAAAAGCTTCTTGACATTCCTCATTCCATATCATCTCTTGATTCTTCCTCAGTAGTTTGAAGATGGGTTTGCAGGTAGCAGTTAAATGGGAGATAAACCGGGCAATGTAATTCAAACGCCCCAAGAAACCTCTGACTTCCTTATCTGTACGGGGCACTGGCATTTCTTGGATAGCTCTCACCTTAGCCGGGTCAACCTCAATTCCTTTACCACTGACAATAAATCCCAAGAGTTTACCGGATCTTACTCCAAAGGTGCATTTGTTCGGGTTCAATCTCAGCTTGTATTTCTTCAACCTCTCAAACAATTTGTACAAATGATCGAGATGTTCTTCTTCAGTATTAGATCGGGCTATCATGTCATCCACATATACTTCTATTTCATGATGAATCATGTCATGGAACAAAACCACCATAGCACGCTGGTATGTTGCCCCTGCATTCTTTAAAACGAATGGCATTACTTTGTAACAGAAAGTGCCCCATTGCGTCACAAACGTAGTTTTCTCCATGTCTTCAGGTGCCATCTTAATCTGGTTATAACCCGAGAATCCATCCATGAAGGAGAATACTTTGTGTTGAGCGGTATTGTCTACCAGAACATCAATGTGCGGGAGTGGAAAGTCATCTTTGGGACTCGCTTTATTCAAATCTCTATAATCTACGCACATTCGCACCTTACCATCCTTCTTCGGCACTGGTACCACATTAGCAACCCATTGGGGATAAGAAGTAACGGCTAAAAAACCAGCATTGAATTGTTTCATAACCTCGGCTTTGATTTTCTCAGACATTTCAGGACGCATGCGGCGAACCTTTTGCTTGACAGGACGACAGTCTTCCTTCATTGGCAGACGATGCACTACTATATCAGTATCCAGTCCTGGCATGTCGTCATAAGACCAAGCAAAAATCTCTACATAGTCATGTAACATCTGAATCAACCTTCTTTTGACACTGTTTTCCAAGCCTGCTCCTATTTTGACTTCTTTCTTGTCTACTTCGGTACCCAGATTTACAATCTCAACTGACTCCTCGTGCGGCTGTATAGTCCTTTCTTCTTGCAGTAACAGTCTGGCAAGTTCTCCAGGGACTTCACAATCTTCCTCACTTCCATCCTCGGCTAGGTAGATCGGATTTTCAAAGTCATAATGAACAGTAGCGGAATTATTATCAATAGGATCCAGAGTGGATACGGATCTGCAATTGGTTACGTGAGTGTGTGTAAGAAAACATAGCTTGTTTGGAAGATGACAGGAAAGATAAAGAGCGCAATATTTGAATGCAAAACGTCCATTGATTCATTGAATGTAAATATGCTTATGAAATGACAAACCCTTAACAAATTAGCTATTGTGCCCCGGGCATAGACACAATGCTTTAATAAGTTTAATTGAAAAACTAAAAACAATTTGCAACACTAAAATAGACAATAACAATTACTCCTGACTAAAGGAAATCGAGATAGTGTCTTCAGCCTTCCAATTATTGAGTCCATCACCAATTGTTGGGAAAATCCAGCTATCCAGGTCGCAATCGCTGTCAGCATCTTCTACAACATTAATTTGACTCTTGTCAGAGCTGAACCCCAGGCCAAATTTGTCAGACTTGTACGGTACGTCGATCAATTGACCCCAGCCAGTACGACCACCATCTTCAACCACGGCTTGAGCGTCCTTCAGAGAAATCATAGCAGGAGGAGCACGAATAACCTTGGGTACACAGGAAGTTGGCTTAAGGACAGGATTGGGCGGAGGAATTACTTCAAATGACTGAGACGGAGTCTCGAAGAATTCACCATCCATCTCAATGTATCTGAAGGTATGCACACTACTGACGATATACTCTTCTTCCCCACACACAGTGACGATCTTACCCTCTATTGGATATCTCAGCTTTTGATGGAGAGACGAAGCTACAGCACTTGCCCCGTGAATCCAAGGGCGTCCCAGCAAGTAGGAATAGGCAGGACGAATGTTCATTACATGAAAGGTAGTGTCAAAGACTTGAGGTCCTATCTTGATAGGGAGAACCACTTCACCATGGACAACACTTTTCGCACCATCGTAAGCACGCACCACAATGTCACTAGGTTTCAGTTCAATGCTTTTGCAATCCAGCTTATCCAGCACAGCTGTCGGCAACACATTCAAGGAAGAGCCATTATCGATCAACACATGAGACAAAGTGATTCCCCTACACTCAATGGAGATATGCAGGGCTTTATTGTGATTCTTTTCTGCTGGTGTCAGATCAGCGTCGGAAAAGCCTAGGCCATTGTCAACAGCCAAGTGAGCAACATAATGTTCGAACTGATCGACAGATGTCTCCTGAGGTACATGAGCGGTCTTCAAGAATTTTATCAATGCATTGGCATGAGGTTCAGAAGATAACAGCAAGGATAACATCGAGATCTTAGACGGGGTATGCCCCAACTGTTCTACAACATCAAAATCACTCTTGCGAATGATTTTCAGCACTTCTTCCATTTCTTGTTTGGCAACGTCTTCGGGAGTAACTTCGACCGGTGTCTCTGACTGAGAAGGATTGACTGGTTCCTTTCCTCGAGTTTCAAGGACAGGAGGTGAGATTTCTGGAGAGAAGATCCTTCCGCTTCGAGTAATTTTACTAGTCCCAACAATGCCACTAGTATTAGCAGCATTATCCACTTGCTTCACGCCATGGACGTAAACATCACCGCCATAATTCCACGGAATAGCTTTGCTTGAGGAATACGGGATCGGGCCAGGTGTAGTGATGATTAGGGGAGCAACCCTGGGCTCAGCAGTAATCTTCACAGGCGCCCTGGTAGTGGTAATCTTCACTGGAACTTTGGACCTAGCAATCACAGATATTTCTTCAATAGGGTTTTCCGCCTTAGGAATCCTTTCGAAGAGAACTGTACGATCGTCCATCAGCCGTTGAATACCATTCTTCAATTTCAAACAGTCCTCAGGCCGGAGTATGCAGAGATTGCAATCTTCAGCACAACCTGGAAATAAACCAGCTTGCAATAAATTCCTCTTTATGATCGGGAGAGGAGATGTTAAGTCCGCCACATTGGAAATGTGAGAATCGTCATCCATAACATTAACAGTCTTGTCATGGTTAGGCATAGGAGCAGTGATGACATTAGGAGTCTCCGGAGGCTCAAACTCAATTTCTCCAGCTTCGATCATATCCTGAATCTTATTCTTCAATGACCAGCAATCGTTTGTATCATGCCCGGGGCTATCGGAGTGATATGCACACCTAGCATTGGGATTATAACGAGAAGAGGTAGTGTTGGGATTTGTAGGAGGATCTCTAAGGGTGATCAAATTTGCCTTTAGCATTCCCTGTAGTGCCTGTGCCAAGGTCATATTGATCCTGGTGAACTGCCTTCTTGGCCTGTCTTGTTTGGGCTGGAAGTTTTGAGATGGTGGTGCTGCAATCGTAACTGCTCCAATGTCGTGGTCACGGTTTTTCTTGTTACGAACCTTTTGACCGTCCACAGCATTTGATTCGTTCCTCCCCTGATAGGACCTTTTGGTGCTTGCAGAGGTAGTCGCCTGTATCTTTCCACTTCGGATGCCGCTTTCAACACGTTCACCTGTTAATATAAGTTCAGTGAAACCTGATGAAGAACTTCCCAGTAGATGGCTGTAGAATGGGCCGGTCAGTGTGCCCATGAACATGTCCACCAATTCTCTGTCAGTCATAGGGGGTTTGACTCTGCCAGCCAAATCTCTCCACTTTTGAGCATATTCTTTAAAGCTTTCTTTAGATCCCATAGTCATATTCTGCAACTGTAGCCGGGTAGGTGCTAGTTCAGAGTTATACTGGTACTGTTTATAGAAAGCTGTTGCTAAATCAGTCCAGGTGCGGATGTCAGAGCTCTCGAGCTGATAATACCATTCCAATTGTGTGCCAGACAGGCTCTCTTGGAAGAAATGGATCCATAGCTTCCTGTCAGTGGTATGCGGCTGAATCTTTCTCACATAAGCTCTCAGATGCATCTGAGGACAAGACGCACCATCGTACTTAGTGAAAGTGGGGATTTTGAATTTGCGAGGAATGGTCACATCGGAGACCAGACCCAAACTTTCGAAATCCAGACCGGGCGCCTTCTGACCCTCCATAGCTAGCATACGTTCTTCCAGCAACTTGTACTTATCATCTCTTGGAGAGTACTGTTCATTTTCATAATCTTCATCGTCGTCCTCAGGGTTGAAGAGATCAACATTCTCCTCTTCTGAATCACTCTCTGTTTCCTCTTCTTGATCCTTCGGCATTCTGATCTTGATTCCTGCAGCCTGTCCTTTAAGCCTTCTTCCCGGATTAATGTAGCTCACAGGTTTCTTGTCTTTCTTCTTCTCGAGCAAAAGAGCCTTCAGTTCCTCCTGCCCCTTGGATAAGTTCAAAATCATCTCCTGGAATTGAGCATTTTGAGCCTGGAGATCTTTGATAGTTTGTTCGAGGTCCATTTTTCTGTTTGGAGGAAAACCGTGAGAACATTGATCCTTTTAGAGTACCTGTTATGCAATGTATGTTATGCTATGCAATGTATGAAATGTTTTCAATGTTTAGAGTCCTTGAAATGGTTAGTACAATGCCATGATGTTATGATGTTATGATGTTATGTAAATAACAAGCACAAACAAGTCACACGACAATCATTCCTAAGTTTTAAGGCTTGCATGAGTTCCATAGGTAAATACCCTCCCCACTGAAGTTTGGTTGGTTCAACCTGTCCTAGAATAGTAACCGGGTTCTAGAAGGATCTCCAATCATTGACCTTCCTTTAAGTCCACTTCAGTGCAACACCAAGTGGTTGACCAAAGCTTCCCTAAAGTCCAATCTCAAAGAGTGTAGTATCGAGTATCAACCAACCCCAGTCGGAACCGAAGTCAGTTATCTCACTACTTTCTAATGGTCAGGATGAGTCAATTAGGGTTCTAAAGGTTTGGTTAATGCTTTGATGACACCACGCAGACGCCAAATTTCTCCTCAAGTAAACATGAGGAACATCAGGACATCCAAAGTGTCACATTAACCGTAGCCATCATTTTAACCATTCCAGTATACGCCAGATAGTCGCGATGATCTATTGCTACTTACCTAAGGTACACTAGATCCGGGTGTAGGATCGTTCACTCAAAAATACGCAAGCAACCCCTTAAAAGTAAATCAGACAATTTAAATAAGTGATCTTATTTTTAAGGTAACCTCTCTTTAATGATCCCCAGCAGAGTCGCCAGTTCTGTCATACGGTGAACTGACTTGGGGTGTTTTGCTTTTTATCGCAATGTCGCGGATAGCAAGAGTCGCCACCGACTTTTCTTTTATCCATAAGGAAAGGTGGAAAAGAACAGGAAAGACCTCAATAGATTTTGGGTTCGGGAGGTACATTATACAAAGGGAAGGTGTTAGCACCCTTTGTATCCATGGTTATCCATGGGCTCTTAATTGCTGGATCACTTATATTTTTGTCTGAAAAGTGTTCGTGAATCGTTAAAAAATGTTTCGAAAAGAGAGTTTAACTTTGTAATGATTCTCGTATGAATGTATACAAAGTATTTATCTCGTTTGATTTTGAAAACGGTTTAGAAAAATGTAACTTGGTAATGATTCTAGTATGGATGTATACCAAGTGGTGATTTTCTAGGATTTGCAAAGTGTGAGGGGTGGAAAATGTTTTAGGTTATGATCCAGTAATTGAGAGTTATACCTTCCTAAGGTCGTTATGAACGTTTCCTATCCTTATGAGGGTAAAACTGTCCTTACTATTGAGAAGTAAGTAGTTTTATCCTTTGGATGTAAAAGGGTCATCGTAGGGTCATCGATAGGTCATTGAAGGCAACAGTTGTGAGGATACCTTAGCATTCGAAGGGACGATCATCATTTAACCGTAGGCTACACCGAAAGGTCATCGAGGGACAAAGGCAACATTCGAGGGACTATGATGATTTAACCGAAGGGTCTTTGCTAAGTGTATCCCCACATTCGCGGGACATGACCGTAATACCGTAATCGTAGGGTAACAAAGAGAGGTCCGAGATCACTTATTTAAAGGCAAAGTTTTACATTCAATTAGGTAGCCGTAATCAAGTAGGTAATTAGGTCCATATTAAAACCAATACATTAAGAACAATTAAGCCATTAGGGTAGATCCTCGCCATAAAATACATTAAAATCAATTGAGTAATTCAGAGTGGATCTCCATAAGAGTATCCCACACATAAGGTGGAATACCTAGCCGGCCGTTTCTTCGAGAATATGTAAGCCTTTACACAATTTAACACACGGATTAGAGCATCGAGATAAAGCATAATTGAAAATTGCACCATAAAATAAACACAACAGTCATGAACTCAGGCCAAATGATGCAGAATGATAATAACTCATGATTAGACAAACATAAGATAGAACAGCAAGAAAATGAAACAGCCACTGCTCCATTCGCCCCTGTTTCTCCTAGCGAAGGCCTAGCGAGTATTCGCTTCCGGCTCGCTTAGCGATGTGCTAGCGAGCGACTGCTGGTTTTGAATTTCAGAACAGTATAATCTCAGCATGCTGCAAGCCTTGTGGTATTCAATTACAGAAATAACATGGTCAAACATTCGGGATAGGCATGCATATTTAAACTCACATGCAAAATCTAACTACATATCCAAAAATTCGATCATGATGCATTATGTATTTAGAGATTACAACTTGGAAGCATAAAACAATAGTGACGCGCAAACCTGTTGCAGCTGAATTGTAACACTGAACTGGCAGATCGCTTTTGATATCGGACGGAGTTGGGCGGCGGTAGCTTCGGCGCGGATGAGCGGCCTTCAGGGTTTCTTCACTCGGAATACTCTAAGTTGAGCTCCAGGGTTTCTGTGCCAGGGTTTCCGTCCGTCTTCCTCTGTCTATTTTCGTGACTGAAGCTTGGCCATTTATAATGTTCTGGTTATGACCTAATGGGCTCAGAATGAAGCCCCGAAATTCTGATATTCGCAAGCTTCGCTAGGCGAAGGAATTGCTCGCCTAGCGAGCAAGCTATTTTAGGCTTTTACTGGATCTGGCGCTTCGCTGGGGCGAGTGTCATGACGAGGGGTTCGCTAGGCGAAGGGATTGCTCGCCTAGCGAGCAAGCTAGCTTGGGCCTTTTCTTGGATTGGGCCTGCTGTGAGCTGGGCCTTTGTTCCTTTAAGATCAGTGCCTTGCAGAATAAGTCGGAGTGTCTTGAAAAATGCCTTGTAATATTAGCGGGCAAATTTTGGGGTATGACACCTAAGGTATTAACAATTTCTAATATGACCATCTTGATTCAACAAGTCTTGACAAGCTTTCATTGCATTGTTGTGTGGTGAGCAAGGATCCTTCCCTATGTGTTTAAGAAAGGAACAATGTTTTCCATTCCTAACTTTCTTCCAATTTCTAAAACCCATAGAAATAAAGACAAGTGATCCGGGACGTCCACTTAGTTTTTTGCTAAAAAGGTAACACGGTAAGCAATATGCGGCATCTTCAGATGGTGAATATTCTAACCATGATGGAAATATGCTAAACCAAGTATGTTGAAACCTTCTCGGATGATCCTCGTTACCGGACAAAGGATAGTTTTCTAAATGAATTTGATATGGACCCCATTTTAGATAAGATCTTAGTATTGCATCTACTTGATTTGGTGGATATTGCCAAATCGGAGGACGCTTTCCAGGATCGCGTTCCAAAGAATTTTCAAAACCATGATGCTCTTCAATTGTTGGACTCTCAAGAACTGTTTCAGATTCGGATGTCAGGATTATAATTTCTTCATCTTTCTCTTCTCTTTCAATTTCACATGCTTTCCTTTTGAAAAAAGAATCAATTTTCCTATTATTCATCTTTACTCTTCCTATAATATCATATCAGATCCAAAAATCAATTTAGAGAACATAAAAATTAAAAGAGAAAAAAATTAATAAACTTAATTAATAAACTTTAATCCGTTTTCAAATACCGGTAACTTCACTATTAGAAATTAGCAGCAACAATGATTAAATAAACCTTATTACAGTGTATAACTATATTTGTAAATTACAGTGTTATGAATTGGCTTAGTAAACCTCATATAAATTATTTTAACACATCAAGAAAGAAGAACCCTAAAAATCTCAAAAACACAAATCAAGCGATCACTTTAATTTGTTACTTTTTATAAAAGAAGAATGAATAAAGTTTTTTACCTGTTAGATGCCGATCACTTTAATCTGTTCCGATTCCGGTGCCGGTAGCAAACCCATATGAGAAAGAAAGGAAAGGTAGGAGCTTTTTACCTTATCTGTATTTTAACCTAACTTTGAATGAAAAATAAAAAATAAAAAATAATTTTAATTTAAAATAAGGATGTTTTAGTAATTTAATATATATGAATTAAAAAAAATAAAAAGTTGAGGGGTGGCCGTGGCCTTCCCACGTCCCCCTCAGTTCCGCCACTAATTACCTTAGTGAATACTTACTAAAGATGATACATAAATGACTCTATTTTTCCATGTATTTGCTATATTGGATACATAAATATTATCAGAATTTCGGAAACAACTTCTAAAACTTATATGTGAAAGAGTTTGAGATAAAAGAATTGTGAAAAGACAAAATTTTCTAAAAATTATAAATTGAGTATTTGAATAATAGAATGGCGAGGTATTAAGAAGCTTATATAAAAAAGCCAAAATATCTTTAAATGATAAAACTCATCTATTATGTACTCTAATTGTTGTAAATTACTAAATGTGGATAAATAACCTTTCAAGTCTTAAGAAAATGATGAAGAACTACATGGTTTTGAAATACAATATTTTAGTGCGATTGAAGCACTGATATAATAAATATGAGTTTTTTATTGCAAAGTATCCAAATTAAAATTAGTAAATTATATGTTAGTTATTTGCAATATTCTGATAATGCTATATTTTAAAAATATAACTTATACACTTGTGACGGTTGTGAGTTGGAAAACACAACAATTAAAAAAAACTAATTAAATAAATCGTAGTTTAAAAGCATTTTTGATCTTTCTATTTCAATATTTTTTTTTAATTTTTAGTCCCCCATTTCAAAATCCATCATTCTGGTCCATCAAATTTACATCCCTTTGAGATTTTGTTGCCCTCACTCCAATTTTGCACATGTGGTTTTCTCATTAATAACGTAGCACTGCTACATCATGGACAAGTCAACTTTTATGATATTTTTAATTTAAATTAAGAATTTCACAAATTTTAAAATTATATGATTTTTTATAATTAAATGAAAAAAAAACATATGAAAAACAATCATATGAAAATCAAATTTAGAAAGAACTCAGGTTCACGAAGAACACGTTTTCTTATTCATTCTTACCTGCAACGAACCCTAGAAATCAATTTATTCATGCATCCACTATTTCTTTGTATTCTTCCTCCAACCAACCCTATAAATTAGTTCTCTAAATTCCAAATGTCCCAGAACTCAATTTCCAACATGGGAAGTAGATTTCGTCCATTGAGGTACAAATGCAAATACAGTCTTGATGCTCAATTGATGACGACATGAAATGATGCGAATTCAGGTCGTCGTTTATATGGTTGCGGGAGATTTCATTTATGCTGATTTTGATGTTGTTTTGTTTTAACCAGGTCATCATTTATTTATCTTCTTTCTTCTCCATTGATGTATCCAACTGCAAGTCTACAAGAAATGTAGTAATTTTGTTTGGTTCGATGAAGAAATGAACGCTAGAACAAAGGAAATTATCTCCTCATTACTACAACTTTAAATGAGGAGAATCAAAAGGTTAAGGATACCAACATTAAAGAGGAAGAAATGAAGATGAAGATGAAATTATTGAAAAAGCAATTTAAGTTCAATTGGATGATTACACTCATTGGGTTATTTGTCTTAGTTGGTTCAACTTACATTAAATATGTTTTTAGTTGATTAGGTGTTAGAATATGATTAAGTGATATGTGTTTAGAAGTGTCCTTAAATGTTTACATGATGATGTCTTATGTAGTAATAAAAGATCCACAATGTTGCAATTTGACTTGATTAATGAATGAATTATTTTGATGAATTATGGTTTATAAATTTTGGTTTAATGGGATAAGTTTGTCTTGATTAAGAGTCTGCTAAGTTGGAAGCACATAGTGTGCATAGTGTCTGCATAAGTTGTCTGTATAATGTGTTCATAATGACTGCATATGACCTCTAGTGGTTCCTATATTTTTTAGCATATGGGTTGGATAATATTTCTTATGGCCTGCAATGGTTCCTTCATTTTTTGGCATATGAACTACATAAGTATTTGTTGATATGGCATGCATAAGTTAGCATATGGATTTCATAAGTCCTTGTTAATATGGCATGCACAAGTTGCCTGCATTTTTTGGCATATAGACTGCATAAGTCTTGATTTATATGGCCTGCACAAGTTTGCTACATATGACCTGCATACATTATTTTTTGACAATAACATCATAAAAAGAAGAACACATAACAAGAACATCATACCTATATTTCATAATCAAGGATCTCCATTAGAAATAATATAGTTATAACTCATCATCAAAGATGTTCATTACAAAACAACACATCAAACATGTTCATTACAAAAAAAATACCTAAACTACTTAATACATCTAATTTTGAGTAACTTAAGTAGTTTGAAGTGCTTGAGATTCTTGTGCATTTTCAGTTTAGTTTTCATTTGTCTTTTTCTTTTCTTTTGCAACCTTGTTTGTCTTTTCCTTTTTGTCTTGTTACCTCCTTTTGGCATTGTCTTGTCAGCGATTGTTTTACCTTTATAACTCATCTTATTATGACTCATTTCTCCATATTTTTTATAGGAAATGTTAATAGCCCCTTTGAGGATTCCTTGGTTCATCACCTGTCTTATTTTTCATCTTTTTTGGACGATCAATAGCTCTTCTCATCACAGGTGGATAATATGGTACATGATCAACCATAGGCTATAATTGTGGTCCATTAGTTGGAAAGACAATGTTTGAGTAGGTCTTATAAAATGTTGATTTCCTACAATGTAAACAGACAAAAACAAAACATAATCATACAATGTTATAATTCATACAAAGCAAGCCATAATCATACAATGCAAAACATAATCATACCTATAATACTCAGCCACATAATCTTCAAATTATTTCTTGATGTTCCATATATATGTGATGACATGACAACAAGATATCCCAAACAAGTCCCACTTTTTACAAGATTCTCATCAACAATATTATGCTCATTAACAACATTACAATCACCACTCATTTATTCAACATGTTCATCAATAACTTCAACCTTATGCTCATCAACAACATTACAATCATCATTAACTTCAATATTTGCACTTCTAAAACTAGTACATTGTACATCATCATCCTCATCAATGTTAGTACTTAACTCAGTTGCATTCACAATCTTAGGATTATCTATATTGTGCTCCACATATACATCTATTAACTCAAACCCTATGCCATCTTTTGCAAACTGTATCACTTCATTATCATTATTCAAGAGTTTAAGACCACGAGAAAATTTGAATTTAAGGTTTTAATACCACATACGCCTTATGTCTTTATAACCCTAACTTTTAATCAAACTCACCAAATCCATGTATGACATGTAATCCACATCCCACTTTCATCTCAGATACATCCCTATAAACATACCACTTAACAAGTTCAAGAACTAATCCCCCTACGGTGTATTCTTAACTTAACCTTATAACTCTTAGCTGACATGAGAATTAATAAAAAATAATGGTATAAATTAACATGTAATAGGACCACAACTTAACATTAAATAAAAAAGGCGGACCATAACATATAAATAAAACAAGAAAACATTTGGGACCACAAGTTAACATAGAAAAATCACGGGGGACCATAACATACAAAATGACAAAACAAGTGGAACATGGTGACACTCCAAATGGGACAACAAAATATACCTTAAACAGAACATCACTTCTTTACTGCTATCCGAATGTACCTTGCTTATATTTGCAAAATTTGAATCCAAAAAAATATATGTTGCAGATACGTTTGAGTCGCGAGTGTAATAGATGGTAATTGAGCTTGGTCACAGACGAGGAACGATGGTGCTTGAACGATTATGCATGAGCAAAAATGGTGACCGAAGAGAAGGGGAATTAGGGTTTTTCATTTTGCCAAAAATGGAGGATTAAGAAAATATTCTTATTTTGCATATTCAAATTACCCTAATATCACATCAAAATGGAATTTAAAAATTAATAATAATTTACAAAATAAAAAAGAATTAATTTTAATAAAAAAATAAAATAAAATCAAACATGACTCCATAATAGAAATGTCATGTCATTAATGAGGAGGATATCAGAGGTGCAAAAGTCAAGAAAAACCAATAAAATTTCTCAGAAAATAAAGTTGAAGAATAAAAAATAAAATTTCAAACAAAAAACTAAAAAAAATCAAAATAAAAGGATAAAAAGTACATTTAAGTTATAAATCTTTTATCACTACATGACGTGAGTTTGAATGTGTTTTCTTGAAGCCTCTATTTAACCACAAACAAGAAAGTTGGTAACTCTCTTGGAAGAGCAAATGCAACATAATATTAGAAACATTGCTCAATTGAAAGAATCATATTTGACAATATTGAACAAAACATATACTTTCAAAATTATTTTTTATTCTTGATATTCAAAAGAATTATGACATAAGCAATCAATAAATTTGTTTGTATTAATAAACTTACACATCTTTTCACAAATTCACCTCTATGTTGAACTTTTGAACAATTTGTACAAAAAGTTGGTCTTCTCATATATGATTATCTGGTTGAGGGTGAGAAATGTAACTTAATAAATTAACACAAAAGAATATTGTATTTTATTTCTACTAGAATTATTACTCATTGACTTTTTCCTAGTAACATTTTGATAAAACATGTCATCGATAGACATTAAAAGTGTTATGAATAAGAGTCTTATTTTAGGTATAATAATAAAGGCATATATTTGTATTTTAATAAACTAATTTGATTAAAGGCTTATTAATTTGAGATGATTTCTTTTTGCTATTCTCATTTACAAAAAGTGAGACTTATTTTGTTTTCTTTTCTTCTATTTTTAATATTTGTTTATATAAAATAAATTAAAACTCTTATTATCATTATCTTAATATATTATATATATTTGAAAACTGAAAATATGAAAATATCATACTATTTCTGAAACAAAACTGTAAAAGTAAAAAACACTTTTTCACAGCTCAATCTTTATCTAACCATTAATACGTATCTTGACTCTACTTTTCTAGATCTAATACAATAATGTGAATAGTGGATAGTACAAATGAACTGTAGCAACCTTGTCACTTATGAAACGTTTAAAAAAAAGAGTTTTTTTCGCCATCCTTTCTTAAAAACTGCTTTTATATATATATATATATATATATATATATATATATATATATATATATATATATATATATATATATATATATATATATATATATATATATATATAACAAACTACAAAATGAGGCCGACCTATTAACCAAATTATATGGGTCAGAATGAAGAAGAAATGGAGATAAAAGATATCCCAAAACACTATTCAGTAGAATGAAAGCCTTACATTAGAGATATCATGTCATTTGTTAGTGTGGACATATTTATTTCTTAGTAAATTTTCTTATTTATTTATTTATTATGTTCAAAGATGTCAATATTTTAATAGAGAAATAAATTTGAAAATGTTTTTAAAATTTTATTGTTAAAAAAAACAAGTATTTTTTGTTTGATAGTTATTCCTTAGTTGTTTAGATTAGGGATTTTGGTTATACTATTTCGTTAAATAATAAAATCACTTGTTTTATTTTAAAAACACATTAGAATTTTTTATCGAATTTTTCCTCCTCATTTTCATAATTTAACGTCTTTTGAGTTCGTTGAATTTTTCGAGTATTTTATTAAATTCTTTTTAGAGAATAATTTTAATTTTTCACCGTTTGAGTTGAGAAATGATGGAATATTAATTTTTGGATTCTTTTTAGAGAATTATTTGAATTTCTCTTTTGTTTGACAAATCATTTTGAGTGTTCTTTAAATCAGAAATTACAAGGGTTATTTATACATATTCAAATGGTTTTTGTACCATCAGAGGATGTATTTTTAGACTGATTATCTACCATACAAGTAGTAAACATACATTATAGAACATAATAGTTTTATCTTGAAGGCATTGTGGTTGAGTGATTGCTTTGCACAATCTTTGAGTTGTGTCGCGAAACGTCTTAGAGATAGTGACTTAGTCCGCGATTCGACCTGGTAATTTCTTTAGCAATTTTTTTTCAAAATCATAAAACATCAATTTTAAGACGTTTCGAACTGCCATGGTTACCGAAGAAATTATTAGTATTTTTGTTGTTGTCTCTGACAAACCGTTCAAGTTTGAGGGAAGTCACTTCAAACGTCGGAAAACAAAAAATTGTGATTTTTCTTAACCTTAAAATGGTTGTCAATGTTTAATGATGACATTCCTGATGCTTATTCTAGATCAACCGAAAAAACTAGCGCAAGAAATTTATGGGTTTAGATATAACTATTAATTCTATTGGAGTTGAATTTGATGCATATATTAAAGCAAATGATTTACAGTCCAGGAAAGAAATTGCCCTATGGAAAGAGAATGATTATCACATTCTGAATGGACTCGCAAATGATCTGTATGATTATTATAGTATTTGTAATGCTATAAAACAGGTATGAGAGGCTCTTAAAAAACGTATGGCACGAAGAAATTGGAGCAAAAAAGTATGATGTTAGCTGCTACCTCAAGTATCAGATGATATAGATGAAAGATTTGTGGAGATTGAATGTCACGAGCTCATAAGATTTCTTATGAGATCATCATTGAAGATATGTATTTAGATGAACAATTTCAAATTACTTTTATTATTGACAAACTGCCCCCTAGTTTAAAAGTTTTAACAATTGTGCTTTGCCACAAAACAAAAGAATTTTTAAGTGAGAGTCTGATAATTCTCCTTTTAATTTAAGAAGAATCTCAGAGATAAGATCAAAAAGAAAAAAGTCTTAGTTGTTTCAAACAATCAAAAGAAATTAAGTGTAGTTATGAAGCAATTTGGCAAATAATTAAAGAATCGGAACTGCAATGTTGTGAGCCGAATTAAGAATGAGAACCCTTAAAGGGACATAATTACTCTAATTAATAGGCAACAACCACCACTACAAAGAAATGACACTGGTTTTTTCTCTTGCTTTAATTGTGGAAAACCAGATCATATGATTAAGAAATGTAAGATCAGACATAAACCTTATGTTGCCTCTAATGCACTGGTTAACCTGACTAATGAGTAATTTATTGCTTTGATCATGGAATCAACATGATTAATGAATATGATGGTTGGTGGATAGACATTGATTCATCTCGTCGTGTTCGTTATGATCGTACAATATTCAAAACATACACAAATAAGAAAGTGTTTTTGGGAGTTGTCCACACACTAATGTTATTGTTATTGTAGAAGTGAAGTTGAAGTCCACTTGTGAGCATTTCGAGGATGTCCTTCTACCTAGTAAGGAAGGCATTCTCAACTTGGATAAAGTCCAAGTGAATGTAAGGTCTAAGAACCTATCAATGATGAAATATTTGAAAGTTGGATATAGTGGTTAATGCTTGAGTGTCTTAAGAGGGAAGAGTGAGAGTAGAGGAACCAAAAAGGGAAGATATCTGTTGATTGTAAATTTAAGTTTCGGGTTTTTGTTATCGTCTCCACAGGGATTGTGAGATATCGCCGCCGTTCGACAGTTGTTTTAATTCTTAACTCGTAGTAACAAGGGGGTTTTGGTTTTAGTCACGGTAGCTTGCATAAAAGTGTAAGAAAATGCGGTAAAAGTTTTGGTTTTTCTATTTGAGAAATATTGTCAAAGTTAGGGTTCGACGATCACTTTGCATGTATATGTTCGATCAACAAAACTCATAAACTCCTTTAGATAATAAACTATTTCACAAAGTCCTCCCAATGTGTTTATCTCTAACACACATTGTGAGTTTTCCCATTTTGATCCATTGTTTATCTCTAACACAATCTATCAAAATGACAACTTTTTGGTTCAACCTTATGGTGAACAAAATCATTCATTACTATCTCTAGCTAACAAACAAGATTGGATGAAAACCTAGGTAAAGAGTTGGTAAACATCTCTCGATCATAAACCAACACAAAGAGTTATCAATAAAACAAAGTTTTCACCATATATTCATCATTAAAGAGTTTACAAATGAAGATCATCCCATTTACACACAAAGCTAATGATCCTCTACATCTAACCTTGACAAAATGAAGAACTTAGCCACTCATTTTCATGGTGGCTTGTACAACAAGTCTCGGTTGAAGGTTGATCAACATCCAAGTCGAAGAATCGAGATTGGATGGGAATCCACCTTCTTTTTGTGGAATATTGTTAAGAGATGAAGAAAAGTGAAGAAAATGTGTTTCTAGGTTACAAAATATCTCTAGAGCAATGCTGGAAAATATCTAAGAAATGCTAAGTATCAAAAGTACAAAGTATGGCTTCCAAAAAGTAGCCCCTGCTACTTATAGTGCTGCTGTCTGAGCTGTCATGCTCGCTAGGCGAGCAGAATGGTTCGCCTAGCGAGCCCCAAAATAGGCACCAGAGGCACCTGCGCCCAGAGGAATATCCTTGGCTAGATTTCCTGTGTTCGCTAGGCGAAGAAACCTTCGCTAGGCGAAGCCCACGCTTCCACCCTCGCTCCAGCGAGTTTAGGTGGTTTTGCTACTGGAATTGCTCGCTGGAAGCTCGCTAGGTGCTCGCCTAGCGAGTAAGTACTGGTTGTGCTTTTGACCAAGTCTGGGCGTGTTCGCTACCACCTTCGCTGGCTGCTCGCCTAGCGAGTATGCTGACTTTTGCTACTGTAAAATACTGGGAATGCTCGCTAGCAGCTCGCTGGGTGCTCGCCTAGCGAGCACTTCGCTACAGCACTCGCCTAGCGAGCATGCTGATGAATGCATTCTTTTCTTGGTCCCTTTGCCAACTTTTTTGTGCCTTCACTTTCTATTATTTCATGCCTAATTCCTGCACAATAACGCACAAATTAAAGGTACCAAGATCGTTTAACATTGTATTGCAATTCATCTAAAGCAAAGGCGGTTTCGAATACTTTAGCAACAAAAAGGAGTGAAAGATGCCCACATTTGATAGCTCAAATAAGCACTTTTGGGCATCTAACAACTCTCCCCAACTAGATTCTTGCTTGTCCTCAAGCAAAGTATGCCTCTTGAAGGATAAGAGGATTTGCTTAAAGAAAAAGGTTTCTCCGAAGTCGGATAAAACGGCTCAAACACAAGCGAATCAACCAGATACAAATTCCCAATGGTTAGAATAACATAATACACAAGAACTAAAACTTAATAGCAATGCGAAATATGTATCTATCCACAACAATATTATCTTGAATGAATCACCCTATCTCTCCTCTTCGAATAAGGATTGAAGAAATTACGCGTTTGCAACCGCGGGGACAATCTCTCTCTCCAACAAACAATGCGAAAGACAACTCAATTCATACAATGTCTAACAATTATAAATGAAAATGCGGAAGCACGAAGATCACTAAGGACTTTTCCGGTTGTAGCTTGGTTAGGTTTACAAACAAGGGTCATTTCTAAGGCCATTGAAATCGAAATTGCCGATGCAAAAGAGACATTCACTGTACACTATTCACACATCTCAACTTCGTTCCCTTTGTTTCTCATTTGAAACCTTCACAACTCTTATTTCACAACTCAATTTTTGTTTTTCACTATTTTTCTTCCAAGCAAGCATTCATTTTCATTTTCTCTATTTTTTTCTTTTCTTTTCACATCGTATTCACAAAACAGATGTTTCTCTTTTCTAATTTTTTTTTAATTTTTTTTTTCAATGCTTGCTCGGTTTTTCAAGAGTTATGGCACTTACCGATTCTCTTTTTCGTTCTCCCCAACTTATTTCTTACTCACCCTAATTGAATGCTCTTGACTTTTTACGGCAAAAGAACAATTATCAAAATTTTCCGGGTTTCAAGAAAAAAGATCTTTGACATCTCGCTTTATTTCAAGCTGAGATTCAACTGTTTAAGCTCAAAGGGGTTAACGAATACTCTCTCTGCTCACAGGTAAGTTGTATTTGGAACTGGTTGTGCTCATAAGAAAACAAGCGCCTTGATCATTTCTAATTGCTTCCACATATTCACAATAATAAAAGACAAAGCATGAATCAAATGAATCAACAAAGTTTATTAGAATCCAGCATTTAAGTGTACAATGGAGGTTTCCTCACAATTTGTGGTTCTAAGTCCTAGATGAAACATTCATTCAATTATGTTGCAAAAAGTACAATATTCAATTACAAAAAAGAGTAAAGGTCTTAATACATTCTAAAATTCTAGCCGGAGGTAACCATGTACCTTAGCATTATTCACTTGTTTATTTTTATCATTGCCATCCAAGCTCGGATGCATCTTCATTGGATACTTTTTTTGAGGAGCAACCAATCTAGAAGGTTTGACACTCAACCAACCAAAAATTTATTAAAACAAAAGAAATTTAAACCAAAAGAAATTAAAACATAAAAAATTAACATTACTTCAAAATTTTAAATTGTGCGTGGGGGACAAAACACCCCAAAAGTACATAACCAATAACCAAAATACAACAAATCAGAAAATACAATAAAATAAAACAGACTTAGCCCTCAAAGGACTCAGAACCCTCATCACTACCGGCTTCAGAACCGGTAGCATCATCACTATCATCATCATCGTCATCACCATCCTCAGCATCAGCACCACCAGAAGTATCAGCATTAGAAGCACCGACACCCTTCCCCTCTCCGAACACAGGCCTGTCCACAGGCCAGCTAGCGTGCTGCAGAAACTGCTCACGTGTCATCATTGAATGCTCACCGGAGGGGTCACGCACCTGCAAATGCAACAACTGCATAGAATCGTGCATATCGAGCATGGCGCGCTGAGTTGCCGCCATCCAATCCCAATTATAGTTGCAGACAGTCTGCTGGAAAGGATCGGATCCCTGAGCAAAAGTACCAGGACCGTCAGAAGTCCCGGTAACATCAGCAGCTGAACTACTCTTTAAGTTCTTCGGTTTGTAGTACTTGGCCACATATCTGTCATCAATGGCTGGCGGGATCCTCACTTGACTCCTGGAGGGTAGCTTCACCCTCGCATGTTGGCACAATGCCATGATGAGACACGGGAAAGCAAGGGGACAGTTAACTCGTGCCCCCGACTTTAGCCCGCTCTCAATCACGGACTTCAACTCTAAAGCAATTATCCTTGCCACATCAATCTGAATGTTCGTGAGAATGCAGTGAACCAAGTGTGCCACTGGGATCGGCACGGTTGAAGTGTGAGACTTGAGTTTTATATTTGTCAGAACCAACAAAAGGATAAGTTGAGCCAAGGGAATCATGTCCTCTCTATGGTATCTCATCGGAACCCCATATGGGTTCAGCTCAACTGATTTCCCTTCAAAAAGCAGGGTAGCAGAAATTGAATCGGTATCCCGGTGAAGCCTCAAATCCCTATGGTAAGTGTCCCTCTCATTGGCTCCCAGATGGAGCGGTTCACCCAGTACACGGTTAATTGTGTCCCGATCGAAAGCAACAGTACGGCCGGAGACTCTAGTCGTCCATGTGAATGGCTCGTCATCGTTAGGCAGTGTGTTCGCGTAGAACTCACGCACTGTTTCGATGTCATAGTGTTCAAGCGGAGCAATCAACCGGTCCCACTTTTTGCTATGAATCAACCCGACAAATGTACGGTAGGTGCCTTCGGGGTTGATTATAAATCTCTTCTCCGGCAAAATCTTTCTCTTCTCCAAAGCCACATATCTAGCCGCTTGCTTTGCCCCGACAAATTTGTCGGTGTCGAACTGTATGGGCACGGTACGGGAAGTGCTCCCGACCTTTCTTTTTTTCGAAATGCTGGACTTGGATGCCATCTACAAAGACATAGAGAGAAAACAACACAAACACAAAACAGATTAGAAAGCAAAACAGAAAATCCAACTACTGTCATAGTCGCTGCTGCTTCGCCTAGCGAAGTGGCAGCGAATGCTCGCCACTGATTCGCCTAGCGAGATGCTAGCGAATCTTACGGGTTTTGGGTTCTGCAATGTTTAACAACCAAATTCCAGAAAATCCTAAGTCTCATGGTATCCCTTTCAGAAACAAAATGATTTATCATGCAAAGGATTGTTCTAAGATACATGCAAATCTAAACCCACATGCAAAACCTATTGATACCCACTCTACCAAATTCACCCTAAATGTCACATACTTCAGAATTTTCAAGCAATTGGAAACATAAAGTAATGAAGAAAGGGCAAACCTGATTTGAGATCTATTGAATTTGAAATGCACAGGAGGTTAGGATTTGCAAAGCAATGCTAGGGTTTGTGTGAGATGAAATGTGAGAGAGTGTTTGTGAGTTCTTGTTCAGACTACAATACTAAAAAGAAAAATGGTATTTGGGCCCAAAAGAGTGGCCTGCTGAAAATTAAATGGGTTCTGCCACGCAGCGCTCGCTACTGCTTCGCCTAGCGAGCAGCTAGCGAATCAGCTCGCTACTGCCTTCGCCTAGCGAGCAGCTAGCGAGCATAACAACATTTTGATTTTTCAAAACAGCATTCCAAGCACATATCAGCAAGGTTTATCAATTGGAACCCCAATACCACACAACAGAAAGCTTTTAAATACTTACAATGTTGGGGTGCCTCCCAACGAGCGCTTGTTTAACGTCGGATAAGCTCGACGGTTCGATGCTCACAGAGGAGCATCCAAGGAAATAGCACAGTTCTCGCGATCCACATGACCGCCGAGATAAACCTTCAAACGTTGGCCATTTACCGTCCAACTCTCCTTCTTGTCCATATCCTCAATGACAATAGCTCCATATTCCTTGACTTCTTTCACCCGAAATGGCCCGGACCATTTTGATTTCAATTTTCCAGGGAATAGCTTCAACCTGGAATTGAACAATAGGACCAACTGTCCGGGCACAAATTCCTTCTTTCGAAGCTTTTTGTCATGATATTTTTTTACCTTTTCTTTATACAACCAACTCGAGTGATATGCGGCATTGCGCATCTCTTCCAACTCAAGCAGTTGCACTTTCCTTTTCTCACCGGCCAAATCCTTATCAAAATTTAAAAATTTCAGAGCCCACAAGGCTTTGTGCTCCAATTCAACCGGCAAATGGCAAGTTTTACCAAACACCAATTGAAAAGGAGTTAGCCCAATTGGAGCTTTGAAAGTGGTACGGTATGCCCATAACGCTTCATCCAATTTTTGTGACCACTCTTTTTTCGAATTTGACACAGTTTTCTCAAGAATTCTCTTAATCTCACGATTAGAGACTTCGGCTTGACCATTAGCCTGTGGGTGATACGGAGTTGCCACTCTGTGTGATACACCGTAATGTTTTAAAATGCTTTCTAACGGTGCATTACAAAAGTGTGACCCTCCGTCACTAATCAACACTCGGGGGGTTCCGAAACGGGAAAATATGTTTTTCTTCAAATAATTTATTACCGTTTTCGCATCCGCCCGAGGTGAGGCAATCGCCTCAACCCACTTAGAAACGTAATCAACTGCCACAAGCATATACTCGTTACCATAAGAGGGTGGGAATGGTCCTACAAAATCGATGCCCCAACAATCAAATACTTCAACCTCTTGGATGTTTTGGAGAGGCATCTCGTCTCTCTTACCAATCCCACCGCTTCTCTGGCAACTATCACAACTTTGCGCATGGGCATGTGCGTCTTTGAAAATAGTGGGCCAATAAAATCCTGTTTGAAGGACTTTAGTGGCCGTTCTTACCCCATTATAGTGTCCGCCGTAAGGAGAGTTGTGACAATGCCAAAGGATGCTCTGCGCCTCATCGCCGGTAACACATCTCCTTAAAATCTCAAAAGCTTGCAAACATTCATCAGTTAAAAGAAATACCTGATCCTTAGCTAGCAAGTTACTCAAAGGCTTAGCTACCTTTGAGAAGTCTTTGATAAAGCGTCGGTAGAAACCGACATGCCCCAGAAAGCTTCGGATTCCCTTCACATTCACCGGAGGAGGTAACTTTTCAATCACTTCAACCTTAGCACGATCAACTTCAAGCCCTCTTGAAGAGACTTTATGGCCAAGCACTATCCCATCGGTCACCATGAAGTGGCACTTCTCCCAATTAAGCACAAGATTGGTCTTCACACATCTTTCAAGAACCGTTTCCAAGTTTGCCAAGCATAGACTAAAGGAACCACCAAATACTGAGAAGTCATCCATAAAGACTTCCATTGTTTTCTCGATGAGGTCGGAAAAAATAGCTTGCACACATCTTTGGAAAGTCGCCGGTGCATTGCACAACCCAAAGGGCATTTTTCGGTATGCGAAAATTCCAAAAGGACATGTGAAAGCCGTCTTTTCATGATCGGCCGGGTCAACCGCAATTTGGTTATACCCGGAATAACCATCTAAGAAACAATAGTATTATTGCCCCGAGAGTCTTTCTAACATTTGATCCATGAACGGGAGTGGAAAATGATCTTTTCGAGTTACGGTATTCAACCGCCTATAATCAATGCACATTCGCCACCCCGTTGCAACTTTTGTCGGGATCAACTCATCTTTTTCATTTCGAATCACGGTAATGCCACCTTTCTTCGGAACCACGTGCACAGGACTAACCCATGGGCTATCCGAAATCGGGTAGATCATTCCCGCATCCAACAACTTAACAACTTCCTTTCTAACAACTTCCTTCATAGTAGGATTTAAGCGGCGTTGTGGTTGAGCTACCGACTTAAAATCCTCTTCCATTAAGATCTTGTGCATGCAATAGGAAGGACTAATTCCTTTGAGATCGGAAAGAGTCCAACCCATGGCTTCTTGATTTTTTTTCAACACATTGATCAAACGGGCTTCTTCATTCTTTGTTAAAAGATTGCTTATGATAACCGGCTTTGCTTCGGTCTCGTCGAGGAATACATACTTCAAAGTAGAAGGTAACAATTTCAATTCAATCGGCGATTTTTCTTCATTAACCTCCTTCTTCAATACTCCCTCCTCAACTTCCCACGGATGTAACTCTTCTAGACTATCAAGTTCCCTTAGGCAATCATCAAGAGCTTGCTCTTATTCAATTGTGAAAACTTCAAAGGAGTCATCAAGAGATAACTCCATAGGGTCTATCTCATGAATATGTTTAGAAACCTCAATAGTTGCTTCTTCGATCACATCAATGCGAAAGCTATCACTTATATCATTTGAATGCTTCATGGCTTCGAATAAATCGAAAGTAACTTCTTCATTTTGGACCCTTACCTTCATCAAACCGTCGTCAACGTCTATCATCATGCGTGCGGTTTTCATGAACGGTCGGCCAAGAATGAGCGGAGCATCATCATCCTCTTCCATATCAATCACAATGAAATCAACCGGGAAGAAAAATTTGTCAACTTTGTGTTGGTGTAAGCCCTAGAGGCCAATACTTTTGGTACTTGTATCGAATTATTTATTAATAATAAAAGGCATTTTCTTTATTATGGTTGATTAATAAAGTCCCTAGAATAGATAGTCCGTTTAATGTATTAAGTGTGACTTAATCATGAGAACACATTAAACATAAGGGCACTGTTCTTAAAGTATCCGTAGTCGAGCTTTAATATGAAGTGGGATAACATTAAAGCATTAAGACTATTATGTTTGTAGACTGATGATCACATCTCATGGATCATGGATAAAGAGTTATCAAGTCTTAAACATAGGTATGAATATTAGGAGTAATATTTATACCGGATTGACCCGCTATGAGAATACTATATAGAAAGTTATGCAAAGTGTCATAAGTTATTCTCATGGTGATAATAGTGTATACCACTCTTCGACCTGAAACCACTATGGATCCTAGATGTAAAGTCGAGTGCTTTATTGCTGATCCAACATTGTCCGTAACTTGATAACCATAAAGACAGTTGATGGGTACTCCACGAAGCATGCTGAGGGACATGAGTGTCCTAGATGGAATTTGCCAATCCTGCGTAACAGGATAAATGTCTATGGGCCCAATATTGAACTGGACAAGGGTGACACGGTCTATACCTTGTGTTCAATATAGACATAAGGGCAAAGGGGTAATTATACACATAATTATTATCACAGGAGGTTTTGTCAGATCACATGACATTTTTGTGACTTGGGTAGCAGTGATGTGTTGCTAGATACCGCTCACTGTTTATAATGTTAAATGCGTGATTTAATATAATTGCCAACGCCGCGAAAACCTATAGGGTCACACACAAAGGACAGATTGATGAGAGATAGAATAATTAAGGAACATCGTAAGGTACGATGTATTTAAGTAGAATACGAAATATGGTAAGGTACCAAATACTTAAGTGATTTTGGCATTTTATGAGATATGGGCCAAAATGCACTTAAGTGGGCTTTTTGGCTTGAAGCCCACACAAGTGGTTCTATAAATAGAACCCCTTGGGTAGAAGCATTGTCACTCCACAGTAACTCACTGAGACAGACAACACAACTGAAGAGTTGGAATTTCGTATCTCTCTCTCTCACTCAAAGCCTTCATTCATAACAGCTAGCACTGCGATTGAAGGAATCCGTTCGTGTGGACTGAGTAGAGACGTTGTCATCGTTCAACGTTCGTGATCGCCCCGTGGATCTGTATCAAAGGTTTTGATCATTATCAGAGATCTGCACCAAAGGTTTGAATCGCCACAAGAGGTAACGATTCTATCACTGATCATGCCCATTCGTAAGGATCACTAAATGGAGAAATTTTTAAATTCCGCTGCGCCTTGGATGGCAATTCTCCTTCACTTTGACCAATACATCTTGGGCTAACCCATGAGGATGGGTAGTCGACTTATCGGCCAATTGCAAAGTCATCCGGATGGCCTTCATTTCAATGTTGCCAAGCCTCTTCACAATAGACAATGGTATTAGATTAATGCTTGACCCCAAATCAATTAGTCCTTTTCCGACATAGACATCACCAATTTTAACCGGCAAAGTAAATCGTCCCGGATCAACCTCTTTTTTCGGAAGCGTCCGTTGAATGATTGCACTACAACTCGCATCTAGGACAATTGTCTTCGGTTCCGTATACCTCCGCTTTTTAGTAAGTATGTCTTTCATGAATTTTGCAAACTTAGGCATTTTTTCCAATGCTTCGGCAAACGGAATGTTCACTTGCAGTTGTTTGAAAATATCCATGAACCGGGCGTAATGCCGTTCATTCTCCCTTTTAGATGGAGCATGTGGATACGGAAGGTTTTGGATTGGAGTAGCGCTCACTACTTCCTTTCCTTTAGCAACTCTAGAACTTCTCGCTCTTTTCTTTTTCACTTCCTCCACCATCACTTCATCACTCTTATTTTTCTCAATTTCCACACTTTCTTTATTTTCAACTTCACCATTTTTTCATTCTTTTCAACTTCTTCCTCACTCCACTCCCCAACTTCACCATCAATACTATCCTCTATTATTTTCTCCTCATCATTTTTTTCATCCTCTCTTTTTTTACTCTCATCTCTCTTTTCACTCTCACTAATCAACTCTCTTCCACTTCTCGTCGTTATCGCTTTACAATGCTCTTTAGGATTCGTTTGCGTGTTCGCCGAGAAAGATGGTCCGGGTTGTTGTTCCGCTAGTTGCTTAGCAAGTTGACCGACTTGAGTTTCGAGATTTTTGATTGCCGCATCGTTGCTCTTTTGATTAGCCATCGACATTTGCATAAATTGTGTCAATGTCTCTTCCAACTTTGAAGTCACGACCGACGGTTGTTGAGGTTGGTAAGGATTTTGGGGAGGGTTTTGACGGCTAGAAGAACCACCCCCATAACCTTGGTGTCGCATCCGCGAAAAAAACAACCGGCGGGAAAAACAAAACAAACAGAGCCGCCACCGTGCGTTATTTATCCCAAAAGAGGGAAAGGAAACGCTCGAAGTAAACCTGGAAAGGAATTAGTCTTACGAACGGAGACTACAGGGTACGGGAGTCGGTTACGCAAGGGGAAGGTATTAGCACCCCTCACGTCCGTCGTACTCGACGGGATCCACGCTCAAAAAGAATAGGATAAGGTTGCTAAATAACTGCTCAAAGAATGCACACACGCTGAAATACACAGGCGGAAGAAGACGGAGGAAGGTGACTCGGCAGGATGTCGCATCCTGGGCCTACGTAGTTTGTCAGAAACAAACATCAGAGTCGACGTAGTTCAGGGAAATGGGAAACGGGCTCGCTAGGATATCGCATCCTATGCCTACGTATCTCATCTGGAATGAGAATCAGAGCTACCGTAGTTCGGCTAACGCACGCCGAAACAAACACAACACAAAGACGCTGAGACGTCAAAAGAAACTCGCAAATGGAAACAGATTGCAAATGACTGGTCTTACGTCCGACTCCGAACAACAAACACAAACAAGGAAACCGACTGCCAATCGCTGGACTTACGTCAGACTCCAGGCACACAAACACAAACAAGGAAACCGACTGCCAATCGCTGGACTTACGTCAGACTCCAAGCACACAAACACAAACACAGGAAATCGACTGCCAATCGCTGGACTTACGTCAGACTCCACACCCACACACAAGAGGTTAACAAACAGACAAGCTAAAAGGGAGTCTGGAACTCGAGCCCAATAACTGTCAAGCAAACGCACACAAAAAGGAAAAAAGGGTGCCCGGAGAGATCTCACACGATCTCCTGCCTACATACCTCATCTGGTATGAGGATCAGGGCAACGTAGTTCCCCTTAACAGGGGAGAAACTTTCTCCTAACCAGAGACTGGGAAATGACAAACTAGAAGGGAGACTGACTCGAGCCTAATAGTTATCATGCAACCCACAATGGTCCTAGGTTGAGGTTTCTATCTAACTTGCACATGCAGCAAGCTACCCTAAGCAGCACAAGCAAACACATACAAGCATAAAAAGCAAGCACACACACTATATGCAAACAAATGGGCTCATACAAGGTTAGGCTGTGAAACACAAGCCAACTGGAATTGGGTGTAGTTAACTCTTAACCCTAACATTGAGAGTTAGGGTGAAGCAGATGAAATGGGAAGTGAGGGTAAGACCTCACAGCTCTTATCCCTGGCCTGGGAGAGCTTCAGACAAATGAAAGTGTGGGAGTTCAGAAAGTTGGAACTCTTCTCCACATATGACTGACACAACAAAGATCTTGGGTTAATATCCACAATGCATCAACACAAGGTGTGAGCAAAGTGGATGACACGCTGAATAGCAGGAGATGGATTACACATCTCTTTTATCTGCCAATTGCCTCTAAGGAGGTCTTTTCCTGCTTGGCACAAAGATAAACAAACACAAGCATTGCCTCTTAAGGAGGGCTTCAAACAGGTGCCTGCCCACATAACAGGACAGGTCTTCCAGACTACATGAAGTCAGAGAGTTATACCTCAGTGGTTAAGCAACCAAGCAAAGCAAAGTTCAGAGTGAACTTAAAGCAACTAATGTACCTGTGGAAACATCAAACACATCAGTACAAAGTTCAGGCAACCAAACAACAGTCAATCACACAATCAGACAGATAAGGCATTAGGCAACAATGTGCAAGCTATAAGCCAATAGGCACAACACAAATAACTTGACATCAACCTACAAAACAACTCAATATTAGCCAACATCAACCAACTAATCCACTCAAATGAGTGAGCAACTCCATCATGGTAATGTGCTTAACCTGAAATCCACAATCCAAACAGTGAGTCCAAACCACTAGGTCAAAGCCTAGGGTCAAAAGAGGGCCAAACATTCAAAACAGAACATGAAATTTAACATGGATCAACTCCATCCAATCAAGAACACAATCCAAAAGGTCCCATATCAATACCATTAACCAAAAGAATTTCATGAACCAAACATGGAAAGGTATGCAAATTGTGACCACATTGTGACATCAGAAGAAACAAATGCACATTAAATCAAAAATGATTCAAATAATCTTGCAAAATTCATGAGTAAACAGGACATACAACATGATCATCACACAAAAAATTAGAGGCATTGGACATCATTAGGCATGGCAATCACATAGTATAAGTCAAGACAATCACAACAAGCACATGTGTGACACAAATTATCACACCAAACTAGCATAGGCATAAAACAGAAATGGTAATTGGTAAAAACCTCAAACTAAAGCCAAAACAACACTCAACATGTCTAGAAATAGTGTGCAAAAATTCAGGAGCATTGGATAAAGAACAAGCATTTCATGATCAAATGAAGTTCAAGGCAATTTAAAAGCTCAAATGTGACCATCCAGAATGAAAAATCTCAATTAAATCAGAAATGATCCCAAAATTTCCAACAAAAATCATGCTCATTCACAACATCTATAGCATGCATCATACAAAAAATCAAGGCAATTGGATATCATTTGGCATGGCAAACTCATCAATCAAGTTGAACATCACAAGGTGTGACACAAATTGTCACACCTAACTTAACACATTCATAAAATAGCAATGGTAATTGATAAAAATACCAAATCAACACCAAAATGTCAAGCAACATGTCTAGTTTCATCATGCAAAATTTCATGAGCATTGGATTAAAAACCAGCATTTCACAAATGAATAAGCAAGGCAAGGTACAAAGTGCATACATGTTCAAACACTCTAGCACCAAAAAATATCCAGCCAAGCACAATTTTCATTTTAATGATCATAAAAAACTAGACAAAAAATGCAACACAATGTAAAAAACCTAGAAATTTTTGGATCCATATTTAATTATATATGAATTTTGAAAGATGATGAAAAATAAAAAATGATGAGAAGCATGTATATGAATAATGGAGGGAAAAGGAAAATATATGAAGGCATTTGAATAATGGGAACCGGCCGGAATCGAACACAAGCCAAATTCAAATAGTGGCGCGCCAGCAAGTGAAACGCAGTCGTTTCACTAATGCGGTGGCAGCCAATGGCACGCTCAGCACGCATGAGCCAATGAGAACGCTGGCATGACATTTTCATGATCCAATCAGAATGCAGCCCCAACAAACACATGCAGGAACGGTTTTGCGTGGCAAATACAAATCAAAAGCGTTGCCTAATCTCAAACTTCATCTTCTTCATTGCACGCACAACATGAACAGTGAAACATTCAAACACACCAAGAACAAATTTACCAGAATTCTCAATTAAGGACATCAACAGGTAGTATATTCCATGGAGAACACGAATCAATGAACATTTAATCATGAATCAAACACATCAAAGAGAATCGAGCAAATCAAATTTCATGCATGGAACTTTAACCTACCATAACTAACTCAATTTTGCATGGAATTTCATGGTTTAAAGCTCAGAGTAACCAGCATCACAAGATCTACAACTATAACACAAGATTTTTAAGAATTAGAGAGATCGAATTGGAACCTCTTTGGAGAGCAGAACTGGATTTTGTGTTGTCCAAGCCTTGCAATGCTCAAAAACTCCTCTACGATGCTTGTGAAGTTGATTGGATGAAAGCTTGAGGTTCAATTGCTCGTGATTCAACCAGAATTTGGATTCACCATTGTTGAGTTCAAACTTGCATATGCTTCAAACAGGCACGAATTGCTATGGATCTATGTTCAATCTTGCTCAGTGATACTTCAGGATGATGAATCAAGCCAAAGAAATGGATGTTGTTTGAAGAAATTTGAAGAAAATTTGAGAGAAATTTTTTGATGAATTGAGATCTAGATCTGAAATTATGAGATGCTAACTGAAAAACAGTTAGAGATTAGGCTTATATATGTTCTACTAATCATGCCTTAATCAAGTTTAAGCCAATGCAAAGTGTAATTAGTAAGAATGAGGTGTAAATGCAAATTGGGATTTTCACCCTTATGCATGAAAATGCATGTGAACAGTACACGAATTGTGATTCATTTTCACTCAAAATCTGTTTTGGAGCTAAAGGCAATGGCACAATGTTCAAACAATGCACAAATTTTAAATTCCATATTTTCCCTCCAAAAATCAAGTGAATTTCCAAATATTCATGTGATGATAATGCATGTCATGTAATGCAAGATTTGGAAACTAGAGATCAAAATAAGAGCAATGCAAAAAGAGCCATCCAATTTGGAGTTTTGGTTGAGAAGTTATGCCCATTTGAATCTTCAAGTTCACTTTGTCAAGGTTTGATCATATCTCCTTAACCACACATGAGAAATTTATGATCTTGGACTTTTTGGAAATGGGAGAGAAATATCTACAACTTTCATGTTCAACAAAATTTCATTTGAAGCTTTCTTGATGATGTAATCTTGAGTTGAAAACCTTTCCACTTTTGGCAAATTCAAATTATAGGTCACTTTCTATTTTTGGAAAGTTTTGTCCTGACTTTAAATTCTTCAATGTTGATGTTTGAAATGTCAAATGAGACTTGTTTGAACATGAATGAAGTATCTCTAACCACTTCCCACCTCCAAATCCAACAGTTGACTTTGCAGTTGACTTGTAGTTGACAGATGACTTGGTCATGCACTGATGATTCTGAGCCTCAACCACCTGATGAAATGACTCCAACATGAAACCCTAGCTTATACAAGCTCAATAAAATCACATGATGATCTCCATCTCAATAAAGACCTCATCTCCCCGAAAATCCCTGATTGGCATAATGCAACTGATTAGGGTTGACCAGAGGTCAAAACCCTAATCCCAAGGAACCTGATCAGAAATAATGAATCATGATGATGATGATGTACCATCTCAACCAAAATAATACTCAACCTCCTTGAGGAACCAAGAAACCCTAATTGAAGCACAAATCTCAGATGATTAGTGATCAATTCATGAGACCCTCAAGCTTGCATCTCTTAACCTCTCCATCTTCTGAGGAAGACCTAGGAGGATGACTTGCTTATTTCACATGATATGCCATATGCAAATGCCTAATGTCCTAAAAAATGAAATGCAATATGCTAAGCTAGTCCCAAGAGAGGAGGGCAAATTTTGAGGTGTTACAGCTGCCCCTATTCAATCCACTGTGAACCTATCGATATGAATAACCTCGGCTTTCAGATGATCAGGATGAAGAGTGATTGAATACCAAGAACAGACGAACAATTTGCACTCTGATGAGAAATAATTAACAATGCCTGTTAGAATCGGCAAAGAAGTAATCTTAAAAGAAAAACCCGTCTGGTACGGAGAAAGTCGGCCTGAATACCGAACAGAAATTTGACCTGTATACCAAAATAAATGGCAACACAGGGATAACCATGGCCTGAACGCCGCTCATCAGTCTGAATACCGAGCATCGGAATATGAGAGTATTGATATCGGTCTGAATACCGGGAGATTGGCCTGAATGCCCAACAACTGGCCTGAACACCACTCCGGTCTGAATACCGGAAAACTGGCTTGAGTGCCGCAAGCTGCATCGATCTGAACTTCGGAAGCTTCTTCGATCTAAAAATCGGAAACTGGCCTGAATGCCACAAGTACGTCGACCTGAACATCGGAAACTTCTTCGATCTGAAAATCGGAAACTGGTCTGAATACCCACCTCGGTCTGAATACCACTTCGGTCTGAATACCGGAAAACTGGCTTGAATACCACTTCGATCTGGACACCGGAAAACTGGCCTGAATACCACTTCGGTCTGGACACCGGAAAACTGGCCTGAATACCACTTTGGTCTGGATACCGCTTCGGTCTGGACACCGGAAAACTTGTCATGCCTGTCAGCATCGGCAGAAATAAGGGATAGTGATAAATGAGGCGGCACGCGTGCCAATGACCCATGCTGGGAATAACAAGCCATACGCCTGCTATCATTTATTCAACCCTAGCAAACGAACAAATCGCGCTCGGCTGGGGATTATTCTCTCTTTATTTTTCCTTTTGGACCCCGAAACTTCTTTGATTATCATTTCCATCTCTGCCCGACAGAAATCCTTCCTCCAATATCGCACTACTGGGGAATACCGTTGATTAAAAAAATCACGATGCCAAACTCCTCAGAGTAACATCTTCACCCTCGGGCGAAACCACCTCTCAAACGGTGACCACGGCTTGAGACTAGCTTATGCTTGCAATGTTGATGCATGATGATTTTTTTTAGCGTAATGTTCCATAATCATGGAAATGCTACGCAATTATCTATGCAATATGCTATGTTTATCTACATGATGAATGCGTAAAAGGTATCCCCCTCAAGGGACTCTTCTGGGGAACTCGAGACACTCTGCTGAGGAACTCGACAATATTCAAATTTCCACCCGGCTGGGGAATAACGCTGCTGCTGGGGGGAAGGACCACCCTTACCAGGGATGACTTCTACTGAACCCGATCCGCTCGGGGACCTCGCTGGGGAAGAAACCACCAACGCACTCTGCGGGGAAAACGACAATCTTCGACTTGCTGGGGATATAACAATCCCGACTCTGCTTGGGGAAACAACTACCAATAGACACCTCCGCTGGGGAAATAGCAACCTTCAGGCCTGGCTGCTGAGGAAACACCGATCTCAAACCTGCTGGGGAGATAACCATCCCGACCCTGCTAGGGAAGACACAGACCTTGAATCTGCTGGGGAGGTAACAATCCCGACTCTGCTTTGGGAGACAAGGAAAGTATGGTAAAGAACACCCGTCGACTCGTCGAACCCTGGTATTCCATATCTAAACCCATCGTCAGCTTTCCACTTTTGAGCGCTCCCAGACTCGTCTGGACTTTTCTGATTCATCACCTTGTATTCCCGACTCCTTCGTACTCCACGGAGATCGAACTCTCTGGATTCATACAAACTTTCCAGTCCTCAGACTTTGAAGAGTCTTCTTGGTTAATATCCAGGATCGTCGTACGTCTCTCGCCGTCTTTCCACCATTCCTCAATCTCGTATCCCTGATTGGACTCCACGGGGATCTTTTTATCAAAAGCTTCACATCACAACCTGCAAGTGAATGAAGACATCTAACAACACCTGCAAAAGAGATCGTTAGATAAAAGCGTGCCCCAGGTGTGCCAACATTTCAACACCTAGGTCACTCAACCTTCCAAATAAGATTTCAAGTTTTCAATCTTATAAACATGCATTGGAAGGGACCTGTATGTCTTAAAATGCAAAGATTCTTTATCACAAACAATTAGATGTTTTTGCAATCAAAGCGGTAATGAAAAACAAAAACAAAATTATTTGACTGAATATGCATTTTATTGATTGAAAAGGTGTGGGCTCATGAATGAGCAATACAAAGGAAGCAATTCCTGAAAAGAGGTAATTGCGCACAAAAGGAAAAATCTATCCTAATGGCAATATGAAACCGTGATCTCATCGAGTTCCAACTCGGTTACACCCCATATGTCCTCAGACTTTCCGTACTTTCTGCCTTCTGAACAAGACGCTTCAAACCGATCCCTGTCGGGGATTATCCATGTCATATCCAAAGTAAACGATCATGCTAGACGCAGTTGTTCATTTCAATCCCTCTTTTGCCTGGACCGTCCCTTCGGGTTTTCAGTCCACCGGGATACCCTTTTTTGCCCAAGTCGCCTTTTCAGGTTTTCGACTTGCCGGGTGTACATTTTTCTTTTTATCCCTAATTTTTTTGCCCGAACCTTTTTCTCTTTTTTTTCTCGGTTCGCCGGGATGCCCATTTTTGCCTGGACTATTTTATTCTTTTCGTCCAGCGGGTCTCTTATACGAAGTATTTTTTAACTGCGTCCGCATTCATAGGGGATGGAAAATCCTCGCCATCCATGGTCGTTAACAACAAGGCCCCACCAGAGAAAACCTTCTTGACCACGAATGGACCTTCATAATTGGGTGTCCATTTGCCCCTTCGATCGTTTTGAGGAGGAAGGATCCTTTTCAGCACTAGATCTCCCACATGATACACACGAGGTCGCACCTTTCGGTCAAAAGCACGCTTCATCCGCTGCTGGTACAACTGCCCATGACAAATGGCCGCCAACCTCTTTTCCTCAATCAGGCTCAACTCTTCATACCGGGTCCTTACCCATTCAGCCTCTTGCAATTTCACGTCCATCAGGACTCTCAAAGAGGGAATTTGAACCTCAACCGGTAGCACCGCTTCCATCCCATACACGAGTGAGAAAGGCGTTGCCGCAGTAGACGTACGCACCGAAGTTCGATACCCATGCAATGCAAATGGCAACATCTCATGCCAATCTTTATAGGTCATGACCATCTTTTGCACAATCTTCTTTATATTCTTATTGGCTGCCTCAACCGCCCCATTCATCTTTGGACGATAAGGAGAAGAATTGTGATGCTCGATCTTGAATTCCCGGCACAGCTCTGCCATCATCTTGTTATTCAAATTAGAACCATTATCAGTAATGATTCTTTCGGGAACCCCATATCTGCAAATGATGTCTCTTTTCAGGAACCTGGCAACGACCTGCTTCGTCACGTTCGTATAAGAGGCTGCTTCCACCCACTTGGTGAAGTAATCAATAGCCACTAATATGAACCGGTGCCCATTCGAAGCCGTAGGCTCAATCTTCCCAATCATATCGATGCCCCACATAGCAAACGGCCACGGAGACGACATCAAACTCAACGGATTTGGAGGCACGTGCACCTTGTCAGCATAAATCTGGCATTTATGACACTTTCTGCACGAAATTGAAACATTGGGCCTCCATGGTCATCCAATAATAACCAGCCCTCAGCAGCTTCTTCACCATTGCATTTCCACTGGCATGGGTACCAAACGACCCCTCATGTACTTCTTTCATCAATTGGCTTGCTTCTTTATCATCAACACATCTGAGCAAAACCCAATCGAAATTCCGCTTGTACAAAACCCCATCTTTATTCAAGTAGAACACCATGGCCAACCTCCGCAGAGTCTTTCGGTCCTTCTTAGATGCTCCCTCAGGATACTCTTGGGTTTCCAAATAGCACTTGATATCGTAATACCACGGCTTCTCATCGTCAGGCGCTGTGTCAACAGCAAACACATAAGCCGGTCTATCCAGACGTCCCACCTCAACACTGGGGAACTGATTCCACCACTGCACCTTAATCAAGGCGGCCAGAGTAGCCAAAGCATCCGCTAAAGGGTTCTCTTCTCTAGGCACATGATGTAATTCCACCTTGGTGAAGAATGTCAATAATCTCCTCGTATAATCCCGGTATGGAATTAAATGAGACTGATGCGTATACCATTTTCCGTTAACCTGATTCACAACCAAAGCCGAATCTGCATATATAACAAGGTTCTTGATCCTCAAATCAATCACCTCTTCAATACTCAAGATACAAGCTTCGTATTCAGCCACGTTGTTGGTGCACTCAAATGTCAGCCGGGCAGCAAAAGGAATATGGGATCCTTTCGGCGTAACCAAAACAACACCAACTCCGCTACCATTCACGTTAACGGCCCCATCAAACATCAGAATCCATTCGGATTCAGGGTCAGGCCCCTCCTCCGGGATCGGTTCCTCGCAATCTTTCGATCTGAGAAACATGATGTCCTCATCAGGGAATTCAAACTTCATCGGTTGATAATCCTCAATGGGTTGCTGGGCGAGGTAATCAGACAATACACTCCCCTTGATTGCTTTCTGAGAGGTATACTGTATATCATACTCAGTCAAAATCATTTGCCATCTCGCAACCCGTCCGGTCAATGCTGGCTTCTCAAAAATATACTTGATTGGATCCATCTTGGAAATCAATAAAGTGGTATGAACCAGCATATACTGCCTCAGTCGGCGAGCAGCCCAGACCAAAGCACAGCAAGTTTTCTCGAGCAGTGAATATCTCGTTTCACAGTCGGTAAACTTTTTGCTAAGGTAGTATATGGCATGCTCTTTTCGACCAGACTCGTCATGCTTCCCCAATACACACCCCATAGACCCCTCGAGGACTGTCAAGTACAGAATTAACGGTCGTCCCTCCACAGGAGGCATCAGAATCGGAGGCTCCTGCAAATACTCTTTTAGCTTTTCAAATGCCGCTTGGCAATCATTATTCCACCTGACCGTTTGATCTTTTCTCAATAATTTGAATATTGGTTCACACGTGGCTGTTAGATGAGATATGAACCGTGAAATGTAGTTCAATCTACCTAAGAAACCACAAACCTCTTTCTCTGTTCTCGGCTCAGGAATTTCTTGTATTGCTTTTACTTTAGCAGGATCAACCTCGATTCCTCTTTCACTCACAATGAATCCCAGCAATTTACCGGACCGCACCCCGAAAGTGGACTTATTCGGATTCAACCTCAGTCTGAACTGTCTCAGCCGGTCAAACAACTTGGCCAGATCTACCAAATGCCCCTCCTCTGTCTGGGACTTTGCTATCATGTCATCAACATAGCATTCGATTTCATGATGAATCATATCATGAAACAAAGTCATCATGGCTCTCTGATAAGTAGCACCGGCGTTCTTGAGACCAAACGGCATCACCTTATAACAAAAAGTGCCCCACGGGGTAATGAACGTTGTTTTCTCCATATCATCTGGCGACATTTTGATTTGATTATAGCCAGAAAAGCCATCCATGAAGGAAAACACCGAGAATTGAGTTGTATTATCTACCAACACATCAATGTGAGGTAATGGGAAATCATCCTTCGGGCTAGCTCTGTTCAAATCCCGGTAGTCCACACACATTCTCACCTTCCCATCCTTCTTCGGGACCGGCACAATATTTGCGACCCAAGGTGGATAATTAGTGACAACTAGGAAACCAGCATCCCACTGCTTCTGAACCTCCTCTTTAATTTTCATTGCCATCTCAGGTCGAGTTCTGCGCAACTTCTACTTCACGGGAGGACAATCTGCTCTCAACGGTAGCTTGTGCACAACGATATCGGTATCCAACCCTGGCATATCTTGATACGAACAGGCAAAGATGTCGACATACTCTTTCAACAATGCTACCATTCTGCTCTTGACATTTTCCTCCAAAGTGGCCCCGATTTTCACCTCTTTTCTGACCTCGTCAGTACCCAGATTCACAACCTCAACTGGCTCCTCGTGCGGCTGAATCACCTTCTCCTCTTGTTTCAACAACCTGGCTAATTCCTCCGGCAGTTCACAATCTTCTTCGCCTTCTTCTTCGGTATGATAGATCGGATTGTCGAAGTCATATGAGGGTGTAACAGGATTGTTATCAACGAGATCAGGCGAATGATCGCATCTGCATGAATGTTGATTCATGCATTGCTTTAGAACCAGAGCGAGACAATTTAAAAAGGAAAATGAAAACATTGCCATTTTTATTTTTGTTTTTTAAACTACAAAAATAAGTGAAAAACAGGGAACACCGCTTTTAATGAAAAACATCCTTTTATTTATGATGCAAATATTGCAAAATGAAACATGAGGTGGCCCTTACAATGAACCATTACGTTTCGGGCAAAACGTATGGTTTCCATGCAGATAAAATTGAAAACAGAAAATATTACTCTTCAAGTAGAGTGACAGTGATGATCTTTTCGGCCTTCCAGTTCTGGACTTCCATCCCTGGTACACACGGCTTTATCCATCGATCCATCTCGCAGTCACTGTCGGTTTCTTCACCCACCATACAGATGTGATCTGGATCCAGCATTCCAGCACTGGTGAATGTGAACGACGGACGACGTCCTCTACCTCGTCCAAACGAGCCTCGGCCCGGCTGATAACCCACTCCGAATCGGTCTTTCTTGGCGGCGATGTCCATCATCTTCCCCCAACCTGGAGCTTCTCCATTCTTCACCACCTCGGCAGCCTGCTTATATGAAGAAATGGACAGCTTCTCCTCTTCTTTGGCAAAAAGAGCATTCTCCACCTTGACGGTTTCGAATGCTTGACTCGGTGTTTCAACAATTTCACCGTCCATTTCCACGTATTTGAACGATGATAGGTGGCTGACGAAGATGTCTTCTTCCCCACAAACAGTGACGACCTGCCCGTCCCAGATGTACTTCAGTTTCTGGTGCAAAGTCGAAGTCATTGCCCCAGCAGCATGAATCCAGGGTCTACCCAACAAGCAACTGTATGCCGGCTGAATATCCATGACATAGAATACCGACTTGAACACCTCGGGCCCAATCTTCACAGGGAGCTCCACTTCCCCAAACACTGCCCTCTTCGATCCATCAAAAGCTCTCACTACCAGGTCAGTGGGCCTCAAGATCAATCCTTCGCAGTCCAGCTTCGCCAGGGATTTCTTTGGCAACACATTTAAAGAGGAGTCGGTATCAACCAACACGTGCGAGAGCACGACTCCTTTACACTCCATAGCAATGTGTAAAGCCCGATTATGATTCCTCCCATCCATAGTCAGATCCATATCAGTGAAACCCAGCCCATGGCTGGCATTGACATTAGACACCACCGTCTCCAATTGATTGATTGTTATCTCCTGGGGAACATAGGCTCTCTTCAGAATTTTCAGCAAAGCCTCCCTATGCCCCTCGGAGCTCAGCAACAATGACAAGATTGAGATCTTGGATGGGGTCTGCTGCAAATGGTCAACAAGTTTGTACTCTGACTTCTTGATGATCCTCAAGAATTCTTCAGCTTCATCATCAAGCTCTTTCTCCGACCCATCAGGCGCCGGCGTCACCACAGGAGTACCTTCATTTATCACTTGTTTCCCTCTTGCCCTGGCTAAAGCCTCGGCCTTATCTTTCTTTTCTCTCTCTCCATCCCCACTCCTCAAAGCGTCCGGTGCGAACAACCTTCCACTGCGAGTGAAACCACTGGGTCCGACATTATCCACCTTTGAAATGGTGGCTTCACTTGCAGTTTGATCCTCCAACTTCTCCCCATTACAATAGACTTCCCCACCATAATGCCACGGCACGACGTCATATTTGTCATAAGGAATCGGCCCAGGTACCGTGATAGTAACTGGAGCCGCATCTGCCAGCGTTGACAAATCGACCGGGTCGAAATAAATGGTTATGGTGGAGACATCCTCCTTCACCAAATCAACCTTCTCAAATCTGAGGCTTTCCTCATCCATCAGCCTCTGGACAACCTCCCTCAACAATACACACCCATCAGGAGCAATAATGCACACAACACAACAATTATCACAGCCCGGGAAGACCCCATTCTTCAACAACTGGCGCTTGACCTCAGCCAACGGAGTCCTCAACTGATCTATACTCATCAGCCCCACTGTTCTTCCATCCTCTGAAACTACATTCACCCCCATTTGACCATGCGCTGGCATGGGATTAGCATTCACATTTGGAGAAGGTGCAAAGTTGATTGCCTTAGAATCCACCAAGTCCTGGACCACATGCTTAAAAGCTTTGCAATTTTCTACGTTGTGTCCAGGGGCACCAGAGTGGAATTCGCATTTGGCATTCTCATCAAAACTGGGAGGCCTCTGATCAGGTTTCAACGGAGCCAACGTTCTCAGCTGAACCAACCCCAAGTCCTTCAACTTCTTTAACAAGAATGAGTAGGTTACAGGTGGTCTATCAAATTGACGATCATTCATTCGTCCTCGCACCTGATACCCAGCCCTCTGCGGTCTCTGTTGAAATGGCTGCCGTTGTTGTTGCGGTTGTTGTTGTTGTTGTTGTGCAGGCTGATTATCAGCAGGAATGGTTACCGCAGCAGTGTGCTGGTAGTAACGATCCCTACTCTGTCCTCTTTGGGTATACACAACGCTGGTATCACCCTCCTTCTTCCTCTGACCATTTCCAAAGGGCTTCTTCGTTCCAGACAACGAAGCATTATCCTAAATCTTTCCCAGCTTTAACCAACTTTCAATTCTTTCCCCGGCCACCACTATATCAGCAAAGTTAGTAACCGGGCAACCAACCATCCTTTCTGCAAATGTCCCCTGAAGAGTACCCATAAACAGATCTGACATTTCTCGGTCTACCAACGGAGGTTGGACCCGGGCAGCCAGCTCCCTCCACCTCTGGGCATATTCTTTAAACCCCTCATTAGGCTTCTGAGACATACCCTGCAGTTGGGTACGGCTAGGAGCCATATCAGCGTTGAACTGGTACTGTTTAAAGAATGCATCCCCAAGATCTTGCCAGCTTTTAATATCCGAAGATTTCAGCTTGGTGTACCATTCCAGAGACCCTCCAGACAAACTGTCCTGGAAGAAGTACATCCAAAGCTTTTGGTCCATGGTATAAGCAGAAATCTTACGGACGAAGGCCTGGAGATGAGTTTCCGGGCAAGAACTCCCATTGTATTTGTCAAATGCAGGCGCTTTGAACTTTTGTGGGATCACAATCCCCTCGACCAGCCCCATATTTGACATATTAACAAACCCCGGAGTATCATGTCTTTCCAAGGCCCTTATCTTCTCCGCCAGCACCTGAATCTCTTTATTTGGCGGTTGAACACCATATTGGCCAAATTGTTCATTCAACATGGAGAATTGATCTGCTTCTCTGTCTTCCTCTCTATCCTCTTCAGCCCCAAAGAAAGGAGGAAACAGGCTGTCCTTCATATTGTTACCCACCGGACCTGGTCTACCGCTTGTGGCAGCACCAAAACCACCCCCATTGTTGATCACCACGCCAACAATTGTCTTCTTTCCGAGATCTCCTCCATCCCGGGAACCACCAAGGCCATGGTTAGAGACACCTTCTAAATTGACACCACTGTTAGAAGCTGAAACCCGCTCGAGCTTCTCCACTTTATCAGCAAGTGCTTTCTGCCCGACGGCAAACCCTTGCATGACATTGATTAGTTCATTCATCTTTTCCTTCAGCTCGAGAATATCTGTATTGGGTAGATCCATCAGCCTTGGCGTGTTGCGTCTGGTAAAGTATCTGTGCGGACGGGTTGTGTGCAAGGGAATGACTCTACGCGCACGAGCAATGATTCCTGAAACAACCAAGCACGTTAGAAACTGACACCTGCAAAATAGAAGACAAGTTATTATGATTCATGCATGAATGCAATGTCTATCCATATGAGGAACACTCTGTCTTTCGATCCTGGCTTCATCGAGACAGATAATAATTCGGCAGCAATATTCTGATATTCATCGATTGATTTTGACATACCGACCAGAGATATATGATTTAGCAAAAATATCACCCGACCATGTGTGTGCTGTGTGAGTGCATACAGGAAAGCAAATAAAGCTTGAAGATCAATCACTGAATGAAAATAACCATTGTATACCAAAAGTGCACAATAAGAGCGAGAGTCATACATCAAGTCTGATACAAATCAAATACAATTCTCCAGAATCAGAACGAAAATGCAAACAAGTGAATTCCGTCAACAGGCCTGACGGTAATCCAACACAAATAAGAAAGGTCTAGTCTGACGAAGGTCCCACAGAAGGCCCTACATCATCAACCATCCTGGTAAACTTCACGGCAAACCTGAGCTCGGTGTTCTCCTGCTGCAATCTCCCTATCTCCTTCTGGTGAATCTTCATCTGTCTGAAGTAATGATCTCTCTCAGCAATGTAGTGATCTCTCTCGGCAATATAATAATCTCTCTCAGTAATGATCTTCGCGTTTTCTGTTTCCTTAATCTTTAGCTTTGCCTCCCACTCAGTGATAAGGACTCTGACCCTGTCTTCCCTCTGATCCCTCACAAGGATTTGTCTCCTCTTCTCATCTTCAATGACCTTCGAAGCTCTAGCCAACCTCTCCTTGGTGATGTCGTGCTCCCTTGTGGATGACTCTAAAGCTTGGCTGACCTTGCCATAATAAGCGGTGTCTATCTCAAAGCGCTTCACCATAAGAGCGTGCCTCTTATCCTGGTCTTCCATTTTCCCTTTGATTTCCTGATTAGCCATTTGGACTCTAGCAACACTCATCTCCAATTCAGTCTTCTCTGCATGCAGCTGATCTCTCTCCCTCTTCATCTCTAGGAACTCTTCCATACTGACAGAAGAATGTGATTCCTCAATCAACGGATACCAAGGATCAACCACAGGAAATGGTAGACAAGTAAGTTCCACTCTCTTGCTAAGCCAGTCATCAAACGGAGGGAAAGACCTGTTATTAGCTCTACCCCAAGAAAACTTGCCTTTCCTTTGAATGCTGCGCCATGCATTAGACACTTGCCTTAACCGTGACTGGTTGCCCTCAACCGGGAAGTACAAAGTTTCCTGAATCTCACTCTTGAGAGGAGGAACCTCCATAGCGAATCCCATTTGTCTCTTAAGAAGCGTCGGGTTATAATTAATGCAACCCTGAACTCATATAAGAGGCACATTGGGAAAACTCCCGCAACTGCAAATGAAATCTTGTCCAACCCCACTACTGTGAGTCCAAGCTATGTCTTTGGCCCGCAAACCCATCAACTTGGTCGCCCAATTGACAGTATGGTCAAGAAGAACAAAAGCACCCCTGGAAGGCAAATATCCCATAAACCATTTGTATAGTAGCTGAGCACAACATCTGATCAATCCCCCACGCCTCTTCTCGTTCCGATTATGGACCGAGTAGTAAACATCCCCAACCAGGGTAGGAATAGGATTCTTCTGAGCAAACAAACGGATGGCATTAATATCCACAAAGTTCTTCTGGTTAGGGAATAGGACGATTCCATAGATGCCCACAGCAATCAAAGCCCAGACAGCTTTCCAATCACCCAAAACAGCATGCTCCTTGGCCTTAGCCTCTAGGAAACTCAGATGAAAACCAGGCAACCTTCCCTTCTCCTTCAGACCTCCTTTGGTCACCTCTGGACTCAAATAAAGAGCACGGGAGATCCCACTAATATCAGGTTCTTCCTTAGTAGCATAGAAAGGAACCTGATTTCTGATCTGAATGCCCAAGATACCAGCATAGTCCTCCATCAAAGGTCCCAACAGGTAATCCGGGAACACGAAACATCTCAAACCAGAGTCATAGAACTGGAGAAGAGTATGGATGGCGCTCCTATCCCTGTCAGTGAGCCTGAAGACCATCTTCAGAATACCCCCATAAGCCTCACGGAACACCCCCACATGGTCAGGTGTAATCAATGCTATCATCTCCTTCAGCACACTGATCTCTGAATCAAAGAAACTGTACACAACATCATCCTTCAAACCGGGCCTCATATCCAAGCAAATAAGTCTCTCAACCAGGATCTCAATCAAGAGTGTTCCCTGCATATGGATAAACATGAGTTAAATGCGGATAAATGCAAAATGAGAATGATGCTGATGTATGAATGCAATGCACTGTGCCATCCTCCAAGTCATCTGATCATTCACTGCACTGAGTTACGGCCTCTGAACTGATCACAACCATCTGAAGGAATATGTAACCACAAATCCCACTCAGGGTTCCGAAATAAACGGAACTGAAGAATACGTCACCATCATCACCAGAGATCCTCTGAACAGATAACCACAAGACCCTCTGAACCAGCCCAGGGAATCCTGAAATAAACGGATCCCCACTGATAAATACCACGGACAGGACTCCGGCGTCTCAGAAATAAATATCCATAAATCCGACTTATAAACAGAACTCTGATCAATAACTGAACCATTAGTCACCACCAGAACATGCATCTGTAGGAATCAACCCTCCCCTCACAGGTGAATTCTAATCAGGTCATCCTAAGGCGGATAATGGTCTCGACAATCGGGCAAAGATACTCAACGGGTTTGCCCTTTCGGGTGTGCCGTTGCAGCTCTCATAAGATCGTCTAAACCAAAGATCCGGGAAAGAACGGTCACCGAAGTCAATAGCTCAAAAGAGGTAACTAGACCAAAGTGGAATACTCCACAATGGAAGAGCTCTCTCAGATGAACCTCGTCCGGCTTGTGGTATGTCACGTCGCAACAACATGCCCAACCAACATGTGAGGAACGTGAGACCACACTAATCCTAGGTGTATACTCGGGCCTGGGTTTTAGCCCCACTCAGAACACCCACCCCAAATCAGAGGAACCACCTGCACAGAAGACAGCACAATGATAGTATGATGCATGCAAACATTTATGCAAATATATATAACATAATAATCATAAATGCAATAAATAGAGCAACACAAGCAACCAAAACTATCCTAGAGAACGCTAGGAATGACTCGCTTAGGGAAGATGAACCAGCAAGAGGTCAACTTCCTATGTCCCCAGCAGAGTCGCCAGCTGTCGCATCCGCGAAAAAAACAACCGGCGGGAAAAACAAAACAAACAGAGCCGCCACCGTGCGTTATTTATCCCAAAAGAGGGAAAGGAAACGCTCGAAGTAAACCTGGAAAGGAATTGGTCTTACGACCGGAGACTACAGGGTACGGGAGTCGGTTACGCAAGGGGAAGGTATTAGCACCCCTCACATCCGTCGTACTCGACGGGATCCACGCTCAAAAAGAATAGGATAAGGTTGCTAAATAACTGCTCAAAGAATGCACACACGCTGAAATACACAGGCGGAAGAAGACGGAGGAAGGTGACTCGGCAGGATGTCGCATCCTGGGCCTACGTAGTTTGTCAGAAACAAACATCAGAGTCGACGTAGTTCGGGGAAATGGGAAACGGGCTCGCTAGGATATCGCATCCTATTCCTACGTATCTCATCTGGAATGAGAATCAGAGCTACCGTAGTTCGGCTAACGCACGCCGAAACAAACACAACACAAAGACGCTGAGACGTCAAAAGAAACTCGCAAATGGAAACAGACTGCAAATGACTGGTCTTACGTCCGACTCCGAACAACAAACACAAACAAGGAAACCGACTGCCAATCGCTGGACTTACGTCAGACTCCAGGCACACAAACACAAACAAGGAAACCGACTGCCAATCGCTGGACTTACGTCAGACTCCAAGCACACAAACACAAACACAGGAAATCGACTACCAATCGCTGGACTTACGTCAGACTCCACACCCACACACAAGAGGTTAACAAACAGACAAGCTAAAAGGGAGTCTGGAACTCGAGCCCAATAACTGTCAAGCAAACGCACACAAAAAGGAAAAAAGGGTGCCCGGAGAGATCTCACACGATCTCCTGCCTACATACCTCATCTGGTATGAGGATCAGGGCAACGTAGTTCCCCTTAACAGGGGAGAAACTTTCTCCTAACCAGAGACTGGGAAATGACAAACTAGAAGGGAGACTGACTCGAGCCTAATAGTTATCATGCAACCCACAATGGTCCTAGTTTGAGGTTTCTATCTAACTTGCACATGCAGCAAGCTACCCTAAGCAGCACAAGCAAACACATACAAGCACAAAAAGCAAGCACACACACTATATGCAAACAAATGGGCTCATACAAGGTTAGGCTGTGAAACACAAGCCAACTGGAATTGGGTGTAGTTAACTCTTAACCCTAACATTGAGAGTTAGGGTGAAGCAGATGAAATGGGAAGTGAGGGTAAGACCTCACAGCTCTTATCCCTGGCCTGGGAGAGCTTCAGACAAATGAAAGTGTGGGAGTTCAGAAAGTTGGAACTCTTCTCCACATATGACTGACACAACAAAGATCTTGGGTTAATATCCACAATGCATCAACACAAGGTGTGAGCAAAGTGGATGACACGCTGAATAGCAGGAGATGGATTACACATCTCTTTTATCTGCCAATTGCCTCTAAGGAGGTCTTTTCCTGCTTGGCACAAAGATAAACAAACACAAGCATTGCCTCTTAAGGAGGGCTTCAGACAGGTGCCTGCCCACATAACAGGACAGGTCTTCCAGACTACATGAAGTCAGAGAGTTATACCTCAGTGGTTAAGCAACCAAGCAAAGCAAAGTTCAGAGTGAACTTAAAGCAACTAATGTACCTGTGGAAACATCAAACACATCAGTACAAAGTTCAGGCAACCAAACAACAGTCAATCACACAATCAGACAGATAAGGCATTAGGCAACAATGTGCAAGCTATAAGCCAATAGGCACAACACAAATAACTTGACATCAACCTACAAAACAACTCAATATTAGCCAACATCAACCAACTAATCCACTCAAATGAGTGAGCAACTCCATCATGGTAATGTGCTTAACCTGAAATCCACAATCCAAACAGTGAGTCCAAACCACTAGGTCAAAGCCTAGGGTCAAAAGAGGGCCAAACATTCAAAACAGAACATGAAATTTAACATGGATCAACTCCATCCAATCAAGAACACAATCCAAAAGGTCCCATATCAATACCATTAACCAAAAGAATTTCATGAACCAAACATGGCAAGGTATGCAAATTGTGACCACATTGTGACATCAGAAGAAACAAATGCACATTAAATCAAAAATGATTCAAATAATCTTGCAAAATTCATGAGTAAACAGGACATACAACATGATCATCACACAAAAAATTAGAGGCATTGGACATCATTCGGCATGGCAATCACATAGTATAAGTCAAGACAATCACAACAAGCACATGTGTGACACAAATTATCACACCAAACTAGCATAGGCATAAAACAGAAATGGTAATTGGTAAAAACCTCAAACTAAAGCCAAAACAACACTCAACATGTCTAGAAATAGTGTGCAAAAATTCAGGAGCATTGGATAAAGAACAAGCATTTCATGATCAAATGAAGTTCAAGGCAATTTAAAAGCTCAAATGTGACCATCCAGAATGAAAAATCTCAATTAAATCAGAAATGATCCCAAAATTTCCAACAAAAATCATGCTCATTCACAACATCTATAGCATGCATCATACAAAAAATCAAGGCAATTGGATATCATTTGGCATGGCAAACTCATCAATCAAGTTGAACATCACAAGGTGTGACACAAATTGTCACACCTAACTTAACACATTCATAAAATAGCAATGGTAATTGATAAAAATACCAAATCAACACCAAAATGTCAAGCAACATGTCTAGTTTCATCATGCAAAATTTCATGAGCATTGGATTAAAAACCAGCATTTCACAAATGAATAAGCAAGGCAAGGTACAAAGTGCATACATGTTCAAACACTCTAGCACCAAAAAATATCCAGCCAAGCACAATTTTCATTTTAATGATCATAAAAAACTAGACAAAAAATGCAACACAATGTAAAAAACCTAGAAATTTTTGGATCCATATTTAATTATATATGAATTTTGAAAGATGATGAAAAATAAAAAAATGATGAGAAGCATGTATATGAATAATGGAGGGAAAAGGAAAATATATGAAGGCATTTGAATAATGGGAACCGGCCGGAATCGAACACAAGCCAAATTCAAATAGTGGCGCGCCAGCAAGTGAAACGCAGTCGTTTCACTAATGCGGTGGCAGCCAATGGCACGCTCAGCACGCATGAGCCAATGAGAACGCTGGCATGACATTTTCATGATCCAATCAGAATGCAGCCCCAACAAACACATGCAGGAACGGTTTTGCGTGGCAAATACAAATCAAAAGCGTTGCCTAATCTCAAACTTCATCTTCTTCATTGCACGCACAACATGAACAGTGAAACATTCAAACACACCAAGAACAAATTTACCAGAATTCTCAATTAAGGACATCAACAGGTAGTATATTCCATGGAGAACACGAATCAATGAACATTTAATCATGAATCAAACACATCAAAGAGAATCGAGCAAATCAAATTTCATGCATGGAACTTTAACCTACCATAACTAACTCAATTTTGCATGGAATTTCATGGTTTAAAGCTCAGAGTAACCAGCATCACAAGATCTACAACTATAACACAAGATTTTTAAGAATTAGAGAGATCGAATTGGAACCTCTTTGGAGAGCAGAACTGGATTTTGTGTTGTCCAAGCCTTGCAATGCTCAAAAACTCCTCTACGATGCTTGTGAAGTTGATTGGATGAAAGCTTGAGGTTCAATTGCTCGTGATTCAACCAGAATTTGGATTCACCATTGTTGAGTTCAAACTTGCATATGCTTCAAACAGGCACGAATTGCTATGGATCTATGTTCAATCTTGCTCAGTGATACTTCAGGATGATGAATCAAGCCAAAGAAATGGATGTTGTTTGAAGAAATTTGAAGAAAATTTGAGAGAAATTTTTGATGAATTGAGATCTAGATCTGAAATTATGAGATGCTAACTGAAAAACAGTTAGAGATTAGGCTTATATATGTTCTACTAATCATGCCTTAATCAAGTTTAAGCCAATGCAAAGTGTAATTAGTAAGAATGAGGTGTAAATGCAAATTGGGATTTTCACCCTTATGCATGAAAATGCATGTGAACAGTACACGAATTGTGATTCATTTTCACTCAAAATCTGTTTTGGAGCTAAAGGCAATGGCACAATGTTCAAACAATGCACAAATTTTAAATTCCATATTTTCCCTCCAAAAATCAAGTGAATTTCCAAATATTCATGTGATGATAATGCATGTCATGTAATGCAAGATTTGGAAACTAGAGATCAAAATAAGAGCAATGCAAAAAGAGCCATCCAATTTGGAGTTTTGGTTGAGAAGTTATGCCCATTTGAATCTTCAAGTTCACTTTGTCAAGTTTTGATCATATCTCCTTAACCACACATGAGAAATTGATGATCTTGGACTTTTTGGAAATGGGAGAGAAATATCTACAACTTTCATGTTCAACAAAATTTCATTTGAAGCTTTCTTGATGATGTAATCTTGAGTTGAAAACCTTTCCACTTTTGGCAAATTCAAATTATAGGTCACTTTCTATTTTTGGAAAGTTTTGTCCTGACTTTAAATTCTTCAATGTTGATGTTTGAAATGTCAAATGAGACTTGTTTGAACATGAATGAAGTATCTCTAACCACTTCCCACCTCCAAATCCAACAGTTGACTTTGCAGTTGACTTGTAGTTGACAGATGACTTGGTCATGCACTGATGATTCTGAGCCTCAACCACCTGATGAAATGACTCCAACATGAAACCCTAGCTTATACAAGCTCAATAAAATCACATGATGATCTCCATCTCAATAAAGACCTCATCTCCCCGAAAATCCCTGATTGGCATAATGCAACTGATTAGGGTTGACCAGAGGTCAAAACCCTAATCCCAAGGAACCTGATCAGAAATAATGAATCATGATGATGATGATGTACCATCTCAACCAAAATAATACTCAACCTCCTTGAGGAACCAAGAAACCCTAATTGAAGCACAAATCTCAGATGATTAGTGATCAATTCATGAGACCCTCAAGCTTGCATCTCTTAACCTCTCCATCTTCTGAGGAAGACCTAGGAGGATGACTTGCTTATTTCACATGATATGCCATATGCAAATGCCTAATGTCCTAAAAAATGAAATGCAATATGCTAAGCTAGTCCCAAGAGAGGAGGGCAAATTTTGAGGTGTTACAGCTGCCCCTATTCAATCCACTGTGAACCTATCGATATGAATAGCCTCGGCTTTCAGATGATCAGGATGAAGAGTGATTGAATACCAAGAACAGACGAACAATTTGCACTCTGATGAGAAATAATTAACAATGCCTGTTAGAATCGGCAAAGAAGTAATCTTAAAAGAAAAACTCGTCTGGTACGGAGAAAGTCGGCCTGAATACCGAACAGAAATTTGACCTGTATACCAAAATAAATGGCAACACAGGGATAACCATGGCCTGAACGCCGCTCATCAGTCTGAATACCGAGCATCGGAATATGAGAGTATTGATATCGGTCTGAATACCGGGAGATTGGCCTGAATGCCCAACAACTGGCCTGAACACCACTCCGGTCTGAATACCGGAAAACTGGCTTGAGTGCCGCAAGCTGCATCGATCTGAACTTCGGAAGCTTCTTCGATCTAAAAATCGGAAACTGGCCTGAATGCCACAAGTACGTCGACCTGAACATCGGAAACTTCTTCGATCTGAAAATCGGAAACTGGTCTGAATACCCACCTCGGTCTGAATACCACTTCGGTCTGAATACCGGAAAACTGGCTTGAATACCACTTCGATCTGGACACCGGAAAACTGGCCTGAATACCACTTCGGTCTGGACACCGGAAAACTGGCCTGAATACCACTTTGGTCTGGATACCGCTTCGGTCTGGACACCGGAAAACTTGTCATGCCTGTCAGCATCGGCAGAAATAAGGGATAGTGATAAATGAGGCGGCACGCGTGCCAATGACCCATGCTGGGAATAACAAGCCATACGCCTGCTATCATTTATTCAACCCTAGCAAACGAACAAATCGCGCTCGGCTGGGGATTATTCTCTCTTTATTTTTCCTTTTGGACCCCGAAACTTCTTTGATTATCATTTCCATCTCTGCCCGACAGAAATCCTTCCTCCAATATCGCACTACTGGGGAATACCGTTGATTAAAAAAATCACGATGCCAAACTCCTCAGAGTAACATCTTCACCCTCGGGCGAAACCACCTCTCAAACGGTGACCACGGCTTGAGACTAGCTTATGCTTGCAATGCTGATGCATGATGATTTTTTTTAGCATAATGTTCCATAATCATGGAAATGCTACGCAATTATCTATGCAATATGCTATGTTTATCTACATGATGAATGCGTAAAAGGTATCCCCCTCAAGGGACTCTTCTGGGGAACTCGAGACACTCTGCTGAGGAACTCGACAATACTCCAATCTCCACCCGGCTGGGGAATAACGCTGCTGCTGGGGGGAAGGACCACCCTTACCAGGGATGACTTCTACTGAACCCGATCCGCTCGGGGACCTCGCTGGCGAAGAAACCACCAACGCACTCTGCGGGGAAAACGACAATCTTCGACTTGCTGGGGATATAACAATCCCGACTCTGCTTGGGGAAACAACTACCAATAGACACCTCCGCTGGGGAAATAGCAACCTTCAGGCCTGGCTGCTGAGGAAACACCGATCTCAAACCTGCTGGGGAGATAACCATCCCGACCCTGCTAGGGAAGACACAGACCTTGAATCTGCTGGGGAGGTAACAATCCCGACTCTGCTTTGGGAGACAAGGAAAGTATGGTAAAGAACACCCGTCGACTCGTCGAACCCTGGTATTCCATATCTAAACCCATCGTCAGCTTTCCACTTTTGAGCGCTCCCAGACTCGTCTGGACTTTTCTGATTCATCACCTTGTATTCCCGACTCCTCCGTACTCCACGGAGATCGAACTCTCTGGATTCATACAAACTTTCCAGTCCTCAGACTTTGAAGAGTCTTCTTGGTTAATATCCAGGATCGTCGTACGTCTCTCGCCGTCTTTCCACCATTCCTCAATCTCGTGTCCCTGATTGGACTCCACGGGGATCTTTTATCAAAAGCTTCACATCACAACCTGCAAGTGAATGAAGACATCTAACAGCACCTGCAAAAGAGATCGTTAGATAAAAGCGTGCCCCAGGTGTGCCAACATTTCAACACCTAGGTCACTCAACCTTCCGAATAAGATTTCAAGTTTTCAATCTTATAAACATGCATTGGAAGGGACCTGTATGTCTTAAAATGCAAAGATTCTTTATCACAAACAATTAGATGTTTTTGCAATCAAAGCGGTAATGAAAAACAAAAACAAAATTATTTGACTGAATATGCATTTTATTGATTGAAAAGGTGTGGCTCATGAATGAGCAATACAAAGGAAGCAATTCCTGAAAAGAGGTAATTGCGCACAAAAGGAAAAATCTATCCTAATGGCAATGTGAAACCGTGATCTCATCGAGTTCCAACTCGGTTACACCCCATATGTCCTCAGACTTTCCGTACTTTCTGCCTTCTGAACAAGACGCTTCAAACCGATCCCTGTCGGGGATTATCCATGTCATATCCAAAGTAAACGATCATGCTAGACGCAATTGTTCGTTTCAATCCCTCTTTTGCCTGGATCGCCCCTCGGGTTTTCAGTCCACCGGGATACCCTTTTTTGCCCAAGTCGCCTTTTCAGGTTTTCGACTTGCCGGGTGTACATTTTTCTTTTTATCCCTATTTTTTTTGCCCGAACCTTTTTCTCTTTTTTTTCTCGGTTCGCCGGGATGCCCATTTTTGCCTGGACTATTTTATTCTTTTCGTCCAGCGGGTCTCTTATACGAAGTATTTTTTAACTGCGTCCACATTCACAGGGGATGGAAAATCCTCGCAATCCATGGTCGTTAACAACAAGGCCCCACCAGAGAAAACCTTCTTGACCACGAATGGACCTTCATAATTGGGTGTCTATTTGCCCCTTCGATCGTTTTGAGGAGGAAGGATCCTTTTCAGCACTAGATCTCCCACATGATACACACGAGGTTGCAACTTTCGGTCAAAAGCATGCTTCATCCGCTGCTGGTACAACTGCCCATGACAAATGGCCGCCAGCCTCTTTTCCTCAATCAGGCTCAACTCTTCATACCGGGTCCTTACCCATTCAGCCTCTTGCAATTTCACGTCCATCAGGACTCTCAAAGAGGGAATTTGAACCTCAACCGGTAGCACCGCTTCCATCCCATACACGAGTGAGAAAGGCGTTGCCCCAGTAGACGTACGCACCGAAGTTCGATACCCATGCAATGCAAATGGCAACATCTCATGCCAATCTTTATAGGTCACGACCATCTTTTGCACAATCTTCTTTATATTCTTATTGGCTGCCTCAACCGCCCCATTCATCTTTGGACGATAAGGAGAAGAATTGTGATGCTCGATCTTGAATTCCCGGCACAGCTCTGCCATCATCTTGTTATTCAAATTAGAACCATTATCAGTAATGATTCTTTCGGGAACCCCATATCTGCAAATGATGTCTCTTTTCAAGAACCTGGCAACGACCTGCTTCGTCACGTTCGTATAAGAGGCTGCTTCCACCCACTTGGTGAAGTAATCAATAGCCACTAATATGAACCGGTGCCCATTCGAAGCCGTAGGCTCAATCTTCCCAATCATATCGATGCCCCACATAGCAAACGGACACGGAGACGACATCAAACTCAACGGATTTGGAGGCACGTGCACCTTGTCAGCATAAATCTGGCATTTATGACACTTCCGCACGAAATTGAAACATTGGGCCTCCATGGTCATCCAATAATAACCAGCCCTCAGCAGCTTCTTCACCATTGCATTTCCACTGGCATGGGTACCAAACGACCCCTCATGTACTTCTTTCATCAATTGGTTTGCTTCTTTATCATCAACACATCTGAGCAAAACCCAATCGAAATTCCGCTTGTACAAAACCCCATCTTTATTCAAGTAGAACACCATGGCCAACCTCCGCAGAGTCTTTCGGTCCTTCTTAGATGCTCCCTCAGGATACTCTTGGGTTTCCAAATAGCGCTTGATATCGTAATACCACGGCTTCTCATCGTCAGGCGCTGTGTCAACAGCAAACACATAAGCCGGTCTATCCAGACGTCCCACCTCAACACTGGGGAACTGATTCCACCACTGCACCTTAATCAAGGCGGCCAGAGTAGCCAAAGCATCCGCTAAAGGGTTCTCTTCTCTAGGCACATGATGTAATTCCACCTTGGTGAAGAATGTCAATAATCTCCTCGTATAATCCCGGTATGGAATTAAATGAGACTGATGCGTATACCATTTTCCGTTAACCTGATTCACAACCAAAGCCGAATCTCCATATATAACAAGGTTCTTGATCCTCAAATCAATCGCCTCTTCAATACCCAAGATACAAGCTTCGTATTCAGCCACGTTGTTGGTGCACTCAAATGTCAGCCGGGCAGCAAAAGGAATATGGCATCCTTTCGGCGTAACCAAAACAGCACCAACTCCGCTACCATTCACGTTAACGGCCCCATCAAACATCAGAATCCATTCGGATTCAGGGTCAGGCCCCTCCTCCGGGATCGGTTCCTCGCAATCTTTCGATCTGAGAAACATGATGTCCTCATCAGGGAATTCAAACTTCATCGGTTGATAATCCTCAATGGGTTGCTGGGCGAGGTAATCAGACAATACACTCTCCTTGATTGCTTTCTGAGAGGTATACTGTATATCATACTCATTCAAAATCATTTGCCATCTCGCAACCCGTCCGGTCAATGCTGGCTTCTCAAAAATATACTTGATTGGATCCATCTTGGAAATCAATAAAGTGGTATGAACCAGCATATACTGCCTCAGTCGGCGAGCAGCCCAGACCAAAGCACAACAAGTTTTCTCGAGCAGTGAATATCTCGTTTCACAGTCGGTAAACTTTTTGCTAAGGTAGTATATGGCATGCTCTTTTCGACCAGACTCGTCATGCTGCCCCAATACACACCCCATAGACCCCTCGAGGACTGTCAAGTACAGAATTAACGGTCGTCCCTCCACAGGAGGCATCAGAATCGGAGGCTCCTGCAAATACTCTTTTATCTTTTCAAATGCCGCTTGGCAATCATTATTCCACCTGACCGTTTGATCTTTTCTCAATAATTTGAATATTGGTTCACACGTGGCTGTTAGATGAGATATGAACCGTGAAATGTAGTTCAATCTAGCTAAGAAACCACGAACCTCTTTCTCTGTTCTCGGCTCAGGCATTTCTTGTATTGCTTTTACTTTAGCAGGATCAACCTCGATTCCTCTTTCACTCACAATGAATCCCAGCAATTTACCGGACCGCACCCCGAAAGTGCACTTATTCGGATTCAACCTCAGTCTGAACTGTCTCAGCCGGTCAAACAACTTGGCCAGATCTACCAAATGCCCCTCGACTGTCTGGGACTTTGCTATCATGTCATCAACATAGCATTCGATTTCATGATGAATCATATCATGAAACAAAGTCACCATGGCTCTCTGATAAGTAGCACCGGCGTTCTTGAGACCAAACAGCATCACCTTATAACAAAAAGTGCCCCACGGGGTAATGAACGTTGTTTTCTCCATATCATCTGGCGACATTTTGATTTGATTATAGCCAGAAAAGCCATCCATGAAGGAAAACACCGAGAATTGAGTTGTATTATCTACCAACACATCAATGTGAGGTAATGGGAAATCATCCTTCGAGCTAGCTCTGTTCAAATCCCGGTAGTCCACACACATTCTCACCTTCCCATCCTTCTTCGGGACCGGCACAATATTTGCGACCCAAGGTGGATAATTAGTGACAGCTAGGAAACCAGCATCCCACTGCTTCTGAACCTCCTCTTTAATTTTCATTGCCATCTCAGGTCGAGTTCTGCGCAACTTCTGCTTCACGGGAGGACAATCTGCTCTCAACGGTAGCTTGTGCACAACGATATCGGTATCCAACCCTGGCATATCTTGATACGACCATGCAAAGATGTCGACATACTCTTTCAACAATGCTACCATTCTGCTCTTGACATTTTCCTCCAAAGCGGCCCCGATTTTCACCTCTTTTCTGACCTCGTCAGTACCCAGATTCACAACCTCAACTGGCTCCTCGTGCGGCTGAATCACCTTCTCCTCTTGTTTCAACAACCTGGCTAATTCCTCCGGATTGTTATCTTCGGCATGAATGTTGATTGTAAATTTAAGTGTCGGGTTTTTGTTATCGTCTCCACAGGGATTGTGAGATATCGCCGCCGTTCGACAGTTGTTTTAATTCTTAACTCGTAGTAACAAGGGGGTTTTGGTTTTAGTCACGGTAGCTTGCATAAAAGTGTAAGAAAATGCGGTAAAAGTTTTGGTTTTTCTATTTGAGAAATATTGTCAAAGTTAGGGTTCGACGATCACTTTGCATGTATATGTTCGATCAACAAAACTCATAAACTCCTTTAGATGATAAACTATTTCACAAAGTCCTCCCAATGTGTTTATCTCTAACACACATTGTGAGTTTTCCCATTTTGATCCATTGTTTATCTCTAACACAATCTATCAAAATGACAACTTTTTGGTTCAACCTTATGGTGAACAAAATCATTCATTACTATCTCTAGCTAACAAACAAGATTGGATGAAAACCTAGGTAAAGAGTTGGTAAACATCTCTCGATCATAAACCAACACAAAGATTTATCAATAAAACAAAGTTTTCACCATATATTCATCATTAAAGAGTTTACAAATGAAGATCATCCCATTTACACACAAAGCTAATGATCCTCTACATCTAACCTTGACAAAATGAAGAACTTAGCCACTCATTTTCATGGTGGCTTGTACAACAAGTCTCGGTTGAAGGTTGATCAACATCCAAGTCGAAGAATCGAGATTGGATGGGAATCCACCTTCTTTTTGTGGAATATTGTTAAGAGATGAAGAAAAGTGAAGAAAATGTGTTTCTAGGTTACAAAATATCTCTAGAGCAATGCTGGAAAATATCTAAGAAATGCTAAGTATCAAAAGTACAAAGTATGGCTTCCAAAAAGTAGCCCCTACTACTTATAGTGTTGTTGTCTGAGCTGTCATGCTCGCTAGGCGAGCCCCAAAATAGGCACCAGAGGCACTTGCGCCCAGAGGAATATCCTTGGCTAGATTTCCTGTGTTCGCTAGGCGAAGAAACCTTCGCTAGGCGAAGCCCACGCTTCCACCCTCGCTCCAGCGAGTTTAGGTGGTTTTGCTACTGGAATTGCTCGCTGGAAGCTCGCTAGGTGCTCGCCTAGCGAGTAAGTGCTGGCTGTGCTTTTGACCAAGTCTGGGCGTGTTCGCTACCACCTTCGCTGGCTGCTCGCCTAGCGAGTATGCTGACTTTTGCTACTGTAAAATACTGGGAATGCTCGCTAGCAGCTCGCTGGGTGCTCGCCTAGCGAGCACTTCGCTACAGCACTCGCCTAGCGAGCATGCTGATGAATGCATTCTTTTCTTGGTCCCTTTGCCAACTTTCTTGTGCCTTCATTTTCTATTATTTCATGCCTAATTCCTGCACAATAACGCACAAATTAAAGGTACCAAGATCGTTTAACATTGTATTGCAATTCATCTAAAGCAAAGGCGGTTTCGAACACTTTAGCAATAAAAAGGAGTGAAAGATGCCCACATTTGATAGCTCAAATAAGCACTTTTGGGCATCTAACAATATCCAAGTCAAATTTCAAAGGTTTTGATAAGTCAAAGTTAAAAAATTTCACTTGTCATAAAACCGGTCAAGAAGGATTGTCCTGCCAGGGGATCAAGGCTGATTATGTTCATACTGCAGTTTCCTCAAATGAGGATGGTTATGAGAGTGTTGGTACACTAGTGATGACAATTTTGGAGAGAGAGAAAAGTTATGTCATGGACTTATGATGCTCTAATCAAATGTGCTCAAGGATATAATACTTTAAGCCTGTGGAGCTGAAAGAAGGTGGGTTCGTCCAACTCGGTGACAATAAGGCTAGTAAAGTTTATGGTATTGGTACGATCATACTTAAAATTTTCGACGACTACAAAAATTGTTGTCCATAAAAATATTTGATTATATAGGATATTGCACTAGAATTGAATGTAGGATGTTGAAAATTGTGTATGGTGCATTGATTATGGCTAAATGGTCTAAAATATGCGAGTTTCATATTTTAGACAATTTCACTATTATTAGTCATCCACCATTAGCTAGTCAAGACTTTCATGACAAAATCAAGTTATGGTATTTGCCATTAGCGCATGTCCAAGAAAGAGATTTGTTTGGTCTAGCAAAGTAAAGTTTGTTAGGAAGTGAGAAATTGAATAAACTAGAATTTTGTGATAATTTCATACTAGACAAACAACATAGGGTAGAGTTTGGGAGTGACATGAATAATTCTAGTCGATCGTTTGAGTATGCTCACTCAGATCTTTGAGGTCCGAAAAGGGTGACAAATTATGGGGGTGATTTCTATTTCCTCACAGTTATTGATGATTTTCTAGAAAAACATTGATTTATATATTAAAAAATAAAAGCAACACTTTTCAAAAGTTCAAGGAATGACATACTTTTATAGGAAATGAGTTGGGAAATAAATTGAATGTGTTGATAGTTGATAATGCCAATAGTTAGTTTCAGAGTCCTCTAATAAGTTTTACACGAAAAAACTATGAAGAGGCATAAAGTTGTTTCTAGCACACTTCAATAAAATGGTCTAATTGAATGCTTGAATAAAACTAATTTTGATAAGGTAATGTGCATATTGTTGGGAGATAGTTACTAGAGAGTTTATGAGGTAAAATTGTTTCTACATAAGCTTACATCGTCAAAATATGTACATCCACAAGAATAGACTTCAAGACACTTATGAAGGTTTGAACTAGGAAATTGGTAGCCTACTCAAATTTGAAGATTTTTGGAGCTTTGGATTTTGATCACATCAAGCAATATAAGCTTGATGTCAAAGTTGTGTGGTGTGTCTTGGTTTTTTATTTTGAAAGTGTGAAAGGTTATAATTTGTGGAAGATAGATTCTAGAGAATCAAAGTTTATCATAAGCATAGATTTTAATTTGATGAGATTCATATAGGGATGAAGTGAAAATATCTAGAAGTGAAAGAATCATAAACTATAAAGGAGAAGACTCAGTTTGAGATGGAGGTTCCTACTAGTGATACTAGAGATAAGGAGGAAGTTGAGACTCCCGTTTCTAGTTCTATTGAGGGGAAGCTTACAATGACTCCTAAGTATCAGTTGGCTCATGATAGAGTTAAGATGGAGATTATACCACCTCAAAGGTACAATTAAGTTGATCTTATTTTTTATTATTTGAATATGGCTAAATGGTTGCAAGTATCAGAATATAAAACCTTTAGTGAAACATTCAGAAGAAAAGATAATCAAATATAATTGAAGATTTTGAATGATGAGATGCATTCACTGATGAATAACCATACTTGGGAGTTTGTGAGAGTATCTAAGAAACAAAAAGTTATTGAGTGAAATCGAGTTTTCAAAAAGAAGAAGGGTTTTCTAGAACTGAATAACCAGGGTTTAAAGCAAGACTTATAGCAAAGGATTTTACTCAGGAGGAAGGGATTGAATACAATGGAATATTTTCACATGTGGTAATATATGGATTATAAGGGTATTTATGGCTATTGTGAATCAATATAATCTTAATTTGGAACAAATGGACTTAAGAAAACTCTCTTACACACAGAGATCTCGAAGAGACAATCTACACCGAGCAACCTAACGGTTTTTATAAGACACGTCTAAGGATATTTGTTGAAGAGATCTTTGTGTAAGTTAAAATGAAGCCCAAGGCAGATGTATCATCGGTTTGATGAATTTATTCTTAAGCATGACTTTGTGAGAAGCGGTTATGATAATTGTGTATACATATTAAAGAGGAACGAGAAAGTCATTCTCCACCTTCTTATGTATGTTGATGATATCTTAATGACAATCTTGAAAAAGCTAAAAGGATACTAGAGATGGATATCATTAGAAACCGAAAAATGAGTGAATTGTTCTTATCTCAATCTAAATACTTGAAAAAAGTGATGGGGTGGTTTAAAATGTTAGATGCTAAAAATGTTAACACTACTTTGGGTCATAAAACAAAACTTTAAGTTATGAAATGTCCTCAAACCGAGGAAGATAAGAAGACGTTGGATAGAACTTCCTATGCTAGTGGGGTGGGAAGCTTCATGTTTGGTACGATTTATATTATAATTGACTAAGCATATGTATTTAGTATAGTAAGGCAGTTTATAGAAAATTATGGTCAAGTTCATTGGGAAGCTTTGAAGTGAGTGTTAAGGTATTTGAATGTTTATTTAAAAATTGGTTCAAATTACATAAAGGCAACTCAAGAGGAAGACACTTTGAAAGGGTTTGTGAATACAACATATGTGATAATGTGGATACTAGAAAATCCTTGTTAGAATTTGTGCTTACGTTTCTTGGAACAACTATAACTTGGAAGGTAAGTCAACAATCAGAGGTTGAGTTATCTACTACTCAAGATAAATATATATTCCTTGTTGAATGGTTCAAAGAGGTCATATGATTGAGAGGCATGATTAGAGAGTTAATGTTCACTAAATTAAGAATGTATGAAGATACATTATGATAGATAAAGTGTCATCCACTTGGTCTATCATTAGATTATGGTTTAGAAGGTTGTTTAAGAATAAAATTCAACAAATGTGTTCACCAAATCATTTTCTATATCAAGGTTCAAGTATTGTGTGGACTTGATCAAGTTTGTTGAAGAATGATTCAAGCTTTGTTGAGAGCAGTACAGTGATAAGTGGTTAACATACTTCCAAAATGGAGAATTGAGGAAGTATGCCTCAAGAACTCAACTGATTCAATATTTTTTTTCTTCCAATTTTCAGCACTGTCAAGTGCACATGGCATAGGTGTTGGGTGTTCACTGCGTTTTAGGTTCACAAAATCAGCTTCTATGCCTTTATTAATGCAGTTCTCGGTCACTTTTCTTTTATTATAGAAACTTATAGAAACAAATGGAAATATTTTTAGAATTCATTGTTTATTTCCTAGAATTCATTATTCTAAGAAATGAAAGATCTTTTGAAATATTAAAGGGGATTCAGAAATACTTTTAAATATTTTAATTTTTGTGTGACTTATGTATTAAAAGAAAGAGAGATTGATAAATACATGAGTATAAAATACAAAATGTTCTTATAAACTGTGAAGACTATTTTTTTTATAATTGATCTTATGATCTCTTATAATAACTCTTAAAGTCTAATATATGACAGATCCTCTCATCAAATATACTATGTGAATTTACTAACAATGTTATTCATTTTATTTATCATTATTCTTTATCCAAAATGTCATATTTTTGGTGCGAGACATTGTATAAATTTCACAACAAAAGATGTTTATACTATACCCTCTAATAACTTCTTATGATTCTTATTATATTCAAGAGACTATCATATTTCATAAAGAATGATTTTCATAAGGGTATTTGGTGTGTAGTTTGAATCCATTTTGAGACAATAATTATTTATTTTAAATGAATAATAATGTGGTTCAGTTGAGGATAGATGATTGATACAGAGACTTCAATTTCACTCAAAAATTAATACGGTTTATTTTTAATTAATATTTTAGAATTTAAATTGTAATTGTAAAAAAATTATAGAGTTAATATCTATTTTATTCTTTTATTATATGGCGATTTTTGAAATCCTGTAAAAATAATGATATGACATATATTTTTTTAATTTTTATTTTTCTTTAATGATATGAACTAGAATATTGACTTTTTTATTAAAATTTTATTTTTATTACGTGATTTTCATTTATTCTTTATTTAACCCATGAATTGTTAAAGGCTAAAAATCATAAAAAAAATTAGAGTTAATGAGATTTGATCTCAACCCCTTTTACTCAAATGTCACATGCAGTGCCGCAAATATCGGTCATAATGCTCACTTTGAATTTATTTTCCACGTAAATATATAATTGTATTTATGCTTAGTCTATGATATTTAATACATAATTATTTATAAAAATATTTATTTAATATTTAATAATATTAATTAAATAATAATATATTTTTTTAATAAAACATAAATAAATATTTACTTATTATATTTGAAATTTATTTATTATTTAATAAGACATATATAAATATTTATTTATTTTTAATAATACATAAATAACTCTCTAGAAATAAAATATAAATAATTTTATGATTAATTATATTTAGATTTAGATTTTATTTATTTTATTTTTATTTGATTAATTACATTTGTCCACATTTAAATATATAGAATTCTTACATTAATTATATTTAAGATTTATATTTTATTAATTTAATTTAAATACTATTTAATAATTAATTAATTAATAATTTAAGATTTACATTATAAATACCACTCATAGTGCAATAAAAATATATATAATGGTTGTGGTTTATTCGTGAATTTTATTTTCGTTACAAATAGTATCATTCGTAATGTAATAACATTTTATATTTAATAATATTTCATATTTTTAAGATTGAAAATTGAATATAATGTAATAATATTTCATATTTAATAAATTAATTTATTATATAATGTAATAAAAGTATTAAATAATATTTTTAACATAAAACTGTAATTAAAATTTTAATTTCATACAAAATATGATAGAAATTAGAAATTTAATAATGTAATAAAAGCATTAAAACCGTAAACTATAATTAAACTGTAATGTAATAAAAGTATTAAAATTGTAATCAAAATATTTATTAAATATAAACTATTCTTAAAATAAAACTATAAACCAAGTATGAAATATATATATTCAAATATGAAAAAAAAACCCAAGTAACTTGCCCTAGTGGTTGGTGTGCTATAATGTGATATGTATTTGTCACTTGCCCTAGTGGTTGGTGTGCTATAATGTGAGGCAAAAAAACCCAAGTAACTTACCCAAAATTATATTAATATTTATATTATAAAGATATGGTGTGTTTTATACAAAATATAATAGATACTACTATACTAAAATTAACATTACAAACAACAATGATAAATTATTTTTAAAGTAAAGTTTTAAAAAAATAAAATTAAACTAATAAACATTATTAAAAAATATTTAAAACCAATCAATAACAAAATAATGAAATATATCATAGTAGTAAAAAAATAAATATTAAAATATATACATGTAATTTAGTTTAAAAATAAAATATAATTTCATCTAAGTTTTATATCATTTATTTTTGACACTTTTGATTTCTTAGCACCAGAAATAAATGGTTGATCTGATCTATAATAGAGAGTTCAAAGACTTATAGATATCAATATTGTATCTCATAGATCTGAAAAATAGTTTTGTCATTAAAAAAAGAGTAACTAGACAGTTTAGTTTATTTATTATCGGATTACCTTCTATTTTTTTATAAACTTTATTAATATATTCTATTAAAGATATAAAAAAAACACATCCCAATAATATTCATTTTTTAAACTAATTTGCAATTTTATTTTAAATTGGTTTAAACTCAAACTTTCTTTTTATTTAAATTGCTTGTTAAGAGCTTCCACATAAAATTTCAAGGTCTTAGCCCTACTTTGTTTTATGTCACTTTTTTATTCATAGACAAATGATATTAGTAAGTAGTTGATATTTAGATTTTTTTTCTCTTTAATAGGGATTGGATGAAACTCGTTTAACATTTAAAATAAAGTAATGTACAATCCTATCCTCTTACTTCACATTGAGATTTTAGTTCCTCAAACACACCGAATACGTTTTTCTTAAACGATACATAGTCTATTACATTCATGCATTAAAGACAGAGAAATTAAGAATTCACAAACATTACACAAATTAAGGTAACAACAACCTTATAACAAATAAAATCCTCTAATAATAATAATAATAATTCTAATCCCATTGAAAAGGATATAATGGAGGAGGAGCATCATTATCATTTCCCTGAGAATGTGATTCATTAGATCCCATGTTATAAATGGATGAACAATGACCACTCTGATCATTTGGACCCAAAACATGGTCCACCGACCCCAAGCTATGATCATGCAAACTCAAACCTAAGGGTTGCATAAAAGATGAATGAGTAGTATTCACCATCTCATGATGATGATGATGATGATGATTATGCGTCTGTGATACTACTGGTAGCGGTGGTGATGACAGAAGAGAGAGAGCACAAGTAGTGTTATTGTTGTTGTTGCTGCTGTTGTCACCAAACATTTTGCATCTTTCTGAAAAAGGATTGGTCCGGTTAAAAGATGGATTCATGGAAGAAGATGAAAGATGTTGATGAGTTTGGTGGTTAGTAGCATGATGAATGAACGACGATGATGACGACGATGACACTTGTTTCCCTTCTTTGTAGCTGTTGTTGGTTGTTGGAGATGTTGTTCCTAGGACAAGATGGTGCATTTGTTGTTGGTGTTGACTATGGACTCTAACATCAGTTCCACCCCAAGTAGGGTTCATCATAGCAGTTGAAGGGTATATATGCGAACTTGAGAAGGGTAACAACTGAGTTCCTGATCAAAATATATAAAATAGTTAATATAGAATTATCACTTATATTAGTTTTGATTTGTGTTAAAGAAAAATCCAAATGATGCAAGAATTATTGAAGCAAATAGATAGACAGAGAAGGCAGTTAGAAAAGGCAGTCTAGTTTAGCTTGTTTTGAAAAGCTAAAAAAACCTTTTGTGTGTGTACTGACACAGTGACATGTTTGTTGTTTTAGTGATGACCACTAGATTGTCACAAACATAGCAAAAATAAGTGGACCAAATAAAGGATCGTAGAAGCATGGTGAAGTGTAGCTATAGGTATAGGTATAGCTATAGCCAACAAATGAATAATGTAACTGTGTGTTATTTTGTTACTCTTTTAAGATGTTTGTACCTATGTGGGGATCCTCAGCAATTGTCTGCTCTATATCTAGACAAGTTTTGGGTCCACTTATTTTCATCTTGAGTTTCAAACTAACCTTGGTAATTGGACAAAAAGCTACTAGATCGACTTATAGCTTCTGCTTGTGGCTTTCTTCTTCTTCTGTTGTGCCCATCTAAACGTTTCCTGCAACTCCTTTTTCCTTCATCAAATTCCTCTAGTGAATGAAACCTACACATTTTAAGATTCATTTTGCAAACAACTTCAATCTCAGTCAGGCGTACAATACAGACTACTGCACAGATCCAAAATTTGTCAACGTGACTAAAAATAATGTTATAAAATATTTATCACCATTAAAATATGACAAAATAGATCCTTATTTGATTTGTCACACTAAAACCCTGATTAACTTATACAGAAACTCCAAAAATTTAAAACGGCGCTGATATTTATGTCACGAATGATTAGTGAATATCACTTTCACCATATTATAATTAGAGAATTTTAATTTATTTCATCTTTTATTATAAAAATGTATTATGCAAACTTATTCATATTTTACTATAAGATGTAAATATCAAACAAGTCTATATTGTGTTTCTACCTCTTCTAGGCTAACTTATGATGCTAGAAAAACAATACTTATGAAATTAACATGAACAATGGTATACATGCACATTATTTAGATGTCTACAAGGTACAATAAAAAAATGCATTATTCATAACAAGTTCATTAGCAATCTAGAGTGAAAATAAAACAATTTCATGACATAACAAAACACACAAGCTTAACAATATAAAATGATTTAAATTTAAGTTTTATATTTTAAATTATAATTCAAAAATTTAAAAACATATTTTTTAACTATCAGATCTCGATCAAACGGTCATTAATATATATCAAATGTCTAAATGCTTGCATCAGTGAAGAAAATTAATCTCTATATTATTTTTGACCAAACTCCGAATTACTAGAATCGTCTTACCTTAAATTTTAAGATAAAGAAAATTAAGGAATTAAGAAAAACACACCTGCTACATTGTTGGCAGAACCTTTGTTTATGTCCACCAATAGTGACCTGAGCAGTCTTGGAATGAAGTTCACAAACCTTATGGCGTCTATGATAGTCTCTACAGTTACTAAGATCAGCTTGACAACCATCAACAAGACATGAAACTATATGAGTTCCATTGTTAATAGCTCTAGCTCTCTTAGAAGAACCCGAAGTTGTTGAAGACGATGAAGATGACATTTTCGAAACTCCTCCAACTCCACCAACACCAACCACAGCGACATCTTTGGATTTTGATAATTCAGTGCTAGAATTTCCAACTTGGCCAAGTTTCAAGTCAACAGAAAATTCCCCTTTTGTTGTATAATCTCCAAATCCAAAACTCCTTGAACCATCCATTGGTTCTATGTTGTTTAAGGTTCCTTGTTCCATTTCAGTTAAATCCCATGAAGGTGCTTTCAAATTGTTCCACTCCATAACACAACACAAGATGCTTCTATAATTAGCATAGAAAAAAACAATATAAAATTAGTTTATATATGAAGGAAAAAAACAACATTGGACTAGACAGTTACAAAAATAACTCTAATTAAGTATATGTCACAGAGAAACATCATTGGAGTTAAAATTCAGCAAGATATTTAAAGTGGAAAAAAATAGTTTTTTTTTTATAAATAAATTGAAAGACATATAAAAAATAGGCACTTCCTATGCAAACATAATAGACATTGGCTTGTCCTTATTAAGAAAAAGAGAGTGAGTGAGAGAGAGAGAGTAGAAGAAACCTGCACCAAATAGATTTGAAGAAACAAAACATGAAACATAATTAATGGAAAAATATTATAGCAGCCAAGTTGAGAGAGTTCCAAGGAAACTGGAAGTTACAATTAAGAATGTCACAAACATTATAGTATAATGAAGAAACTATATGTTATTATATCTATCTATATATATTATAAAAAAAGAAAGAAAAATCATGTACAAAAAAGGTAAGAAAAATTGTAAAAAAATAAAGGTAAGAAAAGGAACTAATTAAATATAATTAAATGATGAAGGAAGTAAACTTGAAGAAGGAGGATGCTTTACAAGATTAGATTTTTCATTTTTCTCAAAATAAATAAATAAATAAATAGAGAAAAAAGAGAGAGAGAGGATTTGAAACCCTACCTTATTAGGGAGATGAAATTTGTGGATTTAAGAAGAGAGTGGAAAATGTATATGTAATGAAGATGAAACTGAAAGTTGGGGGAAGAAAAAGAGAGAGAGAAGAAGATGAATGAAAGTGAAAAAGGGTGAGTTATGTTTAAGTTTAACTAGTTGATTGAGAATTGAGTTTTTACTAGAAATAGGGGTTTGTGAAGCTTGAGAAAGGAAAGAAAGAAGAAAATTGTGATAATAAGGACAGGCTGTTGGTTGCTTTCAACTTTTAATAATAGTCAGGAAAAGACAAGTACAAAGAAAGAATGGATGCTCATGACAAAGCAAGCATATGGAATTGTGTTTCACATTTCATAGCATGTCTTCTCCTAAGGTTTTTCTTTCTTTATTTTTATTAATGATATTTTTACTTGGAATTTGGTCATGGAAGCCTGCAATGTAGAGTGTAGCCCACCTTCCTTGAAGCCACAATGGGGAACAAAACAAAACACTTCCAATTTCTAGATCACAAATTTGTAAAAAAGGTTTTATACTTTTATGTTTAATATTTTATTCTATTGATTATTTTATAATACTAAATATTTACATTTAAACTTAACTAACTTAAAAAAAAAAGTCATATACAAAATAAATACTAATTTTCGACTGCATTATCTATATATTGAACGTTGACACTATCATCATGATATCTGTTTTAAAGATATTTCTAGTGTATGATTATTAATCCTTCTTGCTAGTTATAAAAGAAAGAGAGATTCACAATCGAGTTACAATGTCGTCGTCATTGCTACCTAAAAATGGTGATGATATATGAGATTTACATTCTTCGTCAGGATTTTATATGTCTTATTTCGTTTTCACTATTTTCTCTTTTGTTTTACCTTCATATTTTCTACTTCGATTTTCCCTAGGGTTTTCTTGACTCCATCAGACTAGAGAGATCTTCATCAATGTAAAGGACACCTCATCCACAAGATTTTTCAATCAATGTGTAGTCAAAATCCTTCGCTCAAACTAGGGGTGGCAAAACGGGTCCGACCCGCTGGACATGCCCGCCAAGGATTTAGGCCCTCACCCTCTAAAGTGTTCGCCCCGCCCCGCCCAGTTTTTTTCGCGGGCTTTTACGGGCACGTGCATTTACATAAATTTTTGTATTTTTAAGCTTAAAGAGTGTAGCGCTTGCAGGCTTTCCCCGCCTCGCCCTCCCCTCACTTTTTTGCGGGACATACCTAAGTTTTAGCCCCACATCCTCAACTATGACCGCCCCGCCCCGCCCCGTTTTTTTTGCGGGCTTTTGCGGGGTGAACCTAAATGGGGCGGACATACCCGTTTGCCACCCCTAGCTCAAACCTTGAAACAACTTCAATGATTTCTCTATTTCAAATCTCCCCAACTTTGTTTGAAGGGAGATTCAATCTCCATAACAATAATATCCTCAGAAAGTGTAGGATTGCAAAAATTACTTACATAAAAAGTTGATTTTGAAAAAAAAAAGTGAGAAGCCACCTACTACAAAAGAGTTACAAGTAACTCTAAAGTCACTTTGAACATCATTTCAAAGTTGAAGTTGATTTCAAAAGAAAAAAATATTTAAATTTGTGTTCTCTTTGGTGTGATTACTTAGTTATCAATATAAAACACACACACACACACACACACCCTACTACAAAAGAGTTACAAGTAACTCTAATGTCACTTTGAACATCATTTCTAAGTTGAAGTTGATTTCAAAAGACAAAGATATTTGAATTTGTGTTCTCTTTGTTGTGATTACTTAATTCTCAATATAAAGAACACACACGCGCGCACACACACACACACACACACACACACACACACACACACACACACACAGACAGAGAGAGAGAGAGAGAGAGAGAGAGAGAGAGAGAGAGAGAGAGAGAGAGAGAGAGAGAGAGAGAGAGATGCTTTTATTGGTCTAGTTGAATCATAAGGAATTATAAGCCTATATATATAGTTAGAAAACCATCCAACTAACTAATTTTTAAAACTGTCATTTGGAAATTAAAGCTTTCAAGACTTTCTCAAACTCTTGAAATTCAATGATATTCTCACCATATAAACTCATCTGATTGGTCAGAAACACCAATCTTGAGAAGAAATATACAACTGTCTCACCATCATTCATCAGTGTACTCTCATATTGCAATTCCTCAAAGATTTCAATTTCTCATCACTTCCATACAACTTCTTGAGTGTACCCCATGTGTTCTAGGCTAGCAGCAAGGACCAAGTAACAAAAGCCTAATAGTGAAGTAAGAAGTTACCGCAGGAAGAGAGGGTAGGCTCTTTCTCTTTGCGTCGTAAAATACCCATCACAAGGATACCATGCCAATCTCCCTAATAAATCCAAAGGTTGGATGCGTCCCATGTGCATGCAGTTACCAATGATATCACTTATTTAAAGAATAAAACATGCCACTCATCAAGTATTTAAATCATTTCCATTAAAATCGTTGTACCTTTTCTACCAAAGTACTAGGGTATTCGAAGGGTTACATAACAACCTCTACGGACAAGAATTTGTTAGAAGCACCTTGAACCTTTTCCAATGAGATATCCCACTCGACTGTAAGATCATTGACCAATTCAATAAGCCTCTCCCTCTCATGTCAGAGGCGACTAGGCAAAAAACTTCTCCTTGCCCAACAACTTCAAACGCCAAAATAGTCGATGCTCGACGTGTATGAAAAGCTAATTTGACATGTTCCTATTTCTGAGCATTTTCAGAAAGTCCAAATAAATAATAATAATCTTTGTCAAAAACCAAATACCTGAATCTTTATTTGTCCTTGTCTAGGCAAGCCAACAAAACTGGATTTGACTCCATTTGAGAAGAGAATTGCCCTCCCACAACTCTGAACCTAGGACACTTGTGAGGAGCCATCTCCACCTAAACTTTTTCCAACTCTGGGGTGGATGCTAGCGTTCATGTCAAAATTCAGAATGGAAATCTCGAACTTTTACTCAGTAGGAAAGAGTAATTGTCTGAACAACCCGCTTGGAGATCAGAACAGAAGGTGTTCCATTAGGTGTACTCGAGGTAGAGGCTCCCCCAATGGAAGGGGTATTCGGAATTATTACCAAAATAGAGACCACTTGGATTTCCCTCCTTAATTTGTGCATTGTGTCCCCACTCTTCATCGCATATACACGATTAAGGAAAGAGACACCAGGAAATACTCAGGGAAATGAAGCAAGGAAAATAAGGGTCTACCGCCACTTACCAAAAAATTATCTTCCTCTTCGCCTTTGGCTTGGCATCCACCATCCAGCGGGTCTGAATACATTTCTTGGGTCGGTTTCTCGAAGCACTACTAACACATTTAAGCTTCATGCAGAAGGCCACCAATTGAGTTTTCAAGTATGATTCTTCCAGAGACATATTTTCTTCCTTATAAGCATATGAATCAGTCCCTTTCAAGTAGTGGCTCTAAGTCCAGTACTTAATGAAGGTGTCCGAACAAGAAGATGTACGATCAGATTCTTAGTGGCAGACCTTCACGTGCGCTTCTTCGGTCATAGGAGTAACCAGGTAGAAATGGTCGTCAAAATCCATCATGTTTTCAGAGTAAGCTTTGAAGTACCATATGTGATGCCGTAAGAAGAGAAAGAAAGAACCATTTGCATAGTTGGGGTGGTTCTGAACCTTAAAAAGATGGAAAAACTTCGTCACAATCGACTTACCCCCTTATACTCGTAAAGTCCTAAAAGACTCTAACCTATGCCTAACTCACTTGATGCAATTGTGAAAGGGCGGTCTGTAACACCTGGAATTCGATTAATTTATTTAATTGAATTATTTAGAATTTTTATTTAATTACTTGGTGTTTGGTGTGCCTTTAAATAAAATCATGTGATTATGTCTGTTATTAGGGTGTAATGGAGATGGTAGGGTGTAGAGAGAATGTAGTAGTTTGGTAGAATAATTTAGAAAATAATTAGAATAATAGGAATTTTAATTAATATAGAAATACATTGAGAAAATTGGTAAAAATAAGGATTTGGGTCAATTGTGTGATTTGGGGGAAGTTTGAGGTAAAAGGAGAGAAGCTGAAAAACCGATGGGCAATAATAATAATTAGGCAAACGTAATTAGAATACTATATGTTCTAATAGTTAGGAAAAATTAGGTTTTTAGAGATTTTTTTTGACATTACGTGAAAACAATGAGGCTTAGAGGAACAAGAACATTGGAAGGGAAAGTTAGGGTTTAAGAGAGATTCCATAGGAGCTGCTTGCTTTACTATTGTTGCTGGAAAATCTAAGGTAGGGGAGAAAGGGCTTTCACTATGGGTGTATTGCATGATAGGGTAAAGAAGAGAGGTCATTGCTTTCATTAGGGTTCCATGATATTGTCTTAATGAATTATTGTTGTGTTAGAAATCTGGAATATGGTGATTTATTGTGTATATACATGTGATTTGGTGACTAAAATTATGTTTGTATTATCATGATTATACATGTATAAAAATTCTGCCATTGATGAATGTTTGAGTGATTGGATTATGAACATGATTGTTGATGAAATTGTTGATTAATGGTTATGAATAATGATGAATATAAGTGTTGTAATATGTTGATGGTTTTGATAACATGATTCACTATTAAATTCGTATTTTGGGTCACTTGATTTTGGGGAAAATTAGTTGGAGTCATGTATGGAGGTTTAGGGATGAAGGAGATGAAAAACTATGTTGAAATTTGGTTTTTTTTTGGAAAACATTACAGTGATAATCGATTGCCTCCCAATGACAATCTATTGCACTAGTTCAAATTTTGAAGAAAAAAAGATGAGGACAATCGATTGCAGGGAAAAAGAATCAATAGTATGGCATGGAAACATGTTTTTTAAAAGTTAGTAGCTAACAATGTTTGATGACAATAGATTTTCATCCCTTAACAATCGATTATCATAGGCCAAATTGTGAAAAACTCTATTTTTCTTTTTGTTGCATTGTTCAAAGATTTTGGTCGTAACTTTAGTTCTGTAGATCCAAATGAGGTGTCGTTTGAAGCATTGGAGAGCTAACATGCAACGCTACCTCATGGTAGTTCTTGGTGAAATATTTGACTTTTAGTCGTGTGTTTACTATAAGAATATATGTGATGACATGTATGATTGATTTCTGAATCGTTGGGTTTCCTTCATGATGAGTTGATGTTATAATGAATTAACATGATTGAATGTTGTATAAATATGAATTTAATGAGGTGTTCTTGTTAATTATCATAACATTGATTAATGATCGCGTATTGAGAATGATGTTATACATAATAGTGATAAATGCATGCTGATAATTTTGGTGATTCTTTTGGTGATAATGCATGTTGTTGAGAGTCATGCATCATGGTGTACGGGATTCGATCCAATTTTGGTGTGATCTAGTCCAGTGGTATAGATTCATGAGTGAGTAGCGGGTTCTAGATGGGAATTAGTGAAGCATTACTTATGGTGACAATAAATATTTTTTGTGTGCTTTGGTCATATGGCGGGGATTCAGGAGCAAGTAGTTGGTTCAAAATGGGAATCAGTGAAGCGTTACTTATGGTGATAATAAAATTTTTGGTGTACTTTGGTCCTATGGCGGGGATTCGGGAGTGAGATGGACTTGTGTTGTCCATGAATGGTACCATATGCATAATGAGTCAATTGTGGAGTACATTGCATACATGTTTGCATATGTAACTGATTGTTCATGATGTCGTTGATTGGGTGAGAATACTTGTCGTAGTTAATAATTTGTTATGAATAGTATGTATACTTGATATATATGATTATTGTTATGAATGAGTGTGAGACATTGGTGATGTTGAGTTATGTATTGAATGTGTGTCATGTTGTATGATTTTCCACCTTCACATTCTTTACACTATTCATATTGGATGTTGTTTCTCACCCATTTGCTTCATGTTGTCTACCATGGATATCTCACAGATAAGTAGGAGTAAGCATTGTTATTGTTTGTGGAAGGTAGATTGTTGGAGCTATTATTAGTTTTCTTTATTTAGCACTTTATTATACATTAGTGATTTTAGTGATTTGTTCGTATAACATCGGGGATGGGAGTTGTTATGCTTATGCTGATGTTGAGTTTGTTGTTATGGAGTTTAGTATTTTATTTATGAAGTTGCTATAAAATGTTTTTCCGCTACGTAGTTTCAAATGATTTGATATATTTTCGAAGGGTTGTCGTTGGTGACACCTTAAATTATCGTGTAAATATTTTTAAATAATTTTTGAGGTTTAGGGTATTACATAGTGGTATCAGAGCAAGTCGGTCCATCCGGCTAGGTTTTGTAATGTTGTTTGTTCCACAGTACGTGACATGTGTGTGAAATGTAACGCCCCGATTTTTATTAAGTGTTATTATTATTATTTTTATAATGTTTGATTTATAATTATTTCGGTAAAATATTTTATTGTGTGTTAATATATTATTAGAGTTTAATTATGAGAATTGTGGTATAATAGCTATTGGGCCTATTGGTGTATATAGTAATTAAGGGAGGTGTAACAATTAAGCCCATTAGTTAGTTTTTATTTAATTAAAACAAAGAATAGAAATAGAATAGAAATAGAAAGAAGAGAAATAGAAAGAAGTAGAGAGAAGGAGGATAAAAGAGAGAAAAGTTAGGGTTTGGAGGAGGAAGAGGAAATTGGAGAAGAAGAGCATCATCTTGATCAACCCAAGCTTGCTAGAACACTATAGAGTAACTCAATCATCATCTCTAAGGTAAGGGTGTGAGTTATCATTTCCTATAATTATGAAAATGATGGGTTTTATGTGGGTAATGGTTGTTAGAGGATATTGTTGGGTTTCAATGTTGTGGTTGGATTCCTTGCTTTGAAAATGTTGTTTGTGTTCTTGATGTAGTGTTGATTGTTTGTGATTATTGAACATGTATCAATTCTTTGCAAAATGTTAGGGTTAGATTTAGAAGAATGATAAATAACATTGTGTGTTGTGTTGTTGTTGATGATTTGGGGTTTATGTATGTTGTGAAAAATATGCTATTGTGTTGATGAATCAAAGTATGAGTAATTTCACAAATTGTGAATTTAGGAAGTGTTGGAAATTAATTGAATGATGTTTAGAATGATGAAATAAAAGTTAAATTGTGGTTAGAATGACTTTGTAATATTGAAAATATTGTAGTTCGTTGAATTATGAGAATGAAACTTTTTACGGAATCGAAATCGGAGGTCTGGAAGGTATTTAACGGTCAAAAACGCATTTTCTATGTTTCCTGCTAAATTCGCGGCGCGAAAGAGAGTTAGCGGCGCCAACTGAGTTGAAAACAAAATTCTTTTGTAAACTTCAAAAAGTCATAACTTTTGAACCGTAACTCCGTTTTGGTCCCCGTTCGAAGCGTTGCGAAGCTTATGAAATTTTCTACATGTTGTTGATGATTATAGGCCATTATAAGGGCTTATTTTAATAAGTGATTATTTTGGAAAAGTGATTAATAATTGATATAGTAGGAAGCCTATTTGATTAATGAGGAATACCACTTAACTATAGTGTGTATGTGTGCGATGTAAATAAGCATAGCATGAGGTTGAATTACCTAAGAGATTGTATGATGAAACAATTGATTGTGATGAATATTCTCATTTGTTTTATATATAAACATATGTATGAATGTTGGTGAAGATAATGTTGTGTGAATGCTTTTATGCATGTGAATGGCGACGTGGCCTAAATGGCAATAGCGACGTGGGCTTCGGCCATTGTGATGAGTTATGTTGATGCGATGATGATTTTGGTGTATGTGTATCATTTATCATGGAGTCACATACATTTGCATAAGCGACGTGGCCTTTTGGCAATAGCGACGTGGCCTTTTGGCAAAAGCGAAGTGGGCATAAAGCCTTGGCCTTGATGGCAAAGCGACGAGTCGGTACCGCATAGCATTTGCATAGTTAAGTCACATATGTTGGTTATGTTTATTTCCGCATTTTGTGATAATTGTTGTTATGTGACGGTTTATGATGTGCGGTGATATTTTGCGATGATGCGATGAATCGTAATGTTTTATGATGGATTGATGAAATGTTAAAGTGATGAGATGCTATGATGTAACATTGATGTTGTGGATGATTATTGACTTTGTTTATGATTAAATACATAAGCATTCAAGTGAAGGATTGTGCGATGTGGTAACAATATTTCTAACTTTCCGAATTTACTTATATATTGCTTATCATTATCTTGATTATATGATTTGAGTATCTCACCCTTTTGTTGTTGGCCGTTACCTTTATATTGGTAACGTGCAGGTGCTCCGCGTTGAGAGGAGGATAGTGGTAGCACACTTTTGGCGTCATTGCTCTGATTAGGATTGTAACACTCAGGGGTTAATGAACACTTTTCATGATTTTGATAGTAACAATGCCCTTTTGTATATCATTGTATATGATAGTTGTGATGGGCATTTGTTTGCTTGTTTTCTTTTGAATGTGTAAATGTACGACTCAACTTAATTATCTAAATGATTTCCGTTGCGATGTTTTGTGTATTGCTGCTATATGGACTAGGTGAATCCATGTACATTGTTGTTTATTATTTAACAAGGACTAAGTGGATCCTTGCGCAATTGCCGTGTTGTGTAATTTGTTTAAGTGTTGATGAAATGATATATGTGATGCCTCGATTTTGTGTGAAAATTGTTTACTCTGATTTTTAATTGAATTTACGACGGGTAGAATTAGGGTGTTACATTAGTGGTATCAGAGCAGGTCGGTCCATCCGACCACGTTGTTGAGTCTTTTGTTGTTTAACGACCTTGTGTTGTTAATTTGTTGCTAATCCTTGTTTGTGTTGTGAGCGGAAGTGTAAGATGGCCGGAAGAAACGCTGGGAGGAATGATGAGGCTCTTGCTGCAGCTATGCAGGCAATGGCTCAGGCATTCCAGAACCCACCCAATGCTGACGAGAACGTGGGGTCTCGTAGTCTGGCGACGTTTCAGAGGGAGAACCCGCCTACTTTTCTGGGTAGGTATGATCCTGAAGGAGCCTTGGCTTGGTTGAAGGAGATTGAAAGAATCTTCAGAGTGATGGATTGCACTCTTGTGCAAAAGATCCGTTATGGAACTCATAAGCTGTCAGGTGAAGCCGATGATTGGTGGGTGGACACTCGTCTAAGGTTGGAAACTGCGGGCGAGGAGATTACTTGGGAAGTGTTTCGTAGAGAATTTCTGAGGAAGTATTATCCAAAAGATGTGCGAGGAAAGAAAGAGATTGAATTCCTCGAGTTGAAGCAAGGGAACTTGTCAGTCACGGAGTATGCTGCTAAGTTCACTGAATTGGCTAAGTTCTATCCTCACTATAATGGAGCCAATGCCGAATTCTCTAAGTGCATCAAGTTTGAAAATGGATTGCGTCCAGAAATTAAGAAAGCTGTGGGATATCAAAATATTCGCGTCTTTGCGGATCTGATTGATAGTTGTAGAATCTTTGAAGAGGACAACAATGCACACTATAAGATCTTGTCTGAGAAGAGAGGAAGGGGCCAACATAGCCGTGGTAAGCCATATGAAACTCCGGTTGGAAAAGGGAAACAGAAAGTGATTCCGGGTCGAAGAACAAGTGGGGGAGATGCTCCTGCTAATGTTATCTGTTTCAAGTGTGGAAAGCCGGGTCACAAGAGTAATGTGTGTAGGCTTGGTGAAACGAGATGTTTCCGTTGTGGTATGCCGGGACATGCGGCTCGTGATTATAAGAAGAAGGATGTTGTTTGCTTTAACTGTGGGGAAGGAGGACATATCAGTGCTAAATGTCAGAAGCCAAAGAGAGGACAAGAGAGTGGTAAAGTGTTTGCTTTGTCGGGAACTCAGACTACAAATGAAGATGGACTTGTTCGAGGTACTTGTTTCATTAATAGCATTCCTTTAATTACTATTATTGATACCGGTGCCACACACTGTTTTGTTGCTGCGGATTGTGTTGAAAGATTGGGTCTTTCTTTGTCTTCCTTGGGTAGAGATATGATTGTTGAGGTTCCCGCTAAGGGAACGGTATCTACGTCTCTTGTGTGTAAGAGTTGCCCCTTGCCAATATTTGGTAAAGATTTTGTAGTTGATCTTGTTTGTTTTCCGCTTGTCGGGTTGGATGTAGTATTGGGTATGGACTGGTTGAAATCCAACTATGTTCATATTAATTGCTACAACAACACTGTGAGGTTTTCTTCTGCCGAAGAAGAGGGAAGAACATAATTGTTATCCAAGAAACAATTGAAGGGGTTAATAGAAGAAGACACGTTGGTGTTCTTGTTGATGGCAAGCTTGTCTGTGGAGAGTCAGGCTGTAATTGCGGACTTGCCGGTGGTGTGCAATTTCCCTGAAGTTTTTCCCGATGAGATTCCTAGTGCACCACCAGAAAGAGAAGCTGAGTTCACTATTGACCTTATACCTGGTACTAGACCCATCTCTATGGCGCCGTATAGGATGTCAGCATCAGAGTTGGCTGAACTGAAGAGTCAGCTAGAGGATTTGCTTGAAAGGAAGTTTGTGAGACCTAGTGTATCACCTTGGGGAGCTCCAGTTTTGCTGGTGAAAAAAAAAGACGGAAGCATGCGACTTTGTATTGATTATAGACAATTGAATAAGGTGACGATTAAGAATAAGTATCCACTCCCAAGGATCGATGACTTGATGGATCGTTTAGTGGGTGCTCGTATTTTCAGTAAGATTGATCTAAGGTCGGGCTACCATCAAATTAAGGTGAAAGATGAGGACATTCAGAAAACTGCTTCCAGGACTCGTTATGGACACTACGAGTACACGGTGATGCCTTTCGGCGTTACTAATGCGCCGGGAGTATTCATGGAGTACATGAATTGCATTTTCCATCCTTATTTGGATCAATTTGTGGTGGTGTTCATAGACGACATTTTGGTTTATTCTAAGTCGGAGGAAGAGCATGTGGAACATTTGCGTATTGTTTTGCAAGTGTTGAAAGAGAAGAGATTGTATGCTAAGTTGTCTAAGTGTGAGTTTTGGTTGAGAGAAGTTAGCTTTCTTGGTCATGTTGTTTCCGGTGACGGAATTGCGGTTGATCCATCGAAGATTGATGCGGTGTTGCAATGGGAAGCTCCTACGTCAGTTACCGAGATAAGAAGTTTTCTAGGCTTGGCAGGTTACTATAGGAGGTTTATAGAAGGCTTTTCTAAGTTGACACTTCCTTTGACTAAGTTAACTTGTAAGGGTGCTGCTTTTGTGTGGGATGTCCGATGCGAAGAAAGTTTCCTTGAGTTGAAGAAAAGGTTGACAACGGCTCCGATTTTGATTTTGCCAAATCCCGAGGAACCGTTTGTGGTTTATTGCGATGCTTCGAAGATGGGATTAGGAGGTGTGCTTATGCAGAATGGTAAGGTGGTTGCTTATGCTTCTAGACAATTGAGGATTCATGAGAAGAACTACCCTACGCATGATTTGGAGCTTGCGGCGGTTGTGTTTGTTTTGAAAATTTGGAGACATTACCTTTATGGATCTAGATTTGAAGTCTTTAGTGACCATAAAAGCTTGAAGTATTTGTTTGATCAAAAAGAGCTGAACATGAGACAAAGGAGATGGCTGGAATTGCTAAAGGATTATGACTTTGGGTTGAACTACCATCCGAGAAAAGCGAATATGGTGGCCGATGCTCTAAGTAGGAAGACTTTGCATATGTCGACCTTGATGATGAAAGAGTTGGAGTTGATTGAGAAATTCCGAGATATGAGCTTAGTGATCGAGGTGACACCAAGAAGTGTGATTTTGGGTATGTTAAAGATTAACAATGATTTTCTTGATAGCATTAGAGAGGCTCAGAAGTTGGATATGAAACTTGTTGATGTGATCATTGGACTCGGACAATCTGAGAATGAGGATTTCAAATTGGATGCACAAGGTGTGTTGAGGTTTCGTGATAGGATTTGTGTTCCCGATGATGTGGATTTAAAAAGGATGATCTTGGAAGAAAGCCATAGGAGTAATTTGAGTATTCATCCCGGAGCGACTAAGATGTACCAAGATTTGAAAAGATTATTTTGGTGGTCGGGAATGAAGCGTGAAGTAGCTCAGTTCGTGTATGCGTGCTTGACTTGCCAGAAATCAAAGGTGGAGCATCAGAAACCTGCGGGGTTGATGCAACCGTTAGAAATTCCTGAGTGGAAGTGGGATAGCATTTCCATGGACTTTGTGACGGGTTTACCGAATACATCTAGAGGATGTGATGCTATTTGGGTGATTGTTGATAGGCTTATGAAGTCGGCTCACTTTATTCCTATTAACATAAGTTATCCAGTGTCGAAGTTGGCGGAGATTTAGAGTGGCGTTACCGCCAAACCTCTCGAATTTGCATGACGTGTTCCATGTGTCTCAACTTAGGAAGTATATTCCGGATCCGTCTCATGTGATTCAAATGGATGATATTCAAGTGCGCGATAACCTTACGCTTGAGACGATGCCTTTGAGGATCGAAGGTCGTGAGACGAAGTCCCTACGGGGAAAGGAAATTGATTTGGTGAAGATTGTTTGGATTGGTGCAGTCGGAGAAAGCACGACATGGGAATTGGAGAACAGGATGCGCGACTCCTACCCCGAGTTATTCGAATGAGGTAATTTTCGAGGACGAAAATATTTAAGTGGGGGAGAGTTGTAACGCCCCGATTTTTATTAAGTGTTATTATTATTATTTTTATAATGTTTGATTTATAATTATTTCGGTAAAATATTTTATTGTGTGTTAATATATTATTAGGGTTTAATTATGAGAATTGTGGTATAATAGCTATTGGGCCTATTGGTGTATATAGTAATTAAGGGAGGTGTAACAATTAAGCCCATTAGTTAGTTTTTATTTAATTAAAACAAAGAATAGAAATAGAATAGAAATAGAATAGAAATAGAAAGAAGAGAAATAGAAAGAAGTAGAGAGAAGGAGGATAAAAGAGAGAAAAGTTAGGGTTTGGAGGAGGAAGAGGAAATTGGAGAAGAAGAGCATCATCTTGATCAACCCAAGCTTGCTAGAACACTATAGAGTAACTCAATCATCATCTCTAAGGTAAGGGTGTGAGTTATCATTTCCTATAATTATGAAAATGATGGGTTTTATGTGGGTAATGGTTGTTAGAGGATATTGTTGGGTTTCGATGTTGTGGTTGGATTCCTTGCTTTGAAAATGTTGTTTGTGTTCTTGATGTAGTGTTGATTGTTTGTGATTATTGAACATGTATCAATTCTTTGCAAAATGTTAGGGTTAGGTTTAGAAGAATGATAAATAACATTGTGTGTTGTGTTGTTATTGATGATTTGGGGTAGATGTATGTCGTGAAAAATATGCTATTGTGTTGATGAATCAAAGTATGAGTAATTTCACAAATTGTGAATTTAAGAAGTGTTGGAAATTAATTGAATGATATTTAGAATGATGAAATAAAAGTTAAATTGTGGTTAGAATGACTTTGTAATATTGAAAATATTGTAGTTCGTTGAATTATGAGAATGAAACTTTTTACGGAATCGAAATCGGAGGTCCGGAAGGTATTTAACGGTCAAAAACGCATTTTCTATGTTTCCTGCTAAATTCGCGGCGCGAAAGAGAGTTAGCGGCGCCAACTGAGTTGAAAACAGAATTCTTTTGTAAACTTCAAAAAGTCATAACTTTTGAACCGTAACTCCGTTTTGGTCCCCGTTCGAAGCGTTGCGAAGCTTATGAAATTTTCTACATGTTGTTGATGTTTATAGGCCATTATAAGGGCTTATTTTAATAAGTGATTATTTTGGAAAAGTGATTAATAATTGATATAGTAGGAAGCCTATTTGATTAATGAGGAATACCACTTAACTATAGTGTGTATGTGTGCGATGTAAATAAGCATAGCATGAGGTTGAATTACCTAAGAGATTGTATGATGAAACAATTGATTGTGATGAATATTCTCATTTGTTTTATATATAAACATATGTATGAATGTTGGTGAAGATAATGTTGTGTGAATGCTTTTATGCATGTGAATGGCGACGTGGCCTAAATGGCAATAACGACGTGGGCTTAGGCCATTGTGATGAGTTATGTTGATGCGATGATGATTTTGGTGTATGTGTATCATTTATCATGGAGTCACATACATTTGCATAAGCGACATGGCCTTTTGGCAATAGCGACGTGGCCTTTTGGCAAAAGCGAAGTGGGCATAAAGCCTTGGCCTTGATGGCAAAGCGACGAGTCGGTACCGCATAGCATTTGCATAGTTGAGTCACATATGTTGGTTATGTTTATTTCCGCATTTTGTGATAATTGTTGTTATGTGACGGTTTATGATGTGCTGTGATATTTTGCGATGATGCGATGAATCGTAATGTTTTATGATGGATTGATGAAATGTTAAAGTGATGAGATGCTATGATGTAACATTGATGTTGTGGATGATTATTGACTTTGTTTATGATTAAATACATAAGCATTCAAGTGAAGGATTGTGCGATGTGGTAACAATATTTCTAACTTTCCGAATTTACTTATATATTGCTTATCATTATCTTGATTATATGATTTGAGTATCTCACCCTTTTGTTGTTGGCCGTTACCTTTATATTGGTAACGTGCAGGTGCTCCGCGTTGAGAGGAGGATAGTGGTAGCACACTTTTGGCGTCATTGCTCTGATTAGGATTGTAACACTCAAGGGTTAATGAACGCTTTTCATGATTTTGATAGTAACAATGCCCTTTTGTATATCATTGTATATGATAGTTGTGATGGGCATTTGTTTGCTTGTTTTCTTTTGAATGTGTAAATGTACGACTCAACTTAATTATCTAAATGATTTCCGTTGCGATGTTTTGTGTATTGCTGCTATATGGACTAGGTGAATCCATGTACATTGTTGTTTATTATTTAACAAGGACTAAGTGGATCCTTGCGCAATTGCCGTGTTGTGTAATTTGTTTAAGTGTTGATGAAATGATATATGTGATGCCTCAATTTTGTGTGAAAATTGTTTACTCTGATTTTTAATTGAATTTACGACGGGTAGAATTGGGGTGTTACATGAAACACTATTGGTGCCCTTTTTTTCTACCACTTTTGCCTGTAGGAGTAGGATTGAAACAAGTGGAGGAGAAGCTCATGCTTCTTTGAGATGTTTCAGGTGTGGGGAGTTGGTTCGTCGTGCCGCTGTTTTCAAGGGTGATGGTTTTTCAACAAGTCAACGTAATTTCTAGAGTTTGAGGCAAGTGATGAGTTGTTTGTGCCTGTAAAGCAAGTGGGTGACTGCATGAAAGATGATGTTGAGGTGTTTATGATATTAGCTTCTGTGAAGGCCGAAAGCAAAGCTGCAATTGGCGAGTTACACATGGTGTGTGATTTTTTATAAGTCTTTCCAAATGATATTAATGACTTGCCACCGGAGCACGGGGTTGAGTTCTTCATAGACTTAGTATCTAGTACTAGTCACATGTCGATGGCTCCTTATGTGATGTATGCTTCAAAGTTGAGTGAGCTGAAGAAACAATTGGAAGAGTTACTTGAAAAGAAGTTTGTCCGACCGAGTATTTCGTCGTGGAGATACCAATGTTGCTAGTCAAGAAGGATGGTAGCATGAGGTTGTGTGTTGATTATCGACAGTTGAATAAGGTTACAATCAAGAACAAGTATCCTCTTCCAAGAATTGAAAATTTGATGTATTAGTTGGTTGGTGTTTGCATATTCAACAAGATTGATTTGCAGTCGGGTTATCATCAGATTTGAGTGAATCCAGAAGACATTCTGAAGACTGCATTGAGAATGAGATATTGTCACTATAAATATTATGTGATTCCCTTTAAGGTGTCCAATGCTTCAGGTATCTTTATGGAATATATGAACATAATATTATGTCCGTACTTAGACAAGTTTGTGTTTGTGTTCATTGACAACATGTTAATATATTCGAAGTCTGATGAAGTGCATGTAGAGCATCTGAGAGTTGTATTGTAGACCTTGAAAGAGAATAAGTTGTATGCAAATTTTTCCAAGTGTGAGTTCTGGTTGAAAGAAGTAAGTTTCCTTGGTCACGTTATTTTGAGTGGTGGTATTATTGTTGATCCTTTGAAGATAGACGTTGTGTTGCAATGTGAGACTTTGAAGTCTGTTATGGAAATTAGAAGTTTTCTTGGGTTGGCTGGTTACTACAGGAAATTTATTGAAGGATTTTCGAAATTAGCATTTCCTTTGACTCATTTGACTTAAAATTTTCAAGCTTATGTTTGGGATGTGCATTGTGAATAGAGTTTTCAAGAGCTCGAGAAGACGTTGATGTCTGCTCCAATGTTGATTTTAACGAATCCAAGTGAGTCTTTTGTGGTGTATTATGATGCTTCTAAGCTGGGTCTAGGTGGTGTGTTGATTCAAGAAGGTCAAGTTGTGGCTTATTCTTCTAGATAGTTGATAGCTCATGAAAGGAATTACATTATATATGATCTAGAATTGGTAGTTGCGGTGTTCATGTTGAAGATTTGGAGGCATTATTTGTTCGGCTCCAAATTTGGAGTGTTCAGTGATCACAAGAGTTTGAAGTATCTCTTCAATCAGAAGGAATTGAATATGAGGCGAAGAAGATGGCTCGAGTTTTTGAAAGATTGATTTTGGCTTGAGTTACCATTCAGGTAAAGTCAATGTCGTAACTGATGTATTGAGTAATAAGTTATTGTATATATCAATGTTGATGGTTCGAGAGTTGGAGTTGATCGAGCAATTCAGAGATATGAGTTTGGTGTGTGAAGAGACTCTTAATGGTGTGAAGTTAGGTATGTTGGAGCTGATAAGTGGTATCCTTAAAGAGATCAGAGAAGGTTGGAAGATCGATGTGGGATTGGGTGACATGCTAGTGTTAATCAATTAAGGTAAATGAGGCGATTTAAGAATCAATGAGAATGGTGTGATGAGATTTTGAGGTAGGGTTTGTGTACCAGATGTGTCAAAACTTAAGAAGAGTATTCTTAAGGAAGGTCATCAGAGTGGTTTGAGTATTCATCCCAGTGCCACTAAGACGTATCAAGACTTGAGGAAATTGTTTTGATGGCTAGGAAGGAAGAAGGAAGTAACTGAGTTTATCTATGCTTATTTGACTTGCCAGAATTTGAAGATTGAACATCATAAGTCGTTGAGTCGGATGTAACCGTTGCGTATTCCCGTGTGGAATTGGGATATAATTTCCATGGATTTTGTGACGAGTTTACCGAAGACGACAAAAGTATGTGATTCCATTTGGGTTGTTGTTGATAGACTGACTAAATTGTCTCATCACATTCTGGTTATGATCAGTTATCTGTTGTAGAAGTTAGCCGAGTTGTATATTGAGAAGATTGTTAGACTGCATGGTATTACATCGATCATTGTATCAGATAGAGATTTGAGATTTACGTCGAGGGTTTGACAGAGTTTGCAAGAAGCGTTGGGTACTAAGATGAAATTAAGTTTTGCTTATCATTTGTAAACTGACGGTCAGATGGAGAGGACTATTCAATCCTTGGAGGATCTATTGAGGGCTTGTGTACTAGAACAAGGAGGTGCTTAGGATAACTACTTACCATTGATTGAGTTCACTTACAATAATAGTTTTCATTCAAGTATTGAGATGGAACCGTTCAAGGCATTGTATGGTAGGAGGTGTAAGACACCTCTATGTTGGTATGAATCAGGTGAGAGTGCGGTGATTGGACCTGAGATTGTTCAAAAAACTTTTTAGAAGATCAAGATGATCCAAGAGAAGATGAAAGCTTCGTAGAGTCGCCCGAAGAGTTACCATGATAAGAGGAGGAAAACACTTGAGTTCCAAGAGGGGGATCATGTGTTTTTTAGAATTACTCTGATAACTGGTGTTGGTAGAGCTTTGAAGTCTCGAAAGCTCACACCATATTTTGTTGGTCCATACTAGATTTTGCAGAGGATATTGTAAGACCCCAATTTTGACCCTAAGATCTCTCATGTTATCTCATCATATGCATTAGCATTGGGATCACACCTTGGCATCCTCCTTACCCCTCATTCATTGGGTTTGCATTAGGAGAGATCACCAAGCACAATTTGATTGTATCATACTTTGTCTTTTATCATTTAATAACCAAAATACCAAAAACATGTCAATGTATAGTTTGTTGCTTTTGTTGGTAGTGTATATGTTCACCTATGCTCTATCAAGCTCATATATATGGTTTAAGACCCTCAATGCAAGGAGCTCAATCAAGAATGGGATTACATTGGCTCTAAGTATCATATATGGATCCCCATGATCTTCACATGTCATTTTGATCAAGAAATCATTAAGAGTTTGGAGTTGGTTTGCCTTGGAAACCCTAATTCATCTAGGTATCTTATGTGACTTCTTCAACAAGTTTCTTCACCAATGTCTCACACTCATTCATAAGTGTGACAACATGATTTTAAAGTTGAAGGACCATTTGGATGATTTCAAGTTCCACTTTTCATACACGAATGCATGGCTTGACAACATGATTTTAGCATGGCTTACACTGAATTTTGGACCTAAGTGCATCACTTGATGGGCCTATCACACGCCCATGCAATCATGCAAGAGATATTTTCAAAATTTTGCTAAAAATGGAAGTGTACAATTATCAATCTCATGGCCTATAAATAAGACCTCTCTTGCTCAGAAATAAGGACCTCATGCCCAAGCTTTGATTCAGCAACCCCTAACCCTCACCATGAAAGGATAAGCTTGAAGATTTTCTTTGAAAATTGAGTTTCAAATCTCCAACTGTTTTGAGATTGAAACTCCAAGAGTCCATCCCTTTCCTTGATCCATTTCCATTCCATCAAGCATCAGAAGCAAGGCCAAGCATAATTGAGAGCAAGATCGTGCCAATCTGAAGCTCCATTGAAGGTGAATTTTCAGATTTTTCATCTCTTCGATTCTCACTCAATTCTCCAGTATTCTTGTTGATTTTTGGTTGTATGAAGTCCTACCAATGTAGGCAACAAGATTGATTTACTTTGAGGTCAAATCGAAGCAACTCAATTCATGATCCTCAAAATTCAAATCCCTATATCTTTTTATATACTTGGAATTGGACAAAACTGAGGCCAGGTTCGAGCTCCTAAGCATTTTTCCTTCAAAATAGTATACTCATTTTCCATTTTTCTTTGAGTTTTTGTTGGACTAGTCCGGTGGCCCTCACCGGAGAAGATGACCGGAGCTAGGGCTCCGGTGTTGCGCTGGATCAATCCAGGCCATCTGATCCTTTTGAAATGTCTTAATCTTGAGCGTTGCTTCTAATTACCATCCCTGCAGCGTGTTTGACTCATGACCATATGGAACGCGCGTTTTGGACCATTTGATCTGCCACCTCAATTAATGAGGGAGATCAGATGGTCCACGTATTTTTGATTTTTTGATTTTTTTATTTTAATTGCTTTATTTTCATTAATTCATATTAATTTCATTATTGATCCAAAAAATATGGGACTTTCACCAAAAAATTTCAAATATTCTTCTCTTTTATTTTATGAATTAAAATTATTTTTTGGATCAATATTGATATTTTTCATGATTTAATTGTTTTTGTGCATATATATAATTATTTAAAAATACTTTTGACTTTCCAAAAATTATGAAATTTTTTGTCCAAGGTCCTTTGACCTTCATTGACCTAGGATAAATCTCTTGACCATTTATTTGGTGTTTTGAAGAGATTTTAGGTTTTTGATCAAACATAATTTAATTTAATGCATTTTTAATTGATTTTTAATTGTTTAATTGTGAATAAATTATGTTGAACTATTTTTATTGACTTGTGAAGTTTGACTATTGTGTTTGGGTCTTGGTCAAGGTTGATTTGACTTTTGTTGGATTAAAATCATTGGATTTAGGGGATTGATGAAATGGATATTTCATCTCCCAAAATGAATGAATGATTTTAATTTGATAAAATTCCTCCCATGACCAATTTGTGTTTGTCTCATCCCCCCTCTTCATCTTCAATCCCTTTCCATCTCACTCCTCTCATTCGCCAATGACATCTCAATATCCTAAGTCTAATTGGTTCATAAACCAATACAAGTATGGATGAGATTAGGTCCATCCTTTGATTATTTTCTTTTTGTGTGTGGTATGTTTCAGGAGTATGGTTCATTATACCATATCTCTAACATGTATTAACACCAAAAAATTTATTGCCCGACCTCAGATAGTTGTGACTTCTACATAAGTCTAATTACGATTGCTTAACATAACGCTAAATTTTGACACAAAAAGGCATAGCATTCTAGTAAGTGAGATTGTAAGTCTCCCCCCTTTCATGGTATTGTGTGGAAACTTGGCCTTTTTTCCTTCCTTTGGAAGATGTCTTGGTTCAAGGATCCATGCTTGTGAATAGAGGGTTGAGTGTTCTCCAAAGAATGACTTAAATAATTGAAAAGCAAAGATCCACTAACTTTAATCCACTAACATTTGACTAATTTTTAATTTCAAGCCATTTATCATTTGTCATTATACATATCATTTAACTTGTTTATTTTAATGCCATTTTCACTTTGCTCACTTGAGCCATATATTATGATTATATTGTGATTGTATTCGCATGTTTTGTATTTTGTTTGTGTTTGTGGTCTTAGGACCCTAAAATACCTAATAACAACCAAAACCCTGAAAAATGTTTGTGTGGATTGTTGGATTTGATCTGAGCTTTAGACTTAGAATTAGGCAACATTCCCTATGCAAAAGGACTTGGCCAATGCCAATTTTTCTGAAACCAAGTTTGAGCTTTCATCTGATGCAAATATTGGGATCCACTTGAGTTCATCTGTTACATGGTCTTGATGCAAATGTTGCTTTGAACTTGTGTCTAATGCCTTATTCTGAGCCATTCAAGGAGTATGTCATCTGATACATGGGAGATCAAGAAGAAGACTATGAAGTTGCTAGCTTGGACGTGGCTATCTTTATTTGATGCCTTGCTCTTCATTTTGCTATTTGTGTAATGATATTGCTTGATTCCAAAGTCCAAAGGAAAAGTGGGTTTCTATATGACACTCTTGTCTATTGGATTGCATCCCACTGGTCAGATCTTTTCAACTCTTAGCTTTTAAATTTCTGCTTAGGATTAGTCTATTCATCTCCTCCCACTTCTTAAATTTCAAATCTCTCCCCTCTTTCAAAATCTTCTTTGCTTGTGATTTTTAAACTTAGACTTTATTGCAAATTAGAAACTTTGGCCTTATGCCATTGTATTTTTCAAACTCTTTTCTTAAATCAAACTTGTAAATGAATCTAACCATATTGACTTAAAATTTCAAAAGACAAAAAGAATTAACACTCCTTCAAACTCTTTTTAGGCCCTTTATGCCTCTTTTAAATTTAAATTTTTGTTAAAAGAAATCCACTCATTTTGAAATTGTTACCACGAACTATGAGGTTTTGATCCCTCATTTTTATGTTGGTACGTAGGCACAAGTCCGAAGTTCTTGTCAAACACAAAAATATAATCAATGAATTCTTTTCTCATCCCCACACTCTATTTTTCTTAAACATCATTTTATACCAAAACACATACACACATAAAAAGGGCTCCCTAGGAGTACCTAGGACACGTTGGGTGCTAACACCTTCCCTCTGTGTAACCAACCCCCTTACCTATAATTTCTGGCATTTTATTAGTTTTGATTTGAAAACTTATTATCTTTGGGTTTTGTTCGTACTTTTCCCTTTTCCTTTGGAAACAATAAAAGCATGGTGGCGACTCTGGTTTTATTGACATTAAGTTTATCCATAGCTTAATGGTCATTAATTTACCGCTACAGAAATTAAGTGGCGATTTTGCTGGGGAGTAGTCCTCAGTGGGTTTAGCCTACTTTTTTATGTGTATATATTTGTATACTTTATGTTTGTATATTTCTTTGTGTGATATAATCTGTTTGTTGTGCTTGGTGATCTCTGAATGGTTAGATAAGTTCTAACTCTAACTTGAGTGCAATTAAGATAGGAGGATGGTATAGTCATGTTCGACTTGTCTGGAGTAGTCCTTAACAAGTTGGCTTGAGACCCATCTACTCAGTGGAGACCCTTTTGGAGCTATTGATGTCACACAAGTTATTTGTGGTTAGGCATTACTTTCTCTGATTTGGGGTCCGAGAAGCTGAGGACCATAGAACATTTAACCCAACTTGGCCTATTTAGGACGTAGTGCGGAGACTGTTCAGGTGTAGACTTGATAACAGTTGTTATGCGATACTACACTCAGACGAGTTTCTCTTGAGAATATTATGGGTTGATGAGTCAGTCATCCTAACCTGTAATATTCGATAGATGGAATTAAGACCCTGGGAACTTTTTAGAACATGATCTACAGGTTTATCCTTAGTACACTCCTTTGGGATGGTTCTTAACTTGACTCCATGCTCGTGACTCACAACAAACCCTTGATTCTTGGTTGATCTAATCAAGTCTTGTCAATATCAATGGAACTTGGGTGTTGATAAGGTGAAAACCATAATCCACCAAAATGGATGATTGATCTTGACAATGACTTGATTCATCCCTTGACCTTTGTTTGCCTTGTGTGTGATCCCTTATTTGTGATTGTTGCATTCATGCATACATGCGCATCATAACATTCATCACATGAAAAATAACTTCAAGGAACTGAGGTTTTGTTTGCAAATATTTTCAGACCATGGATTGTGGACAAAGGAACACTAAGAAGTACAGTTTCAGATGTCCGAACTTGAAAGAGCTAAGGAAGCTATCATTTTTTATATTAGATCCCTTGGATTTCAAGCAACATCGTGGGAAGCTGATATCTATGTTATCTGCTGATATGGTTGAAGGACTATTGAGTGTGTTGGTTCATTTTTATGATCCTCCATACCGTTGCTTCACTTTTCCCGATTATCAGCTTATGCCAACGTTAGAGGAGTATGCCCATCTCTTGAGAATATATGTTCTTGACAAAGTGCCTTTTAGTGGATTTGAGGAGATTCCTAGATCTCATATTATAATTGAAGCTCTTCATCTGAAGAAGTCTGAGATTGAGGCTCATTGGATGAAGAAAGGAGGAATGTTTGGTTTGACTTCTGAGTTCTTTATAGGGAAAGCTACTGCCTTTTCTCAAGCTGGTAGTATGGATGCTTTTGAAGCTATCTTTGTGTTGCTCATCTATGGGTTAGCTTTGTTCCCTAACATTGACGGTTTTGTTGATGTTAACGCCATTAGAATCTTCTTGATTGGGAATCCCGTGCTTACTTTGTTGGGTGATGTGTACTTTTCTTTGCACTTGAGGAATTCTAAAGGTGGTGGGACTATTGTGTGTTGTGTTCCTCTTTTGTACAAGTGGTTTATTTTGCACTTGCCTCAGACGCCTGCTTTTGTGGAGAACGAGCGATGTCTATGGTGGTCTCAGAGACTTATGTCTCTCACTAATGATGATATAGTTTGGTATGATTCTTCATTGGGTAGCTTGTATATTATTGATGGTTGTGGTGAATTATCTAATGTGCTTCTCATTGGTACACAAGGAGGAATTAACTACAACCCTGTATTGGCTCATCGTCAACTTGGGTTCCCCTTGAGAGACAAACCTAATAACACTCAGTTAGAAGGTCTTTTCTATCAAGAGGGTAAAGATCCCCAACTTTTGAAGCAGAAGATGATTCATGCTTGGCGTAATGTGCATAGGAAAGGAAGATTCGAGCTTGGTCCACACAACTGTGTAGCTTTGGAAGCTTACACTCTTTGGGTGAAGAAGAGAGCTTTGGAATTAAAGATGCCTTATGCTTGTGAGAAACCTATGTCTATGGTTGTGGTTAAGCCATTAACTCTCCCTAACCAAGATGTAGAGGAGTTGGAAGACACACTCGCCAACATGAAGCAAGGGAAGGATATGTGGGAAGAGTAGTTCCATGCTTTAAGCCGAAAGCATGAGGAGTTACAACTTGAGTCTAAGGACAAAGATGCGCTTATTGAACTTCTTGAAGACCGAGTAGTGAAGAGACAGAGAGAACCAGAGGGGCCATCTTCCTCTTGTATGCCTCAGCCTTCCGGTGCTTGGAAGAAGATTGTTGATCAGCTTGTCCTCGAGAAGGCTCAGATGAAGACTTCTTTTGAGCCTGTGATCCGACGCATATGAAGGAAGTACGCGCCTGCACCCAAATCATCTGACACCGTTGTTAGGGGATCCTTAGGATGATTAGTTTCCTTTTCTCTTGTATTTGTATTTTGGTTTCTGAAATTGTACTCAGTGTAATCCTTCCAAATTATATAAATAAAAGAGATTTTTTAATGGTCAATCAAATTGTTACAACTGTTATTATCAATTTGCAAATAAAATAGTATGTTTCTTGAAAATAAAAAAAATCAAAACATTGCATTTCATGCATCATTTGCATAACAGGTTTTTCCGCCAGATATCTTATTGGTTATTCTTCTGTGCTTCAGCCAAGCTGACTCATCGATACAATACTCGTGCCAATCATCCGAGAATCATGGAACATTTGGAACAAGAGAACCGAGAGTTGAAGGACGAGATTGACCGCTTGACTGCCATGATGAATTCTGTTCTAGCTGCTCAGAGTCAGTCTTCTCCAACGCCTGCAACTCGTCCTCCACAGAGGACTGTCATCTAAGAGGTTGCTACCTCAACTATGCCTGCCACTCAGTTTGCTCCAGCTATGCCGACCGGATTCCCGTGGGGAATGCTGCCGAACTTTGTTCACGAAGGTTTTACACCTACTTTTGCTTCTATGCCGGCATCTAGCCCGATCATGTATGTGCCGCCTCCAGTTGTTCACACGCTGCCTCGTGTTGAGGACACCATCTACCATTCCGAGCCATCTGAGGGTCCGGATGTTTATGAGAAGATGGATGAGATGAAAGACCAATTCCTTGAGCTACAAAAGGAGTTAAAGACGTTGAGGGGAAAAGATTTGTTCCGTAAGAGTGATACGGAACTTTGCTTAGTACCAAACATCAAGATCCCGATGAAGTTCAAAGTCCATGACTTTGAAAAGTATAAGGGAAATACTTGTCCACTTAGCCATCTCATCATGTATGCCAGGAAAATGTCGATGCAAACTGACAATGATCAGTTATTGATTCACTACTTTCAGGACAGTCTGACTGGTGCCGCTCTGAGGTGGTACATGGGATTGGATAGTGCAAGTGTTCGCACATTTAATGATTTGGGTGAGACGTTTGTGAAACAGTATAAGTACAACATTGATATGGCGCCAGATAGGGACCAGCTGAGGTCGATGTCTTAGAAGGACAAAGAGACATTCAAAAAGTATGCCCAGAGGTGGAGAGAGCTTGCAGCTCAGATCAATCCTCCGTTGGAAGAGAAAGAGATGACCAAGATCTTCCTCAAGACCCTAAGTTCGTTTTATTATGAATGAATGATTGCCAGTGCCCCCAGTGACTTTACCAAAATGGTAAATATGGGGATGAGATTAGAAGAGGGTGTCTGTGAGGGACGTTTGTCTAAGGAAAAGGTATCTTCGAGCAAGAAGTATGATAACAGTTTCGCTAGGAAGAAGGAGGGTGAAACCAATGCAGTGTTAGTAGGGAGGCAGAGGAGGCCTCATGTCAAAATAAATCTGCAACCGCGTCAGCATCATCATCAAGTTTCGTCCATTATTCCAGTATTTTCCAACAATCAATCTATTCCAGTTCAACAACAGTAACGTCAACAAAAACCGCAACAAAGAACAAACAACTCCAACAATCAACAACAACAACAGAAGTTTGAGAGGAAAAAGGTCTTTTTCGACCCTATTCCTATGTCATATGCTGAGTTATATTCGTATTTAGTTCTCAAGAACCTACTCCAACCAAGAAATCTGCCACAAATTCTAGAACCACTTCCATGGTTGTATAAGCCAGAACTCCGTTGTGCTTTTCATCAAGGGGCTCCTGGCCATGATATCGAGGATTGCTACCCGTTGAAGTACGAGGTCCAGAAGATAGTAAAGAGTGAAATGGTGTCCTTTGAGAACCGTGCACCGAATGTTAAAGCTAACCTATTGCCTGCTCATGGTAATCCCTCTGTTAATATGGTAGATGGATGTCCAAGAAGTTTCCGAGTGTTTGATGTGCGACGTATTCGTCGATCCTTGGTGGAAATGCACACGACCCTGTGTATGATTAGTGATTATGAACACGACCACAACAGTTGTGCAATCTGCAGTGTAAACCCCCGTGGGTGTTCAATCGTCAAGAGGGATATCCAAAAGTTGATGGATGGGAATGTAATCCAGATTCAACAATCAAGGGACATAGATGATGTCAATGTTATAGTACCAGTGTTTAAGACCCCGAAGCGAGTAGTAATTCAATTTGATAGCAGCAGCAGTAACAACGTCAATAGATCGATATCACCGTTAGTGATACGGTTAGCGGGCCCCATCCCGTATGCATCCGATATAGCTGTTCCCTATCAGTATAATGCAACAATGGTGGAGAATGGTCAAGAGGTCCCGTTGCCTACGACTAATTCTGTTGTAAATATTGCTGATATTGCAAAGGTGACCCGTAGTGGTCGTGTTTTTGGTCCCGTTTTCTCAAAGGATGTAGAGGATGTTGGTAAGAAGGTTTAAGTGCCTGCAGCAAATCCGGTTAGTGCTCCAAAGTATCAGTCTAGTGAATCCAGCAGTTTGAAGCCTAACGATGATGATAGGGTGCTTCGTTTGATAAAGAAAATATGGTGGAGCAGCTGCTCCAAACTCCTTCCAAGATTTCAGTGTTGTCTCTGCTTATGAATTCTGAAACGCATAAAGAAGCATTGCAAAAGGTATTGGAGCAAGCTTATGTGGAACATGATGTGACTGTGGATCAATTTGACCATATTGTGGCTAATATTACTTCCTGCAATAATCTGAGCTTCTGTGATGAAGAACTCCTCGAGGAGGGTAGGAATCACAATCTGGCACTGCATATATCGATGAATTATAAGTAGGATGCGTTGTCCAATGTATTGGTTGATACCAGCTCTTCGTTGAATGTACTATCCAAGTCAACTTTGTCAAGATTATCCTACCAAGGAGTTCCGATGAGATATAGTGGCGTGATCGTCAAAGCTTTTGATGGTTCTCGCAAGACGGTTATTGGTGAGGTGGACCTTCCAGTGAAGATAGGTCCGAGTTATTTCCAAATTACTTTCCAGGTAATGGATATCCACTCGGCCTATAGCTGCTTGTTAGGAAGGCCATGGATACATGAGGCAGGAGCTGTGACGTCCACTCTGCATCAAAAATTGAAATTCGTGAAGAATGGTAAGCTCTTCATTGTGGGCGGAGAAAAAGCTTTGTTGGTAAGTCATCTGTCGTCTTTCTCATATGTGGAAGCTGAGGATGAGATTGGAACTCCGTTCCAAGCTCTATCTATTGCTAAAGACAAGAAAGCTGGGGCCCCTATGTCCTCTTTTAAAGATGCTCAGAAGATTGCTGAAGGTGGTAGTTCTGATCAGTGGGACCGGATGGTAGAGGTTGTCGAGAACAAGAATCGGTCCAGTTTGGGATTCCAGCAAGGTGTCGCATCCTGCGAAAAATCAACCGGCGAGACTCAAAAGAAAACACACAGAGCCGCCACTAAACGTTATTTATCCCAAGATAGGGAAAGGAAACGCTCAGAGAAACCTGGAAAGACATGGTCTCGTGACCAGAGAGAAAAGGTTCGGGAGTCGGTTACGCAAGGGGAAGGTATTAGCACCCCTCACGTCCGTCGTACTCGACGGGATCCACGTCCTAGAATAAAGAAAAGGTTGCTAAACATCACACACACACACGGGGAACGCAGGTGGGGTTAGGAGAAACGGGCTCGATAAGGTATCGCACCTTATGCCTACATATCTTGTCTGGAACAAGAATCAGAGCCACTGTAGTTCGGCTTACGCACGCCAAACAACACAAAACATACAAACAAGCAAGGGTGGCAAACATGGAGCCCGACAACCACTGGATGGAATTACGTCGGCATCCGAACCAAAACACGCACAAAAGGGCAAACGTGGAGCCCGACAGCCAATCACTGGGCTTACGTCGGCATCCGAGCCAAACACACATAATCAGATAACAAGTAAACGCACGCAAAAAAGAAAAAGGTTGCCCGGAGTGGTCTCGCACGACCACCTGCCTACATACCTCGTCTGGAACGAGGATCAGGGCGATGTAGTTCCCCTGAAAGGGACTAAATTGCTAACCAGAAACCGGGGAAAGATACACAACTAGGGAGCTGAGACTCGAGCCTAATGTTGTCATGCATCGTTAACCCTAAGTTCGGTTTTCTATCCTACTTGCATAAGCAAACTAACCTAACCAGGAAAGAAGCTAGCACACAAGCATACAATCATATATCATCAAATGAGAACAGGTATCTCAAACAAGCATGTCAATCAGATATCCACATAACACGCACTATAGCCAAACAAGGGGCTCAATCAATCAGGTTTGACTGCCGAAGCGAGTCGTCTGTACGGGCTGGGTTTGCTCTTAACCTTGCCATTACGAGGCTAAGGTGAAGCAGATGAAAGGATGAAGTGAGGATCAGACCTCACAGCTCATATCCCTAACCAGGGAGAGCTGACAAATGAGCATGGGTCCAGAATAGGGGAACCCTTTTATACTCGATGACCCTGACACAATGTGCACTGCACAGATCTTGGGCTAGGATCTCAATGCTACAACCATGTAATGGGAGCAAGGAGAAGACTCAACTGAATAGTGGGGGGTAGGCTGCATACCCCTACCTTCCACCAATTGCCTTATTTAAAGGACTTTCACCTGCTTGGGCTTAAAAATAAACAACCACAATCATTGCCTCTTAAGGAGGACTTCAGACATTTATTTGCCCGGCCCGGTAACAGCCGGGTCTCCAGACTACATGAAGTTAGGAAGTTATACCTCTATGCAAGTTGCTTAAGCAAAGCAAAGCAAAAGTTCACAAGGAACTGAGCAACTAAAAGTACCTGGAAACAATCGACACAGTTAGTACCCAGACAGACAAACTATAAACAATAAACAGTTAACCAGCTTAAACAAACTATGCACAACACAAGGCAAGCTCAAGGCTTAAGCCCAAGCTTCAACACCTAAAAAACAATGCTATGTTAGTGTACAAACATCAACAACATCAATCAAAATTGATTTGGACCATTATCCATGTGCATTGCTTTTTGATCCTGAAAAATCAAGCAAATATTAGCAACTAGACCACTAGGCCAAGCCTAGGGTCCAAAAGCAAGAAAAAATCTAAAACAGCAAGGTATGCATCAACCAACATCAAATTAACATCAAACAAGAGCAAACATCATTGGTCTCATGTTTATATCATCCATCATGTTCAGTTCATGCACAAAACAAACCATATTAGGTTAAATGAACCACCAAGCATACCAACAGAAGTATTGCATTCAAATCCCTATCAAAACACATCCAAAAATTCTCAAATAAATTACACCTAAACAGAGGGTATTCAAGGTCTACCATACCAAATTTGAGCTTAATTGGGCAAATGGAACCATGTCAATGAAAATCAACAAAAACAGTCACAATTATAGGCTCCAAATCACAACATCAATGCATACATCCACTTCAAAAATTCATAACTCAATGAAAACAATAAAGAAATGGATGAGACCAAAACAGGGATGTCACATCATGTGTCTACTACAAGCATATTAAATTTCATGATTATCCAGTACAACATGAGCATTTCCCAATCATTCTACCAACCTAGGTCATACAAGCTTGCCAATTCAATCACCAGAAATGAAAAATCATGATCAATTAGAAAAGGCAGTGAAAAATTCTACAAAAATGCATACAACATCCTAACATATCAACAATTCACCATGCCAAATTTCATTCAATTCTAACATGCATAGGTTATCCAATTAAATTCAACAAGTTGACATCAAGAGGTGTGACACAAATTGTCACACCTATGTTCCAGAATTTGCTGCTCTCTGACCAGGTATCAAAAATTCATGAAATTTACATATAAATAATCCTCAATGAGTCAAGAACCACCACAAAAATTTTCAGCCATTTATTTTATGATATGAGTATTTCATGATCAAATTGCCAAAATGTATCAAAATGTGACATACATTAGAAAACCCTAGGTCAAATAAAATATTTGCCATGCACAACTTTGACCAATAGGTCAAAAAAATCCTACACAAGTCAACAAAGTCAAGGAAAAAATCTCCATATTTTTAGGAATTGTTTACTATTTTTTATGAATTTTTTAAGGTCATGGTAATTTTTTAAGAATTAAATGAATTAATTAAAAATCACAGTGGCAGTATTGTAAATAAAACAGGCGCGGGAGGGAAACCTCCAGTTTGAATTTTCAAATGATTTTTCGGATCAAACACCCCTATTTGCCCAGAAAATTCGTCTTCTCCACTCAACCACTCAAGAACACTCAAATTTCAAAACATCACCAAAATGGACAAGCGAATAACCACTCGAACCGTCTCACCAAGCACATTCCAAATATCAACTCAATTTGTCCTAATTGTTCCTATATCAACCGAATCGAATCACTTAGGGTTTGTGTTCATAACTTCAAACTTAGATTTCTCAAGCTACAGTTAATCATTTGCAAAACTAATTACATCACCATGATCTACATAGCAAGCTCTATAAAACGCATATGAACATCGAGCAAAACATGATAATCGAATTTCTTTCAAACCTGGAATGGCCGTGTATGTTCGTGCAGCTTCGAGCCTCACTTCCACAAAACAGATGAAGAAAAGCTATGGTGAAGACGATTGATGCATCCAAATCCACGTGCCTCGGCTTCTATCGCTCAAAATCTGATTTCACCATTGATGGAGCTTCTTGGAACAGCCATGATTCGAAGCTTGATTGATGATGAGAAGCAAAAACAGTCCTAGCACATGATGATACAAGTTCAAAGCAAAAAGAATTTCGAGATTTGGTTCAAGATTGAGGAAGATTGAAGGATTTGAGGGTTTAGTGTTCTTGATGAAAATTGAGAGAATGTGAGAGGTTTTTGATCTGAATTTTTTGGTGAATGATTTTCTGTTATGATTAGAAGAAGATTTAGAATTTATATGGTAGCTTAATCCTCCACTAATCCACTTAATTAACCAAATTAGCATGTTAAGTGAAATTGGTTATTTTGCAAATAAGGGCAAAAATGTAATTTCCATGTACAGCTCATTGCCAGCTGTTTTGACAGCTCATGCAACCTCAGTGACAGCACATACACCTTCTAAATATCATATGTGAACTGTAGAAACTTGTTTCATGCTCATTGGTTGCTCCATTCTCAAATTCACCATGTGTATGCATTTGGTCCATTTTTGTCATTTCCATTTTTCAAGACAAAATCCAAATTAAAAGCCTTATGTATGAAATGAAAATTCAAACACATTCTAAATGCCATTCCTGAGGTGTTGGAAAAAGTCCCATTCAAAAATTCCAATTATTTTGACATTTGGACAATTTTGCCCCTGGTCCAATTCAGCTGTCCAGTTGAAAAGTGACTTTTTGCCTTGGCCATTTTTGGGAAAATCCAATGATGCACCCTCAAAGTACATGTCAAATGGAGTTTGTGCATATAAAGAACTTGCAATTTGGACAAAGTATGTGGTAGTTATGGCCTCCTGATTACGGGTCTTTTCTGAAATTCAATGAGCCATATCTTGCAAACCATACATTGGATTTTCAAGTTCTTGGACTTTTTAGAAAGGTGAGAACAAGATCTACAACTTTCATGTTGAACAATTTTTCATTTGAAGCTTCCTTGGACATCTGTTTTTGAGGTCAAAAAACTTTCCATTTTTGGAAACTTCAGTTACAGGTCACCTGCTATTTTTGGCAGTTTTTGTCCTGACTTGATTTTCTTCATTTTTAAGCTTTGAGATGTCATTCAACACTTGTTCCCACATGAATGAAGTGTGTCTAACTTGTTTCCACCTCCAAATCCATCAGATCATGTACAGTTGACCACAGTTGACTTTTCAACTGACAGATGAATCTGGCAATGCGTAGATCAAATTGAACCCCAATCTCCAACTGAAATGGCTCAAGGGTGAAACCCTAGCCTCAATAATCACAATATAATCACAAAATGAACCCCATCTCCTTCACAAACCCCATCTCCTGATCTAGCCCTGATTGGCCCAATACAACTGATTAGGGTTGACCAGTGGTCAAAACCCTAATCTCAAGGAATCTTCTCCAATCTCCTGATGACATCCAACCATGATGATGATGATGTATCAATTCAAACAAGATGAAGACCAATATCCTTGGAAATCATGAAACCCTAATTCACAGTCCAATCCTCAGATGGCCCATGATCAGTCATTAAACCCTAGCTTGCACCTTTGAACTTCCTCATCTCCTGATTAAGACTTGGGAAGATGGCTTGCACTATGTAACCACATGATATGCAATATGAAATGCCTAATGTCCTAAAATGATATGCAAATATGTTAATGCTAGTCCCAAGAGAGGAGGGCAAATTTTGAGGTGTTACACAAGGGTCGTCTATGATCAAAGTTGAATATGTGCAACCTAGTTTCCGTAGCGGAGGGTTCATCCATGATAATGAACAACACTCAGCTGTAGTAATCGAGGATGATGAAGATGAAGACTACACCAATTTTTTGACGCATGGAAAATCTTACAACAATTGGATCGCTGTCGATGTTCCTATTATTGTTCATCACTCTAAGTAAATGCTTTTATTATTTTTGAAAATCCTTATCCTATACCTAAGGGAGAAGTGAACATTGTTAGGCATCTTTCAATTTGATCATTAATAAAATGCAATTCTATTCATCCACATCTATGATGTTTTTATTTTTACCTTTTTACTTTCCTGAAAATGGTAATCACATAAAACATGATTAAAATAAATAATAAATTGTCCATCTGCATAATATTTGGTCCAATTCAATTCTCTAAAATCAAAATATCAAATCATTATGCAGGTTGGTTTCTAAACCCATTGAATACAATGATCCTATTCCTTCTCCAAACTTTGAATTCCTTGTGTTTGAGGCTAAGGAAGAAAGTGATGAAGAAGTGTCTGATGAGTTGTCTCGTCTGCTTGAGCACGAGGAAAAAGCCATTCAGCCGTTCGAAGAGCAGATTGAGTTAGTCAACTTGGGTTCCGAAGACGATGTGATGGAAGTCAAGATTGGGTCTCAACTGTGTCCAGAGGTTAAGAAGGGGTTGATTGATCTTCTTCGAGAGTATTCAAATGTGTTTGCCTGGTCCTATCAAGACATGTCTGATTTGGATTCTGAGATTATGGAGCATAAATTGCCGTTGAAGCCAGAATTCCTGCCAGTCAAGTAGAAGTTGAGGAGGACTCATTTTGATATGGCAGTGAAAATCAAAGAGGAAGTGCAGAAGCAGATCGATGTCGGTTTCCTTGTTACTGCTGAGTATCCGCAATGGGTGGCCAACATTGTGCCTGTCCCAAAGAAGGATGGAAAAGTCCGTATGTGTGTTGATTATAGAGATTTGAACAAAGCTAGTCTGAAAGTTGATTTTCCTCTGTCACACATTGATATGTTGGTGGATAATACAGCTAAATTCAAAGTCTTTTCATTTATGGACGGATTTTTTGGTTATAATCAGATTAAAATGGCACCCGAGGATATGGAGAAGGCCACATTCATTACACCCTGGGGAACATTCTATTACAGAGTGATGCCTTTCGGTTTAAAGAATGCTGGTGCAACTTACCAGAGAGCAATGACCACTCTTTTTCATGATATGATGCATAAAGAGATCGAAGTCTATGTTGATGATATGATTGCTAAATCGAGTGATGAAGAAGAACATGTCGAGAATTTGTTGAAGTTATTCCAGCGTTTGAGGAAGTACAAACTCCGCTTAAATCCAAATAAGTGTACATTTTGTGTTCGTTCTGGTAAGTTGTTGGGCTTCATTGTTAGCGAGAAGGATATTGAAGTTGATCTTGCCAAGGTCAAAGCAATACAAGAGATGCCTGCGCCCACAACTGAGAAGCAAGTCAAAGGTTTTCTCGGCCGCTTAAATTATATCTCAAGATTCATATCGCATATGACTGCCACGTGTGCACTTATATTCAAGCTTCTTCGGAAAGATCAGTCTTGTGATTGGACTGAAGATTTCCAGAAAGCTTTCGACAGTATCAAAGAGTATTTGCTCGAGCCTCCGATTTTGTCGCCGCCTGTTGAAGGAAGACCGTTGATCATGTATCTAACTCTGCTTGAATAAAGTATGGGTTATGTTCTTGGTCAGCAAGATGAAACTGGAAAGAAAGAATATGCTATTTACCATCTGAGTAAGAAGTTCACCGACTGTGAGACTCGGTATTCTATGCTTGAAAAAACTTGTTGCGCATTGGCTTGGGCTGCGAAGCGTCTGCTTCAGTATATGTTGAATAATACCACTTGGTTGATATCCAAAATGGATCCAATCAAGTATATTTTTGAGAAGCCTGCTTTAACTGGGAGAATTTCCCGTTGGCAGATGTTGTTATCAGAGTATGATATTGAATACCGATCTCAAAAAGCGATCAAAGGGTATCTTGGTTGACCATTTGGCTCACCAACCAATTGAATATTACTAGTTAGTGCAATATGATTTTCCTGATGAAGAGATCTTGTACCTGAAGATGAAAGATTGCGATGAACCATTGCTTGAAGAAGGACCAGAACCTGGTTCCCGGTGGGGTATGGTATTTGATGGAGCTACCATTCAATATGGTAATGGCATTGGGGGAGTAATTATTACTCCTCAAGGCACGCATTTTCCATTTACAGCTAGATTGACTTTCAAGTGTACAAACAATATGGCTGAGTATGAAGCTTGCATCATGGGGATTGAAGAGGCCATTGATCTCAGAATCAAGTATTTGGACGTCTATGGAGATTCGGCTTTGGCTGTGAATCAAATCAAAGGCGAATGGGAGACGAATTAACCCGGTTTGATACCATATAGAGATTATGTGAGGAGGATTTCAACTTTCTTTACAAAGGTTGAATTTCATCATATCCCTCGAGATGAAAACTGGATGGCAGATGCTCTTGCAACATTGGCTTCAATGATTGTAGTGAAGTATTGGAATGAAGTTCCTAATCTTACTGTGATGCGTCTTGATAGGCCAGCGCATGTGTTTGCTATTGAAGAGATCAAAGATGAGAAGCCATGGTATTTTGATATCAAATGTTTTCTCCAAAGTTAGATTTACCCGCCTAGGGCATCTCTGAAAGATAAGAAGACTTTGAGGAGATTAGCTGGAAACTTTTACCTGAATCATGATGTGCTTTACAAGAGAAACTTCGATATGGTTCTGCTCAGATGCGTGGATAGACACGAAGCAGACTTATTGATGACTGAAGTACATGAAGGTTCCTTTGGTACTCACTCCAATGAACATGCTATGGCAAAGAAGATGTTGGGAGCATGTTACTATTGGCTGAGAATGGAATCTGACTGTTGCAAGTTTGTGAAGAAATGCCACAAGTGTCAAATATATGCAGATAAGATTCATGTTCCTCCGACACTGTTAAATGTCATCTCCTCTCCATGGCCCTTATCCATGTGGGGAATTGATATGATTGAGCCCAAAGCTTCGAATAGACATCGTTTCATTCTGGTGGATATTGACTATGTAAGACCCCAATTTTGGGCCCTAAGATCCCTCATGGCCCATATCATTCATATCATGACCTCAAGGATCATTGCATGCCTTTGTCCCCTTCTAGTGGGTAGTTTGCCTTGTAGGTTTGTTTCTTGATCACCAAGCATACCTTGCATTTGTATATCTTTGCCTTTCATATGTTTATTATTCAAAAAGTACAAAAATATTGTCAGGCTAACCTTGTTGCTTGCAGTTGAAGTAATCATCAGCAATTAGGTCAAAGTCAGTCATTTATCAGTCAAAGCAATGGATGGTGGCCATTCTTGCAGAATTTGGGCACCATGTTCAATAATCAAAAGTTCATATGACTTGAGACATCATTTGAAGTCAAGTCCTCAAAGAATTAGGGTTTGGAATTCATCAGAAGAGGATCAATCAGTCCAAAACCCTAGAAAAGTCAAATTTGGTCAACAGTTGATTTAATCAAGATTTGATGGATAGAATTGATCTGAAAGGGTTCATTCATGCTTGTATAAGCCTCATATATCATGTTCAACCTCATCATGGAAGAAAATCAAGTCAAATCAGAAATTTTCCAGAAATAGAAAGTGGACCTGTAATTTCAACTGCCAAAAATGGAAACTTCTTGATCTTAAACTTACATCATGATACAAGCTCCAAATGAATTTTTGCCCAACATGAAAGTTGAAGATCTTGTTCTCCCATTTTCAAAAAGTCCAAGAACATCAAAATCCCATGTGTGGTTGTCAAGATATGATCAAATCATTTTCATCAATTTTTGAACTTCAACAAGCCATATCTCTCAAACCATAAGGCCAAATTTGGTGGGGTTTTTTCCTACAAACCACATTTTTCATCCTCTTTCCAAAAATATAAATTTCATAACCTAAAACCTTGCCAATCAAAATGGCATTTTTGGACCTTTTGCATTTAAAATCAAAGTTTGACCAAACTTTGACTTTTTGATTTATGGACTTTTTCATCATTTTGCCAATTGGGAAATGTTCCATATATTATTTGTGACTTGTTCCAAGCCTTAAACCTTGTTCATTTCACCATTACATCACCATTATAGACCAAAATGCAAAATGGACAAAATTGGCAATTGGCTTCATTTGAACAAATCAAGTACAGCAGAACATGTACCACTACAAACAGCACAAACATGGTCTGCTAGCAGCCTGATTGCAGGCCCATTAGCAGACAAACATACCTCCCATTTTCCATTTTGTACATAATTAGCAATTATGCAAATGGCTCCATGTAAGCAAAGCAAAGTTAGCAATTAAGGAGCAGACCAAAAACAGCAATTACTTAGGTGATTTGCAGCTGTTTGCCAGGCCCAGCTCGAGCCAGTTTGCACCTCCATTTACTCACTTTGGCATAATTAGCAATTGGCATTTTGATTCATAAAATTAAAACTGAGATTAGCATGTGATAATGTGAGCTTAAACAGATGAATATAAGTGCATTCTTCTGCATTTCCAACCCTAAGTTTAGCAGCCACCACACAGAAAATACACTCTCACTCTCATCTTGCATTTTTGCAAAAGCACATTTTCGGTAAAACCCTTGAAGAAACTGGAGCAAGCCCTGGTTCATCCATAATCCAAACAACATTTTGAAGCTTTTGGAACAACCATTTCTCAACTGGAACTTCATCTGCAGAACCTGTTTTCTCCAAGCATCTCAAATGGCAGCTCGAGTTATGTCTGTTTCCAAGCAAGATGGAGCCAAACCTCTTCAAGATTCCATCATTGTATAGCATAGAGAGGAACTGTTTCAGCTTCAAACCTCCAAACAGACACTGTTCCATTGATTTCCTCCAAACAAGTACTTTAGTTGCCTAAGTTCTTTGAACTTGATTGCTTGCTTTGCTTTTTAGCATTTGCTTTGAGGTATAATTACTTCTTCTTCATGTAGTCTGGAGACCCGGTCTGTTATTTGACCGGGCAAACTGTCTGAAGTCCTCCTTAAGAGGCAATGCCTGTGTTTGTTTATATTTGTCCTGAGCAGGAAAAGTCCTTCAAGTAAGGCAATTGGTGGAAGGTAGGGATAAGCAATCTATCCCCCACTATTCAGTGTGTCCTCTCTTTGCTCCCAGTACCTGGTTGAAGCAATGAGATAAATACCCAAGATCCAATCGAGTCAATAATGTGGAGAGAGTTCCTACTTTCTGAACTCCCACACTTTCTTTGATGCTCTCTCTGATTTGAGATAGAAGCAATGAGGCACACCCCTCATCTCCTTTTCATCTGCTTCACCTGAGCCCCTCAATGGCCAGGTTAAGAGCAACCTTTACCCATTACAGTGGACTTTTAAAGTCAAACCCTCTTGTGTGAGCCCCCACTGTTTGGCTATAGAGTGTGCTGTTTGATATTCATTGATTGATTGATTGCTTCATGTGCACTTGTTTGCTTATATGCTATGCATTTACCATCATCAATTGCCATTAATGCATGATCATCTCATTTGTTTTGTGATGCTATCATTGTTGTTTGCCCATTGAGGACAATTGTAAGTCCATTGCTTTGGCATTTGCTCCTGTGATATGGAAGGATAGAGTGTAAGACCTCATTGGTCACTCATATCTTCTGTTTATCTGTGTGTATGTGAGGATACAGTTGTAAGTCCCTGTAAGTTGGCATCTGTTGTCCTGTGATCATAATTTGATCTGTTTGGTTGGTATGTGAGGATACAGTTATAAGTCCCCGTAAGTTGGCATCTGCTTTCCTGTGATCATAGTTTGTTCATCTGTTTGTGTGAGAGGTTGCAATTATAAGTCCCTGTAAGTTGGCATTTGCATTCCTGTGATCATATCGTTGCTTTTGTTCTTGTATGTGAGGATTCATTGTAAGTCCCTGTGATGTGGCATTGGATTTCCTGTGAGCATACTGTGGAGTTAACCTAAGTCCAGATAGATTGGCAGTTAACTTCCATGTTTCATCTTTGTTTTTTCTTTTGAGGAGATTGGTGTAAGTCCATTGAGTGGCATCTGATATCCTGTTCTGTTTTAGGAGACTGGTGTAAATCCATCTATTGGTATCCGGTATCCGCTTTTATTTCTTTGCCTGTGGAGGTTAGTGTAAGACCATTGAGTGGCATCTGATATCCCATTCTGTTTTAGGAGATTGGTATAAGACCATTGATTGGCATCCGATATCCGCTTTTGCTTGCTTTGCTTGTCTGTTATTATTAATTGCTATTCCAAAGGACACACTTGAATCATCTGCTATATGATCTCAAGAAGTGAACCCTTCTAAGAAGTTTTACTATCCATCCTCATCCATTCATCATTCATTATGTCCTAAACCTTTTCACACTATACCTTTCAAAATTGACATAAGTGTTGTGCAAACATTTTCATGTTTTCAAATTAAAAAACCTGGACTCAAGTCCTTGACCTTTTTTTCAAATTCCATTTCATAATACTCCTCTGAATTGATCTTAATCATACTTTGACTCCATTTTCATAATCATAATCAGTAATTTCACTCATTCACTTGTTTTGGCTTTGTCCATTAATCTTTTCATACATGAGCTATAGGTTTGATTTATCTTAGTGGTTGATGTTAATCTCACCTTCTGTCTTTAGTGATTGAATTGTAAGTCTTCCTTGCCTATTATAGGGTTAACCCCTCCCTGGCAAGTTGAAGCTGTTCTCACATGGTGGACGTTGTTGTTTATATAAGGTTGAGTTTTCTCCCGTGGATAACGTAAGACCTAGGGTTTGTGTTTAAAATTGAACCTAACCCACTTTTGGAAATCTTTTAGCCGAACTACGGCGTTCTGATCCTTACCTTTGATGGAAGGTACGTAGGCAACGGGTTCATCCGTTCGAACCCAATAATAATAAAAATGTATATTCTTTTCTCATCATCCCAATCATGTTTGCACAATCTTTATGTCATAACAAATAATAATTTTTGCATAACAAGTGTGAAAAGGGCTCCCTAGGAGTACCTAGGACGTAGTGGGTGCCTAACACCTTCCCATTGCGTAATTTACCCCTTACCCAGAATCTCTGATCTTTTTATTAGTTTTCTACGTGTAAAACTTCTTAGGCTTTTGTTCGCTTTTTAGCCAATCCTTTGGATAAATAAAAGTGCGGTGGCGACTCGAAAATTTCAACGTATCTCTTAGCTTATGATTTAATCGATAGATCATATAGCGACGAATACACCGCTACAGAAAAGTGGCGACTCTGCTGGGGAAGCTCTCACCAGAATCCCTGGTGGTATTGCCTACTTTTCACCCTTGTTGTGATATATATTATTATTATTTATCTGACATATTTTTGTACAATTTGGGATAACTGTATTGATTGTAATGTGTGAATTGCTTGATATACATTTGCTGTTTGCTTTGGTGATCTGTGAGATGAGTTCTATACCCGAACTCGAGTGCACTCTAGGATAGGAGAATGGCATAGTCTTGTCGACTGGTGTGGAGTAGTCCTTAGCCAGTTGACTTGCGAGCCCATTCACTTGGTGGAGGTCATGTTGAATTAATAATGTCACACAAGTTATTTGTGGTTAGGCATTATTCTTTCAATCATGTTCCGCAGAAGCCAAGGACCTTAGTTTACCAAACCCGTCTTGGCCTATTTTTAGGACCGTAGTGCGAAGGTCGTTCAGATGTCAGTTCTGATACGATTGTTACGCGATACTACACTCATAAGAGTTTCTCTTGAGAATATTCTTGGAATACGAGTATTCGTTCCTCCGAAAATATTCGAAAGATGGAACGATGATTATGGGAACCTCTGATAGAACATGTCTGGCAGGTTTAAACCCTAGTACACTCCCTTTGGGTGGTTCTTAACCGAGACTCCATGCTCGTGATTCTCAACGAACCCGTGATTCGTGGTTGAGTCGTTCAAATATTGTTAATATCAATGGATCCCGGATCAGGTGTAAAACCTAAAATCCACCAAAGCGGCTGGTTGATATTAAGAATGTTTGAACCGGTTCATGTACCGTTAATATCAATGGAACTTGGGTGTCGATAAGGTGAAAACCTAAATCCACCAAAATGGATGATTGATATTAGGGATACATAGAGCTTTCCCACGACCTTTGTTTGGTGTGCTTTGCTTGATCCTTGAGTGTGTTTGTTGCATTCATGCATTCACGCATTCATCCGCATTCATGTCATCAAAAGAGAAAATTTTCAAGGAACTTAAAGGGTTATTTGCAAAATTTTCAGACATGGAAAGACCGAAAAGGCATACAAAGAAGTACAGCTTTAAGCAGCCTGATGTCAAAGAGTTAAGGAATCTGACATCATATGTATTAGATCCCTTGGGTTTCAAGGCTCGCTATGGGAAGCTTCTGCCGTTGCTGACTACTCAGGTGGATGAGGGATTGATGAGCACTCTTGCTCAGTTCTATGATCCGCTCTATCATTGCTTCTTATTTCCAGACTTCCAGTTGTTGCCGACTTTGGAAGAATACTCTCACCTTATTGGGATTCCGATTCTGGATCAAGTGCCGTTCAGTGGCTTAGAGAGTATTCCATCTGCTCGAGAAATTTCCAGTCTGTTGCACATAGATGAAGATCTGATTAGAGCTAATCTGACTATCAAAGGCGGAATTCAGGGTTTTCCCTCCGAGTTCCTTGTTGCTCAAGCCATTTTCTATGGGAAGGCCATGAGTGAGGATGCCTTTGAGGCTCTATTTGTGTTGCTCATCTATGGATTGGTGCTATTTCCCAACTTCGACAAGTTCGTCGACATGAATGCCATTAGGATCTTTTCAGTTCTTAATCCGGTTCCGACCTTGTTGGGTGATGCATATGTCTCCTTGCATCTGAGGAATATGAAGAATGGAGGAGTCATTGTCTGCTGTTTACCCCTGCTGTACAAGTGGTTTATTTCGCACTTGCCGCAGACAGTTGCTTTCAAGGAGAACAAGGGATGTCTACGGTGGTCTCAGAGACTCATGTCTCTCACCAATGATGATATCACCTGGTATGATCGCGTGTATGATACCGTCCAGATCATTAATTCTTGTGGGGAATTCCCTAATGTGCCTCTTCTTGGTACATGCGGTGGGATTACCTACAACCCTACGCTTGCACGTCGTCAGCTTGGGTTCCCCCTAAAGGATAAACCCCATAACATTCTGTTAGAAGGTGTGTTCTTTCAGGAGGGTAAAGATCCCCAAGGCCTGAAAGCCAGATTTGTCCGCGCTTGGCGCAATATTCGCATAAAGAGTAGGAACGAATTGGGTCCAAAGAACTGCATTGCTTTGGAGCCCTATACCTCTTGGGTCAGACAGAGGGCTGCTACCTATTTGATGCCGTATGATCATCCAAGACCTACACTGTTGGATGTGGCTGGGCCTTCAACCCTCCCTACCCAACGTGTAGAGGAGTTGAGAGAAGAAGACCTTTCGCGTGCCTGGATCCGCGAGAGAGAGGAATTGCTGCAGCAGCTCAAGGAGAAGGATGATATGATTGAATTTCTCGAGCACCGAGTGATCGATGATCCGAACGACACTTGGACTTCTCTGCTTCCTCAGTCATCCAAATTCTGGAAAAGGAAGTATGATCAACTTGCAAAAGAGAAAGCTGATATGGAGGCTGCCTATGAGAGAGAGATCAAGAAGTTGTATACTTCTCGTCTTCCAACATCCCGAGCTAATAGGGATCCATAGGATGTTATTTACCTTTTCTCTTTGTAATATTTAAAAGAATGCTGTACTTCTTTGTCTTAATATTTCGAATGAAATATTTTTCCATGAACAATTAAAGTGTTTAAATATTCAAAATATTGCAAACAAAACCCTAAGGGTTCCTTGAAAATCAAAGCATTTGCACAAAGCATTTCATGCATCATTCCTGCATAAACAGGTACCCATCTTTTTCTGGTCTTCTGGTTCTAACATCTGCTCTTCATTTATTTTGAAGACAAGCTGACTCACCGGTATTATACGAGAGTCAACTCTGCAAGGATCATGGAGCAATTGGAACAAGAGAATCAGAGTTTGAGGGATGAAGTCGCCAGACTTGGCGCATTGATGGAGCAACTCCTTGCTGCCCAGAATCAGCCTGCTCCTCAACAGCCAGCAACTCCGGTTCAGCGGACTGTCATATCAGAGATAGCTACTTCATCGGTGCCTGTCAGTGCCCATCAACCAAATGCTATGCCTCCCGGTTTTCCTTGGGGGATGCCTCCAGGCTTCATGCCTGATCTGCCAGCTCCAACCTTTGCTCAAATGCCGGCATCTAGCCCGGTCCCTGTACCTGTTCCTCCTGTCGTGCATACCATGCCTAGGGTAGACGACACCATTTATCACTCTGAAGCGTCTGAGGGCTCAGATGTTCATGAGAAAATGGATGCGATGAACGACCAATTCCTCGAGCTGAGAAAGGAATTGAGAACTCTTAGAGGGAAAGATCTCTTCGGCAAGTCAGCAGCCGAACTTTGTCTAGTTCCCGGTGTTAAAATACCTGTTAAATTCAAAGTCCCAGACTTTGAAAAGTATAAAGGGAACACTTGTCCTTTGGCACACTTGGTCATGTATGCCAGAAAGATGTCCACGCAGACAGACAACGATCAACTCTTGATCCACTACTTTCAAGACAGCTTGTCTGGTGCTGCTCTCCGTTGGTACATGAGCTTGGACAGTGCCAACATCCGATCTTTCAATGATCTTGGCGAAGCTTTCGTCAAGCAATATAAATACAACGTTGACATGGCGCCTGACAGAGATCAACTCAGGTCTATGTCACAAAAGGACAAAGAGACGTTCAAGGAGTACGCCCAGAGATGGCGTGAGCTGGCAGCTCAGATCACTCCACCATTAGAAGAGAAAGAGATGACCAAGATCTTTTTGAAGACTCTTGGGTCATTTTATTATGAGAGAATGGTGGCCAGCGCTCCCTCTGATTTCACCGAGATGGTGAACATGGGGATGCGTCTTGAAGAAGGTGTCCGCGAAGGACGGTTAGCAAAAGATGATGGTTCTTCCTCTAAGCGGTATGGAGCGTTTAAGAGGAAAGAAGGCGAAGCTCATGCTGTGCAGTCTCAGCCCAAGCATAGAAGACCCTCTGTTCAGAGGAAGCCTGCACGTCATTCCAAACATCAGCATCAGGTGGCTAGTGTGGCGCCTGTGTTCAAGGATAATGCTCAGCAGTATCAGCATCAGCAGCAATATCCCCAACCGCAATATCAACAGCAACAGCAGCGTCCACAGCAACAGGCTTACCAGCCTCGTGGAAGTACAACCAATCAAGCAAATGTGAGCTATGATAGGAAGAAGGTCAGCTTCGACCCTATTCCGATGACATATACAGAGCTTTATCCCTCCTTGTTGGAGAGGAAGTTGGTTTCACCCAGGGATCCTCCTGCTATTCCTGCCAACCCGCAATGGTGGTACAAACCAGACCAGCATTGTGCCTACCATTCCGGTGCTCCAGGCCACAACGTTGAGAACTGTTTCCCGCTGAAGAATAAGGTTCAAGACCTTATGAGAAGTGGAATTCTGAGTTTTGAAGACTCCAACCCGAATGTCACCAGGAACCCATTGCCTTCGCATGGGAAGTCTGTAAATATGGTTCAGGAAGACCTTGGGAAGTACAAGGTGAAATATGTCAGTCATATCCGGCAGTCACTGGTTGGATTACATAAGATGCTGTGTCAGCACAGCTATTTGGAGCATAACCATGACCAGTGCCGCGTCTGTTCTGCTAACCGCTTGGGTTGTGACCAAGTTCGCAAGGAATTGCAAATGCTGTTGAATGAAGGTGCCATTGAGATTCTCCAGAATCGCAATGTGGATACAGTTGAGCCCGAAGTGAGTGTTATCTCCCCGGTGTTCAAGTTGCCAGAGCCCGTTGTTATTCGTTACAATAGCAACAAGCCCAAGGCTTCCCCTGCTTTGATTATCAAGCCAGCCGGCCCTGTGCCGTATTCATCTGATAAAGCCGTACCTTTCCGGTACAATCCTGTTGCTGTCCAGGATGGGGTTGAAGTACCTTTGCCTTCCACTTCCGTGACCACTATCGCTGATGTTAGTGGGTTGACCCGAAGCGGTCGTGTGTTTTCTGCACCTGCCAAAGCTCCGGCTGTTTCTTCTGAATCTGTTGAGCGTCCTGTGGGGACTGCTGTGAATGTTCAGAATCCGGCACTTGATGTTGCCAAACCCTCCTCGTCTGTACAAAAGACTCCTGTTTCTTCAGATGGCCCGAGTGGCATTGTTGATGAAGAATCTGATGAGATGCTGAGGCTCATCAGAAAGAGTGAGTACAATATTGTAGACCAGCTTCTACACACGCCTTCCAAGATTTCTATTCTTTCTCTACTGCTGAATTCAGAGCCTCATCGGGAATCTCTGCAGAAAGTCTTGGACCTGGCATATGTTGATCATGACGTCACCCTGGAACAATTTGATAGCATTGTTGCAAACATTACCGCCTGCAACACCTTGAGCTTTTGTGACGCTGATCTCCCTGAGGAGGGAAGAGACCACAACATGGCTTTACATATATCTATGAACTGTAAATCTGATGCAATGTCCAATGTACTGGTGGACACTGGATCATCTCTGAACGTATTGCCAAAATCCACACTCTCTCGTCTGTCATATCAAGGTCCTCCTATGAGGCAGAGTGGGGTTGTTGTTAAAGCTTTTGATGGGTCGCGTAAGACCGTGATTGGGGAAGTTGATCTCCCAATCAAGATTGGACCAAGTGATTTCCAGATCACTTTTCAAGTAATGGATATCCACCCATCTTACAGCTGTCTCTTGGGCAGACCATGGATTCACGAGGCTGGCGCCGTGACATCCACCCTACACCAAAAGTTGAAGTTTGTAAAGAATAAGAAATTGGTTGTAGTAGGGGGAGAAAAGGCTCTCCTGGTCAGTAATCTGTCTTCCTTCTCGTACATTGATGCTGAGGATGAAGTTGGAACTCAATTCCAAGCTTTATCTATTGATAAACCAATCGAGAAGAAGTCTCCTTCATTCACTTCCTACCGAGATGCTAAGCTGGCCATTGAATGTGGTGCAGTCGCTGGATTAGGGAAAGTGCTTGAACTTGAAGATAATCGATCCCGGGCTGGCATTGGCTATGGTTCTGGGGCATTCAACGAGCAAGGTCTGTTCACCAGTGGAGGATTCATCCATGCTGATCAACCTGCAGAAGAGGAAGCTGCTGCTATCATTGAAGAAGAAGATGAAGAAGATCTGAACAATTTTGTTATACCTGGTGGTGTCTGCCACAATTGGGTCGCTGTGGATGTTCCTACAGTTATCCATAGATCAGAGTAATTGTTCATTTTGTTTAAAACCCTTCTCCCATGCCAAAAGGAGAAGTGATGACATTGTTGGCAAAGCATATATACAATGATGTTTTCATTCAATTTTTGCATTGTCAAAACATTTGTTTTTCCTTTGTTTTCACTTTTTGCTTTTCTTTATGAAATCAGTGATCACAAAAAACATAAAAACAAAAACAAAAGCTGTAAAAGCAACATTTTTCATCTGCATAATGATTTGCTTGCTTAAATTCTGAAATTTTTCTTAACCAAAATCATTATGCAGGTTGATCCTAAAACCCATTGAACATAATGATCCAACGCCATCTCCCAACTTTGAATTCCCTGTATTTGAGGCAGAAGAAGATGACGTTGAAGAGATTCCTGATGAGATCACCCGTCTCCTTGAGCACGAAGAGAAGATCATTCAGCCGCATCTCGAAGACTTGGAAACAGTCAACTTGGGATCTGAAGATTGTGAGCGCCTGGTGAAGATTGGGGCACTTCTTGAAGGGTCTGTTAAGGAAGATTTGATCAGCTTGCTACGAGAATATTCAGATATCTTTGCTTGGTCCTATGAAGACATGCCGGGTTTAGATACAGATATTGTGCAACATTTCCTGCCTTTGAAGCCTGAGTGCGTGCCTGTGAAGCAGAAGCTCAGAAGAACTCATCCAGATATGGCAGTGAAGATCAAAGAGGAAGTTCAGAAGCAAATTGATGCGGGGTTTCTGGTGACTTCGACATATCCTCTATGGGTGGCCAATATTGTGCCTGTTCCTAAGAAGGACGGAAAAGTCCGTATGTGCGTTGATTACAGAGATTTGAACAAAGCTAGTCCAAAAGACGATTTTCCTCTACCACATATTGACATGTTGGTAGACAATACAGCTAAATTCAAAGTCTTTTCCTTTATGGACGGATTTTCCGGATATAATCAAATCAAGATGGCACCAGAGGATATGGAGAAGACAACATTCATCACACCTTGGGGAACATTCTGTTATCGAGTGATGCCCTTCGGTTTGAAGAACGCCGGAGCCACGTATCAACGAGCTATGACTACCTTGTTTCATGACATGATGCACAAGGAGATAGAAGTCTATGTTGATGATATGATTGCTAAGTCCCGAACGGAAGTTGAACATATTGAGCATTTGTTGAAGCTTTTTCAGCGTTTGAGGAAATTCCAGCTTCGTCTGAATCCGAACAAATGTACTTTTGGAGTCCGTTCCGGCAAGTTGTTGGGTTTTGTGGTAAGTGAAAGAGGTATTGAGGTTGATCCTGCCAAGGTCAAAGCAATACAAGAGATGCCCGCACCCAAAACTGAGAAGCAAGTCCGAGGTTTTCTTGGCCGCTTGAACTACATTTCCAGGTTTATATCCCACATGACTGCCACATGTGCGCCGATATTCAAGCTCCTCCGGAAAGATCAGTCTCATGATTGGACCGAGGATTGCCAGAAAGCTTTCGACAGTATCAAGGATTATCTGTCCGAACCTCCGATTTTGTCTCCGCCTGTGGAAGGAAGACCTCTGATTATGTACTTAACAGTTCTTGAAGACTCGATGGGTTGTGTACTCGGTCAACAAGATGAATCAGGGAAGAAGGAGTTTGCTATCTACTACCTCAGTAAGAAGTTTACTGATTGTGAGTCTCGATACTCTATGCTTGAGAAGACGTGCTGTGCTTTAGCTTGGGCAGCTAAGCGTTTGCGCCAGTACATGATTAATCATACAACTTGGTTGATATCCAGAATGGATCCAATTAAGTATATTTTCGAGAAGCCTGCTTTAACTGGGAGGATTGCCCGTTGGCAGATGCTGTTGTCTGAGTATGATATTGAGTATCGAGCTCAGAAAGCTATCAAAGGTAGTATCTTGGCTGACCATCTAGCGCACCAGCCAATTGAAGATCATCAGTCTGTTCAGTATGACTTCCCTGACGAGGAAATTCTGTATTTGAAGATGAAAGATTGCGATGAGCCTACACTTGATGAAGGTCCAGAACCTGGTTCCAGATGGACGATGGTGTTTGATGGCGCTGTTAATCAATATGGAAATGGAATTGGGGCAGTAATTGTTAATCCCCAGGGATCGCACATTCCATTTACAGCAAGGCTAACCTTCAAATGCACGAATAATATGGCGGAGTATGAAGCCTGTATTATGGGACTTGAAGAATGCATTGATTTGAGAATCAAGTATCTTGATGTCTATGGTGATTCAGCTTTGGTTGTCAATCAGATCAAAGGTGAATGGGAGACGAATCAACCAGGTCTCATCCCATACAGAGATTATGCAAGGAGAATTTCAACTTTCTTTACAGAAGTTGAATTTTATCATATTCCTCGAGAGGATAACCGGATGGCAGATGCCCTTGCTACGCTTGCTTCTATGATTGTTGTCAGATGGTGGAATGATGTTCCCAACATTACTGTGATGCGCTTGGACAGACCCGCTCACATATTTGCAATTGAAGAAGTGAAAGATGACAAGCCTTGGTATTTTGATATCAAGAATTTCCTCCAGAACCAGGTCTACCCGCCTGGGGCATCTGTGAAAGATAGGAAAACTTTGAGAAGGTTGTCAGGCAGTTTCTACCTCAGCGGTGAAGTGCTGTACAAGAGAAATTTTGATATGGTTTTGCTCAGATGCGTGGATAGACACGAAGCAAACCTATTGATGACTGAGGTCCATGAGGGTTCATTTGGTACTCATTCCAATGGACATGCCATGGCTAAGAAAATGTTGAGAGCAGGCTACTATTGGCTGACAATGGAGTCTGACTGTTGCAAATATGTGAAGAAATGTCACAAGTGTCAAATTTATGCGGATAAGATTCATATTCCTCCGACACTCCTGAATGTGATTTCGTCACCATGGCCTTTCTCTATGTGGGGAATCGACATGATAGGTATGATTGAGCCGAAAGCGTCCAATGGACATCGGTTTATTCTCGTAGCAATTGATTACTTCACCAAATGGGTTGAAGCCGCGTCATACGCGAATGTAACCAGGCAGGTGGTTGTGAAGTTTATCAAGAATCAGCTGATTTGCCGTTATGGTGTGCCAGAAAGGATCATTACTGATAATGGATCCAATCTGAACAATAAAATGATGGATGGGTTGTGCGCTGAATTCAAGATTGCACACCATAATTCCTCTCCTTACAGACCTAAGATGAATGGGGCTGTTGAAGCTGCTAACAAGAATATCAAGAGAATTATCCAGAAGATGACTGTCACGTACAAAGATTGGCACGAGATGCTGCCATTTGCTTTGCATGGATATCGTACGTCTGTACGCACTTCAACAGGGGCAACCCCTTTCTCTCTTGTTTATGGCATGGAAGCCGTTCTCCCAGTAGAGGTGGAGATCCCATCAATGCGAGTCTTGATGGAAGCCAAGTTGACTGAGGCTGAATGGATTCAGAGTCGTTACGACCAACTGAATTTGATTGAAGAGAAGAGATTAACTGCCATGTGTCATGGTCAGTTATATCAGCAGAGAATGAAGAAAGCATTCGACAAGAAGGTCAAGCCTCGTGTATTCCGAGAAGGTGACCTTGTGCTCAAGAAAGTTTTGTCTTTCGCGCCCGATTCCAGGGGTAAGTGGACTCCAAACTACGAGGGTCCATATGTTGTTAAGAGAGCCTTTTCAGGCGGTGCTTTGATGCTTACAACAATGGATGGGGAGGATTTCACTCGTCCTGTGAATTCAGATGCAGTTAAGAGATACTTTGCCTAAAAAAAAAAAAAAAAGAAAAGTATATGCAAATGAAAAAAGAAAAGAATGAAAAAACAGAATAGCTCGCTAAGTTGAAAACCCGAAAGGGCGGCTTAGGCAAAAATGAGCGTCTCGGTGGAGAACCCGCAAGGGTAATCCAGGCAAAAATTAGAGACTTGAAAAAAAAGGAATATATTTGCATCCCGCTAGATTGAGTACCTCACTCTGGGGCAATCTAGGCAAAAGTTAGGGATTTTTGGCAAGTAACTGCATCCTGACAAGACTTTCTGTTCATCAGCCGTCATTTCGTCAGAAGATTCTCGATTCGTCGTCAACTGAAGCTTCGGATACATCGAGATTCAAATTGGTAGAGAAAGGATCATTATGTTCAATGTACCCCTCTTCCAATATATATCACTGATTTCAAATTTGTACAGATCTATGGAGTCTTGCCATTTGCGGACTACCATTCTATCAAATCAATTTGAGCTTTTTATCCAATTATTTGCACTCTTATTTGTTTCAATTCAACAAATGTTTTGCATGTTTTAAATTGATAAAATGTCATTGTTTTAAACAAATCAAATTTTTCAAAATTGTCATTTTAGACAAAGTGAACATTCACAAGATTGAAAAGATACTCAAGAATATCTCAGTGCTCTCCCAAGGGTGGCATGATTCCCAACAGGTAAGACATTTGTTCATATTCCTGGTTTGGTGGTATCTTCTTTCTTCAGACCTTTGTTGAGGTTGTTCCTCAAACAGAGTTGTTGTTGGGGTTGTTCCCCAGTACAGTCGCAAGTATATGTTGTTGAAGACTTCGTTCTCTCCAGCAGCAGTTTCCCCTAGCATGGGTGTTTTCTTGTGAAGTTTCGGTGGTTGATGGTTTGTTATCCTAGTGCCCCGTCACTTTCTCCAGTGGGTCGCATTCCCCAGACTTTATTTGTCTCCTCAGCACAGTCATGAGTATAACTGATTGATTGATACTCCCCTCGGAGTCGCGAGTAGAGCTGTTATTAATATCCCCACCAGTGTTGCAAGTGGAATTGTTACCTCTTTTCCCTATGCAGTGTGCCAGTAGGATTTGTCTGTTTCCTCAGCACGTTCGTTTTCTTTTTGAAGACTTGGTAAGTCAGTGGTTTGATACCCGGTACTTTACCCTTTCCCCGGCGAAGTCGTCTGTGAAATTTTTGCTATCTCTCCATCAGAGTTATTTTCTTCGGCAGAGCAGGATTTATTTTCCTGAGCAGTTTTGATTTGGGTTGACATCCCAGTATTGCAACCATCTTTTCCTCAGCTTAGTCTGCAGAATGTTTGTTGTGGCAGTTTTGCCTGTTGATTGCTCTTTCAATCCCCAGTATGGTTGGATGATGGCTCTAGCCTCCAGTGAACGGGTCTATTTCCTGACTGTTTGTGATCCCCAGTAGAGTGGCTTATATTGCAGAATCTACTTGTTGTGATCAGTTTGCGGTGTATTCTCCCCAAGTGGAGTGGTTCGTTGCAGAATCTACTTGTTTGATATGTCCTCCCTCAGGGGTTTGTTCCCAAGAGCGTAGCCGACAGTTTTCCCCAGTAGAGTTGCTTATGCAGTTAGATTCTATTTGGATGATATCATTCTCCCTCAGTGGGTTGTTCCCCAGCGGAGTTATGTGGTGTTGCTTCTACAGCAGTTCGTGCAACGCACCCTTTGTTTCTCAGTTGACACTGGGATCCCCTGCAGATGCTTTGGGATTTCTCTTGTTCCCCTACAGATTTGTCTTGGTGGCTGTCTTGCCCGTTGTGACTTTCTGTACCCTGAGTGGGTTGTTCCCTGATATCTATGATTCTCTGCTTCTTCAGTAGTACCCGCAGATCTTTGCTTTACAGCACGTGGATCTTCGCAGATTGGCTCTCCAGCTGGTTTTTCCCCTGGAAGTATAATACCGGACGTTTGTTCCTGAACCTGTTTGTGTTAGAATTGTCTGTTTTGTCAGCATTCATCAAACATCAATCACGCATATTCATGCATACTCATAAAACATTCAGATATTCATGTTGCATTTCTCGCCATATATCTTTTGTTTGTTGTGTCTCCTGCTATGGTGATATAGATCTCTTTACAGATCTCCCCAAGCAGATGTCGGGTGTTTAAAATCTCTCCATATAGAGTCAACCCCATAAGCAGAAAATGTTGTCTTTCCTTCTGCAGTTCCCCACTGAGATTTATCCTCGTGGATGACGGTTTCTTCCGTTCCCTCCCAACACATATATTGGGATGGATTTTCCTATTTGAGTTATATCCTCATTAGGACGTGTCTTGATTCAGTCCGTCTTTTCGGATTATTCCCGAATCGGCTATTTGTCAGATATCTTGTGTTTCCCAGTGGGTTGTTCCCCAGCGGAATGTTTTTGGGCCTCTACCCTCATACCCGGTAGTTATAAGTCCTATCTTTCCTGGCTTTCTTAACAGAATTTGTGGTTATACACCTTTTATTCTCCAGCCAGAGTTTTGGTTTTCTACCTACTACCCGGTAGTGGTAAATCCTATTTTCCTGCTCTTCAGCAGTTTGTGGTTTGTTATAAACCCTATTTTGGTTTCCCGTGCGGATTTGTGATTTGTTCTATCCCCACGCGGAGTTGTTGGTCTTCTACCCCGTATTCGGTAGATGTAAACCCTAATTTTGTGGTTATCTTCATTCAATATTCTTGATGTTGATTTTCCTTTTGCTTGTATAAGTTGCTCAGATCAGCACTTATATACTCAGCAAGTCTTTTGTGGATAATTGCCGTATGCTAGCAATTTTATCCCCAGTGGGTCTTTTCACCGTATGCTAGTGATTTGTTCCCCGGATCATTGGTTGTTTACCAGTGCATCCCCAGCTAGTCTTCTGTCGATAATTGCCGGATGCTTGCAATTTATCCTCAGCAGTTCGCCTTTCATTTACCCTTTTGTCGGTAATGTCTGTTGCTCCTTTTGATTGGTTATCATTATATACCTAATTTGGTATCCCGATGCCTTTCTGTTCGGTTGATTTATCCTTGTTAACCCAGTAAACGGTTGTGGATAGTCTTCCATGCGAGTGTATTATTCACGGTCTGCCGGTAATGAATAATATATCTCATGCACTCTTCAGTCGAAACCTTTTGTGTTTCCCCAGTCGAGTAAGATTCGTTATTTCCCTTTGTGGAGTCGAATATTTCTTGTTGTTGGATGATTGCCGGATGCTTGCAATTTATCCCTTTGAGTTGTCTTTCGTTTACCCGGATGCTTGGTATCGATTGTCTCTCTCTTTTTGGATAGTCACCTATTATATACCCAGTAACCGGTATCTCTGGTGTCTTTTTCTTTCGAGTGTATTATTCACGGTCTGCCGGTAATGAATAATATATCTCATGCGCTCTATAGTTGGAATCCTTTGTTGATTTTCCCCAACTGAGCAAGATTCGTATTCTTTGTAGAATCGAATAGCCATCCTTTAACCAGTTTGTGTTTTGGATAATGAGTGTTTTGGAAGTGAAAACCAATTCACGTTTTCGGTAGATCACCTATTATATGCCCAGTAACCGGTATCTCTGGTGTTTCTTACCATGCGAGTTTATTATCTACGTTCTGACGGTAATAGATAATATATCTCATGCGAGTATCTTATCCACGGTCTGCCGGTAATGGATATTGTATCTCATGCACTCTTTGGGTTTGTGTCCCCATTTGAGTAAGATTCGTGTTCCCGTTGTGGATTCGAATATCCATCCTGTAAGTCGATTTGCTTTTTTAAGCCCTCCTTTCGGATGATGAGTGTTTTGGAAGTGAAAACCAATTCACGTCTTCGGATTTTATCCTATAAACAACCCAGTAACCGGTTCGGGATAATTTTCCTTTCGAGTATATTATTCACGGTCTGCCGGTAATGAATAATATGTCTCATCTGAGTATTCTATCCACGTTCTGACGGTAATGGATATTATATCTCGTTCACTCTCGAGTCAATCTTTTGATTGTTTTCCCCTCAGAGTAAGATTCATTTTCCTTGTGGAATTGAATGTCCATCCTACAAACAAGTTTGCTTTTCTAGCTCTCTTCAGGATGATGAGTGTTTTGGAATTGAAATCCAATTCACGCTTTGGTCGGCCACCTATTATATACCCAGTAACCGGTATCCTTGGTGTTCCCTCCTTTCTGCTCCCTATTGTGACTTCGGTCCCCCTGTGGAGTCAGATTTTTCCTGAGTTTGTTACCCGTATGCTTGGTAATATCTCATTTCTTTGTTGCTTCCCCAGTGGAATTTTCTTTTGCTTCTCCTCAGGAGTCAGCTTGTGTCTTTCCAATGGATTTATTTTCCGTTTGGAATTCTCTTCCCAGTGTGAGTCCTTCACTCCCCAGTGAGTTCTCCTGTCTGTTTTCTGTTTTTTCTAATCAGAGTCGTGTTTTGTTCACGTTATGTCAGTTTTGTTTTTCCCCAGTTTGGAGTCGTGTCTTGTTCACGCATTTCATTTCTTTTATTATCCCCATAGAGTCTTGTTTGAGTCTCTATTCCTGGTGAGTGTACTACTCCGATGGGTCGTCTTTTCTTCTGTGTGAATCATATTCCCCACAGAATTTGTGTCTTTTGCACGCATACATTTGCATCATGAGGTCTCTTAGGGACCAAAATTTGTCTCATTTACTGTTATTTAAGCCCATTCTACCGCGTCGAGATGAAGATTTCTAAACTTCACTTCTCCGGCTAGAATGACCTTAAATAGGGGCATCTGTAAGACCCCAATTTTGGGCCCTAAGATCCCTCATGGCCCATATCATTCATATCATGACCTCAAGGATCATTGCATGCCTTTGTCCCCTTCTAGTGGGTAGTTTGCCTTGTAGGTTTGTTTCTTGATCACCAAGCATACCTTGCATTTGTATATCTTTGCCTTTCATATGTTTATTATTCAAAAAGTACAAAAATATTGTCAGGCTAACCTTGTTGCTTGCAGTTGAAGTAATCATCAGCAATTAGGTCAAAGTCAGTCATTTATCAGTCAAAGCAATGGATGGTGGCCATTCTTGCAGAATTTGGGCACCATGTTCAATAATCAAAAGTTCATATGACTTGAGACATCATTTGAAGTCAAGTCCTCAAAGAATTAGGGTTTGGAATTCATCAGAAGAGGATCAATCAGTCCAAAACCCTAGAAAAGTCAAATTTGGTCAACAGTTGATTTAATCAAGATTTGATGGATAGAATTGATCTGAAAGGGTTCATTCATGCTTGTATAAGCCTCATATATCATGTTCAACCTCATCATGGAAGAAAATCAAGTCAAATCAGAAATTTTCCAGAAATAGAAAGTGGACCTGTAATTTCAACTGCCAAAAATGGAAACTTCTTGATCTTAAACTTACATCATGATACAAGCTCCAAATGAATTTTTGCCCAACATGAAAGTTGAAGATCTTGTTCTCCCATTTTCAAAAAGTCCAAGAACATCAAAATCCCATGTGTGGTTGTCAAGATATGATCAAATCATTTTCATCAATTTTTGAACTTCAACAAGCCATATCTCTCAAACCATAAGGCCAAATTTGGTGGGGTTTTTTCCTACAAACCACATTTTTCATCCTCTTTCCAAAAATATAAATTTCATAACCTAAAACCTTGCCAATCAAAATGGCATTTTTGGACCTTTTGCATTTAAAATCAAAGTTTGACCAAACTTTGACTTTTTGATTTATGGACTTTTTCATCATTTTGCCAATTGGGAAATGTTCCATATATTATTTGTGACTTGTTCCAAGCCTTAAACCTTGTTCATTTCACCATTACATCACCATTATAGACCAAAATGCAAAATGGACAAAATTGGCAATTGGCTTCATTTGAACAAATCAAGTACAGCAGAACATGTACCACTACAAACAGCACAAACATGGTCTGCTAGCAGCCTGATTGCAGGCCCATTAGCAGACAAACATACCTCCCATTTTCCATTTTGTACATAATTAGCAATTATGCAAATGGCTCCATGTAAGCAAAGCAAAGTTAGCAATTAAGGAGCAGACCAAAAACAGCAATTACTTAGGTGATTTGCAGCTGTTTGCCAGGCCCAGCTCGAGCCAGTTTGCACCTCCATTTACTCACTTTGGCATAATTAGCAATTGGCATTTTGATTCATAAAATTAAAACTGAGATTAGCATGTGATAATGTGAGCTTAAACAGATGAATATAAGTGCATTCTTCTGCATTTCCAACCCTAAGTTTAGCAGCCACCACACAGAAAATACACTCTCACTCTCATCTTGCATTTTTGCAAAAGCACATTTTCGGTAAAACCCTTGAAGAAACTGGAGCAAGCCCTGGTTCATCCATAATCCAAACAACATTTTGAAGCTTTTGGAACAACCATTTCTCAACTGGAACTTCATCTGCAGAACCTGTTTTCTCCAAGCATCTCAAATGGCAGCTCGAGTTATGTCTGTTTCCAAGCAAGATGGAGCCAAACCTCTTCAAGATTCCATCATTGTATAGCATAGAGAGGAACTGTTTCAGCTTCAAACCTCCAAACAGACACTGTTCCATTGATTTCCTCCAAACAAGTACTTTAGTTGCCTAAGTTCTTTGAACTTGATTGCTTGCTTTGCTTTTTAGCATTTGCTTTGAGGTATAATTACTTCTTCTTCATGTAGTCTGGAGACCCGGTCTGTTATTTGACCGGGCAAACTGTCTGAAGTCCTCCTTAAGAGGCAATGCCTGTGTTTGTTTATATTTGTCCTAAGCAGGAAAAGTCCTTCAAGTAAGGCAATTGGTGGAAGGTAGGGATAAGCAATCTATCCCCCACTATTCAGTGTGTCCTCTCTTTGCTCCCAGTACCTGGTTGAAGCAATGAGATAAATACCCAAGATCCAATCGAGTCAATAATGTGGAGAGAGTTCCTACTTTCTGAACTCCCACACTTTCTTTGATGCTCTCTCTGATTTGAGATAGAAGCAATGAGGCACACCCCTCATCTCCTTTTCATCTGCTTCACCTGAGCCCCTCAATGGCCAGGTTAAGAGCAACCTTTACCCATTACAGTGGACTTTTAAAGTCAAACCCTCTTGTGTGAGCCCCCACTGTTTGGCTATAGAGTGTGCTGTTTGATATTCATTGATTGATTGATTGCTTCATGTGCACTTGTTTGCTTATATGCTATGCATTTACCATCATCAATTGCCATTAATGCATGATCATCTCATTTGTTTTGTGATGCTATCATTGTTGTTTGCCCATTGAGGACAATTGTAAGTCCATTGCTTTGGCATTTGCTCCTGTGATATGGAAGGATAGAGTGTAAGACCTCATTGGTCACTCATATCTTCTGTTTATCTGTGTGTATGTGAGGATACAGTTGTAAGTCCCTGTAAGTTGGCATCTGTTGTCCTGTGATCATAATTTGATCTGTTTGGTTGGTATGTGAGGATACAGTTATAAGTCCCCGTAAGTTGGCATCTGCTTTCCTGTGATCATAGTTTGTTCATCTGTTTGTGTGAGAGGTTGCAATTATAAGTCCCTGTAAGTTGGCATTTGCATTCCTGTGATCATATCGTTGCTTTTGTTCTTGTATGTGAGGATTCATTGTAAGTCCCTGTGATGTGGCATTGGATTTCCTGTGAGCATACTGTGGAGTTAACCTAAGTCCAGATAGATTGGCAGTTAACTTCCATGTTTCATCTTTGTTTTTTCTTTTGAGGAGATTGGTGTAAGTCCATTGAGTGGCATCTGATATCCTGTTCTGTTTTAGGAGACTGGTGTAAATCCATCTATTGGTATCCGGTATCCGCTTTTATTTCTTTGCCTGTGGAGGTTAGTGTAAGACCATTGAGTGGCATCTGATATCCCATTCTGTTTTAGGAGATTGGTATAAGACCATTGATTGGCATCCGATATCCGCTTTTGCTTGCTTTGCTTGTCTGTTATTATTAATTGCTATTCCAAAGGACACACTTGAATCATCTGCTATATGATCTCAAGAAGTGAACCCTTCTAAGAAGTTTTACTATCCATCCTCATCCATTCATCATTCATTATGTCCTAAACCTTTTCACACTATACCTTTCAAAATTGACATAAGTGTTGTGCAAACATTTTCATGTTTTCAAATTAAAAAACCTGGACTCAAGTCCTTGACCTTTTTTCAAATTCCATTTCATAATACTCCTCTGAATTGATCTTAATCATACTTTGACTCCATTTTCATAATCATAATCAGTAATTTCACTCATTCACTTGTTTTGGCTTTGTCCATTAATCTTTTCATACATGAGCTATAGGTTTGATTTATCTTAGTGGTTGATGTTAATCTCACCTTCTGTCTTTAGTGATTGAATTGTAAGTCTTCCTTGCCTATTATAGGGTTAACCCCTCCCTGGCAAGTTGAAGCTGTTCTCACATGGTGGACGTTGTTGTTTATATAAGGTTGAGTTTTCTCCCGTGGATAACGTAAGACCTAGGGTTTGTGTTTAAAATTGAACCTAACCCACTTTTGGAAATCTTTTAGCCGAACTACGGCGTTCTGATCCTTACCTTTGATGGAAGGTACGTAGGCAACGGGTTCATCCGTTCGAACCCAATAATAATAAAAATGTATATTCTTTTCTCATCATCCCAATCATGTTTGCACAATCTTTATGTCATAACAAATAATAATTTTTGCATAACAAGTGTGAAAAGGGCTCCCTAGGAGTACCTAGGACGTAGTGGGTGCCTAACACCTTCCCATTGCGTAATTTACCCCTTACCCAGAATCTCTGATCTTTTTATTAGTTTTCTACGTGTAAAACTTCTTAGGCTTTTGTTCGCTTTTTAGCCAATCCTTTGGATAAATAAAAGTGCGGTGGCAACTCGAAAATTTCAACGTATCTCTTAGCTTATGATTTAATCGATAGATCATATAGCGACGAATACACCGCTACAGACTACTTCACAAAGTGGGTTGAAGCGGCATCGTATGCGAATGTGACCAAGCAATTTGTTGTGAGGTTTATCAAGAATCAGATTATATGCCGGTATGGTGTACCAAGTAAGATCATTATTGATAATGGATCTAACTTGAATAATAATATGGTGGATGCTCTTTGCAAAGACTTCAAGATCGCACATCATAACTCTTCTCCCTACAGACCCAAGATAAATGGGGCTGTTGAAACTGCAAATAAGAACATCAAGAAGATCATCCAGAAGATGGTTGTGATGTACAAAGATTGGCATGAGATGCTCCCATTTACTTTTCATGGGTACCGTACATCCATCCGCACTTCAACAGGGGCAACCCCTTTCTCACTTGTTTATGGCATGGAATTTGTGCTCCCGGTAGAGGTTGGGATCCCATCATTGCGCGTGCTGATGGAAGCCAAGTTGACTGAAGCTGAATGGTGTCAGACCAAATTTGACCAACTGAATTTAATTGAAGAGAAGAGGTTAACTGCCATGTGTCATGGTAAGTCTTATCAGCAGAGAATGAAGAAATCCTTTGATAAGAAGGTCAAACCTCGTATATTCGAAGAAGGTGACATTTTGCTCCAGAAGATTCTATCTTTCAAACCAGATTCGAGGGGCAAATTGACTCCTAATTATGAAGGCCCATATGTTGTTAAGAGAGCCTTTTCAGGCGGTGCTTTGATTCTTACAACTATGAATGGTGAAGAGTTCACACGTCCTGTGAACGCCAATGCATTTATAGCGGGAAATTCATGATCATCAAGCTATTGACAAGCTAGAGATCAAATAACAAGAGTTGCCACCGCGCTTTTATTGTTTCCAAGGGAAAAGGGAAAAAGTACGAACAGAACCCAAAAGTAGGAAGTTTTCAAATCAAAACTAATAAAAAGTCAGAGATCACAGGTAAGGGGGTTGGTTACTCAGAGGGAAGGTGTTAGCACCCAAAGTGTCCTAGGTACTCCTAGGGAGCCCTTTTTGTGTGCATATGTATTTTGTATAAAGTGATGTTTACAAACAAATAGAACGAGGGAATGAGAAAATAATTTATTAATTATATTTTTGTGTTTGACAAGACCTTCGGTCTTGTGCCTACATACCAACATAAAAATGAGGGATTAAAACCTCGTAGTTCGTGATACAAATTTCAAAATGGATGCATTGCTTTTAACAAAATTAAGTTTGAAAGGCACAAAGGCCTAAAAACGATTTGAGTGAGTTAGTTCTTTTTGGATTTTTGAAAGTTTAAGTCAAGTATAATTAAGTTTATTTACAAGTTTGATTTAAGAAAAGAAGTTTGAAAATGCAATGGCATAAGGCCAAAGTTTCTATCTTTTTGCAAAAGTGGTCAAAGTTTAGAACAAAAGTAGTTCACACAAAGAAGTTTTTGAAAAAAATGGAGGGAGAGATTTTGAAATTAAAGAAATGGGGAGGAGATGAAGAGACTATCCTATGCACAAAATTAAAATTTAAGAGTTGAAAAGATCTGACCAAGCGGGTAGCAATCCAATAGACAAGAATATCAATAGAAACCCATAATTCCCTTTGGACTTTTAGAATCAAGCAACAAACAAATGCACAATTATATTATCTTGAAGAGCAAGGCATCAAATAAATATGGCCACGTCCAAGCTTATCCATTCCATGATCTTCTTCAAAATAGCCCACGTAACAGATGAATTCCACAAGTTACAGGTTCAAAATAACAACTTCACCATGATCGTGTTGCAGATGAACTTAGAGAGGTCTTCAAAGATGTGTTAGATGAAGTTCAAATTGCAAGCTCTTGGTTTCTCAACAAGTTGGCATTGGCCAAGTCCTTTAGCTTAGGAAGGTTACCTAGATTCTAAGTCCATTTGTCCAAGATCAAGCCAACAGTCCACTCAAAAGTTTTTTAGGGTTTTTGTTATTATTATGTACATTAATGGTCAAAGACCACACAAACAAGCAAAGTATACACAAATAAATATATCACACAATATGGTCCAAATGGACAAAGTGAAAATTGCATTAACATAAACAATTAGAATGATATGTACAATGGCAAATGAAATAGAGTGCTAAAAGTAAATTGCATTAAAGTAAAAGCTTGAAATTAAAGTTAGTATTTAATTGGTTAGAAGTTAGTATTGTTTTGCTTTTGCTTTTCATTTCAAGACATTCTTTGGAGAACACTCAACCCACTTATCACAAACATGAATCCTTGAGCCAAAACATCGTCCAAAGGAAGGAAAGAAGGCCAAGTTTCCACACAATACCATGAAAGAGGGGAGACTTACAATCTCACTAACTAGAATGCTTATGCCTTTTATGTCACAAATTTAGCGCTATGTTAAGCAATCGTAATTGGACTTATGTAGAAGTCACAACTATTTGAGGCCGGACAATAGAATTTTGGTGTTAATGCATGTTAGAGACATAGTATAATGGACTATGCTCATGAAACATACCACACACAAAAAGAATATGCAAAGGGTGTGGCCTAATCTCATCCATACTCATGTCAATTTTTCAATCAACTAGCATTAGGACTTTGAGATGTCATAGGCCAAGTGGAATGAATGAATGAAGAAGAGGAATAAGATGAAGTGGGAGGGGAATGGATCAAAACACAAATTGATCAAAGGAGGACTTTTACCAAATTAATATCATCCATTCATTTTGGGAGATGAAATGTACATTCCATCAATCCCCTAAATCCAATGATATTAACTTGACAAAGTCAAATCAACCTTGACCAAGGCCCAACAAAAAGAGTCAAACATAAACAAGTCATCACAATTGGTCAACAAATTTATTTGGCATTTATTCAAATTAAAAACAATAAAATAGTGCATTTAAATTAAATATGGTTTGTCTAATTCCTAAAATCTCATCAAAACACCAAAGAAATGGCCATGATATTTATCATAGGTCAAACAAGGTCAAAGGACCCTGGAGAAAAAAATTCATAATTTTTGGACATTTAAAAATATTTTTAAACAATTAAAAACAACTGCAAAATCAATTAATTCATGAAAAATATTAATAATGATCCAAAAAATAATTTTAATTTAGGATATGAAAGAGAAAAATAATTGAAATTTTTTGGTGAAAGTCCCATATTTTTTGGATCAATATTGAATTTAATATGAATTATTGAAAATAATGCAATTAAAATGGAAATTAAAATCTCAGAAAAAACGTGGACCACTTGATCTCCCTCATTAATTGAGGTGGCAGATCAAGTGGCCAGAAACGCGTTATCCATGATGGACATTAGTCAGCGCGCTACACAGTTGGTAATCACAATGGACGCGTGAGATTAAAATAAAATAACAAGATCATGTGGCTGTGAGACATGCCAACGCATGGCCGGAGCTGTAGCTCCGGTCTTCTTCTCTGGTGGACCTCACCGGACTGGTCCACCATCAACCATCACCAAAATTAAAAACAAGGACATGATTTCAAAGTAAAAATGACACCGAGCTCGAATCTGGCCTCAATTCACTCTAACTCCAAGTATATTGAGAGACACGTGGAGTTGAAATTTGAGGTACATGAACTGAGTTGCTTCGATTTGGCCTCAAAGCAACTCAATCTTCTTGCCTACATTGGTAGGACTTCAGACAACCAAAGAATCAATAGAATTGAGCAAGAATTTGAGAGAATCGAAGATATCAAAATTTCTGGAAAATACCTTCAATGGAGGTCTGGATTCAACTGATCTTGATCTTGCTTGTGCTTGATCTCACTCCACTTGCTTGCAGAAGAAGGATTTAAAGCTTACAAGGCTGTGGATTCCTGGAGATTTGAATTTCAAAACAGTGGAAATTCAACCTCAAATTCAAATGAATTTCTCAGGTTTATCCTTTGCAAAGTGAGGGTTTGAGATGGGGGATCAAAGCTGGCGTGAATGTGTCTTAATTGCTGAGCATATGAGGCTCTATTTATAGCTGAATCCATTGCTTTTTGCACACTTGAATTCACTTTCCAAATTTGGTCATTGATGATGCATGGGTGCATGGGCGCGCATAGGCCCATAAAATCATTGCCATAAGTCCACAAATGAATGTTAGATAGTCTGAATTCAGATTGGATTGCAAGGCAAGTGTGCATTTGGATTTGAAGTTTGATCTTTGCCAAGTGATGTCACCATGTTCATGCCATGTGCAACCTATGCATTCCTTGTCCAAAATGAATGAATTTGAGCTCTTTGGAAAGGTGAGATCAAGAGGAACAACTTTCATGTTCAACACTTTTTAATTTGGAGCTTGGAACTTGGAGAAATTTGAGTTGGAAGTTTGGAAATGTTTGACATATCAAAAATTTTCTAAGTGTCAAGCCATATGTCTCAATATTCCACCTTGCTTAACTTTTTATATGAGCTTCAAATGAGAAAAGTGTATTCATCAAAGTTGTAGATCTCTCAATGACCTTAAAAATGGTCACCAATTTCATTTCATTTGGATTTGAAATGATAGAGTTATGCATTTTTGAAGTTTGGGAAAATCACTTGATCAATGGTATAGGTCAAAAGTGACCTATAATGTAACCTCATATCACATGCTCAAAAAGGTTGAATTAGCTCCCACTCCAAACATAAAAGTTGAAGTAGACACAATTAATTTTATTTTTCAACTTGGAAATCTTTCATCTCATAAAAATTGAGCAAGTTATGGCCTTGGGAAGTTGACTTTCAAATTAGGGTTTAGACAAAATGACCTATAATGTTTCAACATAGAAAATGATTTTCCAAGAAAAACTAGCTCTAGGTCTCAACATGAAAGTTGTTTGGAATGTAATTTAGAGTAAGTTTTATCTTGGAATAATTTTCATATGGTGAAAATTGTAAGAGATAGGGTCTAGGGAGACCCAGTTTTGATCAGATGAATTCATCTGGCCAACCACCATCAACCAACTTGCTAACTTCCAATTCTCTTGAATTTCTTGGATCATGGTAGATCATATATGCATAAGATGATGATTTTTTAAGTGTCCCTTGAGAAATTTGATCAATTGGTGAGCTAGCTTGTTGGAGAAGTTACTCAAGATACCCAGTCAAACTAGGGTTTCCAAGGCAAATCACCCTCAAACTCTTGAAGAAAACTTGATCAATATAACATGTAGAGAACATTGGGACTCATATATGATGCTCATAACCATTCTTGGATCAATTCTTGGTTGTGCTCTTTGTTCATGAGGGTCTCAAACCCTAGATGTGAACTTGATGAATCAATGGAATCATGCCCTTTCTACAAAAGAGTTAGACAAATGCAAAGACATATTTTTGGTATTTTGGTTAGTGAAATGATAAAATAAAAGTATGATATAATGACAAAGTGCTTTGTGATATCTCCCAAACAAACCCAATAAAAGAGGGGTAAGGAGGATGCCAAGGTATGATCCCAATGCTAATGCTTATGATGAAATTACATGAGGGATCTTAGGGTCAAAATTGGGGTCTTACAATAGTCAAGAAATACTTCACCTAAAAAGAAAAGAACAACTCGCTAAGTTGAAAACCCGAAAGGGCGGCTCAGGAAAAAATGAGCGTCTCGATGGATTGAAAACCCGAAAGGACGATCCAGGCAAAAGTTAGAGACATAAAACAGAATAATTATCCCGATAAATTGAGTACCCCACCTCGGGGAAATTTATGCAAAAATTAGGGATTATGGCAAGTAACTGCATTCTGTCGATCTTCAGTCTTGAAGACTTTCTTGAGCACAATGTTTGGTTCTGATTCATCTTCAGCCAAAGCCAAGGGCACAGTGGATATCAAAGTTGGTAAAAGGATTAGTGATCCATGTATTCAATGTAGCCGTTTCCCATGTAAATGACCATTTTTCAACTTTTGTAAAGATCTACAGAGTCTTGTCATTTACAGACTACCATCCTATTAAATAAAGTTGAGCTTTTTATCCAATTATTTCCACTCTTATTTATTCAGTTTAAATAGAATTAAATTTTATAATGATCATTTTCGAAAATTAAATTTAAAAATCAAAATCATATTTTTCTTAAAATAATAAAAGCAATTACTTTTTAAAGAGCAATCGATTTCATTTAAGGGATGTCGACAGCGGTCCAAGAATAGGTAAGCCCTAAAATGCGAAACATTGTTGGTTTACCCCAAGCAGTTGGTGTGATTTCTGTTTCTTCCCCAACAGCATTTTAGAATCTCCAACCGAGTTTTATTGGTTTCCCCAACTGAGTTTGTAATTGCCTCCCTCGAGTTGTAGGCGCATTATCGCAACAGGTTATATAGATTTAGCAAATTTTGTTTCCCCTCAAGTCGCCAGCAGAGTTATCCTTGACCCCTGCTAGCCTTGATTCTTGAGAAGTATTTTTGATCCTCTGTAAGGTTGTCTCCCATTTGATATGGTGTTAACCTAAAATTCCCCGTAGAGATGATGGTGCAGATTTTCGGTAAATCTTTTCCTCTTTCCCAGCCAGGGTTGAGCCTTTGAGATAGGCGATTCCTGTTCATTCCTTTGCAACTTTTTCTCCCCAGTTGATTCCCTCCTGTTGAGATTGGTTGAGTATTGTATTGGTGATGCAAACCAGTGACATTTGTATCCTTTGTAATCGTTTTGTCAGCATAATCATCATATATACATATACATATACATATACATTCATAGATTTCATCATTGCATTAATAATGCATTTTGTGTTTCATTGTTTCTTTGATCCTCTGCTACGGAGGTATCCTTTCCCCCACGCAAATTTGGTATGTCTGTCCTCATTCAATTGTAGAGAGTCAACCCCTTAAGTAGAAAGAATTTAACCTTTCTCATTCCCCACTGAGTTATTTCCTCGTGGATGATCATTATTTTAGCTTCCTCCCCAGTTGATTATCTGGATGGAATCACTCCCCCTGAGTTATATCCTCATTGGGTTGAGTCTTTGATTGACCGTTTCTTTCTAGATCTTACCTAGAGAGATGCTTTTGGTCCCCTGAGAGTCTATTACCCAGTAACTGGTAATATTCTTCTCAATTTGCAAGTATTTCGCTTCTGCCCCAAATACCCGGAAAAAGTAACCTTTTTCTCCCCAGCGGATTCGTTTCCACGTCTCCCACGAAGTTTATCCTTGATATGTTCATCTTAACCGATGACGGATACTCTTTCCCTTCTGAGTTTATCCTTGATATGTTCATCTTAACCGATGGCGGATATTCTCGTTTTGGTATTCTACCCAGTAAAAAGGTAGTTGTAATCCCTGTCTTGCTCCCTAGAAGGTTAATCCTTGATATATTTATCCTAACCGGTGACAGATTTCCTCTTCTTTGCGGTCTTCTTCCTAGTAACCGATAGTTGTAAATCCTGCTTCCCCTTTTGCGGAGTCTATCCTTGATATGTTCATCTTAACCAATGACGAATATTCTCTTTTCAGTATTCTATCCAGTAACCGATATATGTAATTCCTATTTCTCCCCTCGGAGTCTATCCTTGATATGTTCATCTTAACCGGTGACAGATATTCTCTTTCCGGTATTCTATCCAGTGACCGATAGATATAATTCCTACTTTTTCAGGCAGTTTATCCTTGATATGTTTACCCTAACTGGTAACAGATATTCTTCCTAATGCCCCCAGGTGAGTCTATCCTTGATATGTTCATCTTAAGCGGTGACGCATATTCTCTTTCTTTGTGGTCTTTTGCCCAGTAACCGGTAGTTGTAAACCCTATTCGATTTGGTTCTTTCCTCAGCGAGTCATCCTTGATATGTTTACCCTAACCGGTGGCGGATGTCCTCTCTGACAGATTATGTTATCTCCTTACCCAGTAACCGGTAGTGGATAATATACTTCTGTTACTCCTGTGTTGAAGATCATTTCTTCCCCAGTTAAGTTTGAATGCATATTTACCAGTAAGATCGTCGTTCCCTGCTTGGTTCGAGCATTTCAGCTTTGTTCTGATCTACCCGTTTCCTCTGCAAATTTTCCTTTTATCCCCCGTGTCCCCTAGCATTTTTAAGTCGTATCCTGACCTACGCGCAACCTTTTTATCCCCCAGAGTCTTTGTATTCCTAGTGAGTTTTCCTTACGGAATGCATTATACTCATGCGGACCTTCAGTCTCTCTAGATTCTTTTCCCTTGTGGCAAAATTTTCCCCATAGAGATATTTTTAACATTCATTCATATGCATCATAAGGTCTCTTACGGACCAAAATTTATTTCTAGATGTTGTTATTTAAGTCCATTCTACTGAGTCGATGCGAAGATTTTAACCTTCAACTCCTCAGCTAGAATGTCCTTAAATAGGGGCAGCTGTAAGACCCCAATTTGACCCTAAGATCCCTCATGCTATCTCATCATATGCATTAACACTGGGATCACACCTTGGCATCCTCCTTACCCCTCATTCATTGGGTTTGCATTAGGAGAGATCACCAAGCACAATTTGATTGTATCATACTTTATATTTTATCATTTACTAACCAAAATACCAAAAATATATCAATGTATAATTTGTTGCTTTTGTAGGTAGTGTATATGTTCACCTATGTTCTATCAAGCTCATATATAGGGTTTAAGATCCTCAATGCAAGGAGCTCAATCAATAATGGGCTTACATTGGCTTTAAGTATCATATATGGATCCCCATGATCTTCACATGTCATTTTGATCAAGAAATCATTAAGAGTTTGGAGTTGGTTTGCCTTGGAAACCCTAATTCATCTAGGTATCTTATGTGACTTCTTCAACAAGTTTCTTCACCAATTGATTAAATACTTAAAGTAATACTTCACATTACATCATATTATGCATATATGATCCTCCATAAGTCCCAAAAGTTAAGTGAATATCAAGCTAGCAAGCTGGTTCATGGTGGTTGACCAGAGAAAGTCAACTGGTCAAAACTGGGGTTCCCTGGACCCTATCTCCTACAATGTTTGTCATATGAAAATGATTCAAAGAGCAAAGTTACTCTAAATGACATTCCAAACAACTTTAATGTTGATGTCAAGAGCTAGGTTTTCTTGGAAAGTCATTTTTTATGGTGAAAGATTATAGGTCATTTTGTCTAAACCCTAGTTTGAAAGACAACTTCCCAAGGATATAACTTGCTCAATTTTTATGAGATGAAATCCATTCAAATTTCATGATCAAATTAAAGATGTCTACTTCAACTTTTATGTTTGGAGGAAGTTAAAATTCAACTTGCGAATGCATATGCCAAGAGGAAACATTATAGGTCATTTTGGGCCAATACCATTGAACAAGTGATTTTCCTCAACTTCTAAAATACATAACTCCTTAATGCTAAATCCAAATGAGGTCAAATTTGTGACTAAATTGAAGGGATTTGAAAGAAATACAACTTTTATGTAGGACCTTTTCTCATTTGAAGTCCATAGAAAAAGTTATTCAAGGTGGAAGAAGTGAACATATGGCTTGATACTTAGAATTTTTTTTGATATGTTTGATTTTCCAAACTTCCACCTTAAAATTCATCATGATCGAAGCTTCAAATGAAAAAGTGTTCAACATGAAAGTCGTTCCTCTTGATCTAACCTTTCCAAAGATGTGGAGGAAGTGAGTGAGGAGGAGGAAGAGAGATTTGAGGAATAACCTCTGAGAATGGAAGATATTTGTCGTTGTGTCAGACAAAGGAATGTCCACTGAAGTTGTTTTTACGGTTTTGGCTAGTTGTAATTTCCTTATTTTGTATGCTCATGCACTATATTGTAAGGGATCTATAGCTAATTATAGTATGGTTTGTTTAAATAATGTTGTGCATCTTTTGATGCTGATTCTGGATGTTTTCTCATGTAGTTGGATGTGTATGTGCTAACATACTAACATATGTATGACTAACTTCTAGATGTCAAGTGGAAGAACTTACCATTTGCCAAATTATGGAAATAAGTGGGATTAATGGTGTTGCTTAGGCAACAATTGTTTTACTACCCCACCTGGAAAAGTACTAATGTTGTGCTCCATGCTGGAGCACTGGGCAGGACATCTGGTCCTGGTCCTTGTATCTATAAAAAAATCTATCTATGTTAGTAGTATTCATTGCATATTATGATATTATCTACTAAGTGATTGTGTGTACATGACTAAGTATGTGAATGATTGCATACGGATATATGTTGGTTAGTAGGATTGCATGTTACTCACTATGTGATACTAAATTCATGCATGTCTAAATCTATGAATGATTACATGATTGTCTGTTTGATTTGGAGAAACTGAATGGACTATGTGTAAGCATTTGTATTGATGCTTCTGACTTCTACTACTGCTGGTGCTTAATGTAACACCCAGAATATTGTTAGATTAATTTAAATAGTATTTTAATATGATTATTTGAAGGTAAAATGAATTATTAAATAATATTGGGAATTATTATTATTATTATAGATGTTATTTATTTTAATAATAATTAAATAAATAAAATAAATGGAATATGAAGAGTGGAAGGGTAAAAGTGGAAGTGGATAAAAGAGGCCAAGGTGAGAACTCAGAGTGTTTTTCACGTATTTTTGCCTCAGAGTCAGAGAAAGAGAGAAACGCTGAAGAGAAAGAGAAGGAAGAGGAAAAGGCCAAAGATTGCTCAGAACTTCCTTCAATCCAAAGAGGTAAGGGGTCTGAACCTTATTAAACGATAATATGCGAGCAAATTCATGATATATGTTGGATTGTTGATGGATTTTGGGGATTTTAGGGAGATTGGGAAAGTTTGGGGTTTTGATGGAAATTCTCCGATCTGTGAGTTTTGTTGAGTTATATGCTTAGAAGCCCGCGCGTCCACTGTTTCCGCACTTAAAATCTTATTTATGCACATAACAGCCAAATGACGTTCGCCATTATGCCTTTGGCGTTCGCCATTTGGGCTTTTTTTCCAGAATAAGAGCGTTTAACGCTAATGGCGTTCGCCATATCAGTTTGACGGACAGTTTTTCCAGAATAAGAGCATTTAACGCTAATGGCGTTCGCCATTAGCCTAATGGCGTTCGCCATATCAGTTTGACGGACAGCTTTCGCGTTTTAAACTCCTAGATGTGATATCGTTGTAATGTTGTTGTTGTTTTGTTGAGTTGTATGTCATGCTATTAATGATGATGATAACATGACTATATGATGCTGTTGTTGTTATGTTGATTATGATGCATGTTTGGTGTGCATGCATTCATGAAAGGCCGATGCCTAGTGATGAACGGACTGAGTTCCAATGATGTTGTTGACTCCGGGCTTGTGGAGAGGCTTGGTTCCTTGCGGGGAACTCGGATTCTGTGGTGATGAATCTGGGAGTGGTGATCCTGTAGTTGGTCACAAAATGGGTATACCGAGTCGTGTTGAGTCATGCATGGGTGTGTGCATTGCATTTGATATGTTGTTTTGTTGATGTTCATGAGTATGTTGATTATGATGATTATGATGAGCTGTGTTGGCATATGTGAAATATATTTATGTTTATATTTCTGTCGTTATATTATTATTTAATAATGTAATTCTCACCCCTTCTGCATGTGTTTATGTTCATCTATGATGAGCAATGTGCAGATAAAGAGGAGTAGCTATTGTTGAGGTTTGAAGAATAAGTGTAGAGTTATTCTACGGAGTCGAGTCAAATGCTCTGGTCATGTGACACCGGGGTTATGGGATTCGATAGACAATTGGTTATTATTTACGTTGTTTATTATGACTAATATGTTGAGATGCTTTGTTGAGATAATGTTGAAACATTATTATGAATTGTTATATGATGAATGATAATATTTGTGTTGTTGTCCGCTGCGAAATTTTAATAAAATAAATAATATGTTTTATGTTGTGATGTGATAAGTGTTATGTTGTAAGAAATGTAAACTCTTCTACATGTTGTACTCTGATAATTTATTTAAATATGTCGTTTGGGTAGAAGGGTGTTACATTAGTGGTATCAGAGCATAGTCAGTCCAGTCGAGTCATAATGTGATGTTTTCCCTGTTGGTCGATTAGTGTAAATGACACTGTCGATATTTAACGGTGGTGGTTGTGTTGTGCAGAGTATGGCTGGAGAAAATGACCGTGCGATTGCTGAGGCTTTGGCTGCTATGGCGCAGGCTATGCAGGCGCAGCAGAATCCGCCGGTCGACGAGTTTAAGAATTTGGGAAGGTTTCTGAAGAATAACCCTCCTACATTCAAAGGGCGCTATGATCCAGATGGTGCTCAGATTTGGCTGAGGGAAATTGAGAAGATTTTCCGGGTGATGACGTGTACTGAAGCACAGAAGGTGCAGTTTGGTACGCATATGTTATCTGAAGAGGCTGAAAACTGGTGGGATAACACTCGCCAGAGAATTGAAGTACCAGGTGCTGAGATGACTTGGGAAAGGTTCAAGACGGTCTTTCTGGAGAAATATTTTCCTGCTGATGTGCGATGTAAGAAGGAGATGGAATTTCTAGAACTGAAGCAGGGTAACATGTCTGTTGCTGATTACGCTTCGAAGTTTGAGGAGCTGGTGCAGTATTGTCCTCATTATAATGATGCTGATGCTGAGGAATCCAAGTGTGTCAAGTTTGAGAACGGGTTGCGTCCCGAGATCAAACAAGGCATTGGTTACCAGGAGATTCGTAGGTTTCCTACACTGGTTAATAAGTGCAGGATATTTGATGAAGATAGCAAGGCTAGGACTGCTCATTACAAGAGTCTTAGTGAGAAGAAGAATAAGGATCGTGGTAGTCCTTATGCATCTCCGAATGGTAAAGGTAAGCAGAAAGTAGTAGATGAGAAGAAGCCAAGTGGGGGAGGATCTCCCATAGCTGGTAAATGTTTCAAGTGTGGCGAGCCAGGCCACCGTGCTGATAGCTGTACCAAGAAAGTGCTGAGATGTTTCCGATGCGGTCAGGCTGGTCATAGAGTTACTGAATGTAAGGATGCTGGTCCGACATGTTTTAATTGTGGCGAGAAAGGCCATATCAGTTCGCAGTGCTCGAAACCGAAGAAGGCGGCTACTGCAGCTCATACTACTGGTAGGGTGTTTGCCCTGAGTGGGGCTGAAGCTCCTAAAGAAATTATATGCAAAGTTATCTAAATGTGAGTTCTGGTTGAAGGAAGTGAGTTTCCTTGGCCATGTGATTTCGAGTGGTGAGATTTCTGTTGATCCTGCTAAAGTTGATGCTGTATTACAGTGGGAGACTCCGAAGTCTGCTACTGAGATACGCAGTTTTCTGGGGTTAGCTGGTTATTATCGCAGATTTATTGAGGGCTTCTCTAAGTTGGCATTGCCGTTGACGCAGTTGACTAAGAAGGGTCAAGTGTATGTGTGGGATGCAGCTTGTGAAGCGAGTTTTGTTGAGTTGAAGAGGCGGTTGACCAGTGCTCCAGTGTTGATCTTGCCTAATCCTGGTGAGTCCTTCGTTGTTTATTGTGATGCTTCTTTGATGGGTCTTGGTGGTGTTTTGATGCAGAATGGTAAAGTTGTAGCTTATGCTTCTAGACAGTTGAAAGTTCATGAGAGGAATTATCCTACGCCTGATCTAGAACTTGCAGCTGTTGTATTTGTGTTGAAAATGTGGAGGCATTATCTGTATGGTTCCAGATTCGAAGTGTTCAGTGATCACAAGAGTCTGAAGTATCTGTTTGATCAGAAAGAGTTAAATATGAGGCAGAGAAGGTGGTTAGAATTACTGAAGGATTTTGACTTTGAATTGAGTTATCATCCCGGTAAGGCTAATGTAGTTGCAGATGCGCTGAGTAGAAAGTCTCTACATATGTCTATGATGATGGTTCGGGAGCTTGAGTTAATTGAACAGTTCCGTGATATGAGTTTGGGTTGTGAAGTTTCCGCTGATAGTGTAAAGTTGGGTATGCTGAAGTTGACTAGTGAAATTCTGGAAGATATTCGGAATGGTCAGCAAGTTGATGTCGCTCTAGTTGATCATATTACTATGGTTAACCAGGGTAATGGTGGTAATTTTGAGATTGATGAGAATGGCATCCTGCGATTTAAAGGTAGAGTTTGTGTTCCTGAGGTGTCTGAATTGAAAAAGAGTATTCTTGAAGAGGGCCATAGGAGTGGATTGAGTATCCATCCAGGTGCAACTAAAATGTATCAAGATTTGAAGAAGTTGTTTTGGTGGGCTGGTATGAAAAGAGATGTTGCTAAGTTTGTGTATGCCTGTTTGACTTGTCAGAAGTCAAAGATTGAACATCAGAAACCGGCAGGTATGATGCAACCTTTGAAGATTCCTGAATGGAAGTGGGATAGCATTTCCATGGATTTTGTGACGGGATTACCGAGGACGGTGAAAGGTAATGATTCTATTTGGGTGATTGTGGATCGATTGACTAAGTCGGCGCATTTCTTGCCGATGAAGATTAATCACTCTTTAGAGAAGTTGGCAGAGTTGTATATTGAGGAGATAGTGAGGCTGCATGGTATTCCATCCAGTATTGTGTCTGATAGAGATCCCAGATTTACTTCTAGATTTTGGGAAAGTTTGCAGAAAGCGTTGGGGACTAAGTTGAGGTTGAGTTCAGCTTATCATCCTCAGACTGATGGTCAGACTGAAAGAACTATCCAATCCTTGGAGGATTTGTTGAGAGCTTGTGTGTTGGAGCAGAGTGGTTCTTGGGATAGTTATTTGCCGTTGGTGGAGTTTACTTATAATAATAGTTTTCATGCTAGTATCGGTATGGCTCCATATGAAGCATTGTATGGTAGGAGGTGTAGAACTCCATTGTGTTGGTATGAACCAGGTGAGAGTGTTGTACTCGGACCTGAGATTGTGCAGCAGACGACTGAAAGGGTTAAGATGATTCAGGAGAAAATGAAGATTTCTCAGAGTCGTCAGAAGAGTTATCATGATAAGAGGAGGAAGGCACTTGAGTTCCAAGAGGGAGATCATGTGTTCTTGAGAGTTACTCCGACGACAGGTGTGGGTAGAGCTTTAAAGTCTAAAAAGCTTACTCCGAGGTTTGTGGGTCCGTATCAGGTTTTGAAGAGGGTTGGGGAAGTGGCGTATCGGATAGCTTTACCGCCATCGCTTTCTAATCTGCATGATGTGTTTCATGTATCTCAGTTGAGAAAATATATTGCGGATCCTTCGCATGTTGTTCAGTTGGATGATATCCAGGTGAGGGATAATTTGACCGTTGAGGTGTTGCCAATTCGGATAGATGACCGAGAAGAGAAGACCCTGAGAGGTAAGAAGATTGCTCTAGTGAAAGTTGTTTGGGGAGGTCCAGCTGGTGAGAGCTTGACTTGGGAGCGTGAAGATCAGATGAAGGAGTCGTATCCGGCTCTATTTGCTTGAGGTATGTTTTCGAGGACGAAAACTTCTAAAGTGGGGGAGAGTTGTAACACCCAGAATATTGTTAGATTAATTTAAATAGTATTTTAATATGATTATTTGAAGGTAAAATGAATTATTAAATAATATTGGGAATTATTATTATTATTATAGATGTTATTTATTTTAATAATAATTAAATAAATAAAATAAATGGAATATGAAGAGTGGAAGGGTAAAAGTGGAAGTGGATAAAAGAGGCCAAGGTGAGAACTCAGAGTGTTTTTCACGTATTTTTGCCTCAGAGTCAGAGAAAGAGAGAAACGCTGAAGAGAAAGAGAAGGAAGAGGAAAAGGCCAAAGATTGCTCAGAACTTCCTTCAATCCAAAGAGGTAAGGGGTCTGAACCTTATTAAACGATAATATGCGAGCAAATTCATGATATATGTTGGATTGTTGATGGATTTTGGGGATTTTAGGGAGATTGGGAAAGTTTGGGGTTTTGATGGAAATTCTCCGATCTGTGAGTTTTGTTGAGTTATATGCTTAGAAGCCCGCGCGTCCACTGTTTCCGCACTTAAAATCTTATTTATGCACATAACAGCCAAATGACGTTCGCCATTATGCCTTTGGCGTTCGCCATTTGGGCTTTTTTTCCAGAATAAGAGCGTTTAACGCTAATGGCGTTCGCCATTAGCCTAATGGCGTTCGCCATATCAGTTTGACGGACAGTTTTTCCAGAATAAGAGCGTTTAACGCTAATGGCGTTCGCCATTAGCCTAATGGCGTTCGCCATATCAGTTTGACGGACAGCTTTCGCGTTTTAAACTCCCAGATGTGATATCGTTGTAATGTTGTTGTTGTTTTGTTGAGTTGTATGTCATGCTATTAATGATGATGATAACATGACTATATGATGCTGTTGTTGTTATGTTGATTATGATGCATGTTTGGTGTGCATGCATTCATGAAAGGCCGATGCCTAGTGATGAACGGACTGAGTTCCAATGATGTTGTTGACTCCGGGCTTGTGGAGAGGCTTGGTTCCTTGCGGGGAACTCGGATTCTATGGTGATGAATCTGGGAGTGGTGATCCTGTAGTTGGTCACAAAATGGGTATACCGAGTCGTGTTGAGTCATGCATGGGTGTGTGCATTGCATTTGATATGTTGTTTTGTTGATGTTCATGAGTATGTTGATTATGATGATTATGATGAGCTGTGTTGGCATATGTGAAATATATTTATGTTTATATTTCTGTCGTTATATTATTATTTAATAATGTAATTCTCACCCCTTCTGCATGTGTTTATGTTCATCTATGATGAGCAATGTGCAGATAAAGAGGAGTAGCTATTGTTGAGGTTTGAAGAATAAGTGTAGAGTTATTCTACGGAGTCGAGTCAAATGCTCTGGTCATGTGACACCGGGGTTATGGGATTCGATAGATAATTGGTTATTATTTACGTTGTTTATTATGACTAATATGTTGAGATGCTTTGTTGAGATAATGTTGAAACATTATTATGAATTGTTATATGATGAATGATAATATTTGTGTTGTTGTCCGCTGCGAAATTTTAATAAAATAAATAATATGTTTTATGTTGTGATGTGATAAGTGTTATGTTGTAAGAAATGTAAACTCTTCTACATGTTGTACTCTGATAATTTATTTAAATATGTCGTTTGGGTAGAAGGGTGTTACACTTAACTCTGATACTTGGAAGTTACTGCTGATTAAATGCTTTAAAGATCCAGTACATCTGTTGGCTACCACTTGTTCTCATGGAAGAAGTGTTATTTATCTTGAAGAGTTCTTTTGCCACATTTTTCCAAATCAAGAAATTGTTGTTCCTAGTGGATTGGTCCTTTGAATTCGCTGCATTTAGCAAAACAACAATTTGAAAAAGTTTCCAAGTGTTCAAGATTAGTCTAGCTTGATAAAACTGCATGGAATTGAAAAAGGGACACATGCTGGGAGCAATGCTCCAGCATTTTGGTACGACATATGAGCCTTGTGAAACATGCGTCAGATTGTTGCGTTTTAACAGAACTTTTTGAGAATATTCAATTATGTTTTATTACTATTGGTTTAACAATATGATTATATGATTTGGTTGACAACTGTGAAGATCAAATCAGATTTAAAAGAGATTTAAATTTGAATTTGTAACAAACTGAATCATATATTTTTGTTGGAGATATTCAAGGAGGAAATCAAATATCCAACAGATTGTGCAAAGATTCAGGACGAAAATAACTGCAGATCCACAAGGAAAAAGTGCATAGTTATTTTGCTATATAAGGAGCTCAAACCTACATTGAAAAATAAACATTCACATTGAAGATTTTAGAGTGTTAGGGTTTACAAGAGTCCTTGTTATTTTTATGTACACCTCTATGTTTCAGTAACTTGACATTGAAGATTTGTCTTATTGAGTTGTAAATTCAAAACTGTTATGTACACCTCTATGTTTCAGTAACTTGACATAAAAGGTTTATCTAGTTGAGTTGTATTATTCAACATTCTTTCATCTTGTTAAGATTGAAGTTGATCACTAGGGTTTAGTGGTTGTTTATTCCTGCAATGTTTTTGTGACAAAGAAGAAAGTGAGTAAGTTCTCATGTTTAGGGGGATGATTTTAAATAGAAAGTCATTGGGTAGTGTTAGGAAGAAGCATTGAACAACATTGAGTTAGTTGTTGCTTGTAAGACTAATTGTACTAAACTACTAATAGTGAATTTCCTTTCTTGGATTGTGAACTTAACCCCCCATACGTAAGTCTAGTTTCACCAAATTGAATAAACAATTAATTATATTCTTTATTGTTTTTCTACTGCATCATCTAATTCTTATTATTTTAGTAGTTTCGGTCTATCTTATCAAACCAGTTTTCGAATCATCGAGTTTGACATCTATCTCCAATTTTTTTTTAATGTTAACGTGAAACACAATGACATAGAAAACTTCATAAACTACTCTAAATTTACATAATTTGAATTTGTAGATACAATGCACCGCAAGAAAATGAGCCGCCATTAATTATAGTTACAAATTTTCCTACCGTGATCTAACATGATATGAAATTTCTCTGAGAATCCTAGAATAACATTGTTGAAAATGAATAAATTGTTGATTTAGAAGATGCAAATTTATTTTTTCATTGCCAGCAATTTCAGTAGGTTGCCCCAAAAGAAAAGAAACAAGTAACAATAATAGACAAAATCTAACAATAGGAAGTATCTGTTTTGTTTTGTTTCTTTTCTAACTCTATTTTGTAGCACTTACTTCTATTATCATTTTTTGTTTGTTTTTTATATAAATATTCCAAAGAAACAAAGAGACCCTAATTAAAGTCACTAATCAAACGTACTTATGAGATAATATGACTTAGCTATGATTTAACATTCAATGCTTTGGATTATTTGTGAATGGACTGAATCAAGAATCAATAGTTTATCATTGAAGTGTTTTTGTTAGCACATGACTAATGATGAGCCCTGGTGGTGGGCCATTGGAGTAGACGCTACCATTAATTTAGAGGGCTCCATGTTTAGATACCTTACTGATTTAAGCCACAACAATAATGAGACATAATAAAACGTCATTTGCACAAACACCACCCAGCACGTGATTCTTTTTACCATGTGTGTCTTAATTTCAAGTCCTACCTGCGACACTGATCATGCATAATTCATAATAATGATTCTCAGAAATATTTATGGTGCTCAGAGTACACCACCAGCAGCAAGAGAACCATCAATTTTTATGAGTTTTTTTTTAAGAACTGCAGCTGACACTTTTATATAATATTTTGTTGTTATTTATTTGTTGCTTTTGTTTTTAAAATTTAATTTAAATTATGTTTGATGTAAAAATAGTAGTTGATTGATAAGCTAGTCAATAATTTAAAAGTGATGATCAATAGCTTATAACTTATAATTGATGATTAATAGTTTATAAATTAATTGAAGTGTTTGATAAAACTAATATATAAATATAAAATTATATAAAAAATATTTAATATATAATTATTTTATTTTAAATTAATTTTATTTTTATTAAAATAATAAAAATAAAAGTGAAAGAAAAAATGATAACTTATAAACTATAAACTAAAACACTATTTAAAATAGCATTTAAAAAATAAGTTATAAATTAATAAAATAAACTATAAGTTCGTAATGAAAAGACCGTTTCCAAACAGTTCTAAATTATCATATGAGCTTATAAGCTAAAAAATGTGTCTTGCCAAACAAAACCTTATAAGATGAAGTTGACCGGATTTAGATAGGATACTATAGTACCCATCCCCCAATCCGCGATTTGAATTTTTTTTCGTACTCGAGCTCATACATGTTTGAGCGTCAAAGTTAGCATCTGTACTCGTGCTCTATGAGTATGTAAGTATTCATGCCCGTATCTGTTATCCATATTCTTATTTAAAATAAATAGATCAATTATAAAATATCATATCATTTTAAGTTTTTAAAAACATTAAAAGAAATTCAAAAATTTATTGATAGAAATTTGCAATGGTTTAACACTTATATACTTTTTAAAATTGATAGACATACATTTTTATATAATAATATAAATTAATATACATAAATATATATTATGCGAGTATGAGACGGGTGGATACCAAGGTACTCATATCCGCATCCGTACCTCTTATTTTTGTGGATAATTATTCGAACCCATATCCGTACCAATTTTTGTGGATTTTTATCTTATCCGTTGTGGATAATTTTGCGGATGCCCATAGGAGATAAGTCAAATTATCATCCCTAAGACCTTAATAACTTTTTGTTACAAAAATTCAAATAATCAAAATTTGTTAACATTTAATTTAATATTAATTATTATTACTATTTTATCAATAATATCATTTATGTTTTAAAATTATTATTATTCATTGAAGAGAAATTACTTCCAAATATTTGTAGTGTTATATTACAAAAGGTCCTTCCAAGGGAAATGCCTTGGGATTGTCCTAAGGGAAGATGACGATATAAAATCGTCCAAGAGGAGGTATCGCCTCGCCCTTAAGTCTTTCTCGTCCATAGAAGGAAGCAATGTGGGATAAGGCGTGTCTTGAGTAAAGACAAAGTCCAAGTCATTGCTGACCCTCATCACCCTCGCAAATAAGGATTAAATGGTCCATCATTTGACAAAGTGAACGGAGGCCTTTTTCAAGGTTACTTGAGGTCATAAAGACCTCTATAAATACCGTATCCCTCAATGGGATATGGAGATGCTCAAGTCATACATATTTATCACTACTCAGAGAGCAATATGTTCCTAGTAGCCTCAAACACACCATCAAGCTAACCGTCCGCCTGCAACCCAACAACGTCGGCCACCAACAAGGCCTCTCACCTCACGTGAGCTAATCCTTTAAAGAGTCTAAAAAACCACTATACGGGACTTCTCACCGCCGTGAGCAAGCCCTCATTATCCAAATTATAATACACCTACAAAAACCTTTAAATATCCATATCCTTGTAGAGGGAACAAACACACCATGTACTTTTTGACTAGTATAGTGGCGCCCACCGTGGGGCTCGATAAAACTAACCTGGAACACGTCATTGACTCCAACCCTAACATCCCACTCTTTCTATAGATGACTAACAGGGCTCTACACCACGTATCTAACACCATTGTTAGAGGTATTTCTAGGAGGGCCTCTCTAGAGCCACCCGTCGAAGATACGCAAAGTAGATGTTCACGACAAACGTCATATCCTCCTTCTTTCCTAAAAACACTTTAGGAACGATATGGGTCGACATAGTTTTCTCTTAAGAAGATTCCATATGAATTAACCCCCACGATAATGATCCTTTGGTAATCACCGCTCAACATGACAACTGGGATATCAAGCACGTTCTGATAGACTTGGGAAGCTTAGCTGATGTCCTATTTTGGGATGCCTTTCAGAAGCTACAACTGAATATGGATGACATACAAAGATTTACCGGCTCTCTGACAGGATTATTGGGCGAACATGTGCAAATAATGGGCTATGTGACCCTAAAACGATATATGGAGAGGGAGCTAACACCCAAATCCATCGACGTCAACTACTTCATCGTAGACATCGTGTCAGCTTAAAATATCATCCTTGGGTGCCCGACCATCAACACCCTAGGGGTGGTCGTGTCCACACGATACTTAACCCTGAAATATATGCTCTTAGATGACAGAGTGTGCATCACCCAGAGAGATCAACAAATGGCTCCTGCATGTTATCTGAGTAGACTAGAGACACCTAGAGAATAACTCACATTGGTTGATGCCCATCCTTCAGAAGTTCCAAATGTTGACTTCGAAGGTTGGGACCCCAGGTTGGGTGCGGAGGCAGAGCGAGCTCACACCCATAAAAGACATGAAGGAAGTCTAGATAGGTCCTCACGTTCACCAAGTCACGAAGACAGACACATCCTTGTCTGCAGGGGATGAGCGCGAGCTAGTTGACCAACTCCGACAAAATACTAACCTGTTAATTTGGCCCCCCCAGACATGCCAGATATTGATACTAAAGTCGTGAGCCATCGTTTGTCCATCCATCCATCCGCCTAGCCAGTAGCGCAATGGAAATGAAAGGTAGGCGAGGAAAATAAGGCCTCTATTGATGAAGAGGTGGAAAAGCTATCCAACGTCAGATTCATCGCAGAAACAAAGTACCCCACATGGCTGGCAAAAATAGTCATGGTACGAAAGGCCAACAACAAATGGCGCATGTGCGTGGACTTTGTATGTGTAAATATACACAATCAAATTAATAACAAATTACAAGAAAAATATCAATCCCACAAGGATTGAATTAAGAAATTCTAAACTTTATACAAGAATTTTTCAAATAAGCAAGCGCAATTGTAAAAAAAATAGTGTATGTCATGTGGTTAAAAATAAGGAATCAAGAGATATATGACAAAGAGTTAAAACAAAGTGAAAGATTATGTTGGACAATGTTTCATTTAATGAATTCATCTAATGTTTTCATATGACACGTGGTTTTACGACAATTGAGGCCTACAATGAAATATTTTTACTGGGCCCTAAGAGGGAAATCCTTATGTAAAAGTGAGAAAGGTCAACACATGGGTAAGAGGCCAGGTACCCACTGAGGTCACCTCTCGCTCGAAATGGGCCATGTAGCCGTCCAGATTCTAGTAACATCCCACCTAGATAGGCTTCTAGTAACATCCCACCTAGATAGGCTTCGTCCACCCAGACTCTTTCCACTCGTTTATGAGGCACTCGTTTAGTATATGTGACCTCATCGCTGCCTCATAATAACCCTTCGTAAACGCCTTTGCCACCGATAAAACCTATGAATCCTATGCATGGGTGATTGGTGTTTTTAGTTGAGTTGCGGGGAACTGTACCTTGTTTAAAGAAAGGGAAGGGGATTGCATTTTTATTGCAGACATCACTCGATACTATGTTACTTAGAACAAGGGCCTGCTCTAGGGGCCATGCAGTTAGTGAGAATTCAACGTTTTTGGCGACATGTGCTCGTTAGATATATGCTCACTAGTTTTCTATTGATTGCTTATGGGAAGTATAACTTCAAGAGTTAATGGGTTATGGTTTAGATTTTAGGATGTTATTATAATTATGGTAATCAAAATTGCACTGAACCAACCAGTAGACCGAAATTGGAATCTTAACCAATCAGTTTGAATCTGAAAATCGACATGCAGAAGAATTGGAATTTAAAACGAAAAATTGATCGGAAAAAAAATTAAGGATTTGGACGATTTTTAAGGTCAAATCAAATTTTGCTTTTGATATATAAAAAATTGATAAATAATTTCGTTTTAAATCAAAATATTATTTGATTTAATTTCCTTCTTCCTTCTTTAATAACTGTTGTACACAATAACATAGAGAAACTTAAAGTAAAAACCACTCTCAATTCTTTTCTTTTATGATTCTACATTATAAAAATGAATTTATTATAATAATACAAAATATATATTAGATTATTAATTATTATTATTATTATTATTTTTATTATTATTATATTATTATTATTATTATTATTATTAAAAGGAAAATCTTGGGTCTATCAAGTCTATAACTATAACCTTTTATTTTTAGTTTTGAAATTTTAGATAAATTTTATAATTAATTATTCGAATAAACTGTATTTTGTGAACATAAAAAAAGTTCAAGACATTTTAAATTTTAAATTTATAAATATTATATTTTTAGTTAAATATTATATTTTATTAAATGTAATATATGAAAAAATAATAAAAGAATATAGCATTTTATTATTAACAATCTGATTTTGATTAAACCTTTAATCCTTAAATATTTATTTGGTTTAATATTCTGTCCGGTTTTAATTAACTTGATTATAATTAGAATGAATATATATTAATTTTAATTAGAATGAATGTATATAATTTCCTTTAATAATTATTGAACTGAAGTTTCACTATCATAGTAGAGTTGCTTTCATTCGTATGCATATCTATTGTAGTGGTATGCCATCTAGTATTAGGACCCTATGGGGTATAATTTTCCCTTAGAAAAATAAATATCTTTGGCCTAAATTCCAAAACTTAGAGGTGGACAGGTCCTAATGGTTATCATCAACAGTATTAGTATGGAGTACATACATACCACATAAATTTCACAAAAATAGATAAAATATAATTATGGCACATGGTAAAACACCTTCCACCCTAAGAGGTGTTGACATGATTTGGCTATTTAGATCTCTCTATGACCAGGCCTGTCCAAATTGTATGTGAGACATTCCATTGTATCATATTAATGTAATTATTGGAGAATATATGACTAGATTAAATGTGTGCATTATATTAACGAGCAAATTTATGTTTATGTTTTGCCAGCCTACTCCTTAATTTGATATTATATTCGTCGATTTTAAGCATGATTATTACTGAGCATTGATGATAGGTTGTAAAAATAAATCCACGTCGACGAGTTAACCAATAAACAGATTCGGTGAATTAATTTGACAAATCAATCACTCTCAAAGAGACAAAATGTGTCAAAACTATAATATGAGCATCAAAATATAAGTTGACAAAAATAATTTTAAAAATATGGATTTATCATGTGAGATCGTCAACAAAATCAAGAGATGTAAGTTTAGGCATTAATTTATTAGTTATTTCTATAGTTGGATAAGTGAGCGACTTTGAGAATTCTTTAAATAATATGCGTGAATAATGTGTTATCACCCTTGCCTTACATGAGCAGAGGTTACTAAGGAGGCGCATCCCCCTCTTTTTAAATTGTCTAAATTCTATAGGATGTACGATGATGATATGAGGAACCTTTAGGTTAATGAAGATGTTGGACTTTTACAGGACGATCCTTACTGTCCTATGAGGAGAATACAAATGTTAGACTTCCGTTGAAAGATCCTTTATGCCCTACGAGGTGAATACAATGCTGAATTTCCACGGGAAGATCCTTAATGTCATACGAGGCAAATACATATGTTAGACTTCCATTGAAGATACTTTCTGCCCTACGAGGCGAATATAGATGTTGGCCTTCCACGGAAAGATCTTTGTCGTCTCACGATGGCAATACAAATGTTGGACTTCCACGGGAAGGTCCTTGCTGTCCTACGAGGCGAATACAAATGATGGACTTCCACGTGAAGATCCTTATCACCCTACGAGACGAATACAAATGTTGGAATTCCACTAGAAGATCCTTGCCGCCTCTTAAGATAATACAAATATATTGGACTTTCACAAGAATATAATTGCAATCTCTTAAGGCAATACAAATATGTTGGACTTCCATAAGAAGATCGTTGTTGCCTCTTAAGGCAATATGTAACACCCCAAATTTGATTAATTAATTTAATTAAATTATTTAGATTTTTATCTAATTATTTGGTGAGCCTTTAAATAAATTTGGTGGTTATATGTGTTGTTAGAGTGCAATGGGATTGGTAGGAATATAAGAGTTTGACAAAATAATTAGAAAATAAGATAGAAAAGTGTATTATTTAATTAATTAAATAATAGAGAAAATATGAGTTAATGGAGAAATAAGGGGCAATGAAGATATTTAGGAGAATAAATTGGGGTTAGTATAGGAAATACCTAAATGGAAAATTAAGTTTTATTTATAAATAGGAGATTGGGTGAAAAATTAAATTTATTATTAGTATGATTTTAATAATTAAATTAGAAAAATAGAATAATGAGAATTTGGGGTGATAGTGCGAATTAAAAGTGTTGGAGCTAATGAGGTAATTAAAAGATATTGTGTAGAAAGGTCGAAGAAATTGGGTTTAAGGTTAAATTTCCGCTAGGGAATCATAGAAAAATGCAGAAGAGTATTGATCGTCTTATTTCATACATAACTTGAGTTTTGTAAGTTCTTTTGGGATGCCTTCAGCTGATTTATAAAGATAATTTAATGATCTTTTAAACTAGAGAATTTCATAATTTTATAATGAGTAAATAATATTTCGTGCTATTTTAAAGTCAGACATTTTATTTTAGAGTTTATGCAAGAAATATTTGCGATAGGACTGAACTGAAACGAATGTAACTGGAGTTGCAAAACTCCTTTTGAGATGAAGTTAAGTGCGTTGGAAATAGGGTTTAATAATCTTTCCAACTGTAACTTTTCATAATTGTTTCATAAGTATATAAGTTTTGACGCCATTTTGAAGTCAGGCGAAATATTCTATCCGATACGAGTATTCGTTATTGTTGTTTGATTAAATTAAATTGATTGGTGTATTAAGTCTTAAAATAAAAATCATATTCTTAAAATAGGCTCTCTAAGATTTCCGGAACATATTCATTTTCTTGATTCCGACTCCATTTGATATTTTTAATAAATATTTGAAAATGATGTGTGACCAGTAGAAAGCATGAATTTGAGGTTGTTTGATGAGTTTGGAGTTGTTATTGAGAAGTCTTGAGCTGTTTAGAATTGCGAAAGTGTAATTGGTAGTTTGATATGTTTTAAAGTTATCTTTGAGTAACTCTAATAAGTTGTAGAGTTATATTGATAACTTTAAGAGATGGATTTGTTACCTTAGAGTTGTCAGAGTTACTATTTGAGTAACTCTGATATGTTGTGGAGTTGTGTTGATATGCCTTGGTGTAAAAGGTTATTATCCTGTTGATGGTATGACACAAGTTTTTGACGATAGACAACGATCTAGAGGGGGATAAATAGATCCCAAGTTACTATATTTATGAGTTTAGGATTAAGTTGAATATTTTAAGTCATTTTCAATTGTGCAAGAGTTGTCAATTGAGTACTTTAGAGACATATTTTATTTGTTTTGAGTAACTCTGACATATTTAAAGAGTTGTTTTCAGATTCTTTAAGGTTAAATCTAATGAGCTTTATTTTAAATAATAATAATAATTTAATATTATAAATTATAATATTTTAGAGTTGAGTTGAAGATATTTATTATTTCGTGTTCTCAATAAGGTTGTTAGAATGACAAATTGAGTTCATAAGAGTATCTTTTTATAGGTACAAGTGAGCGTCTCAGTGGATTGAAAATCCGAAAGGACGGTCCAAGCAAAAGTTAGAGACATAAAACAAAAGGAATCATCCCGATAAATTGAGTACCCCACCTTGGGGAAATTTATGCAAAAAATAGGGATTATGGCAAGTAACTGCATCCTGCTGATCGTCAATATTGGAAAAACTTTGTTGAGCACAAGGGTTGACAGTGATTCATCATCCCTAGTGGCGGCCAAAAGCACAGTGGACGTCAAGAGTTGGTAGAAGGATTAGTGATCATTTGTATTCAATGTAATCCTTTTCCATGAAAATTACCATTTTTAACTTTGTAAAAATCTATGGAGTCTTGTCATTTACGGACTACCATTCCCTTAAATAAAGTTGAGCTTTTATCCAATTGTTTCCACTCTTGTTTACTTTAGCCAAATAATTTTAAATTTTATTATGATCATTTTCGAAATTAAAAATTTTAAAATCAAAATCATTTTTTAAAACATATAAAATCATGAATTTTAAAGCAATAAAAAGGAATGTCAAGACTAGTTCGAAAGCAGTAAGCCCTAAGTGTGGAGCACTGATGGTTCTCCCCAAGCATTTGATTCTTCGTAATCCCCAAGTCAATTCAATTCCCCAGCGGAGTTTGTGTTTGTTACCCAACCAGTTTTATTTCCAGCGGAGTAAGGTTGGTATCTTCAGCAGATCGTGTGGTTACGGTAGAAATTTGGTTTCCTCACTAATCACCATCAGATTCGCTCCCAGTCAGAGTTTCCTCCTGGTTTCTGAGCAGCTTTTCGCACTTGTTCCTCTGCAGGGTTGTCTCCCATTTGATATGGTGTTGACCTAAAATTCCTCGCAGACTCGATAACGTTTTTCTCAGCATATCTCCTCCTTCCCCAGCTAGGTTTGAGCCTTTGGGATGTCGATCTCTCTTTTCTCCAGCATTTGTCTCCCCCTCTTGTGGATTGACCGAGAATTGTACTGATGAATCAAAGTTGCGACACCTTTGTATCCTTTGCGATCTTTTTGTCAGCATAATCATCGTATACATATACATATATACACTTATATGATTTCATGATTGCATAATTACATGTTCACAACGGTTGATTCCTTCTTGTGATTCTTATTCTCTGTTATGGCGGTATTTTATCCCCATATGAGTTTTGGTGTCTGTCCTCCCTCATTTGTAGAGTGTCAGCCCCTTAAGCAAAAAGACTTTAACCTTTCTCTTTTCCCCACTGAGTTATTTCCTCGTGGATGATTATTGCTTCAGTTTCCTCCCCAGTTGATTATCTGGATGGAACTACTCCCCTTGAGTTATATCCTCATTGGTTTGAGTCTTGATTGACCGTTTCTTTCTAGCTCTTATCTAGATAGATGCTTTGGGTCCCCTAAGAGTTTATTACCCAGTAACTGGTAATATCCTTCTTAGTTTGCAGTTTGCTACTTCTTGCCTAATACCCGGCAAAAGTACCCCTATTTTCTCCTCGGTGGGGTCCCCAGTGGATTCATTTTTTGTGATTCCCCAGGAAGTATATCCTTGATATGTTCATCCTAACCGATGACGGATATGTTCTTTCTCTTTTTGAGTTTATCCTTGATATGTTCATCCTAACCGATGAAATATACTCTCACCTTTGGTATTTTATCTAGTAAAAAGGTAGTTGTAATCCCTATTTTGTTCTCCGGAGGGTTAATCCTTGATATGTTCAACCTAACCGATGATGTATTTCCTTTTCTTTACGGTCTTCTACTCAGTAACCGGTAGTTGTAAAACCTGCTTTTTTTCTCCCTTTGCAGAGTTAATCCTTGATATGTTCATCCTAACCGATGACGGATTCTCTCTCTTGTGGTATTTTATCCAGTAACTGATAGATTTAATTCCTATTTCTCTCCTCGTAGAGTCTATCCTTGATATGTTCATCCTAACCGATGACGGATTTTCTCTTTGTTGGTTTTCTATCCAGCATTCGATAGATGTAATTCGTACTTTTTGTTCAGGTGGTTTATCCTTGATATGTTCATCTTAACCGATGACAGATATCCTCCTTAACATCCTCAGGCAAGTCTATCCTTGATATGTTCATCCTAACTGATAATGTATTTTCTTTCCTTTGAGCCTATCCTTGATATGTTCACTTTAACCGGTGACGAATATTCTCATCTTTGGTCTTCTGCCCAGTAACTGGTAGTTGTAAATCCTATTTCTGCAGTTTTCCCCCAGCAAGGTTATTCTTACCCAGTAACTGGTAATGAATACTCCCTCCTGGTGGAGATTCCCAGTGAGCCATCCTTGATATGTTCATCATAACCGATGACGGGTGTCCTCTGTGTCAGATCTTTATTATCTCCTTACCCAGTAACTGGTGGTGGATAGTAGATTTCTGCTCCTCCTGTGTTGAAGATTATTTCTTCCCCAGTTGAAGTTGAGTGCGCATTTCCTTAGTGAACCGCTTTGCCTGCATGATTCAAGTATGTCAGTTTTATCCTGATCTACTTGTTTCCTCTGCAGATGTTTTGTTTCCCCGACTGAGTCCTTCCATTTTCATGGAATTTCTCTAGTCTCCCAACAGTTTTTAAGTCGTAGCCTGGCCTGCGCATAACCCTTTTTATCCCCTCAGAGTCTCTGTTTTCCCCAGTGAGTTTTCCTTATGGAATGCTTTATACTCCTACGGACCTTCGGTCTCTCTAATTTCTTTTCCTTTGTGGAAATATTTCCCCACAGAGAATTTCCTTTAAAGTTCATATCATAAGCATCATGAGGTCTCTTAGGGACCAAAATTTGTTTCTATATGTTGTTATTTAAGCCCATTCTACTGAGTCGATACAAAGATTTTAACCTTCACCGCCTCAGTTAGAATGTCCTTAAATACGGGCAGCTGTAAGACCCCAATTTTGATCCTAAGATCCCTCATGCAACTTCATCATATGCATTAGCATTGGGATCATACCTTGGCATCCTCCTTGCCCCTTTTTCATTGGGTTTGTTTTGGGAGAGATCACCAAGCACCATGTGATTGTATCATACTTGTATATTTTCATTTTACTAACCCAAATACCAAAATTATGTCTTTGCATTTGCCTAACTCTTTTGTAGGTAGGGCATGATCCCCATTGATCTAGCAAGCTCATATCTAGGGTTTAAGACCCTCATGGATAAAAGCACAACCAAGGATGGATCCACAATGTCTCAAAGCATCATATATGAGTCCTCATGATCTTTGTAACACCTCAAAATTTGGCCTCCTCTTCTTGAGACTAGTTTGGAACATTTCATTTCATATTTTAGAGCATTAGGCATTGCATTTTGCATCTCATATGAAAATAAGAAGGTCATCCTTTAAAGTCTTTTCAGAAGATGGGAAAGTTAGGTGATTCAAGCCTGAGGGTCTCTATGAATTGATCATCAACCACCTGAGGGTATGGGCTTCAATTAGGGTTTCTTGATTCTTCAAAGGTCTTGAGCATCATCTTGTCTGCAAGGATATATCACCATCATCATGGTTCTCTCATCATCAAGGCATTTCAAGGTCATCTGAGGACCAAAAGTCAACTGTGCAGTCAACTGAGGGCTATGAGGTGGGGAAATGAGTTGAGACACCTCAATCATGTTCAAATGGGGTTCATTCATCATTTTAAACATCCATCTTGAAGATTCAAAGGTCATGGCAAAAGTTACTAAAAATGGAAAGTGACCTATAATTCAAAGTTTCCAAATTTGGCAAGTTTTTGGTCCACTTTCAACTTGACTTTTCAATATCAGAGATGTTTCAAATGGATTTTTGGTGAACATGAAAGTTGTAGATCTTTGTCTCCCTTTTCCAAAAAGTCCTAATTCATGTTCATGTGATGAATGGTTAAGGAGTTATGGTCATTTGATCACAAGGTGTGCGTGGAAATTCAAAATGGCATAACTTTTGATATAATGCTCCAAATTGGTTCATTCTTTTGGCAAAATGTTTCTCATGTTCAAGACATCTCAAATGTGCTTTTTCCATGCATGGGAAAAGTTTGCATGTTCATTATTTCACACATGTTCAAATTAAAGTGAATCTTCACCATTCATTTTTGGCTTAAGATACAAGCAAAATAACACTTCAATCTTGACCCTTGGATGTCCATGAGTGAATTAGAAGCCATGCATGGGATGTCTTACGTGGATTATGGCCTTATGAGCTCATTTTGCATTTTTGCAAATTGCTTCATATCTCCTTAATCATGATTAGTGGATGGTTAATATGATTATCAGAGTCATTAGCATGAGATATAAATAGTGAAACCCTAATTGTAACTGCCATAACTAACTTTTGAGATCAAAATTCAAGAAACTCTCTCAATTTTCTCTCTCTTCGAATTTCCATTTTTCTCCACATAAACCTTCAAGATTATCACATATTCTTGATCCTCATGCTTCACTGATCAAGAATCATCCATCATTTGGTGCAATTCTTCAAGAATTCGAGCTGATCAAGAGCTTTCTCATAGTGAACGGATTTGGAAATTGAAGTAGATCCAAGGAGTTTCATCCAATTCTTTTTGCACAAAGCTTCAAGAGAAGTTCAAAGGAGTAGATCTGGAGCATATGAGCTTGAGAGGACGCGAATTCAGAGATCTCCATTTCAGGAGAGTTGAAATTCACTTCCTCATTTTGCTGATTGTAAGTCATAGATTGGTAGATCGTGTTGCATATGTCATGGATATGTGCTTAGAATTCAAATTGGTTGAGAATTGAGGTCGTAGTGTTGAATGGAAGTTTGGATCTACAAACTTTTTCTCTTCGATTCGCAAAACCTAGTGAGAATTAGGATGATCCAAGGTGATATTTGTAACCTACGTTGAAAACTGAGTCGACTGGCATAGGCCTTGTGAAATTCTGCAAATTTTTGTGGCGGCGCCGCCGGAGAAGACGACCGGAGCTGTAGCTCCGGCGTCTGTGTGTTAGGGTTTGGATTACGTGTGCATGCCATGTGTGCTGTGGCGTGGAAGCTTGATTGGTTGAGATTCATTTGACCAAGCCACGCGTGTAGTTGAACGCTGACTGAGCGCTGAGGTGTATTAATGAAGCGCTGCGTTTTGGTCATTTAAACGTGAGCCTTTGATTGCTTATGCGCGCCATATCCAAGGGTTGTGGATTTTTCTGATTTAATTTGAATATTTGTCATTTCCCTCCATTTTCATATAATATTTCATTTGTTTTGGTTATTTTAATTAATTCATAAAAAATGCAAAAATGATCCATATGAGTCCCAATTTTTTTTCATAGTTTTGTATGGATGTGTACTTTTTTATGGTGCTGATTTCATGAATTGTTGATGTCTGGATTTTTATTTGTGAATTTTTGAATTAATGTCGTGCCAAATTGACCTATTGCATTTAATGTGTTGTGAAATTCTCTATGTTGAGCCATTTGATCTAATTTTTTGCATACATGATCCTCATACATGACATGAAATTTTGGTCACTGGTTTGGAATTTTTCTCACATGTTATCATCATTTTTGACACATGGAGATAATTGTGACAATTTGTGTCACATTTTTGACATTGAATTGGTGCATTTTTGCTTACATAGCATTTACAACATTCTGGACTTGATTTTTTGCATGTTGAACATTCATTACATGAGTAACTTGTATAAAAAATCTCAAGGTCATTGCATGCATTTCTGATTTGATTTGAATTTTCTAAGTTGGAAGTTCATTTTGTGCATATTTTTGGTCATCACATTACATAGGCTATTTGAGGTACTTGGTCATGGATTGGATGCTGGTCCTTTTGAGGACATTTTGAGGAGTGTTTGAAGGTGTAATATGCAAAAGGATAGGTTCTGTTTTGGTCATTTGGTTGGGTTTTGAATTTGGCCTTTGCACTAGGGTTTTGTTGTGTTGAGTTTTGTACATAAACTAACTTTGTCTTGTGTTTCAGGTAGATACTCATCATTGATGATTGGGTTTGCTCTCACCTTGTTAAATGCATTTGAGTTCTAACCTATGTTTGTTTTGTAGGGTTCTAATGGATGTGGTGAGCCCATGAGCTTATTTGAGTGCTAAGGCACTTATGCTTTGAATTGTGTAACTGTTAGAGGGTTTCACTGCTTGTTTTCTGGTTGTATAATTGAAGTACTGACTGTTTAGTCTTTGTACAGGTACCTTAGTGGCTTGCTTGCTTTTGCTCTTGCTTGAGCATTGGATTGTGGTTGACACACCACTCAGGTAGTTAGCTTCTTACTTCATGTAGTCTGGAAGTCCTGTCACCTTTTTGGCAGGCATTTTGCTGGCAAGTCCTCCTTCAGAGGCTCTGTTTATGTTTGTTTACAATTGTGCCCAAAGACCTCAAAGGGGAGGCATGTGATATTTGATAAGACCTCCAAGAGTAGAGGCAATTGACGGATAAAAGGGATTAGTAGCCAATCCCCTGTTATTCAGTGTGTCGTTCTTTATGCTCGCACTACATGCTGATGCTTCTGAACATGTACCCCAGATCTTTGTCCAGAGTCTGTCAAGTGGAATAGGATCCCACTTTTTGGATCCCCACGCTTTCTGTGTCATGAGCTCACCCTGGCCAGGGTTAAGAGCATGAGGTCTCATCCTCATTTAAACCTTGATCAGCTTCATCCTAACGTTCAATGTTAGTGGTTAAGAGCTACAAATTACCCATTACAGTTTGGCTTGTTTGTCGAGGTTGACATGACCCCTCTTGACTAAAGCCCACCCATTGTTTGGGCCTCTTGTATGGATATAGTGTGTGATGCTTGTTCACTTGTGTTGGTGTGTTTATCTGCTTTCCTCTTCTCATCTCCATTTCTGTAGGAGTTGTATGATTGATTTCTGAGGAAGTTGAATGCATGTTAGAGACCTCAACTTAGGGATATTGATTGCATGAAAACTATTAGGCTCGAGTCTTAGTCTCCCTATTAGTTTGTTGTGTCCCTGGTCTCTGGTTAGGAGAGTGTTTTACCCCTATTAAGGGGAACTACGTCGCCCTGATTCTCATACCAGATGAGATACGTAGGCAGGAGGTTGTGAGCAATCTCTCCGGGCACCCTTTTGTTTTTCTGTGTGTGTGTTCACCCTTTTCCTTGTTTTGGCGTGAGTACTCATTGGTTCAGCATGTGTGTGTGTGTGGTATGTTCATACCTTGGGGATTTATTCTGTTATCATTTGGGGTTCATCTCGGGGTTCATTTGTGACGGTTGTCACTCACTTGGGGTTCATCTTTGGGGTTCACTTTGGGGTTAATTTATGATGATTGTTATTCACTTCGGGGTTCATTTGTGTTGATTGTCACTCACTTGGGGTTTGTCTTCGGGGTTCATTTGTGACGGTTGTCACTCATTTGGGGTTCATTTCGGGGTTCATTTGTGACGGTTGTCACTCATTTGGGGTTCATCTTTGGGGTTCTTTCTGATAACCTTTTTCGTTGGTGTTCGCTGGTTAGCGACTGTTATTGTTAGGAGTCGGATGTAAGTCCATGTATTGGCAGTCTGTTTCCTTTTGTTTTGTTTAGTTATTGATAGGAGTCAGGCGTAAGTCCATGTATTGGCATTCTGTTTCCTTTTGTGTGTTATTGTTAGGAGTCGGTGTAAGTCCATGTATTGGCATTCTGTTTCCTTTTGGATGTTTCTTTTGACGTCTCAGCGTCTCGTTTTGGTGTCTTGTTTCGGCGTGCGTTAGCCGAGATACGAGTGCTCTGATTCTTCTCTGGATAGAGAAGATACGTAGGCATAGGATGCGATGTCCTAGCGAGCATGTCTCCCTTTTCCCGAACTACGTTGACTCTGATGTTTGTTTCTGACAAACTACGTAGGCCCAGGATGCAACATCCTGCCGAGTCCATTTCCCCCGTCTTCTTTCTTCTTTCACCTGCTTATTATTCCAGTTTGTGCAGTTTGTTGAGCAGTTTATTAGCAGCAACCCTTTCCTTTCCTTTGAGCTATCTTTTGAGCGTGGATCCCGTCGAGTACGGAGGACGTGAGGGGTGCTAACACCTTCCCCTTGCGTAACCGACTCCCGTACCTTGTAATCTTTGGTCGTAAGACCATTCCTTTCCATTTCTTAGGTTAGTCCTGCGCTCCCTTTCCGTCATAGGATGAATAACGTCGGTGGCGGCTCTGTATTTTCCGCCGGTTGTTTTTCGCGTTGCGACAGCTGGCAACTCTGTTGGGGACTGAAGTTGACCCCTTGCTGGTCCATTTTCCCTAAGCGAGTCAATCCTAGCGCTCTCTAGCGTAGTTTTTAGGGTAGTTTGAGTTGCTTTTACTGCTTTATTTATCGCATTTGTGATTATTATACTGTGATTATATATTTGCATACATGTTTGCATGCATCATGTTATCACCGTGTTGGATTCTGGACAGGTGTGGTTCCTCTGATTTGGGGGTGGGTATTCTGAGTGGGGCTAAAACCCAGGCCCGAGTATACACCTAGGATTAGCGTGGTCTCATGTCTCTGCTTATGTTGGATCAACATGATGTTGAGATGTGACATACCACAGTCGGACGAGGTTCTTCTGAGAGAGCTCTTCCTTGTGGAGTTTCCACTATGGTTGGGTTATCTCTTTTGAGTTGTTGACTTCGGTGACCGTTCTTTCCCGGATCTTTGGTTTAGATGATCTTATGAGAGCTGCACGGCACACCCGAAAGGGCAAATCCGTTGAGTATCTTGTCCGATTGTCGAGACCATTATCTGCCTTAGGATGACCTTATTAGAATTCACCTGTGAGGGGAGGGGTTTGATTCCTACAGATACAGGTTCTGTTGGCGATTCTGTGATGGTGACTTTGGTTCAGTTGGATTTATGGATATTTATTTCTGACACATCGGAGTTCTGTCCGTGGTATTTATGAGCGGGTTCCGTTTATTTCGGATCCCCGGGTCAGATTTGGGGTTACTTGTTCAGATGATCTGGTTGCTAATCGGTCAGTGACTTTCTTGTGATGGTGGTGATGTATCCTCCGGTTCCGTTTATTTTGGAACCCCTGGGTGGGATTTATGGCTACTTAGTCCCTTGGATGGTTGTGATCAGTTCAGAGACCGGAATTTCCGTACAGTTGATGCTCATATGTCTTGGAGGATGGCACTAGAAATTGCATTCATGCATCTGCATCATTCCCATTTCGCATTTATCTGCATCTAACTCATGTTTATCCATATGCAGGGTACATTCTTGATTGAGATTCTGGTTGAGAGACATCCTTGTTCCAGGTATGAGGACCGGCCTAAAAGATGACGTTGGATACAGTTTCTTTGATCCAGAGATTGGCGTGTTGAAGGGTATGATAGCATTGATTACGCCTGACCATGTGGGGATATTCCGTGAGGCTTATGGCAGTATTATGAAGATGGTTTTCAGGCTCACAGATGAGGATAGGAGTGCCATCCATACTCTTCTCCAGTTTTATGATCCGGGTTTGAGATGTTTTGTCTTCCCAGATTATTTGCTGGGACCTTTGATGGAGGATTATGCTGGTATTCTGGGTATTCGGGTCAGAAACCAGATTCCTTTTTATGCTACTATGGAAGAACCTGACATTGTTGAGATTTCTCGTGCTCTTTATTTGAGCCCGGAAGTGACTAAGAAAGGTTTGAAGGAGAAAGGAAAGTTGCCCGGTTTTCATCTGAGTTTCTTGGAGGCCAAAGCCAAGGAACATGTTGTTTTGGGTGATTGGAAAACTGTTTGTGCTCTGCTTGCTGTAAGCATTTATGGAATTATTCTGTTCCCTAATCAGAAGAATTTTGTGGATATTAATGCCATCCGGGTGTTTGCTCAGAAGAATCCCATTCCTACCTTGATTGGGGATGTTTATTATTCGGTCCATAATCGGAACGAGAAGCGGCGTGGAGGTTTGGTCAGATGTTGTGCTCAATTGTTATATGAGTGGTTCATGGGATATTTGCCTTCCAAGGGTGCCTTTGTATTTCTTGATCACACTGTAAATTGGGCAACCAAGTTGATGGGTTTGCGAGCCAAGGACATAGTTTGGACTCACATTGATGTGGCTGGACGAGACTTTATTTGCAGTTGCGGGAGTTATCCCAACGTGCCCCTTATAGGAGTTCAAGGGTGTATTAATTATAACCCGACGCTTCTTAAGAGACAAATGGGATTTGCTATGGAGGTTCCTCCTCTTAAGTGTGAGATTCAGGAGTCTTTTTACTTCTCGATTGAGGGTAATCAGTCATTGTTGAGGCAAGTGTCTGATGCATGGCGCAACATTCAAAGGAAAGGTAAGATTCCTTTTGGTAGAGCTAATAACAGGTCTTTTCCTCCGTTTGATGATTGGCTCAGAAAGAGGGTTGAGCTCACTCGTATGCCATTTCCTGTGGGTGATCTTTGGTATCCGTTGATTGAGGAGCCACGTTCTTCTGTCAGTATAGAAAAGTTTCTTGAGATGAAGAGGGTAAGGGATCAACTGCAAGCAGAGAAGACTGAGATAGAAATGAGTATTGCTGGAATTCAACTGGCTAATCAGGAAGTCAAGAGGAAAGCAGAAGACCAGGCTAAGAGACATGCTCAGGAGGTGAAGCGTTTTGAGAGAGACACCGCCTATTACTGTAAGATCAGCCAAGCTTTAGAGTCATCTACGAAGGAGCGCGACCTTACCAAAGAGAAGTTGGTTAGAGCTTTAAAGGTCATTGAAGATGAAAAGAAGAGACAAGTCCTTGTGAAGACTCAGAGGGAAGCTAGAGCCAAAGCCCTTACCACCGAGTGGGAAGCGAAGCTAAGAGTTAAGGAAGAAGAGAAAGTGAAGATTATGGCCGAGAGAGATCACTATCTTGCTGAGAGGGACCATTATTTCCGTCAGATGGAGATTCATCAGGAAGAGGTGGGAAGACTTCAGCAGGAGAATACTGAGCTCAGGTTCACTATGAAGTTTACATGGATGGTTGATGATGCAGAGCCTTTTGTGGGACCTTCTTCAGATTAGACTGTTATTGCAGTTGTTATCATGTGTTGGATTACCGTCAGGCATGTTGACGGAATTCACTTACTTGTATTTCTTTATGATTCTGGAGGATTGTAAATATGATTTGTATCAGATATGATATATGACTCTCGCACGTGTTGTGCACTTTTGTTATGCAATGGTTATTATCATTCAGTGATTGATCTTAAAGCTTTATTTGCTTTTCCGTGCTACACTTATATAACACACACATGGTCGGGAGATATCTTTGCTAAAGCACAACTTTCTGTTCCGTACGGCAAAGCCAGACGATTGATGTCATAATATTGTTGTTTGATTATTATCCTTCTCAATGAAGCCAGGATCGAAAGACAGAATGTTCCTCATACAGATAGATATTGCATTCATGTATGAATCATAATAACTTGTCCTCTATTTTGCAGGTGTCGGTTTCTAACGTGTTTGATTATTTCAGGAATCATTGCTCGCGCACGCAGAATCATTCCTCTGCACGTAGCTCGTCCGCACAGATACTTTACCAGACGCAACAAACCCAGAATGATGGATCCACCCAATGCTGACATTCTCGAGCTGAAAGAGAAGATGAGTGAGTTGATCAACGCCATGCAAGGGTTCGCTTTGGGGCAGAAAGCACTCGCCGATAAAGTGGAGAAGCTTGAGCTGGCTTCGATTTCCAATAGTGGCAATAATCAAGAGGGTACCTCCAACAATGGTCCTGGTGGTTCTATGGATGGTGGCGATCCCAGAAGGAAGGCAACTACTGCTGGTGTAGTCCTCAACAATGGTGGTGGTTTTGGTTTTGCTGCAGGCGGTGGACTAGGTCCTGTGGGCAACACTCTGAAGGACACTCAGTTTCCTCCTTTCTTTGGGGCTGTGGAGGATAAGGAAGAGGATCAGTTCTCTATGCTGAATGAGCAGTTCGGTCAATATGGTGTTCAACCGCCGAATAAAGAGATTCAGGTACTAGTAGAAAAGATCAGGGCTCTGGAAAGCCATACCTCTCCTGGGACTATTAATATGATAAACATGGGGCTGGTTGAGGGGATTGTGATTCCACAAAAGTTCAAAGTGCCCACGTTTGATAAGTATAATGGGAGTTCTTGCCCGGAAACTCATCTTCAGGCCTTTGTCTGAAAGATATCTGCCTACACCATGGATCAGAAGCTCTGGATGTATTTCTTCCAGGATAGCTTATCTGGTGGGTCTCTTGAGTGGTACACCAAATTGAGATCATCAGATATTAAGAGCTGGCAGGATTTGGGGGATGCGTTCTTCAAACAGTACCAATTTAATGCTGACATGGCACCAAGCCGTACCCAGTTGCAGGGTATGTCTCAGAAGCCGAATGAAGGGTTTAAAGAGTATGCACAAAGGTGGAGAGAGTTGGCTGCCAGAGTTCAACCTCCATTAGTGGATCGGGAGATGTCAGACTTGTTCATGGGTACTCTTCAAGGGACTTTTGCTGAAAGGATGGTGGGATGTCCGATTACCGGCTTTGCAGATATAGTAGTGGGTGGTGAGAGGATTGAAAGCTGGCTGAGAATGGGGAAAATACAGGGAAATGCTCTGTCGTCTGGAGTAAAGAAGCCCTTTGGTAATGGTCAGCGCAAGAAGGTGGGTGAATCGAGTGTTGTGTATGCCCAAAAGGGACATGGTAGGGATCATTACTACCAGCATACTGCTGCAGTAACGATTCCTGCTGGTAATCAATCTGTACAACAGCAACAGCAACCACCTCAGCAGAGAACACAAAGGGTCGGGTACCAAGTTAGAGGAAGGATGGCAGATCGCCAGTTTGATAGGCCACCCGTGACATATGCCTTTCTGTTGAAGAAGTTGAAGGATCTTGGGTTGGTTCAGCTGAGGACGTTGGCTCCGTTAAGACCAGATCAGAGGCCTGCCAATTATGATGAGAATGCTAAGTGCGAATTCCATTCTGGTGCTCCCGGGCATAACATTGAGGGTTGTAAAGCTTTTAAGCATGTCGTTCAAGATTTGGTGGATTCTAAAGCCATCAATTTTGCACCGACGCCGAATGTTAATGCTAATCCCATGCCGATGCATGGTCATATGGGGGTGAATATGATTTCAGAGGGTAAGAGAAAAATAGAGGTGACGGATGTGGATCGGTTGAGGAGTCCGATGTCTGTGGTCAAGAGACATCTGATGAAGAATGGAGTTTTCCCTGGTTGTGATAATTGTTGTGCTGCTTGCACTGTCACTACAGATGGGTGTATAATGTTGAGGGAGACGATTCAGAGAATGATGGATGAGGGAAGCCTCCGATTTGAGAAAGTTGCTTTGGAGAAGGAGGATGTTTCAACAATAACCATTTATTTTGATCTTGTCCACTTGTCAATACCGGCAGAGGCGGCTCCAGTTACCATCATGATACCTGGACCTATTCCGTATGAAAATGATGATGCCGTGCCGTGGGACTATGGTGGGGAGGTGTATTGTAATGGAGAAAAGAGGGAAGATCAGGCTGCAAGTGATACCACCGTTTCAAAGGTGGATAATGCCGGACTTAGTGGTTTCACTCTGTCATACCCCAAAATTTGCCCGTCGATATTTCAAAGTATTCCTCAAGACCCTCTGACTTGCTCTGCAAGGCACTGATATCAAATGGACAAAAGCCTAGCTCACAACAGGCCCAATCCAAAGGCGGCCCAAAATAGCTTGCTCGCTAGGCGAGCAGTCCCTTCGCCTAGCGAACATTTCATCATGACACTCGCCCAGCGAAGCATCAGATCCAGGAAAAAGCCCAGAACTAGCTTGCTCGCTAGGCGAGCAATTCCTTCGCCTAGCGAAGCTTGCGAAAATCTGAAGTTTTGGACCTCATTTTAAGCCCATTAGGTCACGACCACTACTACTATAAATACCAGCTCCTCAGCCACGAAAATAACACACAGACCCAGAGGGAGAAACACAGAAACCCTGCTGATCCAGAGAATTCGGAAGACGGAAACCCTGAAGGCCGCTCACCCGCCTCGAAGCTACCACCGCTCAGCTCAATCCGATACCTAGAGTGATCAGTCCAACATAGCAATTGCAAACAGGTTTGCGTATTATCGCTGTTATATGCTTCCAATTGATAACTGTTACATACATAATGCATCATGATTAAATTTTGATATGTAATCTGATTTCCCATGCAAATTTAAGTATGCTTGAACATCATGAAAGCTATCCATGCTGTGCTTGTAATTCAATGTCATAAAATTCAAGGTTTCCGGGAGTCGTGCTGCTGCCAAATTCCAAACCCGTGGCCGCTCGCTAGCTCATCGCTAAGCGAGCCTGCAGCGAGCCTTCGCTGAGCCTTCGCTAGGCAAAGCAGAGGCGAACGGGACAGTGGCTGCTTTGTCTCTTTGTTGTCCATTTTATGTTTATCTAATCATGATTCTGCATTATTTGGCTTAAATTCCTGACTGTTATATTTTATGGTGCAATTTCTAATTGTATTTTACCTCAATGCTCTAATCCGTGTGTTGCATGGTGTAAAAGCTAGCATACTTCCAAAGAAATAGCCGGCTAGGCATGCCGCTTTAGGTGTGGACATTCTTGAGGAGATGGCTTTTGGATGACCTAAGTTTAATGTGGAGATTCATCTTGAATCACCAAGCTTGATTTTTAATGTATTGATTTCATTGATTTCCTGTGGACCTAATTACCTAACTGATTACGGCTATTTAGTTAATTGTTAAAATCTGGACTTTAAATAAATAATATCGGACCTCTCTCTATTACCCCACGATTACGTAATACGGTCATGTCCCGCGAATATGGGGATATCCTTAGCAAAGACCCTTCGGTAAAATCATCATAGTCCCTCGGACGTTGCCTTCGAAATGACGATTTTGTCCCTCGATGACCCTTCGGTGTAGCCTACGGTTAAATGATGATAGTCCCTTCGAATGCTAAGGTATCCTCACAACTGTTGCCTTCAATGACCTATCAATGACCCTACGATGACCCTTTAACATCCAAAGGATAAACTACTTACTTCTCAATAGTAAGGACAGTTTTACCCTCATAAGGATAGGAAATGCCCGGAAAGACCTCGGACAGGTATAACCTTAATTGCTCATTCATAACCTAAAAAATACTTTTCACACCTCACACCTTTCAAACATCCTTTTCCACTTAGCATACATCCGTACTAGGATCATTGCCGAGTTATATTTTTCTAAACTACTTTCAAAACACTAAACGAGATAACCACTTTGTATACATTCATGCAAGAATCATTACAAAGTTAAATTCTCATTTTCAAAACATCCTTCACACATTTCTCAACCACCTTTTTCAAACTAGAAAACATAAATGATTGAGCAATTAAGAGCCCATGGATAACCATGGATACAAAGGGTGCTAATACCTTCCCTTTGTATAAAGTACCTCCCGAACCTAAGAATCTAAATTAAGGTCTTTCCTGTTCTTTTCCACCTTTCCTTATTGGATAAAAGAAAAGTCGGTGGCGACTCTTGCTAACCGCGACATTGCGATTAAAAAAACAAAAAGTCCAGTTCACCGTATGACAGAACTGGCGACTCTGCTGGGGACTCAGAGAGAGGTCCACCTTAAAAAAAAAAAATCATTTATGTTTTCCTAATTGTTCTTTCGTTTAAGGGAATTGTTGAGTGAAAGATCCTACACCCGGATCTAGTGTACCTTAGGTAAGTAGCAATAGATCATCGCGACTATCCGGCGTATACTGGAATGGTTAAATGATAGCTACGGTTAATGTGACACTTTGGATGTCCTGATGTTCCTCATGTTCACTTGAGGAGAAATTTGGCATTCGCGTGGTGTCATCAAAGCATTAACCAGACCTTTAGAACCCTAATTGACTTATCCTAGCCATTAGAAAGTAGTGAGATAACTGATTTCGGTTCCGACTGAGGTTGGTTGATACTCGATACTACACTCTTTGAGATTGGACTTTAGGGAAGCTTCGGTCAACCACTTGGTGTTGCACTGAAGTGGACCTAAAGAAAGGTCGATGATCTGAGATCCTTCTAGAACCCGGTTACTATTCTAGGACAGGTCGAACCAACCAAACTTCAGTGGGGAGGGTATTTACCTATGGAACTCATGCAAGCCTTAAAACCTAGGAATAATTGTTGTGTGACATGCTTGTGTTTGCATAACATCATAACATCATAACATCATGGCATCATACTAACCATTTCAAGGACTTAGGAATTTAGCTTTGCTCTGTTGCACAGGTTATGGCTTCCAGGAAGACTATCCGGATCAATCTTGTAACGATCTCTCCTCAACTCAAGGATTTGGTGTCAGAACTCCCCGATCATGCTCAGTTCAACAAGAAACATGGTCATCTCCTCAATTTGGTTACCACTGGTTTCAAAGAAGATATGATGAGAGTCCTATTCCAGTTCTTCGATCCTAAGCATCATTGCTTCACTTTCCCAGATTATCAGTTGGTACCCACATTAGAAGAGTTTTCCAAGCTGCTTGGGATACCTATCCTTGATCAAATACCTTTCAGTGGTCTGGAAAAGATGCCAAAGTCTGAAGAAGTTGCCGCAGCTCTACACATGACGAAGTCTGACATTGAGACCAACTGGGTAACAAGGAGTGGAGTTAAGGGCTTGCTTGCCAAATTTCTGGTAGGTAAGGCCCGAGAATTCCTAAAAGTTATGAATGTCCATGCTTTTGAAGACGTTCTAGCATTGCTAATCTATGGTTTGGTGCTATTCCCCAATCCGGACCAATTCATAGACGTGAATGCTATTAAGATATTCCTCACTCATAACCCTGTGCGTACCTTGCTTGGAGACATCTTGCATTCCCTTCACGCTCGTACCATGAAAAGGCAAGGGACTCTCATGTGCTGCATACCTTTGTTGTCTAGGTGGTTTATTTCGCACCTTCCTCAATCAGTCTTGAAGAACGAGCAGAATTTGAAATGGTCTCAAAGGATAATGGCACTCTCTCATTCAGACATCCGGTGGTGTTCTAACCTCAGAGAAAATGTTATCATCATCGACCGTTGTGTAGAATTCCCTAATGTACCACTCATGGGGGTAAGAGGAGGTATTACTTATAATCCTGCCTTAGCCCTACGTCAGTTGGGTATGCTCGAAGGGATGGTCCACATGAAATGATTGTTCAAGGCACAGTGTTCGACTATGACAATGACCCTCAAAAGCTCCGTCATAAGTTTGTACGAGCTTGGGGCATGGTGAAAAGAAGCAATTTAGGAAAGAAAAATTCTATTCCTATGGAGCCTTATCTCAGATGGGTACGCGCCAGAGCTCGTGAACTTGTCATGCCATATCTTACAGTCGGACCATTGATTGTTGAATCAGAGGTCGAAGGAGGTACTTCCCAGATCATTCCTTATCCAGATATGCCTACTGATGTTGAGGAATTGAAAAGATCCTGGACCCAGTTGAGAGAGGAGAGAGATACTTTCGAAGCTCAGTTCAATGCAGAAAGGAAGAAAGTACTAGAGCTCACCAGTCAGCTTAATGAGGAACGAAGACTCAATGCATATCTTCGCCCAAAAAGAAGTCGCCCCTGGGCGACTTGAGCTTTCATTGTATTTTATTATTGTTCCTTTTGTAATGAACATTGATCACAAAAAAAAGTTAGCAATAAACATCTCTCTCTTATTGGTGATTTACGCAAAGTTAAATTTCAAAAGTCCTTGAAAACATTTCATACATTGCATGGCATAACATAACATTGCATAACAGGCATTCTAAAGGACCATATTCTCACGGTCTGCCTCTTAAACAGAAAAATGGATCTCGAACAAACTGTCAAAGATCTCCAGACTCAGAATGCTCAATTCAAGGAGATGATGCTAAGCTTATCCAAGGGGCAGGAGGAACTGAAGGCTCTTTTGGTCGAAAAGAAGAAAGACAAGAAAGCTGTGAGTTTCATTAACCCGGGAAGAAGGCGTAAAGGACAGGCCGCAGGAGTCAAGTTTGGGATCCCGAATGGTCCAGAAGAGGAGACAGAGAATGATTCAGAAGAGGAGAATGTCGATCTCTTCAACCCTGAGGATGACGATGAAGATTATGAAAATGAACAGTACTCTCCAAGAGATGATAAGTACAAGTTGCTGGAAGAACGTATGCTAGCTATGGAGGGTCAGAAGGCGCCCGGTCTGGATTTCGAAAGTTTGGGTCTGGTCTCCGATGTGACCATTCCTCGCAAATTCAAAATCCCCACTTTCACTAAGTACGATGGTGCGTCTTGTCCTCAGATGCATCTGAGAGCTTATGTGAGAAAGATTCAGCCGCATACCACTGACAGGAAGCTATGGATCCATTTCTTCCAAGAAAGCCTGTCTGGCACACAGTTGGAATGGTATTATCAGCTCGAGAGCTCTGACATCCGCACCTGGACTGATTTAGCAACAGTACCAGTATAACTCTGAACTAGCACCTACCCGGCTACAGTTGCAGAATATGGCCATGGGATCTAAAGAAAGCTTCAAAGAGTATGCTCAGAAATGGAGAGATTTGGCCGGCAGGGTCAAACCCCCTATGACGGACCGAGAATTAATAGACCTGTTCATGGGTACCCTGACTGGCCCATTCTACAGCCACTTACTGGGGAGTTCTTCATCAGGTTTCACTGAACTTATACTGACAGGTGAACGGGTGGAGAGCGGCATTCGAAGTGGAAAGTTACAGGCAGCTACTTCTACAAGTAGTAAAAAGTCCTATCATGGGAAGAATGAGTCAAATGCTGTGTACGGTCAAAAGAATCATAATAAGAAAAATGGTGACCATGCCGTGGGAGCAGTGACAATCGCAGCCCCGTCAGCTCAAAACTTCCAGCAAAGACAAGACAGACCAAGAAGGCAGTTTACCAAGCTCAATATGACTTTAGCACAAGCACTGCAAAGCATGCTGAAGGTAAATTTAATCACTCTCAGAGGTCCTCCTGCAAATGTCAACACTGCTTCGCCTCGTTATAATCCCAATGCTAGGTGTGCATATCACTCCGATAGCCCCGGGCATGATACAAATGATTGTTGGCTGTTGAAGAATAAGATTCAGGACATGATCGACGCTGGGGAAATTGAGTTCGAGCCTCCGGAGACTCCTAATGTCATCACTGCTCCTATGCCTAATCATGACAAGGCTGTTAATGCTCTCGATGACGATTCTCTCATCACTGCTGTGGCGGACTTAACATCTCCTCTCCCGATCATAAAGAGGAATTTATTGCAAGCTGGTTTATTTCCAGGTTGTACTGAAGATTGCAATCTTTGCATACTCTGGCCCAAGGACTGTTTGAAATTGAAGAATGGTATTCAACGGCTGATGAACGATCGTACAATTCTCTTTGAAAGGGTTTCTAAGACAGAAAACCCTATGGAAGAAGTATCTGTGATTGCGAGGTCCAAGGGTCCAGTGAAGATTACTGCTCCCAGAATACCTGTGAAGATTATTGCTGAACCCAGGGTAGCTCCTCTAATCATCACTGCCCCTGGCCCAGTACCGTATTCTTCAAGCAAAGCCATTCCGTGGAACTATGGAGGTGATGTTTACATCCATGGCGTAAAGCAAGTTGGTGATTCTGCTAATCCTAATGACATTGTTGGGACTAGTAAAGTTACTCGAAGCGGAAGGATCTTCTCTCCAGAGATCTCACCTCCAGTTCCCGAAAATCGAGGAAAGGAACCGGTCAACCCTTCCCCGTCAGAGGCACCGATCGAAGCTACTACTGAAGACGTTGCCAAACGGGAAATGGAAGAAGTGTTGAAAATCATCCGCAAGAGTGATTTTGATGTGGTAGAACAGTTGGGGCATACCCCGTCTAAGATCTCGATGTTGTCCTTGCTGTTATCTTCTGAATCTCATGCCAATGCCTTGACAAAATTCCTGAAGACTGCCCATGTACCTCAGGAGACCTCCGTCGATCAGTTTGAAAACTATGTTGCTAACCTGACTGTTGATGATGGCCTAGGTTTTTCCAATGCTGACCTGACACCGGCAGGGAAGAATCACAATAAAGCCCTGCATATTTCTATTGAGTGTAAAGGGATCACCTTGTCTCATGTGTTGATCGATAATGGCTCTTCTTTGAATGTGCTACCGAAAGCCGTGCTCGATAAACTTGACTGCAAGAGCGTTGAACTGAAGCCTAGTGACATTGTGGTGCGGGCTTACGATGGTGCAAAGAGTGTTGTCCACGGCGAAGTTGTTCTCCCTATCAAGATAGGACCTCAAGTCTTCAACACTACCTTTTATGTAATGAACATTCGTCCTGCCTACTCCTGCTTACTGGGACGCCCTTGGATTCATGAGGCAGGTGCTGTAGCTTCGTCTCTCCATCAAAAGCTGAGGTATCCAATAGAGGGTAAGATCGTCACTGTGTGTGGGGAAGAAGAATACATTGTCAGTAGTGTGCATACCTTCAGATACGTTGAGATGGATGGTGAATTCTTCGAGACTCCGTCTCAGTCATTTGAAGTAGTTCCTCCGACTAATCCTGTCCTTAAGCCAACTTCTTGTGCGCCCAAGGTTATTCGTGCTCCTCCTACTATGATTTCTCTGAAAGATGCTCAAGTTGTGGTTGAAGATGGTGGTCGTACTGGCTGGGGTCAACTGATCAGCATACCCTACAAGTCTGATAAATCAGGTCTGGGATTTAGTTCTGAAAAGAGGGTCAAAGATCAAATCAATGCTGTAGAAGATGCTGACAATGATTGCGACCTGGGTAGCTGGATCTTCCCAACAATTGGTGACGGACTCAATAATTGGAAGGCTGAAGACACTATCCCGATCTCCTTTAGTCAGGAGTGATTGTTATTGTCCATTTAGTATTGCAAATTTTTAATTTTTCAATTGAACTTCTCCAAGCATTGTGTCTATGCTCGGGGCACAATAGCTAATTTGTTAAGGGTTTTGTCATTTCATAAGCATATTCATATTCAATAAATCAATGGACTTTTTCGCATTCAAACATTGCGCTCTTTATCTTTCCTATCGTCTTTCGAACAAGCTATGCTTTCTTACACACACTCACGTAACAAATTGCAGATCCGTATCCACTCTGGATCCTATTGATAATAATTCCGCTACTGCTCATTATGACTTTGAAAATCCAATCTACCAAGCCGAAGATGGAAGTGAGGAAGGTTGTGAAGTCCCTGGGGAGCTTGCCAGACTATTACTGCAAGAGGAAAGGACTATACAGCCGCATGAAGAGTCACTCGAAGTCGTAAATCTAGGTACTGAAGTAGATAGAAAAGAAGTCAGAATAGGAGCAGGATTGGAAAACAGTGTCAAAGAAAGACTGATTCGGATGTTACATGACTATGTAGAGGTTTTCGCCTGGTCTTATGAAGACATGCCAGGACTGGATATTGATATAGTAGTACATCGGCTACCAACGAGGGAAGATTGTCGTCCTGTTAAGCAAAAGGTTCGTCGCATGCGTCCTGAAATGTCTGAGAAAATCAAAGCTGAGGTGATGAAACAATTTGATGCAGGTTTTCTGGCTGTTACTTCTTATCCTCAATGGGTTGCTAATGTGGTACAAGTGCCAAAGAAGGATGGTAAGGTGCGAATGTGTGTAGATTACCGAGACCTGAATAAAGCGAGTCCCAAGGATGACTTTCCACTCCCACACATTGATGTTCTGGTAGACAACACCGCTCAACACAAAGTGTTCTCCTTCATGGATGGATTCTCGAGTTATAATCAGATTAAGATGGCACCTGAGGACATGGAGAAAACTACGTTTGTGACGCAATGGGGCACTTTCTGTTACAAAGTAATGCCATTCGGTCTAAAGAACGCCGGGGCAACGTACCAGCGTGCTATGGTGGTTTTGTTCCATGATATGATTCATCGTGAGATAGAGGTATACGTGGATGACATGATAGCTAGATCTCATACTGAAGAGGAACATCTCGATCATTTATACAAACTGTTTGAGAGGTTGAAGAAATACAAATTGAGATTGAACCCGAACAAATGCACTTTTGGAGTAAGATCCGGTAAACTCTTGGGCTTTATTGTCAGTGGTAAAGGAATTGAGGTTGACCCGGCTAAAGTGAGAGCTATTCAAGAAATGCCAGTTCCCCGTACGGAGAAAGAGGTCAGAGGTTTCTTGGGACGCTTGAACTACATTGCCCGATTTATCTCCCACTTGACCGCTACCTGTAAACCCATCTTCAAATTACTGAGGAAGAATCAAGAGATGATATGGAATGACGAATGCCAAGAAGCCTTTGACAAAATCAAGAAATATCTCCAGGAACCTCCAATTCTGATACCACCAGTCGAAGGAAGACCTCTAATCATGTATTTGACCGTGTTAGAAAGTTCAATGGGGTGTGTATTGGGGCAACATGACGAGTCTGGTCGAAAAGAGCACGCCATATACTACCTGAGCAAAAAGTTTACCGACTGTGAAACAAGATACTCACTGCTCGAGAGAACTTGCTGTGCTTTGGCCTGGGCTGCTCGCCGACTAAGACAGTATATGTTGAATCAGACCATTTTGTTGATTTCTAGGATGGATCCCATCAAATATATGTTCGAGAAGCCTGCCCTCTCCGGAAGAATAGCGAGATGGCAGATGATCTTAACAGAGTACGATATCCAGTGTACTAACCAGAAAGCAATCAAAGGAAGCGTGCTAGCTGATCATTTGGCTCATCAAGCGGTGGATGATTACCAATCTATGAATTTTGAGTTCCCAGATGAGGATGTCATGCTTGTTACTGATAATGGAAAACCTAAACCAGATGAAGGACCCGAATGGGGATCCCGATGGACTATGGTCTTTGATGGATCTTCTAATGCATTGGGCCATGGTGTTGGGGTTGTACTCATTTCTCCCGAGGGTTACCATATGCCTTTCACGGCTAGACTATGTTTTCATTGTACCAATAATATGGCTGAGTATGAAGCATGTATTTTTGGACTCAAAGCTGCTATAGATTGGCGAATCAAGTTTTTGAGCATATACGGAGATTCGGCCTTGGTAATCAGTCAGATCAAAGGAGAATGGGATACTAAACATCCAAATCTCGTCCCTTATCGAGAGCAGGTAATGACATTAATCCCATACTTTGAAGAGATTACATTTGAACATATTCCACGAGAAGAGAATCAGTTGGCAGACGCTTTAGCTACCATGTCATCTATGTTCAGAGTCAGATGGGACGGTGAAGCTCCCAGGATTACCATTGAGCGACTAGATGAACCGGCATACTGTTATGAACTTAACACTAAGGGAGTACGGGAAAAACCTTGGTTCCACGACGTAAAAAGATATTTAGAAGCTCAGGAATACCCTGAAGGGGCATCCATCAATGACAGGAAATTCCTGAGGAAGTTCTCCACTAAATTCTTTTTGAGTAATGGAGTGTTATACAAACGTAATCATGACTCGACTCTGCTTCGCTGTGTGGATAAAAAGGAAGCAGAAATGATTATGGAAGACATGCATGACGGTATTTTTGGGACTCATTCTAATGGACATACAATGGCCAAGAAGATTCTGAGATCAGGGTATTATTGGTCTACCATGGAAGCTGATTGCCACCATCATTCCAGAACCTGTCATAAGTGTCAGATCTATGCGGACAAAGTACATATGCCTCCTGCTCCATTGAACGTGTTAACAGCGCCTTGGCCCTTTGCAATGTGGGGCATCGATATGATTGGAGAGATTAAACCCACGACTTCTAATGGACATCGCTTCATTCTCGTCGCTATTGATTACTTCACCAAGTGGGTAGAGGCAGCCTCATTCGCTTCTGTCACCAAGAATGTGGTGGCACGTTTCGTCAAGAATAGCCTTATTTGTCGATACGACATCCCTGAAAGGATTATCACTGACAATGGTACTAATTTGAACAACAAGATGATCATTGAACTCTGCACGCAGTTCAAAATTAAACACCATAACTCTTCCCCGTATCGGCCAAAGATGAATGGCGCCGTAGAGGCTGCTAATAAGAACATCAAGAAGATCATACAAAAGATGACAGTATCGTACAAAGACTGGCATGAGATGTTACCGTTTGCCCTCCACGGTTATCGCACTTCAGTACGCACTTCGACAGGGGCAACTCCTTTCTCTTTAGTCTACGGAACGGAAGCCGTTTTACCAGTGGAAGTTCAGATTCCCTCTCTAAGGATCATGAAAGAGGCGGGTTTAGGCGAGGATGAATGGATTCAGACTCGACTCGATCAGATAAATTTGATTGATGAGAAGAGACTTGCGGCTGTTTGTCACGGGAAGATGTATCAGAAGCGCATGGCTCAGGCATTTAACAAAAGAGTCAAGAGACAGAGGTATCAAATTGGCGACTTGGTGATAAAGCGTATCATGCTACCACAGGGTGATCCCAGAGGCAAGTGGACTCCCACATACGAAGGGCCATTTGTAGTTAAGAAGGTATTCTCTGGTGGAGCCATGATACTTGCTACAATGGACGGCGAAGACTTCCCGCATCCTGTGAACGCGGACATAGTTAAAAAATACTACGCATAATAGAGACCCGCTAGGTCGACGTACCTAGGCAAAAGTAAGGGCATCCCGGCGAACCGAAAAGGTTCGGGCAAAAATTAGGGATAAACATATAAAGACGTACACCCGGCAAGTCGAAAACCTGAAAAGGCGGCTTGGGCAAAAAGGGGTATCCCGGTGGACTGAAAACCTGAAAAGGCGGTCCATGCAAAAATTAGGGATTAAAGCGTATGACTATGTCCCGTTTTCTGTCAGCCTCAACCAAGTTCAAGGAACTGAACAAGCCAATCACCTCTATCCGACAGCAGGAGATGAGATGCTTGAAGACATAATGACAGTGGTGGAATTAGAATCGATAGGACTTTTTCTGCATAGCTTTCTCTTTGTTTGCCTGACAATTTCCTCTTACTAGGATTTCTGTCTCCTTGTACACGATTTGCCCGTTCATGGGCCCTTTTTCAAAATCAATACAATTTCATTTTCAAAAAGATGCTTTCGTTTTACTTTCTCTGTTTTGTTTGCGTAAATGTCCATTGATTTAACTTGAATTGATATATGCATTTGAATATGATCAATGTGTACCAAAAATGCATGCCTAGAATAGTAATAGCAATTACTACACGACTTCAGGACCAAGGAGAAGGTCTAACCATGCTTTCCAATGAATCTGTTGCTAATTCGATTCCCCAACAAGAACCAGCTATTCCCCAGAAGAAATTGGCATTACTAGACAAATGGGTCATCTCTTCCACCTCCACCCAGGCTCTGTTGAGTGGTTCCATCGTCAGACGGCAGTCAAGTATCCCCCAGCTAAGAAAGGGTCATCAACACAAATATCTCCAACCAGAAAACTGAGATTTAGTCCCCCAGTAGAGTCCCCTGGAAGAATGTTCAGACGCCTAATGCATCCATTACATCACATCACATACCTACATACAATTTTCGTTCCGCATCATATACATTACATCATTTCATAACATATACATGCATACAATGCCCGCATTTATTCCGGACGCATAATTCATCCATCACATCATATCACGGCACACGCATGCATCATGACATTGCATGAAACTAACTTTCTTTTTCAGGATGATTATCCTCCTGATCGCATTCAAGATTCGAATACAGCTCTCAGATATAATCCATCTGACGAACGTTCTGACATCTTCCCAATGGTGGCATCTATAAGCCCACCCCAGATATTCATTGCAAATACACCAAATATTATCAGATACAGCCTAACATACGGTTCATTCTGATTCAGCCCAACATATGACTCCTTCAGCTCAGTTACGATCTAACGTACGATCCATTCTGGCTTTTAGCAACTCCAATACGGTCTAACGTACGACCCATTTGGACCTTCAAATCCTCGGATGCTGCCTAGCGTACGGTATATTCCGGGGTGTGGTCTAGCGTACGACTACTTTCTTCTTCAGATACAGCCTAACGTACGGCTCATGCTGCAACTCCAATACGGTCTAACGTACGACCCATTTGGACCTCCAGCTCAGATACGATCTAACGTACGATCCACTCTGATCTTCAACAACTCAAGTAAGGTTTAATGTACGACCAAGTTAGACCTTTATCTCCTTAGATGCTACCTTCGGACAGGTACATTTCTGAATGGTAGTCTAGTATACGGCTACTCCCTTACTCAGATGCTACCTTCGGACAGGTACATTTCTGAATGGTAGTCTAGTATACGGCTACTCCCTTACTCAGATGCTACCTTCGGACATGTACATTTCTGAATGGTAGTCTAGTATACGGCTACTCCCTTACTCAGATGCTACCTTCGGACAGGTACATTTCTGAATGGTAGTCTAGTATACGGCTACTCCCTTACTCAGATGCTACCTTCGGACAGGTACATTTCTGAATGGTAGTCTAGTATACGGCTACTCCCTTAATCAGATGCTACCTTCGGACAGGTACATTTCTGAATGGTAGTCTAGTATACGGCTACTCCCTTACTCAGATGCTACCTTTGGACAGGTACATTTCTGAATGGTAGTCTAGTATACGGCTACTCCCTTACTCAGATGCTACCTTCGGACAGGTACATTTCTGAATGGTAGTCTAGTATACGGCTACTCCCTTACTCAGATGCTACCTTCGGACAGGTACATTTCTGAATGGTAGTCTAGTATACGACTACTCCCTTACTCAGATGCTACCTTCGGACAGGTACATTTCTGAATGGTAGTCTAGTATACGGCTACTCCCTTACTCAGATGCTACCTTCGGACAGGTACATTTCTGAATGGTAGTCTAGTATACGGCTACTCCCGTACTCAGATGCTACCTTCGGACAGGTACATTTCTGATCCCTCATCCCCAGCAGTATATAGCACACGCTGACTCCCCAGCGAAGGCAACAACATGATGGAGGATTCATTATACGGTCTAGCGTATGACCCGGTATGACACCCATGTCTTCAGACATCGTCTAATGTACGACACAATCGGAAGCTCGTCATCAAACCTCCTGGATGGCATCTCTAAGCCCATCCCCATCAAGACTAATGGACAGGCGCAAATTTTTGGGGCATTCTAGTGTTCAATAATCTTTCACCTCCAGACCACGAACGGCCCATACCATTCTACTCTCTCGGTTCAAGAATATTGAACAGGGGCAGCTGTCATACCCCAAAATTTGCCCGTCGATATTTCAAAGTATTCCTCAAGACCCTCTGACTTGCTCTGCAAGGCACTGATATCAAATGGACAAAAGCCCAGCTCACAACAGGCCCAATCCAAAGGCGGCCCAAAATAGCTTGCTCGCTAGGCGAGCAGTCCCTTCGCCTAGCGAACATTTCATCATGACACTCGCCCGGCGAAGCATCATATCCAGGAAAAAGCCCAGAACTAGCTTGCTCGCTAGGCGAGCAATTCCTTCGCCTAGCGAAGCTTGCGAAAATCTGAAGTTTTGGACCTCATTTTAAGCCCATTAGGTCACCACCACTACTACTATAAATACCAGCTCCTCAGCCACGAAAATAACACACAGACCCAGAGGGAGAAACACAGAAACCCTGCTGATCCAGAGAATTCGGAAGACGGAAACCCTGAAGGCCGCTCACCCGCCTCGAAGCTACCACCGCTCAGCTCAATCCGATACCTAGAGTGATCAGTCCAACATAGCAATTGCAAACAGGTTTGCGTATTATCGCTGTTATATGCTTCCAATTGATAACTGTTACATACATAATGCATCATGATTAAATTTTGATATGTAATCTGATTTCCCATGCAAATTTAAGTATGCTTGAACATCATGAAAGCTATCCATGCTGTGCCTGTAATTCAATGTCATAAAATTCAAGGTTTCCGGGAGTCGTGCTGCTGCCAAATTCCAAACCCGTGGCCGCTCGCTAGCTCATCGCTAAGCGAGCCTGCAGCGAGCCTTCGCTGAGCCTTCGCTAGGCGAAGCAGAGGCGAACGGGACAGTGGCTGCTTTGTCTCTTTGTTGTCCATTTTATGTTTATCTAATCATGATTCTGCATTATTTGGCTTAAATTCCTGACTGTTATATTTTATGGTGCAATTTCTAATTGTATTTTACCTCAATGCTCTAATCCGTGTGTTGCATGGTGTAAAAGCTAGCATACTTCCAAAGAAATAGCCGGCTAGGCATGCCGCTTTAGGTGTGGACATTCTTGAGAAGATGGCTTTTGGATGACCTAAGTTTAATGTGGAGATTCATCTTGAATCACCAAGCTTGATTTTTAATGTATTGATTTCATTGATTTCCTGTGGACCTAATTACCTAACTGATTACGGCTATTTAGTTAATTGTTAAAATCTGGACTTTAAATAAATAATATCGGACCTCTCTCTATTACCCCACGATTACGTAATACGGTCATGTCCCGCGAATATGGGGATATCCTTAGCAAAGACCCTTCGGTAAAATCATCATAGTCCCTCGGACGTTGCCTTCGAAATGACGATTTTGTCCCTCGATGACCCTTCGGTGTAGCCTACGGTTAAATGATGATAGTCCCTTCGAATGCTAAGGTATCCTCACAACTGTTGCCTTCAATGACCTATCAATGACCCTACGATGACCCTTTAACATCCAAAGGATAAACTACTTACTTCTCAATAGTAAGGACAGTTTTACCCTCATAAGGATAGGAAATGCCCGGAAAGACCTCGGACAGGTATAACCTTAATTGCTCATTCATAACCTAAAAAATACTTTTCACACCTCACACCTTTCAAACATCCTTTTCCACTTAGCATACATCCGTACTAGGATCATTGCCGAGTTATATTTTTCTAAACTACTTTCAAAACACTAAACGAGATAACCACTTTGTATACATTCATGCAAGAATCATTACAAAGTTAAATTCTCATTTTCAAAACATCCTTCACACATTTCTCAACCACCTTTTTCAAACTAGAAAACATAAATGATTGAGCAATTAAGAGCCCATGGATAACCATGGATACAAAGGGTGCTAATACCTTCCCTTTGTATAAAGTACCTCCCGAACCTAAGAATCTAAATTAAGGTCTTTCCTGTTCTTTTCCACCTTTCCTTATTGGATAAAAGAAAAGTCGGTGGCGACTCTTGCTAACCGCGACATTGCGATTAAAAAAACAAAAAGTCCAGTTCACCGTATGACACACTCGCAGCGGGAGGTTGTTTGCGCCTGATACGTTGAGAGGTGGGGATGGAGAAAAAGAACAGAGAGATAAGGCTGAGGCTTTAGCCAGGGCAAAAGGTAAACAGGTGGTGAATGAGGGTACTCCTAGAGCGGCATCAGCGCCTGTTGGGCCGGAGAATGAGCTTGATGCTGAAGCCGGGGAGTTTTTAAGGATTATCAAGAAGTCTGAGTACAAACTTGTTGATCATTTGCAGCAGACTCCATCCAAGATTTCAATCTTATCTTTGTTGTTGAGCTCAGAAGGCCATAGAGATGCTTTGTTAAAAATCTTGAAGAGGGCCTATGTCCCGCAGGAGATTACGGTCAATCAGTTGGAGACAGTGGTGTCAAATGTCAATGCCAGCCATGGGTTGCGTTTCACTGATCTCGATCTTACTGTGGACGGGCGTAATCATAATAAGGCATTACATATTTCGATGAAGTGTAAAGGAGCCGTGCTTTCGCATGTTTTGGTTGATACATGCTCGTCACTCAATGTGTTGCCTAAGAAGGCCTTGGCTAAGTTGGACTGCGAATGAGTGGTTTTGAGGCCGACTGATTTGGTGGTTAGAGCGTTTGATGGCCCTAAGAGGGCTGTGTTTGGGGAAGTTGAGCTCCCTGTGAAGATTGGTCCCGAGGTGTTCAAGTCTGTGTTCTATGTCATGGACATTCAGCCGGCATACAGTTGCTTGTTGGGTCGACCATGGATACACGCTGCTGGGGCAGTAACTTCGACTTTACACCAGAAGTTAAAGTATATCTGGGACGGGCAGGTCGTAACAGTTTGTGGGGAGGAGGATATTTTTGTCAACCAGTTGTCATCCTTCATATATGTGGAAATGGACACTGAAATATTTGAAACACCGAGTCAGGTGTTTGAAACCGTCAAGGTGGAGAATGCCATTTTTGCTGAGAAAGAGAAGAAGTTGTCCATTGCTTCTTATAAACAGGCCGTGGAGGTGGTGAGAAGTGGAGAAGCCCCAGGTTGGGGAAGAATGGTAGATATTGCGGTGAAAGAAGATAGGTTTGGGGTCGGTTATCAGTCGGGCCAAGGCTCGTCTGGACAGAGTAGAGGACGTCGTCAACCGTTCACGTTCACCAGTGCTGGAATGCTAGATCCAGATCGCGTCTGTGCGGTGGGTGAAGAGACTGACAGTGACTGCGAGCTTGACTCGTGGATAAAACCGTGCGTACCAGGAATGGAGATCCAGAACTGGAAGGCCGAAAAGATCATCACTGTCACTCTGCGTGAAGAGTAATATTTCTGTTTGTTAATTCTGTTTGCATGAAAGTCATACGTTTTGCCCAAAACGTAATGGTCCATTGTAAGGGCCACCTTATGTGTTTCATTTTGCAAAATTTGCATCATTAATAAAAGGATGTTTTTCGCTTTAAAAGTGGTGTTCCCTGTTTTTCATTTATTTTTGGAGTTTAATAAAAATAAAATAAAAATGGCAATGTTTATTTTCATTTTTCTTCCTTTTAATTTGTCTCGTCCCAATTCTAAAGCAATGCATGAATCAACATTCATGCAGATGCGATCATTCTCCGGATCTCATTGATGACAACTCTGTTACACCCCTATATGACTTCGACAATCCGATCTATCATGCCGAAGAAGAAGGCGAAGAAGATTGTGAGCTGCCGGAAGAGTTAGCCAGGTTGTTGAAACAAGAGGAGAAGGTGATTCAACTGCACGAGGAACAAGTTGAGGTTGTTAATCTGGGTACCGAGGAGGTCAGAAAGGAAGTGAAAATTGGGGCCACTTTGAAGATGAATGTCAAGAGCAGAATGGTAGCACTGTTGAAAGAGTATGTTGATATCTTCGCCTCGTCTTATCAAGATATGCCAGGGTTAGATACCAATATTGTTGTGCACAAGTTGCCATTGAGAGAAGATTGTTCTCCAGTAAAGCAGAAGTTACGCAGAACTCGACCCGAGATGGCCATGAAAATCAAAGAGGAGGTACAAAAACAGTTGGATGCTGGTTTCCTAGCTGTCACTAATTATCCGCCTTGGGTCGCGAACATTGTGTCGGTACCGAAAAAGGATGGAAAGGTGAGGATGTGTGTGGACTACCGGGATTTGAACAGAGCTAGCCCGAAAGATGATTTCCCATTACCTCACATCGATGTGTTGGTAGATAATACAACTCAATTCTCGGTGTTTTCCTTCATGGATGGCTTTTCTGGCTATAACCAAATTAAAATGTCGCCAGATGATATGGAGAAAACAACGTTCATCACACCATGGGGCACTTTTTGCTATAAGGTGATGCCATCCGGTCTCAAGAACACCGGTGCCACGTATCAGAGAGCTATGGTGACCTTGTTTCATGATATGATTCATCATGAGATCGAATGCTATGTTGATGACATGATAGCGAAGTCCCAAACAGAAGAGGGGCATTTGGTAGACTTGGCCAAGTTGTTTGACCGGTTGAGACAATTCAAATTGAGGTTGAATCCGAATAAGTGCACTTTCGGAGTGCGGTCCGGTAAATTGCTGGGGTTTATTGTGAGTGAAAGAGGAATCGAGGTTGATCCTGCTAAAGTAAAAGCGATACAAGAAATGCCTGAACCAAGAACAGAAAAGGAGGTTCGTGGTTTCTTAGGTAGATTGAACTACATTTCACGGTTCATATCTCATCTAACAGCCACGTGTGAACCCATATTCAAGTTGTTGAGAAAAGATCACACGGTCAGGTGGAATGATGATTGCCAAGCGACATTTGAAAAAATAAAAGAATATTTGCAGGAGCCTCCGATTCTGATGCCTCCTGTGGAGGGGCGACCGTTAATCATGTACTTGACAGTCCTTGAGGGGTCTATGGGGTGTGTACTAGGGCAGCATGACGAGTCTGGTCGAAAAGAGCATGCAATTTACTACCTTAGAAAAAAGTTTGCCGACTGTGAAACAAGATATTCATTGCTCGAGAAAACTTGCTGCGCTTTGGCATGGGCTGCTCGCTGACTGAGACAGTATATGCTGGTTCATACCACTTTGTTGATTTCCAAGATGGATCCGATCAAGTATATATTTGAGAAGCCAGCATTGACCAGACGGGTTGCGAGATGGCAAATGATTTTGACTGAATACGATATCCAGTACACTTCTCAAAAAGCAATAAAGGGGAGTGTATTGTCTGATTATCTCGCCCAGCAACCCATTGAGGATTATCAACCGATGAAATTTGAGTTCCCTGATGAGGACATCATGTTTCTCAAATCGAAAGATTGTGAGGAACCTATCCCGGAGGAGGGGCCTGACCCTGAGTCCGAATGGATTCTGATGTTTGATGGGGCCGTTAACGTGAATGGAAGTGGAGTTGGTGTTGTTTTGGTTACGCCGAAGGTATCCCACATTCCTTTTGCTGCCCGACTAACATTTGAATGCACCAACAATGTGGCTGAATACGAAGCTTGTATCTTGGGTGTCGAAGAGGCGATTGATTTGCGAATCAAGAACCTTGTTATCTATGGAGATTCAGCTTTGGTCGTGAACCAGGTTAATGGGAAATGGTTGACGCATCAATCTCACTTAATTCCATACCGGGATTATACGAGGAGATTGTTGATGTTCTTCACCAAGGTGGAATTACACCATGTGCCGAGGGAAGAGAATCCTTTAGCAGATGCTTTGACTACTCTGGCCGCTTTGATTAAAGTGCAATGGTGGAATCAAGTTCCTAGTGTTGAGGTGGGACGATTGGATAGACCGGCTTATGTGTTTGATGTCGAAACAGTGCCTGATGACGAAAAGCCGTGGTATTATGACATCAAGTGTTATCTGGAGACCCAAGAGTATCCTGAGGGGGCGTCTAAGAAGGACCGAAAGACTCTAAGGAGGTTGTCCATGGCGTTCTATCTGAATAAAGATGGGGTTTTGTACAAGAGGAATTTTGATTGGGTTTTTCTCAGATGTGTCGATGACAAAGAAGCAAGCCAATTGATGAAAGAGGTGCACGAGGGATCGTTTGGTACCCACGCCAGCGGGAATGCGATGGTGAAAAAGTTGCTAAGGGTTAGATATTATTGGATGACAATGGAGGCTCAATGTTTCAATTTCGTGCGGAAATGTCATAAATGCCAGATTTATGCTGACAAGGTGCACGTGCCTCCAAATCCGTTGAGTTTGATGTCGTCTTCGTGGCCGTTTGCTATGTGGGGTATTGATATGATTGGAAAGATCGAGCCTACAGCTTCGAATTGGCACCGGTTCATATTAGTGGCTATCGATTACTTCACCAAGTGGGTGGAAGCGACATCTTATGCAAACGTGACGAAACAGGTCGTAGCCAGGTTCCTGAAAAGAGACATCATTTGCAGATATGGGGTTCCCGAGAGAATCATCACTGATAATGGTTCTTATCTCAACAACAAGATGATTGTAGAACTGTGCCGGGAGTTCAAGATCGAGCATCACAATTCTTCTCCTTATCGTCCAAAGATGAATGGGGCGATCGAGGCGGCTAATAAGAGTATTAAGAAGATTGTGCAAAAAATGGTCGTGACCTATAAGGATTGACACGAGATGTTGCCGTTTGTATTGCATGGGTATCGAACCTCAGTGCGTACATCTACTGGGGCAACGCCTTTCTCGCTTGTGTATGGGATGGAAGCTGTGCTACCAGTTGAGGTCCAGATTCCGTCGTTGAGAGTCCTGATGGATGTGAAATTGGAAGAGGCTGAATGGGTAAGGACTCGGTATGAAGAGTTGAGCCTGATTGAGGAAAAGAGGCTGGCAGCCATTTGTCATGGGCAGTTGTACCAACAGCGAATGAAGCGTGCTTTTGACCGAAAGGTGCGACCTCGTGTGTACCATGTGGGAGATATGGTGTTGAAAAGGATCCTTCCTCCTCAAAACGATCGTCGGGTCAAGTGGACACCCAATTATGAGGGTCCATTCGTGGTTAAGAAGGTCTTCTCTGGCGGAGCCTTGTTGTTGACGACCATGGATGGCGAGGATTTTCCATCCCCTGTGAATGCGGACGCAGTTAAAAAATACTTCGTATAAGAGACCCGCTGGACGAAAAGAATAAAATAGTCCAGGAAAATATGGGCATCCCGGTGAACCAGAAAAAAAAAATGAAAAAAGGTTCGGGCAAAAATTAGGGATAAAAAGAGAAAAAACCGTACACCCGGCAAGTCAAAAACCCCACAAGGGCGACTTGGGCAAAAAAGGGTATCCCGATGGACTGAAAACCCGAAAGGGCGGTCCAGGAAAAAGAGGGAATGAAACGAACAACTGCGTCTAGCATGGTCGTTTGTACGTTGGATATGACACATGGATAATCTGAAAGCGGAGATTGGTCGGAAGTGTCTTATTTCGGAAGGCAGAAAGCGCAGAGAGTCTTGAGGACATATGGGTTGTAACCGGGTTGGAACTCGATGAGATCACGGGTTCACATTGCCATTAGGATAGGTTTTCCTTTTGTGCGCAATTACCTCTTTTCAGGGATTGCTTCCTGTGTATTGCTCAGTTACGAGCCACCTTTCTCAATCAATAAAATGCATATTCAGTCAAATAATTTTGTTTTTGTTTTCATTACCGCTTTGATTGCAAAAACATCCGTTTATTTTGATAAGAATCTTTTTATTTTGAGATATGGGGGTCTCTTCCAATTCATGTTGGAGAATTCAAACTTGAAATCTTATCCGGAAGGTTGAGTGACCTGGGTGTTGAAATTTTGGCATGCCTGGGGCATGTTTTATCTGACGATCTCTTTTGCAGGTGCTATTGGTTATTTTCACTCACTTGCAGGTGGTGGTGCGAAGCATTTCTTTTGACAAAAGACTCCTTTGAAGTCCAATCAGGGACAAGGAGTTGAAGAATGGTGTAGAGACGGCGAGAGAAGTGTGACAATCCTAGAGGGTTAATCAAGAAGACTCTTCAAAGTCTGAAGAAGTAGAAAGTTGACATTGTGGTTAGATGGTGAATACCAGGGTTCGACGAGTCAACGGGTGTTCCGTGCTAGGTATTCCGTATTTCCCCTAGCAGGGTTGAGATTGTTATTTCCCCAGCAGGCCTGAAGGTGGCTATTTCCCCGGTGGGGTGTGCGTTGGTAGTTTTTTCCCCAGTGAAGTCCCCCAGCAGATCGAGGTCAGTGGAGGTCGTCCCCAGTGAGGGTTACTCTTTCCTCGGCATCAGTATTATCCCAAGCAGGGTTGGAGATTTGAGCGATATCGAGTTCCTCAACAGAGTTGCTCGTGCCGTCCCCTGAGGGGGATACTTTTTATGCATTCATCATTTAGAGAAGCATAGCATATTGCATAACTAATCGCGTAGCGTTTCCATTTTTATGGAGCATTACGCCATCGAAAAATTCAAACATACGCATGTAAAGCATAAAACATTCTCGGTATTCCAAGTGATAAACCAGAATCTTGTTTCCAGTACTCAGACTGAAGGTTGTTCATGACTTATTATCCCCGGCATAGGTCATTGGCCCACGTGCCGCCTCAATTATCATTTTCCCTATTTCTGCCGATACTGACAAGCATAAGAAGTTTCTGACATTCAGGTCGATGCAACTTGTGGCATTCAGGCCAGTTTCCGGTATTCAGACCGAAGTGGAATTCAGGCCAATTTTCCGATGTTCAGATCGAAGAAGTTTCCGACATTCAGGTCGATGCAACTTGTGGCATTCAGGCCAGTTTCTGGTATTCAGACCGAAGTGGCATTCAGGCCAATTTTCCGATGTTCAGATCGAAGAAGTTTCCGACATTCATGTTGATGCAACTCGTGGCATTCAGGCCATTTTCCGGTATTCAGACCGAAGTGGCATTCAGGCCAATTTTCTGATGTTCAGATCGAAGAAGTTTCCGACATTCAGGTCGATGCAACTCGTGGCATTCAGGCCAGTTTCTGGTATTCAGACCGAAGTGGCATTCAGGCCAATTTTCCGATGTTCAGATCGAAGAAGTTTTCGACATTCAGGTCGATGCAACTTGTGGCATTCAGGCCAATTTCCGGTATTCAGACCGAAGTGACATTCAGGCCAATTTTCCGATGTTCAGATCGAAGAAGTTTCCGACATTCAGGTCGATGCAACTTGTGGCATTCAGGCCAAGTTTCCGGTATTCAGACCGATATTAATAATCTCATATCTTCCGATGCTCAGTATTTAGACTGATGAGCGACATTCAGGCCATGGTTATTTCTATGTTACCATTTATTTTGGTATCCGGGTTAACGTTCTTTTTCGGTATTCAGACCGAATCTCACCGTACCAGACGGATTCTTCTTTCAAGACCACCTCTTTGCCGATTCTGACAGGCATTGTTACTTCACTTCACTTCAGTGAGGATGGAGAACGGGATTCATTGTTTGGCAACAAGAGTGACATGGAGTTGTCGGGGTTCAAATGTGGTGATCAAGTATCATCCGCGCGAAAAAAATCAAAGAAGTTTTGGGGTTCAAGAAAAGAAAAAACATAATAATTCCCAGCGGAGCGCAAATTGTTCGTCTATTCTTGGTATTCAACCACTCTTCATCCTGATCATCTGAAAGCCGAGGCTGTTCATATCGACAGGTTCACAGTGGAATGAATAGGGGCAGCTGTAACACCTCTAAATTTGGCCTCCTCTTCTTGAGACTAGTTTGACATATTGCATTTCATATTTTAGAGCATTAGGCATTGCATTTTGCATCTCATATGAAAATAAGAAGGTCATCCTCCAAAGTCTTTTCAGAAGATGGGGAAGTTAGGTGATTCAAGCCTGAGGGTCTCTACGAATTGATCATCAACCACCTGAGGGTATGGGGTTCATTCATCATTTTAAACATCCATCTTGAAGATTCAAAGGTCATGGCAAAAGTTACTAAAAATGGAAAGTGACCTATAATTCAAAGTTTCCAAATTTGGCAAGTTTTTGGTCCACTTTCAACTTGACTATTCAATATCATAGATGTTTCAAATGGATTTTTGGTGAACATGAAACTTGTAGATCTTTATCTCCCCTTTCCAAAAAGTCCTAATTCATGTTCATGTGATGAATGGTTGAGGAGTTATGGTCATTTGATCACAAGGTGTGCATGGAAATTCAAAATGGCATAACTTTTGATATAATGCTCCAAATTGGTTCATTCTTTTGGCAAAATGTTTCTCATGTTCAAGACATCTCAAATGTGCTTTTGCCATGCATGGGAAAAGTTTGCATGTTCATTATTTCACACATGTTCAAATTAAAGTGAATCTTCACCATTCATTTTTGGCTTAAGATACAAGCAAAATAACACTTCAATCTTGACCCTTGGATGTCCATGAGTGAATTAGAAGCCATGCATGGGATGTCTTACGTGGATTATGGCCTTATGAGCTCATTTTGCATTTTTGTAAATTGCTTCATATCTCCTTAATCATGATTAGTGGATGGTTAATATGATTATCAGAGTCATTAGCGTGAGATATAAATAGTGAAACCCTAATTGTAACTGCCATAACTAACTTTTGAGATCAAAATTCAAGAAACTCTCTCAACTTTCTCTCTCTTCGAATTTCCATTTTTCTCCACATAAACCTCCAAGATTATCACATATTCTTGATCCTCATGCTTCACTGATCAAGAATCATCCATCATTTGGTGCAATTCTTCAAGAATTCGAGCAGATCAAGAGCTTTCTCATAGTGAACGGATTTGGAAATTGAAGTAGATCCAAGGAGTTTCATCCAATTCTTTTTGCACAAAGCTTCAAGAGAAGTTCAAAGGGGTAGATCTGGAGCATATGAGCTTGAGAGGACGCGAATTCAGAGATCTCCATTTCAGGTGAGTTGAAATTCACTTCCTCCTTTTGTTGATTGTAAGTCATAGATTGGTAGATCGTGTTGCATAGGTCATGGATATGTGCTTAGAATTGAAATTGGTTGAGAATTGAGGTCGTAGTGTTGAATGGAAGTTTGGATCTACAAACTTTTTCTCTTCGATTCGCAAAACCTAGTGAGAATTAGGATGATCCAAGGTGATATTTGTAACCTACATTGAAAACTGAGTCGAATGGCATAGGCCTTGTGAAATTCTGCAAATTTTTGTGGCGGCGCCGCCGTGCGTCTCGCCGGAGAAGACGACCGGAGCTGTAGCTCCGGCGTCTGTGTGTTAGGGTTTGGATTACGTGTGCATGCCATGTGTGCTGTGGTGTGGAAGCTTGATTGGTTGAGATTCATTTGACCAAGCCACGCGTGTAGTTGAACGCTGACTGAGCGCTGAGGTGTATTAATGAAGCGTTGCATTTTGGTCGTTTAAACGTGAGCCTTTGATTGCTTATGCGCGCCATATCCAAGGGTTATGGATTTTTCTGATTTAATTTGAATATTTGTCATTTCCCTCCATTTTCATATAATATTTCATTTGTTTTGGTTATTTTGATTAATTCATAAAAAATGCAAAAATGATCCAAATGAGTCCCAATTTTTTTTCATAGTTTTGTATAGATGTCTACTTTTTTATGATGCTGATTTCATGAATTGTTGATGTCTGGATTTTTATTTGTGAATTTTTGAATTGATGTTGTGCCAAATTGACCTATTGCATTCAATGTGTTGTGAAATTCTCTATGTTGAGCCATTTGATCTAATTTTTTGCATACATGATCCTCATACATGACATGAAATTTTGGTCACTGGTTTGGAATTTTTCTCACATGTTATCATCATTTTTGACACATGGAGATAAATGTGACAATATGTGTCACATTTTTGACATTGAATTGGTGAATTTTTGTTTACATAGCATTTGCATCATTCTGGACTTGATTTTTTGCATGTTGAACATTCATTACATGACGAACTTGTTTAACAAATCTCAAGGTCATTGCATGCATTTCTGATTTGATTTGAATTTTCTAAGTTGGAAGTTCATTTTGTGCATATTTTTGGTCATCACATTACATAGGCCATTTGAAGTACTTGGTCATGGATTGGATGCTGGTCCTTTTGAGGACATTTTGGGGAGTGTGTGAAGGTGTAATGTGCAAAAGGATACGTTCTGTTTTGGTTATTTGGTTGGGTTTTGAATTTGGCCTTTCCACTAGGGTTTTGTCGTGTTGAGTTTTGTACATAAACTAACTTTGTCTTGTGTTTCAGGTAGATACTCATCATTGATGATTGGGTTTGCTCTCACCTTGTTAAATGCATTTGAGTTCTAACCTATGTTTGTTTTGTAGGGTTCTAATGGATGTGGTGAGCCCATGAGCTTATTTGAGTGCTAAGGCACTTATGCTTTGAATTGTGTAACTGTTAGAGGGTTTCACTGCTTGTTTTCTGGTTGTATAATTGAAGTACTGACTGTTTAGTCTTTGTACAGGTACCTTAGTGGCTTGCTTGCTTTTGCTCTTGCTTGAGCATTGGATTGTGGTTGACACACCACTCAGGTAGTTAGCTTCTTACTTCATGTAGTCTGGAAGTCCTGTCACCTTTTTGGCAGGCATTTTGCTGGCAAGTCCTCCTTCAGAGGCTCTGTTTGTGTTTGTTTACAATTGTGCCCAAAGACCTCCAAGGGGAGGCATGTGATATTTGATAAGACCTCCAAGAGTAGAGGCAATTGACGGATAAAAGGGATTAGTAGCCAATCCCTTGTTATTCAGTGTGTCGTTCTTTATGCTCGCACTACGTGCTGATGCTTCTGAACATGTACCCCAGATCTTTGTCCAGAGGCTGTCAAGTGGAATAGGATCCCACTTTCTGGATCCCCACGCTTTCTGTGTCATGAGCTCACCCTGGCCAGGGTTAAGAGCATGAGGTCTCATCCTCATTTAAACCTTGATCAACTTCACCCTAACGTTCAATGTTAGTGGTTAAGAGCTACAGATTACCCATTACAGTTTGGCTTGTTTGTCGAGGTTGACATGACCCCTCTTGACTAAAGCCCACCCATTGTTTGGGCCTCTTGTATGGATATAGTGTGTGATGCTTGTTCACTTGTGCTGGTGTGTTTATCTGCTTTCCTCTTCTCATCTCCATTTCTTTAGGAGTTGTATGATTGATTTCTGAGGAAGTTGAATGCATGTTAGAGACCTCAACTTAGGGATATTGATTGCATGACAACTATTAGGCTCGAGTCTTAGTCTCCCTATTAGTTTGTTGTCTCCCTGGTCTCTGGCTAGGAGAGTGTTTTACCCCTATTAAGGGGAACTACGTCGCCCTGATTCTCATACCAGATGAGATACGTAGGCAGGAGGTTGTGAGCAATCTCTCCGGGCACCCTTTTGTTTTTGTGTGTGTGTGTTCACCCTTTTCCTTGTTTTGGCGTGAGTACTTGTTGGTTCAGCATGTGTGTGTGTGTGGTATGTTCATACCTTAGGGTTTTATTCTGTTATCATTTGGGGTTCATCTCGGGGTTCAGTTGTGACGGTTGTCACTCACTTGGGGTTCATCTTTGGGGTTCACTTTGGGGTTAATTTATGATGATTGTTATTCACTTTGGGGTTCATTTGTGTTGATTGTCACTCACTTGGGGTTTGTCTTCGGGGTTCATTTGTGACGGTGGTCACTCATTTGGGGTTCATTTCGGGGTTCATTTGTGACGGTTGTCACTCATTTGGGGTTCTTTCTGATAACCTTTTTCGTTGGTGTTCGCTGGTTAGCGACTGTTATTGTTAGGAGTCGGATGTAAGTCCATGTATTGGCAGTCTGTTTCCTTTTGTTTTGTTTAGTTATTGTTAGGAGTCATGCGTAAGTCCATGTATTGGCATTCTGTTTCCTTTTGTATGTTATTGTTAGAAGTCGGGTGTAAGTCCATGTATTGGCATTCTGGTGTCTTGTTTCGGCGTGCGTTAGCCGAGCTACGAGTGCTCTGATTCTTCTCTGGATAGAGAAGATACGTAGGCATAGGATGCGATGTCCTAGCGCTCATGTCTCCCTTTTCCCGAACTACGTTGACTCTGATGTTTGTTTCTGACAAACTACGTAGGTCCAGGATGCAACATCTTGCCGAGTCCATTTCCTCCGTCTTCTTTCTTCTTTCACCTGCTTATTATTCCAGTTTGTGCAGTTTGTTGAGCAGTTTATTAGCAGCAACCCTTTCCTTTCCTTTGAGCTATCTTTTGAGCGTGGATCCCGTCGAGTACGGAGGACGTGAGGGGTGCTAACACCTTCCCCTTGTGTAACCGACTCCCGTAGCTTGTAATCTCTGGTCGTAAGACCATTCCTTTCCCTTTCTTAGGTTAGTCATGCGCTCCCTTTCCGTCATAGGATGAATATCGTCGGTGGCGGCTCTGTATTTTCCGCCGTTATAGGTCATTTTGTCTAATCCCTAATTTGAAAGTCAACTTCCCAAGGCCATAACTTACTCAATTTTTATGAGATGAAGATTTCCAAGTTGCACAATCAAATTCAAGATGTCTACTTCAACTTTGATGTTTGGAGTGAAATCTAAATCAACTTTTATGAGCATGTGATATGAGGATACATTATAGGTCATTTTTGCCCTATACCATTGAACAAGTGATTTTCCTCAACTTCAAAAATTCATAACTCTATCATTCGAAATCCAAATGACATGAAATTGGTGACCATTTTGAAGGTATTTGAAAGAGCTTCAACTTTGATGAAGACACGTTTCTCATCTGGAGTTCACAAAAAAAGTCAAGTAAGGTGGAACATTGAGGTATATGACTTGACCTTGATCCAAACTTCCACCTCACAATTCACCTTGATCCAAGTTCCAAATGGAAAAGTGTTCAAAATCAAAGTTGTTCCCCTTGATCTAAGCTTTCCAAAGAGTCCTATTTGATTCATTTTGGATGAGGTTTTCTAGGGCTACGCATGGTCTTAACAGGTATGCATCAAATGGAAATATCAAATGTCCAAAACACCATTTCACATTACCTTGCTATTCAAGCTTCTTTGAGACTTCAGAACAGTTGAATTTGGACCTAAATGGATTGCTTCATGGGCCTGTACACGCCCATGCAAGCTTGCATCATGCAATTTCCAAAATTGGAAACATTTTCAAGTGTGTAAATATCATTCCCAATTGCTATAAATACAAGGCCTCTGAGTTCATTTGAAGGATCCCTGGCGCGTCAGCTTTTCCCCCTCTTTTCAAACCCTCACAATTCAAAGGAAAACCTGAGAATTTTCAATCTGAAAATTGAGTTTGAATCTCACTGTTTGGAGATTCAAAAACTCCAGGATCCAAAGCTTTGTTCCATTGCCAAGCCACTTCTACAAGATTCCTGAAGGTGATCAAGCAAAGTTTGAAGCAAGCAAGATCCAGTTCTGCACAACATTGAAGGTATTTTCCAAAAAAAATCTTCTCTTCGATTCTCACTCAATTCTCATCAATTCTCTTGGATCTTTGGTTGTCTGAAGTCCTACCAATATAGGCAAGAAGATTGAGTTGCTTTGAGGTCAAATCGAAGCAACTCAGTTGACACACCTCAAAATTCAACTCCTCATATCTTTCTATATATGTGGAGTTAGTTAAAATTGAGGTCAGATTCATGCTCTACGCCATTTTTTCTTTCAGATCATGTCCTTCTTTTTCATTTATGTGATGGTGATGACTAAACCAGTCAGGTGAGCCTCGCTTGAGAAGGTGACCGGAGTTTCAGCGTCGGTGGTGTGCTGGATAGGTTCTGAGCCACATGATCAGGTCAAATCGTTTTAATCCTGAGCGTTGCTTTTGAATACCATTAATGTGGCGCGCTGACTCGTGTGTTTGGTGGAACGTGCGTTTTAGACCACTTGATCTGCCACCTCAATTAATGAGGGAGATCAAGTGGTCCACATTTTTCTGATTATTTGAATTTCATTTAATTTGTTTTATTTTCATTAATTCATATTAATTTTAATATTGATCCAAAAAATATGAGAGTTTCACCAATTTTTTAAAACTAAAATTCTCTTTCATATTTCGAATTAAAATTAATTTTTGGATCATTATTAATATTTTTCATGATATAATTGATTTTGTGAATATTTTTAATTGTTTAAAATTACTTTTAAGCCTCCAAAAATACTGAATTTTTTTCTCCAAGGTCCTTTGTCCTTGTTTGACCTATGATAAATCTCATGGCCATTTCTTTGGTGTTTTGATGAGATTTTAGGAATTTGACAAACCATATTTAATTTAATGCATTATTTTTATTATTTTTAAATTAAATAAATGCCAAATAATTGTGTTGAGCCATTTTGATTGTTTGTATGAGTTTGACTTGTGTTGTTGGGCCTTGGTCAAGGTTGATTTGACTTTGTTAGGTTAAGATCATTGGATTTAGGGGATTGATGGAATGTACATTCCATCTCCCAAAATGAATTAATGATCTTAATTTGGTAAAAGTCCTCCTTTGTCCAATTTGAGTATTGATCTATTCCCCTCCCTCTTCATCTTATTCCCCTTCTTTGTGCATTCATGTCATGGTCCTATGATATCTCAAGGTCCTAGGGCAAGTTGATTGAAAAATCAATATAAGTATGGATGAGATTAGGCCACCTCTTTTGCATATTCTTTTTGTGTGTGGTATGTTTCATGAGCATAGTCCATTATACTATGTCTCTAACATGCATTAACATCAAAATTCTATTGTCCGACCTTAAATAGTTGTGACTTCTACATAAGTCTAATTACGATTGCTTAACATAGCGCTAAATTTTTGATACAAAAGGCATAGCATTCTAGTTAGTGAGATTGTAAGTCTCCCCTCTTTCATGGTATTGTGTGGAAACTTGACCTTTTTTCCTTCCTTTGGAAGATGTCTTGGTTCAAGGATCCATGCTTATGATAAGTGGGTTGAGTGTTCTCCAAAGAATGACTTAAACAAAAAAAAAGCAACAATAACTTCTAACTCATTAACAACTAACATTTAATTTCAAGTCCTTTACTTTTAATGCACTTTATTTTTAAGCTTTATTCATTTGCCATTATTCATACCATTCTAATTGTTTATGTTAATGTCATTTTCACTTTGTCCACTTGGACCATATTTTGTGATATATTTTGCTTGTGTATATTGTGTTGTTTGGTCTTTGACCATTAATGTACATAATAAGAACAAAAACCCTAAAAAATTATTGAGTGGATTGTTGGTTTGATCTGAGACAATTGGACTTAGAATTTAGGCAACACTCCCTATGCAAAGGACTTGGCAAATGTCAACTTTCATGTAACCAAGTGCTTGTAATTTGAAACTTCATCTGATACATCATTGAAGATCCCTTTGAGTTCATCTGTAACATGATCATTGTGAAGCTGATACTTTAAACCTGTGACTTGTGGAATTCATCTGTTACATGGGCAAATTTGAAGAAGATCATGGAGTGGCTAAAACTTGGATGTGGCTATCTTTACTTGATGCCTTGCTCTTCAAGTTAATATTGTGTGCATTATTTGTTGCTTGATTCTAATGTCCAAGGGAATTTGAGGTTTCTATATGACATTCTTGTTTATTGGGTTGCAGCCCATTGGTCAGATCTTTTCAACTCTTAACTTTTAAATTTATACTCAGGATTAGTCTCTTCATCTCCTCCCCATTTCTTTAATTTCAAAATCTCTCCCTCCTTTTAAAAAACTTCTTTGCTTGTGCTTGTCTTTTTTTTAACTTAGACCCTTTGCAAATTAGAAACTTTGGCCTTATGCCATTGCATTTTCAAACTTCTTTTCTTAAATCAACTTGTAAATAAACTTAACTATACTTGACTTAAAATTTTCAAAAGCCAAAAAGAACTAACTCATTCAAACTATTTTCTAGGCCCTCGTGCCTTTCAAACTTAATTTTTGATTAAAAACAATGCATCCACTTTGAAATTTGTATCACGAACTACGAGGTTTTGATCCCTCATTTTTATGTTGGTACGTAGGCATAAGTCCGAAGATCTTGTCAAACACAAAAATATAATTAATAAATTCTTTTCTCATCCCCCCATTCTATTTGTTTGTAAACATCACTTTGTACCAAATACATATGCACACAAGAAAGGGCTCCCCAGGAGTACCTATGACACTTTGGGTGCTAACACCTTCCCTCTGTGTAACCAACCCCCTTACCTGTAATCTCTGGAATTTTATTAGTTTTGATTTGAAAAATTCTTATTTTTGCGTTTTGTTCGTACTTTTCCCTTTTCCCTTGGAAACAATAAAAGCGCAGTGGTGACTCTTGTTATTTGATGTCTTGCTTATCCATAGCTTGATGATCATGAATTTACCGCTACAAATAGGCTACGACTTGAAAACCTCTAGAGACACGGGATGAATTCCATGAAAATAAATCAATGGAAGGACTTGGTTGGGAATAAGGGAAATCTGCAGGGGAAACGGGAAAATCAGAACAAAACTGAAATACTCGAATCAAACTCAACTGGGGAAGAATAAACTTCAACAAATGAGTACCAGAAGTATATTATTGGTTACTTGGTAAGAAGATAATGTACTTTGACAGAGAGACATCCGTTACTGATTAGGGTAAACATATCAAGGATGACTCGCTGAGAAAAAGGAGGTACATTTGTTACCGGTTACTGGGTAAGAATGACCTACTGGGGAAAAATAGGATTTATAACTACCTGTTACTAGGCAGAAGACCAAAGAGAGAATATCCGTCACTGGTTAAAGTGAACATATCAAGGATAAACTCAAAAGGAAGAATATTCGTCATCGGATAGGATGAACATATTAAGGATAGACTGCCGGGGAAAAATAGGAATTATATCTATCAATTACTAGATACAATACCAAAAATAGAATATCCATCATCGGTTAAGATGAACATATCAAGGATAGACTCAGCAAAGAGAAAAAAGCAGGATTTATAACTACCTGTTACTGGGCAGAAGGCCGCAAAGGGAGAAAATCCGTCATCGATTAGGATGAACATATCAAGGATTAACTCTGAGGGGAGAAGTAGGATTTATATCTACCGATTACTGGGTAGAAGACCGCAAAGGGAGAAAATTCGTCATCAGTTATGATGAACGTATCAAGGATTAACTCTCTAGGGAATGAAATAGGGATTATGACTACCTTTTTACTGGGTAGAAAACTACAAAGGGAGAATATCTGTCATCGGTTAGGATGAACATATCAAGGATAGACTGCCTGGGGAAACGTGAAAACGAATCCATTGGAGAAAGTAAAGGAAGTAGATTACTTTTACCAGGTATTGGGTAAAAGTAAAGTACTAAAAAATCGAGAGGAATATTACCAGTTACTGGGTAATAGACTCTCAAGGGACCAAAAGTATCTATCTAGGTAAGAGCTAGAAAGAAACGATCAATAAAGACTTAACCCAATGAGGATAGAACTCAAGGGGAGTGGTTCCATCCAGATGATTAACTAGGGAGGAAACTGAAATAATGATCATCCACTAGGAAATAACTCAGTGGGGAATGAGAAAGGTTAAATTCTTTATGCATAAGGGGCTGACACTCTACTATTGAAGGAGGACAGACGCATCAAATCTGCATAGGGAAATAATATCACCATAGTAGGGGATCAGAAATAAGGAATCAAATGCAATAAGATGCATAATGAAATATTTGATGTATGAATGTGTATGTATATGATTGATGATTATGCTGACAAAACGATCACAAAGAATATAAATATCACCGATTTGAATCCCCACTACAACACTCGACTAATCTCAACAGGATGGAAACACCAACTAGAGAAGAAATGTTGGGGATGAACATAAATAATCTGGCTTTGAATATCTCAAACCCGGTTAGGGAAAGAGAAAAGATCTGCTGAGGATCCAAGTTTCAACTCTACGGGGAATATTAGATGAACACCATATCAATGGGAGACAACCTCACAGGGGACCAAATCAAATACTGCTCAGAATCAACACTGCTATATCTGAAGATGAACTCTGTCGGGGAATACAAGAGATAGAACTCTGCACGGAGGAGCTAGGCAAACTGCTGAGGATTTGAGCCTTCAACTCAGTTGGGAAAATTTGCAAAAGGGACCGATCACCAACTCCACTCTACTGGGGAATAAATGATGAATTGCTTGGGGAAAACCAACAAGGCTTCATATTATCCAGACTTACCTGTTCTCAGACTGATGTTGATATTCCTTACTGAAATCGATTGCTTTTTTAAAGTAATTGCTTTCATTATATTTTTAAGAAAAATTATTTTAATTTATTAATTCCTTTCAAAATTATCATAATAAAAATTCAATTTTATTTAGCTGAAATCAATAAGAGTAGAAACAAGTGGATAAAAAGCTCAACTTTATTTAATAAAATGGTAGTCTGTAAATGACAAGACTCCATAGATCTTTACAAAAGTTGAAAAATGGTAATTTACATGGAAAAGAGCTACATTGAATACAATGATCACTATTGTCCCTACCCACTTCAATATCCATTGTGCTTTTTGCTTTGGTTGAGAATGGCGAATCAGAACCAAACGACTTGCTCAAAATTGCTCCAATGATCAGGACCAACCGAATGCAGTTACTTGCCATAATCCCTAACTTTTACCTAGATTGCCCCAAGGTGGGGTACTAAATCTATCGGGATGAATTTCTATTTTATGTCTCTAACTTTTTCCTAGATCGCCCTTTCGGGTTTTCAATCCACCGAGACACTCATTTTTGCCTAAGCCGCCCCTTCGGGTTTTCAACTTAGCGAGTTATTCTTTTTTATTTGTAGGCGAAGTATTTCTTGACTGCATCGACATTCACAGGACGAGTGAACTCTTCACCATCCATAGTTGTGAGAATCAAAGCACCGCCTAAAAAGGATCTCTTCACAACATATGGGCCTTCATGATTAGGAGTCCATTTTCCCCTAGCATCAGGTTTAAAAGATAGAATCTTTTTGAGCACAAGGTCACCTTCCCTGAACATACAAGGCCTGACCCTCTTATCAAACGCCTTCTTCATTCTCTTCTGATACAACTGGCCATGGCACATGGCAGTCAACCTCTTCTCTTCAATTAAGTTTAGTTGGTCATATCTGGTATGGCATCATTCAGCTTCTGTCAACTTGGCTTCCATCAGCACACGCAGTGATGAGATCTCAACCTCCATGGGGAGCACAACCTCCATGCCATAAACAAGGGAGAAAGGAGTTGCCCCTGTTGAAGTTCGGACGGATGTACGGTACCTATGCAAAGCAAATGAGAGCATCGCATGCCAATATTTGTACGTCACTACCATTTTCTGAATGATCTTCTTGATATTCTTGTTTGTAACTTCAACAACCCCATTCATCTTGGGTCTATAAGGAGAAGAATTATGATATGCAATCTTGAAGTCTTTGCAAAGAGCTTCCACCATATTATTGTTCAAGTTAGATCCATTATCGATAATGATCTTACTTGGTACACCATAACGACATATAATTTGATTCTTGATAAACCTTACAATAACTTGCTTGGTTACATTCGCATACGATGCCGCTTCAACCCACTTTGTGAAGTAGTCAATAGCCACCAGAATGAAATGATGTCCGTTCAAAGCTTTGGGCTCAATCATGCCAATCATGTCAATCCCCACATGGAGAAGGGCCATGGAGAGGAAATGACATTCAAAAGTGTTGGAGGAACATGAATCTTATCTGCATAAATTTGAAACTTGTGGAATTTCTTCACAAACATGCAACAGTCAAATTCCATTGTCAGTCAATAGTAACCTGCTCTCAACATCTTATTAGCCATATCATGTCCATTGGAATGAGTACCAAAGGAACCTTCATAAACTTCTGTCATCAATAACTCTGCTTCGTGTCTATCCACACATATGAGCAAGACCATATCAAAGTTTATCTAGTAAAGTACATAACCGTTCAGATAGAAGTTGACTGCTAATCTTCTCAAAGTCTTCTTATCTTTCAAAGATGCCCCAGGCGGGTAAATCTGACTTTGGAGGAAACATTTGATATCAAAGTACCATGGCTTTTCATCTTTGACTTCTTCAACAGCAAATACATGAGCTGGCCTATCAAGACGCATCACAGTCAAATTGGGAACTTCATTCCAAAAATTTACCACAATCATTGAAGCCAACATTGCAAGAGCATCTGCTATCCGATTTTCGTCTCGAGGGATATGATGAAACTCAACATTTGTAAAGAAAGTTGAAATCATCCTCGCGTAGTCTCTATATGGTATCAAACCGGGTTGATTCGTCTCCCATTCACCTTTAATCTGATTCACAACCAAAGATGAATCTCCATAGACATCAAGATATTTGATTCTGAGATCAATGGTCTCTTCAAGCCCCATAATGCAAGCTTCATACTCAACCATGTTGTTTGTGCACTTGAAAGTCAGTCTAGCTGTAAACGGAAAATGAGTGCCTTGAGAAGTAATAATAACTGCCTCAATGCCATTACTGTAACACCCTTCTAAAATACCCCAAATATTTGATTAAAACAACATATAAAACTCAGAGTAATTATGCAGTTAAGGGTGTCACACACAAACACTGCACACCATTCAACAATATAACGGTCATGCTCCTTTATTAATTCAAAACATAAGCATTTGCATAAAACGCAGCGGATAGAAATCTCATCAATCATGTAAAACATTACATGTAAAATGGTTCACAACCAACAATAAAACATTTAAAACAAGTTAAAACATCCCATCCCGATGTTACATCTATCAGAGCACGACCCACTAAGGAGACTACACTAGACTCCAAGCATTAGCTTCTACTCAACTCATTGCTCGTTACCTGAAAAATAGTTGTAAGGGTGAGTTCCTCAATCGATATAATAAGCATTATAAATTATCATGTCATGTTAAGTAAATAACACATTTCATCACCCAAATCAGATTACACATTCAGCAACGGCAATATCAACTCAATCATACTCATACTCAATGTCAACACAACCACAAGTATAATATTGGAATACATCCATTCATATTATACGTCATACATACATTATGCAATGAGACTCCACACATGCGGTACCGACTATTCTTGAACATATAGTTCAAGCTCACCGATCAAATCCAGATACGGCTACTAAGCTCACTAGTCCCACTCATTTGAGACCTAGTGACTCACTCACTAATTCCTCACCATGGGAATTAGCTACAGCCCCAAAGGCTAGACTATGCACACTAATCACCTAGCATGCCAACATCAACAACAAATCCACAATGATTCACTCACTAATTCCTCACCATGGGAATTAGCTACAGCCCCAAGGCTATGCTATGCACGCTAATCATCTAGCAATGCAACATCAATAACAAATCCACAATGGACACATGCTCACACTCTAAGCCATACAACAGCCCATTCACAAATACATGCATAATATATACATTCACAACATTATGCATATCATCATACATCATCAACACATTTGTCAAAACGTCATATCATCTCAAATAATTGAACACAGTATTAGCACACTCTACTAATACCTATACTGCTCAAAACAGCGGGAAATAATCCCTACCATATCACACACTGATATAGGCAACCACCAATTAGGCACACAACATTTAAATTAACAATTTTTCCATACTGCAACAGTGTTAACCGGTTAACGCCCTGGGTTAACCGGTTAACGCAGGCAAAACACGCTTACTGCCCAAAACTTATCAGTGTTAACCGGTTAACGCCCTGGGTTAACCGGTTAACGCAGGCAAAACAGCACTAATTCTCAATTCGTAACAGTGTTAACCGGTTAACACCCTGGGTTAACCGGTTAACGCAGACAAAACAGCAGTTCCTGCGCTAACACAAAGCAGAATGCAGAGTTCTCCGCATTTTCCGCCGTTGGAGGACTTCCGGACCTCCGATTCCAATTCCGTAAAAAGCTATACGTTAGGGAAATTACAACACACTCAATTACAGGTTCAATTTCAGTTTTTACACAACATATCCATCACAGTTTTCAGCATTCAACAAATCCCAATTAGGGTCAATTCAACGGTCTATCACTACCCATTACATGCTAACCCATAATCCCCATTAAACGACGATAAACCCCCCTTACCTGAGTTAATCCGGCAACTTTGAGCTTTCAAGCTTTTCCGTTCTCCAACCCTTTCTCTCTAGCTCTTCCTCTTGCTCTGCCTCTTTCAGCCGCTTCTCTGAGTTTCACGTGAAAACCTTATTTTCCAAAATGAACTCTTTTTCCTTATTCCAGCTTATATATTTTCAAATAATTATTATTCCAATAATAATAATAATTCAATAATTCCAAAAATAATAATAATAATAATACTCCAATTATCTAATTAGATTAATAAATATATTATTAACTTAATTTAAATAATTATCATATTATTATCGGGGTGTTACAATTACCATATGGATTAACAGCTCCATCAAATACCATGCCCCAACGGGAACCAGGTTCTGGCCCTTCTTCAAGCAATGGTTCATCACAATCTTTCATCTTCAAGTATAAAATCTCTTCGTTAGGAAAATCATACTGCACTGACTGGTAATCTTCAATAGGTTGGTGAGCCAAATGGTCAGCCCTGACACTACTGTTAATTGCTTTTTAAGATTGTTATTCAATATCATACTCGGATAATAACATCTACCAACGGGCAATACTCCTAGTTAAAGCAGGCTTCTCAAAGATGTACTTGATTGGATCCATTTTGGATATCAACCAAGTAGTATGATTTAACATATACTGGCACAGACGCTTAGCAGCCCAAGCCAATGCGCATCATGTTTTTTCAAGCATAGAATATCGAGTCTCATAGTTGCTGAATTTCTTACTAAGGTAGTAAATTGCATATTCTTTCTTTCTAGATTCATCTTGCTGACCCAGAACATAGCCCATATTATCATCAAGCACAGTCAAATACATGATCAATGGTCTTCCTTCAATAGGCGGAAACAGAATCAGAGGCTCAAGCAGATACTCTTAGATACTATCAAATGTTTGCTGGCAATCTTTGGTTCAATCACAAGACTGGTCTTTCCGAAGAAGCTTGAATATAGGCGCAGATGGGGCAGTCATATGCGATATAAATCTTGAGATATAGTTCAAGCGGACGAGAAAACCTCTGACTTGCTTCTCAGTTTTGGGCACATGCATTTCTTGTATTGCTTTGACCTTGGTAGGATCAACCTCAATACCCTTCTCACTGACAATAAAGCCCAACAACTTAGCAGAACGAACACCAAATGTACACTTATTGGGATTCAAGCGGAGTTTGTATTTCCTCAAACGCTGGAATAACTTCAACAAATGCTCAACATGTTCTTCTTCATTACTTGATTTGGCAATCATATCATCAACATAAACTTCAATTTCTTTATGCATCATATCATGAAAAAGAGTAGTCATAGCTCTATGGTACGTTGCACCGACATTCTTTAAACCGAAAGGCATCACTCTATAACAAAATGTTCCCCAGGGTGTAATGAACGTGGTCTTCTCCATATCTTCAGGTGCCATCTTGATCTGATTGTAACCGGAAAGTCCGTCCATAAATGAAAAGACTTTGAAACTAGTTGTATTGTCTACCAACATATCAATGTGTGACAGGGGAAAATCATCTTTCGGACTAGCTTTATTCAAGTCTCTGTAATCAACGCACATGCAAACTTTTCCATCCTTCTTCAGAACAGGTACAATGTTGGCCACCCACTGCGGATACTCTGAGGTTACAAGAAAACATGCATCAATTTGCTTATGCACTTCCTCTTTGATCTTAACTGCCATATCAGAATGAGTTCTTCTCAACTTCTGCTTGACCGACGGGCATTCTGGGTTCAACGATAATCTATGCTCCACAATCTCAGAATCCAACCCAGACATGTCTTGATAGGACCAAGCAAACACATCAAAATACTCTCGAAGAAGATCAACCAAACCCCTTCTTAGCTTCTGGACACAATTGAGATCCAATCTTGACTTCTTTCACATCGTCATCGGAACCCAAGTTGACTAGTTCAATATGCTCTTCGAACGGCTGAATGGATTTTTTCTCGTGCTCAAGTAAACGAGATAACTCATCAGATACTTCTTCATCATCATCCTCTTCCTCAGCTTCAAACACAGGGAAATTAAAGTTTGGAGAGGGAGTAGGATCAATGTATTCAATGGGTTTGAGAACCAACCTGCATAATGATTTGATATTTTGATTTTAGAGAAGTGAATGGTGACAAAATATTATACAGATGAAAGATTATTATTTATTTATGTTTTTTGTGATTACCATTTTCAGAAAAGCAAAAAGTAAAAATAAAACATCATAGATGTGGATGAATAAAGTTGTATTTTATTGATGATAATAGAAATTTCCAACAATGTTATCTTCTCCCTTAGGCATAAGAGAATGATTTTTCTTAAAAGTGAAAAACAAATTACTTAGAGTGATGAATAATAGTAGGGACATCAACAACAACCCAATTGTTGCAAGTCTGGCCATGGGTCACAAAGTTGGCGCAAGCTTCATCTTCATCATCATCATCATCATCATTGTCTTCAACCACATCAGCTGAGTGTTGATCATTCCCATGAATGAACCCTCCACTGCGGAAACTCGGTTGCACATCTTCAGTTTTGATGTTGAACGACCCTGGTTGAAATCCCAATCCAGCCCTATTCTTGTTCTCAGCAATCTCTATCACACGACCCCACCGATCAATGTTGCTAGCTTCAATAGCCTTTTGTGCATCTGTCGCACCCTAAATTTTGACAACTTCTTCTGTCTATTTTTTAGTTAATACAAACATAGTCAAATATTCAACCTCAGGACCTAAAAATTCAAGGGGGATTGTTTTGACTTCTTAATTCTTCTTAGGAGTTGATTTTAGTTTAGAGGTATTATTTAGACTTTTCAAAATAATATAATTTACATGATTATGCTAAAAAAAAGGGGTTTATTACTATTAAAATTAATTTTTAAGAAAAATAAATAGGATTAGCAATTATCATATTATATCTCATTAGATTATACTATTTAGAAGATAATTAAATATAAATATTATATTAGAGTGTTACTTATTTAAATGAAATTATAGATTAATAGTTTATGAAGTCTTTTATATTATTAAAAATTAGGCTAAAAGATTAGTTATTATTGGTTAATAAAAATATTTTAGTGTTTAAACTATTATAAAACTGTTTGTTTTTATTTAAATATTTAGAAGTGCCATTTGTTTTCAAATGAGTGTAATGGTGTAGTGGGTGGTAGAGCAAGGTTAACAAATTATTAACCTGAAAAGGTTATGAGTTTGAATCTCACTTCTTCACTTTTTTATTTAAGAACTTTTTTCTTCAAGGACCAATTTTTATGTGTTATTTCTAAAAATCACAAACAAAAAAATCTCTTTTTTTTTTCTTTCAGAATTGTACTCATTATCAATATCTTCAGATGATATTTTAAGAAAAATTTAAAACACTTTCCCTTATAAGTACATCACATAAATTTTCTTAATTAAGGATTAAATTTATGATAATTCTATTAATCATTGAATAATATTTACTAATGTTATTATTGGAACTAGTCGAAAAAAAAAGGAAGAAATAGATATATCACTTCACTCATCATCGTCAATATCAAAAGAAAAAAATCAAAATTTTCCAGATCCACAGTCACATATTTTTCTATCTCAAAGTATCTCCTTCCTTCAAATTGCAGAGCAAATCGAAAAAGTCAAGATCATCCAAATATCAAATATTCATTAATCATAATAATACTAAATCAATTCTAAATTGATAAGGAATCAAATCACATAGAAGATCAATTTGAAATCAATTAAATTGAATTCTCAAACTTAGATATTTTTACTATAAAAGAAGGAGTTGTAAAAAGAGTAAGGGGAATCAATTTTTACACAGAAAAGAAAAACATTCATAACACAAAAATTCCACCGGTTCTAATATCATTCCATTAACAACATCACAACCGTGCCGGAAAAGAAATGGAATGCGAGCATAACCCACCAACTGCAACACCGTCATCGAAAAACTACAGCCGAAAACACTGACGCCTCCACCGCGCAACGGCCCTCACAGATCTGCACACGGACATCTCATTATTGGCCACCGCCACATCGTCTTCTTTCCGAATCGTCATCGCCGGAAGAGAGGGAGAATCACTGCTGCACATGCACGATCGAAATTCGCCGTTACACTAAATCATCGCTAACATTCCTAGGTACGGTTTGTTTTCTTGTTCTATGGCATCTACTTATATTGTGTTGTTGCTGTGTGTTTTTATATTTAGCCAAAAGCATGAGTTGGTTTTAACCTACCTTTGTTTTTGTTTTTATTTTTAAAAAAAACTTGAATTTAGTAATAAGTATTAATAATGATTTTGAACACAGTAGAAAAATTTTACTGTAAGTGTGCCCGGAACAGGACGCTTGCATTATCTCTAGGGGGCACTTAGAGATATTTTTTACCACATAACACAACATATATTTATCAAAAAGAAAAAGTTGGTAAGTCTTAAATTAAAGTGATATATATATATATATATATATATATATATATATAAAATCTTGGACATGTGAAATCATAAACTTTTGCTGCCATGTATCATCTTGTTAAAGGTAATACCCAAATCACAAATCTTCATACTGATCTTACATTAGACGAAATCATTAAAACTCACTCTTGAGAATTGAAAGGATTAATTTCTTCTAACATGTTTTTTTTTTAATTTTCCTTTGAGCTTGAACTTTCTATGCTAAAATCCATTCTTCTTTTATTTTCTTTTTTCTTTCTTCTTTTAATTATGATTGTTAAGATGGTTTTAAATGATTTAGTTTTCTTAGATTTTTCCATTTTTATTAATTTAAGTTAGTTATTTTTGTTTATGAATTTAAATTAAAAATACTAAAAAATATGACTTTAGGTTATAAAAATATAAAAAAATCTTTAATTCGGAAAAAAAATACAAAATAACAAAATTATGAAAATACAACCCCATGGTCTTTTAGTTAATTAATTATTGATTTTAATTAATTCTGATTATTAATTTATAAACTTTATAATTAATTCAATTAAATTAATAATTAAGATTTTCTAAATTTTATTTAATCATCCCATTTTGGGTTTTATGTGGTTTAATTTAATCATGGCTTATTTAATTAAATTGGAATTAATTCGATTAATTAATTATAATATTAATATTTAACTAATTAGGGATTTAAAATTAGGATTAAATCAAGAAATATGGGATAGAATTAAGGACAATTTCTAGGGTTTTAAGGGATATAAAATAAGGGATAAAATTGGGATAAGGGGATATATCGTATTGCATCTTATTAAATTAAATTACATGTTCAAGTTTAATTGGGATAAGGATGTGGGATACAATATGAAATAAAACTCTAAATTTTTTGAAAGATTAGATTGGGATAAAAAAATGGATTATCACATGATTATGACTCTTATTTTATTTTCTTAAACAATTTAAAATAAGACTTTTGCAAGAGATAAAAGGGATAAAATTAATTCAAACTCACTCCAAATTGTAAGACCTCTACCCTAGTATATTGAGGCGTTTTTTAGAAAAAATAAGTATTTCTCCTTCCCCGATACATGAGAACTTTCAAGGAATAAAAACAATCAATCAACCAATATTTTTAAGAAGATCTACGGTACTCTGATCCCTCGCCTAATACGGAGGTACGTAGGCATAGTGTTGTAAACTCTAGCGAGTACAATTATAAAAAATCGTTTTGGATCTCTCATCCGTTTAAATAAGAATATTTTCTGTAAATAAATAAATTGAATAATAAACTAATATTAAAGCAAACACCCTAGAAACACACATTAACCCTATAATTGAAGGAGGATCTCATTGAGCACAATGGAGGTAAGTGGTGCCTAACACCTTCCCCTTATTTAGCTGCTCCACCACATCAAACTCACTTCTCTTTATTAACTTCAAAACTTCATCATCATCACTAGCCTTCAGTTTGCTGGATTCACCAGACTGACACATTGGAATGTTAACTGGATTTGCTACTGGAACTTCAGCCTTCTTACTGGCTACAGTATCTTCTACCTCCTTCGAAAAAATCGGACCAAACACACGACCACTACGGGTCACCTTTGCAATATCAACAATATTTACCACAGAATCTGCAACTAGTAGAGGAACCTCTTGACCATTCTCAACCATTGTGGCATTGTATTGATAGGGTACAACTTTATCGGATGCATACGGAACAGGGCCCGCTAACCGTATAACCAACAATGATACTGGGCTATTAACATTGTTATTGTTGCTGCTATCGAACTGGACAACTACCCGCTCGGGGGTCTTGAACACTGGAACGATCACATTCACATCATTTACATCTCTCGACTGACAAATCTGGATAAGCCCTTCATCCAGCAATCTTTGAATATCCCTCTTGACAATAACAAATCCTCGAGGGTTTTCATTGTAGATCATACAACCATCATGGTTATGCTCATAGTCATTGACCAAACAAATATCCTTTTGAATTACCACCAAAGATTGTCTAATATGTCGAACATCATAAACCTTGTACTCACCAAGACAACCATCTACCATATTGACAGAAGCATTACCATGAGCAGGCAACAAATTGACTTTCACATTAGGCGCTCGGTTCTCAAAGGACACAATCCCATTCTTCACAAGCTTTCGTACTTCATACTTCAACGGGTAACAATTTTCTATGTCGTGGCCAGGAGCTCCCTGGTGAAAGCACAACGAAGTTCGGGTTTAAACCACCATGGAAGTGACTTGGGAATTTGTGGAGGATTTCTGGGTTGAATGAGGTTCTTGAGAACCAAAGATGGGTATAATTCTGCGTATGACATAGGAATAGGGTCAAAGGAGACCTTCTTCCTCTCAAAGCTTTGTTGTTGATTATTGTTGTTATTGTAGTTGGTTCTTTGTTGCGGTTGTTGTTGACGTTGTTGTTGTTGAATCAAAACTAATTGATTGCTGGAAAATACAGGGATCACTGATGAAACTTGATATTGATATTGACGGGGTTGAGAACTCTTTCTGACATGAGGCCTCCTCTGTAAGAACAAAACTGGTTCTACAATAGATTTCTAAGATTTTGATGATAACAAAGGATGAAACCAAAAATGGCACTCTAACGAGATTTTTTCTAAGTATGCAAGAATCTGAACATTCATGCAGGAATCTGAACATTCGCGCTGGACTCTGAACAGTTAAGAAGTTCTGACTCTGATCAAAGAAAGACAACAAAAAGATCCAGAAGCTCCAATAAACTACTGATCTCAGACTCTGATACTTAAGAAGACTAGTACTTTGAGAAGCTCTGATGAAGTCAGACGTGATCATCCTCTGAAGAATAACTCTGGTACATCAAGACTCTGATGAAGATTCACAAGTCCAGAAAGCGTAACGGAAATAAATCTCACTATGGAAAGAAAGTATTTTTAGAAAGAATTTAAACGGCAGACAAAATGGTTATAGCAAGAAACACAGAAATAATGACATTGAATACTCATCAAGACCAAGATTCTGTCATCAATCCAATGGTCCTTCTCAACTACTATATAAAGGACAGTTTACCTCACTAGAGAGACACATCTGCAACGCATAGAAACTTCATTCATATTCTCTCATTTTTCACTAGCTGCTGCTCTTACGTGAAAACTCTTGTTCTAATACTTTTCTGTAATACTTGCTTACTCTTAGAGGCACTTTACATTACAACTCTATTTTGCTTAAATTATTTTTGTTCCTCAAGTGACTATACGTAGTTTGTATACTTTAGAGGGCTAAGAGATCATTCTCTTAGACGATTGGTTGTGTAATCTTTCAAGATTGGTGGATTAAGTCCTTTTTGAAGGCGAAATCACCTTGGTGGGGTAGACTGGAGTAGCTTTGTTTTCTAAGCGAACTAGTATAAAATTTTGTGTGTTCTATTTTTGAAAAAGCTTTTATTTCCTAAAACAATTCAAACTCCCCTTTCTTGTTTTTCTCACATTCAGTTGGTATCAGAGCTTCGGCCCTGTTATTGATTTTCTAATCAAACACTTAATAGTGTAGAGAGATCCAGAGCGAGAAAAACTATGGCTAACACCAATGAAAGAGATAGTTACAATGCTAAACCTCTAGTCTTTGATGGAGAGAAATTTTATTATTGAAAAGACAGAATTGAAAGTTTCTTTCTGGGCTACGACACTGATCTCTGGGACATTGTCACAATTTGCTATATACCACCTGTAACAAATGCTGGAGTTGCTATTCCCAAAAGAAAAATGTCAGATGATTAGAAGCATGAATTCAAGAACCATCACAAAGCCAGAACGACACTTCTCAATGCCATTTCCTACAATGAGTATGAAAAAATCACCAACAAGGAAACAACTAAAGAGATACTTGACTCCCTGAGGATGACTCACGAAGGAAACTCTAAAGTCAAAGAAACGAAGGCTTTGGCTCTAATCCAGAAATATGAAGCCTTCAAAATGGAGGGCGATGAAGCTGTAGAGGTAATGTTTTCTAGATTCCAAACTTTAATTGTAGGACTCAAAGTGCTAGATAAAGAATATACATCTGCAGACCATGTCAAGAAGATCATCAGAAGCTTGCCAAAGAAATGGAGACCTATGGTCACAGCCTTAAAATTATCAAAGGATCTGAACAACATCAGCCTTGAAGAACTCGTCAGTTCACTCAGAAGTCACGAGATAGAACTGAAGGAAGATGAGCCTTAGAAGAAGATCAAGTCTGTAGCACTAAAGTCTAGATCAGAAAGGCGCAAGTCTGATAGAAACAAAGCCTTCCAGGCTCAAGAAGAAGACATTGATGACTCTGAAAAGGAAGATTCCGACGATGAGGAAGAATTATCCCTTTTAACCAGAAGAGTAAAACAACTCTGGAGAAAAAGGAATAATAACTTCAGAAAACCAAGATTCAAAGGAGATCGATCAGAACCAACTTCAAAAGGTAAATCTGACAAAGATGTAACTTGTTATGAATGTAAAGAAATAGGTCATTACAGAAACGAATGTCCCAAGTTGAATAAAGAAAACTCCAGAAAAGAGAACTTCAAGAAAAGTTCCTTCGGAACCAAAAAGGGACTGATGGCTACCTGGGACGACAGTGGATCTGACTCATCAGAATCAGACTCTAATGAACAGGCAAATGTGGCACTCATGGCTACCACCTCCAAGAATACTTCAGATGGAGAATCTGAATCCGAAGAGGTATTTTCTAATCTTTCTCGATCTGGCCTTGAATCAAGCCTATCTGAAACTCTAAACTCATATCAGAAACTTAAACAAAAATTTAAAGATGTAAAAGAGGTGCTTTAAGAAACTCTCGAAGAATGTGGTAAACTTGAGATAACAGTTTCAGACCTGAAAGATGAAAACCGAACTTTGACATTAGAAAGAGATTCCACAAATAAACAATGTTTAAAACTTGAAGAAGTGTTATCTCAAGCTCCACAAACTTCAAAAACAGTAATTTATGAATATGAAAAATCTTTTCAAAAGTTTCTGAAGAATGGGATAGAAAGAAACAGAATGGCATCCATTATTTATGGGGTCAGTCAGAACAATAGAAGAGGAATTGGGTATGATCCTAGTGAAGATAAAACTTCTACTTATGACAAACCTAAATCTCCGATTTCCTATCACTATACACATACACAATCACAACGCTTTGATAATGCTAGAAAACCCAAAGTGTTAAGAAACTCTTGGAAAACTAATCACAAAGGACCCAAAAGATTCTGGGTACCAAAGGATAAGATTGTTTATGTTGCAGATATCTTATGCAACAGAGTTAAAACACCAGTCATGGTACCTGGACTCTGGATGCTCGCGACACATGACGGGAAGAAAATATATGTTCCAAAACCTGGAACTTAAAGATGCAGGCTTCGTAGGTTTCGGAGGAAATCAGAAAGGAAGGATCAGAGGCTCCGGAACTATTGGTAATGGTACTCTTCCCTCTATATCTGATGTTCTCTATGTAGAAGGATTAATGCATAATCTGTTATCAATAAGTCAATTAAGTGATAAAGAGTATGACGCAATCTTCAATCAAAAAACATGTAAAGCAATAAATCAGAACAATGGAACATTCCTATTCACTGGCAAGAGGAAAACAATATTTATAAAATAAATCTTTCAGATTTAAAAGAACAAAATGTAAAATGTTTAATGTCTGTTAATGAAGAGTAATGGGTATGGCATAGACGCTTGGGCCACATTAGCATGAGAAAGCTATCTCAGCTAAATAAACTCGAGTTAGTCAGAGGTCTACCCAAGCTGAAGTTTTCTTCAGATGCTCTATGTGAAGTCTGTTAGAAAGGCAAATTTTTAAAATCATCTTTTAAAAAGAAAAATATTGTTTCTACCTCTAAGCCTCCAGAACTTCTTCACATTGATTTATTTGGTCCTGTGAAAACAACATCAGTCAATGGGAAGAAATATGGACTAGTTATTGTTGATGACTTTAGTCATTGGACATGGGTAAAATTCTTAAAGCACAACAGTGAGTCTCACTCTGTATTCACTAGCTTCTGTTCCAAAGTGCAAAATGAATTTGACTCTAAAATCATCAGAGTCAGAAGTGATCATGGTGGAGAATTTGAAAATAAATTTTTTGAAGAATTATTTGACTCTAATGGAATATCCCATGATTTCTCCTGTCTTAGAACTCCACAATAAAATGGAGTTGTAGAAAGGAAGAATAGGACACTCCAAGAGATGGCCAGAACCATGATCAATGAAACAAATGTGGCTAAGTACTTTTGGGCTGAAGCAGTAAATACAACGTGTTATATTCAGAATAGAATCTCCATAAGACCTATTCTGGAAAAGACTCCCTATGAACTGTGTAAAAAGGAAGAAAACCCGACATTTCTTATTTTCATCCTTTTGGATGCTCTTGCTTTATTCTGAATACTAAAGAACATCTTGACAAGTTTGATTCAAAAACACAAAAATGTATTATGTTAGGACACTCAGAACGCTCTAAAGGCTATAAAGTATACAATACAGAAACCAAAATTGTGGAAGAATCAATTCACGTCAGATTTGATGATAAGCTTGACCCTGAAAAGTCAAAGCTAGTTGAGAAACTTGCAGATCTGGAGATTACTCTTGCAGGTTCTGAAGAGAAGATCAAAGCACCAGAAGTATCTGATATACAAAGTTCAGAAGGAACTAAAGCCCCAACGGTCCAAAAGAAATCTAAAAGTCGCCCCAACATATCTGAAGAGTTGATTCTGGGAAACAAGGATGAACCTATCCGAACTAGGTCAACCTTCAAGATACCTGAAGAAACCCCTCTGGGACTAGTATCTCTGATCGACGCCGGTGACTGCTGGGTTTTGATGGCTTGAACTTGGAGCTTGCTTAGTTGAGTTCATCTGTTGTATCACTGGAAGTAGGATCGATTAGAGATATTAGTCCAAGAGGGGTTTCTTCAGGTACCTTGAACGTTGACCTAGTTCGAATAGGTTCATCCTTGTTTCCCAGAATCAACTCTTCAGATATGTTGGGGCGACTTTTAGATTTCTTTTGGATCGTTGGGGCTTTAGTTCCTTCTGAACTTTGTATATCAGATACTTCTGGTGCTTTGATCTTCTCTTCAGAACCTGCAAGAGTAATCTCCAGATCTGCAAGTTTCTCAACTAGCTTTGACTTTTCAGGGTCAAGCTTATCATCAAATCTGACGTGAATTGATTCTTCCACAATTTTGGTTTCTGTATTGTATACTTTATAGCCTTTAGAGCGTTCTGAGTATCCTAACATAATACCTTTTTGTGTTTTTGAATCAAACTTGTCAAGATGTTCTTTAGTATTCAGAATAAAGCAAGAGTATCCAAAAGGATGAAAATAAGAAATGTTGGGTTTTCTTCCTTTACACAGTTCATAGGGAGTCTTTTCCAGAATAGGTCTTATGGAGATTCTATTCTGAATATAACACGTTGTATTTACTACTTCAGCCCAAAAGTGCTTAGCCACATTTGTTTCATTGATCATGGTTCTGGCCATCTCTTGGAGTGTCCTATTCTTCCTTTCTACTACTCCATTTTGTTGTGGAGTTCTAGGACATGAGAAATCATGGGATATTCAATTAGAGTCAAATAATTCTTCAAAAAAATTATTTTCAAATTCTCCACCATGATCACTTTTGACTCTGATGATTTTAGAGTCAAATTCGTTTTGCACTTTGGAACAGAAGCTAGTGAATACAGAGTGAGACTCACTGTTGTGCTTTAAGAATTTTACCCATGTCCAGCGACTAAAGTCATCAACAATAACTAGTCCATATTTCTTCCCATTGACTGACGGTTTTTTAACAGGACCAAACAAATCAATGTGAAGAAGTTCCAGAGGCTTAGAGGTAGAAACAATATTTTTCTTTTTAAAAGATGATTTTGAAAATTTTCCTTTCTGACATGCTTCACATAGAGCATCTGAAGAAAACTTCAGCTTGGGTAGACCTCTGACTAACTCGAGTTTATTTAGCTGAGATAACTTTCTCATGCTAATGTGACCCAAGCGTCTATGCCATAGCCATTGCTCTTCATGAACAGACATTAAACATTTTACATTTTGTTCTTTTAAATCTGAAAGATTTATTTTATAAATTTTGTTTTTCCTCTTGCCAGTGAATAGGACTTTTCCATTATTCTAATTAATTGCTTTACATGTTTTTTGATTGAAGATTACGTCATACCCGTTATCATGTAATTGACTTATTGATAACATATTATGCATTAATCCTTCTACATAGAGAACATTAGATATAGAGGGAAGAGTACCATTACCAATAGTTTCGGAGGCTCTGATCCTTCCTTTCTGATTTCCTCCAAAACCTACGAATCCAGCATCTTTAAGTTCCAGGTTTTGGAACATATACTTTCTTCCCGTCATGTGTCGCGAGCATCCAGAGTCCAGGTACCATGACTGGTGTTTTAACTCTGCTGCATAAGATATTTGCAACATAAACAATCTTATCTTTTGGTACCCAAAATATTTTGGGTCCTTTGTTATTAGTTTTCCCAGAGTTTCTTAACACTTTGGGTTTTCTAGCATTATCAAAGCATTGTGCTTGTGTATGTGTATAGTGATAGGAAAATGGAGATTTAGGTTTGTCATAAGTAGAAGTTTTATCTTCACAAGGATCATACCCAATTCCTCTTCTGTTGTTCTGACTGATCCTATAAATCATGGATGCCATTCTGTATCTTTCTATCCCATTCTTCAGAACCTTTTGAAAAGATTTTTCATATTCATAAATTACTGTGTTTGAAGTTTATGGAGCTTGAGATAACGCTTCTTCAAGTTTTGAGCATTGTTTATCTGTGGAATCTCTTTCTAATGTCAAGGTTCGGTTTTCATCTTTTAGTTCTGAAACTATTATCTCAAGTTTACCACATTCTTCGAGGGTTTCTTCAAGCACCTCTTTTACAGCTTTAAATTTTTGTTTAAGTTTCTGATATGAGTTTGGAGTTTCAGATAGGCATGATTCAAGGTCAGAGCGAGAAAGATCAGAAAATACCTCTTCGGATTCAGATTCTCCATCTGAAGTATTCCTGGAGGTGGTAGCCATGAGTGCCACATTTGCCTGTTCATCATAGTCTGATTCTGATGAGTCAGATCCACTGTCATCCCAGGTAGACATCAGTCCCTTTTTGGTTCTAAAGGAATTTTTCTTGAAGTTCTCTTTTCTGGAGCTGTCTTTCTTCAACTTGGGACATTTGTTTCTGTAATGACCTATTTCCTTACATTCATAGCAAGTTATATCTTTGTTAGATTTACCTTTTGAAGTTAGTTCTGATCGATCTCCTTTGGATCTTGGTTTTCTGAAGTTATTATTCTTTTTTCTCCAGAGTTGTTTAACTCTTCTGGTTTAGAGGGATAATTCTTCCTCATCGTCAGAATCTTCCTTTTCAGAGTCATCAATGTCTTCTTCTTCAGCCTGGAAGGCTTTGTTTCTATCTGACTTGCGCCTTTCTGATCTGGACTTTAGTGCTACAGACTTGATCTTCTTCTGAGGCTCATCTTCGTCCAGTTCTATCTCGTGACTTCTGAGTGAACTGACGAGTTCTTCAAGGCTATTGTTGTTCAGATCCTTTGATAATTTTAAGGCTGTGACCATAAGTCTCCATTTCTTTGGTAAGCTTCTGATGATCTTCTTGACATGGTCCGCAGTTGTATATCCTTTATCTAGCACTTCGAGTCCTGCAATTAAAGTTTGGAATCTAGAAAACATTACCTCTACAGCTTCATCGTCCTCCATTTTGAAGGCTTCATACTTTTGGATTAGAGCCATAGCCTTTGTTTCTTTGACCTGAGAGTTTCCTTTGTGAGTCATCCTCAGGGAGCCAAGTATCTCTTTAGTTGTTTCCCTGTTGGTGATTTTTTCATACTCATTGTAGGAAATGGCATTGAGAATTATCGTTCTGGCTTTGTGATGGTTCTTGAATTCACACTTCTGATCATCTGACATTTTGCTTCTGGTAATGGCAACTCCAGCATCTGTCACAGGTGGTATGTAGCCAATTGTGACAATGTCCCAGAGATCAGCGTCGTAGCCCAGAAAGAAACTTTTAATTTTGTCTTTCCAATAATCAGATTTCTCTCCATCAAAGACTGAAGGTTTAACGTTGTAACTATCTCTTTCATTTGTGTTGGCCATAGTTTTTCTCACTTTGGATCTCTCTACACTGTTAAGTGTTTGATTAGAAAATCAATAACAGAGCCGAAGCTCTGATACCAATTGAAGGTGAGAAAAACAAGAAAGGGGGGGGGGGGGGGTTGAATTGTTTTGGAAATAAAAGCTTTTTCAAATATAAGAACACACAGAATTTTATATTGGTTCGCTTAGAGAACAAAGCTACTCCAGTCCACCCAGCCAAGGTGATTTCGCCTTCAAAAAGGACTTAATCCACTAATCTTGAAAGATTACATAACCAATCGTCTAAGAGAATAATCTCTTAGCCCTCTCAAGTATACAGACTGTGCAGAGTCACTTGAGGAAAAAAAACAATTTAAGCAAAATAGAGTTGTAATGTAAAGCGCTTCTGAGAGTAAGCGAGTATTACAAAAAAGTATTAGAACAAGAGTTTTTCACGTAAGAGCAACAACTCGTGAAAAAATGAGAGAATATGAATGAAGTTTCTATGCGTCGCAGATGTGTGTCTCTCTAGTGAGGTAAACCGTCCTTTATATAGTAGTTGAGAAGGACCGTTGGAGTAATGACATAATCTTGGTCTTTGATGAGTATTCAATATCATTACTTATGTGTTTCTTTCTATAACCAATTTGTCTCCCTTTTAAATTCTTTCTTAAAATACTTCCTTTCCATAGTGAGAATTATTTCCGTTATGCTTTCTGGACTTATGAATCTTTATTAGAGTCTTGATGTACCAGAGTTATTCTTCAGAGGATGATCACGTCTGACTTCATCAGAGCTTCTCAGAGTACTAGTCATCTAAAGTATCAGGGTCTACGACCAGTAGAATGTTGGAGCTTCTGGTTCTATCTTTCTTTGATCAGAATCAATACTCCTTTCTCAGCGACGTATGATCCTTTAATACTTTGTATCTGACATACGTTTGTATCTGATATATGATCAAAGTCCTTCATAACTGTTCAGAGTCCTACGTGAATGTTCAGATTCCTGCATGAATGTTCAGAGTCCTGTATACTTAGAAAAAATCTTGTTTAGAGTGCCATTTTTGGTTTCATCCTTTGTTATCATCAAAATCTTAGAAATCTATTGTAGAACCAGTTTTGTTCTTACAATATGGATCCCCATGATCTTCACATGTTATTTTAATCAAGAATTCATCAAGAGTTTGGAATTGGTTTGCCTTGGAAACCCTAATTCATCTAGGTATCTTGTGTAACTTCTTCAACAAGATTCTTCAATAATTGATCAAATATTTCAAGGGATACTTCAAATTTCATCATCTTATGCATATATGATCCTCCATGAGTCCCAAAAGTCAATAGAATTGAAAGTTAGCAAGTTGGTTCATGGTGGTTGACCAGAGGAATTCAACAAATCAAAACTGGGGTTCCCTATACCCTATCTCCTACAATTTTTGTCACATGAAAATGACTCCAAGATAAAAGTTACTCTGAATTACATTCCAAACAACTTTCATGTTGAGGTCTAGAGCTAGTTTTTCTTGTAAAGTCATTTTTTATGGTGAAAGATTATAGGTCATTTTGTCTAAACCCTAATTTGGAGGTCAACTTCCCAACGCCATAACTTGCTCATTTTTTATGAGATGAAAGATTTTCAAGTTTCACAATCGAATTCAAGATGTCTACTTCAACTTTTATGTTTGGAGAAATAGCTAATTCAACTTTTATGAGCATGTGATTATACATTATAGATCATTTTGGACCAAGACCATTGAACAAGTGATTTTCCTCAACTTCAAAAATGAATAACTCCTTCATATTAAATCCAAATGAGGTAAAACTTGTGACCATGTTAAAGGACTTTGATAGAGCTACAACTTTTATGCATACACTTTTCTCATTTGAATCTCACATAAAAAGTTAACCAAGGTGTAATAAGTGAACATATGGCTTGACACTTAGAATTTTTTTTAACATGTTTGATTTTCTCAACTTCCACCTTAAAATTCATCATGATCCAGGATTCAAATGAAAAAGTGTCCAACATGAAATTGTTCCTCTTGATCTAACCTTTCCAAAAAGTCCAATTTCATCCATTTTGGACAAGATTTGAATGGGTTGCGCATGGCTTGAACATTGCATCATCATTTGGCAAGATTGAACTTGAAACTTCCACACACCAATGCATGACATTCAAACATGATCTCAGACTTGTTTGTATTCAATTATAGACCAAATGACATGATTTCATGGGCCTGTACACGCCCATGCACCCATGCATCACTCATTGCTATTTTTGGATTCCATGTTCAAGTGTGCAAATATCAATTGAATTGGCTATAAATAGAGACCTCTAAGTTCAGAACAAGGGACCCTGCACGCCAACTTTGAATCCACACCTTCAAACCCTTCCATTTCAGAGGACAACCTTGAGAATTTCCATTGGAAATTGAGTTTGAATCTCACTATTTGTAGATTCAAAACTCCAAGGATCCAAAGTCTTTTGATCATTCTAATCTACTCCTTCAAGCATCCTGAGCAAGATCAAGCACAAGCAAGAGCAAAAACCATCGAATTCAGACCTACATTGAAGGTACTTTTCAGAAATTTTCATCTCTTCGATTCTCACTTAATTCTCCATAATTCTCTTGGATCTTTGGTTGTCAAAAGTCCTACCAATGTAGGCAACAAGACTGAGTTACTTTGAGGTCAAATTGAAGCAATTCAGATTGTGCACCTCAAATTTCAACTCCTTGTATCTCTCAATATACTTGGAGTTAGGATAAATTGAGGTCAGATTCGAGCTCAGTGCCATTTTTACTTTAAAATCATGTCATTCTTTTTAATTTTGATGATGGTTATGGCTGAACCAGTCCGGTAAGGCTCACTAGAGAAGGAGACCGGAGCTTTGGCTCCGGTGGTGAGTTGGTAGTCCTCAGAACCATATGATCCATTTGATTTAATCTAATCTCACGTGTTGGTTTGAATGACCGTTTGTGTGGCGCGCTGACTCAAGACCATGGTGGAAAGCGAGCTGAGAGCCACTTGATCTACCACCTTAATTAATGAGGGAGATCAAGCGGTCCACGTTTTTTCTGATTATTTGATTTTTATTTTATTTGTTCTATTTTCATTAATTCATATTGATTTTAATATTGATCCAAAAAATATGAGAGTTTCACCAATTTTTATAGATAAATTCCCTTTCATTTTCTGAATTAATTTTTTTTGGAACATTATTAATATTTTTCATGATTTAATTGATTTTGTGAATATTTTTAACTGTTTAAAAATAGTTTTAAGTTTCCAAAAATTATGAAATTTTTTCTCCAAGGTCCTTTGACCTTCATTGACCTATGATAAATCTCATGTCCATTTATTTGGTGTCTTGATGAGATTTTAGGAATTTGACAAATCATAATTTAATTTAATACATTATTTAATTGATTTTAATTGTTTAATTGCAAAATAAATTGTGTTGAGTTTCTAATTTTGATTTGTTGAGTTTAACTTATGTTGTTTGGCCTTGGTCAAGGTTGATTTGACTCTGTTGAGTTAAAATCATTGGATTTAGGGGATTGATGAAATGTATATTTCATCTCCCAAAATGAATGAATGATTTTAATTTGATAAAAGTCCTCCTTTGAGAAATTTGTGTTGATTCCATTTCCCCTCCCCCTTCATCTCATTCCCATTCTCTATATATTCATGTCATGGACCTATGATATCTCCATATCCTAAGGCTAGTTAATTGAAAAATCAACATGAGTGTGGATGAGATTAGGTCCACCATTTTGCATATTCTTTTTAGGTGTGGTATGTTTTAGGAGCATGGTTCATAATACCATGTCTCTAACATGCATTAACACTAAAATTTCTATTTTCCGATCTCAAATAGTTGTGACTTCTACATAAGTCCAATTATGATTGCTTAACATAGCGCTAAATTGTTGACACAAAAGGCATAACATTCTAGTAAGTGAGATTGTAAGTCTCCCCTCTTTCATGGTATTGTGTGGAAACTTGGCCTTTTTCCATTCCTTTGGAAGATGTCTTGGTTCAAGGATCCATGCTTGTGATAAGTGGGTTGAGCGTTCTCCAAACAATGACTTAAACAAAACCAAAGAAAAAGCAATACTAACTTCTAATCAACTAACAACTAAAATTTAATTTCAAGCCATTTACTTTTATGCACTTTAATTTTAAGTCTGTATTCATTTGCCATTATTCATACCATTCAATTTGTTTACTTGAATGCCATTTTCACTTTGCTCACTTGAGCCATACTTTGCGAATATATTATGTTTGTATATACTTGTTTGTCTTTGTGGTCTTTTGACCTTAATGTACATAATAAGAACAAAAAACCCTAAAATACATTTGGTGTTGACTGTTGGTTTGCTCTGAGACATTGGACTTAGAATTAGGCAACACTCCGTATGCAAAAAGACTTGGCCAATGCTAACTTTCATGAAACTAAGTGCTTGTGAAGTGAATTTTCATCTGACACAAATGTTGAAGATCTATTTGGGTTCATCTGCAACATGATCATATTGAAACTGTTATTTTGAACCCGTGCCTAATGCCTATCTTTAAAGTCATCTGATACATGGGAAATTATGAAGAAGATCATGGAGTTGCTAAGCTTGGATGTGGCTAGCTTTATTTGATGCCTTTCTCTTTATCTTGCTATTTATGTATTGATATTGCTTGATTCTAAAGTCCAAGGGAAATTTGGGTTTCTATATGACATCCTTGTCTATTGCATTGCATCCCATTGGTCAGATCTTTTCAACTTTTAACTTTTAAATTTGTGCTTAGGGTTAGTCTCTTCATCTCCTCCCCATTTCTTTAATTTCAAATCTCTCCCTCCTTTTAAAATCTTCTTTGTTTGTGATTTCTAAACTTAGACCATATTGCAAATTAAAAACTTTGGCCTTATGCCATTGCATTTTCAAACTTACTTTCTTAATCAAACTTGTAAATGAATTTAACTATACTTAACTTAAAATTTCAAAAGCAAAAAAAAACTAACACTCATTCAAACCTTTTTTGGGCCTCTTATGCCTTTGTTAAATTCAAAATTTTGTTAAAAGCAACTCATTCACTTTGAAATTTATACCACGAACTACGAGTTTTTGATCCCTCATTTTTATGTTGGTACGTAGACACGAGTCTGAAGGTCTTGTCAAACCCAAAAATATAACTAATGAATTCTTCTCCCATCCCTCCATTCTATTTATTGCAAACATCATTTTGTACAAAAACACATATGCACACAAAAAAGGGCTCCCTAGGAGTACCTAGGACACTTTGGATGCTAACACCTTCCCTCTGTGTAACCAACCCCTTACTTGTAATCTCTGGCATTTTATAAGTTTTGATTTGAAAACTTCTTATTTTTGGGTTTTGTTCGTACTTTTCCCTTTTCCCTTGGAAACAATAAAAGCTCGGTGGTGACTTTGGTTTAATTGACGTCTAGCTTATCCATAGCTTGATGGTCATGAATTTACTGCTACAAGTATCACGTAACAATTGTTATCAGGTCTACACCTGTACAGTCTCCGCACTACGTCCTAAATAGGCCAAGTTGGGTTAAATGTTCTACGGCCCTTAGCTTCTCAGACCCCAAATCAGAGAAAGTAATGCCCATCCATAAATAACTTATGTGACATCAGTAACCCCAAAAGGGTTTCCACTTAGTAGATGGATCTCAAGCCAACTTGTTAAGGACTACTCCAGACAAGTCGAACATGGCTATACCATACTCCTATCTTTATTGCACTCAAGTTTGGGTTAGAACTTATCTCACAACTCAAAGATCACCAAGGACAACAGACAAATTATATCATACAAACAAATATACAAACATCAAATTTACAAATATATACACATATAAAAGTAGGCTAAACCCACTGAGGACTACTCCCAAAGTGTTAGCACACAAAGTGTCCTAGGTACTCCTTGGGAGCCCTTTTTTATGTGTGCATATGTGTTTGGTATAAATTATGTTTGAAAAAGTAGAGTGCGGGGATAAGAAAAGAATTCATTGATTATATTTTTGTGTTTGACAAAACCTTCGTACTTGTGCCTACGTACCAACATAAAAATGAGGGATCAAAACCTCGTAGTTCGTGGTAAAAATTTCAAATGAGTTAATGAATTGATTTTAACAAAAAAAGTTTAAATGAAAGGCACGCTGGCCAAAAATTTGAATGGGGTTGTTAGTTCTTTTTGTCTTTTGAAACTTTAAGTCAATATGATTAGATTTGTTTACAAGCTTGATTTAAGAAAAGAGTTTGAAAATTAATTGACATAAGGCCAAAGTTTCTAATTTAAAACAATGTCTAAGTTTGAAATCACAAGCAAAGAAAGTTTTTGAAAAGGGGGAGAGACTTTAAATTTAAGAAGTAGGAGAAGATGAAGAGACTATCCTAAGCACAAATTTAAAAGTTAAGAGTTGAAAATATCTGACTAATGAGATGCAATCCAACAGACAAGAATGTCATATAGAAAACCCACTTTCCCTTTGTACTTGGAATCAAGCAATAATCAATCAGGCAATGAGCAATATCAGACATCATGAAGATTAAGGCATCAAATAAAGATATCCACATCCAAGCAAGCAAATCCCATAGCTAGTAGTCTTCTTTGTCTTCTAATGTATCAAATGAAATACTCCTTGATCAACTCAGAATAAAGCATTAGACACCGGATTAAAATAACAATTAGCACTAAGACAAAGTAACAAATGAATTCAAATAAATCTCAAGACTTGCATCAGATGAAGGCTCAGTTCATAATAACTTGGTCTCAAAAAATGTTGGCATTGGCCAAGTCCTTTTTGCACAAGCAATGTTGGCTAATCCTATGTCCAAAGGTTCAGATCAAGATCAACAGTCCACCAAAAGTTTTTTAGGATTTTTGTTATTATTAGGTTTTTTAAGGTCCTAAGACAACAAACAAAACTAAAACACACAAACAATTTATACAATCACAAGATATGGCTCAAATGAGCAAAGTGAAATTGACATTAACATAAACAAATTAAATGAAATGTAAATGGAAAATGAATGATAGATGACTGAAATTTAAATTGGATAAAGTAAATGACTTGAAAGTAAAACAAGATTAACAAGAGTTAGTCAAATGTTAGTCAGAAGTTAATGGTGTTTTTCTTTTTAATTGAATAATTCATTCTTTGGAGAACACTGAACCCTTCATTTACAAGTGTGGATCCTTGAACCAAGACATCTTTCATAAGAAGAGCTCCAACTTGGATAATTCACAAGTATGCCACTAGATCCCATGAAAGGAAAAAAGTCAAGTCTACAAACAATGCCATGAAGAAGGGGAGACTTACAATACCACTTAGTAGAATGCTAGTCCCTGAGGGTAAAATTTAGCTCTATGTTAAGCAATCGTTATTGGACTTATGTAGAAGTCACAACTATCTGAGGTCGGGCAATAAAATTTTTAGGTGTTAATGCATGTTAGAGATTTGGTATAATGAACCAAACTCCTAAAACATACCACACACTAAAAGAAAAGATCAAGAGGGATGAACCTATCTCAGTCATACTTGTATTGGTTCACCTGACACAAAGTCATTGATGAATAAATGGCTTTGGACATGCCAACACATTAGAGATTTTATTGGTCAAATAAGGGAATGGGAAAGAATAGGGATGAAGATGAAGAGGGAGGGTGTCATACGGTGAACTGACTTGGGGTGTTTTGCTTTTAATCGCAATGTCGCGGATAGCAAGAGTCGCCACCGACTTTTCTTTTATCCAATAAGGAAAGGTGGAAAAGAACAGGAAAGACCTCAATAGATTTTGGGTTCGGGAGGTACATTATACAAAGGGAAGGTATTAGCACCCTTTGTATCCATGGTTATCCATGGGCTCTTAATTGCTGGATCACTTATATTTTTGTCTGAAAAGTGTCGGTGAGTTGCTTAAAAACGTTTGAAAGAGAGTTTAACTTTGTAATGATTCTTGTATGAATGTATACAAAGTATTTATCTCATTTAATTTTGAAAATGGTTTAGAAAAATATAACTCGGTAATGATTCTAGTATGAATGTATACCAAGTGGTGATTTTCTAGGATTTGTAAAGTGTAAAGTGTGAGGGGTGGAAAATGTTTTAGGTTAGGATCCAGTAATTGAGAGTTATACCTTCCTAAGGTCGTTATGAACGTTTCCTATCCTTATGAGGGTAAAACTGTCCTTACTATTGAGAAGTAAGTAATTTTACCCTTTGGATGTTTAAGGGTCACCGTAGGGTCATCGATAGGTCATTGAAGGCAACAGTTGTAAGGATACCTTAGCATTCGAAGGGACGATCATCATTTAACCGTAGGCTACACCGAAGGGTCATCGAGGGACAAAATCGTATTTTCGAAGGCAACATCCGAGGGACTATGATTTATTTTATGATGATTTAATCGAAGGGCCATTGCTAAGTGTATCCCCCCATTCGCGGGACATGACCGTAACACCGTAATATCGTAAGGCACAAGAGAGGTCCACGATCACTTATTTAAAGGTCATATGATAAAGTCAATTAAGTAATTAAGTCCATACTAAAATCAATACATTAAAATTAATACATTAAAATTAATACATTAAAATTAATACATTAAAATTAACACATTAAAATTAATTAGGCCACTTAGGGTGAGTCTCCACAAGGGTATCCCACAAATAAAGTGGAAGACCTAAACGACGATCTTTTTCTGGGACATATGAACCTTTGCAAAATTCAACAAACGGGTTAGAGTACCAAATCCGGGTGTAATCATGGATTACACCGTAAAAGAAAAAAACAGCAGCCAGAAAACAGTGTATAATTAACATAGAATCGACCAGATACGCATAAGACATAACAAACAAAATATTGGTGGCTGCCCTCGTTCGCCTCTGCTTCGCCTAGCGAAGGTCTAGCGAACACTCGCTGCGTGCTCGCTTAGCGATGTGCCAGCGAGCGGCTGCGGGTTGCGAATTTCGGAACGGTATGGTCTCAGCATGCTACATGTCTTATCGCATTCAATTACAGAAATAACATGGTCCAATATTCATGGTGTTCAGGCACATTTAAGCTCACATGCAAAGTATGATTCCATATCCAAAAATTCAATATATCATGATGTATTATGCATTTAGAGATTATGGAATGGAAACATAAAATAGTAGTGATACACAAACCTATTTGCAATCTAGTGATAATGCTGAATTGACGGATCCCTTTTGGTATCGGGTTGAGTTGGGCGGCGGTAACTTCGGTGCGGGTGCGTGGCCGTCAGGGTTTCCGTGCTAGGGTTTCCGTCCGTCTCCCTCTCTCTCTCTCTTTTTCGTCCTCTTTTTGGTTACTGAAGTGCTGGTATTTATAATGCCTTTTTCCATGACCTAATGGGCTCGGAGTGAAGCCCGAAATTTTCTGTTGTCTGTCAGCTTCGCTAGGCGAGCTGGTAGCGAACGCGTAGCGAACGTTCGCTAGGCGAGCGTGTAGCGAACGTAACGTTCGCTAGGCGAGCGCGTAGCGAACAGGCCAGTTTGGGCCATTTTCTGGATTGGGCCATTCGTGAGCTGGGCCTTGGTTCTTTTAAGATCAGTGTCATAAAAATGAATCGGAATGCCTTGAAAAACGTCTTGAAATCTTAATGGGCAAATTTTGGGGTATGACAGCTGCCCCTGTTCAATATTCTTGAACCGAGAGAGTCAGAATGGTATGTACGCCATTCGTGGTCTGGAGGTGGAAGATTATTGAACACTTAGGATGCCCCAAAAATTTGCATTTGTCAATTAGTTAGTCTTGATGGAGATGGGCTTAAAGATGTCATCCAAGGAACTTGATGATGAGAACTTCAGAGTGCGCCGTTCATTAGACGATATCTGAAGAGATGGATGTCGTACTGAGTCATACGGTAGACCGGATAGTGAGTCATTCATTATGCTATTGACCTCGCTGGGGAGTCAGAGCGTGTTATACGCTGCTGGGGATAAGGGATTAGAATGGATCATATGCTGGACCGCATCTGAATACCAGAGTGAGTTGTTCATTGGGCGGATGACTTCGCTGAGGACGAAAGATCAGAATGGATCGTACGCTAGATCGTCTCTGAGTTGCGGAACGAAACCTCCATTAAGCGGGTGATTTCATTGGGGATAGAAGATCAGACCGGATCGTATGCTAGATCGTATCTGAGTTGAAGATCCAAATGGGTCTTATGCTAGCCTGTATTGGAGTTGCAGGATGAGTCGTCCGTTAGGCTGTGTCTGATGATGAAAGGGGGTAGTCATATACTAGACTACACTTCAGAGCTGTACCATACACTAGGTAGCATCTGAGCAGATGAAGGTCTAACTTGGTCGTACATTAAACCGTATCTGAGCGGTTGAAGGTCTAACTTGGTCGTACATTAGACTGTTTTTGAGCGGTTTCTGGTCTAACTTGGTCGTACATTAGACTGTATTTGAGCCGCATCTGGTCTAACTTGGTCGTACATTAGACTGTATTTGATGACTGGGAGGTCTAACTTGGTCGTACATTAGACTGTCACTGAGCAGAATCTGGCTTGAAGGTCTAACTTGGTCGTACATTAGACTGTCACTGAGCAGAATCTGAGGATTTGAAGGTCTAACTTGGTCGTACATTAGACTGTATTCGCAGAATCTGACTTGAAGGTCTAACTTGGTCGTACATTAGACTGTATTTGCAGAATCTGACTTGAAGGTCTAACTTGGTCGTACATTAGACTGTATTTGAGTGGTTGAAGGCCAGAATGGATCGTACGCTAGATCATATCTGAGTTGTTGAAGGTCGGAATGGATCGTACGCTAGATCGTATCTGAGTTGAAGGAGTCATATGTTGAGCTGAATCAGAATGAACCGTATGCTAGGCTATATCTGGTAGTATTTGTGTATGCTGTATTTGCAATGAATATTTGGGATGGGCTCGGAATATACCGTATGCTAGGCAGTATCTGAGGGGTATAGTTGAATCTTGAATGTAATTGATAAAGATGTCCGTCTGAATGGACCTTTGTTTTGACTGTAACAGGAGGATAATTGACCTGCTAAATAAAGTTAGCTTCATGCCATGTCATGATGCAGGAGATGCAAATGTTGTATGCATGCGTGTGCTGTGAAATGATGTAATGAATGAATTATGTGTCTGGAATAAATGAGAGCATTGTATACATGTATATGTTATGAAATGATGTAATGAATGAATTATGTGTCTGGAATAAATGAGAGCATTGTATACATGTATATGTTATGAAATGATGTAATGAATGAATTGTGTGTCTGAGCCGTATCTCCAGGGGACTCCACTGGGGAAATAAACCTCGATCTCCTGGTAGGGAGACACTGGTATCGATGCTCAGTTCTTCCCAAGGACTCTACTGGGGGAAATAAACCTCAGTCTTACTGGTATCGATGTTTGTATTGATGACCCTGTCTCAGCTGGGGATGCCTGACTTCTGTCTGATGGTAGAAATGTTCAACAAAAGCCTGGATGGGGGTGGAAGAGACGACCCATTTGTCTAGTAATGCTACTCTCTTCTGGGAATGACTGGCTTTACTGGGGAATAAGATTAGCAACGAATTCATTGGAAAGCATGATTAGACCTTCCCCTCGATCCTGAAGTCTAGTAATTGTCATTGTTATTTTATGCATGTATTTTGATAAACATCGATCATATCCAAATGCATATATCAATTCAAGTTAAATCAATGGACGCTTACGCAAACAAAACAGAGAAAGTAAAACAAAAGCATCTTTTTTGGAAATGAAATTGTATTGATTTTGAAAGAGGGCCTATAAACAGGCAATTTGTGTACAAGGAGACAAAATCCTAGTAAGAGGAAATTGTCAAGAAAACAAAGAGAAAGCTATGCCGAAGACGTCCTATTGACTTTAATTCCACTACTGCCATTATGTCTTCAAGCCTCTCATCTCCTGCTGTCGGATAGAAGTGATTAGCTTGTTCAGTCCTTTGAACTTGGATGAAGCTGTCTGAGAACGGGACATAGTCATACGCTCTAATCCCTAATTTTTGCCTGGACCGCCTTTTCAGGTTTTCAATCCACCAGGATACCCCTTTTTGCCCAAGCCGCCTTTTCAGGTCTTCGACTTGCCGGGTGCACATTTTTTATGTTTATCCCTAATTTTTGCCTGAACCTTTTTTTGGTTCGCCGGGATGCCCTTACTTTTGCCTAGGTACGTCGACCTAGCAGGTCTCTTTTATGCGTAGTATTTTTTGACTATGTCTGCGTTCACGGGATGCGGGCAGTCTTCGCCATCCATTGTAGCTAGTATCATGGCTCCACCAGAGAATACCTTCTTAACTATAAACGGCCCTTCGTATGTGGGAGTCCATTTGCCTCTGGGATCACCTTGTGGTAGAATGATACGCTTGACCACCAAGTCGCCAATTTGATACACCTGTCTCTTGACTCTTTTGTTAAATGCTTGGGTCATGCGCTTCTGATATATTTGTCCATGACAAACAGCCGCGAGTCTCTTCTCATCAATCAAGTTTATCTGATCGAGTCGAGTCTGAATCCATTCCTCTTCATCTAAGCCCGCCTCTTTCATTATTCTTAGAGAGGGAATCTGAACTTCCACTGGTAAAACGGCTTCCATTCCGAAGACTAAAGAGAAAGGAGTTGCTCCTGTCGAAGTGCGTACTGAAGTGCGATAACCGTGAAGAGCAAACGGTAACATCTCATGCCAGTCTTTGTACGTCACCGTCATCTTTTGTATGATCTTCTTGATATTCTTATTAGCAGCTTCTACAACGCCATTCATCTTTGGTCGGTACGGAGAAGAGTTATGGTGCTTTACGTTGAACTGCGTGCAGAGTTCAGTAATCATCTTGTTGTTCAAATTAGTACCATTGTCGGTGATAATCCTTTCAGGGATACCATACCGACAAATAAGACTATTCTTGATGAACCGTGCCACCACATTCTTGGTGACAGAAGCAAATGAGGCGGCCTCTACCCACTTTGTAAAGTAATCAATAGCGACAAGGATGAAGCGATGTCCATTAGAAGCAGTAGGTTTAATCTCCCCAATCATATCAATGCCCCACATTGCAAAGGGCCAAGGTGCGGTCAACACGTTCAATGGAGCAGGAGGTGCATGTACTTTATCCGCATATATCTGGCACTTGTGACAGGTTCTGGAGTGATGGTGGCAATCAGCTTCCATGGTAGACCAATAATACCCTGATCTCAGAATCTTCTTGGCCATCGTATGTCCACTAGAATGAGCCCCAAAAATACCGTCGTGCATGTCTTCCATAATCTTTTCTGCTTCCTTTTTATCCACACAACGAAGCAAAGTCGAATCGTGATTACGTTTGTATAATACTCCATTACTCAGAAAGAACTTAGCGGAGAACTTCCTCAGGAATTTTTTGTCATTGATGGATGCCCCTTCAGGGTATTCCTGAGCTTCTAAATATCTTTTTACTTCGTGGAACCAAGGTTTTTCCTGTACTCCCTCAGTGTTAAGTTCATAACAGTATGCCGGTTCATCTAGTCGCTCAATGGTGATCCTGGGAGCTTCATTGTCCCATCTGACTCTGAACATAGATGACATGGTAGCTAATGCGTCTGCCAACTGATTCTCTTCTCGTGGGATATGTTCGAATGTAATCTCTTCAAAGTATGGGATTAATGTCATCACCCGTTCTCGGTAAGGGATGAGATTCGGATGCTTAGTGTCCCATTCTCCTTTGATCTGACTGATTACTAATGCTGAGTCTCCGTACACACTCAAAAACTTGACCCGCCGGTCTATAGCAGCCTTGAGTCCCAAAATACATGCTTCATACTCAGCCATATTATTGGTACAATGAAAACATAGTCTAGCAGTGAAAGGCGTATGGTAACCCTCGGGAGAAATGATTACCACACCAACACCATTGCCCAATGCATTAGAAGACCCATCGAAAACCATAGTCCATCGGGATCCTAGTTCGGGTCCTTCATCCGGTCCAGGTTCTTCATAATCAGTAACAAGCATGACATCCTCATCGGGGAACTCAAAATTCATAGATTGGTAATCATCCACTGCTTGATGAGCCAAGTGATCGGCTAGCACGCTTCCTTTGATTGCTTTCTGAGTAGTATACTGGATGTCATACTCTGTCAAGATCATCTGCCATCTTGCTATTCTTCCGGAGAGAGCGGGTTTCTCAAATATGTATTTGATAGGATCCATCTTAGAAATCAATAAAGTGGTGTGATTCAACATATACTGTCTCAGTCGGCGAGCAGCCCAGGCCAAAGCACAACAAGTTTTCTCGAGCAGTGAGTATCTTGCTTCACAGTCGGTAAACTTTTTGCTAAGGTAGTATATGGCATGCTCTTTTCGACCAGACTCGTCATGTTGTCCCAACACGCACCCCATTGAATTTTCTAACACGATTAAATACATGATTAGAGGTCTTCCTTCAACTGGTGGCATCAGAATTGGAGGTTCTTGAAGATACTTCTTGATTTTGTCAAAAGCTTCTTGACATTCCTCATTCCATATCATCTCTTGATTTTTCCTCAGTAGCTTGAAGAGGGGTTTGCAGGTAGTAGTCAAATGGGAGATAAATCGGGCAATGTAATTCAAGCGTCCCAAAAAACCTCTGACTTCTTTATCTGTACGGGGAACTGGCATTTCCTGAATAGCTCTCACCTTAGCCGGGTCAACCTCAATTCCTTTACCACTGACAATAAAGCCCAAGAGTTCACCGGATCTCACTCCAAAGGTGCATTTGTTCGGGTTCAATCTCAACTTGTATTTCTTCAACCTCTCAAACAGCTTGTATAAATGATCGAGATGTTCTTCCTCAGTATGAGATCTGGCTATCATGTCATCCACGTATACTTCTATTTTGTGATGGATCATATCATGGAACAAAACCACCATAGCACGCTGGTACGTTGCCCCTGCATTCTTTAAACCGAATGGCATTACTTTATAACAGAATGTGCCCCACTGCGTCACAAACGTAGTTTTCTCCATGTCCTCAGGCGCCATCTTAATCTGGTTGTAACCTGAGAATCCATCCATGAATGAGAACACCTTGTGTTGAGCGGTGTTATCTACCAGAACATCAATGTGCGGAAGTGGAAAGTCATCCTTGGGACTCGCTTTATTCAGGTCTCGGTAATCTACACACATTTGCACCTTACCATCCTTTTTTGGCACTGGTACCACATTAGCAACCCATTGAGGATAAGAAGTAACAGCCAGAAAACCTGCATCAAATTGTTTCATAACCTCGGCTTTGATTTTCTCAGACATTTCAGGACGCATGCGACGAACCTTTTGCTTAACAGGACGACATTCTTCCCTCGTTGGCAGTCGATGCACTACTATATCGGTATCCAGTCCTGGCATGTCTTCATAAGACCAAGCAAAAATCTCTACATAGTCATGCAACATCTGAATCAACCTTTCCTTGACACTGTTTTCCAAGCCTGCTCCTATTTTGACTTCTTTCTTGTTTACTTCAGTACCCAGATTTACACTCTCAACTGACTCCTTGTGTGGCTGTATAGTCCTTTCTTCCTGCAGTAACAGTCTGGCAAGTTCTCCAGGTACTTCACAATCTTCCTCACTTCCATCCTCGGCTTGGTAGATCGGATTTTCAAAGTCATAATGAACAGTAGTAGAACTATTGTCAACAGGATCCATAGTGGGTATGGATCTGCAATTCGTTACGTGAGTGTGTGTAAGAAAACATAGCTTGTTTGGAAGATGACAGAAAAGATAAAGAGTGCAATATTTGAATGCAAAAAGTCCATTGATTTATTGAATATGAATATGCTTATGAAGATGACAAAACCCTTAACAAATTAGCTATTGTGCCCCGGGCATAGACACAACGCTTGGAGAAGTTCAATTGTAAAAAAAAACAAAAATTTGCAACACTAAAATAGACAATAACAATTACTCCTGACTAAAGGAAATCGGGATAGTGTCTTCAGCCTTCCAATTATTGAGCCCGTCGCCAATTGTTGGGAAAATCCAGCTATCCAGGTCGCAATCGCTGTCAGCATCTTCTACAGCATTAATTTGACTCTTGTCAGAGCTGAACCCCCGGCCAAATTTGTCAGACTTGTACGGTACGTCGATCAATTGACCCCAGCCAGTACGACCACCATCTTCAACCACGGCTTGAGCGTCCTTCAGAGAAATCATAGCAGGAGGAGCACGAATAACCTTGGGTACACAGGAAGTTGGCTTAAGGACAAGATTGGTCGGAGGAACTACTTCAAATGACTGACAAGGAGTCTCAATGAATTCACCATCCATCTCGACGTATCTGAAGGTATGCACACTACTGACAATGTACTCTTCTTCTCCATACACGGTGACAATTTTGCCCTTTGTGGGATACCTCAGCTTTTGATGGAGAGACGAAGCTACAGCACCTGACCCATGAATCCAAGGGCGTCCCAGTAAGCAGGAATAGGCGGGACGAATGTTCATTACATGGAAGGTAGTATTGAAGACTTGAGGTCCTATCTTGATAGGAAGGACTACTTCGCCATGGACAACACTCTTCGCACCATCGTAAGCACGTACCACAATGTCACTAGGTTTCAGTTCAATGCTTTTACAATCCAGCTTATCCAGCACAGCTGTCGGCAGCACATTCAAGGAAGAGCCATTATCGATCAACACATGAGACAAAGTGATTCCCCTACACTCAATGGAGATATGCAGGGCTTTATTGTGATTCTTTCCTGCTGGTGTCAGACCAGCGTCGGAAAAGCCTAGGCCATTGTCAACAGCCAAGTGAGCAACATAATTTTCGAACTGATCGACAGATGTTTCCTGAGGCACATGAGCAGTCTTCAAGAATTTTATCAATGCATTGGCATGAGGTTCAGAAGATAACAGCAAGGATAACATCGAGATCTTAGACGGGGTATGCCCCAACTGTTCCACGACATCAAAATCACTCTTGCGAATGATTTTCAGCACTTCTTCCATTTCTTGTTTGGCAACATCTTCGGGAGTAACTTCGACCGGTGTCTCTGACTGAGCAGGATTGACTGGTTCCTTTCCTCGAGTTTCAAGGATAGGAGGTGAGATTTCTGGAGAGAAGATCCTTCCGCTTCGAGTAATTTTACTAGTCCCAACAATGCCACTAGTATTAGCAGCATTATCCACTTGCTTCACACCATGGACGTAAACATCACCGCCATAATTCCACGGAATAGCTTTGCTTGAGGAATACGGGATCGGGCCAGGTGCAGTGATGATTAGGGGAGCAACCCTGGGCTCAGCAGTAATCTTCACAGGCGTCCTGATAGCGGTAATCTTCACTGGAACTTTGGACCTAGCAACCACAGATATTTCTTCAATAGGGTTTTCCGCCTTAGGAATCCTTTCGAAGAGAACTGTACGATCGTCCATCAGCCGTTGAATACCATTCTTCAATTTCAAACAGTCCTCGGGCCGGAGTATGCAGAGATTGCAATCTTCAGCACAACCTGGAAATAAACCAGCTTGCAATAAATTCCTCTTTATGATCGGGAGAGGAGATGTTAAGTCCGTCACATTGGAAATGTGAGAATCGTCACCCATAGCATTAACAGTCTTGTCATGGTTAGGCATAGGAGCAGTGATGACATTAGGAGTCTCCGGAGGCTCAAACTCAATTTCTCCAGCTTCGATCATATCCTGAATCTTATTCTTCAATGACCAGCAATCGTTTGTATCATGCCCGGGGCTATCGGAGTGATATGCACACCTGGCATTGGGATTATAACGAGAAGAGGTAGTGTTGGGATTTGTAGGAGGATCTCTAAGGGTGATCAAATTTGCCTTTAGCATTCCCTGCAGTGCCTGTGCCAAGGTCATATTGATCCTGGTGAACTGCCTTCTTGGCCTGTCTTGTTTGGGCTGGAAGTTTTGAGATGGTGGTGCTGCAATTGTAACTGCTCCGATGTCGTGGTCACGGTTTTTCTTGTTTCGACCCTTTTGACCGTACACAACATTTGATTCGTTTCTCCCCTGATAGGACCTTTTGGTGCTTGCAGAGGTAGTCGCCTGTATCTTTCCACTTCGGATGCCGCTTTCAACATGTTCACCTGTTAATATAAGTTCAGTGAAACCTGATGAAGAACTTCCCAGTAGATGGCTGTAGAATGGGCCGGTCAGTGTGCCCATGAACATGTCCACCAATTCTCTGTCAGTCATAGGGGGTTTGGCTCTGCCAGCCAAATCTCTCCACTTTTGAGCATATTCTTTAAAGCTTTCTTTAGATCCCATAGTCATATTCTGCAACTGTAACCGGGTAGGTGCTAGTTCAGAGTTATACTGGTACTGTTTATAGAAAGCTGTTGCTAAATCAGTCTAGGTGCGGATGTCAGAGCTCTCGAGCTGATAATACCATTCCAACTGTGTGCCAGACAGGCTCTCTTGGAAGAAATGGATCCATAGCTTCCTGTCAGTGGTATGCGGTTGAATCTTTCTCACATAAGCTCTCAGATGCATCTGAGGACAAGACGCACCATCGTACTTAGTGAAAGTGGGGATTTTGAATTTGCGAGGAATGGTCACATCGGAGACCAGACCCAAACTTTCGAAATCCAGGCCGGGCGCCTTCTGACCCTCCATAGCTAGCATACGTTCTTCCAGCAACTTGTACTTATCATCTCTTGGAGAGTACTGTTCATTTTCATAATCTTCATCGTCATCCTCAGGGTCGGAGAAATCAGCATTCTCTTCCTCTGAATCATTCTCCGCCCCCTCTTCTGGACCATTCGGGATTCCAAACTTGACTCCTGTGGCCTGTCCTTTACGCCTTCTTCCCGGGTTAATGAAACTCACAGCTTTCTTGTCTTTCTTCTTTTCGAGCAAAAGAGCCTTCAGTTCCTCCTGCCCCTTGGATAAGCTTAACATCATCTCCTTGAATTGCGCATTCTGAGTCTGGAGATCTTTGACAGTTTGTTCGAGATCCATTTTTCTATTTGCAATGAAGACCGTGAGAACATTGAACTTGTAGAATACCTGTTATGCAGTGTTATGTTATGCTATGCAATGTATGAAATGTTTTCAAGGACTTTTGGAATTTAACTTTGCATAAACCAACGAGAAGTGAACCTTTATTAATTTTTTTTTTATCAATGTTCATTACAATCAAATAAAAATCAAATACAATAAAAGCTCAAGTCTCCCAGGGACGGCTTCTTTTTGGGCGAAGATATGCATTGAGTCTTCGTTCCTCATTAAGCTGGCTGGTAAGTTCTAACACCTTCTTTCTTTCAGTACAGAACTGTACTTCAAAAGTATCCCTTTCCTCTCTCAACTGAGTCCAGGATCTCTTCAATTCTTCAAGATCGGTAGGCATATCTGGATAAGACATGATCTGAGGAGTACCTCCTTCAGCTTCAGGTTTAACAATCTGAGATCCGATTGCAAGATATGGCATGACAAGTTCACGAGCTCTGGCGCGTACCCATCTGAGATAAGGCTCCATCGGAATAGAATTTTTCTGTCCTAAAGTGCCTCTTTTTACCATGCCCCAAGCTCGTGCAAATCTTTGACGGAGATCTTGGGAATCATTGCCATAGTCAAACACAATGCCTTCGATAATCATTTCATGTGGACCATCTCTTCGAGCACAACCAAACTGACGCAGGGCTAAAGCAGGATTATAAGTAATACCTCCTCTTATCCCCAGGAGTGGTACGTTAGGGAACTCTCCACAACGGTCGATGATGATACCATTTCCTTTGAAATGAGGACACCAACAAATGTCTGACTGGGAGAGCGACATTATCCTTTGAGACCATTTCAAATTCTGCTCGTTCTTCAAGACTGATCGAGGGAGGTGCGAAATAAACCACCTAGACAGCAAAGGTACGCAACACATGAGAATCCCTTGCCTCTTCATAGTACGAGTGTGAAGGGAATGCAAAATGTCTCCAAGCAAGGTAGGCACAGGGTTATGAGTGAGGAATATCTTAATAGCATTCATGTCTACGAATTGGTCTGGATTAGGGAATAACACCAAACCATAGATAAGCAATGCTAGGACATCTTCGAAAGCCTGGATATCCATAACTTTTAAGAATTCTCGGGCCTTATTTATCAGAAATTTGGCAAGTAAACCCCTAACTCCACTTCTTGTTACCCAACTAGTTTCAATGTCGGACTTTGTCATGTGTAAAGCTGCCGCAACTTCTTCAGACTTCGGCATCTTTTCTAAACCACTGAAAGGTATTTGATCAAGGATAGGTATCCCAAGCAGTCTGGAGAATTCTTCTAACGTGGGTACCAGCTGATAGTCAGGGAATGTGAAGCAATGATGTTTAGGATCGAAGAACTGGAATAGAACTCTCATCATATCTTCTTTGAAACCAGTGGTAACCAAACTGAGAAGAGAACCATGTTTCCTGGCGAACTGAGCATGATCGGGAAGTTCCGAAACTAAATTCTTGAGTTGAGGAGGGATTGCTACAAGATTAATCCGGATGGTCTTCCTGGGAGTCATAGCCTTACAAAATAGAGCAAAGTTAAATCCCTAAGTCCTTGAAATGGTTAGTACGATGTCATGACGTCATGATGTTATGATGTTATGATGTTATGATGTTAAGTTAAATAACAAGCACAAACGAGTCACACAACAATCATTCCTAGGTTTTAAGGCTTGCATGAGTTCCATAGGTAAGTACCCTCCCCACTGAAGTTTGGTTGGTTCAACCTGTCCTAGAATAGTAACCGGGTTCTAAAAGGATCTCCAATCATTGACTTTCCTTTAAGTCCACTTCAGTGCAACACCAAGTGGTTGACCGAAGCTTCCCTAAAGTCCAATCTCAAGGAATGTAGTATCGAGTCTCAACCAAGCCCCAGTCGGAACCGAAGTCAGTTAGCTCACTACTTTCTAATGGCCAGGATGAGTCAATTAGGGTTCTAAAGGTCTGGTTAATGCTTTGATGACACCACGCGGAAGCCAAATTTTTCCTCAAATAACATGAGGACCATCAGGACAACCAAAGTGTCACATTAACCGTAGCCATCATTTTAACCATTCCAGTATACGCCGGATAGTCGCGATGATCTATTGCTACTTACCTAAGGTACACTAGATCCGGGTGTAGGATCTTTCACTCAAGCATAGGATACCCAAGCAATCCCTTAAAAGTAAATCAAACAATTCAAATAAGTGATCTTGTTTTAAGGTAACCTCTCTTCTTAAGATCCCCAGCAGAGTCGCCAGTTCTGTCATACGGTGAACTGACTTGGGGTGTTTTGCTTTTAATCGCAATGTCGCGGATAGCAAGAGTCGCCACCGACTTTTCTTTTATCCAATAAGGAAAGGTGGAAAAGAACAGGAAAGACCTCAATAGATTTTGGGTTCGGGAGGTACATTATACAAAGGGAAGGTATTAGCACCCTTTGTATCCATGGTTATCCATGGGCTCTTAATTGCTGGATCACTTATATTTTTGTCTGAAAAGTGTCGGTGAGTTGCTTAAAAACGTTTGAAAGAGAGTTTAACTTTGTAATGATTCTTGTATGAATGTATACAAAGTATTTATCTCATTTAATTTTGAAAATGGTTTAGAAAAATATAACTCGGTAATGATTCTAGTATGAATGTATACCAAGTGGTGATTTTCTAGGATTTGTAAAGTGTAAAGTGTGAGGGGTGGAAAATGTTTTAGGTTAGGATCCAGTAATTGAGAGTTATACCTTCCTAAGGTCGTTATGAACGTTTCCTATCCTTATGAGGGTAAAACTGTCCTTACTATTGAGAAGTAAGTAATTTTACCCTTTGGATGTTTAAGGGTCACCGTAGGGTCATCGATAGGTCATTGAAGGCAACAGTTGTAAGGATACCTTAGCATTCGAAGGGACGATCATCATTTAACCGTAGGCTACACCGAAGGGTCATCGAGGGACAAAATCGTATTTTCGAAGGCAACATCCGAGGGACTATGATTTATTTTATGATGATTTAATCGAAGGGCCATTGCTAAGTGTATCCCCCCATTCGCGGGACATGACCGTAACACCGTAATATCGTAAGGCACAAGAGAGGTCCACGATCACTTATTTAAAGGTCATATGATAAAGTCAATTAAGTAATTAAGTCCATACTAAAATCAATACATTAAAATTAATACATTAAAATTAATACATTAAAATTAATACATTAAAATTAACACATTAAAATTAATTAGGCCACTTAGGGTGAGTCTCCACAAGGGTATCCCACAAATAAAGTGGAAGACCTAAACGACGATCTTTTTCTGGGACATATGAACCTTTGCAAAATTCAACAAACGGGTTAGAGTACCAAATCCGGGTGTAATCATGGATTACACCGTAAAAGAAAAAAACAGCAGCCAGAAAACAGTGTATAATTAACATAGAATCGACCAGATACGCATAAGACATAACAAACAAAATATTGGTGGCTGCCCTCGTTCGCCTCTGCTTCGCCTAGCGAAGGTCTAGCGAACACTCGCTGCGTGCTCGCTTAGCGATGTGCCAGCGAGCGGCTGCGGGTTGCGAATTTCGGAACGGTATGGTCTCAGCATGCTACATGTCTTATCGCATTCAATTACAGAAATAACATGGTCCAATATTCATGGTGTTCAGGCACATTTAAGCTCACATGCAAAGTATGATTCCATATCCAAAAATTCAATATATCATGATGTATTATGCATTTAGAGATTATGGAATGGAAACATAAAATAGTAGTGATACACAAACCTATTTGCAATCTAGTGATAATGCTGAATTGACGGATCCCTTTTGGTATCGGGTTGAGTTGGGCGGCGGTAACTTCGGTGCGGGTGCGTGGCCGTCAGGGTTTCCGTGCTAGGGTTTCCGTCCGTCTCCCTCTCTCTCTCTCTTTTTCGTCCTCTTTTTGGTTACTGAAGTGCTGGTATTTATAATGCCTTTTTCCATGACCTAATGGGCTCGGAGTGAAGCCCGAAATTTTCTGTTGTCTGTCAGCTTCGCTAGGCGAGCTGGTAGCGAACGCGTAGCGAACGTTCGCTAGGCGAGCGTGTAGCGAACGTAACGTTCGCTAGGCGAGCGCGTAGCGAACAGGCCAGTTTGGGCCATTTTTTGGATTGGGCCATTCGTGAGCTGGGCCTTGGTTCTTTTAAGATCAGTGTCATAAAAATGAATCGGAATGCCTTGAAAAACGTCTTGAAATCTTAATGGGCAAATTTTGGGGTATGACAGAGGGGAAGAGGGAAACACATATTGGTTATGGGAGGAATTTTATCAAATTAAAATCATTCATTCGTTTTGGGAGATGAAATGTACATTTTATCAATCCCCTAAATCTAATGATTTTAATCCAACAAAAGTCAAATCAACCTTGACCAAGGCCCAAACAAGTAGTCAAACATCAAAAGACCATAAAAATGGATCAACATAATTTTTACACAATTAATCAATTAAAAATTAAATTAAAAATGCATTAAAAAATACAATTTAATTTGGTCAAAACCTAAAACCTCTTTAAAACACTAAATAATGGCCAAGAGATTTATCCTAGGTCAAACAAGGTCAAAGGACCTAAGACAAAAAACTACATGATTTTTGAAAATTCAGAAGTATTTTTAAACAATTAAAAATATGCACAAAAACATTTAATTCATGAAAAATATCAAAATTAATCCAAAAAATAATTTTAATTCTGAAAATGAAAGAGGAAAATATATAATTTTTTTTTGGTGAAAGTCTCATATTTTTTGGATTAAAAATGAAATTAATATGAATTAAACAAAATAAAGGGATTAAACATAAAATCATAAATTAAAAAAGAAATAAAAAAACAAGGCCCGTCAGATGTCCCTCATTAATTGAGGTGGCAGATCTGATGGCCAGAAGCGCGCATTCCACCAACACTTGAGTCAAACGTGTGGCATGTTTGGTAATCAAAATAAAAGGTTGCGATTAAAACGTGAGATCATGATCCAATGGCTTTGGACACGCCAACACATCACCGGAGCCCTAGCTCCGATCTTCTTCTCCAATGGACCTCACCGGACTGGTACACCACCAACCCCCATGGAAATGAAAAACAAGGACATGAATTTAAAGAAAAAAAATGCTCAGGAGCTCGAATCTGGCCTCAATTTTCTCCAATTCCAATTATATCAAGAGATATAGCGATTTGAATTTTGAGGATCATGAACTGCGTTGCTTCGATTTGACCTCAAAGCAACTCAATCATGTTGCCTACATTGGTAGGACTTCAGTCAACCAAAAATCACAAAGAATAGTGAAGAATTGAGAGAGAATCGAAGAGATCAAAATTCTGAAAAATCACCTTTGAATGAGCTTCAACCTTGCTTGATCTTGATCCTAATTGTGCTTGGCTTGGCTTCAGAAGCTTGTAGAAGAGGAGTGGAGGCAAGAAAAAGCTTGGACTCTTGGAGTTTCAATCTCAAAACAGAATGAGATTTGAAGCTCGAATTTCAAATGAAAGCCTTCAAGATTATCCTTTAATGGTGAGGGTTTGGATTGCAGGTTCAAAGCTTGGGCATGAGGTCCTCAATTCTGAGCCACGAGGGTTGTATTTATAGCCAATGTGTCTCATTTCCACACACATCCAAATTTTGCCAAATTTAGCAATTTTCATTACATGCTTGCATGGGCGTGTGATAGGCCTATCAAGTGATGTATTCAGGTCCAAAAATTCTTGTGTATTATGCTGAAATCATCTCACGTGGCCATGCATTTGATATTGGAAAGTGAAGGTGAAATTCATCCAAATGGTCCTTTCAAAAGAAACCATGTGCAAGTCCTTCATTCTTTGGCCAAATGAGATGATCTTAGACTTTTTGGAAAGGTTAGATCAAGGGGAACAACTTTCATGTTGACACCTTTCCATTTGAAGCTTGGATAATGATGAGTTTTGAGATGGAAGTTTGGAAAATCAAACATATTTGAAACTTTTCTGAGTACCAAGTCAAATGTTCACTCCTTCCACCTTGAATAACTTTTGCTATGGGCTTCAAATGGAAAGAGTTCCTTCATCAAAGTCATATCTATTTCAAACCTATTCAATTTGGTCACAAATTTGACCTCATTTGGATTTGGCATGAAGGATTTATGCATTTTAGAAGTTGAGGAAAATCACTTGTTCAATGGTAATGGCCCAAAATGACTTATAATGTTTCCTCTTGGAACATGCATTTGTAAGTTGAATTTGAACTTACAAACATTAAAGTTGAAAAGTATATATTTAATTTGATCATGAAACTTTAATGTCTTTCATATCATAAAAATTGATCAAGTTATGGTCCTTGGAAGTTGACCTCTTAACTAGGGTTCAGACAAAATGACCTATAATCTTTCACCATAGAAAAATGAATTTCCAACCAAACCTAGCTCTTGACTTCAACATGAAAGTTGTTTGTAATGTCATAAGGAGTAACGTTTCTCTTGGAATCATTTTCATATGACAAAAAGTGTAGGAGATAGGGTCTAGAGAACCCCAGTTTTGATCAGTTGACTTTCTCTGGTCAACCACCATGAACCATCTTGCAAACTTGAGATTCTCTTGATATTTGGGACTCATGGAGGATCATATATGTGTAAGATGATGTATAATGAAGTATACCTTGAAATATTTGATCAAATGTTGAAGAAACTTGCTAAGGAAGTCACACAAGATACCTAGATGTATTAGGGTTTCCAAGGCAAACAAGCTTCAAAGTCTTGATGAATTCTTGATCAAAATGATATGTGAAGACCATGGGGATCCATATATGATGTCTAGAGTCAATGTGAACCATCTCTTGATTAGTATCCTTGCATTGAGGGCCTCAAACCCTAGGTATGAGCTTGATGAAGCATTGGTGGATGCACACACTACCTACAAAGGCAACAAAGTATACATTGACATATTTTGGAATTTTGGTTAGTAAATAATGAAAAAAAAGTATGATACAATCAAATGTGCTTGGTGAGCTCTCCCAATGCAAACCCAATGAATGAGGGGGAAGGAGGATGCCAAGGTGTGATCCCAAAGCTAATGCATATGATGAGATGTCATAAGGGATCTCAGGGCCAAAATTGAGGTTTTACAGCGGCATCTTTGAAAGATAAGAAGAACTTGACAAGATTAGCTGGAAACTTCTACTTGAATGGTGATGTACTCTATAAGAGAAATTTCGATATGGTTTTGCTCAAATGCGTGGATAGACACGAAGCAAACTTGTTGATGACTGAAGTCCATGAAGGTTACTTTAGTACTCATTCTAATGGACATGCTATGGCAAAGAAAATGTTGAGAGCATGTTACTATTGGCTGACAATGTAATCTGACTGTTGTAAGTTTGTGAAGAAATTCCACAAGTGTCAAATTTATGCAGATAAGATTCATATTCCTCCGACACTATTGAATGTCATTTCCTCTCGATGGCCCTTCTCCATATGGGGAATTGATATGATTAAGCCCAAAGCTTCAAACATACATCGTTTCATTCAGGTGGCTATTGATTACTTCACAAAGTGGGTTGAAGCGACATCTTATGCGAATGTGACCAAGCAGGTGGTGGTCTGATTTATCAAGAATCAAATTATATACCATTATGGTATGCCAAGTAAGATCATTACTGATAATGGATCGAACTTGAAAAATCATATGGTGGAAGGTCTTTGAAAAGACTTCAAGATTGCACATCATAATTCTTCTCCATACAGACCCAAGGTAAATGGGGTTGTTGAAGCTGAGAACAAGAACATTAAGAAGATCATTTAGAAGATGGTTGTGACATACAAAGATTGGCATGGGATGCTCCCATTTTCTTTGCATGGGTACCGTATATCCATTCACACTTCAACAAGAGCAACCCATTTCTCTCTCGTTTATGGCATGGAATCTACGCTCCCCGTGGAGGTTGAGATCCCATCGTTGTGTGTATTGATGGAAGCCAAGTTGACAGAAGATGAATGGTGTCATACCAGATATGACCAGCTGAATTTAATTGAAGAAAAAAGATTGACTGCCATGTGTCATGGTCAGTTGTATCAGCAGAGAATGAAGAATTTTTTTGATAAGAAGGTCAAGCCTCGTACGTTCAGAGAAGGTGACCTCGTGCTCAAGAAGATCTTATATTTCAAACTTGATGCTAGAGGAAAATGAACTCCTAATTATGAAGGCACATATGTTGTTAAGATAGCCTTTTCAGGCAGTGCTTTATTTCTTACAACTATGGATGGTGTAGAGTTCACTCGTCCTGTAAATACCGATGCAGTCAAGAAATATTTCGCCTAAAAAGAAAAGAACAACTAGCTAAGTTGAAAACCCGAAAGGGCGATTCAGGAAAAAGTTAAAGACATAAAACAGAAATTCATCCCCGTAGATTGAGTACCCCACCTTGGGGAAATCTAGGCAAAAATTAGGGATTATGGTAAGTAATTGCATTCGGTTGGTCCCTCATTGAAGCAGTTTTGAACAATCATTTGGTTCCCATTCATCATTCTCAACCGAAGGAAAACAAAATGGATTTTGAAGTTGGTAGGAAGAGTAGTGATAATTGTAATCAATGTAGCTCTTTTCCATGTAAATTACTGTTTTCAAACTTTGTAAAGATCGATGGAGTCTCGCCATTTGTGAACTACCATTCTATTAAATAAAGTTGAACTTTTATCCAATTGTTTCTATTCTTATTTGTTTTTATTTTAAAATTGAATTTTTATGATGATAGTTTCGAAATAAATAAATCAATGAATAATCATTTTTTCTTAAAATAATAATGCATTTACTTTAAAAGCGACCAATTTCAAAAAGGAATGTCAACAACAATTTCAAGGACGGTAAGCCTTGATGTGTGAAGCACTTGTTGGTCTTCCCTAAGCATTTGGTGACTTCTTTCTCACCAACAGTTCGTTATTCATTCCCACCACGGTTGATAAGTTTCTCTTTGAGTAATTTATTATCTCGGGTAGAGTTGGTGGACGATTCTTCTTTCAACTGAGCTGATGATTTGTTCCCTTTACGATTCACCTTTCCCCAGCTGAGACATTCTCGTTTCCCAGTTTGTGACTTGATGAATGAACCAGAGATTATCTTGGAACCTTTATTTGGTGTCCATATTCTTGACACATTTTGTGCATAGTCGTGATAGTTTCTCCCCTGCGTGAGTTGATGGATCCGGTTAATTTTGTGGTTGTGCCTTGAATTGGTTTATTTTTCAATCTCCAAGAAGAATTTGATGATCGTTGAAGTTTTGTGGCCTTTGATGTGTCCTGACAGATCATTGTGTCCCCAACAAAGCTTCACATAAGTGTTTATTAATGAAATCCCCAGTAGAGCATCTGGCTCTCCTCACTCAAAGTTTTATCTCTTGATTGATACTTAATACTCCAGTGAACTTCCATCGTTTGATAGGAGCTCTTTCCCCGGAGGTGCTCGATTATGAGTAGTACTGTTTGGTGTCACCTACAAGATTGTCCCCCATTTGATAGTGGTGACTTAAAATTCCCCACAGTGTTAATTTGATAAGATCCTCGGAAAATCCCTTTTTATTCCTTAGCATTATTGGGTGATACTTTTCAGTAGTGCTTTCTTCCCCCGTGGAGTCTGCCGTGTTGGTTGGATGCATGTTCTTCACCACTTCCCCAACCAGAGTTGAATTCATTTTGAGTAGATTTTATATCCTCAGTTATTTATTTTCATCCCTAGCAGGTTCTCTAGTTGGTGCTCCATCTTGTTGAGATTAGCCGAACATCTAGTCGTGATGATTCAAATCTTTGTTACTTGTGCTCGTTTGCCAGCATGATCATACACATACTCATGCATATGCCTGCATAAAACACATCATTAGATATCTCATTTATGCATTTTATTACATTTGATTTTTATTCTAATCCCCTGCCTTGGTGGTGTTATCTCCCATGCAGATTTGGTGTGTCTGTCCTCCTTCAATTGTAGAGTGTCATCCCCTTAAGAAGAAAAAGTTTATCTTTTCTCCTGTCCCCACTAAGTTATTTCCTCGTGGATGATTATTCTTTCAGTTTCCTTCCTAGTTCATTATCTGGATGGAACCACTCCCCTTGGGTTATATCTTTATTGGGTTGAGTCTTGTTTGACTGTTTCTTTCTAGTTCTTACCTAAATAGATCTTTTGGTCCCCCGAGAGTTTATTGCCTAGTAACTGGTAATATTCTTCTTCATGTTGAGTACTTTACCTATGTTAATTTTCCTATTAACTGGTAAAAGGTAATTTACTCCTTTGTGTTTCTCCAGCGGATTCATTTTTTCGTTTCCCCAACAAGTCTATCTTTGATATGATCATCTTAACCGATGATAGATATTCTTCTTGTTTGATATTCTACATAGTAAAAAAGTAGTTGTAATCCCTTTCCCCCAGAAGAGTTCATCCTTGATATGTTCACTTTAGTCGATGACATATTGTCTCTTTCTTCGGTCTTCTACCCAATAATCGGTAGTTATAATTCCTATTTGCGGTATTCTGCCCAGTAAAAGGTAGATATAAATCCTATTCTCCCCTTAGAGTTTATCCTTGATATGTTCACTTTAACTAGTGAAGAGTTTTCTCTTTGTTTGGTCTTCTGTCCAGTAACCGGCAGTTGTAATCACTATTTTCCCCCAACAGTCTATCTTTGATATGTTAATCTTAACCGGTGACAAATATTCTTCCTTGCAAGTTTATCCTTGATATGTTCACTTTAACCAGTGATGGGTACTCTCCCTTCGGTCTTCTGCCCAGTAATAGGTAGTTGTAAATCCTATTTGACATCTTTTCTCAGTAGGTCTTTCTTACCCAGTAACCGGTAATGAATATGCCTCATTTTCCTTAGCGAGTCATCCTTGATATATTTACCCTAACCGGTAACGGATATCCCTCTGTCCGAGTGTATTAATCTTCTTAGTCATTAACAATAGTATATAATACATCTCTTTTACTCCTGTGTTGAAGTCTATCCTTCCCCAGTTGAGTTTGAGTGAGTATTTCACCAGTGAAGTCGGCAATCCCCTGTTACGTTTGTGTATTTCAGCTTTGTTCTGATTTACGCATTGCTCCGATAGGTGTTTCTTGTTGTATTGGTGTTATCCCAATACATGCAGCTTTCCTTTCTCCCTGACCGAGTCTTTCCATTGATTTATTTTCATTGAAAAAACCTCGTTTTTCAGAGTCACTGTCTCTCCAGTGAGTTTCCCTTATGGAATGCATTATGCTCCTGTGGACTTTCGGTCTCTCTAAATTCTTTTCCTCTGTGGCAATGTATTCCCCATAAAGATTATTTTCGCATACATATCATATGCATCATGAGGTATCTTAGGGACCAAAATTGATTTCTAGATGTTGTTATTTAAGTCCATTCTGTTGAGTTGATACGAAGATTTTAACCTTCACATCTTCAGCTAGAATATCCTTAAATATGGGCTACTGTTAGACCCCAATTTTGACCCAAAGATCCCTCATGTTATCTCATCATTTGCACTGGCTTTGGGATCACACCTTGGCATCCTCCTCACCCATTATTCATTGGGTTTGTTTTGGGAGAGATCACCATGCTCATTTGATTGTATCATACTCCATTTTTTATTTTTTTACTAACCAAAATACCAAAAATATGTCTATGTATGTCTTTGTTTCTTTTGTAGGTAGGGTGTGTGTCCACCTATGGCCTATCAAGCTCACAACTAGGGTTTGAGACCCTTAATGCAATGGATCAATCCAACAATCATCCACAATGGTTCAAAACATCATATATGTATCCCCATGTTCTTAACTTGCCAATTTGATCAAGATTTCATCAAGAGATTGAAGCTTGTTTGCCTTGGAAGTCGTAATTCATCTGGGTACCTTGTGTGACTTTCTCAGCAAGTTTCTTCACCAATTGGTCAAAGATATAAAGGGATACTTCATTTTACATCATATTATGCATCTATGATCCTCCATGAGTCCCAAAGATCAATAAAACTTCAAGTTTGTAAGTTGGTTCAAAGAAGTTGACTAGAGAAAGTCAAATGTTCAAAACTAGGGTTCTATAGACCCTATCTCCTACAATATTTGTCATATGGAAATGATTCCAAGAGAAAATTTACTCCTTATTACATTCCAAACAAATTTCATGTTGGAATTAAGAGCTAGTTTTGCTTGTAATGTCATTTTTTATGGTGAAAGATTGTAGGTAATTTTGTCTGTGCCCTAGTTAGGAGGTCAACTTCCAAGGACCATAACTTGCTCAATATTTATGATATGATGGCCATACAAGTTTCGTGATTAATTTCAATATGTCTTCTCCAACTTTTATTCTTTGAGAAATTTCAAATTCTACTTGCTAGGGCATGTGCCAAGAGGAAACATTATAGGTCATTTTGGGCCATTACCATCGAACAAACATTTTCCCTCAACTTCTAAAATGCATACCTCCCCCATGACAAATCCAAATGATGTCAAATTTGTGATCAAATTTAAGAGTAATTAAATATATACAACTTTGATGATGGAATCTTTTCCATTTGAAGCTCATAGCAAAAGTTATTTAAGGTGGAAGAAGTGGTTATTTGACTTGGGAGTTAGACAATTTTCAATCATGTTTGATTTCTAAAACTTCCACCTTAAAATTCACCAAGATCCAAGCTCCAAATTAAAAAGTGTTCAACATCAAAGTTGTTCCCCTTCATGTCACCTTTGCAAAATACCAAGATCACTTCATTTGGAAAAAATTTGTGGGACTTGCGTATGGTTACTTTTCATGGTTCCATTTGGATGATTTTCATGACCAAACTTCAATTACAATTGCATGGCCTCATGTTAAGCTTTCAGCATCATTCATGCATATTTGTGGACCTTTTCCAATCCTTTCATGGGTCTATCACACGCCCATGCAAGCATGCACCAACATTTCTAATTTTGGCCAAATTTTCAAGTTTATGAAAACCAATGCAAAACCCTATAAATACATTGCCATTGTGATCAGAATGGAGATCACTCTTACCTGTAGCGGGGTATTCATTACCTTTAGATTTATTGACTAAATCAAAAGTAAATCATACAATTTGAGTCGCCACCACACTTCTATTTATCCAAAGGAAAGGTTAGAAAGCAAACAAAAACCGAGAAGTTTTATCAAATCAAAAACTATTAAAAATGTCAGAGATCTGGGTAAGGGGGTTGGTTATGCAATGGGAAGGTTTTAAGCACCCAAAATATCCTCAGTAATCTAAGGGATCCCTTTTTACAAATGTTGTAAGGTAGGTTGGTATTTATGAAAATATTTGTGCAAACATGATTGGGGAGATGAGAAATGAATATACAAATTATTTATAATTTTGTGTTTGAATGGATAAAATCATTGCCTACGTACCATCTTAAAAGGTAGGATCAAAACCTCGTAGTTCGGGGTAAAAATCTCAAAAAAAGTTGGTGAATTGATTGGTCAAAAGCCTTAAGGTCTTTTGTTATCAAAGGGAGAAAACTCAACCTAAAACCACAAATCCACCATGTGAGGAGAGCTTTAACATGCTAGTGAGGGGTTAACCCTATAATAAGCATGGAAGACTTATAGTCCATCACTAAGGATACAGATGTGTATTATATCAACCTCTAGGATAACTCAAACCTAATAGCTAATGTTTATGAAAAAGCTTTAACATAAATGGTCATTGGAACCATAAAAACAATTGAATGAGTTGTATTTACAAATGAAAAGTCTTCACAAAGTAAGGTCAAAGTTGACTTAAGATTCAATTCAAAATAAGTGTGATGAAAAGAGTTTGAAAAATCAAAGGCATAAGGCTTGGGTTTCTAATTTTGAAAACAATGTTAATGTTTGCACAAAAAGTTTGGCTTGGGTTAGAGTGGAGAGAAGAAGAGAAGGGCTAAATCCTAAATGCAAAGATGAGGGAAGAGAGATAAAACCACTTGGAGTTATCTTCTTGAGATCATAAAGATGATCCAAGTTGCTCCTTTCCTTTGGATTTGGCAAGTAAATAAGCAAATAACTCAAGCAATCAAGCAAATAATCAACCAAGCTCCTAGGAATCTTCCAATTGGCTTTTGTATCTCTTATTTTTGATGTCCATGACAATGGCTCTTCTAATTGGCTCAAGTTTTAGGATCCCTAGCACACAAGAACACACAAATCAAAAAGTTCCACAATGCAATAGAAAGAATGGACAAGAGTGAGTTTAGAATTAGGATCCTTTCAATTCATCTTCAAGATTAAGCATTCTAAAGGCATGAGGCCTAGTTGCTCTTTGACAATTTTAGCACTCTAAAGGCTTGAGGCCTAGTTGCTCTTCAAACTCCATATAGCATAGGTAAGATCCTAAATCTAAGTCATTTCTCCATTTGCATTGGGTTCACACAAACAAAACAAAACAAGCACAAGACAATAGTATATACACAATAATGTGCTCAAGTGAGCAAAAGGCATATTGCATTAACATAAACATGAGCTCAAGTGAACAAAGGGCAAAGACAAATGAATTAATGAGCAAGAAATTAAATTGCATTGAAGTAAATTGCAGGAATTAAATGCTTGAATTAAAAGTTAGTGATTAGTAGTTAGTGTTAGTGTGCCATAAGGCAATTTAGCGCTATGTTAAGCAATCGTAAGTGGACTAATGTAGTAGTCACACCTATATGAGGCCGGTCAATAAAACTATAGGCAACAAACACAAGTTAGAGACCATGACTAGTAAGCCAAGCTCCTACAACTTGCCATGCCAAAAGAAAAGAAGAATGATCTTGTATGGATTTAGGTTTTTTTCTTGACTAAGAAGCAACCTATCTCTAATGCAAAGCAATTCACTTGATCTTTGATTAAGATGAATTTGATTTGAATCAAAGAAGGTTAAGCCCCTCATATGTCAAGGCTAACCACCAATCATTAACTCATTGATCAAAAGAAAAAAAGAAGAAGAAGAAGAAAAAATGGAATGTACATAATTGAAATTCAAATGACATAACCAATACACATTGACCAAACATGAATGGAATCAACATTAATCAATGGTAAACAGAAGTGAGATGAAGCTTAGAAGTCAAGGAACAATGAAAATATTTTGGGTATTTTTTTGGAATTAAAATAATACTTGAATTAAAATAAACAAATAAAGGTCAAACTTCAAATCCAATTCAAATCAACTTGGAAAAGTCCAATTGGATCATCATAAGTTCAACATGGTCAAATAAGGGTTGACAAAAATTTTCATCATTTTTTGAAAACAGAAACTAATTTTAAACAATTAAAAATGAAGAAAAATAACATAATTGAACTAAAATCTCAAATAAATCTCAAATCAATTAAGAAATTAATGAGAATAGTTTTCATAGATTCATCATCATTCAAAGATGTTAAGAAAATATTTTTGGCATTTTTGAATATTGGGAACTATTTTAAATGAATTAAAAATAACCAAAAAATAGAAAATTCACAAAAAATATTAAATGGAGCCATAAAAAAGTATTAAAAATCATTTTTAGAAACTAGAATTTAAGAGGAAAATTATGCAATTGGTCCCATATTTTTATGATTAAAAATGAAGAAGTTATGAATTTTTGAAATAAAATGAAATAAAAGGAAATTAAATATGAAATTAAAAATGACAAAAAATCCACAGCGCTTCGATCCCACTTCATTAGTTGACGTGGCTGATCACAAGGCTGGGAGACGCGCACGCATGGTAGGCCAAAGTCAGCAGCGAAACATGAAGCATTACATGAAGTCAATACATTGCACGACCAAGATTAGATCCCAAGGTCCAGATCCAAGGGCTAGGAACTCGTCCACGTGGGGACGATGGTGGAAACCACCGTCTTCTCCGGCGAGACTCACAGTTCCGGCCAAATTTGCAGGTTTTCAAACCTTCATCAAAATCCACGATCTATACATCAATGGAAAGCTAGGGTGATGTACATCACCCCTGTACCCTTGATTTCCACTCAAGATCTCTATAGAGAGAGAACTCTGAGATGGAAATTTATGGTGTTCAAACTGAACTTACTCAATTCATGAAATTAAAAGCTCAAATCAATGGCCTCTCACATGAGGATTTCAGAGGTACCAAGCAATGCAATAAATGATCAATATCCAAGTAGTTTCGAATGAAAATAGTTTGAACAACAACCTTGAAGTGCATCTTTACAATGCCTGATCTACTCCAATTCTTTGATGCAGTTTGATCTTGAGATAGCAAGGAAGCAAGGTTCAGGAATTGAAGTTCAAAGATCAACCAATGAAGTTGAAAATTGAACTTGAAAATTGGAAAAGAAAACTCAGAATTCCTTTTAATGGAGGTTGGGATTTCACTTGTGCAGCAGTTCAGGCGCCTTTAGGTTGGATTTTGAAGAGAATGCATCACTCTATTTATAGGCAACGATGATGCAAAGCATGAAGGAACTCGTGTGCATGTGAAGTTGGGTCCTCCATGCATGGGCCTGTACAGGCGCATGGGAGGCCCAAATGCAAATGCAAATGCAAGATGAGATGCAAGTGAGATGATTTGGACGTGCAGTTTTCATGATATTAGCTTGTGCACAAAGATTCAACATGATTTCCATAAATGAACATAAATCTTCACCTCTTCAAAAATGCTATTTGCAAAATGGAAACATATGCATGTGGGTAATGGTTGGAAAGGTCTTGACATGAGGAACAAATTTTATGTTGAACAAAAATCCATTTGGTGTTGGGAAATTATTGAAAACTGATCATTAAGTTCAAGGTGCAAAACATGTATATGGAAATTTTGCCAAAATGGACCAACTTCAAGCCCTTCTGTTTCAATGATGCAAGCCTCAAATTACAAAACCTTCAAGATAACAGTTGTAGATCTTTTCACGAAAATAAATTTGGACTTAAATTTTGCATCATTTGGATTTTTGATGAGGAAGTTATGGGCACTTGAAGTTGGACTTTTTCACATTTCAATGACTTTGGTCCAAAATGACCTATAATGTTTTTCATTATCACATGTACTTATTTTAGGATTATGAAATTTTTTCCAAATAAAAATTTGAATTAGACATCTTAACATTTCCAATGAACTTGATCCCACCTCAAAATCATAAAAAATGAAGGAGTTAGGTCCTTGGGAAGTTGACCTAAAATTAGGGTTTCAGTCAAATGGATTTTTGATGAACATTAAAGTTGTTCTTATGGTTGTTAAGAACATGTTTTCTCTTTGGGTCATCTTCATTTGACAAACACATCAAAAGTTAGGTCTAAATGGATTTCAAAATAGTCAGATGAATTGACTGATCAACTTCTCAAGTCCAAACTTCAAATCTTAAAGAATTAATGATTGAGGACACTAAAATGGGATTGTATATGCATAAAATGATGAATTAAAGAACTTCCCTTGATTGTATTTGATCCTGGGTTGAGGTTGCTTCATGAGCAAGGCACATTCAATGCATAGTTGAATTAGGGTTTCCTTGGGAAACAATCCTCAAGCCCTTTGGTTTATCTTGATCAAATTGAAAAATTGAAATACTTGGGAGGAATATATGATGATTGGGAGATTTTGGAACCATTGTCATGCTTGCTTTCAACTTCATCTGGCCACATCAATGAGCATAGGGGCTTCCTAGGAGCCTTGGATCACATGATTGCTTAAGCTTCAAAACAAACAAAGTTAGTGGCATATTTTTGTGCTTTTGGTTAGTAAACAAAATAAAGAAAGCAATAATATACAATTCAAGCATGCTTGGTGGTCTCAAACCAACTCACACAAGTCCCAACCCTAGGGTAAGGGGCCAAGATGCTATGATCCTTGAGGAAAATGCAATGTGCAATGGTATGATGCCATGAGGGATCTTAGGTTCAAAATTAGGGTCTTACATTACCCAAGCTTTGAACCATTTTCTCCCTAACCTCCATTAAAGGATAAACTTGAAGATTTCACTTGAAATCGAGTTTCAATTCTCCTTCTGTTTTGAGATCGAAACTCCTAGAATCCAAGCCTTTCATAGATCCATTTCACTTCCTGCAAGAATTTGGAGTCGAGCCAAGACAAATTGGAAGCAAGATCAAAACAAATTAAAGCTACCCGAAGGTGAATTTTCTCAAACTTCTCTTCTTCGATTCTCCCTCATTTCTCAACTATTTTGATTGATTATTGGTTTTCTGAAGACGTACCAATGTAGGCAGCAAGATTGAGTTGCTTTGTGGTCAAATCAAAGCAACTCAGTTCATGCTCCTCAAATTTCAAATACATGTATCTTTCAATATACTTGGAATTGGAAGAAATTGAGGCCAAATTCGAGATCCTGAGCATTTTTCCTTTGAAAACTGTACTTGTTTTTCATTTTCCGTTTGGTTAAGGGTGGACCAGTTCGGTGAGGTCCACCAGAGAAGATGACAGGAGCCCTAGCTCCGGTGGTGTATTGGCGTGTCCTAAACCCTTTGATCATGTTCAAACGTTTTAATCCTGACCCTCGCTTCTGATTACCACGTGTGTGTAAGACCCCAATTTTGACCCTAAGATCCCTCATGCAATTTCATCATAAGCATTAGCATTAGGATCATACCCTGGCATCCTCCTTACCCCTCTTTCATTGGGTTTGTTTTAGGAGAGATCACCAAGCACTTTGTGATTATATGATACTTGTATTTTATCATTTCACTAACCAAAATACCAAAAACATGTCTTTGCATTTGTCTAACTCTTTTGTAGGAAGGGCATGATTCCATTGATTCATTAAGTTTGCATCTAGGGTTTGAGACCCTCATGAACAAAGAGCATAACCAAGAATTGATTCAATAATGGTTATGAGCATCATATATGAGTCCCAATGTTCTCTACATGTTATATTGATCAAGTTTTCTTCAAGAGTTTGAGGGTGATTTGCCTTGGAAACCCTAGTTTGACTGGGTATCTTGAGTAACTTCTCCAACAATCTATCTCACCAATTGATCAAATTTATCAAGGGACACTTAAAAATTCACCATCTTATGCATATATGATCTACCATAAGTCAAGAAAGACAAGAGAATTGGAAGTTAGCAAGTTGGTTGATGGTGGTTGGCCAGATGGATTCATCTGATCAAAATTGGGTCTCCCTAGACCCTATCTCCTACAATTTTCACCATATGAAAATGATTCCAAGAGCAAACTTACTCTAAATGACATTCCAAACAACTTTCATGTTGATACCTAGAGCTAGTTTTGCTTGGAAAATTATTTTCTATGTTGAAACATTATAGGTCATTTTGTCTAAACCCCAATTTGAAAGTCAACTTCCCAAGGCCATAACTTGCTAAATTTTTATGAGATGAAATATTTCTAAGTTGAAAAATTAAATGAAATGTGTCTAATTTAACTTTTATGTTTGTAGTGGGAGCTAATTCAACTTTTTTGAGCATGTGATATGAGGTTACATTATAGGTCACTTTTGACCTATACCTTTGATCAAGTGATTTTTCCAAACTTCAAAAATGCATAACTCTATCATTTTAAATCCAAATGACGTGAAATTGGTGACCAATTTTAAGGTCTTTGAGATAGACACAACTTTGATGAAGACAATTTGCTCATTTGAAGCTCATATAAAAAGTTAAGCAAGATGGAATATTGAGACATATGACTTGACACTTAGAAAAAATTTTGATATGTCAAAAATTTCCAGACTTCCACCTCAAATTTATCCAAGTTCCAAGCTCCAAATGAAAAAGTGTTGAACTTAAAAGTTGTTCCTCTTGATCTCACCTTTCCAAATAGCTCAAATTCATTCATTTTGGACAAAGAATGCATAGGTTGCGTATGACATGAACATGGTGACATCACTTGGCAAGGATCAAACTTCAAATCCAAATGCACACTTGCCTTGCAATCCAAGCTCAATTCAGACTATCTAGTATTCATTTGTGGACTTATGGCAATGATTTTATGGGCCTATGTGCGCCCATGCACCCATGCATCATCAATGACCAAATTTGGAAAGTGATTTCAAGTGTGCAAAAAGAAATGGATTCAACTATAAATAGAGCCTCATATGCTCATCATTTCACACACATTCGCGCCAACTTTGATCCCCAATCTCAAACCCTCACTTTGCAAAGGATAAACCTGAGAAATTCATTTGAATTTGAGGCTGAATTTCCACTATTTTGAAATTCATATCTCCAGGAATCCACAGCCTTGTAAGCTTCCAATCTTCTTCTGCAAGCAAGTGGAGTAAGATCAAGCACAAGCAAGATCAAGATTAGTTGAATCCAGACCTCCATTGAAGGTATTTTCTAAAAATTTTGATCTCTTCGATTCTCTTAAATTCTTGCTCAATTCTATTGATTCTTTGGTTATCTGAAGTCCTACCAATGTAGGCAAGAAGATTGAGTTACTTTGAGGCCAAATCGAAGCAACTCAGTTCATGTACCTCAAATTTCAACTCCATGTATCTCTCAATTTGGAGTTAGAGTGAATTGAGGCCAAATTCAAGCTCAGTTCCATTTTTACTTTGAAATCATGTCCTTGTTTTTAATTTTGGTGATGGTTGATGGTGGACCAGTCCGGTGAGGTCCACCGGAGAAGAAGACCGGAGCTACAACTCCGGCCATGCGCTGGCATGTCTCACAGCCACAAGATCCACTTGTTTTGTTTTAATCTCATGCGTCCTTTTTAAATACCAACGTTATGGCGCGCTGACTAATGACTATGGTGGAACGCGTGTTTCTGGCCACTTGATTTGCCACCTCAATTAATGAGGGAGATCAAGTGGTCCACGTTTTTTCTGATATTTTAATTTTCATTTTAATTGCATTATTTTCAATAATTCATATTAAATCCAATATTGATCCAAAAAATATGAGACTTTCACCAAAAAAATTCAAATATTTTTCTCTTTAATATTCTGAATTAAAATATCTTTTTGGATCATTATTAATATTTTTCATGAATTAATTGATTTTGTGTTCGTTTTTAATTGTTTAAAAATATTTTTAAATGTCCAAAAATTATGAATTTATTTCTCCAAGGTCCTTTGACCTTGTTTGACCTATGATAAATCTCATGGCCATTTCTTTGGTGTTTTGATGAGATTTTAGGAATTGGACAAACCATATTTAATTTAAATGCACTATTTTAGTATTTTTAATTTGAATAAATGCCAAATAAATTTGTTGATCAGTTGTGATGACTTGTTTATGTTTAACTCTTGTTGTTGGCCCTTGGTCAAGGTTGATTTGACTTTGTCAAATTAATATCATTGGATTTAGGGGATTGATGGAATGTACATTCCATCTCCCAAAATGAATGGATGCTATTAATTTGGTAAAATTCCTCCTTTGACCAATTTGTGTTTTGATCCATTCCCCTCCCACTTCATCTTATTACCTTTCTTCATTCATTCATTCCATTTGGCCAATGACATCTCAAAGTCCTAATGCTAGTTGATTGAAAAATTATCATGAGTATGGATGAGATTAGGCCACACCTTTTGCATATTCTTTTTGTGTGTGGTATGTTTCATGAGCATAGTCCATTATACTATGTCTCTAACATGCATTAACACCAAAATTCTATTGCTCGGCCTCAAATGGTTGTGACTTCTACATAAGTCAAATTACGTTTGCTTAACATAATGCTAAATTTGTGACATAAAAGGCATAAGCATTCTAGTTATTGAGATTGTAAGTCTCCCCTCTTTCATGGTATTATGTGGAAACTTGGCCTTCTTTCCTTCCTTCGGAAGATGTTTTGGCTCAAGGATTCATGGTTGTGATAAGTGGGTTGAGTGTTCTCCAAATAATGTATTGAAATGAAAAGCAAAAGCAAAATAATACTAACTCCTAACCAATTAACTACTATTTTTTAATTTCAAGCTTTTACTTTAATGTAATTTACTTTTAGCACTCTATTTCATTTGCCATTGTTTATATCATTCTAATTGTTTATGTTAATGCAATTTTCACTTTGTCCTTTTGGACCATACTATGTGATATATTTTGCTTGTGTATACTTTGCTTGTTTGTGTGGTCTTTGACCATTAATGTACATAATAATAACAAAAAATCTAAAAAACTTTTGAGTGGACTGTTGGCTTGATCTTGGACAAATGGACTTAGAATCTAGGCAACCTTCCTATGCTAATGGACTTGGCCAATGCCAACTTGTTGAAGAACCAAGTGCTTGCAATTTGAACTTCATCTGATACATCTTTAAAAATCTCTCTAAGTTCATCTACAACATGATCATTGTGAAGCTGTTATTTTGAACTTGTGACTTGTGGAATTCATCTGTTGCATGGGCTATTTTGAAGAAGATCATGAAATGGATAAGCTTGGATGAGGCCATCTTTATTTGATGCCTTGCTCTTCAAGATAATATAATTGTGCATTTGTGTGTTGCTTGATTCTAAAAGTCCAAGGGAATTCTGGGTTTCTATTGACATTCTTGTCTATTGGATTACTACCCATTTGGTAAGATCTTTTCAACTCTAAACATTTAATTTTGTACATAGGATAGTCTCTTCATCTTCTCCCCATTTCTTTAATTTCGAAAATATCTCCCTCCGTTTTTCAAAATATTCTTTGTGTGAACTACTTTTGTTCTAAACTTTGACCACTTTTGCAAAAAGATAGAAACTTTGGCCTTATGCTATTGCATTTTAAGAACTTCTTTTCTTAAATCAAACTTGTAAATAAACTTAACTATATTGGACTTAAACTTTCAAAAAGCCAAAAAGAACTAACTCATAAAAACCATTTTAGGCCTTTGTGCCTTTCAAACTTCATTTTTGTTAAAAGTAATGCATCTACTTTGAAATTTGTATCACGAACTACGAGGTTTTGATCCCTCATTTTTATGTTGGTATGTAGGCACAAGACTGAAGGACCTGTCAAACACAAAAATATAATTAATGAATTCTTTTCTCATCCTCCCATTCTATTTGTTTGTAAACATCACTTTGTACAAAATACATATGCACACAAAAAGGGCTCCATAGGAGTACCTAAGACACTTTGGGTGCTAACACCTTCCCTCTGTGTAACCAACCCCCTTACCTGTGATCTTTGAATTTTTATTAGTTTTGATTTGAAAAGTTCTTACTTTTGGGTTTTGTTCGTACTTTTCGCCTTTTCCCTTGGAAACAATAAAAACGTGGTTGCGACTCTTGTTATTTGATCTCTAGCTTGTCAATAGCTTAATGATCATATTATTTCCCGCTACAGAAATTAAGTGGCGACTCTGCTGGGGAGTAGTCTCCAGTGGGTTTAGCCTACTTTTTGTGTGAATATATATTTGTATATATGTGATGTTTGTATATATGTATGTGTGATATAATCTACTTATTGTGCTTGGTGATCTCTGAGTGTTGAGATAAGTTCTAACCCGAACTTGAGTGCAATTAAGATAGGAGGATGGTATAGTCATTTTCGACTTGTGTGGAGTAGTCCTTAACAAGTTGGCTTGAGATCCATCTGCTCAGTGGAGACTCCTTTGGATTTGGAAATGTCACACAAGTATTTGTGGTTAGGCATTACTATTTCTAATTGGGTCTGAGAAGCTGAGGACCTTAGAACATTTAATCCATCTTGGCCTAGTTAGGACATAGTGCACTGTTCAAGTGTAGACTTGATAACACTTGTTATGCGATACTGCACTTTGTAGCGGTAAATTCATGATCATCAAGCTATTAACAAGCTAGAGATCAAATAACAAGAGTCGCCACCGCGCTTTTATTGTTTCCAAAGGAATAGGGAAAAAGTATGAACAAAACCCAAAAGTAAGAAGTTTTCAAATCAAAACTAATAAAATGTCAGAGATTACCAGTAAGGGGGTTGGTTACATAGAGGGAAGGTGTTAGCACCCAAAGTGTCCTAGGTACTCCTAGGGAGCCCTTTTTGTGTGCATATGTACTTGGTATAAAGTGATGTTGACAAACAAATAGAATGAGAGGATGAGAAATGAATTCATTGATTATATTTTTGTGTTTGACAAGACCTTCGGTCTTGTGCCTACGTACCAATATGAAAATGAGGGATCAAAACCTCGTAGTTCGTGTTACAAATTTTAAAATGGATGCATTTGCTTTTAACAAAATTTAAGTTTGAAAGGCACAGAGGCCTAAAATGATTTGAATGAGTTAGTTCTTTTTGGCTTTTTGAAAGTTTAAGTCAAGTATAGTTAAGTTTATTTACAAGTTTGATTTAAGAAAATAAGTTTAAAAATGCAATGGCATAAGGCCAAAGTTTCTATCTTTTTTGCAAAAGTGGTCAAAGTTTTAGAAAAAAATAGTTCACACAAAGAAGATTTTTAAAATGGAGGGAGAAATTTTGAAATTAAAGAAATGGGGAGAAGATGAAGAGACTACCCTATGCACAAATTTAAAAGTTTAGAGTTGAAAAGATCTGACCAAGTGGGTAGCAATCCAATAGACAAAAATGTCAATAGAAACCCAAAATTCCCTTGGACTTTTAGAATCAAGCAACACACAAATGCACAATTATATTATCTTGAAGAGCAAAGGCATCAGCTAAAGATGGCCTTATCCAAGCTTATCCATTCCATGATCTTCTTCCAAAATAGACCATGTAACAGATGAATTCCAGAAGTCACAGGTTCAAAATGACAACTTCACAAAGATCATGTTGTAGATAAATCTTAGAGAGATCTTCAAAGATGTATCAGATGAATTTTCAAATTGCAAGCACTTGGTTCTCCATAATTTGGCATTAGCCAAGTCCTTTAGCTTAGGGAGGTTGCCTAGATTCTAAGTCCATTTGTCCAAGATCAAGCCAACAGTCTACTAAAAAGTTTTTTAAGGGTTTTTAGTTATTATTATGTACATTAATGGTCAAAGACCACACAAACAAGCAAAGTACACAAACAAAATATATCACACAATATGGTCCAAATGAACAAAGTGAAAATTTCACTAACATAAACAATTAGAATGATATGAACAATGGAAAATGAAATAAAGTGCTAAAATTAAATTTCATTAAAGTAAAAGCTTGAAATTAAAAGTTAATAGTTAGTAGGTAAGAGTTTAGTTTTGTTTTGCTTTTGCTTTTGGTTTTTCAAGACATTCTTTGGAGAATACTAAACCCACTTATCACAAGCATGGATCCTTGAACCAAAACATCTTGCAAAGGAAGGAAAGAAGGCCAAGTTTCCACACAATACCATGAAAGAGGGGAGACTTACAATCTCACTAACTAGAATGCTTATGCCTTTTGTGTCAAAAATTTAGCGCTACGTTAAGCAATCGTAATTGGACTTATGTAGAAGTCACAACTATTTGAGGTCGGGCAATAGAATTTTGGTGTTAATGCATGTTAGAGACATAGTATAATGAACTATGCTCATGAAACATACCACACACAAAAGAGAATAAGCAAAGGTGTGGCCTAATCTCATCCATACTCATGTCAATTTTTCAATCAACTAGCATTAGGACTTTAAGATATCATAGGACAAATGGAATGAATGAATTAAGAAGAGGAATGAGATGAAGTGGGAAGGGGATGAAGGAGATCACAAATTGGTCAAAAGAGGACTTTTACCAAATTAATATCATAATTCGTTTTGGAAGATGGAATGTACATTTCATCAATCCCCTAAATCCAATGATATTAACTTGACAAAGTCAAGTCAACCTTGACCAAGGCCCAACAACAATAAGCAAGCGCATACAAGTCAATACAAATGGTCAACAAAATTAAATTGGCATTTATTCAATTAAAAATAATAAAATAGTGCATTTAAATCAAATATGTTTTGTCCAATTCCTAAAATCTCATCAAAACACCAAAGAAATGGCCATGAGATTTATCATAGGTCAAGCAAGGTCAAAGGACCTTGGAGAAAAAATTTCATAATTTTTGGACATTTAAAAATATTTTTAAGCAATTAAAGACAAATGAAAAATCAATTAATTCATGAAAAATATTAATAATGATCCAAAAAATAATTTTAATTCAGAATATGAAAGAGAAAAATATTTGAATTTTTTTGGTGAAAGTCCCTTATTTTTTTAGATGAATATTGAATTTAATATGAATTATTGAATAAAAGGCAAATAAAACAAAAATTCAAAAATTCTAAATTACGTGGACCATCAGATCTCCCTCATTAATTGAGGTGGCAGATCAGATGGTCCAAAGCACGCATTCCATCATGGACCTTAGTCAGCACGTGGCAAATGTGGTAATCAACACCAACACTCAGGATTAAAACTTGAGAGGAGGATCATTTGGTTCAGAGGTTGGCCAAGTTACCGCCGGAGCCAGAGCTCCGATCATCTTCTCCAGTGGACCTCACCGGACTGGTCCACCATGAACCATCACCATAATGAAAAACAAGGACATGTTCTTGAAGAAAAAATGGCACTGAGCTCGAATCTGACCTCCATTCACTCCAATTCCAAATATATTGAGAGATATGTGGAATTGAAATTTGAGGTACATGAACTGAGTTGCTTCGATTTAAACTCAAAGCAACTCAATCTTCTTGCCTACATTGGTAGGACTTCAGACAACCAAAGAATCAATAGAGTTGAGAAAGAATTTGAGAGAATCGAACAGTTTAAAATTTTGGAAAATTACCTTCAATGTAGGTCTGAATTCAATGGATCTTGATCTTGCTTGTGCTTGGACTCACTCCACTTGCTTGCAGGAGAAGGATTGAATGGTTTAGAAGCAATGGATTCCTGGAGAATTGAATTCCAAAATAGTGGAGATTCAAGCTCAAATTCAAAAGAATTTATCAGGCTTACCCTTTGAGAATTGAGGGTTTTCAATGTAGGATCAAAGTTGGCGCAATTGTCTATGAATTTTCGAGCAATTGAAGCTCTATTTATAGCTGAATCATGTGATATTTGCACACTCACTTTCACTTTCCAAATTTGGCAAATGGTGATGTAATGTTGCATGGGAGCGCATAGGCCCACGAAATGATTGCTTGAGGTCCATAATTGAAGATCAGATGCACTGAAGTAGGCTTGGATTGCAAGGCACATGTACATTGATGTTTGAAGTTTGATCCATGCCAAATGATATCAGCCTGTTTAAGCCATGCGCAACTTATGCATTTCTCATCCAAGATGAATGAACTTGTGCTCTTTGGAAAGGAGAGATCAAGAGGAACAACTTTGATGTTCAACACTTTTTAATTTGAAGCTTGGAACTTAGAGAAATTTGAGGTGGAAGTTTGGAAATTTTTGACATATCAAAATTTTTCTAAGTGTCAAGCCATATGTCTCAATATTCCACCTTGATTAACTTTTTACATGATCTTCAAATGAGAAAAATGTCTTTATTAAAGTTGTATCTATCTCAAATAAATTCAAAATGGTCACCAATTTCATTTCATTTGGATTTTAAATGATAGAGTTATGCATTTTTGAAGTTTGGAAAAATCACTTGATCAATGGTATAGGTCAAAAGTGACCTATAATGTAGCCTCATATCACATGTTCAAAAAAGTTTAATTATATCCAAATCCAAACATCAAAGTTGAAGTAGACACATTGAATTTGATTTTGAAACTTGGAAAGCTTTCATATCATAAAAATTGAGCAAGTTATGGCCTTGGGAAGTTGACTTTCAAATTATGGTTTAGACAAAATGACCTATAATGTTTCAACATAGAAAATGATTTTCCAAGAAAAACTAGATCTAGGTTTCAACATGAAAGTTGTTTATAATGTCATTTAGAGTAAGGTGTCTCTTGAAATCATTTTCATATGGTGAAAATTGTAGGAGATAGGGTCTAGGGAGACCCAGTTTTGATCAGATGAATTCATCTGGCCAACCACCATCAACCAACTTTCTAATTTCCAATTCTCTTGACTTTCTTGGCTCATGGTAGATAATATATGCATAATATGATGAATTTTGAAGTTTCCCTTGAGAAATTTGATCAATTGGTGAGATAGCTTGTTGGAGAAGTTACTTAAAGTACCCAGTCAAACCAGGGTTTCCAAGGCAAATCAACCTCAAACTCTTGAAGAAAACTTGATCAACATAACATGTAAAGATCATTGGGACTCATATATGATGTTCATAACTATTCTCGAATCAATTCTTGGTTGTGCTTTTTGGTCATGAGGGTCTCAAACCCTAATGTGAACTTGATGAGTCAATGAGATCATGTCCTTCCTACAAAAGAGTTAGATAGATGCAAAGACATGTTTTTTTGGTATTTTAGTTAGTAAAAAGATAAAATACAAGTATGATATAATCACAAAGTGCTTGGTGATCTCTCCCAAAACAAACCCAATGAAGGAGGGGTAATGAGGATGTCAAGATATGATCCCAATGCTAATGCTTATGATGGATTTGGATGAGGGATCTTAGGGTCAAAATTGGGGTCTTATAACTGCCCCTATTTAAGGACATTTTAACTAAGGAGGTGAAGGTTAAAATCTTCGGCTCAACTCAGTAGAATGGGCTTAAATAACAACATAGAGAAACAAATTTTGGTCCCTAAGAGACCTCGTGATGCATATGAGTGAATGCAAAAGTTAATGCTTTGTGGGGAAATATTTCCACAAAGGAAAAAGAAATCAGAGAGACCAAAAATCCGTAGGAGCATAATGCATTCCATAAGGAAAAATCACTGGGGAGACAAAACTCAGGGGGAAAGGGAGTTATGCGTAGGCCAGGCTACGACTCAAGACTACTGGGGGACTAGAGGGATTCCACAAAAATGGAAAGACTCATCCGGGAAAACAACAACATCTGCAGGGGATACGAGTAAATCAGAATAAAACTGAGGTACTCGACTCATGCAGGGGAAAGCAATTTCACTAAGGAAATGCGCACTCAACTCAACTGGGGAAGAAATAAACTTCAACACAGGAGGAGCAAAAATCCATTATCTACTACGTGTTACTGGGTAAGGAGATAATAAAGATCTGACAGAGAGAACATTCGTCATCGGTTAGGATGAACACATCAAGGATGACTAGCTGAGAACCCACAGGAGGGAGTATTCATTACCGGTTATTGGGTAAGAATAGCCTTGCTGGGGACAAACGCGGAAAAATAGGATTTACAACTACCAGTTACTAGGCAGAAGACCAAGGGTGAGAATATCTGTCATTGGTTAGGATGAACATATCAAGGATAAACTCGACAGGGAAGAAACTCCGTCACCGGTTAAGATGAACATATCAAGGATAGACTTGCCTGGGAATGTCAAGGAGGATACCCGTCATCGGTTAGGATGAACATATCAATGATATACCAACTGAACAAAAAGGGGGAATTATATCTACCGAAATCTGGATAGAAAACCGTCGAAGAGAGAATCCATCACCGATTAGGATGAACATATCAAGGATAAACTCTACGAGGGGACAAAGCAGGATTTACAACTACTGGTTACTGGGTAGAAGACCATCAAAGAGAAAATCCGTCACCAGTTAGGATGAACATATCAAGGATAAATTCTAAAAAGGGGAGCGAAAATAGGGATTACATCTATTAGTTACTGGATAGAATACCAAAGAAGAGAAAATATGTGACTAGTTAAAGTGAACATATCAAGGATAGACTCCGCTCAGGGGAACAATAGGATTTACAACTACCGGTTACTGGGTAAAAGAAAACCCGCAATCGGTTAAGATGAACATATCAAGGATTAACTCTCTGAGGAACAAAATAGGGATTACAACTACTTTTTTACTGGGTAGAATACCAAAGAAAGAGAATATCTGTCACTAGTTAAAGTGAACATATAAAGGATAAACTCCTATGGGGGAAAGAAATATACCCGTCGTCGGTTACGATGAACATATCAAGGATATACTTCCAGGGGACTCCACTGAGGAGAAAAAGGGTACTTTTGTCGGGTATTGGGCAAGAAGTAACAAACTGCAAACTAAGAAGAATAGTTACTGGGTAATAGACTCTTAGGGGGCCAAAACATCTATCTAGGTAAGAGCTAGAAAGAAAACGGCCAATCAAGACTTAACCCAATGAGGACATAACTAAAAGGGAGTAATTCCACCCAGAAAATTCACTGGAGAGGAAACTGAAATAACAATCATCCACGAGGAAACAAACTCAGTGGGGAAATAAAGAAAGGTTAAAGTCTTTCTGCTTAAGGGGCTGGCACTCTTCAATTGAAGGAGGACAAACGCTAAATTTGGTATGGGGATAAAGTAACGCCATAACAGAGAATGAGAATTTTAAACAAATCAAATATGAAGACGCGGGATATGCAAATCATGAAATTATATGAATGTATATGTATATATGATGATTATGCTGACAAAACGATCACGAAGGATATAGATGTGTCACAAAAAAATTGAGCCACCAGTACAATCCTCGGTCAATCCACAAAATATGGAGACAACTGCCGGAGAACAGAGAGATCAACATCCCAAGGGCTCAACCCTGATTGGGGAAAGAGGAGATCTGCTGAGGATAGAACATCTAAATCTGTGGGAATTTTAGGTCAACACCATAAAATGGGAAACAACCCTACCGAGAAAAATAATCAACAAAAGATGCTCAAAAACCAAGAGGAATCTCTTACTGGGAGCAAATGCAATCTACTAAGGAAGATCAACCATCTTTGAAGATCAACCCTGCTGAGAAGATACGAACTTCGCTAGGAATGCACAAACTCCGCTGGGGAAGGTCGAAATTCTATTGAGGACAAGGATACGCCACAGGGTGTCTGAATCAAGCAACTCAGTTGGGGATAAAGAAGTTCCGCTGGGGATCAAACACTCCACCGGGGAGCTGAATCTATCAGCTGGGGATAACGACATTCCATGGAGGAAATGAATCAACACTAATGTCTAGGGATACCCGAAGAGTTACTGCTTGGGGAACCACAGATGCTTCGCATTTAAGGACTTACTATCCATTGAAATGTTGTTGATATTACTGTTACTCGCTTTGGAAAAGTTCTTACTTTTATATTTTAAAGAAAACTTGATTTTGATTTTAAAAAAAATTAATTTCAAAATGATCATAATAAAAATTTAAAACTATTGGCTGAAGTAAATAAGAGTAGAAATAATTGGATAAAAGCTCAACTTTATTTAATGAAATGGTAGTCTGTAAATGACAAGACTCCATAGATTTTACAAAGTTGAAAATGGTAATTTACATGGAAAAGGGTTACATTGAATACAAATGATCCTTAATCCTTCTACCAATTCTTGATATCCACTGTACTCTTGACCGCTTCTTAGGATGATGAACTGATCTCAACCCTTGTGCTCAACCAAGTCTTCAAAACCACTGAAGATTAGCAGGATGCAGTTACTTTTCATAATCCCTAATTTTTGCATAAGTTTCCCCAAGGTGGGGTACTCAATTTATCGGGAAATTCTTTCTATTTTAATGTCTCTAATTTTTTCCTGGAACGCCCTTTCGGGTTTTCAATCCATCGAGATGCTCATTTTTGCCTAAGCCTCCCTTTCGGGTTTTCAACTTAGTGAGTTGTTCTTTTATTTTTAGGATAAGTATTTCTTAACTGCATCTGCATTCACTAGAAGAGTGAACTCTTCACCATCCATAGTTGTAAGAATCAGGGCACCGCCTAAAAAAGCTCTATTAACAACATATGGGCCTTCATAATTGGGATTCCATTTTCCTCTAGAATCTGGCTTGAACGTCAAAATCTTCTTGAGCACAAGGTCACCTTTTCTGAACACTCGAGGTTTGACCTTCTTATCAAAAGCTTTCTTCATTCTCTGCTGATACAACTGACCATGAGACATGGCAGTCAACCTCTTCTCTTCAATCAAATTCAACTTGTTAAACCTGGTTTGACACCATTCAGCTTCATTTAACTTGGATTCCATGAGCACACACAACGAAGGAATCTCCACCTCTACAGAGAGCACTGCTTCCATACCATAAACAAGAGAGAAAGGGGTTGGCCCTGTTGAAGTGGGGACAGATGTACGATACCCATGTAAATCAAATGGGAGCATCTCATGCCAATCCTTATATGTGACAACATCTTCTGGATAATCTTCTTGATGTTCTTATTCACAGCTTCAATAGCCCCATTCATCTTGGGTCTATAGGGAGAAGAATTATGATGTGCAATCTTGAAGTCTTTGCAAAGAGCTTCCAGCATATTATTACTCAAGTTCGATCCATTATCGGTAATGATATTACTTGGCACACCATAACGGCATATGATCTGATTCTTGATAAACCTTACAACAACTTGCTTGGTTACATTTGCATATGATGCTGCTTCAACCCATTTTATGAAGTAGTCAATTGCCACTAAAATGAAACGATGTCCATTCGAAGCTTTGGGCTCAATCATCCCAATCATATCAATTCCCCACGTGGAAAAGGGCCATGGGGAAGAGATAACATTCAAAAGTTTAGGAGGAACATGAATCTTATCAGCATATATTTGACACTTGTGGCACTTCTTCACAAATTTGTAACAGTCAGATTCCATTGTCAGCCAATAGTAACCTGCTCGCAACATCTTCTTTTCCATTGCATGACCATTGGAATGAGTACCAAAGGAACCTTCATGCACCCCAATCGTCAACGAATCTGCTTCGTGTCTATCCACGCATCTGAGCAAAACCATGTCGAAGTTTCTCTTGCATAGTATATCACCATTCAATTAGAAATTATCGGCTAATCTTCTCAAAGTCTTCTTATCTTGCAAAGATGCCCCAGGCGGGTAAATCTGACTTTGGAGGAAACATTTGATGTTGAAATTCTGGTATAAGATATAAGATGTCGAAGGTAATGTTACGACACTAATATCTGTTAACACACAATGGATAAAGATACAGAATTGTAAAACAAATAACACAAGAAATTGTTAACCCAGTTCGGTGCAACTCACCTACGTCTGGGGGCTACCAAGCCAGGAAGGAAATTCACTAAAATAGAATTAGTTCAAAGACTCTCCGTACACTTCAACAAGTTACAATCTTTCTCACCTAATCTCTACCCGTGCAATTTCTACCTAAGCACTCTTAGATATGAGAACCCACTCACTTCCCTTACAATCACACCCTAGTGATTTTAAACAACAATCCCTTGAGAAAAGAAAATACTTTTCAATTACACACTCTTGATTTTACTTCACAGTTTCAATCAAGAAGACACACTCTTGATCTTGCTTCACAACTTTGATCAAGAAGACACACACTCTTGCTTAACATCTTTAGAGTGACAAATTACAACCACAAGTCAGTCCAATTCAATCATCAACGAATGACTTGAATGACCTACAAGTCTTACGACTAAACAGACACAAACCCTAGCTCTCTCTCTGTATTTCGCTCAGTATTGGTTGTGTATTCAAACAGGGTTTCTAAGTCCCTTTTTATAGAAGCATTTTGCTGGGCTTGGATATCTTGAAAACTCTAAATCTATTTTCCAATCAAATCTTTTTAGAGCAGCTGGTTAGATCTCCTTGGAAAATAAGTAAATCTGGTTGTAATCAATGATTGAATGCGCCAGCTAATCAGATCTTCAATCATTCAAAGATTTCCATTAATTATGCAATCATAAAACACCAGACATTCATACTGAATGTTCTGTGTACAGGATGTCATGACATCGGGTCTGACATCTTGGAAAAATCCTGCATAATCCAGAAATTCCTTTTATAACTTTCAGCAGGAACAACCATATCAGATGTCATGACCTTGTGTATGTCATCTGAACCAATCCTACATGAACATGTCTTTCATTTAAGCTCCAGCAGGTACAACCAATATCAGAAGCCATGGCATTGTATGTGGCATTCTGAAACAATCCTGCTTGCACATGTTCTTGAACTACAGTAGGTACATATGATATCTCATGTTAAGACATCACACATGACGTCTTGTGAACACTCTTTGTTTTACCAAAATTGCTGCCAACACTTAGAATCAACAAACTCCCCCTTTGGAAAATTTTGGCTAAAACATATATCAGTCCTTTTTGTTCACAAGGCAAACTATCAACAGTTAAACAACTTATCAGTAGTTTAATCAGCAGCAGAAGCAAATACACTTACTAGATATAGCTACTAGTAATACACACATGCACAAGGGTACTTCTCCTCCCCCTAAATCTGTGCAACAACAACAAAATTACTAGTTATGGATGTAACTAGTAAGACACACAAATGCACAATGCACAAGGGTACTTCTTCTCCCCCTAAATCTGTGCATTCATCAAATAACAGCTACTGTAAGTCCAGCACATGTACCAGCCAGAATGTCATTCTGACATTTGCTTCAACATCAGCACCTGTACACCATATCAGATATCCCCTTTGACATCTATAAACAGAATGTTTTAACACCTGTGTACTTCCTTCTTCCTTCAATAATAGTTGTCCTCCAGTCCAACCACATACAACTCACAACTCCAGTACCTAGCCACATACTTCTCCCCCTTTTTAGTCAAAATTAACCAAAGGTGACCAATTCTCATAACATCTTCACACCTATCACATCCTTCGCTACACCATACCTCACAAAACTTCATACTCTCTTTGTGAGGGATATCCATAGACTCCCTTGATTGCTATAGATTCTCATACACACATATCCCCAATTTTCCTCTTAAACATTCAAATTGATTGGCATCCAAAGCTTTTGTGATTATGTCAGCTAATTGCCTCTTTGTAGGAACATGCTCCAGTGCTATGATCTTCTCTTCCACAAGTTCTCTTATGAAGTGATGCCTGATATCAATGTGCTTTGTCCTGCTGTGCTGAATAGGAATCTTGGAAATATTTATAGCACTTAGGTTATCACAGTATAATGTCATGACTTCTTGTGTGACATTTTATTCAGACAATATTTGTTTCATCCAGACCAGTTGAGAACAACTAGTTCCAGCTGCTATGTATTCAACTTTAGCAGTGGATAGAGATACACAGTTTTGTTTCTTGCTGAACCATGAAATCAGATTGTTCCCTAAGAAGAAACATCCTCCTGATGTGCTCTTCCTATCATCAGCACTCCCAGCCCAGTCTGCATCACAGTGTCCAGTCAACATAGATCCAGATCCATGAGTATATAATATCCCATAGTCACTGGTGCCATTGACATATTTCAGTATTCTCTTCACTTGGTTTATGTGACTGACTTTTGGTTCATCTTGATATCTAGCACACACACCAATAGCAAATGCAATGTCAGGTCTGCTTGCTATGAGATATAGCAGACTGCCTATCCTGCTTCTGTATAGACTTTGATCTACACTGACACCATTTTCATCTTTGGAGATATTTACATATGTAGGAACAGGTGTTCTTTTATGGCTTGCATTCTCCATGCCAAACTTCTTCACAATGTTCTTGGCATACTTGCTTTGAGATAAAAAGATAGAGTCTTCCATCTGTTTGACTTATAGCCCAAGAAAGTAAGTCAGTTTTCCAACAAGGCTCATCTCAAACTCAGATTGCATTTGTCTAACAAAATGTTCAACCATCTGTTCTGACATTCCACCAAATACAATGTCATCTACATATATTTGTGCCACCATGAGCTTCCCTCCTTCATTCTTCACAAACAGAGTTTTGTCAATACCTCCTTTCCTATATCCATTGTCAGTGAGGAACACTGTGAGTCTCTCATACCAAGCCCTGGGAGCTTGTTTTAACCCATAGAGGGCTTTCTTCAATCTGTACACATGTTGTGGAAGATTTGGATCTGTGAAGCCTTTAGGTTGTTCAACATATACTTCTTCATTTATGTAGCCATTTAGAAAGGCACTTTTTACATCCATCTGAAACAGTTTAAATTTCAGAATACATGCCACTCAAAGCAATAATCTAATGGACTCAAGGCGAGCTACAGGAGAAAAAGTTTCATCAAAGTTAACTCCTTCAACTTGAGTATATCCTTGAGCTACTAATCTAGCTTTGTTTTTAGTAACAACCCCTTGTTCATCAGATTTATTCTTATATACCCACTTTGTACCTATGACATTTACTCCTTCAGGTCTAGGAACCAATTCCCATACTTCATTCCTCTTGAATTGGCCTAACTCTTCTTGCATGGCATTGATCCAAAACTCATCAGTCAAGGCTTCCTTGATATTTCTAGGTTCAATCTTTGACACAAAGCAACCATGTGAGATTACTTCCCTTGATTTAGTAGTGACTCCTTTATCTGGGTCTCCTATGATAAGGTCTTTGGGACGATCCTTCTGAATTCTGATAGAGGGTCCCTTGTTGATTTTGTCATCTTCAGGTTCAGCTTGAGGTGGTTCTTCTTCCTTATTCTTGTCTGAGGAGTCAGCTGGAGAATCATTCAGAGATGTCTCGACATCGTCTGTGACATCAGTCTGTTGATCATCAACCACTACATTAATGGATTCCATCAACACATTAGTTCTGGAATTGAAGACCCTGTAGGCTCTGCTATTTGTTGAATAACCCAAAAATATTCCTTCATCACTTTTGGGATCCATCTTCCTTCTTTGCTCACGATTAGCCAAGATATAGCATTTGCTACCAAATACATGAAAGTATTTTACTGTAGGTTTTCTTCCTTTCCAGACTTCATAAAGGGTTGTGGGAGTCCCTTTCTTTAATGTCACTCTGTTGTGGACATAGCAGGCTATATTCATGGCTTCAGCCCAAAAATGATAGGGTAACTTCTTAGCATGAATCATAGCTCTGGCTGATTCTTGGAAGTCCTATTTTTTATTTCCACCACACCATTTTGCTGGGGAGTGATGGGAGATGAGAACTCATGATGAATTCCTTCTGAAGAGCAGAATTCGACAAATTTGCTGTTCTCAAACTCCTTTCCATGATCACTTCTAATTTTGACAACATGACTTTCTTTTTCCCTTTGAAGTTTCAGACGCAGCTCCTTAAAGACTTCAAATACATCAGATTTTTCTCTTATAAAATTGATCTAGGTGTATCTGGAGAAATCATCCACTACCACATATGCATATTTCTTCCCACCAAGGCTTTCTACTTGCATGGGTCCCATCAAGTCCATATGAAGTAGTTCCAGGACTTTGGTAGTTGTGTCATGTCTGAGCTTCTGGTGTGACATCCTTGTTTGTTTTCCAATCTAACATTCTCCACAGATTTTTCCCTCATCAATCTTTAAGTTGGGAATTCCTCTAACAACTTCAACTGATATGATTCTCTTCATACCTTTCAGGTGCAAATGGCCCAATCTTTGATGCCATATTTTTACTTCTTCTTCTTTGGCTAAGGTACACATTGAAGAGTATCCAGTTTCTTTAGAGCTCTACATGTAGCAGTTGTCTTTGGACCTGACTCCCTTCATGATTACTTTATTTTCTTTGTTAGTAATCAGACATTCAATTCTTATGAAGTTTACATTCAGACCTTGATCACATAGTTGACTAATGCTGATAAGATTAGCAGTTAATCCCTTAACAAGTAGGACATCATCAAGGTCAGGAACTCCAGAGCAATCTAGCTTACCCATTCCCTTGATTTCACCTTTTGCACCATCACCAAAGGTAACATAACTCATGACATGAGGATGAAGTTCAGTCAGCAGATTTTTGTTTCCAGTCATATGTCTGGAGCAACCACTATCAAAATACCAATCTTCTTTGGCTGAGACTCTGAGGGAAGTGTGAGCTATTAGACTTGTGACATTTGTCTTAAGAACCCATTGCTTTTTGTTACCAGTCTTGTGATGTTTGGATTTTGATTGGTGTTGAGACTGAATAGGGCCAGGATAACCATATAGCTTATAGAAGAAGGGCTTCAGGTGGCCAAATTTTCCACAGTATTGGCATTTCCATCTTGGATGTTTTCCTTTCTGCTGTTGTGACATCTGATGTGACATCTCAGGTTTGCTTTTAACATGGCTGCACTTAGGTTTGGATTTTGGTTTGCAACTAGTGTTACTGCACTCAGCCTTGAATCCAATGCCAGATTTGTTTCCTGTTATTTGGCCAGTCTGGAGAATCTTGTCTAGGATGGCAGATCCATTATTAAGCATTCTTACATACTTAGTCATCTCATCTAGTTTGGAATTCAAGAATACAACTTCAGTTTCCAATTTTGAGATGATTTCCACATACTCTTCCTTTTCATTTTTCAGCTGAGCTATCACTTTCTTCTGTCTTTCAACTTGTCTGCACACTCCTGTACTTCTGTGGCACCACTCTTTATATGTAGTGGCCAGCTCTTCAAAGGTTCTTTCATCATCAATTGACTCTTCCTCAGACCCCCATCTTCATGTCAATGCAGTCACATGGTTTGTAGCTTCTTCAGTTTCACTTCCATCAGACCAAGAGGCCACAAGACTCCTCTTTTGTTTCTTGAGGTAGGTCCCATATTCAGTTTTAATATGACCATATCCATTACACTCATAGCATTGAACTTCTTTGGGTTTTTCTTCAGACTTTGTTTTCTTACCAAAACTGTTGGATTTACTGATGTCAGATGTGATGTTTTTGACATTGCCCTTTGCTCTCACATCTACCTTTCTCATTAGTCTGCTGAACTATCTTCCCAGCATTGCTATCTCATTTTCCAGATCTCCATCAATATCTTGACCACCTTCCTCATCTTCCTCTTCAGTGTTTGACATAAATGCTATGCTCTTGGCCTTCTTTTCAGCTCCATCACATATTCCCATCTCAAATGTTTGGAGGGATCCAATTAGCTCATCAACTCTCATATTTGAGATGTCTTGAGATTCTTCTATGGTTGTGACTTTCATAGCAAATCTCTTGGGGAGTGATCTTAGTATTTTTCTTACTAACTTTTCATCTGACATCTTCTCACCCAAAGCTCTAGAGGCATTTGCAATTTCAAGAATGCTCATGTAAAATTCATGAATATTTTCATCTTCTTTCATTCTTAAGTTTTCAAATTTGGTGGTGAACAGCTGTAGTCTAGACATTTTTACTCTAGAGGTGCCTTCATGGGTGGTTTTAAGAATGTCCCAAGCATCTTTAGCTACTTCACAATTGTTTACCAATCTGAAGATGTTCTTGTCTACTCCATTGAAGATGGCATTCAAAGCTTTAGAGTTTCCAAAGGCTAGGTCATCCTCCTCCTTGGACCATTTTTCTTCAGGCTTTTTCTCAGCAATGGCTTCTCCTTCTTTAGTAACTACAGGGTGCACTCAGCCTGTCAAGACAGCTTTCCAAGCCTTATTATCAAGGGATTTTAAAAAGGCTACCATTCTAGGTTTCCAATAGTCATAGTTAGAACCATCCAAAATTGGTGGCCTATGAATAGATCCTCCATCCCTCTCCATTGAACCAGAAAGTATTGTCCCTAGATCTCACCCAGAACCAGAGCAAGATGCCTGCTCTGATACCAATTGAAATTCTGGTATCAGATATAAGATGTCGAAGGTAATGTTACGACACTAATAATTGTTAACACACAATGGATAAAGATACAGAATTGTAAAACAAATAACACAAGAAATTGTTAACCCAGTTTGGTGCAACTCACCAACGTCTAGGGGTTACCAAGCAAGGAAGGAACTTCACTAAAATAGAATTAGTTCAAAGACTCTCCGTACACTTCAACAAGTTACAATCTTTCTCACCTAACCTCTACCCGTGCAATTTCTACCTAAGCACTCTTAGATATGAGAACCCACTCACTTCCCTTACAATCACACACCAGTGATTTTAAACAACAATCCCTTGAGAAAAGAAAATACTTTTTAATTACACACTCTTGATTTTACTTCACAGTTTCAATCAAGAAGACACACTCTTGATCTTGCTTCACAACTTTGATCAAGAAGATACACACACTTGCTTAACAGCTTTAGAGTGACAAATTACAACCACAAATCAGTCCAATTCAATCATCAATGGATGACTTGAATGACCTACAAGTCTTACGACTAAACAGACATAAACCCTAGCTCTCTCTCTGTATTTCGCTCAGTATTGGTTGTGTATTCAAACAGGGTTTCTAAGTCCCTTTTTATAGAAGCATTCTGCTGGGCTTGGACATCTTGAAAACCCTAAATCTATTTTCCAATCAAATCTTTTTAGAGCAACTGGTTAGATCTCCTTGGAAAATAAGTAAATCAGGTTGTAATCAATGATTGAATGCACCAGCTAATCAGATCTTCAATCATTCAAAGATTGCCATTAATTGTGCAATCATAAAACACCAGACATTCATACTGAATGTTCACTGTATAAGATGTCATGACATCGGGTCTGACATCCTGGAAAAATCCTGCATAATCCAGAAATTCCTTTTATAACTTTCAGCAGGAACAACCATATCAGATGTCATGACCTTGTGTATGTCATTTGAACCAATCCTGCATGAACATGTCTTTCATTTAAGCTCCAACAGGTACAACCAATATCAGAAGCCATGGCATTGTATGTGGCACTCTGAAACAATCCTGCTTGCACATGTTCTTGAACTCCAGCAGGTACATATGATATCTCATGTTAAGACATCACACATGACGTCTTGTGAACACTCTTTGTTTTACCAAAATTGATGCCAACACTTAGAATCAACAGATGTCGTAATACCCTTTCTCTCTCCAGTAGAGTCCCCTGGAAGCATATCCTTGATATGTTCATCCTAACTGATGACGAATATCTTTCTTTTCTCCCCGCATGAGTCTATCCTTGATATGTTCACTCTAACCAGTGACAAATATTCTTTTCTTTGGTATTCTACCCAGTTAAAAGGTAGTTGTAATCCCTATTTTGGTTCCTCTAAGAGTTAATCCTTGATATGTTATTCTTAACCAATGATGGGTTTTTCTTCTCCTTGTAGTTTTTGTTAGTACCTTAAGATTGGCATTAATTTTGTAAAACAAATAATGTAATCACCTCTGTTGTTTTAATATGTTGGGTTGAAGAAGTTCAACATCTGGACCAACATGTCATGTAAGATGTCACGACATCGGGACTGTGACATCTCACATGTGGATAAAACTGAATCAGTTAATTCTGGTTTGTGTTAAATGATTAATTAGGATATCTGGTGAATATCCTAACTCCCTTGTGGAGGTCTTAAAGACTCAATCAGAATATACAGTTTCTAAATATGGAGATATATATGGAGATATGTTAGGAACTAAAAGATTGAAGACCTTGATTGTAGCAGAAGTTTTCTGCTGACTTTGTAACAGCAACGAAGAAGGTTGTTGTGATTTCTGAAGGCCCAAATCCAGTTGGGTGATTAGGTTATAAATAGTAGATTGTAACCTAGGTTTTGTAAGCCTCAAACAATGAAAAGTTAGGGGTGTGTATGAGGTAAACCTCCCAACCTGTGGGAAGGTTACCATGTGTTTCTCAGTGCTCTAAGCCTGAGAATATTTGTATCTCAAAGCCTGTAGGTAAGAGATGTTATGGTCTTGAACGAAGATGTGAAGCAAGTTCAAGAGGTTTAGCATTACTTTGAAATTGTAGTGATAGGAATGGAAACTGGTGGTTTCTATCTAGGAGTTCCTAGGTATAGATTGCATTGGGTAGGGATTAAGTGAAGAGTTGTAAACGGGGGAGTTTAACTCTGAATTAATACTGCTGATAGTGAATCTTCTTCCTGGCTTGGTATGCCCCCAGAGTAGGTGATGTTGCACCGAACTGGGTTAACAATTTCCTGTGCTTGTTTTTCTTTCTGCACGTTATAATTCTGTCTGTTATAACTCAGCAAGTATTTCAGTCTGTTTATCAAGAGAATAACAGACCTGGTACATATCATACTGATTGAATGTCAATCAGAATGTTTTGACATTCATAATTGACAGCATATACTGAACAATAGTCAGGTTGAGCCTTCTGCTTCAGTTCAATATTTATCTTAGTCTGTTTATCAAGAGGAGAACAGACCTGACATAAGGTTCATTGTGAAAATGTCAAACTGGATGTTTTGACATTTATAACTGTAAGTTGATATTCAAGTATAGACAGATTAGTTTGCTACAGTACAACATTTAGCTCAGTCTGTTTTTCAGGAAAATAACAGACTTAGTATATGGTATATGTTCTGGTCGTCAAACTGAATGTTATGACATTAAATCCAGACATCATATGCTAAATTGTAGGATGGTTAGTTTTTCTGTTTCAGCATTTCGGTCAGGCTATTCTTCAGGAAGTCAACAGCTGAACTAAAATCCAGGAAACTAACAACTGAGCTACAATTAATGAACCTACCAAATAGCCTATTTGTTAGCACCCTAATATATGGAAATTAGGTTAACTTGTTTAACCTTTATTTTAGGAAATACACGAACAAGGCCAGCAAACTGTAATACTGTAACAGGTGATGTTCAAATCACTATTGAGACATCATGCTGATAACTGTGCAGGCTCAACAGAAGTAAGTGCTAGGTTTGATCTCTGCTGTGTCTTTGTGCCAGATGGACAGAACTGGGTGTTCTTCCTTACTATGGTGATATAGTAGCAGATGTCCTGACATCTGTGAATGTGTGCACATTAGTACTGGATTCTAATTGTATAACTATCATGCTACAATGTTGGATCAGATGTCATGACTTGGAGTAGAACATCTGAACTCTGACTTTACCAGAACTTCAGTTTTCTACCCAGTAACCGGTAGTTGTAAATCCTACTTTTTTCCCCTGAACAGAGTCTATCCTTGATATGTTCATCTTAACCGGTGACGAATTTTCTCTTTGATTGGTATTCTATCCAGTAACTGATAGATGTAATTCCTATTTTGTCTCCTCAACAGAGTCTATCCTTGATATGTTCATCCTAATCGATGATGGATTTTCTCTTTGATTTGGTCTTCTACCCAGTAACCGGTAATTGTAAATCCTACATTGTCCCCTCGTAGAGTTTATCCTTGATATGTTCATCCTAACCAGTGACGGATTCTCTCTCTGACGATTTTCTATCTAGTTTTCGATAGATGTAATTCCCCTTTAGTTCAGTTGGTATATCCTTGATATGTTCATCCTAACCGATGACGGATATCCTCCTGAACATCCCCAGGAAAGTCTATCCTTGATATGTTCACTTTAACCGGTGACGGATTTTCTTCCCTATCGAGTTTATCCTTGATATGTTCACTTTAACCAGTGACAGATATTCTCACCCCTTGGTCTTCTTCCCAGTAACTGGTAGTTGTAAATCCTACTTTTTCTGCAGTTTTCCCCAGCAAGGCTATTCTTACCCAGTAACCGGTAATGAATACTCCCTCCTGGAATTTCCTCAGCGAGTCATCCTTGATATGTTCATCCTAACCGATGACGGATGTTCTCTCTGTCAGATCTTTATTATCTCTATCAGACCTTTATTTTAGGAAATACACGTACAAGGCCATCAAACTGTAATACTGTAACAGGTGATGTTCAAATCACTATTGAGACATCATGCTGATAACTGTGCAGGCTCAACAGAAGTAAGTGCTAGGTTTGATCTCTGCTGTGTCTTTGTGCCAGATGGACAGAACTGGGTGTTCTTCCTTACTATGGTGATATAGTAGCAGATGTCGTGACATCTGTGAATGTGTACACATTAGTACTGGATTCTAATTGTATAACTATCATGCTACAGTGTTGGATCAGATGTCATGACTTGGAGTAGAACATCTGAACTCTGACTTTACCAGAATTTCAATTGGTATCAGAGCAGGCATCCTGTTCTTATTCTGGATGAGATCCATGGGTGATACTTTCTGGTATCTTGCAAGGAGTTATGCTAGTATTGATGTTGGAACCTGTGGAAGGTTCTGGGATTTCCCTGAATGGTCCCTTGAAGTAGGTGGATGGACTATTCATGACAGGAACTGTGTGTACTTGTCTCTGGAGATTGGCAATTGGCCTTTGTGTGGGACAGTTGTGCTAGTATTGAATCATACTCAAACTTGGTATGTTCTTGGAGACTGATCTGGTGAAGTGTGTGTTCATAGGTTGAGTTGTATTATGATTTCCGCTGCATAATACCTGGCAAAACTCAAACTCTGAGGGAGTTTCCCCTCATGTGGATGAAAGGCTGCTGTATTCAAGATTTCATCGTAATCTACTAAAGATGACAAATATACTTGAGTCTCCTCAAGTCCACTCATCATGGTAAGAATCACCTAACCACTGATTCTTTTACTCTCTTGGGTAGTGTATATGAAGACCTTGAAGACTTTCAAGGAGGGTTTGTTCCAAGGAGGTGGAACTAATGTTCTATGTGATGTTAGAACATGTTGTTCAACAAGTATGCAACTACTGGTTGAAGAGCAGATGTTTTTAGGTGTCAAACAAAGGGATACTTTTGTTTGGAACCTACTCCTGACCTGGAAGAGGAGACATCTGTGTGTGCTAAGTTGACAAGGGTAGGGTCAACGGTGTGTGTGCTCACGAAGGTCACTATTAGAAGTCTGATCTCTAGAAGTGGAGTTGGTTGAGATGTGACATTGTGCAATTTCCTGCTGTTTATCTTATTCCTGTAGATTGATCAGGGTTGGATAGTTGTTCCCTGAAGTACTATGTTGTGTTGGAAGACAAGTCCCCTGGATGTTAGAAGTCAATAATGGGGTAACCTGATTGCTATTTCATTTAAGAGGATTGGGACCATAAATCTTGGTATTCAAACACCACGCTCAGAAGTGGCAGTTCCTTCAAGGAGTGAGAATATGAAGATTCAAAGGTTGGTTGAGGTAGTATGCTCTGGCAATGCATATCTACTATTGACTGGTGTTGTTTTTTTTCACTAGTACTTATGGTCAGCTGGAGTCTGATTGGTGTGATTGGAGTGTGTATAGGTATAACTCATAGAGTTAGTTGACACTGGTAGGGATGTTGTATGTCATGTTGAGACATTTGTGTACAATGCATGGATATTGGTGTGGAGTTTCCATGATTGTTAATTTGAGGGGGAGTTTTGGTTAACCTCCTCACGTTCGGTCAGCCTTGGGTCTGGTTGGCTGTTGACCTGTGTCGCATGGGTTCTGATGGTTGTGTGACACATTTGCAAGGAAGAATTCATCTCTCTCATTCCTAAGGGTGAATTTAATCTGGGAAGATTTTCAAAACAGTTGAGGTGCTTGCAAGCAGAAGATGGTGACACTAGAAGAGTATTTTCGAAGTATTCTTATGGTAGAAGCATCTGAAAGGAATATTGGGAAAGGATTTAAGATCAATGTCTACTTGTGCCAAGTACCAGTATTTAATTGATTATCCTTGGAGCTCAAGATAAATGATGTTTTTAAAAGATGTTGGAACATCTCATCTTCAAGATCCTGTGCAAAATCACAGGAAGGATAGTACATTGGTTTATGATCTATCACTTTGTGTCGCATCCGCGAAAAACAACCGGCGGGCTAAAACAAAAAACAACACAGAGCCGCCACCGTGCGTTATTTATCCCAAAAGAGGGAAAGGAAACGCTCAGAGTAAACCTAGGAAAAAGCATGGTCTCGCGACCAAAGAGAAAGGGTACGGGAGTCGGTTACGCAAGGGGAAGGTATTAGCACCCCTCACGTCCGTCGTACTCGACGGGATCCACGCTCTAAAAGAAAGAAAAGGTTGCTAAACAAACATCACACACACACACTGAAGACCACACAGGTGGGGTAAAAGAGGAGGGGGCTCGCTAGGATATCGCATCCTATGCCTACGTATCTCGTCTGGAACGAGAATCAGAGCTGCCGTAGTTCGGCTCACGCACGCCAAACAAGACACACACAAACACAGGCAAACATGGAACCCAAACGCCAATCGCTGGACTTACATCGGCTTCCGAACCAAACAAACACGATCAGGATATGGACAGCCAATCGCTGGGCTTACATCCATATCCTGACACACAAGAGGGTTAACAAGCAAACACACACAAAAAGAAAAAAAAGTGCCCGAAGAGACCTTGCACGGTCTCCTGCCTACGTACCTCATCTGGTATGAGGATCAGGGCGACGTAGTTCCCCTGAACGGGAAAGAAATTCCAACCAGATACAAAGGGAGACACACTACTAGGGAGCTGGACTCGAGCCTAGGCGTTATCATGCATCATTGCCCTATGTTATGGTTTCTATCCTACTTGCACAACAGCAAGCTAATCCTAACCAGGAAAAACAAGCATGCAAGCATAAACAAAGCAAAGCAAACATTTCAAATAGCACACGCTATATCCAGTCAAGTGAGGCTCAAACAAGGGGGTTAGATTGCCAAGGCAAGTCAACTGTACAGGGTAGTGTTCGCTCTTAACCCTGACATTGAGAGTCAGGGTGAAGCAGATGAAAGGTGAGTGAAGATAAGACTTCACATCTCTTATCCCTGGCCAGGGAGAGCTTCAGACAAAGGAGCGTGGGTCCAGAAAGAGGGAACCCTTCTACACTCAAGACTCTGACTCGACTGTACAAATGTACAAGATCTTGGGTTAATGTCCCAATGCATCAACACAGTGGTGCGAGCAGAGGGACGACTCAATAAGAATAGCAGGGGATGGATTGCACATCCCTTGGGTTCTGCCAATTGCCTCATAGAGGTCTTTACCTGCTTGGGGACAAAAGTAAACAATCACAAACATCGCCTCTTAAGGAGGACTTCAGACAGTTGCCTGGCTAAATAACAAGCCAGGTCTTCCAGACTACATGGAGACAAGAGAGTCTACCTCAATTGGTTTATACAACCAAGCAGCAGCACAACAAGTTCTTAAAGAACTAAAGCGACTATGGTACCTGAAATCAATCTAATACAGTCAGTATACCAATCACACAGTCAAAACAGACAAGTTAAGAATCAACAGTCAATGTACAATCAAACAATGCAATGTGCAAAGCACAATCAACTCAAGTGAGCCAAGCATCCTACAAAACACAAAAGTTAGTTTACAACAAGCAACCAAACCCAATTTAATCAACTTGCATTTTTCTCCTTAAAGCATTTGCATCTCAACCTGAAACACAACTCAAAAGTGAGAAACAAGACCACTAGGACAAGCCTAGGGTCAAAAGGAGATGAAAAATCCAAAACAGAAAGTGAAAATTAATCAAAATCACAATCAAACAAATTAGAAACAAATCCCATTGGTCCCATGCTCATATCATTCATCATCATCATTTCATGAAAGAAAAGGCACAAAACATGCCATTTGCAACCTCAAAAGACCAAACAGAATGATCACAATCAAAAGCATACCAAAACATTTCAATAAATTCCACAAAAATTCAAGTCTAAACAGAACATATTCAATGGATGGAATATCAAATTTCAGCTCATTTGGATCAGTGGAAGTAGGGAAATTAAATTCATAAAGTCCAGACAAGTTCAAGCAAGCTAACACAAGGCATCAAGACAAGCATCAACTTCCATCAATCATAAAACAGTGACAACATATGATAAATGAATGGGATTAAAACCATAATGACCTATAATGTGTCTAGAATTCACATGTCAAATTTCACATCCATCCAATTAATGACCAGAATTTCACAAGCCAAATACAAACATGTGTCACAAAAAATCACCAAATGACCAAGCAGAGGGAAAAATTCCAATCAAATAGGAAATGCCACCAATAAATCCAGAAAAATTCACATGTATTCTTAACACCCATAGGCTCAAACATGCAGAAATTCAATTCAATCCAATGTCCCTAAGCACATCAAATAAAATCATGAAATTCATCAAGCATGGTGTGACACAAATTGTCACACCTCTAATCAAAAATTCATATCTCATCAACTAGGGATCCAAAAATTGCAAACCATACATCAAAATCACCAGCAAAGAGTCCTGAACATGCACAAAAAATTTCAAGCATTTCTATGGAAGCATCATCATTTTATGAGTGAAATGGCATGGCATACACAAAATGAACACATTCAATCAAACCCTAGGAAATTTATTTTTTCACACGTGCACAAAAATAATAAAAATCACCATAAAAAGCTACACATCACAAGGAGAATAATGCAAAAAACCTCACAAAATTTGGACTATTTTTGAAGTAGTTATGAATTTTCTAAGTTCATGCATCAAAAATGAAATGGAATTGAAAAAAGAAAAAGAAATAAACATGAATTAATATCAGAAATGGCATTTTTGTAATTTTTTGCAACGTGACCAAAACGACGCCGTATTCATTAATGCAGTGGCGCGTTCTCATTGGCCAGATCCGGAGGGAAACACGAATTTGAAATGGAAACGAACAAATCCGGATCAAACACGTATTCTTCATCATCTTCTTGCTCAAGAACATCTCAAATTTTCCAGAAAATGATCATGAACTAATCTCAACCAAAATAAACATGCTATACATCAAAATCACCGTCTAATCACGTACATCATGGATATGCCAATGGTTTGACCTAATTCCTATCATGCTAACCGGATCGAATGAAAAAATGATTGAGCATCAAACTTTAAATCCAAATATCTCCTTCGATTCTCAACCAAAATCAAAACCACAAACAGCATTGCATTCTACATTGAAAGACCTATCATAACCATATCACAATTTAATCAATGAAGGAATTCGAAAATGCACCTTGTGATGATGGCAGTGATGAATCTGGACGTTTCAATGGCTAAAACACCAAAACAGTTGCAGTACAATGATGTGGAAGTTGAATGGAGTACAGGCCTTAGCTCAACAATGCTCCAGTTGCAAGAACCTTCGATTTTGCCATGAATGAACTTACTTCCAACAGTTGCGATTTTGCACTCTCCTGGCCTTGAATTGATGAAACAGTTCTTCAACAAGTCTTGTAGAAGATAGATCCAACAAGAATGATCGAAAATGATGAAGAATTCAATGAGAATTATGGAAAAAAAGTGTGAAGAAATTTTGGAGAATTTGGAGGTTTTGGAGGGAAAAGTTATTACAATCTTGAAATGTGCAATGTGATTACCAATTTCTGTTACAATTAGTGTTATATACCATGCCTTAATCCATTTACTAATCCAAATTAGCAAAACCAAAGTGAATTAGTGCTAATGCAATTTCAAGTGTATTGTCCAAAATAGCCTTTTCCAAATTATGCAATGTAACAGTAAAACGACAGTTGGAGCAAGTTCTAAATGCTATTTGGGATGTGTTGGAATAGGCCTTGTATGCAAAAACCATGTATTTCACAAAATCACCTATTTTCCCACCAATTTTCAAATAATCCACTTTGAAAAATGACTTTTTGCCCTGCTTATTTTTGATGAAATTTGATGATGCACCATGAAAGTACACGTGAAATGGGGTTTGCTCAAAGAAAGATCATCCATTTTGGCCATTCCATGTGAAAGTTATGCCACTTTGAATTTAGGCATTTTTGGAAAATGATTAGATCACAACTTGCCAACCATTCATGAGAAATTCAAGTTCTTGGACTTTTTGGAAAGGTGAGAGCAAGATCTACAACTTTCATGTTGAACAAAATTTCATTTGAAGCATTTTTGGACATGTAATTTTGAGGTGAAAAACTTTCCATTTTTGAAAACTTTCAATTACAAGTCACCTGTCATTTTTGGAAACTTTCCATCTGATTTTATTTCCTCCATTCTTGATGTTTGAAATGTCAAATGAAACTTGTTTCAACATGAATGAAGTGTCTCTAACCCTTTCCCACCTCCAAATCCATCAAATCAAGCACAGTTGACCATATTTGACTTTTCTAACTGATAGATGAATTTGGCCATGCACTGATCAAGTTGAGCCTCAATCTCCTGATGAAATGGCTCAATGATGAAACCCTAGCTTCCATAATCTCAATATAATCATGAAATGATCCCCATATCCATTGTAGACCCCATCTCCTTGCCATGCCCTGATTGGCCCAATGTAGATAATTAGGGTTGACCAGTGGTCAAAACCCTAATCTCAAGGTATCTGATCAATCTTCTGAATCTCTGGATGATAACAAGACCATGATGATGATGATGTATCATTTCAACCAAGATAAAGCTCAACCCTCCTTGAGAACCCATGAAACCCTAATTTGAATCACACATCCTCAAATGACTAGTGATCAGTCCATAAACCCTCAGGCTTGAATCCCAACCTCTTTATCTTCTGACCAAGACTTAGGAGGAGGACTTGCACAATGTTACCACATGATATGCCAATATGCAATGCCTAATGACCTACAAAATGATATGCAATAAGTTAGCTAGTCCCAAGAGAGGAGGGCAAATTTTGAGGTGTTACAGCTGCCCCTATTCAATCCACTGTGAACCTGTCGATATGAATAGCCTCTGCTTTCAGATGATCAGGATGAAGAGTGATTGAATACCGAGAACAGACGAACAATTTGCACTCTGATGGGAAATAATTATCAATGCCTGTCAGAATCGGCAAAGAAACAATCTTGAAGAAAAATCCGTCTGGTACGGAGAAAGTCAGCCTGATTACCGAAACAGCAACGTCGACCTGGATACCAAAATAAATGGTAACACAGGGATAACTATGGACTGAACACCACACATCCGCTGGGGATTATTATTTTTTCTTTTCTTTTCTTGAACCCCGAAATTTTCTGATTGCTCTTCTTTTTTATTTTCTTTGAACCCCGAAACTTTCTCTTGCGCCAATGATCCCGATCATTGCATTTGAACCCCGACATCTCGTTTGCCAAAAATAATGAACCCCATTCTCCATTTGAACCCCAGTCGCCTGACGATAACTTGTGATCGCCATTGTGAACCCCATTCTCCAGAAAACACCTCGTGTCTCCTTTTCTCCATTTGAACCCCGCTCTCCAGAAAATGCCTCAACATTTCCCTTTCTCCATTTGAACCCCGTTCTCCGCTTTCTTGTGATAATTCCGCTGGCAACATCGGAACTAACACCAAACACCACTCTGAGAGCGACATATCAGAGGGTATACCTTCACAAAAGAAAGGTAACATGTGCATCTCTTCCTCAGAAGACACCCATTACGACCTCTGTTGGCCTCAGCCAAAGTCTAAGGTGACACATGAACAGAAGATAATCCTGAGGACCTCATCCCGGATTTAATCTTCAACTCCAATCTCCATTTGGACCCCAATCTCCAGAAAATGTCTCAACATTTCCCTTTCTCCATTTGAACCCCGATCTCCAGAAAATGTCTCAACACTTCCTTTTCTCCAATTGAACCCCGATCTCCAGAAAATGCCTCAACATTTCCCTTTCTCCATTTGAACCCCAATTGTCGCGCTGATCGCGTAGCGTCCTTTGATTTTACTTCCATCTCCGTCCGACGGAAAAAATTCCTCCAGTATCGCACTACTGGGAAAGTACTGTTGATCTGACATCACGATGCTAAACTCCTCAGAGTAACACCTTCACCATCCGGCGAAACTAAATCTCAAACGGTAACCACGGCTTGAGTCGCGCTGATCGCGTAACATTCCCATCTCTGCCCGACGGAAATGTTTCCTCCAGTATCGCACTACTGGGGAAGTACGGTCGATAAAAACACGGTGCCAAACTCCTCGGAGAAACACCTTCACCCTCAGGCAACCACTTCTCAAACGGTAACCACGGTCTGAGACTAGCTCATGCCTGCAATATGATGCATGATTGATTTTTCTGCGTAATGCTCCATAATTATGGAAATGCTACGCGATTTATTATGCAATATGCTATGCTATTTACATGATGCATGTATAAAAAGCATCCCCCTCAAGGAACTCTTTTGAGGAGCTCGAGACCCTCTGCTGAGGAACTCGCCATCACTCCGATTTCCACCCTGCTGGGGAATAGCACTGCTGCTGGAAAAAGGCAACCCTTGCTGGGGAAAAACCTCCTTTGCACCCAATCCTCTTGGGGAATTGCTGGGGATAGAACCACCAATGCACTCTGTGGGGATACAACAGTCTTGACTAGCTGGGGATATCAATCCCGACTCTGCTTGAGACACTACCGCACACAGATACTTCCACTAGGGAAATTGTCACCTTCAGGCCTGGCGACTGGGGAAGCATCGATCTGCAACCTGCTGGGGATAACCATCCTGACCCTGCTAGGGAAGCCACAGACCTCGGATCTGCTGGGGAATTAGTCCTCACGACTCTGCTTGGATAGATGAGGGAATTCTAGTACTGAACACCAGACGACTCGTCGAACCTTGGTATCCAACTCCCATGTCAGCTTTCCAATTTTGAGAACTCCCAGACTCGTCTGGACCTTTTCTGCTCCATCATCTTGTATTCCCAACTGCTCCGTACTCGACGGAGAGCGAACCCCTGGGATCTACACAAACTTCTCAATCTTCCGACTTTGAAGAGTCTTCTTGATTAATTCCAAGGATCGTCGTACGCCTCGTCATCTTTTCACCATTTCTCAATCCATCCGTCCCTGACTGGACTCCATGGGGATTGTCTTGTCAATAGCTTCCACATCACAACCCGCAAGTGAGTGAAAATATCTAACAGTTCCTGCAAAAGAGATCGTTAGATAAAACCGTGCCCCAGGCGTGTCAAGATTTCAACACTTGGGTCATTCAACCTTCCCGAATAAGATTTCAAGTTTCAATCTTATATACATGCATTGGAAGGGACCTGTATGTCTTAAAATGCAAAGATTCTTTATCAAAATAATCGGATGTTTTTGCAATCAAAGCGGTAATGAAAAACAAAAACAAAATTATTTGACTGAATAAGCATTTTATTGATTGGAAAAGGTGTGGCTCAAATTGAGCAATACAAAGGAAGCAATTCCTGAAAAGAGGTAATTGCGCACAAAAGGAAAAATCTATCCTAATGGCAATGTGAAACCCGTGATCTCATCGAGTTCCAACTCGGTTACACCCCATATGTCCTCAGACTCTCCGTGCTTTCTGCCTTTTGAACAAAACGTTTCTGATTGATCCCCACCGGGTATTATCTATGTGCCTTAACCAAAGCGCAAACGGTCATGCCAGACGCAGTTGTTCGTTTCAATCCCTCTTTTGCCTGGACCGCCCTTTCGGGTTTTCAGTCCACCGGGATACCCTTTTTTGCCCAAGTCGCCTTTTCAGGTTTTCGACTTGCCGGGTGTACAGTTTTTCTTTTTATCCCTAATTTTTGCCCGAACCTTTTCTTTCTGTTTTTTGGTTCGCCGGGATGCCCTTTTTTTGCCTGGACTATTTTATTCTTTTCATCCAGCGGGTCTCTTTATACGAAGTATTTTTTAACTGCGTCCGCATTCACAGGGGATGGAAAATCTTCGCCATCCATGGTCGTTAACAACAAGGCTCCGCCAGAGAAAACCTTCTTGACCATGAATGGACCTTCATAATTGGCTGTCCATTTTCCCCTACAATCGTTTTGAGGAGGAAGGATCCTTTTCAGCACCATATCTCCCACGTGATATACCCGAGGTCGTACCTTTCTGTCAAAAGCACGCTTCATCCTTTGCTGGTATAACTGCCCATGACAGATGGCTGCCAGCCTCTTTTCCTCTATCAGGCTCAACTCTTCGTACCGGGTCCTTACCCATTCAGCCTCCTGCAATTTCACGTCCATCAGGACTCTCAAAGAGGGAATTTGAACCTCAACCGGTAGCACGGCTTCCATTCCATATACCAATGCGAAAGGAGTTGCCCCAGTAGATGTGCGCACCGACGTTCGATACCCATGCAATGCAAACGGCAACATCTCATGCCAGTCTTTATAGGTTACCACCATTTTCTGCACAATCTTCTTGATATTCTTGTTGGCTGCCTCAACCGCCCCATTCATCTTCGGACGATAGGGAGAAGAATTGTGATGTTCAATCTTGAATTCCCGGCACAGCTCTGCCATCATCTTATTGTTCAAATTAGAACCATTATCAGTAATGATTCTCTCGGGAACCCCATATCTGCAAATGATGTCTCTCTTGAGAAACCTGGCAACGACCTGCTTCGTCACGTTCGTATAAGAGGCTGCTTCCACCCATTTGGTGAAGTAATCGATAGCCACTAATATGAACCGGTGCCCATTCGAAGCCGTAGGCTCTATCTTTCCAATCATATCAATGCCCCACATAGCAAACGGCCACGGGGACGACATTAAGCTCAACGGATTTGGAGGTACGTGCACCTTGTCAGCATAAATCTGGCATTTATGACACTTCCGCACGAAATTGAAACATTGGGCCTCCATTGTCATCCAATAATAACCTGCTCTCACCAGCTTCTTTACCATTGCATTCCCACTGGCATGGGTACCGAACGATCCCTCATGAACCTCTTTCATCAATTGGCTTGCTTCTTTATCATCAACACATCTGAGCAAGACCCAATCAAAATTCCTCTTATACAAAACCCCATCTTTATTCAAATAGAACACCATGGCCAACCTCCGCAGAGTCTTTCGATCCTTCTTAGATGCTCCCTCAGGATACTCTTGAGTCTCCAGATAGCGCTTGATATCATAATACCACGGCTTCTCATCATCAGACGCTGTATCAACAGCAAACACATAAGCCGGTCTATCCAGACGACCTACTTCAACACTGGGGAACTGATTCCACCATTGTACTTTAATTAAGGCAGCCAGAGTAGCCAAAGCATCTGCCAAAGGATTCTCCTCTCTAGGCACATGATGCAATTTCACCTTGGTGAAAAACGTCAACAATCTCCTCGTATAATCCCGATATGGAATTAAATGAGATTGATGCGTATACCATTTTCCGTTAACTTGATTAACAACCAGAGCTGAATCTCCATATATGACAAGGTTCTTGATCCTCAAATCAATCTCCTCTTCAATCCCCAATATGCAAGCTTCATATTCAGCCACGTTGTTGGTGCACTCAAATGTTAGCCGGGCAGCAAAAGGAATATGAGATCCTTTCGGCGTAACCAAAACAGCACCAACACCGCTTCCATTCACGTTAACGGCCCCATCAAACATCAGAATCCATTCGGATTCAGGGTCAGGCCCCTCCTCCGGGATTGGTTCCTCGCAATCTTTCGATTTGAGAAACATGATGTCCTCATCAGGGAATTCAAACTTCATCGGTTGATAATCATCAATGGGTTGCTGGGCGAGGTAATCAGACAATACACTCCCCTTAATTGCCTTCTGAGAGGTATACTGTATATCATATTCTGTCAAAATCATTTGCCACCTCGCAACCCGTCTGGTCAATGCTGGCTTCTCAAAAATGTATTTGATTGGATCCATTTTGGAAATCAATAAAGTGGTATGAACCAGCATGTACTGCCTTAGTCGGCGAGCAGCCCAGACCAAAGCACAGCAAGTTTTCTCGAGCAGTGAATATCTTGTTTCATAGTCGGTAAACTTTTTGCTAAGGTAGTATATGGCATGCTTTTTTCGACCAGACTCGTCATGCTGCCTCAATACACACCCATAGACCCCTCGAGGACTGTCAGGTACATAATTAACGGTCGTCCCTCCACAGGAGGCATCAGAATCGGAGGCTCCTGCAAATACTCTTTTATTTTTTCAAATGCCGCTTGACAATCATTATTCCACCTGTCCGTTTGATCTTTTCTCAACAACTTGAATATCGGTTCACACGTGGCTGTTAGGTGAGATATGAACCGTGAAATGTAGTTCAATCTACCTAAGAAACCACGAACCTCCTTCTCTGTTCTCGGTTCAGGCATTTCTCTTATTGCTTTTACTTTAGCAGGATCAACCTCGATTCCCTTCTCACTTACAATGAACCCTAGCAATTTACCGGACCGCACTCCGAAAGTGCACTTGTTTGGATTCAACCTCAGTCTGAACTATCTCAGCCGGTCGAACAACTTGGCCAGATCTACCAAATGCCCCTCTCCTGTTTGGGACTTTGTTATCATGTCATCAACATAGCATTCGATTTCATGATGAATCATATCATGAAACAAAGTCACCATGGCTCTCTGATAAGTAGCACCGGCGTTCTTGAGACCGAATGGCATCACCTTGTAACAAAAGGTGCCCCATGGTGTAACGAACGTTGTTTTCTCCATATCATCTGGCGACATTTTGATTTGATTATAGCCAGAAAAGCCATCCATGAAGGAAAACACCGAGAATTGAGCTGTATTATCTACCAACACGTCAATGTGAGGTAATGGGAAATCATCTTTCGGACTAGCTCTGTTCAGATCTCGGTAGTCCACACACATTCTCACCTTCCCATCCTTCTTCGGGACTGGCACTATATTTGCAACCCATGGCGGATAATTAGTGATAGCAAGGAAACCAGCATCCCACTGCTTCTGCACTTCCTCTTTGATTTTCATCGCCATATCAGGTCGAGTTCTGCGCAACTTCTGCTTCACTGGAGGACAATCTGCTCGCAACGGTAGCTTGTGCACAACGATATCGGTATCCAACCCTGGCATATCTTGATAAGACCAGGCAAAGATGTCGACATACTCTTTTAACAATGCTACCATTCTGCTCTTGACACTTTCCTCCAAAGCAGCCCCGATTTTCACTTCTTTCTTGACCTCGACGGTACCCAGATTCACAACCTCAATCTGCTCTTCCTGCGGCTGAATCACCTTCTCCTCTTGTTTCAACAACCTGGCTAACTCCCCCGGTAATTCACAATCTTCTTCGTTTTCTTCTTCAGCGTGATAGATTGGATTGTCGAAGTCATACGAGGGTGTAACAGGATTGTTATCAATGAGGTCCGGAGAATGATCGCATCTGCATGAATTTGGATTCATGCATTGCTTAGAACCAGTGTGAGACAAAATGAAAAAGAAAAATGAAAACATTGCCATTTTTATTTTGTTTTTATTTTTAAACTGCAAAAATAAATGAAAAACAGGGAACACCGCTTTTAACTGAAAAACATCCTTTTATTGATGATGCAAATTTGCAAATTTTAAACATGAGGTGGCCCTTACAATGAACCATTACGTGTCGGGAAACACGTATGGCTTTCATGCATATAAAATCAAAACAGGAAAAATATTACTCTTCCAGCAGAGTGACCCGGATGATCTTTTCAGCCTTCCAGTTTTGGAGTCCCATCCCTGGTGCGCACGGCTTTATCCACTGGTCTATTTCACAGTCACTATCAGCTTCATCACTCATCATGCAGATGTGATCCGGATCCAGCATTCCGACACTAGTGAAGGTGACCGACGTACGGCGTCCTCTGCCTTGTCCCGAGCCTCTGTTCGGCTGGTACCCCACTCCGAAGCGGTCTTTCTTTGCAGAGATATCCATCATCCTGCCCCAACCAGGAGCCTCTCCATTCTTTACCACCTCAGCGGCCTGCTTGTATGAAGCAATGGACAGTTTCTCTTCTTCTTTTGCAAACAAAGCATTCTCCACCTTAACGGTTTCAAACGCTTGACTTGGCGTCTCCCAGATTTCGCCGTCCATCTCCACATATTTGAATGAGGACAGGTGGCTGACAAAGATGTCCTCTTCTCCGCACACAGTGACAACCTGGCCTTCCCAAATGTATTTCAATTTTTGATGTAAAGTCGAGGTTACTGCCCCAGCAGCATGAATCCACGGCCTACCCAACAAGCAACTGTATGTCGGCTGAATATCCATGACGTAGAAAGTCGACTTAAACACCTCCGGGCCTATCTTCACAGGAAGCTCAACCTCTCCGAACACGGCCCGCTTCGACCCATCGAACGCCCTTACTATCAAATCAGTCGGAGTCAGAATCAGCCCATCACAATTCAGCTTAGCCAGAGCCTTCTTCGGCAACACATTCAATGAGGAGCCGGTATCAACCAGCACATGCGAAAGCACGGCTCCTTTACATTCCATTGCGATGTGTAACGCCCGGTTATGATTTCTCCCATCTACAGTCAGGTCCATGTCAGTAAAACCCAACCCATGGCTGGCATGCACGTTAGACACGACCGTCTCCAACTGGTTAATGGTTATCTCCTGAGGAACATAGGCTTTCTTCATAATTTTCATCAAAGCCTCTCTATGCCCCTCAGAACTTAACAGCAAAGATAGAATCGATATTTTGGAGGGAGTCTGCTGCAGATGGTCAACAAGCTTGTACTCAGACTTCTTGATGATCCTCAAGAATTCTTCTGCATCATCATCAAGCTTTTCCTCCGACCCCACCGGTGTCGGTGTCACCACTGGAGTACCGTCACTCGCCACTGCTTTCCCTTTTGCCCTGGCTAAAGCCTCGGCCTTTTCTTTTTTCTCTTTTTCTCCTTCTCCTCCCCTCAAGGCATCTGGTGCAAACAACCTCCCACTGCGAGTGAAACCGCTGGGACCGGCATTATCCACCTTTGAAACGGTGGTTTCACTTGCAGTCTGGTCTTCCACCTTCTCACCATTGCAGTATACCTCTCCACCATAATGCCATGGCACATCATCTTTGTCATGCGGAATTGGTCCAGGTACCGTGATGGTAACTGGAGCCGCCTCAGCAAGAGTAGACAAATCCACCGGATCAAAATAAATCGTTATGGTGAAGACCTCATCTCTCCCCTTATCAGCCTTCTCAATCAAAATACTCCCCTCGTCCATCAGACCCTGAACAATCCTCCTCAACAATGAACACCCATTGACAGAAATAGGGCACACAGCACAATCGACACCGCAACCCGAATTGACCCCATTCAACAACAACTGCCTTTTAACCTCAGCCAGAGGAGTCTTCAACTGATCAACAGACAACAGCCCCACCCTGTTCTCCTCAGAAACAGCATTCAGTCCCCTTTGACCATGCGCGGGCATGGGATTAGCATTGACGTTGGGAGATGGTGCGAATTTGATAGCTTTTGAATCCACCAAGTCTTGAACTACGTGCTTAAAAGCTTTGCAGTTCTCTACATTATGCCCGGGAGCACCCGAATGGAATTCGCATTTTGCATTTTCATCATAATTGGCCAGCCTTTGATCAGGTCTCAAAGGTGCCAAAGTCCTGAGTTGTACCAGCCCCAAATCCATCAACTTCTTCAGCAAAAAGGAATAGGTTACAGGAGGCCTGTCAAAATGCCTATCATTCGTTCTCCCCCTGACTTGGTAACCAGCCCTCTGCGGCCTCTACTGAAACGGTTGTCTCTGCTATTGAGGTTGTTGCTGTTGTTGTTGCTGTGCAAGTTGATGCTCAGCAGGAATAGTTACCGCAGCAGTGTGCTGAAAGTAACGATCCCTACTGGGTCCTCTCTGTGCGTAGACCGCACTGGTATCACCCTCCTTCTTCCTCTGGCCATTACCAAAGGGCTTCTTCGACCCAGACGACGAAACATTACCCCCCTGAATCTTTCCGAGCTTCAGCCAGCTCTCTATCCTTTCACCAGCCACAACTATATCTGAGAAGTTGGTCACCGGACAACCAACCATCCTCTCGGCGAACGCCCCCTGCAAAGTACCCATGAAGAGATCAGACATCTCTCTGTCAACTAGTGGAGGTTGCACTCTGGCAGCCAACTCCCTCCATCTCTGAGCGTATTCTTTAAACCCTTCATTGTTTTTCTGAGACATACCCTGCAGCTGGGTACGACTCGGAGCCATATCAGCATTGAACTGATACTGTTTAAAGAACGCGTCCCCCAGATCCTGCCAGTTCTTGACATCTGAGGACTTGAGCTTGGTGTACCACTCCAGTGAGCCTCCGGACAGGCTGTCTTGGAAGAAATACATCCACAGCTTTTGGTCCATGGTGTATGCAGAGATCTTTCGGACAAACGCCTGCAGATGAGTCTCAGGGCAGGAACTCCCATTGTACCTATCAAATGTGGGCGCTTTAAATTTCTGCGGGATCACAATCCCCTCCACTAGCCCCATATTTGACATGTTGACCACCCCAGGAGTGGCATAACTCTCCAAGGCCCTGATTTTCTCAGCCAGCAGCTGAATCTCCTTGTTCTGTGGTGGGGCACCATACTGACAAAAAGGTTCATTGTGCATCGAGAACTGATCGGCCTCCGTATCTTCCTCTCTGTCGTCATCAACCCCGAAGAAAGGCGGGAATAGACTGTCCTTCATGTCCTGACCCGGTTGACCACCCGCAGTACCGAAACCAGCGGCATTGTTCACTATTCCCACAGTTGTCCTCTTACCACCGTCTCGAGAACCACCCAGCCCCTGGTTGGAGACACCATCCAGGTTCACACCACTGTTTGCCGCTGAAGCCCGCTCGAGCTTCTCAACCTTATCAGCTAGAGCCTTCTGACCAACCGCAAAGCCTTGCATGATTTTGATCAGCTCATTCATCTTGTCCTTCAGCTCGAGGATATCAGTATTTGGGAGATCCATCAATCTGGGAGTATTGCGTCGCGTGAAATATCTGTGCGGGCGTGTTGAGTGCAAAGGTATAACTCTGCGAGCACGAGCAATGATTCCTGTAACAATCAAGCACGTTAGAGCTGATACCTGCAAAATAAAACACAAGTTATTATGATCATGCATGAATGCAGTGTTTATCCATATGAGGAACACTTTATCTCTCGATCCTGGCTTCATCGAGACAAAATAATAACCCGGCAGCAATATTTTGATATTCAGCATTTGATTTCATCATACAGATCCGAGATATATGATTTAGCAAAATACACCCAACCATGTGTGTGTGCTGTGTGAGTGCATACGATAAAGCAAATAAAGCTTGAAGATCGACCACTGAATGAAAATAACCATCACATAGCAAAATGCACAATAAGTGCCATAGTCATACATCAAATCAGATATAAACCTCCAGAATCGGGAAAGAAATACAAGAAAAATGAATTCCGTCAACAAGCCTGACGGTAATCCACACAAATGATAAAGCTAGCCTGATGAGGGTCCCACAGATGGCCCTATCTCATCAACCATCTTCGCGAACTCTACGGCGAACCTGAGCTCGGTGTTCTCTTGCTGTAATCTCCCCACCTCCTTCTAATGAATCTTCATTTGCCTGAAGTAATGATCTCTCTCAGCCATGTAATGATCTCTCTCAGCGATGATCTTCACATTCTCCGTTTCCTTGATCTTCAGCTTTGACTCCCATTCAGCAATGAGAACTCTGACTCTGTCATCCCTCTGATCCCTCACGAGAATTTGCCTCCTCTTCTGATCTTCGATGACCTTTGAGGCTCTAGTCAATCTCTCTTTGGTGATGTCGTGCTCCTTTGTTGAAGATGCCAAAGCCTGTCTGACCTTCCCATAGTAGGCAGTATCCATCTCAAAGCGCTTTGCTTCCAAGGCATGTCGCTTGTCTTGATCTTCCATCTTCACTCTGATCTCCTGATTAGCCATCTGAACCCGGGCAACACTCATCTCCAATTCCGTTTTCTCTGCAAGCAACTGATCTCTTTCCCGCTTCATCTCCAGGAACTCTTCTATACTAACAGAAGAAGGAGATTCCTCAATCAACGGATACCAAGGATCAACCATAGGAAACGGTAGACAAGTAAGCTCCACTCTCTTACTGAGCCAGTCATCGAACGGAGGAAAAGATCTGTTATTAGCTCTACCCCAAGAAACCTTGCCTTTCCTTTGAATGCTACGCCATGCCTCAGCTACCTGCTTCAACCTGGCTTGATTGCTCTCAGCTGGGAAGTACAAAGTCTCCTGAACCTCACTCTTGAACGGAGGAAGCTCCATAGCGAATCCCATTTGTCTCTTAAGAAGTGTCGGGTTATAATTAATGCAACCCTGCACTCCTAAAAGTGGCACATTGGGAAAACCCCTACAACTGCAGATGAAATCTTGTCCAACCCCACTATTGTGAGTCCAAGCTATGTCCTTGGCCCTCAAACCCATCAGCTTGGTTGCCCAATTAACATTTTGGCCAAGCAGAACAAAAGCACCCTTGGAAGGCAAATAACCCATAAACCACTTGTATAGCAATTGAGCGCAACATCGAATCAACCCCCCACGCCTCTTCTCGTTCCGATTGTGGACCGAGTAATAGACATCTCCGATCAAGGTAGGGATAGGATTCCTCTGAACAAACAAGCGAATGGCGTTAATATCCACGAAGCTCTTCTGGTTAGGAAACAGAATGATCCCATAAATGCCCGCAGCAATCAAAGCACAGACAGCTTTCCAGTTACCCAACTCAGCATGCTCCTTAGCCTTAGCCTCTAGGAAACTCAGATGAAAACCAGGCAACTTCCCCTTCTCTTTCAGACTTCCCTTAACCATCTCCGGACTCAAATAAAGAGCACGGGAAATCCCTCCAATATCGGGTTCTTCCTTAGTAGCATAGAAAGGAACCTGATTTCTGATCTGGATGCCCAACATATCAGCATAATCCTCCATCAAAGGCCCGAGTAAGTAATCTGGGAAGACAAAACACCTCAAACTAGGATCATAGAACTAGAGAAGAGTATGAATGGCGCTCCTGTCTCTGTCAGTGAGTCTGAAAACCATCTTCAGAATACCCCCATACATCTCACGAAACATCCCCACATGGTCGGGTGTAATCAATGCTATCATATCCTTCAGCGCACTGATCTCGGGGTCAAAGAAACTGTAAGCGACATCATCCTTCAAACCGGGCCTTCTCATATCTGAGCAGAAAGTCTCTCAACCAGGATCTCGATCAAAAATGTCCCTGCATATGGATAAACATGTGTTAGATGCAGATAAATGCAGAATGTGATGATGCTGATGAATGAATGCAATGCATAGTCATCCTCCAAGTCATCTGATCATCTGTTGCTCTGAGTCACAGCCCTGATCTCTGAACTGATCACAACCATCTGAAGGAATATGTAACCACCAATCCAACTCAAGGGATTCCGAAATAAACGGAACTGAAAGATACACCATCATCATCATCCGGTAATCTCTGAGCAGATACCCACAATCCTCTGAATCGGCCCGGGGAATCCTGAAATAAATGGATCCCCACTGATAAATAACTCGGACAGGACTTCGGCGTCTCAGAAATAAATGTCCATAAATCCGACTTATAAATATGTCTCTGATCAACGGAACCAATAGTCACCATCGAAGTCACCATCAGAACATGCATCTGTAAGAATCACCCTCCCCTCACAGGTAAATTCTAATCAGGTCATCCTAAGGCGGATAATAGTCTCGACAATCGGGCAGAGATACTCAATGGGTTTGCCCTTTCGGGTGTGCCATTGTAGCTCCCTTAAGATCATCTAAACCAAAGATACGGGAAATATCGGTCACCGAAGTCAATAGCCCAAAAGAGGTAACCCAACCAAAGTGGAAAACCCCACTGAGGAAGAGCACTCTCAGATGAACCTCGTCCGGCTTGTGGTATGTCGCGTCGCAACAGCATGCCCAACCGGCATGTGAGGAACGTGAGACCACACTAATCCTAGGTGTATACTCGGGCCTGAGTTTTAGCCCCACTCAGAACACCCACCCCAAAACAGAGGAACCACCTGCACAGAGGACGGCAACATGATAGTATGATGCATGCAAATATTTATGCAAATATATACACAGTCAGAATAATAAATGCAATAAATAACAACACAAGCAACCTAAACTATCCTAGAACGCTAGGAGAGACTCGCTTAGGGAAGATGGACCAGCACAGGTCAACATCTTGTTTCCCCAGCAGAGTCGCCAGCGATCGCATCCGCGAAAAACAACCGGCGGGCTAAAACAAAAAACAACACAGAGCCGCCACCGTGCGTTATTTATCCCAAAAGAGGGAAAGGAAACGCTCAGAGTAAACCTAGGAAAAAGCATGGTCTCGCGACCAAAGAGAAAGGGTACGGGAGTCGGTTACGCAAGGGGAAGGTATTAGCACCCCTCACGTCCGTCGTACTCGACGGGATCCACGCTCTAAAAGAAAGAAAAGGTTGCTAAACAAACATCACACACACACACTGAAGACCATACAGGTGGGGTAAAAGAGGAGGGGGCTCGCTAGGATATCGCATCCTATGCCTACGTATCTCGTCTGGAACGAGAATCAGAGCTGCCGTAGTTCGGCTCACGCACGCCAAACAAGACACACACAAACACAGGCAAACATGGAACCCGAACGCCAATCGCTGGACTTACATCGGCTTCCGAACCAAACAAACACGATCAGGATACGGACAGCCAATCGCTGGGCTTACATCCATATCCTGACACACAAGAGGGTTAACAAGCAAACACACACAAAAAGAAAAAAAGTGCCCGAAGAGACCTCGCACGGTCTCCTGCCTACGTACCTCATCTGGTATGAGGATCAGGGCGACGTAGTTCCCCTGAACGAGAAAGAAATTCCAACCAGATACAAAGGGAGACACACTACTAGGGAGCTGGACTCGAGCCTAGGCGTTATCATGCATCATTGCCCTATGTTATGGTTTCTATCCTACTTGCACAACAGCAAGCTAATCCTAACCAGGAAAAACAAGCATGCAAGCATAAACAAAGCAAAGCAAACATTTCAAATAGCACACGCTATATCCAGTCAAGTGAGGCTCAAACAAGGGGGTTAGACTGCCAAGGCAAGTCAACTGTACAGGGTAGTGTTCGCTCTTAACCCTGACATTGAGAGTCAAGGTGAAGCAGATGAAAGGTGAGTGAAGATAAGACTTCACATCTCTTATCCCTGGCCAGGGAGAGCTTCAGACAAAGGAGCGTGGGTCCAGAAAGAGGGAACCCTTCTACACTCAAGACTCTGACTCGACTGTACAAATGTACAAGATCTTGGGTTAATGTCCCAATGCATCAACACAGTGGTGCGAGCAGAGGGACGACTCAATAAGAATAGCAGGGGATGGATTGCACATCCCTTGGGTTTTGCCAATTGCCTCATAGAGGTCTTTACCTGCTTGGGGACAAAAGTAAACAATCACAAACATCGCCTCTTAAGGAGGATTTCAGACAGTTGCATGGCTAAATAACAAGCCAGGTCTTCCAGACTACATGGAGACAAGAGAGTCTACCTCAATTGGTTTATACAACCAAGCAGCAGCACAGCAAGTTCTTAAAGAACTAAAGCGACTATGGTACCTGAAATCAATCTAATACAGTCAGTATACCAATCACACAGTCAAAACAGACAAGTTAAGAATCAACAGTCAATGTACAATCAAACAATGCAATGTGCAAAGCACAATCAACTCAAGTGAGCCAAGCATCCTACAAAACACAAAAGTTAGTTTACAACAAGCAACCAAACCCAATTTAATCAACTTGCATTTTTCTCCTTAAAGCATTTGCATCTCAACCTGAAACACAACTCAAAAGTGAGAAACAAGACCACTAGGACAAGCCTAGGGTCAAAAGGAGATGAAAAATCCAAAACAGAAAGTGAAAATTAATTAAAATCACAATCAAACAAATTAGAAACAAATCCCATTGGTCCCATGCTCATATCATTCATCATCATCATTTCATGAAAGAAAAGGCACAAAACATGCCATTTGCAACCTCAAAAGACCAAACAGAATGATCACAATCAAAAGCATACCAAAACATTTCAATAAATTCCACAAAAATTCAAGTCTAAACAGAACATATTCAATGGATGGAATATCAAATTTCAGCTCATTTGGATCATTGGAAGTAGGGAAATTAAATTCATAAAGTCCAGACAAGTTCAAGCAAGCCAACACAAGACATCAAGACAAGCATCAACTTCCATCAATCATAAAACAGTGACAACATATGATAAATGAATGGGATTAAAACCACAATGACCTATAATGTGTCTAGAATTCACATGTCAAATTTCACATCCATCCAATTAATGACCAGAATTTCACAAGCCAAATACAAACATGTGTCACAAAAAATCACCAAATGACCAAGCAGAGGGAAAAATTCCAATCAAATAGGAAATGCCACCAATAAATCCAGAAAAATTCACATGTATTGCTAACACCCATAGGCTCAAACATGCAGAAATTCAATTCAATCCAATGTCCCTAAGCACATCAAATAAAATCATGAAATTCATCAAGCATGGTGTGACACAAATTGTCACACCTCTAATCAAAAATTCATATCTCATCAACCAGGGATCCAAAAATTGCAAACCATACATCAAAATCACCAGCAAAGAGTCCTGAACATGCACAAAAAATTTCAAGCATTTCTATGGAAGCATCATCATTTTATGAGTGAAATGGCATGGCATACACAAAATGAACACATTCAATCAAACCCTAGGCAATTTATTTTTTCACACGTGCACAAAAATAATAAATATCACCATAAAAAACTACACATCACAAGGAGAATAATGCAAAAAACCTCACAAAATTTGGACTATTTTTGAATTAGTTATGAATTTTCTAAGTTCATGCATCAAAAATGAAATGGAATTGAAAAAAGAAAAAGAAATAAACATGAATTAATATCAGAAATGGCATTTTTGTAATTTTTTGCAACGTGACCAAAACGACGCCGTATTCATTAATGCAGTGGCGCGTTCTCATTGGCCAGATCCGGAGGGAAACACGAATTTGAAATGGAAACGAACAAATCCGGATCAAACACGTATTCTTCATCATCTTCTTGCTCAAGAACATCTCAAATTTTCCAGAAAATGATCATGAACTAATCTCAACCAAAATAAACATGTTATACATCAAAATCACAGTCTAATCACGTACATCATGGATATGCCAATGGTTTGACCTAATTCCTATCATGCTAACCAGATCGAATGAAAAAAGGATTGAGCATCAAACTTTAAATCCAAATATCTCCTTCGATTCTCAACCAAAATCAAAACCACAAACAGCATTGCATTCTACATTGAAAGACCTATCATAACCATATCACAATTTAATCAATGAAGGAATTCGAAAATGCACCTTGTGATGATGGCAGTGATGAATCTGGACGTTTCAATGGCTAAAACACCAAAACAGTTGCAGTACAATGATGTGGAAGTTGAATGGAGTACAGGCCTTAGCTCAACAATGCTCCAGTTGCAAGAACCTTCGATTTTGCCATGAATGAACTTACTTCCAACAGTTGCGATTTTGCACTCTCCTGGCCTTGAATTGATGAAACAGTTCTTCAACAAGTCTTGTAGAAGATAGATCCAACAAGAATGATCGAAAATGATGAAGAATTCAATGAGAATTATGGAAAAAAAGTGTGAAGAAATTTTGGAGAATTTGGAGGTTTTGGAGGGAAAAGTTATTACAATCTTGAAATGTGCAATGTGATTACCAATTTCTGTTACAATTAGTGTTATATACCATGCCTTAATCCATTTACTAATCCAAATTAGCAAAACCAAAGTGAATTAGTGCTAATGCAATTTCAAGTGTATTGTCCAAAATAGCCTTTTCCAAATTATGCAATGTAACAGTAAAACGACAGTTGGAGCAAGTTCTAAATGCTATTTGGGATGTGTTGGAATAGGCCTTGTATGCAAAAACCATGTATTTCACAAAATCACCTATTTTCCCACCAATTTTCAAATAATCCACTTTGAAAAATGACTTTTTGCCCTGCTTATTTTTGATGAAATTTGATGATGCACCATGAAAGTACACGTGAAATGGGGTTTGCTCAAAGAAAGATCATCCATTTTGGCAATTCCATGTGAAAGTTATGCCACTTTGAATTTAGGCATTTTTGGAAAATGATTAGATCACAACTTGCCAACCATTCATGAGAAATTCAAGTTCTTGGACTTTTTGGAAAGGTGAGAGCAAGATCTACAACTTTCATGTTGAACAAAATTTCATTTGAAGCATTTTTGGACATGTAATTTTGAGGTGAAAAACTTTCCATTTTTGAAAACTTTCAATTACAAGTCACCTGCCATTTTTGGAAACTTTCCATCTGATTTTATTTCCTCCATTCTTGATGTTTGAAATGTCAAATGAAACTTGTTTCAACATGAATGAAGTGTCTCTAACCCTTTCCCACCTCCAAATCCATCAAATCAAGCACAGTTGACCATATTTGACTTTTCTAACTGATAGATGAATTTGGCCATGCACTGATCAAGTTGAGCCTCAATCTCCTGATGAAATGGCTCAATGATGAAACCCTAGCTTCCATAATCTCAATATAATCATGAAATGATCCCCATATCCATTATAGACCCCATCTCCTTGCCATGCCCTGATTGGCCCAATGTAGATAATTAGGGTTGACCAGTGGTCAAAACCCTAATCTCAAGGTATCTGATCAATCTTCTGAATCTCTGGATGATAACAAGACCATGATGATGATGATGTATCTTTTCAACCAAGATAAAGCTCAACCCTCCTTGAGAACCCATGAAACCCTAATTTGAATCACACATCCTCAGATGACTAGTGATCAGTCCATAAACCCTCAGGCTTGAATCCCAACCTCTTTATCTTCTGACCAAGACTTAGGAGGAGGACTTGCACAATGTTACCACATGATATGCCAATATGCAATGCCTAATGACCTACAAAATGATATGCAATAAGTTAGCTAGTCCCAAGAGAGGAGGGCAAATTTTGAGGTGTTACAGCTGCCCCTATTCAATCCACTGTGAACCTGTCGATATGAATAGCCTCTGCTTTCAGATGATCAGGATGAAGAGTGATTGAATACCGAGAACAGACGAACAATTTGCACTCTGATGGGAAATAATTATCAATGCCTGTCAGAATCGGCAAAGAAACAATCTTGAAGAAAAATCCGTCTGGTACGGAGAAAGTCAGCCTGATTACCGAAACAGCAACGTCGACCTGGATACCAAAATAAATGGTAACACAGGGATAACTATGGACTGAACACCACACATCCGCTGGGGATTATTATTTTTTCTTTGCTTTTCTTGAACCCCGAAATTTTCTGATTGCTCTTCTTTTTTATTTTCTTTGACCCCGAAACTTTCTCTTGCGCCAATGATCCCGATCATTGCATTTGAACCCCGACATCTCGTTTGCCAAAAATAATGAACCCCATTCTCCATTTGAACCCCAGTCGCCTGACGATAACTTGTGATCGCCATTGTGAACCCCATTCTCCAGAAAACACCTCGTGTCTCCTTTTCTCCATTTGAACCCCGCTCTCCAGAAAATGCCTCAACATTTCCCTTTCTCCATTTGAACCCCGTTCTCCGCTTTCTTGTGATAATTCCGCTGGCAACATCGGAACTAACACCAAACACCACTCTGAGAGCGACATATCAGAGGGTATACCTTCACAAAAGAAAGGTAACATGTGCATCTCTTCCTCAGAAGACACCCATAACGACCTCTGTTGGCCTCAGCCAAAGTCTAAGGTGACACATGAACAGAAGATAATCCTGAGGACCTCATCCCGGATTTAATCTTCAACTCCAATCTCCATTTGGACCCCAATCTCCAGAAAATGTCTCAACATTTCCCTTTCTCCATTTGAACCCCGATCTCCAGAAAATGTCTCAACACTTCCTTTTCTCCAATTGAACCCCGATCTCCAGAAAATGCCTCAACATTTCCCTTTCTCCATTTGAACCCCAATTGTCGCGCTGATCGCGTAGCGTCCTTTGATTTTACTTCCATCTCCGTCCGACGGAAAAAATTCCTCCAGTATCGCACTACTGGGAAAGTACTGTTGATCTGACATCACGATGCTAAACTCCTCAGAGTAACACCTTCACCATCCGACGAAACTAAATCTCAAACGGTAACCACGGCTTGAGTCGCGCTGATCGCGTAACATTCCCATCTCCGCCCGACGGAAAAGTTTCCTCCAGTATCGCACTACTGGGGAAGTACGGTCGATAAAAACACGGTGCCAAACTCCTCGGAGCAACACCTTCACCCTCAGGCAACCACTTCTCAAACGGTAACCACGGTCTGAGACTAGCTCATGCCTGCAATATGATGCATGATTGATTTTTCTGCGTAATGCTCCATAATTATGGAAATGCTACGCGATTTATTATGCAATATGCTATGCTATTTACATGATGCATGTATAAAAAGCATCCCCCTCAAGGGACTCTTCTGAGGAGCTCGAGACCCTCTGCTGAGGAACTCGCCATCACTCCGATTTCCACCCTGCTGGGGAATAGCACTGCTGCTGGAAAAAGGCAACCCTTGCTGGGGAAAAACCTCCTTTGCACCCAATCCGCTTGGGGAATTGCTGGGGATAGAACCACCAATGCACTCTGTGGGGATACAACAGTCTTGACTAGCTGGGGATATCAATCCCGACTCTGCTTGAGACACTACCGCACACAGATACTTCCACTAGGGAAATTGTCACCTTCAGGCCTGGCGACTGGGGAAGCATCGATCTGCAACCTGCTGGGGATAACCATCCTGACCCTGCTAGGGAAGTCACAGACCTCGGATCTGCTGGGGAATTAGTCCTCACGACTCTGCTTGGATAGATGAGGGAATTCTAGTACTGAACACCAGACGACTCGTCGAACCTTGGTATCCAACTCCCATGTCAGCTTTCCAATTTTGAGAACTCCCAGACTCGTCTGGACCTTTTCTACTCCATCATCTTGTATTCCCAACTGCTCCGTACTCGACGGAGAGCGAACCCCTGGGATCTACACAAACTTCTCAATCTTCCGACTTTGAAGAGTCTTCTTGATTAATTCCAAGGATCGTCGTACGCCTCGTCATCTTTTCACCATTTCTCAATCCATCCGTCCCTGACTGGACTCCATGGGGATTGTCTTGTCAATAGCTTCCACATCACAACCCGCAAGTGAGTGAAAATATCTAACAGTTCCTGCAAAAGAGATCGTTAGATAAAACCGTGCCCCAGGCGTGTCAAGATTTCAACACTTGGGTCATTCAACCTTCCCGAATAAGATTTCAAGTTTCAATCTTATATACATGCATTGGAAGGGACCTGTATGTCTTAAAATGCAAAGATTCTTTATCAAAATAATCGGATGTTTTTGCAATCAAAGCGGTAATGAAAAACAAAAACAAAATTATTTGACTGAATAAGCATTTTATTGATTGGAAAAGGTGTGGCTCAAATTGAGCAATACAAAGGAAGCAATTCCTGAAAAGAGGTAATTGCGCACAAAAGGAAAAATCTATCCTAATGGCAATGTGAAACCCGTGATCTCATCGAGTTCCAACTCGGTTACACCCCATATGTCCTCAGACTCTCCGTGCTTTCTGCCTTTTGAACAAAACGTTTCTGATTGATCCCCACCGGGTATTATCTATGTGCCTTAACCAAAGCGCAAACGGTCATGCCAGACGCAGTTGTTCGTTTCAATCCCTCTTTTGCCTGGACCGCCCTTTCGGGTTTTCAGTCCACCGGGATACCCTTTTTTGCCCAAGTCGCCTTTTCAGGTTTTCGACTTGCCGGGTGTACAGTTTTTCTTTTTATCCCTAATTTTTGCCCGAACCTTTTCTTTCTGTTTTTTGGTTCGCCGGGATGCCCTTTTTTTGCCTGGACTATTTTATTCTTTTCATCCAGCGGGTCTCTTTATACGAAGTATTTTTTAACTGCGTCCGCATTCACAGGGGATGGAAAATCTTCGCCATCCATGGTCGTTAACAACAAGGCTCCGCCAGAGAAAACCTTCTTGACCACGAATGGACCTTCATAATTGGCTGTCCATTTTCCCCTACAATCGTTTTGAGGAGGAAGGATCCTTTTCAGCACCATATCTCCCACGTGATATACCCGAGGTCGTACCTTTCTGTCAAAAGCACGCTTCATCCTTTGCTGGTATAACTGCCCATGACAGATGGCTGCCAGCCTCTTTTTCTCTATCAGGCTCAACTCTTCGTACCGGGTCCTTACCCATTCAGCCTCCTGCAATTTCACGTCCATCAGGACTCTCAAAGAGGGAATTTGAACCTCAACCGGTAGCACGGCTTCCATTCCATATACCAATGCGAAAGGAGTTGCCCCAGTAGATGTGCGCACCGACGTTCGATACCCATGCAATGCAAACGGCAACATCTCATGCCAGTCTTTATAGGTTACCACCATTTTCTGCACAATCTTCTTGATATTCTTGTTGGCTGCCTCAACCGCCCCATTCATCTTCGGACGATAGGGAGAAGAATTGTGATGTTCAATCTTGAATTCCCGGCACAGCTCTGCCATCATCTTATTGTTCAAATTAGAACCATTATCAGTAATGATTCTCTCGGGAACCCCATATCTGCAAATGATGTCTCTCTTGAGAAACCTGGCAACGACCTGCTTCGTCACGTTCGTATAAGAGGCTGCTTCCACCCATTTGGTGAAGTAATCGATAGCCACTAATATGAACCGGTGCCCATTCGAAGTCGTAGGCTCTATCTTTCCAATCATATCAATGCCCCACATAGCAAACGGCCACGGGGACGACATTAAGCTCAACGGATTTGGAGGTACGTGCACCTTGTCAGCATAAATCTGGCATTTATGACACTTCCGCACGAAATTGAAACATTGGGCCTCCATTGTCATCCAATAATAACCTGCTCTCAGCAGCTTCTTTACCATTGCATTCCCACTGGCATGGGTACCGAACGATCCCTCATGAACCTCTTTCATCAATTGGCTTGCTTCTTTATCATCAACACATCTGAGCAAGACCCAATCAAAATTCTTCTTATACAAAACCCCATTTTTGGAAACATTTTTGAAGCATTTTTGGACATGTAATTTTGAGGTGAAAAACTTTCCATTTTTGGAAACTTTCAATTACAAGTCACCTGCCATTTTTGGAAACTTTCCATCTGATTTTATTTCCTTCATTCTTGATGTTTGAAATGTCAAATGAAACTTGTTTCAACATGAATGAAGTGTCTCTAACCCTTTCCCACCTCCAAATCCATCAAATCAAGCACAGTTGACCACAGTTGACTTTTCTAACTAATAGATGAATTTGGCCATGCACTGATCAAGTTGAGCCTCAATCTCCTGATGAAATGGCTCAATGATGAAACCCTAGCTTCCATAATCTCAATATAATCATGAAATGATCCCCATATCCATTGTAGACCCCATCTCCTTGCCATGCCCTGATTGGCCCAATGTAGATAATTAGGGTTGACAAGTGGTCAAAACCCTAATCTCAAGGTATCTGATCAATCTTCTGAATCTCTGGATGATAACAAGACCATGAGGATGATGATGTATCATTTCAACCAAGATAAAGCTCAACCCTCCTTGAGAACCCATGAAACCCTAATTTGAATCACACATCCTCAGATGACTAGTGATCAGTCCATAAACCCTCAGGCTTGAATCCCAACCTCTTTATCTTCTGACCAAGACTTAGGAGGAGGACTTGCACAATGTTACCACATGATATGCCAATATGCAATGCCTAATGACCTACAAAATGATATGCAATAAGTTAGCTAGTCCCAAGAGAGGAGGGCAAATTTTGAGGTGTTACACTTTGGTGTCAGCAAAAGCATATGATCTCTGAAAAGGTTTCCTGGCAAGAAACATGTTCAGCCTTGGTGTGTACAAGAAGAAGAAAACATCATAGTCCTGATGGTGGTTATTTGGATCAGTTTACTTCTGATCTAGGTAAGGAAGTGCATTGGCTAATGCACACTGTGGAGTTAAGAATAAGTGGCAGCATTCTTGACATCATGGAAACAACTTTGCTTTAGGAAGTGGAATCCTGGGTATAGCTGAAGGGATAGTGTCTAACTGGTCCTTCTAAAGACTCATGCATCAGAGTGTCTGATGTCTTTGGAGAAGAAACAGGGATTCATCAAGGTGTGAGCTTAGATGACTTAACTGCAAACCTGCAGGATGGAGGATGTTTACTCAAACTTGGTTCCACAATCAAGTCTATGAGAACATTGAACTCTTGTTCTGTGAAGGGAGGAAGTTCTTTCAAGTGGCAGAAGAAGGAGCTGAATTCAACAGCTAGATGTCAAAACACAATGTTGTGACATTTGGTTCAACATCAGAATCTTAGTTGGTGAAGTGGCACATCAACTTGAGATAGAAGGGTCTACAGGGTTGTAGATTGGATACTTCAAAAAGATCGTTCTCTTTGCAGTTCTTTGGAGTTGCTGGATGGAGAGGATGTTACATGTTCATGTCTTAGAAAATCTAAGTTTTGTTCAACATGTAGCTTGAAGTTCAAGTCTCACTTGGGAGGTCAGAATATCTTTAGAAGAAGTCTGATAAACGTGGAGAGGTCAAAGAATGGCATTTGACTTTTTCATATGAGGATTCATGAAGGAGGTAATCAACCAGTGGCATTTGGTCTATCTCAGAAGTGAGTTCGAAGAATCAAGATAATCAACATATGGCAGCTGATTATTCTTGAGGAAAGTCTGAGACAAATTACTTTTGAGCAGAAAAGTAGTAAGATGAAGACAAAATGAGGTATTTTCTATTCATCTCTTGGAGCTTGTGGTAGGAGTTTTGAGCTATCTATGGAAGATTATCTCTTGTAATGGGATGAGAATGTATGTGTCCCAATTTGTGTCTGGTTTCTTTTGGATCAAGCTGGTGACTCAGTGATATCTGAAGATTATCAGATGGTGTCCTTTGTTATGTTGTGACGGATGTCCTAACTTATGTTAGAACATTTTGGTTTCCTATTCTGGTTAGAAGGGAGATTGACACAGAGTGTGGATGTGTTCAGCCAAGAGGGTTGAACAGAGGGTGTGCTCTTGAAGACATGAAGATGCGTCTTATGTTTTCCATTCATCAAGTGGTCTGGGTTCTCTTTGAATCAGGAAGTATGTGAAGGTCCAACTTTGGGGTGTTGGATATGTTCATGTGTGATCTCCATGTTTCAAGAGGAGAGTTGATTGTACATGACAGGCGGAGTTCTGTCTTTGCACTGCAAGTAATCATCAAGCTTGTGGTATATGTGTTCTCAGATAACTAGGTATGGCACCTTGTTAGTCAGTGGGATGAGGTGGTGTGTGTCAAGGCTGAGTGAGCAGAAGAATGTCTGACCGGATGTCATGACATTGCCTTGGACAATATTGTTATTTCCTTCTGAAACTTACAGTCATTAGGAAATCTGGGTGTGGTGTAGTAGAATAAGCCCGAGTGTTACAGTTGTGTGGTACAGGGGGAGTAACCACCTACTGATGTGTTTAATTTTGGCTGTAGTGGTGCCAGATGTCAAGCTACCACTGGAGGTACAAAAGTGGTCTTAGGAAATGATGATAGGAAGAATACATGAAGAATGCAGGCAAAAGCCGCGTTGAATGTTAAGACATCGCGTGCAACGTGTCTGACTGCATATATGGAATAGTCTCCATGCATTGGAACTAATGGTTCTGAAAAGAAACAGTCAAGAGCTATAATAGGTATTCAAAGATAGTCTGAGATATTGTTGGTGATTCTCTGACGGTTTCTCAGCAAATATTTATGGATCTTGACCAAGCATTTATTCCTACCGTTAATTCCTAAGCACGGTCTGGCCTATTTAAAGGATGCATCAGCACTCCTCTTCTCACAAGAGCGAAAATTCATTCCCTCTAAACCATGGGGTTTGTTAAGATCTGGGCATACTGCTCCTGGATCTGGTTTTGTGAAGGTGTTATATATAAATGTTTAGCTAAAAAGGGGGAGAGAAACATTGTCCTGAGGATGCACCAGAAGCAAGCAATATCTGGTAGCAAGGAGAAGATGAGTTCAGACACAAAAGTCACTAGCTGGGTATATCAGTTGTGTCTTGTGATCTGAATTAAGAAGACAGTTGTGTCTTGTGATCTGAGTTACATTATCTATGTACTCAGCATTACATATTCTTCAGGAAGCCCTACTGTTGAGGGGAAGGGTTGTGGTGGAGCTGATCCTTGTACATCTTCTTCCTCATGTACACCAACAGTGGTGGTGGCAATGAGGGCTGTCAATAACAAAGAGGAAGTGCAGACCCATATTGGGTTATTTGTTTTAGCTAAAATTTGCCAAAGGGGGAGATTGTTAGTACCTTAAGATTGACATTAATTTTGTAAAACAAATAATGTAATCACCTCTGTTGTTTTAATATGTTGGGTTGAAGAAGTTCAACATCTGGACCAACATGTCATGTAAGATGTCACGACATCGGGACTGTGACATCTCACATGTGGATAAAACTGAATCAGTTAATTCTGGTTTGTGTTAAATGATTAATTAGGATATCTGGTGAATATCCTAACTCCCTTGTGGAGGTCTTAAAGACTCAATCAGAATATACAGTTTCTAAATATGGAGATATATATGGAGATATGTTAGTAACTAAAAGATTGAAGACCTTGATTGTAGCAGAAGTTTTCTGCTGACTTTATAACAGCAGCGAAGAAGGTTGCTGCGATTTCTGAAGGCCCAAATCCAGTTGGGTGATTAGGTTATAAATAGTAGATTGTAACCTAGGTTTTGTAAGCCTCAAACAATGAAAAATTAGGGGTGTGTGTGAGGTAAACCTCCCAACCTATGGGAAGGTTACCATGTGTTTCTCAGTGCTCTAAGCCTGAGATTATTTGTATCTCAAAGCCTGTAGGTAAGAGATGTTATGGTCTTGAACGAAGATGTGAAGCAAGTTCAAGAGGTTTAGCATTACTTTGAAATTGTAGTGATAGGAATGGAAACTGGTGGTTTCTATCTAGGAGTTCCTAGGTATAGATTGCATTGGGTAGGGATTAAGTGAAGAGTTGTAAACGGGGGAGTTTAACTCTGAATTAATACTGCTGATAGTGAATCTTCTTCCTGGCTTGGTATGCCCCCAGAGTAGGTGATGTTGCACCGAACTGGGTTAACAATTTCCTGTGCTTGTTTTTCTTTCTGCACGTTATAATTCTGTCTGTTATAACTCAGCAAGTATTTCAGTCTGTTTATCAAGAGAATAACAGACCCGGTACATAGCATACTGATTGAATGTCAATCAGAATGTTTTGACATTCATAATTGACAGCATATACTGAACAATAGTCAGGTTGAGCCTTCTGCTTCAGTTCAGTATTTATCTTAGTCTGTTTATCAAGAGGAGAACATACCTGACATAAGGTTCATTGTGAAAATGTCAAACTGGATGTTTTGACATTTATAACTGTAAGTTGATATTGAAGTATAGACAGATTGGTTTGCTACAGTACATCATTTAGTTCATTCTGTTTTTCAGGAAAATAACAGACTTAGTATATGGTATATGTTCTGGTCGTCAAACTGAATGTTATGACATTAATTCCAGACAGCATATGCTAAATTGTAGGATGGTTAGTTTTTCTGTTTCAGCATTTCAGTCAGGCTATTCTTCAGGAAGTCAACAACTGAACTAAAATCCAGGAAACTAACAACTGAGCTACAATTAATGAACCTACCAAATAGCCTATTTGTTAGCACCCTAATATATGGAAATTAGGTTAACTTGCTTAACCTTTATTTTAGGAAATACACGTACAAGGCCATCAAACTGTTATACTGTAACAGGTGATGTTCAAATCACTATTGAGACATCATGCTGATAATTGTGCAGGCTCAACAGAAGTAAGTGCTAGGTTTGATCTCTGCTGTGTCTTTGTGCCAGATGGACAGAACTGGGTGTTCTTCCTTACTATGGTGATATAGTAGCAGATGTCCTGACATCTGTGAATGTGTGCACATTAGTACTGGATTCTAATTGTATAACTATCATGCTACAATGTTGGATCAGATGTCATGACTTGGAGTAGAACATCTGAACTCTGACTTTACCAGAATTTCAGTTTTCTACCCAGTAACCGGTAGTTGTAAATCCTACTTTTTTCACCTGAACAGAGTCTATCCTTGATATGTTCATCTTAACCGGTGACGAATTTTCTCTTTGATTGGTATTCTATCCAGTAACTGATAGATGTAATTCCTATTTTGTCTCCTCAACAGAGTCTATCCTTGATATGTTCATCCTAATCGATGATGGATTTTCTCTTTGATTTGGTCTTCTACCCAGTAACCGGTAATTGTAAATCCTACATTGTCCCCTCGCAGAGTTTATCCTTGATATGTTCATCCTAACCAGTGACGGATTCTCTCTCTGACGGTTTTCTATCTAGTTTTCGATAGATGTAATTCCCCTTTAGTTCAATTGGTATATCCTTGATATGTTCATCCTAACCGATGACGGATATCCTCCTGAACATCCCCAGGAAAGTCTATCCTTGATATGTTCACTTTAACCGGTGACGGATTTTCTTCCCTATCGAGTTTATCCTTGATATGTTCACTTTAACCAGTGACGGATATTCTCACCCCTTGGTCTTCTTCCCAGTAACTGGTAGTTGTAAATCCTACTTTTTCTGCAGTTTTCCCCAGCAAGGCTATTCTTACCCAGTAACCGGTAATGAATACTCCCTCCTGGAATTTCCTCAGCGAGTCATCCTTGATATGTTCATCCTAACCGATGACGGATGTTCTCTCTGTCAGATCTTTATTATCTCCTCACCCAGTAACAGGTAGTAGATAAAAGATTTCTGCTCCTCCTGTGTTGAAGTTTATTTCTTCCCCGGTCGAGTTGAGTGTGCATCTCCTTAGTGAAATCGCTTTTCCTGCACGAGTCGAGTACTTCAGTTTTATCCTGACTTACTCGTATCCCCTGTAGATGTTTTGTTTCCCCGACTGAGTCTTTCCATTTTTCATGGAATCCCTCTAGCCCCCCCATAAATTTTAAGTCGTAGCCTGACCTACGCATAACTCCTTTTTATCCCCTTAGGGTCTCTGTCTCCCTAGTGAGTTTTCCTTATGGAATGCATTATGCTCCTGCGATCTTTCGGTCTCTTTGATTTATTTTTCCTTTGTGGCAATATCTCCCCACATAGCGTTTTCCTTTGTTTCTCTATTGTTATTTAAGCCCATTCTACTGAGTCGACATGAAGATTTTAACCTTCGCCTCCTCAGTTAGAATGTCCTTAAATAGGGGCAGCTGTAAAACCCTAATTTTGACCCTAAGATCACTCATGCAATTCCATCATAAGCACTAACATTGGGATCATGTCTTAGCCTCCTCCTTATCCCTCCTTCATTGGGTTTGTTTTGGGAGAGCACAATTCAGCAGCACTCTTCCCAAACAGGTCTTTACCTCTCAGCGTCTTCAATTCCTTGCGCAGCTCAAGAAATTGGTTCTTCATTTCATCCATCTTCTCATAAACATCCGAACCCTCAGACGACTCAGAATGATAAATGGTATCCTCTACGCGAGGCAAAGTGTGGACAACTAGAGGTGGCACAGACATGGCCGAGCTAGATACCGGCATGGAAGCAAAGGTAGGCGCAAAGCCCTCTAGCACAAAGTTGGGCGGCATTCCCCACGGGAATCCGGCAGGCATATTTGGCGCGAAGTGGGCGGTGGTAGCAGGCACGGTAGAGGTAACCACTTCAGAATTTACAGTCCTCGCGGGAGGAGTTGCAGGCGTTGGAGAAGCTTGGCTTTGAGCAGCAAGAACTGACTCCATCATGGCAGTCAGTTGGGCAATCTCGTCCTTCAACTCTCTATTTTCTTGCTCTAAGTGCTCTATAATTTTCAGATGATTGACTCTGGTATTATACCGGTGAGTCAGCTTGGCTAAAGCACAGAAGAAACACCAATCAGACACCTGGAAAAAACCTGTTTATGCAAATGATTCATGTAATGCTTTGATTATTTTTATTTTCAAGGAACTTACTCTATCATTTACAAATATATAAATTTAAATGGCAATTGCAACAATTTGGTATGACCAAAAATCTCTTTTTATTTATATAAATTGGAAGGATTACACTCAGTAAAAATTTCAGAAACCAAAATAAAAAGATACAAGAGAAAAGGAAACTAGTCATCCTAAGGATCCCTAACAACAATGTCAGAAGATCTGGCTGAAGGTGCGTACTTCCTTCGAATGCGACGGATCTCGGTCTCAAAAGAAGCCTTCATTTGAGTCTTCTCGAGGACAAGCTGATCAACAATCCTCTTCCAAGCAACGTGTAAGACCCCCATTTTGACCCTAAGATCCCTCATGCAATTCCATCATAAGCATTAGCATTGGGATCATGTCTTGGCCTCTTCCTTACCCCTCCTTCATTGGGTTTGTTTTATGAGAGATCACCAAGCACTTTGTGATTATATCATACTTGTATATTATCATTTTACTAACCAAAAAACCAAAAATATGTCTTTGCATCTATCTAACTCATTTGTAGATAGGGCATGATCTCATTGATTCATTGATCACATCTAGGGTTTGAGACCCTCACGAACAAAGAGAACAACCAAGAGTTGATTTAAGAATGGTTATAAACATCACATATGAGTCCTATTGATCTTTTCATGTTATATTGATCAAGCATTCTTCAAGAGTTTGAGGGTGATTTGCCTTGGAAACCCTAGTTTGACTGGGTATCTTGAGTAACTTCTCCAACAAGCTATATCACCAAATGATCAAATTCCTCAAGGGACACTTCAAATTTCATCATCTTATGCATATATGATCTACCATGAGCCAAGAAAGTCAAGAGGATTGGAAATTAGCATGTTGGTAGATGGTGGTTGGCCAGATGAATTCATTTGATCAAAACTCGGTCTCCCTAGACCTTGTCTCCTACAATTTTCACCATATGAAAATGATTCCAAGAGAAAACTTACTCTAAATGACATTCCAAAAAACTTCTCATTTTAAGCTCCTATAAAAAGTTAAGCAAGGTGGAATATTAAGACATATGGCTTGACACTTAGAAAATTTTTGATATGTCAAATTTTTCCAAACTTCCACCTCAAATTTCTCCAAGTTCCAAGCTCCAAATGAAAAAGTGTTCAACATCAAACTTGTACCTCTTTATGTCACCTTTCCAAAGAGCTCAAATTCATTCATTTTGGATGAGAAATGCATAGGCTGCACATGACTTAAATAGGCTGATATCATTTGGCATGGATCCAACTTCAAACAACAATGCACATGTGCCTTGCAATCCAATCCATCTTCAAAGCATCTGAACTTCAAATTTGGACTTTCATCTATCATTCCATGGGCCTATGCGCGCCCATGCACCATTCCATCATCATTTGCCAATTTTGGAAAGTGGAGAGAGTGTGCAAATATCATATGGATTCATCTATAAATTGAGCTCCCTTTGCTCAGAATTAACACACACATTGCGTCAGCTTTGATCCCCCATTGAAAACCCTTCACTCTCATAGGATAAACCTGATAAATTCATTTAAATTTGAGCTTGAATCTCCACTGTTTTGGAATTCAATTCTCCAGGAATCCATTGCTTCTAAACCTTTCCATTCCTCTCCTGCAAGCAATTAGAGTGATTCCAAGTGCAAGCAAGTTCAAGATCCACCGTGTTCAGACCTCCATTGAAGGTAATTTGCAGAAATTGTAAACCCTTCGACACTCTCAATTTATTGCTCAATTCCATTGATTCTTTGGTTGTCTGAAGTCCTACCAATGTAGGCAAGAAGATTGAGTTGCTTTGAGGTCAAATCGAAGCAACTCAGATCATGTACCTCATTTTTCAATTCCACATACCTCTTAATATATTTGGAATTGGGGAAATTGGAGGTCATATTCGAGCTCAGTGATGTTTTTTCTTTAAGATCATGTCCCTGTTTCTTTTTTGGTGATGGTTCATCTTGACCAGTCCGGTGGAGCTCATCGGGGAAGATGACCAGAGCTCTGGCTCCGGCATGATGTGTCTTGCATTTGAACCATAAGATCCTCAAGCCACAATTTAATCTGAAGCGTTTGTTTTAATTACCAATGGTGCAGCGTAGTTGACTCAGGAACAAATGAAACCCGCGTTTTTGATCATCAGATCTGCCACCTCAATTAATGAGGGAGATCTGATGTTCCACGTATTTTTGAATTTTTGATATTTTGTTTTAATTGCATTTTCTTCAATAATTCATATTAAATTCAATATTGATCCAAAAAATATGGGACTTTCACCAAAAATTTCCAAATATTTTTCTCTTTCATATTTTGAATTAAAATTAATTTTTTGATCATTATTAATATTTTTCATGAATTAATTGATTTTTCATTTGTTTTTAATTGTTTAAAAATATTTTTAAGTGTCCAAAAATTATGATTTTTTTTCTCCAAGGTCCTTTGACCTTGTTTGACCTACGATAAATTTCATGGCCATTTCTTTGGTGTTTTGATGAGAGTTTAGGATTTGGACAAAACATATTTGAATTTAATGCATTATTTTATTATTTTTAATTGGATAAATGTCATTTTAATTGTGTTGACCATTTGTATTGACTTAATTGAGTTTGATTGTTTGTTGTTGGGCCTCGGTCAAGGTTGATTTGACTTTGTCAAGTTAATATCATTGGATTTAGGGGATTGATGGAATGTACATTCCATATCCCAAAATGAATGAATGATATTAATATGGTAAAAGTCCTCCTTTGACCAATTTATGATCTCATTCATCCCCTTCCCTCTTCATCTAATTCCTCTTCTTCATCCATTCATTTCCATTTGGCTTATGAGATTGTAAGTCTCCCTTCTTCCATGGTATTGTGTGGAAACTTGGCCTTCTTTCCTTCCTTTGGAAGATGTTTTGGTTCAAGGATCCATGCCTGGGGTAAGTGGGTTGAGTGTTCTCCAAAGAATGTCTTGAAAAGAAAAAGCAAAGCAAAACTAACTTCTAACTTACTAACTATTGACTTTTAATTGCAAGTTCTTTATCTTAATGCAATTTAGTTTTAGCACTTTATTTCATTTGTCATTGTACATGTCATTGTACATATTGTGTGATGTATTTTGTGTGTATATACTTTGCTTGTTTGTTTGGACTTTGACCATTAGTTACATAATAACCACAAAAACCATAAAAAACTTTTGAGTGGACTGTTGACTTGATCTTGGACAAATGGACTTAGAATCTAGGCAACCTCCCTAAGCTAAAGGACTTGTCCAATGCCAATTTGTTGAAGAATCAAGTGCTTGGAATTCGAAATTCATTTGATACATCATTCAAGATCTCTCTTAGTTCATCTGCAACATGGTCATTGTGAAGCTGTTATTTTGAACCTGTGACTTGTGGAATTCATCTGTTCCATGGGCTATTTCTGAAGAAGATCATGGAGTGGATAAGCTTGGATGAGGCCATCTTTATTTTATGCATTTCTCTTCAAGATAATATAATTGTGCATTTATGTATTGCTTGATTCTAAAAGTCCAAGGGAATTCTGGGTTTCTATTGACATACTTGTCTATTGGATTGCTACCCATTTGGTCAGATCTTTTCAACTTTAAACTCTTAAAATTTGTGCATATGGTAGTCTCGTCATCTCCTCCCAATTTCTTTAATTTCAAAATCTCTCCCTCCATTTTCAAAACCTTCTTTGTATGGACTATTTTTTTCTAAACTTTGACCACTTTCAAAATAGATAGAAACTTTGGCCTTATGCCATAGCATTTTCAAACTTATTTTCTTAAATAAAACTTATGAATAAATTTAACCATACTTGACTTAAATTTTCAAAAGGACAAAGAGAACTAACTCATTCAAACCATTTTAGGCCTTTTTTCCTTTCAAACTTAAATTTTGTTAAAATCAATGCATCCATTTTCAAATTTATAGAACGCACTATGAGGTTTTGATCCCTCATTTTCTTATTGGTACGTAGGCACAAGGCTAAAGGTCTTGTCAAACACAAAAATATAATTAATGAATTCTTATCTCATCCCCTATTCTATTTGTTTGTAAACATCACTATGTACAAAATACATATGCACACAAAAAGGGCTCCCTAGGAGTACCTAAGACACTTTGGGTGCTAACACCTTCCCTCTGTGTAAACAACCCCCTTACCTGGGATCTCTGATTTTTATTAGTTTTTATTGGAAAACTTCTTACTTATTGGGTTTTGTTCGTACTTTTCCCTTTTATCTTGGAAACAATAAAAGCGCGGTGGGGACTCTTGTTAATTGATCTTTAGCTTGTCAATAGCTTGATGATCATGAATTTCCCGCTACAGAAATTAAGTGGCGACTCTGCTGGGGAGTAGTCTCTAGTGGGTTTATCCTACTTTTTGTGCGAATATATTGGAACATATGTGATGTTTGTATATATGTATGTGTGATATAATCTGCTTGTTATGCTTGGTGATCTCTGAGTGGTGAGATAACTTCTAACCCGAACTTGAGTGCAATTAAGATAGGAGGATGGTATAGTCATGTTTGACTTGTGTGGAGTAGTCCTTAACAAGTTGGCTTGAGATCCATCTGCTCAGTGGAGACTCCTTTGGATTTGGAAATGTCACACAAGTATTTGTGGTTAGGCATTACTATTTCTAATTGGGTCTAAGAAGCTAAGGACCTTAGAACACCTAACTCATCTTGGCCTATTTAAGACGTAGTGCGGAAACTGTTCAGGTGTAGACTTGATAACAGTTGTTACGCGATACTACACTCAGATGACTTTCTCTTGAGAATATTATGGGTCGATAAGTCAGTCATCTTAACCTGTAATATTCGATAGATGGAATTAAGACTCTGGGAACTTTTTAGAACATGTTATACATGTTTTTATCCTTAGTTCACTCCTTTGGGATGGTTCTTACCCAGACTCCATGCTCGTGATTTGCAACAAACCCTTGATTCTTGGTTGATCCAATCAAGTCTTGTCAATATCAATGGAACTTAGGTGTAGATAAGGTGAAAACCATAATCCACCAAAATGGATGATTGATCTTGACAATGACTTGATTCATCCCTTGACCTTTGTTTGCCTTGTGTGTGATCACTTATTTGTGATTGTTGCATTCATGCATTCATGTGCATCATAACATTCATCACACGAAAATTTCAAGGAACTAAGGTATCATTTGTAAATATTTTCAGACCATGGATTGTGGACGAAGGAACACTAAGAAGTACAGTTTCAGATGTCCCAACTTGAAAGAGTTAAGGAAACTAGCATCTTTTGTATTAGATCCCTTGGACTTCAAACAACGTCATGGGAAGCTCCTGTCCATCTTGTCTGTTGATGTGGTTGAAGGATTGTTGAGTGTATTGGTGCAGTTCTATGATCATCTCTACCATTATTTCACTTTCCCAGATTTTCAGCTTGTGCCTACCTTGGAGGAGTATTCTCACCGTTTGGGGATACCTATTTCTAGTAGAGTGCCTTTTAGTGGATTGGAGGAGATTCCCTGGTCTCGTATTATTGCTGAAGCTCTTCACTTGAAGAAGTCTAAGATAGAGGCTCATTGGGTGAAGAAATGAGGGTTATTTGGATTTTCTTCTAATTTCCTCATCAAGGAAGCTACTACTTTTGCTTAGGCTGGTCGTGTGGACGCTTTTGAAGCTATCTTTGTGTCGCTCATCTATGGATTAGCTTTGTTCCCTAACATTGACAATTTTGTTGATGTTAACGCCATTAGACTTTTCTTGATTGGGAATCATGTGCCTACTTTGTTGGGTGATATGTATTTCTATTTGCATCTAAGGAATTCTAAGGGTGGTGGAACGATTGTCTGTTGCATTCCTCTTCTGTATAAGTGGTTTATTTCGCACTTGCCTCAGACGTCTGCTTTTGTGCAGAATAAACAATGTCTAAGGTGGTCTCAGAGACTTATGTCTCTCACTAATGATGATATAGTTTGGTATGATCCGTCCTTAAGCAGTTTGGAGATTATTGATAGTTGTGGTGAATTCTCTAATGTGCCTCTCATTGGTACACAAGGAAGAATTAACTACAACACTGCTTTGGCTCGTCGTCAACTTGGGTTCCCCTTGAGAGACAAGCCTAATAACACTTTGTTAGAAGGTATTTTCTATCAAGAGGGTAAAGATCCCCAACATTTGAAGCAGAAGATTGTGCATGCTTGGCATAATATGCATAGGAAAGGAAGATCTGAGCTTGGTCCGTGCAATTATGTAGCTTTGGAAGCTTACACTCTTTGGGTGAATAAGAGATCTATGGAGTTGAAGATGCCTTATCCTTGTGAAAGACCTATGTCTATGGTTGTGGTTGAGCCATTAACTCTCCCTAACCAAGATGTAGAGGAGTTAGAAGACGTGCTCGTCAAGATGAAGCAAGAAAAGGATATGTGGGAAGAGCGTTTCCATGCTTTGAGCAAAAAGCATGAAGCGTTGCAGTTGGAGTCTAAGGACAAAGATGCACTGATTGAGCTACTTGAAGATCGAGTGACGAAAAGACAAAGAGAGCCAGAGGTTTCATCTTCTAGCATGCCTCAACCTTCCGTTGCTTGGAAGAAGATTTTTGACCAGCTTGTCCTCGAGAAGACTCAGATGAAGGCTTCTTTTGAGACCGAGATCCGTCGCATTCGAAGGAAGTACGTGCCTTCAGCCAAATCTTCTGACATTGTTGTTAGGGATCCTTAGGATGACTAGTCTCCTTTTCTATTGTATTTTTTATTTTGGTTTCTGAAATTGTACTCAGTGTAATCCTTCCAATTTATCTAAATAAAAAGAAATTTTTGGTCATATCAAATTGTTGCAATTGCCATTTAAATATTATATATTTGCAAATGATATAGTAAGTTCCTTGAAATAAAAAATAATCAAGCATTGCATTTCATGTATCATTTGCATTTTAAGACCCTAATTTTGACCCTAAGATCCCCCATGGCATCATATCATTGCTCATTGCATTTGCCTCAAGGATCATGGCATCTTGGCTCCTTAACCCTAGGGTTGGGACTGGTGTGAGTTGGTTTGAGACCACCAAGAATGTTTGAATTGTATATTATTTCTTTTCTTACTTTTTCTACTAACCAAAAGCACAAAAATATGTCATTAACTTGTTTTGTTTTGAAGCTTAAGCAGTCATGTGATCCAAGGCTCCTAGGAGGCTCCTATGCTCATTGATGTGGCCAGATGAGGATGAAAGCAAGCATGACAATGGTTCCCAAAGATATAAATCATCATATATTCCTCCCAAGTGTCTCAATTTGTCAATTTGATCAAGATAAACCAAAGGGCTTGAGGATTGTTTCCCAAGGAAACCCTAATTCAACTATGTATTGACTGTGCCTTGCTCATGAAGCAACCTCAACCCATGACCAAATTCAATCAAGGGAAGTACTTTAATTCATCATTTTATGAATATATGATCCTATGTGAGTGTCCTTAATCTTTTATTCATCGAGATTTGAAGTTTGGCTTTGAGAAGTTGATCAGTCAAATCATCTGACTATTTTGAAATCCACTGAGACCTAACTTTTTATGTGTTTGTCAAATTAAGATGACCCCAAGATCCAAAATGTTCTTAAGAACCGTATAAACAACTTTAATGTTCATAACAATTTCATTTTAAACTTTCAAGGTCATCATTCATTTCAAAACATTATAGGTTATTTTGACTGAAACCCTAATTTTTGGTCAACTTCCCAAGGACCTAACTCCTTCAGTTTTTTATGATTTTGAGGTGAGACCAAGTGCATTGGAAAGCGATTAAGATGTCTAATTCAATTGTTATGTTGGAAAAAATTTCATAATCCTAAAAGAAACACATGTGATAATACAAAACATTATAGGTCACTTTGGACCAAAGCCATTGAATCTTGAAAAAAGTCCAACTTCAAGTGCGCATAACATCCTCACCAAAAATCCAAATGATGCAAAATTTAAGTCCAAATTTATTTCCTTGAAAAGATCTACAACTTTGATGTTGAAGGTTTTGTCAATTGAGGCTTGCATCATTGAAACATAAGGGCTTGAAGTTGGTCATTTTTGGCAAATTTTCCATATGCATATTTTGTACCTCGAACTTCATGGATAGTTTTCAATATTTTCCAAACTCCAAATGGATTTTTGTTCAACATAACATTTTTTCCTTATGTCAAGTCCTTTCCAACCATTACCCACATGCTTATGTTTGGATTTTCCAATTGGTACCTTCAAAGAGATGAAGCTTTATGGTCAATTATGCATTTCATGTTAAATCTTGCTACATAATCCATTGCCTTGCAAACTGCACGTCCAATTCACTTTGGTTGATGTTCAGCACTCAAATGCAATTGCTTTTGGGCCTCACATGCGCCTGTATAGGCCCATGCATGGAGGACCCAACTTCACATGCACACGAGTTTGATCACACCTTGCATCAGCTGTGGCTATAAATAGAAGGCATGACTTCACTCATTTCTCAACCTGAAGGCGCCTGAACCTCTGCTCAATTGATTCCCCAACCTCTCACTTAAGGAATTCTTAAATTTCACTTCTCTTTTCAAGCTTAAATTTTTACTTCCCTGATTGATCTTTAGCTTCTAATTCCTTAGCCTTGCTTCATTGTTACTTCAAGATCAAGCTGCAATCAAGAGTTGGATTGGATTTTGCTCACAAAAGCTGCACTTCAAAGGTTTAATCCTCAACTGTTTTGATTTGAATCTCTCTAATTATTATGCCTTGCTTGTGTTGGTTTGCATTTTTGAAGTCCTCATTTGAGAAACAAGCCCGTGGGGGTTTTAATTTTGTGAATTGGTTAACTTCAGATTAAGCACCTTGTTTTTCAACCTCATATTTCTTCTTCCATAAGAGTCTTGAGCAAAAACTAAGGTCACAGGGGTGATGTACATCACCCCAACTTTCTAATGGTATATGGATCGCGTGTTTTAGTTGAGGTTTCAAAACCTACACCTGGTGGCCGGAATAGGCCTTCTCACCGGAGAAGACGGTGGTTTCCACCACCGTCCCCACGCGTCCAAACCTTGGCCCTTGGATGATAATCTCCAGATCTAATCTTGGCTGTTGAATGTTATGACTTAATTTAATACATGATGCCACGTTGTTGACTAATGTGTACAATGCGCGCGCGCTTCCTAGCCATGTGATCAACCACGTCAATTAATGAGGTTGGATCTGACGCCTCTGGATTTTTCTATTTTTCGGAATTTCCATTTTAATTTCTTTTATTCCATTTTATTTTAAAAATTCATAACTTCTTTATTCGGAATCACAAAAATATGGGACCAATTGCAAACATTTTCTCTTAAATTCTAGTTTCATAAAATGATTTTTAATTATTTTTGTGATTCCATTTAATATTTTTTGTGAATTATTTCTTTTCTGATTGTTTTTAATTCATTTAAAATACTTTTAGATATTCAAAAATGCCAAAAATATTTTCTTAACATCTTTGGATGATGATGAATCTATGAAAATATTCTTATCAATTTCTTAATTGGTTTGAGATTTAGTTGAGATTTTAGTCCAATTATGTTATTTTTCTTCATTTTTAATTGTTTAAAATTAGTTTCTGTTTTAAAAAAATGTTGAGAAAATTTGTCAAACCTTGTTTGACCATGTTAGACTTATGATGATCCAATTGGACTTATCCAAGTTGATTTGAATTGGATTTGAGGTTTGACCTTTATTTGTTAATTTTATTTTATCTATTATTTTAATTCCAAAAAAATACCAAAAATATGTTTGACATTTATTGACTTCTAATCTTCATTTCACTTCTGTTTACCATTGATTGATGTTGATTCCATTCATGTTTGATCAATGTGTTTTGGTTATGTCTTTTGAATTTCAACTTTGTACATTCCATTTCCATCTTCATCTTCTTCTTTTTCTTTTGACCAATGAGTTAATGATTTGTGGTTACCATTGACATATGGGAGGCTTAACCTTCTTTGATCCAAATCAAATTCATCTTGATCAAAGATCAAGTGAATTGCTTTGTGTCCAAGATAGGCTGCTTCTTGGTCAAGCAAAGAACCTGAAATCCATACAAGGTCATTCTTCTTTTCTTTTGGCATGGCAAGTTGTAGGAGCTTGGCTCACTAGTCATGATCTCTAACTTATTTTTATTTTCCTATAGGTTTATTGACCGACCTCAAATAGGTGTGACTACAACATTAGTCCACTTACAATTGCTTAACAAAGCGCTAAATTGCCTTATGGCACACTAACACTAACTACTAATTACTAACTTTTAATTCAAGCATTTAATTCTTGCAATTTACTTTAATGCAATTTAATTTCTTGCTCATTTATTCATATTGTCTTTTGCCCTTTGCTCATTGGAGCTCATGTTTATGTTTATGCTATTTGCCTTTTGCTCACTTGAGCACATTATTGTGTATATACTATTGCTTTGTGTTTGTTTTGTTTTTGTTTATACCCAATGAAAAAGGAGAAAGGACTTAGACTTAGGACCTTACCTATGCTTAATGGAGTTTCAAGAGAAACTAGGCCTCATGCCTTTAGAATGCTTAATCTTGAAGTTGAATTGAAAGGACTCCTATTCTAAACTCACTCTTGTCCATTCTTTCTATTGCATTTTGGAACTTTTTGATTTGTTTGTTCTTGTGTGATAGGGATCCTAAACTTGATCTAATTAGAAGGACCATTGTCATGAACATCCAAGATAAGGGATACAAGTTCAAAATGGGAGGAACTTAGGAGCTCGATTAAATATTTGCTTGATTGCTTGATTTATTTGCTTATTGCTTGCTAAGTCCAAAGGAAAGGAGCAACTTGAATCAGCTTTATGATCTCAATAAGGGAACTCCAAGTGGTTTTATTTCTCTTCTCTCATCTTTGCATGTTTAGGACCTAGCCCTTCTCTTCTTCTCTCTACTCTAACCCAAGCCAAACTCATTTTGTGCAAACATTGACATTGTTTTCAAAATTAGAAACCTAGGCATTATGCCTTTGATTTTTTCAAACTCTTTTCATTAATACTTATATTCGAATTGCATCTTAACTCAAGTTTGTTCGCTTTCTAACCTTTCCTTTGGATAAATAGAAGTGCGGTGGCGACTCGAATTGTATGATTTACTTTTGATTTAGTCAATAAATCTAAAGGTAACGAATACCCCGCTACATGCATAAGCAGGTTTTTGCCAGGTGTCTGATTGGTGTTCTTCTGTGCTTTAGCCAAGCTGACTCACCGGTACAACACCAGAGCTAATCATCCAAGAATTATGGAACACCTTGAGCAAGAGAACATAGAGCTGAAAGAGGAGATTGCCCGCCTGACTGCCGTGATGGAGTCAGTTCTTGTTGCCCAAAGCCAAGATTCTCCAACGCCTGCAACTCCTCCCACGAGGACGGTTATTTCTGAAGTGGTTACCTCTACCATGCCTGCTGTCACCGCCCACTTCGCACCAAACCTGCCTGCCGGATTCCCTTGGGGAATGCCGCCAACTTTGTGCTAGAAGGATTTGCACCTACTTTTGCTTCCATGCCGGCATCTAGCCCTGTCTTGTCTATGCCACCTCCCGTTATGCACACTTTGCCTCGCGTAGAGGACACCATCTATCACTCCGAGCCGTCCGAGGGTCTGGATATTTATGAAAAGATGGATGAAATGAAGGACCAATTTCTTGAGCTGCGCAAGGAATTGAAAACGCTGAGAGGTAAAGACCTATTTGGGAAGAGTGCTGCTGAATTGTGCTTGGTACCTAATGTGAAAATCCCAGTAAAATTCAAAGTGCCTGACTTTGAAAAATACAAGGGAAACTATTGCCCACTCAGTCATCTAGTGATGTATGCCCGTAAAACATCTACCCAAATAGATAATGATCAATTGCTAATTCACTACTTCTAGGATAGCCTGACAGGTGCTACACTCCGTTGGTATATGGGGTTAGATAGTGCAAGAATCCGCACTTTCAATGATCTGGGAGAGGCTTTCGTGAAACAATATAAATAGAATATGGATATGGCGCCAGATAGGGACCAACTGAGGTCCATGTCTCAGAAAGACAAGGAGACATTCAAGGAGTATGCGCAGCGATGGAGGGAGTTGGCTGCCCAGATCACTCCTCCTTTGGAGGAGAAAGAGATGACAAAAATATTCCTAAAACCCCTAAGTTCATTTTATTATGAATGAATGATTGCTAATGCCCCCGATGATTTTACCTAGATGGTAAATATGGGGATGAGACTTGAAGACGGGGTCCACGAAGGACATTTGTCAAAAGATGAGGCATCAACCAGTAAGAAGTATGGAAGTAGTTTCAGCAAGAGGAATGATAGTGAAACCAATGAAATTTTTAGTGGGAGGTAGAGGAGGCCTCAATCAAGAAGAAATCCACCACCCCGTCAACATTATCAATATCAAGTATCTTCCGTTATTCCAGTCTTTTCTAATCTACAAACAACACCAATTCAACAACAACAACATCAATATTAAAATCAACGTCAACAACAACAACCGCAACAAAGAATGAACACCTACAACAACAACAATGCCAACAATCATCATCAACAATAGAATTTCGAGAGGAAGAAGGTCTCTTTTGACCCGATTCCAATGTCATACGCAGAGTTATATCCATCCGTGGTCCTCAAAAACTTGATTCGACCAAGGAACCCACCACAGATCCTAGAACCACTTCCCTGGTGGTATAAACCTGAGCTTCGTTGTGCTTTTCATCAGGGTTCACCTGGGCATGATATTAAAAATTGTTATCCATTGAAGTATGAAGTGCAAAAGCTTATGAAGAGTGGTATGGTGTCCTTTGAGGACCGCGCGCCTAATGTGAAAGCTAACCCTTTGCCCGCGCATGGGAACTCTTCAGTGAATATGGTGGACGGTTGTCCCAGTGAATTCAAGGTTTTTGATGTCTGGTTTATCCGAAGACCTTTGGTGTAGATGCACAAAGATATCTGTTTGGTGAGTGACTGTGAACATGACCATGATGGTTGTGTTGTATGTTGTGTGAACCCAAGAGGGTGCGATGTGGTGAAAAGGGACATCCAACGTATAATGGATGAAGGCATGATTCAGATTATTCAATCCCGTCATGTAGATGACGATGTCAATGTCATAGTTCCTGTTTTCAAGCAACAAGAACGATTGGTGATTCATTATGATAACAACAACAATAAATCAGTTCCGCCATTGGTAATACGGTTAGCGGGCCCAGTCCCGTATGCAACTGATAAGGTTGTACCGTACCAATACAATGCTACAATGGTAGAGAATGGTTAAGAGGTACCGTTACCTACGACCAGTTCAGTGGTGAGCATTGTCGATGTTACGAAGGTGACCCGCAATGGTCTAGTATTTGGACCGGTGTTCCCGAAAAATAAAGAGGATACAGTTGTTAGTAAGAAGGTGGAGATACCTAGTATGGATCCGATTGGTTGTTCAAAGAATAAGTCTGGTGAATCCAGCAATTTGAAAACCAATGATGAGGATGAGGTACTCCGCCTGATCAAGAGGAGTGAATTTAATGTGGTTGAGCAGTTGCTCCAGACTCCCTCGAAGATTTCAGTGTTGTCTCTGCTTTTGAATTCTGAAGCGCACAGAGAAGCACCACAGAGAGTTCTTGAACAAGCATTCGTAGAGCAAGATGTTACTGTGGATCAATTTGATCACATTATGGCTAACATCACTTCATGCAACAATTTGAGCTTCTGTGATGAAGAACTCCTTGAGGAGGGAAGAAATCATAACCTGGCTTTACATATCTCAATGAATGGTAAAGATGATGCTTTGTCAAATGTACTTGTTGGCACCGGTTCGTCACTCAATGTGCTTCCGAAGTCAACTTTGTCAAAACTATCTTACCAAGGAGCTCCCATGAGATATAGTGGGGTGATTGTCAAAGCCTTTGATGGCTCGCGCAAGATGGTTATTGGTGAAGTGGACCTTCCAATCAAGATAGGTATGAGTGATTTTTAGATTACTTTCCAAGTAATGGATATTCACCCGGCCTACAATTGCTTATTGGGAAGGCCATGGATTCACGAGGCAGGGGCTGTTACCTCCACTTTGCACCAGAAGCTCAAATTTGTCAAGAATGGCAAGCTAGTGACTATGGCAGGAGAGAAGGCGTTATTGGTTAGCCATCTGTCATCTTTCTACTATGTGGAAGCAGAGGATGAGGTTGGAACTCCGTTCCAAGCCTTATCTATTGCTGTTGAGAAGAGAGTTGGGGCACATATGTCCTCTCTAAAAGATGCTTAAAAGATTGTTGAAGAAGGTCCTGTTAATCAGTGGGGGCGCGTGGTAGAGGTCTCCGAGAACAAAGGAAGAACTGGTTTGGGGTTCCAGAAGGGCTCGTCAGCTGTTAAATCTGAAGAGATGCAACTCAACTTCCGTAGCGGAGGGTTCATTCATGGCAATGAACAACACTCAACTGCTGTGCTTGAGGATAGTGAAGAGGAAGACTGCACCAACTTTGTGATGCATGGAGGGACATGCAACAATTGGACTGCCGTTGATATTCTTGTTATTTTGCACCGATCTAAGTAATTGGTTTATATTTTAAAATCCTTCTCCTATGCCTAAGGGATAAGTGAACATTGTTTGGGCATTTTAAATAGATCATTAATAAAATTAATTATATTCATCCACATCTTTAATGTTTATTTTTACTTTTTGCTTTTATTCTGAAAATGGTAATCACCAAAAAACATAAATAAACAATATAATTGTCCATCTGCATAATATTTGGTCATAAATTCACTTCTCTAAAATCAAAATATCAAATCATTATGCAGTTTGGGTCCTAACCCCATTGAATACAATGGTCATTCTCCTTCTCCAAATTTTAAATTCCCTGTGTTTGAAGCCGAGGAGGAAAGTGATGTAGAGGTGAGTGAGGAATTGTTTCGTCTTCTTGAGCAAGATGAAAAGAATATTCAGCCGTTTGAAGAGCAGATGGAGCTAGTCAACTTGGGTTCCGAGGACGATGTAAAGGAAGTCAAGATTGGGTCTCGACTGTGTCCAGATGCTAAGAAGGGGTTGATTAGTCTTCTTCGAGAGTATTCAGATGTGTTTGCTTGGTCCTATCAAGACATGCCTGGGCTGGATTCTGATATTGTGGAGCATAGATTGTCGTTGAAGCCAGAATGCCCGCCAGTCAAGCAGAAGTTGAGAAGAACGCATCCTGATATGGCTGTAAAGATCAAAGAGGAAGTTCAGAAGAAGATTGATGTCGGTTTCCTTGTGACTACTGAGTATCCGCAATGGGTGGCCAATATTGTGCATGTGCCGAAGAAAGATGGAAAAGTCCGCATGTGTGTTGACTATAGAGATTTGAATAAATCCAGCCTGAAAGATGATTTCCCTCTGCCACACATTGATATGTTGGTAGACAATACTGCTAAATTCAAAGTCTTTTCGTTTACGGATGGATTTTCCGGATATAATCAAATTAAGATGGCACCCGAAGATATGGAGAAGACCACATTCATTACACCTTAGGGAACATTCTGTTATAGAGTGATGCCTTTTGGTCTAAAGAATGCTGGTGCAACTTACCAAAGAGCAATGGCTACTCTTTTTCATGGTATGATGCATAAAGAGATTGAAGTTTATGTCGATGACATGATTGCTAAATCGATTGATGAAGAGGAACATGTTAAGCATTTGTTGAAGCTATTCCAGCGATTGAGGAAGTATAAACTCCACTTGAATCCCAATAAGTGTATGGTAAGTTGTTGGGCTTTATTATCAGCGAAAAGGGTATTGAAGTTGATCCTACCAAGGTCAAAGCAGTACAAGAGATGCCTGCACCCAAAATGGAGAAGCAAGTCAGAGGTTTTCTCGAGCGCTTCAATTATATTTCCAGATTTATTTCCCACATGACTGCCACATGTGCGCTGATGCGTTGGTTTTCGCTAGTGTACGAACGCGTCAGAGTAATATAAAAGATTTTCGAATCCACAGAGACCAAGTGTCAATCTATCGTTATCTGTTGTTATGGTGTTTATCAAAGGCAATAAAAATAAGTGTTTTTGGAGTGTGAAATGAAAAATAAAGTATTGAATAAAGTTTAATTAATAAAGACAGGGTCGAATGTAATTCACGTAATCAATTAATAATCCAAGTACTTGCTAATAGAGCTACTTATGGGCAGTGTTTCCTACTTTGAAAAGAACTAATTTAACAGGAACTGTCGCTTTCGCGTATTCAGAACCGAGTTGTACTCCCTAATCAAACCCTCTTATTGTCACTTATAAAAAGGCGCGCATTGCGTTAGAGTAGTAAACCTATTTTTAAGAAATATAGTATCTTGACTAAGTTGAAAAGTATTATAACCTGGATTTCTTAACCAAAAGAGGTTCTTATGAACCAGACTCTAAACTTATAAACGTGTCCGAAAATAATTTTAAAAATCACTTTTCTTCTTAAGTTAAAAACTCCTAACGAACTAAACGAAGCGCTTTCGCTGTTTTTGAAATAGTTGAAAACAATTAAGTTTAAATAGACGTTGGACGACTTTCGATCTTACCCAACGGAATTGAAGTGCGGGAAAACTTAAGTTGAAAGTTAAAAGAGCCCTTAAGTACTCCTACGAATAATTGTACAGATTTATCGGTTCAATTACGATCCTTACATTCTAACCTTATAAATTTAGCTAGACATGGTAAAGTAAAAGTGCATTAAAGTAAATAAAAGTAGTGGGAGTGCGGAAAATAAACAAAGTAAAGAGAGTGCGAGAAATAAACAAAGTAAAGCGAGTGCGAGGAAAGAAATAATTTAAAGCGAATGCGAGAAATAAACAATTTAAAGCGAGTGCGAGAAATAAATAATTTAAAGCGAGTGCGAGAAATAAACAAAGTAAAGCGAGTGCGGGAAAATAAATAAGATAAAGACAAGTAATAAAAACCTGCTCCAATCGGAGGGTTGAATAAATTGCAAAGCGGAAATGAAAATGGCGGCAGGATTAACTTCCTTCCAAAGTGCTCCAAACTCGATTACAGACTCTATTACACAATTGTGGTAACACTCCAATGCGAAGCGATTACCACTTTAAAATACTGAATATATGCCTAAGGGAAACAAAGTTGCTTCTGAGTTTTCCTCTGTTCTAAGTTTGGATGATTCTAAAAGTGATTTCGAGTTTCTATTTATAAGCAAGTAAAAAGATGGAAATGACTTGGATGCCCTTCAACTTGAAAATGGGAGGGAAACTATTTTCCTCTTGTGGCGCCCGCCACAAGGCCATGGCGCCCGCCACAAGGCCATTTTGAGGCGCCTTAGTGGAAGTAGTGGGGAATGTGGCAGTTGAGGGAAGTTGAGCTTGGACACATCATGGCAGGGTCTATGGCGCCAGCCATGGGGTAGGCCGCAAGTGCAAAATGCTGAATTTTAGGGTTTTTTGCTCTTTTTCACTCCTTTTCTCGATCGGGGCTCCGATTAAAGTAAAAACCTGAAAACAAAGGAAAACATAGCAATAACACAACAAAATAACAATAAAACAACTAGAATGCATGTGAAATCGAAGTCGAAAATACGGTAAATTTCAGTGTTATCAAACTCTCCCACACTTAAACCTTTGATTGTCCTCAAGCAAAACATTAAAAAGCTCATAAAAGAAAAACTGGTGTAAACGAGTGTTTCAGGTAAAAATTCTAAGTTCAAGTCAGGATGCAGTGATAGGTACTAACTGAGTGAACTAAGGGTATCATGATGACACTAATCCGCAAATACGGACATAAACTTCGTTTTTTATATTAACCAACCCATATTATCCCATAATACCCAGGCCTGCCTCTTCATCTCTTTTTGTGTCCTTTTCATTCATGTGCAATCACATTAAGCCCGTTATCTGTACATGTTTCATAATAGAGTGGCCTGTTAGTGATTCTGATATGAGAATGGGGTTTCTGGCACATAAATATGTGTGAACCCTTTTATTGGACCCAACTGTAGTTGTGGGGGATCGGATCGTAATCCGCCCTACCGAGTTCAGTGCCAGATACCTCTGAACCAACTAACAGCGGGTGAGTTTCTTTCTTTTTCTTTTTCTTTTTCTTTTTGTTTCTTTTTCTAGCAATTTTTTTACAATCCTTTTGTTTAAATGACTTTGTGAGGGTCACTTATACCGGAGTTGCCTTTTTGCTATCTTTTATTTTTTTGTTTTGCGGGACCATTCACTTATTTGCATCGGTCCCCTACGTAGAGGATGCGTAGGCCGGAGCTGACTGCTAGGATAAACTATTGAGGACTTATACGGAAATGATGATTAAGGCCTTGGTATATGGGGTTTCGGGAATGATTCCTATATTTACGAAGTCTATGGTCCTAAAATAATACTGATGTTTCGCAAAGTTCTCCCAAGTCATTGCATCCTTACTTAAAACATGTCTTTAAAACTTGAAAACTTTCGGAATAACACTATTTTCTGTTGCAAAATTTTTTGGTGGGGCTAAAGGTATGGGGAGATTAGATTGTACTAAAGATCTACTATATTTGGTGACTCGTCAGACTCATGTATTATACTAAAAAGCAAAATAAACAACTAAAAGGAAATAAACTATCTAAAAACAGCAAAGAAAAAGCGATAAAGGAAAAAACGAGAAAGGTAATAAAGAAAAGACGATAGAGTCTCCTCCCACACTTAAATCGAACATTGTCCCCAATGTTTCAAAATAAGATAAGGGAAGAGTTACCTGACAACCTATTGCTGACCACTAGTGCCCTCGCCATCCTGAGGTGGACGACGGGATCGGGTACGACGATGGTCTCTCTGATCCATCCTCGCCTGCAGAGCATCCTGAGCGGTCCTCACCTCTCGAAGGTTACCTAGAATGGAACCTTGAGTGGCTTCGATGAGTGCCATGTATCGCTGGTTGTATTGTTGTTGACAGGCTTGTGTATTGGTAATCGTAAGCAGAGACTGTAGAACAGTGTCGTAGGTCCTGTCTGTCCTCCGCTGCGACTCTTGCATAAAGCTCATGTTATCCGTAATTTATTGCTGGATGGTAGAGAGTAGGTCGTCACGCCGTTGCTCTCTAGCCACGTGGTCACGCCACATCTCCTCTATAATATAGAAGCCATGAGTGGTACCTGCAGAAGAAGAAGATGGTGCGGTGTGTGGTGGTGAAGGATGATGGGGGGACACATGGGGTACGGGAGATCTCTCTCGCCGATCATATTCATCATCAGTGTCATGTCCCGCCTCATCAGGAATGTTAGGAGATAGAGGACCCAAAACAGGTGGAGCATCTAAAGCGTAGGTCCAATTCCTCTCATCTCGTATATCTGTACGTCTAGTGCAAGGTAAGACAACAGATGGGATGGCTACACCATGAACCATAAGTGTATAACCTCCTTCTCTCCTTGAACGATACAATTTCATGTCTCTCAGAAATTTTAGGTTAATTGTGCGAGGAGGTAAGGGGTCTAGGGTAACCATCTCATTGTTCAGGTTAAGTGCCCGAGCAATAGACGTAATCAACCCACCAAAAGAAATCGGTCCCGCTTTATTCAAAGTTAAAATCATATGGGCAAGCATGAACGGGACCGAAATAATTCACCTATTTGTGAGGCTTCCTTGCAAAAATAGAAGCTTTCTAGCATTAACGTTATTTGGATTCTCCCGGCCAAAAATAGTACATGCCAACAGATATCTAAAAACTCTGAGGGTCGGGTTATGGATAGTTGAGGCAAGAATTCCTTCAAAAGAGTTTATGGAAGTGTTTGATAAATGCTCCCAGAAGGAAAATACCTCAACAGACCATTCGGAATCCAAAGGGGCCTCACAAATAGCACCATCCCCATGAGGGATCCCTAACAAGCTGGCTAGTTCGTCGGTACTGAACTCATATTCAACAGAAAACATTCTAAATCTGACAGTACCAACTGTGCTAGCAGTGTTAGGGTTGACAATATAAATTAAGGAACTCAAAAATTCAATTGTCAACCGCTCATAGGTAGGTTCTTTGTTGGAAAAGAAATTATGCAAACCTAAGTTATCTAATAAATGGAAAATGCTATGATAGATACCTAAAGTCTAGAGACAGTTTTCGTCAACATACCTTGTCGGGAGGATTTCCCGATTTTGCAACCGTTCAATAATTTTTCTTTGTCTATCCCCCGGTTTCCCTCCTCGAAGAATGAATCCATTAAACTCCATTTGAATGTTCTTGAAAAGTGACGAAGAAGATGAAGTGGTTTGTGAAAAGGTTGGATTTTTACAAAATCCGACGGATGAAATCGAAAATGGAAATTGGAATAATGATTTGTGTGGTGTGGTGGTTAGAAAAGTATGAGCTTTTTGTGGGTTCAAGGATGTTTTTCCAAGGTGAAAAAATGGGTTTGGGAGGTTGTAAGTTGCAAAAATGGTGAAGAAAAGGGTTCTTCCCCGACCTTTTACAGATGCTGTGGCGGGCGCCACAGGTCCTATGGCGGGTGCCACAAGGCCAAATCTGGTTGGGCCAGATTTTGGTCCTTTGGTTTGGGCTTCTCTTGTCTTACGGCTTTGAGGGGTCCGAATAGCATTTGTCTTGTGATTTCCTAGTATCATTGGCTTGCATAATTTTTATAGAAGTAAAAATAAAAGACAAAAATAAAAATGAAACAAAAATTAAATATTAGACTAATAAATAAATAAATAACTGAGAATAAAAAAATGCAAATAAAACAAACATAAGACATATATATATATATATATATAAAAACAGAAATATTAATGTAAAGACATGGTTTATATGATATTCCAAATACGATAATATAAAATGAGTTATGCAAATACGAGAAATATAAAAAGAAGATATAAAATAAGATGAAATGGTGAGATCATATAGTAGGGATGTCGTCTTCCTGAGTGGATCCACGGAGCGTGGCTATCTCCTGCCTGAGCTCTGCGATCTCCTGATATAGATAGTCAACTTCAGTAGCATGGGTGAGATCAGACACTCCCATCTATAAAGTGAGGTTAGCCACCTCCTGCTTAAGCTCTACTATCTCTCTACGACACTCAACAATCTGAGTGCGTATGTCGGGTGTCTGCAATGAACGATTATTAGAGAAAACAGTGATTCTAGGAGATGGTGGTGTAGGCATGTATTCAGCAATGGGTGGTGATCTCGGTGCCTCAACGGTCTCTCCCTGGCCCTCTAGAGCATAACTCCAATTCACTGGATCATGCACACTGGTCATCATATGGTCTGGCAGTGTGAAATAATGGATCACTGTCGACTAGCAATCGGAACTAACATGGGTGGAAAGAGGCTCTCCTCATCAATCCTTTGGTCAAACAGAAGTCGATGTCCATGGTAGTGTACCCATAGTAGATCCGGAGATGTGACAGCTTGCGAGACAGACCTAAAGCGACAACAATCTGTGTGATGGTTCCACCCACATGGATGACTCCTTCGGTGGATCTGGAGATACCGCTGAGACTGTATAATAAAAAGTTCCCACATGCTACTGGACGAGACTGGGATGCATAAAATAATAGGAAGATCTCCTATTCACTCAGTAGTGTCTCTGCATCCGGTCTTCCCAGGAAGGAATGTGCTAATATCATCTGAAAATATCTGAAGGCTGGGTTATGTATGACATAAGATAGTTGCATAGATGGATCCTGGCTTCCGCCACCCGATATATCACTCCAAAACTTCTCCACCACCTTACCCAGGAAATATCCCATAGGTGTCTCCGAAATGGCATCAGGAGTGGTCTGGAAACCCAATAGGTCGCCGAACTCTTTCTGGCTGAAAGAGTACTCAACTCCAAAAAGCCTGAAAGCAGCATACCCATCTGGTCTAGAGTATGGGTCATAGTCGAATGAACTCAGGAACTCCAATGTCAGGTTCCGGTATGTGTTACTCAAGTCATCAGCAAATTCGTCCCAGTGAAGTTGGTGGCTAAGGAATCGGATACTCGGCTCGATACCCAGTGCCTCCATATAGTGCTGATCAGGATAATGTGTGGGTGCCATAGGGCGCTGATACAGAGCGATGTAGCATTCTCTCTGAGCATTATCTCTATAGGCCACGTGCATGTCATCGAAATCCTGCATCCTGTAAAAGTTAAGAAAGTGATCCTGAAAATGCAAACCATTCAAATTTTTAGTCTCAATGAAAAATATGATAAAATAAAATAAAAATAAATGTAAATAAATTCGAAAAAGTAAATTGAAAGAAAAACCATGGGTTGCCTCCCACGCAGCGCTTGTTTAACGTCATTAGCTCGACGATTAGAATTTATACACCTGTAGTAGTAGGAATTGGTGGATCAATCAGGGTGTGGCTCGAGTAGTATGCTGGAATGTCTCCTCCTTCGTAGAGCTTCAGTCTTTGTTCATTTACAATGAATGGACTACAGGTATCGTTCTTGACTTCCACGGCTCCGGATCTCAAAATCTTGGATGCTTCGAAAGGACCAGTCCACATTGAACGTAGCTTTCCAGGGAAGAGTCGTAACCTAGTGTTGAAAAGGAGAACAGAATCGCCTACATTGAAGTTTTTCTTTACTATTCTTTTGTCGTGATATGCTTTTGTTCTTTCTTTATATATTCTTGCATTCTCGTAGGCAGATTGCCTAAGTTCTTCTAGTTTATGAATGTCTAGGGTACGCTTTTCTCCAGCGGCTAGGTAGTCTAAATTCAAAGTTTTAATGGCCTAATAGGCCTTATGCTCTAATTCAAAAGGTAAGTGACAGGATTTTCCATAAACTAGTTGATAAGGAGTAGTTCCTATAGGGGTTTTGAAAGCGGTTCTATAGGCCCATAATGCTTCTTGAAGCTTCTGAGACCAGTCTCTCCTAGAAATAGAAACAGTTTTCTCTAGGATTTGTTTTATCTCCCTATTAGATACTTCTACTTGGCCACTAGTTTGTGGATGATATGGTGTTGCTACTCTATGCCTAACTCCATATTTTCTTAAAAGTTTGTCAAATATTCGTGATATAAAGTGTGATCCTCCATCGCTTATGACTAAACGTGGTGTTCAAAATCTAGGGAATATAAAGTTTTTAAATAGTTTGATTACTACCCTAGTGTCGTTTGTGGGTGCAGCTATAGCTTCAATCCACTTAGACACATAGCCCGCAACTACTAAGATATACCTGTTTCCTAAGGATGGTGGGAAAGGTCCCATGAAATCTATACCCCATACGTCAAAGAGTTCTACTTCCTGAATGTTTCTTAGAGGCATTTCGTCACGTCTCGAAATGTTTCCAGTGCGTTGGCATCTATCACACTTGACAATGCAAGCATAGACATCGCGCCACATGGTAGGCCAGAATAGGCCAGCTTGAAGAATCTTGGTGTATGTCTTAGAGGTGATTGCATGTCTACCATAGGATGCAGAATGACAATGCTCGATAATACTATTTACCTCTTCTTCTGGAACGCAACCGCGAAAAATGCCATCTTTACCCCTTTTGAAAAGGAGCAGTTCGTCCCAATAGAAGTTTCTCACGTCCTGGAAGAATTTCTTCTTGCGGTGGTAGTCAAGATCAGAGGGTACTATATCAGCAGCTAGGTAATTAACGAAGTCTGCATACCAGGGTACGCTACTTATTGCTAAGGAATTTTGGGGATGCTCATGAGGGCTTAGGTTATTATCTTCAATGGTTTCTACTCTGGCTATCAGTCTATCATAGGCGAAATCATCATTTATGGGTACTAGTTCCGGTTTTAGATGTTCTAGCCTAGAAAGGTGATCAGCTACTACATTTTCAGTGCCTTTTTTTATCTCTTATGTCTAAATCAAACTCTTGTAGTAATAGAATCCATCGGAGTAACCTGGGCTTGGCATCTTTTTTACTTAATAGGTAACAAATGGCAGCATGATCGGTGTAAACTATAATTTTTGCTCCTACTAGATAAGATCTAAATTTGTCTATAGCGAAAACTACAGCGAGTAATTCTTTTTCAGTTGTTGCGTAGTTAAGTTGGGCAGCATCTAGGCTTCTACTAGCATAATAAATGGCATGTAATTTTTTATCTTTCCTTTGTCCTAGAACGGCTCCAACTGCATAATCACTAGCATCGCACATTATCTCAAAAGGTTCTGACCAATCGGGCGGTTTCATAATAGGTGCAGAGATTAATGCTTGCTTTAAAAGATTAAATGCGTCATTACATTTTTCATCAAAAATGAATTCAACATCTTTCATTAAAAGTACAGTTAAAGGTTTAGTGATTTTGGAGAAGTCCTTAATAAAACACCGGTAGAATCCAGCGTGTCCAAGAAAGCTTCAGACTTCTCTGATGGTTTTTGGTGGTTTTAGGTTTTCTATAACTTCTATTTTAGCTTTATCTACCTCTATACCTTTTTCGGAAACTATATGTCCTAAAACTATTCCTTCGGTCACCATGAAATGACATTTTTCCCAGTTTAGCACGAGGTTTACCTCCATGCATCTCTCTAGGATTTTCTCAAGGTTAGCAAGGCAATTATGGAAATCGAATCCGCAAACCGAGAAATCATCCATAAACACTTCCATGATACCATCTAGGTAATCTGCAAAGATTGACATCATGCAGCGTTGGAAAGTAGCTGGGGCATTACAGAGGCCGAATGTCATTCGTCTGTAGGCAAAAGTTCCATAGGGGCATGTAAAGGTAGTTTTTTCTTGATCTTCGGGGTGGATAGGTATTTGGAAGAATCCAGAGTATCCATCTAGATAACAGAAGTAAGAGTGTCTGGCTAGACGCTCCAACATTTGGTCTATAAATGGTAAAGGGAAATGATCCTTCCTAGTTGCTTTATTTAATTTTCTATAATCTATACACATCCGCCATCCTCCTTCTAATCGTTTTGCTACATGTTCGCCTTTATCGTTTTGCACGACTGTGATGCCTCCCTTTTTAGGTACTACATGCACAGGGCTCACCCACTTACTATCTGAGATCTGATAGATTATACCTGCCTCAAGTAACTTAAGAACTTCCTTTTTAACAACATCACTCATTATAGGGTTTATTCTTCTCTAATGCTCCCTTGAGGGTTTTGAATCTTCTTCTAGCGAAATCTGATGCATGCATACGGATGGGCTTATACCTTTCAGGTCAGATATATTATATCCTAAGGCTGAGGGGTGTCTTCGTAAAACGTCTAAAAGTTGGTTTGTTTCCTCTTGGCTCAAGGTAGCACTAACTAAAACTGGAAGGTTCATCTTTTCATCGAGGAACTCATATCTCAGGTTCTTAGGCAGTTCCTTAAGTTCTAAGGTTGGTTTCTTAGGGCATGGCATAGGATATGGGGTAAGTGATAAACATTCGTAAAGGTTATCATTGATGTAGGGTTTCTTAAAGTCATCATCTTCCTTTATGAGAGTTGATGGTAACTTGATTGTTTTTATAATTTCTTCTCGTTCTAATTCTCTAACACATTCATCAATGATATCTAAGGCATAACACGAGTCTCCTACCACAGGTGCCATAAGAAATTTCAAAAGTATAAATTCTATTTTCTCGTCACCTACCTCAAATGTCAACTTTCCTTGCTTGACATTTATTATGGCTCCTGCAGTCGATAAGAATGGTCTACCTAGAAGGATTGGTATATCATTGTCCCCTTTGATGTCCATGACAACAAAGTCAGTAGGGATAAATAATTGACCTATCCTAACAGGAACATCTTCTAAAATGCCTATCGGATATTTAACAGATCTATTGGCTAACTGAAGTGACATCTTAGTAGGTTGTAATTCTCCTAAGTTTAACCTCTCACAAACTGCTAGAGCCATTAAGCTCACACTAGCGCCTAAGTCTAGAAAAGCTTTTTCGATGACATGATTACCCAAAAGGCAAGGAATGGAGAAATTTCCAGGATCTTTATCTTTCTTTGCTAATTTGTCCTCGGAAATAGCGTTACATTCCAAAGGCTTCGGATCGTCAAGTCTACGTTTGTTGGTAAGGATGTCTTTGAGAAACTTTGCATAAGAAGGTATTTGGGTGATGGCTTCTGTGAAAGGGATTTCTACATGAAGTTTTTCTATAACTTTAATAAATTTTTGATACTGTTTATTGATCTGGGTTTGTTTGAGTCTTTGCGGATATGGTATAGGTGGTTTATATGGAGGGGGTGGTACGTAAGTTTTATCTTTAGGTTCTTCTCCTTTCTCTCGACCTTCCTGGTTTTCAGATTCCTCTGGTTCCTTTACTTTGTCCGGGGGTTTGGTACATTCCTTAGAAGTTTCGGGTTCACTCAATCTTGGGTTTGGTGGCTCATCATAAGCGTTCCCACTTCGTAGGGTAATGGCATTGGCTTGTTCTCTCGGATTTTGTTGAGGTTGTCCAGGGAATTGTCCTCCAGGTGTAGTCTGAGGGGCTTGGTTTAAAGCTACCTGAGAGATCTGGGTTTCAAGCATCTTGGTATGAGTGACTATTTGGTCAACCTTGGTTCCTAACTGAGTAATCAATTCGTTAACATGAATGTTTTGGTTCATGAACTCCTTGTTTTGTTGGGTTTGAGCGGTGATAAAATTTTCCATAATTTTCTCAAGGCTCGGCTTTGGTGGCACAGGTTGCATAGGTTGATTTGATCTAGGGGCTTGATAACTAGGTCTCGGAGGTGCATTATTTTGGATAGGGTTATTGTTTTTATAGGAGATGTTCAGGTGATTCCTCCATCCAGGGTTATAGGTATTCGAGTATGGGTTCCCTTGGGTGTAGTTCACTTGCTCGGAGTGGGTTTCGTTTAATAGATTGCATTCTGCAGATTGGTGTCCTTTGGTTCCACATATCTCACAATCCGACAAAACTCCGGCTACAGTATTCGGGTTCATGCACATATGCTCGACTTTAAGGGCTAATGCGTCCATTTTAGCTTGCATCATGTCTATAGAGCTTAGTTCATGCACTCCTCCTTGGGCTTCCTTCTTCTCAACTGTCGCTCGTTCGACTCCCCATGATTGATGGTTTTGAGCCATATCTTCGATGAGGGCACTAGCTTCAAGATAAGGTTTGTTCATCAGAGCACCGCCTGCGGAAGCGTCGATGGTCATCTTTGTGTTATAGTGAAGTCCATTATAGAAGGTTTGAATGATTAACCAATTTTCTAAACCATGATGTGGGCATGCTCGTAACAACTCTTTATATCTCTCCCAAGCTTCGAACAGCGATTCTCCTTGGTTTTGGGTAAATCTAGTTATATGGTTTCGAAGAATGGCGGTCTTACTCGGAGGGAAATATCTAGCAAGGAACACTCTTCTAAGGTTATCCCAAGTCGTAATGGAATTGGGTGGAAGGGAATCTAACCATGATAGGGCTTTATCTCTGAGGGAAAAAGGGAATAATCTTAAACGTATTGCCTCAGGAGAAGCTCCATTGATTTTAAAAGTGTCTGCTAATTGAAGAAATATTTTTAAATGTTGGTTAGGGTTCTCAGTAGCGAGACCCGCGAATTGTCTCTGTTGCACTAGTTACAACATGGATGGTTTAAGTTAAAAATTATTAGCTGGGATGGTTGGGTTTACTATACTAGAACTAGGTTCTTCATTAGATGGTTGAGCGAAATCCTTAAGAGGTCTTTGGTTTTGATCTTCGGTCATAGCTCTCTTAATTCTATGAAAGAATAAACGTGCGCGAGCATAACGTTCAGGTTCCGCCAGAGGGTATACTAAGCTAAACTTCTGGTGCTACGAGTTCTTCGCATTGACCGGCGGGAAATAACCTAAGTCTAAACGATATAACAACAGAAAAATGAAATTTGACGAAATTGGTCCCTGGCAGCGGCGCCAAAAACTTGATGCGTTGGTTTTCGCTAGTGTACGAACGCGTCAGAGTAATATAAAAGATTTTCGAATCCACAGAGACCAAGTGTCAATCTATCGTTATCTATTGTTATGGTGTTTATCAAAGGCAATAAAAATAAGTGTTTTTGGAGTGTGAAATGAAAAATAAAATATTGAATAAAGTTTAATTAATAAAGACAGGGTCAAATGTAATTCACGTAATCAATTAATAATCCAAGTACTTGCTAATAGAGCTACTTATGGGCATTGTTTCCTACTTTGAAAAGAACTAATTTAACAGGAACTGTCGCTTTCTCATATTCAAAACCGAGTTGTACTCCCTAATCAAACCCTCTTATTGTCACTTATAAAAAGGCGCGCATTGCGTTAGAGTAGTAAACCTATTTTTAAGAAATATAGTATCTTGACTAAGTTGAAAAGTATTATAACCTGGATTTCTTAACCAAAAGAGGTTCTTATGAACCAGACTCTAAACTTATAAACGCGTCCGAAAATAGTTTTAAAATCTCTTTTCTTTTTAAGTTAAAAACTCCTAACGAACTAAACAAAGCGCTTTCGCTGTTTTTGAAATAGTTGAAAACAATTAAGTTTAAATAGACGTTGGACGGCTTTCGATCTTACCCAACGGAATTGAAGTGCGGGAAAACTTAAGTTGAAAGTTAAAACAGCCCTTAAGTACTTCTACGAACAATCGTACAGATTTATCGGTTCAATTACGATCTTTACATTCTAACCTTATAAATTTAGCTAGACATGGTAAAGTAAAAGTGAGTTAAAGTAAATAAAAGTAGTGCGAGTACGGAAAATAAACAAAGTAAAGCGAGTGCGAGAAATAAACAAAGTAAAGCGACTGCGAGGAAATAAATAATTTAAAGCGAGTGCGAGAAATAAACAATTTAAAGCGAGTGCGAGAAATAAATAATTTAAAGCGAGTGCGAGAAATAAACAAAGTAAAGCGAGTGCGGGAAAATAAATAAGATAAAGACAAGTAAGAAAAACCTGCTCCAATCGGAGTGTTGAATAAATTGCAAAGCGGAAATGAAAATGGCGGCAGGATTAACTTCCTTCCAAAGTGCTCCAAACTCGATTACAGACTCTATCACAGACTCTATTACACAATTGTGGTAACACTCCAATGCGAAGCGATTACCACTTTAAAATACTGAATATATGCCTAAGTGAAACAAAGTTGCTTCTGAGTTTGCCTCTGTTCTAAGTTTGGATGATTCTAAAAGTGATTTCGAGTTTCTATTTATAAGCAAGTAAAAAGATGGAAATGACTTGGATGCCCTTCAATTTGAAAATGGGAGGGAAACTATTTTCCTCTTGTGGCGCCCGCCACAAGGCCATGGCGCCCGCCACAAGGCCATTTTGAGGCGCCTTAGTGGAAGTAGTCGGGAACGTGGCAGTTGAGGGAAGTTGAGCTTGGACACGTCATGGCAGGGTCTATGGCGCCAGCCATGGGGTAGGCCACAAGTGCAAAATGCTGAATTTTAGGGTTTTTTGCTCTTTTTCACTCCTTTTCTCGATCGGGGCTCCGATTAAAGTAAAAACCTGAAAACAAAGAAAAACATAGCGATAACACAACAAAATAACAATAAAACAACTAGAATGCATGTGAAATCAGAGTCGAAAATACGGTAAATTTCAATGTTATCATGCGCCTATATTCAAGCTTCTTCGGAAAGATCAGTCTTGTGATTGGACCAAAGATTGCCAGAAAGCATTTGATAGTATCAAGGAATATTTGCTTGAACCTTCGATTTTATCTCCACCTGTTGTAGGAAGACCGTTGATCATGTATTTTGCTGTGCTAGAAGATAGTATGGGTTGTGTTCTTGGTCAACAAGATGAGATTGGGAAGAAAGAATTTGCAATTTACTACCTAAGTAAGAAGTTCATCGACTGCGAGACTCGGTATTCAATGCTTGAGAAGACTTGTTACGCATTGGCTTGGGCTGCTAAGCATCTGCGTCAATATATGTTGAATCATACCACTTGGTTGATATCCAAAATGGATCCAATCAAGTATATATTTGAGAAGCCTGTTTTAACTGGGAGGATTGCCCGTTGGCAGATATTGTTAGCAGAATATGATATAGAATACCGATTTCAGAAAGCGATTAAAGGTAATATCTTGGATGACCATTTGGCTCACAAACCAATTGAAGATTATCAGTCAGTGCAATATGGCTTCCCTAATGAAGAGATCTTGTACTTGAAAATGAAAGATTGTGATGAACCATTGCTTGAAGAAGGGAAGAACCTGGTTCCCGTTGGTGCATGGTATTTGATGGATCTGTTAATCAATATGGAAATAGCATTGGGGAAGTGATTATTACTCCTCAAGGCACACATTTACCATTTACAGCTAGATTGACTTTCAAGTGTACAAACAACATGGCAGAATATGAAGCTTGCATTATGGGGCTTGAAGAGGCCATGAATCTCAAAATCAAGTATTTGGATGTCTTCGGTGATTCAGCTTTGGTTGTAAATCAAGTCAAAGGAAAATGAGAGACAAATCAACTCAGTTTGATACCATATAGAGATTATGCGAGGAGGATTTCAACTTTCTTTATAAAGGTTGAGTTTCATCATATCCCTCGAGATGAAAACCGGATGGCAGATGCTCTTGCAACGTTGGTATCAATGATTGTAGTAAAGTATTGGAATGAAGTTCCCAATTTATCTGTGATGCGTCTTGATAGGCCAACTCATGTGTTTGCTGTTGAAGAGATCAAAGATGAGAAACCATGGTATTACGACATCAAGTGTTTCCTCCAAAGTCAGATTTACCCGCCTAGGGCATCCTTCAAAGATAAGAAGACTTTGAGAAGATTAGTCGGTAATTTCTACTTGAATGGTGATATACTGTACAAGAGAAACTTCGACATGGTTTTGCTTAGATGTGTGGGTAGACACGAAGCAGACTTGTTGATGACTGAAGTGCATGAAGGTTCCTTTGGTGCTCATTCCAATGGACATGCAATGGCGAAGAAGATGTTGCGAGCAAGTTACTATTGGCTGACAATGGAATCTGACTATTGCAAATTTGTGAAGAAATGCCACAAGTGTCAAATTTATGCTGATAAGATTCATGTTCCTCCGACACTATTGAATGTTATCTCTTCCTCATGGCCCTTCTCCATGTGGGGAATTGATATGATTGGGATGATTGAGCCCAAAGCTTCGAATGGACATCATTTCATTTTAGTGGCAATTGACTACTTCATAAAATGGGTTGAAGCGACATCATATGCAAATGTAACCAAGAAATTTGTTGTAAGGTTTATCAATAATCAGATCATATGCCATTATGGTGTGCCAAGTAAGATCATTACCGATAATGGATCGAACTTGAATAACAATATGGTGGAAGCTCTTTGCAAAGACTTCAAGATTGCACATCATAATTCTTCTCCCTACAGACCCAAGATGAATGGGGTTGTTGAAGCTGCAAATAAGAGCATCAAGAAGATTATCTAGAAGATGGTTGTGACATATAAGGATTGGCGTGAGATGCTCGCATTTGCTTTACATGGGTATCGTACATCGGTCTGCACTTCAACAGGGGCAACCCCTTTCTCTCTTGTATATGGTATGGAAGCAGTACTCCCCGTAGAGGTTGAGATTCCTTCGTTGCGTGTGCTCATGGAAGCCAAGTTGACTGAAGCTGAATGGTGTCAGACCAGGTTTGACCAGTTGAATTTGATAGAGGAGAAGAGATTGACTGCCATGTGTCATGGTCAGTTATATCAGCAGAGAATGAAGAAAGCTTTTGATAAGAAGGTCAAACCTCGAGTGTTCAGAGAAGGTGACCTTGTGCTCAAGAAGATTTTGTCGTTTAAGCCAGATTCTAGAGGAAAATGCACTCCCAATTATGAAGGCCCATACGTTGTTAAGAGAGAGCTTTTTCAGGCGGTGCCCTGATTCTTACGACTATGGATGGTGAAGAGTTCACTCGTCCAGTGAACGCAGATGCAGTCAAGAAATACTTCGCCTAAAAAATAAAAGAACTTCTCGCTAAGTTGAAAACCCGAAAGGGCGACTTAGGCAAAAATAAGCGTCTCGGTGGATTGAAAACCCTAAAGGACGATCCAGGAAAAAATTAGAGACATAAAAATATAAAGAATTTCCCGATAAGTTGAGTACCCCATCTTGGGTCAACTTATGCAAAAATTAGGGATTATGGCAAGTAACTACATTCTACTGATCTTCAGTGATTTTTGAAGATTTGTTTGAGCACAAGGGTTGACAGCAATTCATCACCCCAACAGCGGTCAAGAGCATAGTGGATATCAAGATTTGGTAGAAGGATTAAGGATCATTTGTATTCAATGTACCCCTTTTCCATGTAAATTACCATTTTCAATTTTGTAAAATCTATGGAGTCTTGTCATTTACAGACTACCATCCTATTAAACAAAGTTGAGCCTTTATCCAAATTGTTTCTGCTCTTATTTACTTCAGCCAATAGTTTTAAATTTTGTTATGATCATTTTAAAATTAAATTTTTTTCAAAATCAAGTTTTCTTTGAAAAATAAAAGCTAGAACTTTTCCAAAGCAAGTAACATTAATATCAACAACATTTCAATGAATAATAAGTCCTTAAGTGCGAAGCATGTGTGGTTCCCTAAGAAGTAACTCTTCGGGTATCCCTAGACATCAGTGTTGATTCATTTCCTCAGTGGAATGCTGTTATCCCCAACCGAGTTGGTTAATTCAGATACTCTGTGGCATATTGTTTTCCCTAGTTAAGTCTCCAGAATGTTTGTACATCCTAGTGGAGTCTCTTTCTCCATCCCCAACAGAATTTCGGTTTCCCCAACGAAGTTTGTATATCTCCAGCAAAATTCGTATCTCCTCAGCAGGGTTGATCTTCAGAGATTTGGACGATCTTCCCAGTAGATTGCATTTGCTCCCAGACAGAATTTCCTCCTGGGTTCTGAGAAGCATTGACCTAAATTTCCCCACAGAGTTGGTTTTGTTCTACCCTCAGTAGATCTCCTCTTTCCCCATTTAGGGTCAAGCCCTTTGGATGATGATCTCTCTGTTCTCCATCAGTTTGTCTCCATATTTTGTGGGTTGACCGAGGATTATACCGGTGGTTTAATTTCTTTGTGACACCTCTGTATCCTTTGTGATCGTTTTGTGAGCATAATCATCATATATACATATATACATATATATATATATATATATATATATATATATATATATATATATATATATATATATAAATCCATGATTTGCATATCTTGCATCTTCATATTTGATTTGTTTGAGATTCTCATTCTCTGTTATGGCGGTACTTTATCCCCATACCAAATATGGTGTCTGTCCTCTTTCAATTGTAGAGTGTCAGCTCCTTAAGCAGAAAGACTTTAACCTTTCTCTGTTTCCCCACTGAGTTTGTTTCCTCGTGGATGATTTTTATTTCAGTTTCCTCCCTAGTAAATTGGCTGGATGGAATTACTCCCCTTGAGTTATGTCCTCATTTGGTTAAGTCTTAATTGACTATTTCTTTCTAGCTCCTACCTAGATAGATATTCTGGTCCCCTAAGAGTCTATTACCCAATAACTGGTAATATTCTTCTTAGTTTGCAGTTTGTTACTTCTTGCCCAATACCCGACAAAAATGCCCTTTTTGTCTCCAGTAGAGTCCCCTGGAAATATATTCTTGATATGTTCATCCTAACCGTGACAAATATCTTTCTTTTCCCCCCGCAGGAGTCTATCCTTGATATGTTCACTCTAACCAGTGACGGATATTCTCTTCTTTGGTATTCTACCCAGTAAAAAGGTAGTTGTAATCCCTATTTTAGTTCCTCTGTGAGTTAATCCTTGATATGTTCATCTTAATCGATGACGGGTTTTTCTTCTCCTTGTGGTTTTCTACCCAGTAACCGGTAGTTGTAAATCCTACTTTTTTCCTCTAAACAGAGTCCATCCTTGATATGTTCACCTTAACGGGTGACGGATTTTCTCTTTGATTGGTATTCTATCCAGTAACTGATAGATGTAATTCCTATTTTATCTCCTCAACAGAGTCTATCTTTGATATGTTCATCCTAACTGATGACAGATTTTCTCTTTGATTTGGTCTTCTACCCAGTAACCGATAGTTGTAAATCCTACATTATCCCGTCGCAGAGTTTATCCTTGATATGTTCATCCTAACCGATGATAGATTCTCTCTCCGACGGTTTTCTATCCAGTTTTCGAAGATGTAATTCCCCTTTTGTTCAGTTGGTATATCCTTGATATGTTCATCCTAACCGATGACGGGTATCCTCCTGAACATCCCCAGGAAAGTCTATCCTTGATATGTTCACTTTAACTGGTGACGGATTTTCTTCCCTGTCGAGTTTATCCTTGATATGTTCACTTTAACCAGTGACGGATATTCTCACCCCTTGGCCTTTTGCCCAGTAACTGGTAGTTGCAAATCCTACTTTTTCTGCAGTTTTCCCCAACAAGGCTATTCTTACCCAGTAACCGGTAATGAATACTCCCTCCTGGCATTTCCTCAGCGAGTCATCCTTGATATGTTCATCCTAACCGATGATAGATGTTCTCTCTGTCAGATCTTTATTCTCTCCTCACCTAGTAATAGGTAATAGATAATAGATTTCTGCTCCTCTTGTGTTGAAGTTTATTTCTTCCCCAGTCGAGTTGAGTGTGCATTTCCTTAGTGAAATCGCTTTTCCTGCGCGATTCGAGTACTTCAGTTTTATCTTGACTTACTCGTATCCCCTACAGATGTTTTGTTTCCCCGGCTAAGTCTTTCCATTTTGCATGAAATCCCTCTAGTCCCCCCAGTAATTTTCTGTTGTAGCCTGGCATACGCATAACTCCTTTTTATCCCCTCAGAGTCTTTGTCTCCCAAGTGAATTTTCCTTATGGAATACATTATGCTCCTGCAGACTTTCGGTCTCTCTGATTTCTTTTTCCTTTGTGGCAATATCTCCCCACAGAGCGTTAACCTTTTGCATTCATATCATATGCATCATGAGGTCTCTTAGGGACCAAAATTTGTTTCTCTATTGTTATTTAAGCCCATTCTACTAAGTCGACATGAAGATTTTAACCTTCGCCTCCTCAGTTAGAATGTCCTTAAATAGGGGCAGCTGTAAAACCCCAATTTTGACCCTAAGATCCCTCATGCAATTCCATCTTAAGCACTAGCATTGGGATCATGTCGTCCATATTCTCATAAACATCCGGACCCTCAGACGACTCGGAATGATAGATGGTATCCTCTACGCGAGGCAAAGTATGCACAACTGGAGGTGGCACAGACATGACCGGGCTAGATACCGGCATGGAAGCAAAGGTAGGCGCAAATCCCTCTGGCACAAAGTTGGGCGGCATTCCCCACGGGAATCCGGCAGAAAGGTTTGGCGTGAAGTGGGTGGTGGCAGCAGGCACGGTAGAGGTAACCACTTCGGAATTAACAGTCCTCACGGGAGGAGTTGCAGGCGTTGGAGAAACTTGGTTTTGAGCAGTAAGAACTGACTCCATCATGGTAGTTAGTCGGGAAATCTCGTCCTTCAACTCTTTGTTTTCTTGCTCTATGTGCTCCATAATTTTTAGATGATTGGCTCTGGTATTGTACCAGTGAGTCAACTTGGCTAAAGCACAGAAGAAACACCAATCAGACACCTGGCAAAAACCTGTTTATGCAAATGATGCATGCAATGCTTTGATTATTTTTATTTTCAAGGAACATACAATATCATTTACAAATATATAAATTTAAATGTCAATTGCAACAATTTGGTATGACCAAAAATCTCTTTTTATTTATATAAATTGGAAGGATTACACTCAGTACAAATTTCAGAAACCAAAATAAAAATATACAAGAGAAAAGGAAACTAGTCATCCTAAGGATCCCTAACAACAATGTCAGAAGATCTGGCTGAAGGTGCGTACTTCCTTCGAATGCGACGGATCTCGGTCTCAAAAGAAGCCTTCATCTGAGTCTTCTCGAGGCGAGTTGATCAACAATCTTCTTCCAAGCAACGTGTAAGACCCCAATTTTGACCCTAAGACCCCTCATGCAATTCAATCATAAGCATTAGCATTGGGATCATGTCTTGGCCTCCTCCTTACCCCTCTTTCATTAGGTTTGTTTTGGGAGAGATCACCAAGCACTTTGTGATTATATCATACTTGTATATTATCATTTTACTAACCAAAATACCAAAAATATGTCTTTGCATCTATCTAACTCTTTTGTAGGTAGGGCATGATCTCATTGATTCATTGATCACATCTAGGGTTTGAGGCCCTCATGAACAAAGAGTACAACCAAGAATGGATTCAAGAATGGTTATAAACATCATATATGAGTCCCATTTATCTCTACATGTTATATTGGTCAAGCATTCTTCAAGCGTTTGAGGGTGATTTGCCTTGGAAACCCTAGTTTAACTAGGTATCTTGAGTAACTTCTCCAATAAGCTATCTCACCAATTGATCAAATTCCTCAAGGGAAACTTCAAATTTAATCATATTATGCATATATGATCTACCATGAGCCAAGAAAGTCAAGAGAATTGGAAATTAGCAAGTTGGTTGATGGTGGTTGGCCAGATGAATTCATCTGATCAAAACTGTGTCTCCCTAGACCATATCTCCTACAATTTTCACCATATGAAAATTATTCCAAGAGAAAACTTACTCTAAATGACACTCCAAACAACATTCATGTTTAGACCAAGAGCTAGTTTTGCTTGGAAAATCATTTTCTATGTTGAAACATTATAGGTCATTTTGTCTAAACCCTAATTTGAAAGTCAACTTCCCAAGGCCATAACTTGCTCAATTTTTATGATATGAAATATTTCCAATTTGCACAATCAAATTAAATGTGTCTACTTCAACTTTTATGTTTGGAGTGGGAGCTAATTCAACCTTTTTGAGCATGTGATATGAGGCTACATTATAGGTCACTTTTGACCTATACCATTGATCAAGTGATTTTTCCAAACTTCAAAAATGCATAACTCCATCATTTTGAAGGTATTTGAAAGATATACAACTCTGATGAAAACACTTTTCTCATTTGAAGCTCTAATAAAAAGTTAAGCAAGGTTGAATATTGAGACATATGGCTTGACACTTAGAAAAACTTTGATATGTCAAATTTTTCCAAACTTCCACCTCAAATTCATCCAAGTTCCAAGCTCCAAATGAAAAAGTGTTCAACATCAAACTTGTTCCTCTTGATCTCACCTTTCCAAAGAGCTCAAATTAATTCATTTTGGATGAGAAATGCATAGGTTGCGCATGACTTAAACAGGCTGATATCATTTGGCATGGATCCAACTTCAAACAACAATGCACATGTGCCTTGCAATCCAATCCATCTTCAAAGCATCTGAACTTCAAATTTGGACTTTCAGCTATCATTCCATGGGCCTATGCGTTCCCATGCCCCATTCCAACATCATTTGCCAATTTTGGAAAGTGGAGAGAGTATGCAAATATCACATGGATTCATCTATAAATTGAGCTCCCTTTGCTCAGAACTAACACACACATTGCGTCAACTTTGATCCCCCATTGAAAACCCTTCACTCTCATAGGATAAACCTGATAAATTTATTTGAATTTGAGCTTGAATCTCCACTGTTTTGGAATTTAATTCTCCAGGAATCCATTGCTTCTAAACCTTTCCATTCCTCTCCTGCAAGCAATTAGAGTGAGTTCAAGTGCAAGCAAGTTCAAGATCCATCGTGTTCAGACCTCCATTGAAGGTAATTTGCAGAAATTTTAAACTCTTCGACACTCTCAATTTATTGCTCAACTCCATTGATTCTTTGGTTGTCTGAAGTCCTACCAATGTAGGCAAGAAGATTGAGTTGCTTTGAGGTCAAATCGAAGCAACTCAGATCATGTACCTCATTTTTCAATTCCACATATATCTTAATATATTTGGAATTGGGGAAATTGGAGGTCATATTCGAGCTCAGTGATGCTTTTTCTTTAAGATCATGTCCCTGTTTCTTTTTTTGTGATGGTTCATCTTGACCAGTCTGGTGGAGCTCACCGAGGCAGATGACCGGAGCTCTGGCTCCAGCGATGATGTGTCTTGCATTTGAACCATAGGATCCTTAAGCCACGTTTTAATCTGAAGTTTTTGTTTTAATTACTGTAATACCTTAATTTTGACCCGAAGATCCCTCATGGCATCATATCATTGCTCAATGCATTTGCCTCAAGGATCATAACATGTGTGGCTCCTTAACCCTTGGGTTGGGACTTGTGTGAGTGGTTTGAGACCACTAAGCATGCGTGAATTGTATATTATTTATTTTCTAATTTTTTTACTAACTAAAAGCACAAAAATATGTCACTAACTCTTTCTGTTTTGAAGTTCAAGTAACCATGAGATCCTTTGCTCCTAGGAGGCTTCTATGCTCAATGAAGTGGCTAGATGAAGATGAAAGCTAGCATGACAATGGTTCACAAATCTCTCAATCACCATATATGTCTCCCAATTATCTCAATTTTCCAATTTGATCAAGATAAACCAAAGGGGCCTGAGGATTGTTTCCCAAGGAAACCCTAATTCAGTTGTGCATTGACTGTGCCTTGCTCATGAAGCAACCTCAACCTATGATCAAATTAAATCAAGGGAAGTTATTTCATTCATTATTTTATGCATATATGAGCCTATGTGAGTATCCTCAATCATTCATTCATCGATATTTGAGGTTTGGCCTTGAGAAGTTGACCAGTCAAGTCATCTGACCAAACTGAGATCCACTGAGACCTAAATTTTGATATGTTTGTCAAATGAAGATGACTCCAAGATGAAAAATGTTCTTAAGAACCATATTAACAACTTTCATGTTCATCAAAAATACATTTCAAACTTGGAAGGTCACCATTCATTTCAAAACATTATAAGTCATTTTGACTGAAACCCTAATTTTGGGTCAACTTCCCAAGGACATAACTTCCTTATTTTTTATGATTTTGAGGTGAGACAAATTTCATTGGAAATCTTAAGATGTCTAATTCAAATGTTATGTTGTACAAAATTTCATAGTCCTAAAATAAACACATGTGATAATACAAAACATTATAGGTCATTTTGGACCAAAACCATTGAAAGTGAAAAATGTCCAACTTCAAGTGCCCATAACTTTCACATAAAATATCTAAATGATGCAGAATGTAAGTCTAAATCGATCCTATTGAAAATATATACAACTTTGATGTTGGAGGTTTTTCCATTTGAGGCTTGCATCATTAAAACAGAAGAGCTTGAAGTTGATCATTTTTGGCAAATTTTCCAAAGACATGTTTTGTACATCAAGCTTCAAGGTCAGTTTTCATAAATTTAAAAACTCCAAATGGATTTTCTCCCAACATAGCTTTTGTTACTTATGTCAAGACCTTTCCAACCATACTCACATTCCTATTTTTGGATTTTCTATGTGTGACTTTCGAAGAGGTGAATATTTATGTCCAATTATGCATTTCAGTTTGAATCTTCTTGCACAAGCAAACACAAGGCAAATTGCATGTCCAATTCAATTCAGAATGATCTTAGCTTGTGATTAAACTTGATTTTGGGCCTCACATGCGCCTGTACAGGCTCATGCATGGAGGACCCAAAGCTTCATGCACACGAGTTCTTCACCTGCTTGCATCCATCTCAGCTATAAATACAATGCCTTGCACATTCAAATCTCAACCTTAAGGCAATCTGAAGCTCTGCTAAAATCCATACCCAACCATACTCAAAGGAATTCTGATTTTTATTTCTCAATTTCAAACTTGAATTTCAATACAATCAGTTGATTTTTAAGTTCCAATTCCTAAGCCTTGCATCATCATCATGTCCTGATCAAAGTAGAAGCAAGAATTTGAATGGACCGTGTTGTTTAAAGTTGCACTTCAAAGGTTTATCATCTAACTATTTTGATCTATATCTTGCTCCATGATGTGAATTGCTTGTGTTCAAACTGTTTTCTGAAGTCCTCGAGCAAGAGGCAGGCCAGTGGTGGTCTTGATTTCATGTTTTGAAGCTTTTCAATTTACATACCTGGATTTTCAAGCTCAAATTTCTCACTTGATAAAGATCTTGAGGACAATCCAGGGTTACAGGGGCGATGTACATCACCCCAACTTCATTTTGGTACTTGGTTCGTGCATTTTCATTGAGGTTCAAAAACCTGCAACTGGTGGCCGGAATTAGTTGGTCCACCAGAGAAGATGGTGGTTTCCACCACCATCCCCACGTGGATACATCATGGCCTTCAAATCTCTCTCCAGTGTTCTAATCTCATCCATGCATTATGTTTACTTATTTTAATTGAGTGTGTTACGCGCTTGACTATGGACTATGATGGAAGCGCGCCTCTGAGCCATTGGATGTGTCCACGTCAATTAATGAATTCCATCTAGCGCTCCTGGTTTTTTCCTATTTTTCTAATTTTTGTTTTATTTTATTTTATTCCATTTATTTTAAAAAATTCATAACTATTTTATTTGGAGTCACAAAAATATGAGACCAATGGCAAAAAATTTCTTGAAAAATCTAGTTTCATAATTTGATTTTTAATTATTTTTGTGACTTCATTTAATATTTTTTATGAATTATTTTGTTTTTAATAGTTTTTTAATTCATTTTAAATACTCCTTGATATCCAAAAATTCCAAAAATATTTTCGTAACACATATGGATCATGATAAGTCTATGAAAATATTCTCATCAATTTCTTAATTGATTTGAGATTTATTTGAGATTTTAATTCATTTGTGTTATATTTTATTGTTTTTAATTGATTTTAAAATAGTTTATGTTTTCAAAAAATGTCGAGAAAATTTGTCAAACCTTGTTTGACCATGTTAGACCTATGATGATTCAATTGGACTTGTTGAAGTTGATTTGATCTGAATTTGAGGTTTGACCATATTTTGACCATTTTAATTTTGCATTTATTTTAATTTCAAAAAATACCAAAAAATATGTTTGACTTTGTTGACTTCTAAACTTCATTTCTCTTCTGTTTTACATTGGTTGATGATGATTTCATTCATATTTGATCATTGTGTTTTTATTATTTCATTTGAATTCACCTCTATCCATTTCATTTCATCTTCATCTGCTTCTTCTTTTTATTTTGGCCAATGAATTTATGATTTGTGGTTGGTCTTGACATATGAGAGGCTTAACCTTCTTTGATCCAAATCAAACTCAACTTGATCAAAGATCAAGTGAGTTGCTTCGTGTCCAAGATAGGTTGTTTCTCGGTCAAGCAAAAAACCTAAAATCTATACAAGGCCTTTCTATTTTCTTTTGGCATGGCAAGTTGTAGGAGCTTGGCTTACTAGTCATGATCTCTAACTTGTGTTTATTTGCATATAGTTTTATTGACTGACCTCAGATAGGTGTGACTACTACATTAGTCCACTTACAATTGCTTAACATAGCGCTAAATTGTCTTATGACACACTAACATTAACTACTAATTACTAACTTTAATTCAAGCATTTAATTTCTTGCAATTTACTTTAATGCCATTTACTTTCTTGCTCTTTTATTCATATTTTTTTTTCCCTTTGCTCACTTGAGCTCATATTTTATGTTTATGTCATTTTACTTTAGCTCATTTGAGCTCATTATTGTATATAAATATATTGTTGCTTTGTGTTTGTTTGACTTTGTTTGTGTGAATCCAATGCAAAAAGGAGAAAGGACTTAGAATTAGGACCTTACCTATGCTTAAAGGAGTTCAAGAGAAACTAAGCCTCATGCCTTTAGAATACTAAACTTGTTGAAGAGCAACTAGGCCTCATGCCTTTAGAATGCTAAATTTGAAAGTTGACTTCAAAGGACCCCTATTCTAAACTTTTTCTTTGTCCATCCCTCTTATTGTATTGTGAACTTTTTGATGTTTGCTCTTGTGTGATAGGGATCCCATCTTGAGATAGTAAGGAGGACCATTGTCATGAATAGCCAAGTTAAGAGAGACAAGCAAAATGGAGATCCTAGGAGCTTGAATATAATATTTGTTTGATTGCTTGAGTGATTGCTAAGTCCAAAGGAAAGGAGCATCTTGAATCATCTTTATGATCTCAATAAAAGGAACTCCAAGGGTTTTATCTCTTCTCTTATCTTTGCATGTTTAGGACTAGCCTTTCTCTTCTTCTCTCCACTCTAACCTAAGCCAAACTCATTTTGTGCAAACTTTGACTTTGTTTCAAATTAGAAACCTAGGCCTTATGCCTTTGATTTTTTCAAACTCTTTTCATTAATACTTATTTTGAATGAATCTTAAGTCAACTTTGACCTAATTTTGTGAATACTTCTAACTTGTAAATACAACTCACTTAAAGTTGTTTTTGTGGTTCCAATGACCACCTTTGTTAAAACTTTTTCATAAACATTAGCCATAGGTTTGAGTTATCATAGTGGTTGATGTAAACCTCACCTTATCCTTAGTGATTGGACTATAAGTCTTCCATACTTATTATAGGGTGGATCCCTCACTAGTATATTGAAGCTCTCCTCACATGGTGGATTGTTGGTTTAGTGATTGGATAAATAGCAAGTGTATTATTTTGCCTTTTATAGTAATAATGGGGAAATTCCCCGAATGTCGATCTCAAGGACTGCACGTTAGTATTGAGTTTAAATTATCATTCAATTAAACAAAAAGTATTAATTTGGTTTTTTGAGTGTAAAAAGAAAATAATAAAGAAATATGAAAATAAGGGTTTATAGAGAAAAATGAACAATACCAGGGAAGGTGTGTGATTTATCCCTGTAACAACTTTGAGTTACTATTGCATCAATAAATATCAATTACTACCAGTTCTCAAGGGTATTTTCTCCCAAGTCCTTGGTGAGAAAACGTTTAATCAATCTACCTTAATTCCTATGTCCATAGCCAATTAGGGTGAAGTTAAGCTGTATAATATCAAGAATGCTCTGGTTCATACAGGGTATCCCTAGTCCTAGGTGATATCTACTGCAGAGTAACCTGATGAAAACCTTATCACTGGAGGTCCAGCCTAAGTGATAACCATAGATAAATCTCAATTGGTCCTAAAGAGAAAGCAATAAACACATCAAAAGGTTACCGTAAACAAAGGATTATAAATGCAAATGTAAACTCAAATTCATTACAATTCTAAATCAGGGACACCCCCTAGCATTGGGGGGTTTAGATACTCGTATTGTTTAAAACAAATTCAAGATAAAAATTACACATTACAAGTAATTGGATGACTTTGATCTTCAATCACTCCCGCTCATGAATCTCTTCAGCTCTCCAAATGCCTTGATCTCTGTAATACTTGATTGCTTCACAATACTATGGTTTGGTGTATTCCAAGATGATTTTTCCTTTGGCATAAGACCTCTTTTTATAGTGAAAGTTCCTAGCAGCAGTTGGACAGGTCCAAAGATGTCTCCACAAAGCCCGAAGAATGAAAAGCCCGAGAAAATTGGAAATATTGGGCTTGGGCTGACACAGCCCGTGTCAGCTGACACGGGTGGCCGTGTCAGCCTACTGTTTCTCCTGACACGCCCATGGCAAGGCTAACACAGGGGGGCTTCTGCGTGACACGGCCCGTGTCAGCTGACACGGGTGGTCGTGTCAGGCTACTGTTTTCCTTCTTCTGCTTCCCTTGCCCTGACACAACCCGTGTCAGGTGACACGGGTGGCCGTGTCATGCCTCCTGTACCGGGTTTTTCTGATCTTTTGCGTGCCGGTCTCTCGCACTGTCGTGTTCTGAGTTCTCCGGTTCTTCTACCTGGATATGTCGGACAGAAACATAGATATCCCACACATAAAATCAAGATAAACAAAGTAAAACATAACAAAGATTAAAAATGCTTAAATAAAATAACGGAAGTAAAACTAATCGAATTATACCTTAAATGCTTGCATAGTGTATCAATTGTCTCCGTTTTGCGTCGGATCAGTAATGAAAACTTACTATAAATGGTGACTGATCACAACCCCAAACTTATCTCATTGCTTGTCCCAAGTAATGTTTCATTATCACTCCCCAGAATTCTTTATGATTTCCAGAACTACCGAGATCATTCGCGAACGTCTTCCCTTTTCCTTCCACAAGTCCTACCCATCCTCGTAAGTCATCATTCACACTTCCACTTTAAAGCACCGTTTCACCTGTCAGTTTATTTCACATTCTCAGCTATTCTCTCGGGGTTAACTGTTTACACTCATAATTCAAAGTATGCAATATCACTCACAAGTTTGAACAGTCTCTCTTTTCTCATCACCTACACACAACACACACACTTTTTGAGATCTTTCGGGTTGTAACTTGGCTTGGGTTAGGGTGTGGATTCAAAAAAGGAAAATAAGGGGCTTTTGGTTCGGAGTCGATGTTACATCCTGTGTTTGTTTCTTTTATTTCCTCGGTTTTCTTTTCTTGAATTTTTACCGACTGCTCTTTTTCGTGCTTCTTTCTTTTGAATCATCGAGTATTTGTTTTTTATTTTTCTTTCTTTTTCTCGATTCATCAATTTTCTTTTTCTTTTTTTTTGCACTTTCTAGGGCATTGAGAGCTTTTTGGGGTTTTTACCCCAAACTTAGCTTTTCAACACAGCTGGAATATATTCTCATGACTCTGAACAGGGTGAGGAAATGTTTTTGGCCAATGGTTACATTCATGGTGTTTTAAACAAAAAAATGGATATAGGCTCAAAGGGGGTTAACGAAGGATATAATAATGCAGGATGGCTAGAAAGGCTCGGGGTTAATTACAAACAACGTGCCTCAGTGTGTGTATCATGCAGTGACAGTCCTAGAGAGTCTACGCAAATTTAGAGTGATAAAGACAAACCTGAATGACGCTCATGATGATTAATGTGTTTGGCCTTTTCTGACTCACTTGGTTTAGTTTAGCTTTGACAGGATCCATAGTGCTCCTTAATTTGGTGCAATTGCTGTCTTACTTCGGAGTGTGCAGGATACTCGTGTCGGTTAAGCTGTATACGTTGCGTCCGATCTTTAATTTCAGCAGTGTCTATTTATGGGGAGATCCTTCACAACAAGTCATGGTGAGTGGTGTGATCTTTCATCCACTCTCAATTGTGATCATTACTTTCCAACTTGTCAACACAGACTTGACACACACACTTGCAACATAAGGTACATTCAACAGACAAATTCAATCTAGAATATAAAATTAAAAAAATAAAATAACACAAAATAAATTACAAATAAAAGACATAAAATCTCCCCCACACTTGAACTCAACATTATCCACAATGTTTGTGAACAAACGCGGAGGATGGAACTCACAGGATCCTACTAAGGAGGTGGGTGCGGGAAATGCAACATCAACTGTCGCATCATGCTGCTCATCTCATCCAGCATAGCTCCCTGACGGGCTTGCTCGACGCCTTGCCTTTGTTGTTCAGTCCTCAAGTCACCTATCTCGGTCTGTACCCAGCTTCATTGGTCAGTTGACCAAGATGAGGAACCCGCCGTCTGCTGGGTGGGTTCCTGATGTTGTGGGGCAAACTGCTCAGGAGGTGCTTGAGAATCTTCCTCTTCTATTGCCGTTCCTTCTGCCTGATCATCTACAAATTGCTCACCTGCATAAAAATGGTCAGTGTCGTGGCCCTCATCCGCATCGGGATCGGCACTCACATACAACCAATTCGCACAATCAGTAATAGACACTCTGTCCGGATCCGGCAGAGCGATGATAAACCATTTATGAATGAGGACGAAATAATAGGTAGGGGCAATCACAATCATACCTTGGGAAATCAGAGCAGACATGTCAATTTTTGTATTACTTGTAGTTGGCGTATCCTCGGGTAAAATAGCCTGATACCCGAAATACAATGCAATTTGGGTGATCATACCTCCCACGGGAATGCCTCCGGAGTTCGCTCGGTCGACTCTCCCCAGGTAGTCTGCTGCAAAGGAAGCTATATTGATGGTCTTGGTTTGAGCCATCGAGTACATGAAGAATAGCTCTCTCTGAGTAGCTACTCCCGTGTTGTCGCCCCTACCAAACAATGTGTAGGCTAAACCTTTTTGGGCGTACCTGAAACAGGGGTTCTGGATGCCCGAGGCTTTCGCACCTTTGGAGGAGTAATCCGTCCTCCCAGTTATGGCGATCCATAAATCCTTAGGAGAAAACCCGTCTGGGACCGCTCCGGGTCCGTTTAGCGGGAGTCGGAGTATGGCAACTAACTCCTCAACAGGCAATTCGTGATAATTGTTAAACAATCAGATGCGTAAGATGCCGAAATAATACCTGGTTGTGTTAACCCATCGCTTTTCTAGCTGGAACTCCAAGGTGCTGAGGAACTCGAGAGTAATGCGTTCGTAGGTCGGCGCCTCCAAACTCATAAACTCGAGCATGCCCAAAACATGGAACATTCGGTCTACCCCAATTTTTAACCCTAGAGCGGTCAGACTCTTCTCACACATATACCTGGTCGGCGTGAGCTTGCGCTTCCGGTGAACTTGGTAACATCGCTCTTGCTCTAGGTTGTCAAACACAATATTGTGAGGATTAGGATTCCGGCTCGGGCGCTTCCGGGACTTCGCCATCTCTGCACGTTGTTGCTTTCCCGTAAAGATTTTGTTCGAGGACATTTTGGACCTGCAAAAATAGTAAAATCCGAACTTTTGAGTTAGAAAAATCTAAAACCGTGGTTGCGACCGAAACGGCGAGGTGAGAAATATTTGTGAAGGGTGTTTGGGCTATAGGTGAGTGGAACTTGGTTGCATGTAAGGTTTTATGTGGTGAGGTGAGTGAGTTTTAATGGAGTTTGTGAGAGAGTGAGAGAAGAAGATGAAAAAGTATGAGAGAGAATGATGATAATTATGGTAAAATCTGATAATGATGAGTGATAAGGGAAAAAAGAGTGGTTAAGAGTGGTTTAAGTGGATGGGCCCCATTAAAATTTGAAAATTTCAAAAAAAATTCAAAAATTTCGCACGCCTGACACGGGTGGCCGTGTCAGGCTACTGTTTTACCATTTCCTTCAACTTCTTTTACAGTGATCCTGACACGGGCCGTGTCAGGCCACTGTTTTACCAAACCACAAATCAATTTTTCTTCAGTGCTCCTGACACGGCACGTGTCAGCTGACACGGATGGCCGTGTCAGGCCACTGTTTTCCAACCTCCTTCATGCATTTTCCTCTCTCCTGACACGGCCTGTGTCAGGTGACACGGGTGGCCGTGTCAGGCTGTCCTTTTGGCCGTTTTTTGGTTTTCTTGTCAGGTCAACCGTTGGTTCCTCTGGATCCTCCTTGTGGAACCCCTATTTACCTACAGACACATACAACTAATTAGAAATAAAAAGCGTGGGTTGCCTCCCACGAAGCGCTTCGTTTAACGTCGCATGGCTCGACGGTTCTTCGTCTTCTTAGGTGAGACGAACTTTTTCTATAGGACCATCCTCCTGGTCATGTATATAAGGTTTCACTCTCTGCCCATTTACCTTGAACGTGTCTCCGTTTGCTGGATTTCTTAGTTCAATGGCTCCATGCGAAAATACCTTTTGTATCTCAAAGGGTCCCGACTATCGGGACCTCAGTTTCCCTAGGAAGAGTTTCAACCTTGAGTTGAGTAATAACACCAGTTGTCCTTCCTGAAGGTCCTTCTTCTGAATGCGTCTGTCATGCCAGGTTTTGGTTTGTTCTTTGTATATCTTGGCATTCTCATATGCTCGATTCCTGAACTCTTCCAGCCCTTGTAATTGAAGGATCCGAGATTTTCTTATCGGTGTTTTGAACGCTATTCGGTATGCCTAGAATGCATCATCGAGTTTGATTGACCAATCCTTTCTAGAGGCACTGACAGTTTTTTCTAGGATTTGCTTGATCTGCCGATTGGATACCTCAACCTGTCCACTGGTCTTGGGGTGGTATGGAGTGGCGATTTTATGCTTGACATTGTATTTCCACAGTAGGTTTTCCATCAATTTATTTAGGAAGTGGGTACCTTCGTCACTAATAAGTGCTCTTGGTACCCCAAACCGTGCGAAGATACAATTCTTGAGGAAGTTGATCACCACCTTTGCATCATTCGTGGGCACTGCAACTGCTTCCACCCATTTTGACACATAGTCCACCGCAACTAGAATGTACTACTTTCCGAAGGAAGGTGGAAAGGGTCCCATAAAATCTATCCCTCATACATCGAACAGTTCGACTTCTAACATGGCATTCTGAGGCATCTGATTTCTTTTAGATATGTTTCATGTTCTTTGACATCGGTCGCACTCTTTTACCATTGCTTGGGCATCTTTGAACAGTGTGGGCCAGTATAATCCAGATTGGAGGACTTTGGCTGCGGGTCTGTCTCCGCTGAAATGTCCTCCATATTCGGAGTTATGACAGGCTTTTAAAATGTCCCTCTGCTCTTCCTCTGGAACACATCTTCTGACTAGACCGTCTAATCCCTTTTTGTAAAGGAATGGATCGTCCCATACATAGAACCTGCAATCATGCAAAAACTTTTTTCGTCTGTTAGAGTCAAAGTCATCAGGTATCAGTCCACCTACCACAAAGTTCACGTAATCGGAGAACCATGGGATATGCGTAACGACTAGAATGTGTTCATCCATGAACTCATCTCTGATGAGGTGTGTTTCTTTAGTTTCTTGAATCGGAGTCATCCAAGACAAGTGATCAACAACAGTTTTTTCAGTACCCTTTTTATCTCTGATTTCCAAATCGAATTCTTGTAGTAGGAGGATACATCGCAGCAGCCTCGACTTGGTTTCCTGTTTTGCAAAAAGATATTTCAAAACAGCATGGTCAGTATATACAATTACGTTTGATCCCAGCAGATAGGATCAGAATTTGTCAAAAGCGTATACCACCGCCAGGAGTTCTTTTTCTGTGGTTGCATAGTTCATTTGAGCAGGGTTGAGTACATGGCTTGCATAGTAGATCACATGCAAGAGCTTCTCCTTGCGTTTCCCTAGTACCGCCCCCACTGCGTTATCACTTGCATCACACATTATCTCAAAAGGAAGAGACCAATCTGGGGCAATAACTATGGGTGCTGACACCAGCTCCTTCTTCAAGGTCTCGAAGGCTTTCCTGCATTCTTTGTCAAATAAGAACGGGGTATCTTTTACCAGCAGACTAGTCAATGGTTTTGCAATCTTGGAGAAATCTTTTATGAACCTGCGGTAGAAACCTGCATGTCCTAAGAAGCTTCGGATGCCTTTTTCATTTACTAGTGGTGGTAAAAACTTGAGTAAGGTGTCTAGAAATACATACTTCAGATTTGTTGGCAACTGCTTCAAATTCACCCCTTTTTTGGGTTCTTCTGTGACATCGGATGGTGGTGGTTTTAGATCTTCCCACCGATGTGGTCTAGATCTAATCCATTCAGGTTGTTTTTCCATTAGAGCAAGCACCTCAGATTTTTATTCATCTTCATTACTTTCAAAAATGGACAAGCTTAAGACCCGGTTTAGAGGTGTCCGGGGTCTCTGCTGGTCATTTTCTTGAGCAATTACTTGGTCGATTATCTCTATAGTGTTGCTTGTGCCGACATCATCTTTGTATTGCATGGTATTCCTCACATCTATCTTTAACTCTTCCTCATAGACCTTGAGGGTCATAGTTCCTTCCTCAATATCTATCATACATCGTCCTGTTTCCAAGAAAGGTCTTCCCAATATGAGAGGGATCTCCTCATCCTCCGGCATTTCCAAAATGACGAAGTCGACTGGAAAGGAAAACTTGTCAATTTTTACAAGAACATCTTCCACAATACCATAGGGTCACCGAACAGAGTGATCCGCAAACTGAAGGGTCATTCGAGTATCTTGAACAGAACTGATGCCTAATTTCTTTTAGATGGACAGTGGCATCAAACTTACACTCGCTCCTAAGTCAATCAGAGCCTTCGTGAATTTTCAATCACCAATAGTGCAAGGAATAGTAACCGATCCCCTGTCTTTCTTTTTCACTGGTATTTTCATGCCTTGGAGAACGACACTGCATATTTTAGTCAGGATGATCGGTTCAGTATCAGTGGAACACTTCTTGGAAATTATGTCTTTCATGAACTTGACATATATTGGCATTTGTTCCAATGCTTCAGAAAAAGGGATATTGATTTTGAGTTTCTTGAACATCTCCAGAAATTTATCGAAATTCTTCTCATGTTGATTTTTCTTCTTCTATCGTGGAGGGTAAGGAAGTTTGCTTATGGGTTTAGGGACATTTTCCTTATCCTGGACAGGAGGTGGTATTGCTTCTTCATCTTGGAATTTTGTTTCCTTGATTTCTAAATCCACCTCTATTAATCCATCTCTTACTATATCATTTACCTCGGTTGACTTTCCACTTCGGGTTGTGACAGCGTTAACAGTGTTATGTTCCCGCGGATTTGTCACCGTACCACTAGGTAGGGTTCCAGGGGCTTGAGAGTTTGATGCCAACTGTTGTGCTATCTGTCCCATTTGAACTTCAAGATTTTTGATGGAGGTTGTGGTGTTTTTCTAATTAGTCCTTGTTTCTTCTTGAAACTGTATACTGTGGGCTGCTAACTTTTCAATGGCAATCTCCCATTCAGCCTTTTTAGGTGCCTGTTGTTGTTGTTGCTGTTGCTGATACTGAGTCTGATATTGCCCTGTACCTTGTTGCGGAACATTCCCTCTCTGATCTTTCCAGGAGAAGTTTGGATGATTCTTCCAACCTGGGTTGTAAGTGTTAGAGTAGGGATTATTCTGCTTCAAGAATTTGATCTCTTCATTTTGTTGGGGAGTCGCAAAGCAATAGACCGTGTGATGAGGTCCATTACAGATTTCACAAGTACTCACCTGAGCTGGCTGAACCTGTGCTATCTGTTGAGTACCTATATTCATAGCTTTCAACTTTTTATCTACTTCGGAAGCAACAATGTCTTCCAGATGGATTTTATTTGTCTCTAATTTAAGATCAATTACCCCGTCTGGCTGACTGGTACACCTGTCATATAGCTCTAGATGCTCATTAGCAGCTATTGCTTCAATAATCCTCTTGATACTAGTGGCTGTTGAGAAATTTGTTGAGCCACCGGATGCTGTATCAATAAATTGTTTTGTCTTTATTTTCAGCCCATTAACAAACATCTGCGTTTGTTCTGTCTGATCCATATTATGAGTGGGACACGCGACTAAGATCCTTTTGAATCTTTTGTAGGTGTCTCCCAATGATTCACCATCCTTCTGTTTGAAATTCATAATTTCATACCTTTTTCTCAGGAATACTGATGCTGGAAAATACTCATTTAAGAATGCAGTTTCCATCTCCTCCCAAGAAGTGATACTACCGGCAGGGAGAGAATATAACCATTCTTCAGCGTCTTCAGCTAAATTGAACCGGAACATTCTTAATTTTTTTGCTTCATCAGTGTGACCATCAATTTTCAAGGTGGTGCTCATGGTCAAAAATCTCTGCAGGTGTTTGTTGGCATCTTCATTAACCTTTCCGGTGAAAGGTTTTCTTTCTAATTGATTGATTATGCTAGGATGTAGTCGAAAATTTATCACATTCACCGGTTGGTTAACAATGGTCAGTCGACCACCCGGTGCGTTTGCACCTCCATAGTCACCTAGGAGTCTTTCCGGAGATGGAGGAGGTGGAATTGAAGGAACTTCAGCCATTGGTTCCTTGACTTCTGGTTGATCCGAGGTAATTTCTTCTGTAGAATCCACTCTTTGTTCTCTGCGTCTTCTGTGAAGGGTTCTCTCGATCTCTGCGTCAAAAAGAATTTCAGCTGAGGGTTTTCCTCGCATACACTGGTTTGTAAAATATAAATGACAGAAAAATAATTTTATTGTAGAGCAACAAAATTTTAATTGAAATAAAATTAAAATCTATATTTTTGGTAGTCCCCGCAACGACGCCAAAAACTTGATCGGAAAAATAGAAAGTATACTATTTTGCCTTTTATAGTAATAATGGGGAAATTCCCCGAATGTCGATCTCAAGGACTGCACGTTAGTATTGAGTTTAAATTATCATTCAATTAAACAAAAAGTATTAATTTGGTTTTTTGAGTGTAAAAAGAAAATAATTAAGAAATATGAAAATAAGGGTTTATAGAGAAAAAGGAACAATGCCAGGGAAGGTGTGTGATTTATCCCTGTAACAACTCTGAGTTACTATTGCATTAATAAATATCAATTGCTACCAGTTCTCAAGGGTATTTTCTCCCAAGTCCTTGGTGAGAAAACCTTTAATCAATCTACCTTAATTCCAATGTCCATAGCCAATTAGGGTGAAGTTAAGTTGTATAATATCAAGAATGCTCTGGTTCATATAGGGTATCCCTAGTCCTAGGTGATATCTACTGCAAAGTAACCTGATGAAAACCTTATCACTGGCGGTCCCGCCTAAGTGATAACCATAGATTAATCTTAATTGGTCCGAAAGAGAAAGCAATAAACATATCAAAAGGTTACCGTAAACAAAATATTATAAATGCAAATGTAAACTCAAATTCAATACAATTATAAATCAGGGACACCCCCTAGCATTGGGGGGTTTAGCTACTCATATTGTTTAAACCAAATTCAAGATAAAAATTACATATTACAAGTAATTGGATGACTTTGATCTTCAATCGCTCCCGCTCATGAATCTCTTCAGCTCTCCAAATGCCTTGATCTCTGTAATACTTGATTGCTTCATAATTCTGTGGTTTGCTGTATTCCAAGATGATTTTTCCTTTGGCAGAAGACATCTTTTTATAGTGAAAGTTCCCAGCAGCAGTTGGACAGGTCCAAAGATGTCTCCACAAAGCCCGAAGAATGAAAAGCTCGATAAAATTGGAAATATTGGGCTTGGGCTGACACGGCCCGTGTCAGCTGACACGGGTGGCCGTGTCATCCTACTGTTTCTCCTGACACGCCCATGGCAAGGCTAACACGGGGGGGCTTCTGCCTGACACGTCCCGTGTTAGGCCACTGTTTTCCTTCTTCTGCTTCCCTTTCCCTAACACGGCCCGTGTCAGGTGACACGGGTGGCCGTGTCAGGCCTTCTGTACCGGGTTTTTCTGATCTTTTGTGTGGTGGTCTCTCGCACTGTCGTGTTCTGAGTTCTCCGGTTCTTCTACCTGGATCTGTCGGACAGAAACATAGCTATCCCACGCATAATTTCAAGATAAACAAAGTAAAACATAACAAAGATTATAAATGCTTAAATAAAATAACGGAAGTAAAACTAATCGAATTGTACCTTAAATGCTTGCACAGTGTATTAAATGTCTCTGTTTTGCGTCGGATCAGTAATGAAAACTTACTATAAATGGTGACTGATCATTTAGGTTGAGTTTTGTCCCTTTGATAACAAAAGACCTTAAGGCTTTTGGTCAAATCAATTCACCAATCTTTTGAGATTTTTACCCCGAACTATAAGGTTTAGATCCTACCTTTTTGATGGTACGTAGGCAATGGGTTCATCCATTCAAACAATAAAATTGTAAATATGTATATTCTTTTCTCATCCCTCCAATCTTGTTTGCACATATTTTCACAAATACCAACCTACAATACAATTGCAAAAAGGGCTCCCTTAGAGTACTAAGGATGTTTTGGGTGCTTAAAACCTTCCAATTTCATAACCAATCCCCTTACCTAGATCTTGACATTTTTATTAGCTTTTGATTTGATAAAACTTCTTACTTGGTTTTTGTTTGCTTTCGAACCTTTCCTTTGATTAAATAGAAGTGAGGTGGCGACTCGAATCGTATGCTTACTTTTGATTTAGTCAATAAATCATAAGGTAACGAATACCCCGCTACAGAAAAGTGGCGACTCTGCTGGGGACCAGTTCTCCTAGTGGGTTTAGCCTACTTTTTGCTTGTTGTATTGTATGTTTATATTTATTTGTGACATACTTCTGTGCAAATTTGGGATGATTGTGTTGATTGTAATGTATGATTTGCTTGATATATCAATTGCTTGTGTGCTTGGTGGTCTCTTGTGAGATGAGTTCTATACCCGAACTCGAGTGCACTTATGATAGGAGAATGGCATAGTCTTGTTGACTTGTGTGGAGTTATTCCTTAGCAAGTTGACTTTCAAGCCCATTCACTTGGTGGAGGTCTTGTTGGGATCAATAATGTCACACGAGTAGTCGTGGTTAGGCATTACTCTTTCCAATATAAACCTTAGAAGCTAAGGACCTTAGATTACCTAGCCCATCTTGGCCTATTTTAGGACGTAGTGCGAAGGTCGTTCAAGTGTAAGATTTGATACGATTGTTATGCGATACTACACTCATAAGAGTCTCTCTTGAGAATATTTTTGGAATACGAGTAGTCGTTTTATCCGATAATATTTGAAAGATGAGATGATGAATATAGGAACCTTTTTAGAACATGATCGTTAGGTTTAACCATAGTACACTCCCTCTGGGTGGTTCTTAACCGAGACTCCATGCTCATGACTTACGACAAACCCTTGATTCACGGTTGATTCGTTCTCGTATATCCTCAATATCAATGGAACTTGGGTGTTGATAAGGTGTAACCCATAATCCACCAAAATGGATGATTGATATTGAGGATGACTTGATCCATCCCGTGACCTTTGTGTGGTGTGACTTGCTTGATCCTTAAGTGTGACTGTTGCATCCATGCATTCATGCATTCATTTGCATCCATATCATCAACAAGAAAATTTTCAAGGAACTTAAGAGGTCTATTTGCAAATTTTCAGACATGGATAATCAAAGAAGGAATACGAAGAAGTACAATTTCAGACAACCTGACTTAAAAGAGTTAAGGAGTTTGACATCTTATGTATTAGAGCCTTTGGAGTTCAAAGCTCGCCATGGGAAGCTTCTGTCTATTCTTTCTACTCAGGTGGATGAAGGTCGGATGAGTGTGTTGGTGCAGTTCTACGATCCTCTGTACCGTTGCTTCACTTTTCCGGATTTCCAGCTTTTGCCTACACTTGAGGAGTGTGCCTATATTGTGGGTATACCTATTTTGGATCAGTTGTTGTTCAGTGGCTTGGAGAGAGTTCCTTCTTCCCAAGAGATTGCCGATCTGCTTCACATAGATGTATATGATATTAATGCTCATATGACTACCAAAGGTGGAATTCGAGGTCTCCCATCGGATTTTCTCATTCCCCAAGCTACTTTGTTTGGGAAGGCCATGAGTGAGGACGCCTTTGAAGCCATATTTGTACTTCTTATCTATGGGCTAGTGTTATTCCCCCAACATCGACAATTTTGTGGATGTGAATGCTATTAGCATTTTCTCTACTCTTAATCTCGTTCCTACTCTGTTGGGTGACACTTATTTCTCTTTGCATATGAGGAATGCAAAGGGTGGTGGATCCATTCAGTGTTGTTTGCCTCTGTTGTACAAGTGGTTTATTTCGCACTTGCCTTAGACGCTTGCCTTCAAGGAGAACAAGGGATGTCTACGTTGGTCTACGAGACTTCTATCTCTCACTAATAATGATATCTCTTGGTACAACCATGTGTATGATGGTGTCCATATTATTGATTCCTGTGGTGAATTCTCCAATGTGCCTCTTCTTGGTACATGTGGTGGGATTAACTACAATCCTATTTTGGCTCGCCGTCAGCTTGGGTTCCCCTTAAAGGATAAACCTAACAACATTACGTTGAAAGGAGTGTTCTTTCAAGAGGGTAAATATCCCCAGAACTTGAAGGGCAGAATGGCCCGCGCTTGGCGCAAGATTCATATGAACGGAAGGAAAGAGCTTGGTCCGAAGAATTGTATTCCTTTGGAACCCTACACCGCTTGGGTGAGGAAGAGAGCGCTTGAGTAACGCATGCCCTATGACTATCCGAGACCTACACCTATGGTTATGGTTGGGCCTTCAACCCTCTCTAATCAAGGAGTAGAGGAGTTGAGAGATGAAGACCGTTTGCATGCTTGGGTTCGTGAGTGAGAGGAACTTCTTCAGCAGCTTAGAGATAAGGATGCAGTGATAGAGTTTCTAGAGCATCAGATTATTGATGAGCCTGATGATGTGGTTACTTCTCTTCTTCCTCAGTCATCCAGGTTTTGGAAGAGGAAGTATGATCGACTCGCCAAGGAGAAGGCTGATATGGAAGCAGCTTATGAGAGAGAGGTGAAGAGGCTTCATGCAACTTATCTTCCGGTCTCAGAGCTTTAGACGATTGTTTCTAGGGCTCCATAGGATGTTATTTCTCCTTTCCTCTTGTATTGTATTTGGTTACCAAAATTGTACTTCTTCATTGGTGTAAAATATTTTCCAAAATATTATTGCTATGAATATTCCATATATGTCTTAAAAGATCAATATTTTCAAATATTTGCAAATAGATCTCTATAAAAGTTCCTCTGATTAAAAAATAAATCATATGCACAAACATTGCATGCATCATATCCATAAGCAGGTTTTCTTCAGCTCTGATCAATGGTCTAATTCTTTGCTCTTCATTTATTTTGAAGACAAGCTGACGCATCGGTATAACACGAGAGCCAATCTTCCCAAACTGATGGAGCATCTAGAGCAAGAGAATCGGGAACTGAAAGAGGATGTAGCTAGGCTGACTGCCATGATGGAGTCAGTGCTGGCTGCTCAGAGCCAATCGTCTCCAACTCTTGCAACCCCTCCCGCGAGGAGGGTTATATCAGAGGTCGCTTCTTCAACTGTGCCTGCTGAAACAGCTCACTTTGCACCGTCAATGCCAGTCAGGTTCCCGTGGGGGATGCCCGCAAATTTTGTGCCTGAGGGTTTTGCTCCGACTCTCGCTTCTTTGTCGGCTTCTAGCCCGGTCCTTTCTGTGCCACCTCCCATTGTGCATACTTTACCAAGAGTAGAAGACACCATCTATCATTCTGAGCCATCTGAGGGCCCAGATGTCTATAAGAAGATGGATGAAATGAAAGACCAATTCCTTGAGCTGCGCAAGGAATTGAATACTCTAAGGGGTAAAGACCTCTTTGGTAAGACTACTGCTGAGTTGTGCCTTGTGCCCAACGTCAAGATCCCTGTTAAGTTCAAAGTACCTGACTTTGAGAAATACAAGGGAAACACTTGCCCTCTCAGCCATCTTGTGATGTACGCTCGCAAGATGTCAACACAGGATGACAATGATCAACTTCTTATCCACTATTTCCAGTATAGCTTATCCGGTGTTGCACTCAGATGGTACATGGGTATGGGTAGTGCGAACATCCGCTCTTTCAATGATCTTGGCAAAGCTTTCGTCAAGCAATATAAGTACAATATGGATATGGTCCCTGATATGGATCAGCTGAGGGCAATGTCCCAGAAGGAGACTTTCAAAGAGTACGCCTAGAGATGGCGTGAGTTGGCTGCTCAGATAAGTCACCCCTCTAGGAGAAAGAAATGACCAAGATCTTTTTTAAGACCTTGAGTTCTTTCTATTATGAGAGGATGATTGCTAGTGCTCCCTCAGACTTACCGAAATGGTGAATATGGGAATGAGGCTAGAGGAAGGAGTCCGTGAAGGACGTATGTCCAAGGATGAAGGCTCTTCTACAAAGAGATATGGGAGCTTTGCAAAGAAGAAGGAGGGAAAGGCACATGTCGTGTCTTCCCATATCAAGAGAAGACCCTTTGTGAAGAGGAAGAACGTGCATCCTGCCGTTAGCCAACACCAGGTGGCTCATATAGCACCTGCCTTCTGGGAAACTCAACATCATCAACAACAATAACAACATCAACAACATTATCAACAACAACATCGTCCATTACAGCAGGCCTACCAGCCTCGAAACAACAATAACACCAACACCAACTACGATAGGAAGAGGGTCACTTTTGATCCAATTCCAATGACATATGCTAACCTCTATCCTTCGTTGATAGACAGAAAATTAATTACTCCACGTGACCAACCTGTTGTACCGACCAACCCTCAGTGGTGGTACAAGCCTGAATTACACTATGTATATCATTCTAGTGCTCCCGGACATGATGTGGAGAATTGATATCCCCTGAAGACCAAGGTGCAAGACCTTGTGAGAAGTGGGATTTTGTTTTTCGAGGACGTAGGTCCTAATGTGAAGAAGAACCCATTGCCCGAGCATGGGAAAGCTGTTGTGAATATGGTCCAGGGTTGCCCTGGTAAATATAATGTCATGTATGTCAATGATATCAGGCAATCTTTGGTCGAGATGCACAGACTGTTGTGCGGATACAGTCATTATGAGCATGACCATGACAAGTGCCAGGTGTGCACTGTCAATGAAAGAGGATGCCGACAAGTAAGGAAGGACATCCAAGAGATGCTGGGTCAGGGTATGATCGAGATACTTCAGAATCGCAATGAGGACAAAGTGGATGTTATTTCCCCTATTTCCAGAATACCAAAGCCGGTTGTTGTCAAATATGATGGCAGCAAGAAGAAGGTTTCTCCATCTCTTGTAATCAAGCCAGCGGGCCCTATCCCGTACTCAACTTATAAAGTTGTTCCTTACAGATATAACGCAGTAATGCTAGAAGATAGAAAGGAGGTGTCGTTGCCCTCAACTTCCATAGTGAGCATTTCTGACGTCAGTGGTGTGACCCGCAGTGGTCTTGTTTTCTCAGCGCCACCGAAACCCCATGAAGACGTATTGAAGAAAACTGTTGTTAATCCTGTCGGTCCCGTGGGGACTTCTTCTTCGAATCCGACACTTGTTATGAAGGGTGTTGACCCTGTTGTTGATAAATCTGTGTAAACTCCTGTCCTAGTTGGCCAGCATGGCATATTGAAAGAGGACTATGATGAGATGCTAAGGCTCATCAAAAGGAGAGAGTATAATGTTGTTGATCAGCTGCTACAAACTCCATCAAAGATATCTGTCTTATCTTTGCTGATGAATTCTGAGCCACACCTCGAAGCTTTATAGAGGGTGTTGGACGTCGCATACGTGGACCATGATGTCACAATTGAACTGTTTGATAGCATTATTGCAAACATAACTGCTTGTAACAATTTGAGCTTTTGTGATACTGATCTTCCCGAGGAGGGAAAAGACCACAATTTGGCATTACACATTTCAATGAACTGCAAGGATGATGCCTTGTCCAACGTGTTGGTGGACACAGGATCATCGCTTAATGTGTTGCAAAAATCCACTCTAGCCAAACTTTCTTACCAGGGGCCTCCCATGAGGCAGAGCAGAGTGGCAGTGAAAGCTTTTGATGGATCTAGAAAAACCGTGATTGGCGAAGTAGAAATCCCGATCAAGATTGGACCTAGTGATTTCCAGATCACTTTTCAGGTCATGGATATCCATCCATCATATAGTTGCTTGCTTGGCAGACCATAGATTCACGAGGCAGGCGCCGTGACATCCACCCTACACCAGAAGTTGAAGTTTGTTAAAAACAAGAAATTGGTGGTGATAGGGGGAGAGAAGGCTCTCTTGGTTAGCCATTTATCTTCCTTTTCCTATATAGACGCTAAGGATGAGGTTGGGACTCCATTCCAAGCCTAGTCTTTTGCTGAGCCTTCAAGGAAAGGATCTTCTTCATTTGCTTCCTACAATGATGCGAAGTTGGCCATTGAGCATGGAGCAACTACTGGTTTAGGACAAATGATCAAGCTGGAAGATAATAAATCCCGAGCTAGCATAGGGTATTCTTCATGTATTTCCAATGAGCGTGGGGTGTTCCAGAGTGGAGGTTTCATCCACACTGTTGAAGATCAGGAGGCTGCTGCCATAGTGGAAGATGATGAAGAGGAAGATCTTTGCAACTTCGTCATACCTGGAGGAATCTGCAATAATTGAGTCGATGTTGATGTTCCAACAGTTATCCACAAGTCCACGTAATATGTTCATTTTGTTTGAAAACCCTTCTCCCATGCCAAAAGGAGAAGTGATGACATTGTTGGCATATTAATACAATGATATTCATTCAAAAATTACATGTTAAATGTTTGTTTTTCCAAATTACTTTTCCTTTTTGCTTTTGCATGAAATTGGTGATCACCATAAAACCCTAAAAAGAGAATAAAATCAATCTTTTCATCTGTATAATGATTTGCCTTGTTTGAATTATGAAATCCCTTTTATACCTAAAATTATTATGCAGGTTGATCAAACCCATTGAACATAATGATCCAACGCCATCTCCCAACTTTGAGTTCCCTCTATTTGAGGCCGAAGAAGATGATGTTGAAGAGATTCATGATAAGATTACCTGTCTGCTTGAGCATGAGGAGAAGATCATTCAGCCACATCTTGAGAATCTGGAAACAGTCAACTTGGGGTCTGAAGATTGTGTTCGCGAAGTAAAGATTAGGGCACTCCTTGAAGAGTCTATCAAGAAGGGGTTGATTGAATTGCTACGAGAATATGTCGACGTCTTTTCCTGGTCATATGAAGACATGCCTGGTCTAGATACTGATATCATGCAACATTTCTTGCCTGTGAAGCCTGAGTGTGTGCCCGTGAAGCAAAAGCTCAGAAGAACTCATCCTGATATGGCAGTGAAGATTAAAGAAGAAGGTCAGAAGCAAATTGATGCGGGGTTTCTAGTGACTTCTACATATCCTTAGTGGGTGGACATTATTGTGCATCTTCCTAAGAAAGATGGAAAAGTCCGAATGTGTGTGGACTATCGAGACTTGAACAAAGCTAGTCCAAAAGATGATTTTCCTCTACCACATATTAATATGTTGGTAGAAAATACAGCTAAATTCAATGTCTTCTCATTTATGGACGGATTTTCCGGTTATAATCAGATTAAAAGGGCACCCGAGGATATGGAGAAGACAACATTCCTCACACCTTAGGGAATATTTTGTTATCGAGTGATGCCCTTCGGTTTGAAGAACGCCGGAGCCACGTATTAACACGCTATGACTACCTTGCTTCATGATATGATGCACAAGGAAATCGAGGTGTATGTTGATGATATGATTGCAAAGTCGAAAGCAGAAGTTGAACATGTAGAGCACTTGTTGAAGCTTTTTCAGCGTTTGAGGAAGTACAAACTCTGCCTGAATCCGAACAAGTGTACATTTGGATTCTGTTCCGGAAAGTTATTGGGCTTTATTGTCAGTGAAAGAGGTATTGAAGTTGATCCTACCGAGGTCAAAGCAATACAAGAGATGCCTGCGCCCAAAACTGAGAAGCAGGTCCGAGGTTTTCTTGGCCGCTTGAATTATATTTTCAGATTTATATCCCACATGACTGCCACATGTGCACCTATATTCAAGCTCCTCCGGAAAGATCAGCGTCATGATTGGATCGAGGATTGCCAGAAAGCCTTTGACGGTATCAAATAGTATCTGTCTGAGCCTCCGATTCTGTCCCCACCTGTTGAAGGGATACCATTAATTATGTACTTGACAGTGCTTGATGACTCCATGGGTTGTGTATTGGGTCAGCAAGATGAATCAGGGAAGGAAGAGTATGCTATTTACTATTTGAGTAAGAAGTTCACTGATTGTGAGTCTCAATACTCAATGCTTGAGAAGACATGATGTGCTTTGGCTTGGGCTGCTAAGCGCTTACGCCAGTATATGTTGAATCATACGACTTGGTTGATATCCAAAATGGATCCAATCAAGTATATCTTTGAGAAGCCTGCTTTAATTGGGAGGATTGCCCGTTGGCAGATGCTGTTATCTGAGTATGATATTGATTATCAAGCTCAGAAAGCTATTAAAGGTAGTATCTTGGCTGACCACTTGGCACATCAACCAATTAAGGATTATCAGTCTGTTCAGTACGACTTCCCGGATGAGGAAATTCTATATTTGAAGATGAAAGATTACGATGAGCCTACGCTCGATGAAGGGCCAGAGCCTGGTTCCCGTTGGGGTATGGTGTTCGATGGCACTGTTAATCACTATGGAAATGGAATCGGGGCAATGATTATTACTCCTCAAGGCACACATTTTCCCTTTACAGCAAGGCTAACTTTCAAATGCATGAATAATATGGCGGAGTATGAGGCCTGTATTATGGGTTTAGAAGAATGTATTGATCTTAGGATCAAACATCTGGATGTTTATGGTGATTCGGCCCTTGTTGTTAATCAGATTAAGGGTGAATGGGAGACGAATCAGCCTGACCTTATCTCATATAGATATTATGCGAGGAGGATTTCAATTTTCTTTACTAAGGTTGACTTCCATCATATGCCTCGAGATGAGAATCGGATGGCAGATTCTCTTGCTACGCTTGCTTCAATGATTGTGGTGATATATTGGAATGAAGTTCCCAATATCACCGTGATGCGTTTGGATAGACCAACTCACGTATTTGCAGTTGAAGAAGTGAAAGATGATAAGCCATGGTAATATGATATCAAGTGCTTTCTCAAAAGTCAGATTTACCCACCTGGGGCATCTGTTAAAGATAAGAAGACTTTGAGGAGATTATCTGTCAGTTTCTATCTTAATGGTGATGTGCTTTATATGAGGAATTTTGACATGGTTCTGCTCAGATGTGTGGATAGACACGAAGCAAACCTATTGATGAATGAAGTCCATGAGGGTTCATTTGGTACTCATTCCAATGGACATGCCATGGCAAAGAAGATGTTGAGAGCAGGCTACTATTGGCTGACAATGGAGTCTTACTGCTCCAAGTATGTGAAGAAATGCCATAAGTGTCAGATTTATGCGGATAAGATTCATATTCCCCCGACACTTCTGAATGTTATTTTATCACCATGGCCTTTCTCCATGTGGGGAATTCACATGATTGGCGTGATAGAGCCAAAGGCGTCTAGCGGTCACCATTTTATTCTCGTAGCTATTGATTACTTCACCAAGTGGGTTAAAGCGGCATCATATGCGAATGTTACCAGGCAGGTGGTTGTGAAGTTTATCAAGAATCAACTCATATGTTGTTATGGTGTGCCAGACAAGATCATTACTGATAATGGATCTAACTTGAACAACAAGATGATGAAAGAGCTGTGTAGAGAGTTCAAGATTGCACATCATAATTCTTCTCCCTACAGACCCAAGATGAATGGGGTTGTTGAAGCTGCTAACAAGAACATAAAGAAGATTATTCAGAAGATGGTTGTTACGTACAAAGATTGGCATGAGATGCTGCCATTTGCTTTGCATGGCTATCGTACATCTGTCCGCACTTCAACATGGGCAACCCCTTTCTCCCTTGTATTTGGGATGGAGGTTGTGCTCCCCGTGGAGGTTGAGACCCCATCAATGAGAGTCTTGATGGAAGCCAAGTTGACTGAGGCTGAATGGGTTCGGAGTCGTTATGACCAGTTGAACTTGATTGAAGAGAAGAGATTAACTGCCATGTGCCATGGTCAATTGTATCAGCAAAGGATGAAGAAAGCTTTTGATAAGAAGGTCAAGCCTCGTGTGTTCCGAGAAGGTGACCTTGTGCTCAAGAAAGTCTTATCTTTCACGCCTGATTCCAGGGGCAAGTGGACTCCAAACTATGAAGGCCCATATGTTGTTAAGAGAGCCTTTTCGGGCGGTCCTTTGATACTTACAACTATGGATGGGGAGGATTTCACTCGTCCTGTGAATTCAGATGCAGTCAAGAAATACTTCGCCTAAAATAAAAATAGAATAGCTCGCTAAGTTGAAAACCCGAAAGGGCTACTTAGGCAAAAATGAGCGTCTCGGTGGATTGAAAACCCGAAAGGACGGTCCAGGCAAAAGTTAGAGACATGAAAAAATGAATACATATATCCCTCTATATTGAGTACCTCACCCTGGGGCAATCTAGGCAAAAATTAGGGATTTGGCAAGTAACTGCATCTTGACAAGACTTCGTTCTATAGCTGTCATCTGTCAAAGATTCTCGCTCAGTCATCGTCAACTAAAGCTTTAAATACATTGGATTCAGAGTTGGTAGAGAAATGGTCATTATGTTCAATGTAGCCCTTTTTCCAATATATATCACCAATTTCAAATTTGTAAAGATCCATGGAGTCTCACCATTTGCAGACTACCATTCCATCAAATAAATTTGAGCCTTTATCCAATCCTTTGCACTCTTATTTGTTTCTGCTTAACAAATGTTTGCATGTTTTAACTAATAAATATCATTGTTTAAACAAATAAAGTTTTTTATAAACTGTTTTTAAACAAAGTGAACATTCACAAAGACTAAGACATTTATTCATATTCTGGCATGTTTGTATCCTCTTCATCATATTTCAGGTTGTCTCCTCAGCGAGCGCAGAGAAGAATTGAACATCCTCAGATCCCCAAAGAGTCTGAGACTAGCATTTGTGTTTTATCAATTATATGGTTGTCATCCCTTGTGTGGACTGACCTAAAATCCCTTATAGATTGATAAAAGTTGATATGTTATTTATTCATGAGGAAGGTGGTCTTTCCCAGCATGAGTAAATATCCTCAACAGGAGTGAGCATGTGTTCCCTGCAAAGCTATCTTTCAGATATGTCCTCAATGATAGTTTCCTAGAGCAGTTGGTGAAGGGTTTGGTCCCCTTTTCATCCCTAGCATAACATGAGTTGATGAAGGATTCGTTCCCGATTCCCTTAGCCAGGACAGTTCCTTCGGAGATACTTGTAGTTATCCCCAGCAGGTTGACTTACAACTCATCCCCGGTAGGGTTGCTCACAGCAGACTGGCCCCAGTTGGATCGCCTACAGTCTATCCCTAGTGGAGTGGCCTATTCAGAGCCTGTTAATTTTGTTTTCCCCTCCTTATTGGAAAGTTTCCTCTAAGTTGAGCTGGTGGTGAAGATGTGTTATTTCCTTCCCCAACGGAGCATTGGTTCTCTCTCTCCCCCTTGGTAGAGATGTCTCTCCAACATTTAAGAAGGAAGTTGTTTTGATTGATAGAACTTCTGTTTGGTGGTTGTTCCCCATAGAGTTTTCATATCTTTCCTTGATAAGTTCCACAGTAGAGTTTCTTCTATAACGGATCTTATCCGTGTTGAGCTCCCCAGTAGAGTTTCCTCTACGATGGATCTTTTGTCTGTTCAACAGCAAATCCCTGGCGGTGACCATGTATTTCCCCCAACTGACTTTTCCTAATCCTAGTTTGACATTGGTATCCCCTCTGAGTGGAAGACATTTTCCAGTATTGAGGGATTTTGAGGAAGATGTGTTGTTTCCTTTCCTCAGCGGAGCAGTTTGTTCTTTCTTCCGGTAGTAGAGATGTCTCTTCAGCAGTTAGAAGAGAATGCTTGCTTGATGTGTGTCTGTTTGGTGTTTGTTCCCCACAGAGTTTCATATCATCCCCTGATAAGATCCCTAGTAGAGTTCTTATGCGATAGATCTTATTGATACCTCTGCATGTTCCCGAGAATTGTTGGAAGATGCCCAGCAGTTGCTAGCTGAGACTTTGCCTATCCCCGGCGGTTGACAGCTGTGACCCTTACCAATCCCTTGCAGTGGTTTTCGTCCCCGGCAGTGATTGGTGTCTTTTTGAGTTTATTACCCAGTAACCGGTAATATCTCGTTGTTTCTTCCTCAGCTGAATCCTTTATGGATCTCCCCGTCTAAGTCCGTATTTTCATCTGAAGTATCCTTTATGGATAGTTTTCGATGTATTGGCATATTCCCCAATACCTGCATCTTTGCGTCAGCTCGAGTCTTTCCATTGATTTATTTTCGTGGAATCCCTTTGTGTCTCCCAGCAAGTTTCCAAGTCGTGACCTGCTCATGCATTTTTACCCTTTTTCCCCTCTAGAGTCTCTATCGCCCTAGTGAGTGTGCTACTCCTATGGGCTTTCGGTCTCTCTGATTTCTTTTCCTTTGTGGCCATATTTCCCCATATAGTATTAACTTTTGCATGCATACATATGCATCATGAGGTCTCTTAGGGATCAAAATTCGTCTCTTTGTTATTATTTAAGCCCATTCTACCGCGTCGAGACAAAGATTTTAACCTTCATATCTCCGTCTAGAATGACCTTAAATAGGGGCATCTGTAAGACCCTAATTTTGACCCTAAGATCCCTCATGGCATCATATCATTGCTCAATGCATTTGCCTCAAGGATCATATCATGTGTGGCTCCTTAACCCTTGGGTTGGGACTTGTGTGAGTGGTTTGAGACCATTAAGCATGCTTGAATTGTATATTATTGCTTTTCTCATTTTATTTACTAAATAAAAGCACAAATATATGTCACTAACTCTTTTTGTTTTGAAGTTCAAGTAACCATGAGATCCCTTACTCCTAGGAGGCTTCTATGCTCAATGAAGTGGCTAGATGAAGATGAAAGCTAGCATGAAAATGGTTTACAAAGATCTAAATCACCATATATGTCTCCCAAGTATCTCAATTTTCCAATTTTATCAAGATAAACCAAAGGGGCTTGAGGATTGTTTCCCAAGGAAACCCTAATTCAGTTGTGTATTGACTGTGCCTTGCTCATGAAGCAACCTCAACCTATGATCAAATTCAATCAAGGGAAGTTCTTTCATTCATTATTTTATACATATATGAGCTTGTGAGTATCCTGAATCATTCATTCATCAAGATTTGAGGTTTGACCTTGAGAAGTTGACCATGCAAGTCATCTGATCACACTGAGATCCACTGAGACCTAACTTTTGATATGTTTGTCAAATGAAGATGACTCCAAGATAAAAACTACTATTAAGAACCATATGAACAACTTTCATGTTCATCAAAAATCCATTTGAAACATGGAAGGTCATCATTCATTTCAAAACATTATAGGTCATTTTGACTGAAACCCTAATTTTGGGTCAACTTCCCAAGGACATAACTTCCTTATTTTTTATGATTTTGAGGTGATACCAATTGCATTGGAAATCGTAAGATGTCTACTTCAAATTTTTTTTTGGACAAGATTTCATAATCCTAAAAGAAACACATGTTATAATACAAAACATTATAGGTCATTTTGGACGAAAACTATTGAAAGTGAAAAATGTCCAGCTTCAAGTGCCCATAACTTTCTCATCAAAAATCCATATTATGAAAATTTTAAGTCTAAATTGATCATATTGAAAATATATAAAACTTTTAAGTTAGAGGTTTTTCCATTTGAGGCTTGCATCATTAAAATAGAAGAGCTTGAAGTTGATCATTTTTGGCAAATTTTCCCAAAACATGTTTTGTACATCAAGCTTCAAGGTCAGTTTTCATAAATTTCCAAACTCCAAATGGATTTTTGCCCAACATAGATTTTGTTCCTTATGTCAAGACCTTTCCAACCATTACTCACATGCCTATGTTTGGATTTTTTATATGTGACTTTCGAAGAGGTGAATATTTATGTCCAGTTATGCATTTCACTTTGAATCTTCATACACAAGCAAACACAAGGAAAATTGCACGTCCAATTCAATTCAGAATGATCTCAGCTTGTGATTACACTTGATTTTGAGCCTCACATGCGCCTGTACAGGCCCATGCATGGAGGACCCAAAGCTTCATGCACACGAGTTCTTCACCTGCTTGCATCCATCTCAGCTATAAATACAATGCCTTGCACATTCAAATCTCAACCTTAAGGCAATCTGAAGCTCTGCTGAAATCCATACCCAACCATACTCAAAGGAATTCTAATTTTTATTTCTCAATTTCAAACTTGAATTTCAACACAATCAGTTGATCTTCAAGTTCCATTTCCTAAGCCTTACATCATCATCATCTCCTGATCAAAGTAGAAGCAAAAATTTGAGTGGACCGTGCTATTTAAAGCTGCACTTCAAAGGTTTATCATCTAACTGTTTTGATCTATATCTTGCTCCATGATGTGAATTGCTTGTGTTCAAACTGTTTTCTGAAGTCCTCGAGCAAGAGGCAGGCCAGTGGTGGTCTTGATTTCATGTTTTGAAGCTTTTCAGTTTACATACCTGGATTTTCAAGCTCAGATTTCTCACTTGGTAGAGATCTTGAGGACAATCCAAGGTTACAGGGGTGATGTACATCACCCCAACTTCATTTTGGTACCTGGTTCGTGCATTTTGGTTGAGGTTCAAGAACCTGCAACTGGTGGCCGGAATTAGTTGGTCCACCAGAGAAGATGGTGGTTTCCACCACCATCCCCACATGGATGCATCATGGCCTTCAGATCTCTCTCGAGCGTTCTAATCTCAGCCATGCATTATGTTTACTTATTTTAATTGAGTGTGTTACGCGCTTGACTGTGGACTATGATGGAAGCGCGCCTCTGAGCCATTGGATGTGTCCACGTCTATTAATGAATTCCATCCAGCGCTCCTGGTTTTTTCCTATTTTTCTAATTTCTGTTTTATTTTCTTTTATTCCATTGATTTTAAAAAATTCATAACTATTTTATTTGGAGTCACAAAAATATGAGACCAATGGCAAAAAAAATCTTGAAAAATCTAGTTTCATAATCTGATTTTTAATTATTTTTGTGACTTCATTTAATATTTTTTATGAATTATTTTGTTTTTAATAGTTTTTTAATTCATTTTAAATACTCCTTGATATCCAAAAATTCCAAAAATATTTTCTTAACACATATGGATCATGATAAGTCCATGAAAATATTCTCATCAATTTCTTAATTGATTTGAGATTTATTTGAGATTTTAATTCATTTGTGTTATATTTTATTATTTTTAATTGATTTTAAAATAGTTTCTCTTTTCAAAAAATGTTAAGAAAATTTGTCAAACCTTGTTTGACCATGTTAGACCTATGATGATTCAAATGGACTTGTTGAAGTTGATCTGAATTGAATTTGAGGTTTGACCATATTTTAACCATTTTAATTTTGCATTTATTTTAATTTCAAAAAATACCAAAAAATATGTTTGTCTTTGTTGACTTCTAACCTTCATTTCTCTTCTGTTTTACATTGGTTGATGATGATTTCGTTCACATTTGACGGGTGCTTAAATCCTTCCCATTTCATAACAAACCCCCTTACCCAGGTCTCTGACATTTTTATTAGTTTTTTATTTGATAAAACTTCTGACTTGGTTTTTGTTCGCTTTCTAACCTTTCCTTTGGATAAATAGAAGTGCGGTGGCGACTCGAATTGTATGCTTACTTTTGATTTAGTCAATAAATCATAAGGTATCGAATACCCCACTACAATTACCAATGGTGCAGCGAAGTTGACTCAGGAACACATGGAACGCGCGTTTGGGATCATCAGATTTGCCCGCTCAATTAATGAGGGAGATCTGATGGTCCACGTATATTTGAATTTCTGATATTTTGTTTTAATTTCATTTTCTTCAATAATTTATATTAAATTCAATATTGATCCAAAAAATATGGGACTTTCACCAAAAATTTCCAAATATTTCTCTTTCATATTCTTAATTAAAATTATTTTTTGGATCATTATTAATATTTTTCATGAATTAATTTATTTTGCATTTGTTATTAATTGTTTAAAAATATTTTTAAGTGTCCAAAAATTATGAAATTTTTTCTTCAAGGTCCTTTGACCTTGTTTGACCTATGATAAATTTAATGGCTATTTCTTTGGTGTTTTAATGAGATTTTAGGATTTGAACAAAACATATTTGAATTTAATGCATTATTTTATTATTTTTAATTGGACAAATGCCATTTTAATTGTGTTGACCATTTGTATTGACTTAATTGAGTTTGATTGTTTGTTGTTGGACCTTGGTCAAGGTTGATTTGACTTTGTCAAATTAATATCATTGGATTTAGGGGATTGATGGAATGTACATTCCATCTCCCAAAATGAATGAATGATATTAATATGATAAAAGTCCTCCTTTGACCAATTTGTGATCTCATTCATCCCCTTCCCTCTTCATCTAATTCCTCTTCTTCATCCATTCATTTCCATTTGGCCTATGACATCTCAAAGTCCTAATGCTAGTTGATTGAAAGATTGACATGAGTATGGATGAGATATGGCCACGCCTTTTTGCATATTTTTTGTGTGTGGTATGTTTCATGAGCATAGTTCATAATAGTATGACTCCAACATGCATTAATACCAAAAGTCTATTGCTCGACCTCAAATAGTTGTGACTTCTATTTAAGTCCAATTACGATTGCTTAACATAACACTAACTTTTTGACACAAAGGCCTAAGTACTCTAGTTAGTGAGATTGTAAGTCTCCCCTCTTCCATGGTATTGTGTGGAAACTTGGTCTTCTTTTCTTCCATTGGAAGATGTTTTGGTTCAAGGATCCATGCTTGTGGTAAGTGGGTTAAGTGTTCTCCAAAGAATCTCTTGAAAAGCAAAAGCAAAGCAAAACTAACTTCTAACTTACTAACTATTAACTTTTAATTTCAAGTTCTTTATCTTAATGCAATTTACTTTTAGTACTTTATTTCATTTGCCATTGTACATATCATTCTAATTGTTTATGTTAATGCAATTTTCACTTTGTCCATTTGGACCATATTATGTGATGTATTTTGTGTGTATGTACTTTGCTTGTTTGTTTGGACTTTGACCATTAATGTACATAATAACCATAAAAACCATAAAAAAAACTTTTGAGTGGACTGTTGGCTTGATCTTGGACAAATGGACTTAGAATCTAGGCAACCTCCCTAAGCTAAAGGACTTGGCCAATGCCAATTTGTTGAAGGACCAAGTGCTTGCAATTTGAAAGTCATTTGATACATCATTCAATATCTCTCTTAGTTCATCTTCAACATGATCATTGTGAAGCTGTTATTTTGAACCTGTGACTTGTGGAATTCATCTGTTCCATGGGCTATTTCTGAAGAAGATCATGAAGTGGATAAGCTTGGATGATGCCATCTTTATTTGATGCCTTGCTCTTCAAGATAATATAATTGTGCATTTGTGTATTGCTTGATTCTAAAAGTCCAAGGGAATTCTGGATTTCTATTGACATACTTGTCTATTGGATTGCTACCCATTTGGTCAGATCTTTTCAACTTTAAACACTTAAATTTTGTGCATAGGGTAGTCTCTTCATCTCCTCCCCATTTCTTTAATTTCAAAATCTCTCCCTCCATTTTCAAAACCTTCTTTGTGTGGACTATTTTTGTTCTAAACTTTGACCACTTTCAAAAAAGATAGAAACTTTGACCTTATGCCATTGCATTTTCAAACTTATTTTCTTAAATCAAACTTATGAATAAATTTAACCATACTTGACTTAAACTTTCAAAAAGCCAAAAAGAACTAACTCATTCAAACCATTTAGGCCTTTGTGCCTTTCAAACTTAAATTTTGTTAAAATCAATGCATCCATTTTGAAATTTATAGCACGGACTACGAGGTTTTGATCCCTCATTTTCATGTTGGTACGTAGGCACAAGACCGAAGGTCTTGTAAAACACAAAAATATAATTAATGAATTCTTATCTCATCCCCCCAGTCTATTTGTTTGTAAACATCACTTTGTACAAAATCCATATGCATACAAAAAGGGATCCGTAGGAGTACCTAGGACACTTTGGGTGCTAACACCTTCCCTCTGTGTAACCAACCCGCTTACCTTTGATCCCTGGTTTTTATTAGTTTTTATTTGAAAACTTCTTACTTATTAGGTTTTGTTCGTAATTTTCCCTTTTCCCTTGGAAACAATAAAAGCGCGGTGGCGACTCTTGTTAATTGATCTATAGCTTGTCAATAGCTTGATGATCATGAATTTCCCACTACACAACGGAAGGTGGAGGCATGCTAGAAGATGAAACCTCTGGCTCTCTCTGTCTCTTCGTCACTCGGTCTTCAAGTAACTTAATAAGTGCATCTTTGTCCTTAGACTCCAATTGCAACTCTTCATGCTTCTTGCTCAAAGCATGGAAACATTCTTCCCACATATCCTTCTCTTGCTTCATCTTGACGAGTGCATCTTCCAACTCCTCTACATCTTGGTTAGGGAGAGTTAATGACTCAACCACAACCATAGACATAGGTCTTTCACAAGGATAAGGCATCTTCAACTCCATAACTCTCTTCTTCACCCAAAGAGTGTAAGCTTCCAAAGCTACACAATTGCACGGACCAAGCTCGGATCTTCCTTTCCTATGCACATTATGCCAAGCACGCATAATCTTCTGCTTCAAATGTTGGGGATTTTTACCCTCTTGATAGAAAATACCTTCTAACAAAGGGTTATTAGGTTTGTATCTCAAGGGGAACCCAAGTTGACGACGAGCCAAAGTAGGGTTGTAGTTAATTCCTCTTTGTGTACCAATGAGAGGCACATTAGAGAACTCACCATAACTATCAATAATCTCTAAATTGCTTAAAGACGGATCATACCAAACTATATCATCATTAGTGAGAGACATAAGTCTCTGAGACGACCTTAGACATTGTTTGTTCTCCACAAAAGCAGGTGTCTGAGGCAAGTGTGAAATAAACCACTTGCAAAGAAGGGGAATGCAACAAACAATCATTCCACCACCTTTAGAATTCCTTAGATGCAAAGAGAAATACATATCACCCAACAAAGTACGCATAGGATTCCCAATCAAGAAAAGTCTAATGGCGTTAACATCAACAAAACCATCAATGTTAGGGAACAAAGCTAATCCATAGATGAGAAATACAAAGATAGCTTCGAAAGCATCCATACTACCAACTTGAGCAAAAGTAGTAGCTTCCTTGATGAGGAAATAAGATGGCAACCCAAATAACCCTCTTTTCTTCACCCAATGAGCCTCTATCTCTGACTTCTTCAAGTGAAGAGCTTCAGCAATAATACTAGACCAGGGAATCTCCTCCAATCCACTAAAAGGCACTCTACTAGAAATAGGTATCCCCAAAAGATGAGAATACTCCTCCAAGGTAGGCACAAGATGAAGATCTGGGAAAGTGAAATAATGGTAGAGGGGATCATAGAATTGCACCAATACACTCAAAAGTCCTTCGACTACATCAATAGACAAGATGGATAGGAGCTTCCCATGACGTTGCTTGAAGTCCAAGGGATCTAATACAAAAGATGTTAGTTTCCTTAACTCTTTCAAGTCGGGACATCTGAAACTGTACTTCTTAGTGTTCCTTCAACCACAATCCATGGTCGGAAAATATTTGCAAATGATACCTTAGTTCCTTGAAAATTTCATGTGATAAATGTTATGGTGCGTATGAATGCGTGAATGCAACAATCACAAATAAGGGATCACACATAAGGCAAACAAAGGTCAATGGATGAATCGAGTCGTTGTCAAGATCAATCATCCATTTTGGTGGATTATGGTTTACACCTTATCAACGCCCAAGTTCCATTGATATTGACAAGACTTGATTGGATCAACCAAGAATCAAGGGTTTGTTGTAAGTCACGAGCATGGAGTCTGGGTAAGAACCATTCCAAAGGAGTGAACTAAGGATAAAAACCTGTAGATCATGTTCTAAAAAGTTCCCAGAGTCTTAATTCCATCTATCGGATATTACAAGTTAAGATGATTGACTCATCGACCCATAATATTCTCAAGAGAAACTCGTCTGAGTGTAGTATCGCGTAACAACTGTTATCAAGTCTACACTTGAACAGTTTCCGCACTACGTCCTAAATAGGCCAAGATGGGTTAAATGTTCTAAGGTCCCCAGCTTCTCAGATCCAATTAGAAATAGTAATGCCTAACCACAAATACTTTTGTGACACTTCCAAATCCAAAGGAGTCTCCACTGAGCAGATGGATCTCAAGCCAACTTGTTAAGGACTACTCCACACAAGTCGAACATGACTATACCATCCTCCTATCTTAATTGCACTCAAGTTCGGGTTAGAACTTATCTCACCACTCCGAGATCACCAAGTACAACAAGCATATTATATCATACATACATATATACAAACATCACATATATACAAATATATTCACACAAAAAGTAGGCTAAACCCATTGGAGACTACTCCCCTGTAGAGTCGCCACTTAATTTCTATAGCGATAAATTCATGATCATCAAGCTATTAAAAAGCTAGAGATCAAATAACAAGAGTCGCCACCGCGCTTTTATTGTTTCCAAAGGAAAAGGGAAAAAGTACAAACGAAACCCAAAAGTAAGAAGTTTTCAAATCAAAACTAATAAAATCTCAGAGATTACAGGTAAGGGGTTGGTTACACAAAGGGAAGGTGTTAGCACCCAAAGTGTCCTAGGTACTCCTAGGGAGCCCTTTTTGTGTGCATATATATGTACTTGGTATAAAATGATGTTGACAAAAAATAGAATAGGGGGATGAGAAAAGAATTCAATGATTATATTTTTGTGTTTGACAAGACCTTTGGTCTTGTGCCTACGTACCAACATGAAAATGAGGGATCAAAACCTCGTAGTTCATGATACAAATTTCAAAATGGATGCATTTGCTTTTAACAAAATTTAAGTTTGAAAGGCACAAAGGCCTAAAATGATTTGAATGAGTTAGTTCTTTTTGTCTTTTTGAAAGTTTAAGTCAAATATAGTTAAGTTTATTTACAAGTTTGATTTGAGAAAATAAGTTTAAAAATGAAATGGCATAAGGCTAAAGTTTCTATCTTATTTGCAAAAGTGGTCAAAGTTTTAGAACAAAAATAGTTCACACAAAGAAGATTTTGAAAATGCAGGGAGAGATTTTGAAATTAAAGAAATGGGGAGAAGATGAAGAGACTACCCTATTCACAAAATTTAAAAGTTTAGAGTTGAAAAGATCTGACCAAGTGGGTAGCAATCCAATAGACAAAAATGTCAATAGAAACCCAGAATTCCCTTGGACTTTTAGAATCAAGCAACATACAAATGCACAATTATATTATCTTAAAGAGCAAAGGCATCAAATAAAGATGGCCTCATCCAAGCTTATCCATTCCATGATCTTCTTCCAAAATAGCCCATGTAACAGATGAATTCCACAAGTCACAGGTTCAAAATAACAACTTCACAATGATCATGTTGCAGATGAATCTTAGAGAGATCTTCAAAGATGTATCAGATGAATTTTTAAATTGCAAGCACTTGGTTCTCCATAAATTGGCATTGGCCAAGCCCTTTAGCTTAGGGAGGTTGCCTAGATTCTAAGTCCATTTGTCCAAGATCAAGCCAACAGTCCACTCAAAAGATTTTTAAGGGTGTTTTGTTATTATTATGTACATTAATGGTCAAAGACCACACAAACAAGCAAAGTACACAAACAAAGTATATCAAACAAGCATGGATCCTTGAACCAAAACATCTTCCAAAGGAAGGAATTAAGGCCAAGTTTCCACACAATACCATGAAAGAGGGGAGACTTACAATCTCACTAACTAGAATGATTATGCATTTTGTGTCAAAAATTTAGCGCTATTTTAAGCAATCGTAATTGGACTTATGTAGAACTCACAACTATTTGAGGTCGGGCAATAGAATTTTGGTGTTAATGTATGTTATAGACATGGTATAATGAATTATTCTCATGAAACATACCACACACAAAAAAGAATATGCAAAGGGTGTGGCATAATCTCATCCACACTCATGTCAATTTTTCCATCAACTAGCATTAGGACTTTAAGAGGTCATAGGCCAAATGGAATGAATGAATCAAGAAGACGAATGAGATGAAGTGGGAAGGGGATGAAGGAGATCACAAATTGATCAAAGGAGGACTTTTACCAAATTAATATCATTCATTCATTTTGGGAGATGGAATGTACATTCCATCAATCCCCTAAATCCAATGATATTAACTTGACAAAGTCAAATCAACCTTGACCAAGGCCCAACAACAATAAGTAAGCTCATACAAGTCAATACAAATGGTCAACAAAATTAAATTTGCATTTATTCAATTAAAAATAATAAAATAGTGCATTTAAATCAAATATGTTTTGTCCAATTCCTAAAATTTCATCAAAACACCAAAGAAATGACCATGAGATTTATCATAGGTCAAATAAGGTCAAAGGACCTTGGAGAAAAAATTTCATAATTTTTGGACATTTAAAAATATTTTTAAGAAATTAAAAACAAATGCAAAATCAATTAATTCATGAAAAATATTAATAATGATCCAAAAAATAATTTTAATTCAGAATAAGAAAGAGAAAAATATTTGAATTTTTTTGATGAAAGTCCCATATTTTTTGGATCAATATTGAATTTAATATGAATTATTGAAGAAAAGGCAAATAAAACAAAAATTCAGAAATTCTAAATTACATGGACCATCAAATCTCCCTCATTAATTGAGGTGGTAGATCAGATGGTCCAAAGCGCGCATTCCACCCTGGACCTTAGTCAGCGCGTGGCAAATGTGGTAATCAACACCAACACTCAGGATTAAATGGTGAGAGGAGGATCATGTGGTTTATAGGTTGGCCAAGTCATCGCCGGAGCCAGAACTCTGGTCATCTTCTCCTGTGGACCTCACCGGACTGGTCTACCATGAACCATCACCATAATGAAAAACAAGGACATGTTCTTGAAGAAAAAATGGCACTGAGCTCGAATCTGGCCTCCATTCACTCCAATTCCAAATATATTGAGAGATATGTGGAATTGAAATTTGAGGTACATGAACTGAGTTGCTTCGATTTGACCTCAAAGCAACTCAATCTTCTTGCCTACATTGGTAGCTGTCGCATTACGCGAAAAACTGGCGGGAAAAGACACAGAGTCGCCACCGTGCGTTATTTATCCCAAAGGCGGGAAAGGAAACGCTCGAAGTAAACCTGGAGAGGAAATGGTCTTACGACCAGATATTGCTAGATATGGGAGTCGGTTACGCAAGGGGAAGGTATTAGCACCCCCTCACGTCCGTCGTACTCGACGGTATCCACGCTCAGAAGAATAGAAGAAAGGTTGCTAAAAAGACTACTCAAAAACTGCACAAAACTGGAGTGAAACATAGATGAAAGAAGACGGGAGAAGGGATACGGGGAACGTGCTCGCTAGGACATCGCATCCTATGCATACGTATCTTCTCTAACCAGAGGAAGAATCAGAGCACTCGTAGCTCGGCTAACGCACGCTAAACGGAGACGCTGAGATGTCAAAGCAAACACACGACAGGAAACGGACTGCCAATCGCTGGTCTTACATCCAACTCCACAAAAGAACACAGGAAACCGAATGCCAATCGCTGGACTTACATCAGACTCCAAACTAAAAAACACCAACTGGAAATGGAACGCCAATCGCTGGTCTTACATCTAACTCCAAACAATCAAACACACACAGGAAACCGACTGCCAATCGCTGGACATATGTCAGACTCCAAGCAAACAAACTCACACGGGAAACCGACTGCCAATCGCTGGACTTACGTCAGACTCCAAGCACACACACAAGAAGAAGGAGGGTCTCGATTGCAACTAGGGCAAGAGAAAGGGAAGGTCTCAATCGCAACGGGGGTGAGAGAAAAGGATTAAAGTTAGTTGTTAGTCAAACTCGACAAGACATCGCATCTCGTGCCTACGTATCTCATCTGCACATGAGAATCAGAGTTGCCGTAGTTCGGCTAAACTATTTCTATTTGTTTTGTGTTTTTTAAGTGAACAACGTTACTACGCAATCTACCGGATGCTCGACCTTTGGAGACTTACTCACCTGTAGTAGAAGGAGTTAACGTGTCCTTAAGAGGGGATCAAGTTGGTTTGTGTTTTAGGAAATCTCACGCAAGAAAGGAAGTCCTAGACGAAGGAACCGTGCTACCTTAATTGACATGTAAACGAGAGACTACACGGAGTCTAGCAAACCTAGGGGATACAACAGGCAAGTCTCAAGAGAGAACAACGAAAACTGGAAATGGAATGCCAATCGTTGGGCTTACATCCAACTCCAAAAACAGATGGGAAACAGATAGCCAATCGCTGGTCTTACATCTGACTCCTCAAGCAAACAAACATGCTAAGTAAACAAGCAATCAACAACACACGTTATATGCAAACAAGCGGCTCATACAAGGCTAGGCTTTAGTCGAGGGGTCATATCAACCTCGACAAACAAGCTGGCTGGAAGGGTGTATGAGGGCTCTTAACCGCTGACATTGACCGTCAGGGTTAGCAGATGAAATGGGAGATGAGGGTAAGACCTCATAGCTCTTAACCCGGGCCTGGGTGAGCTTCAATCAATAAAAACGTGGCAGTCCAGAATGTGGGACTCTACTCCACTTGACTGACTCTATATACAAGGATCTTGGGTGTTTATTCAAAATGCATCAGCACGTAGTGCGAGCAAGATGAATGACTTAACTGAATAGCAGGGGATGGATTGCACATCCCTTCTATCTGCCAATGCCTCTTCACTTAGGAGGTCTTTACATGTACGAGGCACAAAGATAGACAAGCACAAACATTGCCTCTTAAGGAGGGCTTCAGACAGGTGCCTGCCAAAATAACATGACAGGTCTTCCAGACTACATGGAGAATAGGAAGTTACCTAGGTGGTATGTCAACCACAAGCAAAGCAACTCAAGCAATGAGTTAAAGCGGCTAAAGTACCTTCTTGAAGCTCCAACAATGGCAGTAGTGGATTCTGGTGATTCAAGGCTTGGCACGTGTGTGGATCTACTCCTCTATCACTGTTATGAAGCTTTGTGAAGAAATTGGAGCTTGGAGAGGCTTAGATCTTGCTCAAACAACAATCTACATCTTCATGTTCTTGCTTGGAGTATGCACAAATTCTGCTCAAATCTTCCAAACCAATGCTTGATCTACACTAACTGAAGGTCACAGAACCAGAATCTTCAACAAAATCAATGGCTTATGTGAAGAATTTTTGAATTTGGATTGGGAGAAAAAATGGAGGGAAATTTTTAATCTAGATCTAGAATTGTGTATCCTGAGAAATTCTGTTATGATTAGCTATTTATATGACATGTTAATCCATTTCCTAATCATGCTTAGGCTTGGCTAATTAAATTTTAATGAAAAAAGATGTGTTGTGCAAAATTTGGTTTTTTCACCCCATGCATGCAATCCCACGTGAACAGTAACAATGGCCATGATTTGGCAATGATTTGATCATATCTCCTTAACCATTCATCAGATGCTCATGATCTTGGATTTTTTGGAAATGAAAGAGAAAGATCTTCAACTTTCGTGTTGGACAAAATTTCGTTTGAAGCTTCTTTGATGTTAGAAAGTCAAGTTGAAGTTGGTCTAAAAACTTGCCATTTTTGGAAACTTGAAATTACAGGTCATTTTCCATTTTGGGAAACTTTTGATCTGGCTTCAAAATCTTCAAGGTATGAGTTTGAAATGTTGAATAAACCTCTTTGGGACATGAATGAAGTGTCTCAAACCATTTCTCCACCTCCTAGCCCTCAGTTGACTTTCTGTTGACTTTTATGGGGCCTAGATGACCTGAAACTCCACTATGGACTTTGAGCCTCTAGCACTTGGTCAAGTTGCCTCAAAATGAACCTTGGTTCATATAAGCTCTCTAGCATGCTCATGTGGCTTCTTTTCAAAGAAATGCTTTGCTCCTTTGAACAGATGAATTCTCCTGATACTAGTTTTGACTAATAAGATGCAAGGTAATATGCAATGTTAATGCAATGTTAATGACCTAAAAATGAAATGAATGTACAAATTGGGGGTGCAAATTTGAGGTGCTACAGCTGCCCCTATTCAATCAACTGAGAACCTGAACGGATGAAAGCAAAGGCTATCATACTTTCAAGGTAATCAGGGATTGAATACCAAAAGAACCTGGAATTTGCACTATGCGGGGGATGAAGTAAAGAAACCACCAGACGTCAACGGACGAATGGGAAAGATCTGAACAAGATGTCCCTGCCGGGAACATGCATGTATTAGGGAAGACGCCAACACAGCAACAATTGTCTAGAAAAGACTCTCTTGGGGGAGCAAGAAAAGGTGAGGTGTTACCGGTTAGTAGGTAACAAGCTCGGGGAGAGTGAATATCAAAGACCGATGCACGGGTGAGAGATATCAATCAACCAAAAACATCTGAGGAAAACCTGAAGAGGCATACTTCGACTCAGGAAAATCTGACTCCATAGGGGACCAAGGTCGCAATAGGGAGCAGACAGGAAGGAACACCAAGGATACCGGGTTGTAGGCATATAACAGGTGACCGACCAAGGCGTGAATTGGTTTGTGTTCCAAAACACTCATCATCCTGAAGAGAGCGAAAGAAAACTTGTTAAAGGATGGACATTCGATTCCACAAGGAATACGAATCTTACTCAGTTGGGGAAATAAACAAAGGGTCCAACCAAAGAGTGCATGAGATATATTATCTATAGCCGTCAAAACGTAGATAATATACTTCCAAGGAAGATTATCCATAACCGGGTTGTAGGTTGTCAAAGGATAAATCGACCAAAATCGTGAATTGGTGTGTGTTCCAAGACACTCATCATCCTGAAGAGAGCGAAAGCAAACTTGTTAAAGGATGGACATTCGATTCCATAAGGAATACGAATCTTACTCAACGAGGGAAGGACGAGACTTCGACTGAAGAGCGCATGAGATATATTATCTATAGCCGTCAAAACGTAGATAATATACTCGCATGGAAGATCATCCATAACCGGGTTGTAGGTTGTTAAAGGATAAATCGACCGAAAATAGAAACAATCGTTACCAACAATAATAGGGTAGACGAGAGACGACTCACTGGGGATAAATTGCGCGAACCAGGAAATTATCCAAACAACTGGGGTAGAATTTATATTCGATTCCGCAAAGGGACAACGAATCTTACTCGACTGGGGAAACACGAAGGGCTTCGACCGAAGAGTGCATGAGATGTATTATCTATAACCGTCAAAACGTAGATAATACTCTCGCATGGAAGATTATCCATAACCGGGTTGTAGGTTGTCAAAGACGCGCTGAACAAGATGAAGCAAGAGAGAGATATGTGGGAAGAGCGGTTCCATGCTTTGAACCGAAAACATGAAGAGTTGCAACTTGAGTCGAAAGACAAGGATGCACTTATTGAGATTCTTAAAGACCGAGAAGTGAAGAGACAGAGAGAGCTAGAGGGTCTACCTTCCTCTAGTATGCCTTAACCTTCCGGTGCCTGGAAGAAGATTGTTGATCAGCTAGTTCTTGAGAAGGCTGAGATGAAGAAATCCTTTGAGTATGAGATTCGACGCATCCGAAGGAAGTATGCACCCACATCCAGATCATTTGATGTAGTTTCTAGGGATCCTTAGGATGATAGTTTCCTTTTCTCTTGTATTTGTATTTTGGTTTCTGAAATTGTACTCAGTGTAATCCTTCCAAAATTTTATAAATAAAAAGAGATTTTACCGAATTGTTATTATTGTTATTATTTGAATATATATTTGCAAATAGGACTTCATATGTTCCTTAAAATTAAAAACAATCAAAAACATTTCATTTCATGCATCATTTACATAACAATTTTTCTTCTGCCAGATGTCTTATCAATTCTTCTTATGTGCATCATCCAAGCTGACTCACTGTTATAATACCCGTGCTAATCAACCGAAGATCATGGAGCATCTAGAGCAAGATATCTGAGAGCTGAAGGAAGAGATCGTTAGATTAACAACTTTGATGGAATATGTGATTACTGCCCAAAATCAGTCATCACCAGCTTCTGCAATTCCTCCCCAGAGGACTGTTACTTTTGAGGTTGCTACCTCAACTGTTCCTGTTGCCGCTGCCAGTCAACCCATTCCCTCTATGCCTTATGGATTCCCTTGGGGGATGCCATAAAATTTTATGCCAGAAGGGTATGTGCCCACGTTTACTCTCTGCCGGTATCTTGCCCGGTCATGTCAGTGCCACCTCCAGTTGTTCACACTATGCCTTGTGTTGAGGACACTATCTACCACTCTGAGCCGTATGAAGGTCCAAATGTGTATGAAAAGATGGATGATATGAAAGCTCAATTCCTCGAGTTGCTCAAAAAGTTGAAGACTCTGAGGGGGAAAGACTTGTTTGGGAAGAATGTTGTTGAATTGTGCTTAGTACCCAATGTTAAGATCCTGGTGAAATTCAAGGTCCCTGACTTTGAAAAGTACAAAGGGAATACTTTCCCTCTAAGCCATCTTCTTATGTATGCCAGAAAAATGTCTACTCATACTGATAATGATCAGTTGTTGGTTCACTATTTCCCAGACAGTTTGACTAGAGCTGCCTTAAAGTGGTCTATGGGTTTGGACAGTGCAAGCGTTCGTACTTTCAATGACTTAGGCGAGGCCTTTGTCAAGCAGTATAAATACAACGTGGATATGGCGCCTGATAGAGACCAGTTGAGGTCTATGTCTCAGAAAGATAAGGAGACATTCAAAGAGTATGCCCAGAGATAGAGATAACTTGCTGCCTAGAAAAGTTCGCCTCTTGAGGAGAAAGAGATGACAAAGATCTTCTTGGAGACGTTAACTTTGTTTTATTACGAGCGTATGATTGCGAGTGCCCCAATGATTTTACCTAAATGGTAAACATGGGGATGAGGCTAGAAAAAGGAGTCCGTGAAGGACGGTTGTCTAAAGAAGAAGCATCATCCAGTAAGAAATATGGTGGGAGTTTATCCAAGAGGAAGGAAGGAGAAACTAATTTAGTGTTAGTGGGGAGGCAGAGGAGGCCTCATGTCAAAAGGATTTCTCAACCTCGTCAACATCAACATCAAGTTTCTTTAGTAATTCCATTTTTTTCCAATAATTCCAACAATCAATCAGTTCCAATTCAACAATAACATCATCAACAACCGCAACAAAGAACCAACTACAACAACAATAATCATTAGAAATTTTTTGAGAGGAAGAAGGTCTCCTTTGACCCTATTCCTATGACTTATGCAGAATTATACCCATCGTTGGTCCTTAAAAATCTCATTCAGCCAAGAAGTCCTCCGCAAATTCCTGAGCCACTACCATGGTGGTTCAAGCCAGACCTTCATTGTGCCTTTCACCAGGGAGCCCCTGGCCATGACATAGATAACTTCTATCTATTGAAGTATGAGGTCCAAAAGCTTGTGAAGAGTGGTATGGCGTCCTTCGAGGACCGAGCGTCTAAATGAAAGCCAATTTGTTTCCTGCTCATGGTAATGCTTTTGTCAACATGGTGGACGAGTGTCCAGAAAATTTTAGAGTTTTTGATGTAAGGCGTATTCAAAGGCCTCTAGTAGAAATGCATAGAACTATGTGTTTAATCAGTGATTCTGAACATGACCATGACGGTTGTGTCATTTGTAGCACGAACCCTCGTGGGTGTATAATTGTCAAGAAGGATATCTAGAAGATGATGGATGAGAATGTAATCTAGATTCAATAATCGAGGGATTCGGGAGATAATATGAATGTGATTGTACCAGTGTTCAAGACCCCTGAGCGGGTAGTCATTCAGTTTGACAGTAGCAGTAGCAACAATATTAGTAGATCGGTATCACCATTGGTTATATGGTTGGCGGGCCCTGTCCCCTACTCATCCCGATAAAGCTGTGTCATATCAATACAATGACACCATGATTAAAGATGGTCAAGAGGTTCCTCTACCAGTCGCAGACTCAGTGGTGATTATTCTAGATATAGCAAAGGTGACCTGTAGCGGTCGTGTGTTCGGTCCAGTTTTTCCAAAAGAAGTAGAAGATGTTGCAGCAAGTAAGAAGGTAGAGATTCCGGTGGTGAATTCGATTAGTGCTCTAATATGTCAGTATGGTGAGTCCAGTAAGTTGAAGGCTAACGATGATGATGAGGTATTAAAATTGATTAAAAGAAGTGAATTCAATTTTGTAGAGCAGCTACTCCAGACTCCGTCAAATATCTTCGTGATGTCACTACTAATGAATTATGAAGCACATAGGGAGGCATTGCAGAAAGTTCTAGAGCAGGCTTATGTTGAGAATGATGTGACCGTGGATCAGTTTGACCACATAGTTGCCAACATTACTTCTTCTAATAATTTGAGATTTTGTAATGAAGAGCTTCTTGAGGAAGGCAGAAATCATAATTTGGCGTTGCACATTTCAATAAATTGCATGGAGGACGCTCTATTCAATGTGTTGGTTGACACTGGGTCATATTTGAATGTGCTTCCGAAATCAACTTTGTCAAGACTCTCTTATCAAGCCACCCCAATGAGGTATAGTGGCATGGTTGTCAAAGCGTCTGACGGTTCTCATAAAACTGTCATTGATGAATTGGACCTTCCGGTGAAGATAGGTCCGAGTGATTTCGAGATTACTTTCCAGGTAATGGATATCCACTCGGCCTAGAATTGCTTGTTGGGACGATGAATTCTTGTTGATGTTTATGTTTTCATTCACCGTTCTAAGTAATTTATTCTTTATTTGTTTAAAGAAATATCCCTCTCCTATGCCTAAGGGATAAGTGAACATTATTGGGCATTTTTATTATTATCATCAATAAAATACAATTTTATTCATCCACATCTATGATGTTTTATTTTACTTTTTGCTTTTTCTGAAAAATGGTAATCACAAAAAATATAAATAAATAATAATATTCCATCTGCATAATATTTGTTCGCGCTCCACTTCTATAAAATCAAAATATCAAATCATTATGTAGGTTGGTTCTCAATTGAATACAATGATCCTAATCCCTCTCCAAACTTTGATTTCCATGTGTTTGAAGTTGAAGAAGAGGATGATGAAGAAGTGTCTGATGAGTTATCTCGTTTACTTGAGCACGAGGAAAAATTCGTTCAGCCGTTTGAAGAGCAGATTGAATTAGTCAAGTTGGTTTCCGAGGATGATGTGAAGGAAGTCAATATTGGGTCTCAACTGTGTCCAGAAGCTAAGAAGGGGTTGATTGATCTTCTTCGAGAGTATTCTGATGTGTTTATATCGCATATGACTGCCACATGTGCGCCTATATTCGAAGTTTTCTGGAAAGATCAGTCTTGTGATTGGACTGAGGATTGCCAGAAAGCTTTTGATAGTATCAAAGAGTATCTGCTTGAGCCTCCGATTTTGTCTCCGCCTGTTGAAGGAAAACCGTTAATCATGTATATGACTGTGCTTGAAGAAAGTATGGGTTGTGTTCTTGGTCAGCAAGATGAATATGGAAAGATAGAATATACGTTGAATCAGACTACTTGGTTGATATCAAAAATGGATCCAATCAAGTATATTTTTGAGAAACCTGTTTTAACTGGCAGGATTGACTGTCGGCATATGTTGTTATATGTGTATGATATTGAATACCGATCTCAAAAAGCAATTAAGGGTAGTGTCTTGACTGACCATTTGGCTCACCAACCAATTGAAGATTACCAGTCAGTGTAGTATGATTTTCCTGACGAAGAGATTTAGTACTTGAAGATGAAAGATTATGATGAACCATTGCTTGAAGAAGGGCCAGAACCTGGTTCCCATTAGGGCATGGTATTTGATGGAACTATTAATTCGTATGGTAATGGCATTAGGGCATGTAACGGTAAATTCATGACCATTAAGTTATGGATAAACTTAACGTCAATAAAACCAGAGTCGCAACCGCGCTTTTATTGTTTCCAAAGGAAAAGGGAAAAGTACGAACAAAAACCAAATATAAGAAGTTTTCAAATCAAAACTAATAATATTCCAGAGATTACAGGTAAGGGGGTTGGTTACACAGAGGGAAGGTGTTAGCACCCAAAGTGTCCTAGGTACTCCTAGGGAGCCCTTTTTTATGTGTGTATGTGTTTTTGGTATAAAAGATGTTTGATGAAAATAGAGTGTGGGGATGAGAAAAGAATTCATAGATTATATTTTTGTATTTGACAAGACCTTCAGACTTGTGTCTACGTACCAACATAAAAATAACGGATCAAAACCTCGTAGTTCATGGTATCAATTTTAAAATGAGTGGATTGTTTTTAATCAAAAGTTAAGTTTAAAAGAGGCACAAAAGGCCCAAAAGTTTGAATGAGTGTTAGTTCTTTTTGTCTTTTGAAATTTTAAGTCAATATGGTTAAGTTCATTTACAAGTTTGATTTAAGAAAAGAGTTTTAAAAAAAGCAATGGCATAAGGCTAAAGTTTCTAGTTTGCAATAAAGTCTAAGTTTTAAAATTACAAGCAAAGAAAGTTTTTGAAAAGGGGGAGAGATTTTGAAATTTAAGAAGTGGGAGGAGATGAAGAGACTAATTCTAAGCATAAAATTAAAAGTTAAGAGTTGAAGAGATATGACCAATGAGATGCAATCCAACAAACAAGAATGTCATATAGAAAACCCACTTTCCCTTTGGACTTTGAATCAAGCAATAATCATCTAGCAATTAGCAATATGAGAGCAAGGTATCAAATAAAGATGGCCACATCCAAGCAAGCAAATTACATAGCTAGAAGTCTTCTTTGTCTTCTCATGTATCAGATAAAATACTCTTAGTTTTTGCTCAGAATAAGACATTAGGCATTAGATCAAAATAACAGTTGCAACAAGACCATGTAGCTGATGAACTCAAGTGAATCCCAATACTTGCATCAGATGAAAGCTCAAATCACAATAACTTGGTATCAGAAATGTTGGCATTGGCCAAGTCCTTTTTGCATATGAAATGTTGCCTAATTCTAAGTCCAAAAGTTCAGATCAAATCCAACAGTCCACACAAACATTTTTTAGGGTTTTTGTTGTTTATTGAGTATTTTAAGGTCCTAAGACCACAAACACAAACAAAATACACAAACAAATATATACAATCACAATATATGGCTCAAATGAGTAAAGTGAAAAAGACATAAATATAAACAAATTAAATGCTATGTAAATGACAAATGAATGGTAAATGACTTGAAATTAAATTGCATAAAGTAAATGACTTGAATGTAAAGCAAAGTTAATAATAATTAGTGTTAGTCAAAGTTAATTAGATGTTAGTGGAGTTTTTCTTTTCTATTGATTAAGTCATTCTTTGGAGAATACTCAACCATCTATTCACAAGCATGGATCCTTGAACAAAGACATCTTCCAAAAGAAGGAATAAAAAGACCAAGTTTCCACACAATACCATGAAGGATGGGAGACTTACAATCTCACTTACTAGAATGATAGGCCTTTAGGGTCAAATTTAGCGCTATATTAAGCAATCGTAATTGGACTTATGTAGAAGTCACAACTATCTAAGGCCAGGCAATAAAATTTAGGTGCTAATGTATGTTAGAGATTTGGTAAGATGAACCAAACTCCTAAAACATACCACACACTAAAAGAAAAAAGATCAAAGGGATGGACCTATCTCATCCATACTTGTATTGATTCATCTAACACAAGGTTATTGATGAACCAATTAGCCATAGGATTTTGAGGTTTCATTGGTCATTGAAAGGGATGGGATAGAATGGGACTGAAGATCAAGAGGGAGGGGATATAAGAGAAACACAAATTGGTTATAGGAGGTATTCTATCAAATTAAAATCATTCATTCATTTTTGGATATGAAATGTACATTTCATCAATCCCCTAAATCCAATGATTTTAACTTAACAGAAGTCAAATCAACCTTGACCAAGGCCCAATAACATAGTCAAACATCACAAGTCAATAAAAAAGGCCAAACATAATTTCTATACAATTAATCAATTAAAAATCAAATTAAAAATGCATTTAAATTAAATTTAGTTTGGTCAAAACCTAAAACCTCTTCAAAACACCAAATAAATGGCCAAGAGATTTATCCTAGGTCAAACAAGGTCAAAGAACCTTAGACAAAAAAATTCATGATTTTTAAAAAGTCATAAGTATTTTTAAACAATTTAAAATATGCACAAAAATAATTAATTCATAAAAAATATCAACATTAATCCAAAAAATAATGTTAATTCAGAAAATGAAAGAGGAAAATATTTAAAGATTTTTGGTGAAAGTCATATACTTTTTGGATTAAAAATGAAATCAATATGAATTAATCAAAATTACACAATTAAATGAAAAAATCAGAAAATATGGAAAATCAGGGGCTATCAGTTCTCCTTCATTAATTAAGGTGGCAGGTCTAATGGCCACACGCGCGCATTCCACCATGCACCAAAACAAATGCGTTGTACGCGTGATAATCAGAACCAAGGGTTAAGATTAAAACATTTTGAATGGATTCTGTGGTTGAGAGGTGTGACAACACATCACCGAAGCTAGGGCTCTAGTCTTCTTCTCTGGTGGACCTCACCGGACAGGTCAACCATCAACCATCACCAAAATGAAAAACAAAGACATAGATTTAAAGAAAAAATGCTCAAGAGCTCGAATATAGCCTCAATTTTCTCGAATTCCAAGTATATCAAAAGATACAGGGATTTGAATTTTGAGGATCATGAACTGCGTTGCTTCGATTTGACCTTAAAGAAACTCAATCTTGTTGCCTATATTGGTAGGACTTTAGCCAACCAAGAATGGTGAAGAATCGAGATAGAATCGAAGAGATGAAGTTTCTAAAAAATCACCTTCGAGTTGATCCAATTTCACTTGATCTTGATATGGATTTGCTTGCTTTCTCTTCCTCTTGCTTGCAAAAACCAATTGAGATGAAAGGGGAACTGAATTTCTGGAATTTGAACTTCCAAACAGAATATGAAGTTCAAGCTCGATTTCAAGAGAAATCTTCAGAAATTCTATGGAGATGAGGGTTTGGATCAGTCTAGCAAAGCTTGGGCAGGGTGTTGATGAAGTTCTGATCTCATTGCTCTTGTATTTATAGCCAATGCCATTGCTTTTTACACACTTTAATTTCAATGTGCAAAAATAGAAACCTTCATCATGAGATTTCATGGGTGTACAAATCCCAAACAATGATTGGCAAAGGTCCAAAAGTCTGCACATGTCATGTTGAAGATATTGCATTAAGCCATGCATTGTTGAATTGAATTGGATAAAAAATTCTTCCAAATGGTACTTCACATTGCACCCATGCACAAGTCCTTAAATATTTTTCCAAATAATATGAACTTGGACTTTTTAGAAAGGTGATATCAAGGGGAACAACTTTCATGTTGAACACTTTTTCATTTGAATCTTGGATCATGATGAATTTTGAGGTGGATGTTTGGGAAATCAAACATATTTGAAAATTTTCTATGGACTTCAAATGAAAATAGTTCCTTCATCAAAGTTGTATCACTTTTAAACCTATTAAATTTGGTCACAAACTTGACCTCATTTGGATTTGTCATAAAGGAGTTATGCATTTTAGAAGTTGAGGAAAATCACTTGTTCAATGGTATTGGGCCAAAATGACCTATAATGCTTCCTCTTGGCACATGCACTTGCAAGTTGAATTTGAACTTACTCAAAACATCAAAGTTTAAGTAGACATCTTGAATTTGTTATGGAATTTAATGGCTTTCATATCATAATAGTTGAGTAAGTTATGATCTTGGGAAGTTGACCTCCAAACTTGGGTTCATACAAAATGACCTATAATATTTCACCATAAAAAATGACTTTCCAAGCAAAACTAGCTCATGACTTCAACATGAAAGTTTTTTGGAATGACATTTAGAGTAACTTTTCTCTTGGAATCATTTTCATATGACAAAATTGTAGGAGATAAGGTCTAGGGAACCCCAGTTTTGACCAGTTGGCTTTCTCTGGTCAACCACCATGAACCATCTTGCTAGCTTGACATTCTCTTGACTTTTGGGACTCTTGGAGGATCATATATGCATAAGATGATGTAATATGAAGTATCCCTTGAAATATTTGATCAATTGTTGAAGAAACTTGTTGAAGAAGTCACACAAGATACCTAGATGAATTAGGGTTTCCAAAGCAAACAATCTCCAAACTCTTGATGTATTCTTGATCAAAATGATAGGAGGAGACCATGGGGATCCATATATGATGCCTAGAGCCAATGCGAGAAAATTCTTGATTGAACTCTTTGCATTGAGGGTTTCAAACCCTGTATATGAGCTTGATGAAACATCGGTGAGCATACACACTACATACAAAAGCAACAAATTATACATTGACATATTTTTGGTATTTTGGTTAGTAAATAATGAAAAACAAAGCATGATACAATCAAAAGTGCTTGGTGATCTCTCCCAATGCAAACCCAATGAATGAGGGGTAAGGAGGATGCCAAGGTGTGACCCCAAAGCTAATGCATATGATGAGATAACATGAGGGATCTTAGGGTCAAAATTAGGGTCTTACAGATAATATGTCTTTCAAGTGTACAAATAATATGTCTGAGTATGAAGCTTGCATTATGGGGCTTGAAGAAGCCATTGATATCAGAGTTAAATATCTTGACGTCTACGGAGATTCAACTTTGGTTGTGAATCAGATCAAAGGTGAATGGGAGACGAATAAACCCGTTTGATACCATATAAAGACTATGCGAGGAGGATTTCAACTTTATTTACAAAGGTTGATTTTTATCATATCCCTCGAGATGAAAACCGGATGGCAGATGCTCTTGCAACATTGGCTTCCATGATTGTAGTGAAATTTTGGTTAGCTGGAAACTTCTACATGAATGGTGATGTGCTTTATAAGAGAAATTTCGATATGGTTTTTCTTAGATGTGTGGATAGATATGAAGCTGGCATGTTGATGACTAAAGTTCATGAAGGTTCCTTTGGTACTCATTCCAATGTACATGCTATGACAAAGAACATGTTGAGAGCAGGTTACTTTTGGCTGATTGTGGAATCTGACTGTTGCAAGTTTGTGAAGAAATGCCACAAGTGTCAAATTTATACAGATAAAATTCATGTTCCTCTGACACTATTAAATGTCATTTCCTCTCCATGGCCTTTCTACATGTGGGAATTGATATGATTGGTATGATTGAGCCCAAAGCTTTGAACGGGCATCATTTCATTCTGGTGGCTATTGATAACTTCACAAAGAGGGTTGCAGTGACATCGTATGCAAATGTAACCAAGCAAGTTGTTATAAGGTTTATCCAGAATCATATTATATGTCGTTATGGTGTGCCGAGTAAGATCATTACTGATAATGGATCAAACTTGAACAATAATATGTTGGAAGCTCTTTGCAAAGACTTCAAGATTCCACATCATAATTCTTCTCCTTACAGGCCTAAGATGAATGGGGTTATCGAAGCTACGAATAAAAAGATTAAGAAGATCGTTCATAAGATGGTTATGACATACAAAGATTGTCATGAGATGCTCTAATTTTCTTTGCATGGGTACCGTACATCTATCTGCACTTCAACATGGGAAACTGTAGTGGTAAATTCATGACCATTAAGTTATGGATAAACTTAACGTCAATAAAACCAGAGTCCCCGTCGCGCTTTTATTGTTTCCAAAGGAAAAGGGAAAAGTACGAACAAAACCCAAAGATAAGAAGTTTTCAAATCAAAACTAATAAAATGCCAAAGATTATAGGTAAGGGGGTTGGTTACACAGAGGGAAGGTGTTAGCACCCAAAGTGTCCTAGGTACTCCTAGGGAGCCCTTTTTTATGTGTGTATGTGTTTTTTGGTATAAAATGACGTTTGAAAAAAATAGAGTGTGGGTATGAGAAAAGAATTTATTAATTATATTTTTGAGTTTGACAAGACCTTCAAACTTGTGCCTATGGACCAACATAAAAATCAGGGATCAAAACCTCATAGTTTGTGGTATCAATTTCAAAGTGAGTGGATTGCTTTTAACAAAAATTTAAGTTTAAAAGAGGCACAGAGGGCCTAAAAGAGTTTGAATGAGTGTTGGTTCTATTTTGTCTTTTGAAATTTTAAGTCAATATGGTTAGGTTTATTTACAAGTTTGATTAAGAAAAGAGTTTAAAAGTGCAATGGCATAAGGTCAAAGTTTCTAGTTTGTAAAAGAGTCTAAGTTTAGAAAATCACAAGCAAAGAAGATTTTGAAAAGAGGGAGAGATTTGAAATTTAAGAAGTGGGAAGAGATGAAGAGACTAATCCTAAGCAAAAATTTAAAAGTTAAGAGTTGAAAAGATCTGACAAATGGGATGCAACCCAATAGACAAGAATGTCATATAGAAACTCATGTTTCCCTTGGACTTTAAATCAAGCAATATCAATAAGCAAGTAGCAAAGTGAAGAGCAAGGCATCAACTAAAGATAGCCACATCCAAGCAAGCAACTTCATAGTCTTATTCTTAATCTTCCCCGTGTATCAGGATACATACTCCTTGAATGACTAAGAATAAGGCATTAGACACAAGTTCAAAGTAACCTTTTCATCAAGACCATGTAGTAGATGAACTTATGTGGATCTCAACACTTGCATCAGATTCAATTCACAATAACTTGGTTTCAGAAAAAGTTGGCATTGGCTAAGTCCTTTTGCATAGGGAATGTTGCCTAATTCTAAGTCCAAAGCTCATATCATATCCAACAGTCCAACACAAACATTTTTTAGGGGTTTTTGTTGTTTATTAAGTATTTTAAGGTCCTAAGACAACAAACACAAACAAGATACACAAACAAATATATACAATCACAATATGTGGCTCAAGTAAGCAAAGTAAAAATGACATTAAAATAAGCAACTTAAATGATATGAAAAAATGGCAAAATGATAAATGGCTTGAATTTAAATTGCATAATGTAAATTACTTGGAATTAAAAGTTAGTCAAATGTTAGTTGATTAGAAGTTAGTGAAGCTTTGCTTTTCAATTGTTTAAGTCATTCTTTGGAGAATACTCAACCCTCTATTCACAAGTATGGATCCTTGAACCAAGACATCTTCCAAAGGAAGGAAAAAAGGCCAAGTTTCCACAAAATACCATGAAAGCGGGGAGACTTATAATATCACTTACTAGAATGCTTTGCTTTTGGGTCACAATTTAGCGCTATGTTAAGCAATCGTAATTGACCTTATGTAGAAGTCACAACTATCTGAGGTCGGGCAATAGAAATTTTGGTGTTAATGCATGTTAGAGATATGGTATAATGGACCATACTCCTAAAACATACCACACACAAAAAGAAAAATGATCAAAGGATGGACCTAATCTCATCCATACTTGTATTGGTTCATCTAACACAAAGTTATTGATGAACCTATTAGTCTTAGGATATTGAGACTCCATTGGTCAATGAGAGGGGTGGGATAGATTGGGATTAAAGATGAAGAGAGAGGGGAAATGAGACAAACACAAATTGATCATGGGAGGAATTTTATAAAATTAAAATCATTCATTCATTTTGGGAGATGAAATGTACATTTCATCAATCCCCTAAATCCAATGATTTTAATCTAACAAAAGTTAAATCAACCTTGGCCAAGGCCCAAATAAATAGTCAGACTTCACAAGTTAATAAAAATGGCTCAACATAATTTCTACACAATTAAACAATTAAAAATCAAATTAAAATGCATTTAAATTAAATTATGTTTGTTCAAAAACCTAAAACCTCTTCAAAACATAAAATAAAGGGCCAAGAGATTTATCATAGGTCAAACAAGGTCAACGACCTTGGAGAAAAAATTTCATCATTTTTAAAAAGTCAGAAGTATTTTTAAACAATTAAAAATATGCACAAAAATAATTAAATCATAAAAAATATCAAAATTAATACAAAAAAATAATTTTAATATGGTGAAAGTCCCATATATTTTGGATTAGTAATGAAATTAATATGAATTAATTAAAAATAAGCAATTAAGTGAAATATTCAGAAATTCAAAAAAAGGAGATCCATCTGATCTCCCTCATTAATTGAGGTGGCAGATCAGATAAACGGAAGCGCGCGTTCCATGATGCACTGCAGCCAACGCGGCATAGGCTTGGTAATCAAAAGCAACGCATGAGATTAAAACATTTAAATTGGATCCTATGGTTGGGATACATGACAACATATCACCGGAGCCAGAGCTCTGGTCTTCTTCTCCGGTGGACCTCTTTGAACTGGACCACCATCAACCATCACCAAAATGAAAAGGCAAGACATGGATTTAAAGAAAAAATGCTCAGGAGCTCTAATTTGGCCTCAATTTTGTCCAATTCCAAGTATATAAAAAGATACAGGGATTTGAATTTTGAGGATCATGAACTGAATTGCTTCTATTTGACCTCAAAGCAACTCAATCTTCTTGCCTACATTGATAGGACTTCAGACAACCAAAAATCAACAAGAATGGTGAAGAATTGAGAGAGAATTGAAGAGAAGAAGTTTCTGAAAAATCACCTTCGAGTTTATCTAATTCCACTTGATCTTGACCTGGATTTGATTGCTTTATCCTCCTCTTGCTTGCAGAAACCAAATGAGATGAAAAGGGAAGTGAATTTCTGGAGTTTGAACTTCCAAATAGAAGATGAAGTTCAAGCTCGATTTCAAGATAAACCTTCAGAAATTCTATGGTAGTGGGGGTTTCAATTGGTCTAGCAAAGCTTGGGCAGGGTGTTGATGATGAATCTGAAGCCTTGAGCTTGTTTAAATAGGCAATGCACTTGATATTTGCACCACTTGAAAATTGGATAAATTTGGAAAATCCTTTGCATGGGTGCATGAGCAATGATTTGGGCCTTAGGAGTGATGAAATCCACTTCCAATTTGTGTATAAAGTGTGCTGAATGCATCATGTGTAAGCATGCAAAAGAATTTGACCATTTGAAATCCAATCTTGCCAAAACACTTTCCATAATGAATCCATGTGTAAGTCCCTCAATTCTGATCCGAATGAAATGATCTTGGGTGTTTTGGAAAGGTGAGATCAAGGGGAACAACTTTCATTTTAAACACTTTTTCATTTGAAGATTGGATAATGATGAATTTTGAGGTGGAAGTTTGGAAAATCAAACATATTTGAAAATTTTCGAAGTCCCAAGTCAAATGTTCACTTCTTCCACCTTGAATAACTTTTTCAATGGACTTAAAATGAGAAAAATTCCTTCATACAAGTTATAAATATTTCAAACCTATTCAATTTGGTTACAAGTTGGGCCTAATTTGGATTTTTTATGAAGGAGTTATGCATTTTATAAGTTGAGGAAAATCACTTATTTAATGGTATTGGCCCAAAATGACCTATAATGTTTCCTCTTGGCAGATGAATTTTCAAGTTGAATTTGAACTTCCTCCAAACATAAAAGTTTAGGTAGACATCTTGAATTTGATCATGGAATTTTAATGGCTTTTATCTTATAAAAATTGAGCAAGTTATGGTCTTGGGAAATTGACCTCCAAACTAGGGTTTAGACAAAATAACCTATAATCTTTCACCATAAAAAATGACTTTCCAAGCAAAAAGATCTCTTGACCTCAACATAAAAGTTGTTTGGAATGTCCTTTGTAGTAACGTTTCTCTTGGAATCATTTTCATATGACAAATATTGTAGGATATAGGGTCTAGGGAACCCCAGTTTTGACCAGTTGACTTTCTCTAGTCAACCACCATGAACCATCTTGCTAGATTGATATTCTCTTAACTTTTGGGACTCGTGGAGGATCACATATGCATAAGATGATGTAATGTAAAGTAACCCTTGAAATATTTGATCAATTGTTGAATAAACTTGCTGAAGAAGTCACACAAGATACCCAGATGAATTAGGGTTTCCAAGGCAAACCAACTCCAAACTCTTGATGATTTCTTGATCAAAATAATATGTGGAGATTATGGGGGTCCATATATGTTGCTTAGAGCCAATGAAAACCATTCCTTGATTGAGATCCTTGCATTGAGGCTCTGAAACCCTAGATATGAGCTTGATAGAACATAGGTGAGCATACACACTACCTACAAAAGCAACAAACTATACATTGACATATTTTTAGTATTTGAGTTAGTAAGTAAAGAAAAATGAAGTATGATACAATCAAATGTGCTTGGTGATCTCTCCCAATGCAAACCCAATGAATGAGGGGTAAGGAGGATGCCAAGGTGTGATCCCAATGTTAATTCATATGATGAGATAGAATGAGGGATCTTAGGGTCAAAATTGGGGTCTTATAGCTTCCCCTATTTAAGGACGTTCTATCTGAGGAGAGAAAGTTAAAATTTTCGAATCAACTCAGTAGAATGGACTTAAATAACAATAATAGAAACAAATTTTGGTCCCTAAGAGACCTCATGATGCATATGATATGGATGTTAAAAATGATCTCTGTGGGGAAAATGTTGCCACAAAGAAAAAGAATCCAGAGGGACTGAAAGTCCGCAAGAGCATAATGCATTCCCTAAGGAAGACTCACTGGGGAGACAAAAACTCTGGAGGGATAAAATATTGTGTGTAGGTCAGGCTAAGACTTAAAACTGTTGGGGGACAAGAGGGATTCCGTGAAAGTAAATCAATGGGAAAATCCAGCCGGGGAAAAAGGGAAAGATCTGCAGGGGAAACAGGTATATCATTACAAAGCTGAAATGCCTGAACCAAACAGGAAACGACGATTTCACTAAGGAAATACATGCTCAAACTCAAATGGGGAAGAAATGAACTACAACACAGGAGTAACAGAAGTGTATTATCCACTACCGGTTACTGGGTAAGGAGATAACAAAATCTGTCAGAGAGGACATTCGTCACCGGTTAAGGTAAACATATCAAGGATGACTCGTTGAGGGCAACCGGGAGGTGTAGTCATTACCAGTTACTGGGTAAGAATAACTGTTGGGGAAAAGCCAAATAGGGTTTACAATTACCGGTTACTGCACAGAAGACCAAAGGAAGAGAATGTTTGTCACTGGTTAAAGTGAACATATCAAGGATAGACACAAAGGGAAAAATATCTGTCATCGGTTAAGATGAACATATCAAGGATAGATTGCCGAAAAAGTAGGAATTACATCTATTAGTTACTAGATAGAATACCAAAAAGGGAATATTCGTCACCGGTTAGGATGAACATACCAAGGATAGACTCTGAGGGGAGAAATAGGAATTATATCTATCAGTTACTGGATAGAAAACCAAAAGAGAATATTCGTCACTAGTTAAGGTGAACAAATCAACTATAAGGGGAAGCCGGAATTACAACTACCGGTTACTGGGCAGAAGACCGTAAAGAGGAGGAGACCCGTCATCGGTTAGGATGAACATATCAAGGATTAACCCTTTGGGGAATAAAATAGGGATTACAACTACCTTTTTACTGGGTAGAATACCAAAACAAGAATATTCGTCATCGGTTAAGATGAACATATCAAGGATAAACTCAAAAGGGAAAGAATATTCGTCACCGGCTAGGATGAACATATCAAGGATAGACTTCCTAGGGAAACGTGAAAACGGATCCGCGGGGGAAAAAAGGAAATAGATTACTTTTACCGGGTATTGGGAAAAAGTAAAATACTCACAAATCGAGAAGAATATTACCAGTTACTGGGTAATAGACTCTTCGGGGACCAAAAGCATCTATCTAGGTAAGAGCTAGAAAGAAAAGGTCATTCAAAGACTCAACCCAATGAGGATATAACTCAGGGGGAGTGGTTCCATCCAGATAATCAACTAGGGAGGAAGCTAAAATAATAATCATCCACGAGGAAATATCTCAGTGGGGAATGAGAAAGGTTAAACTCTTTTTGCTTAAGGGGCTGACACTCTACAATTGAAGGAGGACGGACACACCAAATCTGGGTGGGGGAAAGGATACCACCATAGTAGAGGATCATAGAAATAATGGATTACAGAGTGCAATAATGCAATAATGAAATTTATGAATGTATATGCATATGTATATATGATGATTATGTTGACAAAACAATCACAAAGGATACAAATGTCACTGGACTGAATCATCAATACAACACTCAACCAATCTCAACAGAAGGGAATCAACTAGAGAAAGAGAGGTAAAGGATAAACGTGAATCATCTATCTAAAAGGCTCAACCCGGGTTGGGAAAAGAGAAATGATCTGCCGAGAATCTGCATCATCAACTCTGCGGGGAATTTTCGGTCAATTCCATATCAAATGGGAGACAACCTTGCAGAGGATCAGAAATACTTCTCAAGAACCAGGGGTCAGGCACAAACTTTGTTGACGTCTAGAGGGGAGTAAAAGTCTGTACTAAATCAATGCAACAATGTTGAGACAATACGCCTGCAACTCAAGGGAGGCAATTACAAACTCAGCTGGGGAAACCAAAAAAACTTAGTTGGGAAACCAACAAAACTCGGCTGGAGATGTTGAATTGCTGCTGGGGAGGAAACAGAGATCACACCAACTGCTTGGGGAAAACCAACAATGCTTCGCATTTTAGGGCTCACCCGCTCTTAGACCGCTGTTGATATTCCTTAATGAAATCGACTTGCTCTTAAAAAGTATTTGTTTTTATTATTTCAAGAAAAACATGATTTTGATTTTTGAAATTCAATTTCAAAATGAACATCATAAAATTTAATTCTATTTGGCTGAAATAAATAAGAGTAGAAACAATTGGATAAAAAGCTCAACTTTATTTAATAGAATGGTAATCTGTAAATGGAAAGACTCCATAGATCTTTACAAAAGTTGAAAAATGGTAATTTACATGGAAAAGGGCTACATTGAATACAATGATCACTAATCCTTCTACCATCTGTGATATCCATTGTGCTCTTGGCTTCGGCTGAGAATGACAGATCAAAATTGACTGACTTGCTCAAGAATGTCTTCAAAACTGAAGATCAACAGGATGCAGTTACTGGCCATAATCCATAATTTTTGCATAAATTACCCCAAGGTGGGGTACTCAATTTAAAGGGATAAAGTTTTCAGTTTTATGTCTCTAACTTTTGCCTGGGTCGCCCTTTCGTGTTTTCAATCCACTAAGACACTCATTTTTGCCTAAGCCGCCCTTTCGAGTTTTCAACTTAGCGAGCTATTCTTTTCTTTTTAGGCGAAGTATTTCTTGACTGCATCAGCATTCATAGGACGAGTGAACTCTTCACCATCCATAGTTGTAAGAATCAAAGCACCGCCTGAAAAGGCTCTCTTGACAACATATGAACCTTCATAATTAGGAGTCCATTTTCCCCTAGCATCTGGTTTGAAAGATAGAATCTTCTTGAGCATAATGTCACCTTCTCTGAATACACGAGGCCTGACCTTCTTATCAAAAGCTTTCTTCATTTTCTGCTGGTATAACTGTCCATAACACATGGCAGTCAACCTCTTTTCTTCAATCAAATTCAGCTGATCATATTTGGTCTGGCACCATTCAGCTTTTGTCAACTTGGCATCCATCAAGACACGCAATGATAAGATCTCAACCTCCATTTGGAGCACAACTTCCATGCCATAAACAAGAGAGAAAGGGGTTGCCCCTGTTGAAGTGTGAATGGATGTACGGTACCCATGCAAAGCAAATGGGAGCATCTCATGCCAATCCTTGTAGGTCACAACCATTTTCTGAATGATCTTCTTAATGTTCTTATTTGTAGCTTCAACAACCCCATTCATCTTAGGTCTGTAGGGAGAAGAATTATGATGTGCAATCTTGAAGTCTTTGCAAAGAGCTTCTACCATATTGTTGTTCAAATTCTATCCATTATCAGTAATGATCTTGCTTGGTACACCATAATGGCATAGAATTTGATTCTTGGTAAACCTCACAACAACTTTCTTGGTTACATTCGCATACGATGCCGCTTCAACCCACTTTGTTAAGTAGTCAATATCCACCATAATGAAACGATGTTTGTTCGAAGCTTTGGGCTCAATCATACCAATCATATCAATTCCCCACATGGAAAAGGGCCATGGGGAGGAAATGACATTCAATAGTGTCAGAGGAACATGAACCTTATCTGCATATATTTGACACTTGTGGCATTTCTTCACACACTTGCAATAGCCAGGTTCCATTGTCAGCCAATAGTAACATGATATCAACATTTTCTTAGCCATAGCATGTCCGTTGGAATGAGTACCAAAGGAACCTTCATGGACTTCAATCATCAATAAGTTTGCTTCGTGTCTATCCATGCATCTGAGCAGAACCATATCGAAGTTTCTCTTGTAAAGCACATCACCAATCAGGTAGAAGTTTCTAGGTAATCTCCTCAAAGTCTTCTTATCTTTCAAAGATGCCCCAGGTGGGTAAATCTGACTTTAGAGGAAACACTTAATATCAAAATACCACGACTTTTCATCATTGACCTCTTCAATAGCAAACACATGAGCTGGCCTATCAAGACGCATCACAGTCAAATTAGGAACTTCATTCCAGAACTTCACAATAATCATTGAAGTCAATGTTGCAAGAGCATCTGCCATCCGGTTTTCATCTCGAGGGATATGATAAAACTCAACCTTTGTAAAGAAAGTTGAAATCCTCCTTGCATAATCTTTATATGGTATCAAACTGGGTTGATTCGTCTCCTATTCACCTTTGATCTGATTCACAACCAAAGTTGAATCTCCATAGACGTCAAGATACTTGATTCTGAGATCAATGGCCTCTTCAATCCCCATAATGCAAGCTTCATACTTAGCCATATTATTTGTACACTTGAAAGTCAGTCTAGCTGTAAACAGAAAATGAGTGTCTTGAGGAGTAATAATCACTGCCCCAATGCCATTACCATACTGATTAACAGCTCCATCAAATACCATTCCCCAACGGGAACCAGGTTCTGGCCCTTCTTCAAGCAATGGTTCATCACAATCTTTCATCTTCAAGTACAAAATCTCTTCATCAGGAAAATCATCTTACACTGACTGGTAATCTTCAATCGGTAGGTGAGCCAAATGGTCAGTCAAGACACTACCTTTAATTGCCTTTTGAGATTGGTATTTAATATCATACTCTGATAATAACATCTGCCAACGAGCAATCCTCCCAGTTAAAGCAGGCTTCTCAAAAATATACTTGATTGAATCCATTTTGGATATCAACCAAGTAGTATGATTCAACATATACTGACGCAGACGCTTAGCAGACCAAGCCAATACGCAAGCATAGAATATCAAGTCTCACAGTTGGTGAATTTCTTACTGAGGTAGTAAATTGCATATTCTTTCTTTCCAGTTTCGTCTTGCTGACCAAGAACATAGCCCATACTCTCATCAAGCACAGTCAAATACATGATTAAAGGTCTTCCTACAACAGGTGGAGATAGAATCGGAGGTTCAAGAAGATATTCCTTGATACTGTCAAAAAGCTTTCTGCCAATCTTCGGTCCAATCACAAGACTGATTTTTACAAAGAAGCTTGAATATAGGCGCACATGTGGCAGTCATGTGCGAAATGAATCTTGATATATAATTCAAACGGTCGAGAAAACCTCTTACTTGCTTCTCAGTTTTGGGCGTAGGCATCTCTTGTATTAATTTTACCTTGGCAGGATCAACTTCAAGACCCTTCTCGCTGACAATAAATTCCAATAACTTACCAGAACGAACACCAAATGTACACTTATCAGGATTCAAGCGGAGTTTGTACTTCCTCAAACGTTGGAATAGCTTCAACAAATGCTCAACATGTTCTTCTTTATCACTGGATTTAGCAATCATGTCATTTACATAGACTTCGATCTCCTTATGCATCATATCTTAAAAAAGACTGGCCATAGCTCTCTGGTACGTTGCGCCAGCATTCTTTAAACCGAAAGGCATCACTCTATAACAGAATGTTCCCCAAGGTGTAATGAATGTGGTCTTCTCCATATCTTCGGGTGCTATTTTAATTTGATTATATCCGGAAGATTCGTCCATAAATGAAACGACTTTGAATTTATCTGTATAATCTACCAACATATCAATGTGTGGCAGAGGGAAATCATATTTTGGACTATCTTTGTTCAAATCTCTATAATCAACACCCATACGGACTTTTCCATCCTTCTTCGAAATAAGCACAATGTTGGCCACCCACTATGGATACTCAGCAGTAATAAGGAAACCGGCGTCAATCTACTTTTGCACTTCTTCTTTGATCTTGACTTCCATATCAGGATGAGTCCTCCTCAACCTCTGCTTGACTGGCGGGCATTCTAGCTTCAATGACAATTTATGCTCCACAATCTCAGAATCCAAACCAGGCATGTCTTGATAGGACCAAGCAAACACATCTGAATACTCTCGGAGAAGATCAATCAACCCCTTCTTAACCTCTGGACACAGTTGAGACCCAATATTGACTTCCTTCACATCATCTTCGGAACCCAAGTTGACTAACTCAATATGCTCTTCGAATGGCTGGATGGCTTTTACCTCGTGCTCAAGTAGATGAGACAATTCATCAGACACTTCTTCATCACTTTCTTCCTCAGCCTCAAACACAGGGAATTCAAAGTTTGGAGAAGGAGTAGAATCATTGTATTCAAAGGGTTTAGAAACCAACCTGCATAATGATTTGATATTTTGATTTTAGAGAAGTGAATTGTGAGCAAATATTATGCAGATGGACAATTATTATTTATTTATTTATTTATGTTTTTTGTGATTACCATTCTTCATAAAAGCGAAAAGTAAAAATAAAAACATCATAGATGTGGATGAATAGAATTGCATTTTATTGATGATTAATTTGAAATATACCCAACAATGTTCGCTTCTCCCTTAGGCATAGGAGAAGGATTTTTCTCGGAACAATAAAAATCAAATTACTTAGAGCGACGAATAATAACAGGTTCATCAACAGCAACCCAATTGTTGCAAGCCTTTCCATGTGTCACAAAACTGGCGCAATCTTCATCTTCATCACCCTCGATTACAGCAGCTAAGTGTTGTTCATTACCATGGATGAACCCTCCGCTATGGAAACTCGGTTGCACTTCTTCGACTTTGACATACGACAACCCTTGTTGGAATCCCAATTCGGCCTTATTCTTGTTCTCCACGACCTCTACCATACGGCCCCACTGATTTGAACTGCCATCTTCTATAATCTTCCAACCTCATCCTTAGCTTCTACATATGAAAAAGACAACAGGTGACTTACTAACAACGCTTTCTCTCCACCGACAATGACAAGCTTGCCATTCTTCACAAATTTATATTTCTGATGTAGAGTGGATGTTACAACTCTAGCCTCATGGATGCATGGCCTTCCCAACAAACAACTATAGGGCGGGTGGATATCCATTACTTGTACGTAACAACCATCTTCTGAATAATCTTCTTGATGTTCTTATTAGCAGCTTCAACAACCCCATTCATCTTGGGTCTGTAGGGAGAAGAATTATGATGCGCAATCTTGAACTCACTACACACCTCTTTCATCATCTTGTTGTTCAAGTTAGATCCATTATCAGTAATGATCTTGTCTGGCACACCATATCGGCATATAAGTTGCTTCTTGATAAACTTCACAACCACATGCCTGGTCACATTTGCATATGATGCCGCTTCAACCCACTTGGTGAAGTAATCAATAGCTACGAGAATAAAACGGTGACCGTTCAACGCCTTTGGTTTAATCATGTCAATCATGTCAATTCCCCACATGGAGAAAGGCCATGGTGGGGAAATAATATTCAGAAGTGTCGGGGGAATATGAATCTTGTCCGCATAGATCTGACACTTGTGGCATTTCTTCACATATTTGCAGCAGTCAGACTCCATTGTCAGCCAATAGTAGCCTGCTCTCAACATCTTCTTTACCATGGCATGTCCATTGGAATGAGTACCAAATGAACCCTCATAGACTTCAGTCATTAACAGGTCTGCTTCGTGTCTATCCACACATCTAAGCAGAACCATGTCAAAATTCCTCTTGTAAAGCACATCTCCATTAAGGTAGAAACTACCAGATAATCTCCTCAAATACTTTTTATCTTTAATAGATGCCCCGGGCGGGTAAGTCTGACTCTGAAGAAAACACTTGAAATCATAATACCATGGTTTATCATCTTTTACTTCCTCAACTGCAAACACATGAGCCGGTCTATCCAGGCGCATCATAGTAATATTGGGAACTTCATTCCAGTATTTCACCATAATCATTGAAGCAAGTGTAGCAAGAGCATCTGTCTTCCGATTCTCATCTCGAGGAATATGATGGAAGTCAACCTTAGTAAAGAAAGTTGAAATCCTCCTCGCATAATCTCTGTAGGGGATGAGGCCAGGCTGATTCATCTCCCATTCACCTTTAATCTGATTAACAACAAGGGTCGAATCACCATAAACATCAAGATGTTTGATCCTAAGATCAATACACTCTTCCAAACCCATAATACAAGCCTCATACTCCGCCATATTATTCGTGCATTTGAAAGTTAGCCTTGCTGTAAAAGGAAAATGTGTGCCTTGAGGAGTAATAATTACTGCCCCAATACCATTTCCATACTGATTAACAACACTATCGAACACCATACCCCAACGGGAAGCAGGCTCTGGTCCTTCATCGAGTGTAGGCTCATCGCAATCTTTCATATTCAAATACAGAATCTCCTCAACCGGGAAGTCGTATTGAACAGACTGATAATCTTCAATTGGTTGATACGCTAAATGATCAGCCAAGATGTTACCTTTAATAGCTTTCTGAGCTCGATACTCAATATCATACTCAGATAACAACATCTGCCAACAGGAAATCCTCCCAGTTAAAGTAGGTTTCTCAAAGATATACTTGATTGGATCCATTTTGGATATCAACCAAGTCGTATGATTTAACATATACTGGCGCAAACGCTTAGCAGCCCAAGCCAAAGCACATCATGTCTTCTCAAGCATTGAGTACCGAGACTCATAGTCAGTAAACTTCTTACTCAAGTAGTATATGGCATACTCTTTCTTTCCTGATTCATCTTGTTGACCCAATACACATCCCATGGAACCGTCAAGCACTGTTAAGTACATAATCAATGGTTTCCCTTCAACAGGCGGAGACAGAATCGGAGGCTCAGACAAATACTCTTTGATACTGTCAAAAGCTTTCTGGCAATCCTCGGTCCAATCGTGACGCTGATATTTTCGGAGAAGCTTGAATATAGGCGCACATGTGGCAGTCATGTGGGATATAAATCTCGAAATGTAATTCAAGCGGCCAAGAAAACCTCGAACTTGCTTCTCAGTTTTGGGCGCTAGTATCTCTTGTATTGCTTTGACCTTGGCAGGATCAACTTCAATACCTCTCTCGCTGACAATAAAGCCCAATAACTTGCCGGAACGAACTCCAAATGTACAATTGTTCGGATTCAGGCGAAGTTTATACTTCCTCAAACGCTGGAAAAGCTTCAACAAGTGTTCTACATGTTCAACTTCCGTTTTTGATTTTGCAATCATATCATCAACATATACCTCAATCTCCTTGTGCATCATATCATGAAACAAGGTAGTCATAGCACGTTGATACATGGCTCCAGCGTTCTTCAACCCGAAGGGCATCACTCGATAACAGAATGTTCCCCAAGGTGTGATGAATGTTGTCTTCTCCATATCCTCGGGTGCCATTTTAATTTGATTATAACCGAAAATTTCGTCCATAAATGAAAAGACATTGAATTTAGCCGTATTTTCTACCAACATATCAATGTGTGGTAGAGGAAAATCATCTTTTGGACTAGTTTTATTCAAGTCACGGTAATCCACACACATTCGGACTTTTCCATCTTTCTTAGGCACATGCACAATATTGGCCACCCATTGAGGATATGTAGAAGTCACCAGAAACCCCGCATCAATTTGCTTCTGAACTTCTTCTTTAATCTTCACTGCCATATCAGGATGAGTTCTTCTGAGCTTTCGCTTCACAGGCATACACCCAGGCTTCAATGGTAATAAATGTTGCACAATATCAGTATCTAGTCCAGGCATGTCTTCATACGACCAAGCAAAGACGTCGACATATTCTCGTAGCAACTCAATCAACCCCTTCTTAACATACTCTTCAAGGAATGCCCCAATTTTTACTTCACGAATGCAGTCTTCAGACCCCAAGTTGACTGTTTCCAGATTCTCAAGATGTGGCTGAATGAACTTTTCCTTGTGCTCAAGCAGACGCGTAATCTCATCAGGAATCTCTTCAACATCATCTTCTTCTGCCTCAAATACAGGGAACTCAAAGTTGGGAGATGGTGTTGGATCATTATGTTCAATGGGTTTGATTAACCTGCATAATGATTTTGAATATAAAGAGATTTCAGAATTCAAACAAAGGCAAATCATTATGCAGATGAAAAGATTGATTTTATTCTCTTTTTTAGGGTTTTATAGTGATCACCAATTTCATGCAAAAAAGCAAAAAGGAAAAATAATTTTGGAAAAACAAACATTTAACATGTGATTATTAAATGAATATCATTGTATTAATCAAACTATACCAACAATGTCTTCACTTATCCTTTTGGCATGGGACAAAGGTTTTTGAACAAAATGAACACATTAGGTTGACTTGTGGATAACTGTTGGAACATCAACAACGACCCAATTGTTGCAGATTCCTCCAGGTATGACAAAGTTGTCAAGGTCTTACTCTTCATCACTTTTGAACAATGGCAACAGCTTCTTGATCCTCAACGGTATGGATGAAACCTCCACTCTGGAATAGCCCACGATCATTGGAAACACCAGAAGAATACCCTATGCCAACTCGGGACTTGTTATCTTCCAACTTTATCATTTTCCCCAACCAGTAGTTGCACCATGCTCAATGGCCAACTTTGCATCATTATAGGAGACAAATGAAGAAAGTACTTTCCTAGACGGCTCAACAATAGATAAGGCTTGGAACGGCGTCCCAACCTCATCCTCAGCATCAATATAGGAGAAGAAAGATAAATGATTGACCAAGAGAGCCTTCTCTCCCCCTATCACCACCAACTTTTTGTTCTTCACGAACTTCAACTTTTGGTGTAGGGTGGATGTCACGGCGCCTGCCTCGTGAATCCATGGTCTACCACGCAAACAAATGTAAGACAGATGAATATCCATGACCTGAAAAGTGATCTGAAAATAACTAGGTCCAATCTTTATCGGGACTTCTAATTCATCGATCACAGTTTTACGTGATCCATCAAATGCCTTCACCACCACTCCACTCTGCTTCATGGGAGGCCCCTGATATGAAAGTTTAGCAAGAGTAGATTTTGGCAACATATTAAGGGATGATCCTGTGTCCACCAACATTGGACAAGGCATCATCTTTACAATTCATAGATATGTGTAAATCCAAATTGTGGTCTTTTCCCTCCTCGAGAAGATCAGTATCACAGAAGCTCAAGTTGTTGCAAGCGGTTATATTTGCAACAATGATATCAAACTGCTCAATTGTGATATCGTGGTCCACGTATGCCACGCCCAACACCCTCTGCAAAGCTTCGCGGTGTGGTTCGGAATTCATCAACAAAGATAAGACAGATATCTTTGATAGAGTTTGTAGCAACTGATCAACAACATTATATTCACTCCTTTTGATGAGCCTCAACATCTCATCACCATCCTCTTTTAAAATGCCAGACTGGCCAACCAGGATAGGAGTAACATTATTTTTCACGACAACAGGGTCAACACCCTTCACAACAGGAACAAAATTATTTGGAGAAGAAGTCCCCACGTGACCGGCTGGATTAACAGCAGTCCTCTTCACGACGTCTTCGTGGGATTTCGGTTGCGCCGAGAAAACACGACCACTACGGGTCACACCACTGACGTCTGAAATTCTCACCATAGAAGTTGAGGCTAACGGAACCTCCTTTCTATCTTCCATCATAACAGTGTTATATCGGTAGGGAACTACCTTGTATGATACATACGGGACAGGGCCCGCTGACTTAATCACAAGAGCTGGAGATACTTTCTTCTTGCTGCCATCATTCATGACAACAACAGGATCAGGAATTTTAAACACAGGAGTAATTACATCAACTTCATCCTCATTACGATTCTGAAGTATCTCAATCATCCCTTGATCTATCATCTCTTGGATGTCCCTTATCACCTGACGGCGTCCTCTCTAATTGACAATGCACACCTGGCACCAATCATGGTCATGCTCGTAGTGGGTGTATTCACACAACATCTTATGCATCTCGACCAAAGATTGCCTTATGTCATTCACATATAGGACTTTGTACTTGTCAGGGCATCCCTGAACCATATTAACAGCTGCTTTCCCATGCTCGGGCAATGGGTTCTTCTTCACGTTCGTACCTACGTCCTCAAAAAATAATATCACACTTCTCACAAGGTCTTGCACCTTGGTCTTCAATGGGTAACAGTTCTCCACGTCATGTCCGGGAGCACCAGAATGATATACAGAATGAAGCTCTGGCTTGTACCACCACTGAGGATTGGTCGGTACAGCAGGAGGATCTCGTGGAGTTATCATCTTCCTATCTATCAAGGAAGGATAAAGTTCATCATACGTCATAGGAATCGGGTCAAAGGTCGCCCTCTTCCTCTCATAGTTGTTGGTGCTGGTGTTATTATTGTTGCGAGGTTGGTAGGCCTATTGTTGTTGACGATGTTGTTGTTGTTGTTGATGAACTTCTCGGAAAGCAGGTGCTATATGAGCCACCTGGTGTTGGTTGATGGCTGGACGCACATCCTTCCTCCTTGCAGAGGGCCTTCTTTTGACATGGGAGGACACAGCGTGAGTCTCTCCCTCTTTCTTCCTAGCAAAGCCTCCATACTTCTTTGTTGAGGAACCATCTTCTCTAGATAAACGTCCTTCACGGACCACCTCCTCTAATCTCATCCCCATATTCACCATTTTGGTGAAGTCTGGGGGAGAACTTGCAATCATTCTTTCATAATAAAGATCTCAAAGTCTTCAAGAAGATCTTTGTCATCTCCTTCTCTTCAAGGGGTGGCACTATCTGAGCTGCCAGTTCTCGCCATCTCTGGGCGTACTCCTTGAAGGTCTCCTTGTCTTTCTAGAACATTGCCCTTAACTGGTCCCTGTCTGGAGCCATATACACATTATATTTATACTGCTTAATGAAGGCCTCGCCTAGATCTTTGAAAGTGCGGATGCTTGCACTCTCTAGCCCCATATACCACCGAAGCACAGCACCTGTCAGGCTATCCTGAAAGTAGTGGATAAGCAGTTGGTCGTTGTCAGTCTGTGTTGACATCTTGCGAGCATACATCACAAGATGGCTGAGTGGGCATGTATTTCCCTTATACTTCTCAAAGGCAGGCACTTTGAATTTAACAGGGATCTTAACGTTGGGCACGAGGCACAACTCGGCAGCACTTTTCCCAAAGAGGTCCTTACCCCTCAAAGTCTTCAGTTCCTTGCGAAGCTCAAGGAATTAATCTTTCATTTCATCCATCTTTTCATAAATGTCCGGGCCCTAAGATGGCTCGGAATGATAGATGGTATCTTCAACGCGAGGAAGGGTGTGCGCAACAGGCGGTGGCACAGACAGGACCAGGCTAGATGCCGACAAAGAAGCGAGAGTAGGAGCGAAACCCTCTGGCATGAAATTAGCCGGCATTCCCCTAGGGAATCCAGCTGGCATAGACGGAGTGAAGTGGGCTGTTGCAGCAGGCACAATTGAAGTGAATATCTCAGATATGACAGTCCTCGCGGGAGAAGTTGCAGGAGTTGGTGAAGCTTGGCTCTGGGCGGCCAGAACTGACTTCATCATGGTAGTCATCCTAGCAATCTCTTCCTTCAATTCCCTATTTTCTTGCTCTAGGTGTTCCATTATCCTCGGATAATTGGCTTTAGTATTATACCGGTGTGTCAGCTTGTCTTCAAAATAAATGAAGAGAAAAGAGTTAGACCACTAATCAAGAGCTTGGAGCAAAACCTGCTTATGCATATGATGCATGCAATGCTTGTGCATATGATTTGTTTTTAATTAGAGGAACCTTTTTAGAGATCTATTTGCAAATGTTTGAAAATATATGGAATACTCATGGCAATAATATTTGGAAGCTCTTTACACCAATGAAGTAGTACAATTTTGGTAACCAAATACAATACAAGAGAAAAGGAGAATGAACATCCTATGGAGTCCTAGAAATAATCGTCCAAAGCCTTCGAGATCGAAAGATAAGTCGCACGAAGCCTCTTCACCTCTCTCTCATAAGCTGCTTCCATATCGGCTTTCTCCTTGGCAAGCTGATCCTACTTCCTCTTCCAAAACCTAGATGAGTGAGGAAGAAGAGAAGTAACTACATCATCAGGCTCATCAATAACCTGATGCTCTAGAAATTCTATCATTGCATCCTTATCTTTGAGTTGCTGAAGAAGTTCCTCATGTTCACGAACCCATGCGCGCGACCGATCTTCATATCCCAACTCCTCTACTCCTTGATTAGGGAGGGTTGAAGGCCCAACCATAACCATAGGGGCAGGTCTCGGATATTCGTACGACATACGGTACTCAAGAGCTCTCTTCCTCACCCAAGAGGTGTAAGGTTCCAAAGCAACACAATTCTTCGGACCAAGCTCATTCCCCTCTTTCCTATGAACTTTGTGTCAGGCATGGACCATCCTATCCTTCAGGTTCTGGGGATCTTTACCCTCTTGAAAAAACAAGCCTTCCAATAAAACATTTTTAGGTTTATCCTTTAAGGGGAACCCATAACTTCACTAATTACTAACTTTAATTTGAGCATTTAATTTCTTGTCCTTTACTTTAATGCCATTTATTTCTTTCTCATTTATTCATATTGCTTTTCATTTTGCTCATTTGAGCACATATTTTATGTTTATGTCATTTTTATTTTGCTCATTTGAGCTCATTATTGTATATAAATATATTGTTGTCTTGTGATTGTTTTATTTTGTGTGAATCCAATGCAAAAAGGAGAAAGGACTTAGAATTAGGACATACCTATGCTTAAAGGAGTTCAAGGGAAACTAGGCCTCATGCCTTTAGAATGCTAAATTTCTTGAAGAGAAACTAGGCCTCATGCCTTTAGAATGCTAAACTTCAAAGTTGACTTTAAAGGACTTCTCATCTAAACTCTTTCTTTGTCCATTCCCCTTAATGTGTTGTGAACTTTTTGATGTTTGCTCTTGTGTGATAGGGATTCCATCTTGAGTAGTAAAGAGGACCATTGTCATGAGTAGCCAAGTTAAGAGAGACAAGCCAAATGGAGATCCTAGGAGTTTGAATTAAATTGTTTGATTGCTTAATTGTGTTTGCTAATTCCAAAGGAAAGTAGCATCTTGGGTCATCTCTATGACTTCAAGAAAAGGATCTCCAAGGGTTTTATCTTTCTCCTCTTATCTTTGCATGCTTTAGGACTAGCCCTTCTCTTCTTCTCCTCACTCTAACCCAAGCCAAAAATCTTTTATTTCAAACTTTGAAATTATTCCAAATTAGAAACCTAGGCCTTATGCCTTTGACTTTTCAAAATCTTTTCATCAATACTCATTATGAATAAATCTTAATCCAACTTTGACTTCATTTTGTAAATAAACCTAACTTGTAAGTATAACTCACTTCAAGTTGTCTTTGTGGTTCCAATGGCCACCTTTGTCAAAAAAACTTTTCAAAAACATTAGTCATAGGTTTGAGTTATCATAGTGGTTGATGTAAATCTCACCTCATCCTTAGTGATTGGATTATAAGTCTTCCATACTTATTATAGGGTTAACCCCTCACTATTATGTTGTAGCTCTCCTCACATGGTGGATTGTTGGTTTAGGTTGAGTTTTCTCCCTTTGATAACAAAAGACCTTAAGGCTTTTGATCAAATCAATTCACCAATATTTGTGATTTTTTACCCTGAACTGTAGGATTTTCAACACACTAATGGTGAAAGTGATGTTGAACTCCCCTGGATCCTTCATCTTTGGTGGCACTTCCAGGAGTTCTTCCATCTCATCTTTTTATGTCATGTTGACCTATTCTTGAGTCAACTTTTGCTTTCCACCTTTCAGGAAACTTTAGAGTCATCATTGTAAGACCCTAATTTTGACCCTAAGATCCCTCATGGCATCATAAGATTGCATTTACATTGCCTCAAGGATCATAAGCATCTTGGCTCCTTACCTTTGAGTGGGGTCTCTTATGATTGGTTTGAGATCACCAAGCATGCTTGAAATTATATATTATTTCTTTTCTCATTTTATTTACTAACCAAAAGCACAAAATATATGTCACTAACATCTCTTGTTTGTAGCTTGAGCAGTCACAAGGTCAAAGGCTTCTAGGAGATCCTATATGCATTGATATGGCTAAGGGAAGATGAAAGCAAGCATGGCTATGGTTCTAAAAGCTCTCATCCATCAAATATGTCTCCCAAGTATCTTAATTCATCATTTTGATCAAAGCAAATCAAAGGGTTTGAGTTTTGTTTCCCAAGGAAACCCTAATTCACCCGTTCATCAATTGTGCCTTGCTCATGAAGCAATCTCAACCCATGGTCAAATGAATCAAGGGAAGTTCTTTAATTCATCATTTCATGCATATTTGAACCTATGTGAATGTCCTCAATCATCCATTCATCAAGATATGAGTTTTGGACTTGAGAAGTTGATTAGTCAATTCATCTATCTATTTGGAAATACACTGAGACCTAACTTGTTATGTGTTGGTCAAATGGAGATAACCCCAAGAGAAACAATGTTCTTAAGGGCCATATGAACAACTTTCATGTTCATCAGAATTTTATTTGAAGCTTGGAAGGTCATCATCCATTCCAAGACATTATAGGTCATTTTGATTAAAACCCTAATTTTGGGTCAGCTTCCCAAGGACATAACTCCTTCATTTTTCATGATTTTGAGGTTAGACTTAATGCATTGGAAAGCTTAATGTGTCTAATTCAAATGTTATGTTGAATAAAATTGCAAAATCTCAAAACAAATACATGTGATAATGCAAAACATTATAGGTCACTTTGGACCAAATGCATTGAAATATGAAAAAGTCCAAATTCAAGTGACCATAACTTCTTCATCAAAACTCCAAATGATGAAAAATGTAAGTCCAAATTTATTGTCTTGAAAAGATCTACAACTTTCATGTTTAAGGTTTTATCATTTGGAGCTTTCATCATTAAGGCAGAAGGGCTTGAACTTTGGCCAATTTTGAAAATTCCACATATGCATGTTTTGCACCCTACACTTCAAGTTCAATTTTCATTAATTTCCAAGGCCCAAATGGATTTTTGATCAACATGACATTTGTTCCTTATGCAACAAATTTTCCAACCATTACTCATAAGGTTGCATTTCAAGTTTGGACATGGTATTTTCGAAGGCTTGAACACATTGGTGCAATTTTGGAAAATCAATTAATTTGCTTTGCATGAACCAATGTTACATAAGTTGCACGTCCAACTTGCTTCTATCATGCATTAGCTACCAAATCCAAGTGGAATTGGGCCCTCCATGCGCCTGTACAGGCCCATGCATGGAGGTCCTTTCCATTCATGCAAGTTTGATATTATGCATTTCAGCATTGCCTTGCCTATAAAAACATTGCATATGAGCTTCATTTTACTAACCTGAAGGCGCCCCAAATGTTGTGCAATTGAAACCTCACCCTCACACCAAAGGAACTCTCTCATTTATCTATCAATTTTCAGATCTAGAATTCAGCTGCCTCGACTGTTTTCTCAGATCTTAAAGTTCCTAAGCCTCATCACCTTAATCCTGAGAGTGAACTGCAAGCATCCATAGCAAGGAATTATGACTCTAAGCTCTGCAAATCAGAGGTTTACTTCTGATTTTAATTTCTTCAAATCAACTCATATAGTGCTTGTTTCTTGCTATTGTTGTGTGATCTAAAGCCCTCTGCATAGAGGCAACGTTATTGAGCTTTGAATTTTTGAAATTAAGCAAGTTCAGTTGAACACCATTAAAATTCCATCTCTGATTTCTCTTAATGTAGAAACCTAGAGTGGATTTGGTTAGTACAGGGGTGATGTACATCACCCCAGCTTTCAATTGGTACCAGGATCGTAGCATTTGGTTAATATTTTTTCCCTCTGCAATTTTGAACTTGGCCGGAAGTTGGCCGGAGAAGACGGTGGCGCTGGCCACCGTCTGGTCTCCAGATCAGATCAAATCCGTCCATTTACGTTTCCAGATTCAATCTCATGCGTCCAATGTTATGACTCATTTATTGGCACGGTGCGCTTCAGTTGACCAAGGCACATAGTAGGCGCGCGCTTCATGACCTCATGATCTGCCAGCTCAATTAATGAGCTCAGATCAAACGGTCCACGCTTTTTTCCAATTTTATTTTCTGATTTTATTTTCATTTTATTATTTTAATTCCATTTCACTTTAAAAATTCATATCTCTCTCATTATTGGTCCAAAAATTATGGGACCAATTTCACTCTTCTCCTTTTAATTTCTATTTTCTAAAAATGATTTTTAATATTTTTTATTTTATCATTTCCTATGTTTTAGTAATTTTCTCTTTTCTGCTTATTTTTAATTCATTTAAAATAGTTTTTGATATTCAAAAAATAGAAAAATATTTTTCCAACCTCTTTGGATGATGATAGATCTATGAAAAATATTCTCATCAATTTATTAATTGATTTGAGATTTATTTGAGATTTTAGTTCAATTAGGTTATTTTTATGCATTTTTACTTTATTTAAAATAGTTTCTGACTTCTAAAAATGCTGAAATTTTTTGTCAAACTTTGTTTGACCTTGTTGAAGTTGGGATAATTCACTTGGACTTTTCAAAGTTGATTTGAAGTGAATTTGAAGTTTGACCTTTCTTTATTATTTTAATTCAAGTTTTATTTTAAATATTAAAAATGCCAAAAAATATTTTACTTGTTTCTTGACTTCTAATTCTCATTTTGCTTCTGTTTTCTTTTGTTTGACCTTGATCTTCTCTATATTTGGTCAACATTTGTTTATTAATACATACCATTTCCATTAATGCACTTTAATTCTTCATCTTCTTCTTCTTCTTCTTCTTCTTTATTCTTTCTTTTTGATCAATGAGTTAAAGGTTGATGGTTAGCATTGATACATGGATGTTTAATCTTCCTTGATCCAAATCTAATTCATCTTGATCATGGATCAAGTGAATGGCTTTGCATTAAGGATAGATTGCTTCCTAAATCATGCAAAGAACCTAAATCAATACAAGATCATTTCTCATCTTCTTTGTGGCATGGCAAGTTGTTGGAGTTTGATTCACTAATCAAGACCTCTAACTTCTGTTGTTGCCTACATTATTATTGACCGGCCTCAGATAGTTGTGACTTCTACATAAGTCCAATTACGATTGCTTAACATAGCGCTAAATTTGCCTTATGGCACACTAACTACTAACATTAAGCATTAACCATTAACATTTACTTCTTGCACTTTACATTTATGCAATTTACTATTCTTGTACATATTATTCATTTGGTTTTTCCTTTGCTCATTTGAGTACATGTTTATATTAATGCAATTTGCCTTTTGCTCACTTGAGCACATAATTGTGTATATATTATTGTGCTTGTGTTTTGTTTTGTTTGTTGTGTACCAAATGCAAAGAAATGGACAAATGGACTTAGACTTTAGGACTTTCCCTATGCAAAATTGGAGTCAAAGAGCAACTAGGCATTGAGCCTTTAGAGTGCTATAAAAGTCAAAGAGCAACTAGGCATTGGGCCTTTAGAATGCTATAAATGCTAAAGAGAACTTTGAAGAGACCACTTTCTAAACTCCTTCTTGTTCATTTTTGGTTTGTTTGATAGAACTTTTTAATGTGTGTGTTCTTGCGCTAGGGATTCCAACATTGAGCCTAAGTGAGGAACCATTGCCATGAGCTTCTAAGAGAGAGAGATCTAAGAGCCATTGAGGAACTTTCCAAGAGCTTGGTTGATTGATTGATTGCTTGAGTTTATGCTTTATGTGATTGCTTATTCCAAAGGATGGGAGCTACTTGGATCATCAATATGATCTCAAGAGAGGAACTCCATTTTTGGTCTTGTTTCTTATCCCTCGTCTCTTGTATGATTAGGACTTTAGCCATTCTTCTTCTTCCCTCCACTTTAACCCAAGCCAAAACTTTTGTGCAAACATTTAACACTTCTTTTCAAACATTAGAAACCTAAGCCTTATGCTTTTGATTTTCAAACTTTCTTTTCATAACACTTATTTTGAATTGAACCCTTAAATCCACTTTGACCATATTTTATAAATACTTTTCATTGGTAAATACAACTCATTCAAATACTTTTGTGGTTTCAATGACCACTTTCTTAATCAAAATTCTTTTTATAACCTTTAGCTATTAGGTTCGAGTTATCCTTGAGGTAGATGTAATACTCACCTATATCCTTAGTGATGGACAATGAGTCTTCCATGCTTCTTATAGGGTTAACCCCTCACTAGCATGTTAAAGCTATCCTCACATGGTGGATTTGTGTTTTTTAGGTTGAGTTTTCTCCCTTGGATAACAAAAGACCTTAAGGCTTTTGGACCAATCAATTCACCAATTCATTTTGAGATTTTTACCCTGAACTACGAGGTTTTGATCCTAATCTTTTTTTTTAAGATGGTACGTAGGCAATGGGTTCATCCATCCAAACACAAATTGTAAATAACTTGTATATTCTCTTCTCATCTCTTCAATCATGTTTGCACAAATAAATTTTCACAAAATACCAACCTTACAACAAATATGAAAAGGGCTCCCTAGGAGTACCTAGGATGTTTTGGGTGCTTAAAACCTTCCCATTGCATAACCAACCCCCTTACCCCGATCTCTGGCATTTTTACTAGTTTTTGATTCGATAAAACTTTTAGGTTTTTGTTGGCTTTCTAACCATTCCTTTGGATAAATAGAAGTGTGGTGGCGACTCGACTTGTATGATTTACCTTAGATTTAGTCAATATCTCTAATGGTAACGAATACCCCGCTACAATCAATAAAGGTAGAGTTTTTAATATCAAAGTTAGCAAGGTTTGCCGGTACAAACCCTCTCGAAGCTTGTCCTTCATTGGTTCGTTTACGGTAATCCCCCATAGTTAGGGGTTGTGCAGCTGCCATGATGACTTCCTCTTCAGAGTCAGAAGAAATTGATAGTTGATACTCTTCTAGTATTCCACTGTCTAGAGCTGCTTGTCTAACTAGTTTTCTGAGAGCATGTGTGATTCTTTTAATTTATGGATCCAATGGTATTAATGTTGATCATGAACTGCGCATACACAAATAAAAAATGCCTCGGTAGCACTATGATAAATAAGAAAAAAAAAATAAGACTAAAAAACAAAAAATTGCAAAAATGTTGCCTTGTTGAAAAATCATCAGTCCCCAGCAACTGCGTCAAAAGCTTGATGACTTCTCGGTAAGTGTATCGATATTGTCGAAGTAATAAAAAGATCGAATTCACTAGGTCTGCCTTCAAGCAAGACAAAATATGTGTAATGTATAGAAAACTAGTCAAAGGGGGAGGGGGTTCGAGTTTTAGTGTGAAAAGTAAATAAACGATTAAACAATATCACGAAAGCGGTCAGGTTGTGTTATAAAATCCCCTATTCCTCTATTGACGATGTTTGATGCCTTGTATGAATGGTCTTATCACTATAACACCACGGAGAATTAACAAAAACTTTATAGTCGATCCCTAACAAAATAACTCACTAACCATTACTCGGAGCTTTATATCCCTAGTCCTTCATCGTAAGCATGGTAAGGCAATGTATAGAATATTAATTCTTTATGCCACTACTTGGGGTCTCTTATTCCTATTCAACCAACATAAGTACAACAATTGCCCTAGGTACAACATTTAGACTAATGGTCAGTATTTCCTGTGTCCAAGATCAGATTAAAAAAGTATCTCACGTAAAAAGCATTAAGAACAATAAGCAATTGAATGGCATTATAGATCAAAAGGTTCATACAATAGTCAAATCAACATAGAATCCAACAATATAGAAATAGGTTCCTCATAACCTAACCTAACCTAGAGGATCTTAGATACTCATAATTCAATTCAAAATACCATAATTCATTGATAAAGATAACATCTGAAATCCCTTGAAGTGATGGCCTATAATGGCTTCAAATGCTTTAAAAATCACCACTTGTGCCCTCAAAAATCGTGCCTTGATCTCTCCATTTCGTAACCCTTGTGAAAGTGAAAAAAAATTCATTTTAAAGGCGTCAGAATGGACCAAAACGCCTCATAAAATTCCAGAAAAAGCACATATCTCGTGTGTGATACCTTGCATCGCGTGTGATGCAGCTTTAATAGCCCTATCGCGCGCGCGATGCTGTACGACAGTGCATGTGATTATTTTTGAAGTTGCATCATTTTTTGCTCCTTTTTCACTTAAATTTTCACTAAGTCCACAATTTTCACACTTAGCTATTTTCTCCTCATTCTTTGGTCATTCTTCTTCATTTTGGCTCAACTTTCACTTATTTTACTTCGATTCCTCGACTAAATATATCCAATGACGGGTTGTCATCAGTCGCCTACAGAGTTGCCTTACCACAATCTCTTTTGAATCATCATAGTATATTTCACGTGTCTCAGTTTCAAAAGTATATTCCCGATCCGTCCCATGTGATCCAATTGGATGATGTGCAAGTGAGAGAGAACTTGACTATTGAAGCATCACCCTTGCAGATTGAGAACCGAGAAGCGGAAAACATGAGAGGTAAAGAGATTGATTTGGTAAAGATGGTGTGGGAAGGACCTTCTAGAGGAAGCATGACGTGAGATCTGGAGAGCAAGATGATAGAGTCTTATCCAAAATTGTTTCTTTCAGGTAATTTTTTAGGGCGAAATTTATTTAAGTAGGGGAAAGTTGTAACACCCCAGTTTTAATTAAATTTTGGAGTATTTTGAGTTATTTAATTATTTTAATTATTTTTATGAGTTTGGGTAGTAATTATTATAATTTTATTTATTTAGAATAATGGAGAAAATCAGGTTTTTTACTTGAGAGAAAATAAAGTTTTTAATCAAATAGAGAGATTGGTGGAATTAATGAAAGTTGAGGGGAGTTTTAAAAATTAAATAAAATAAATAAGATTAGGTTTTATTTATTTAAATAGAAAAGTTGGGAGAGACTTTGGTTGGTATGTATTTTTGGTGAAAAAAGGAAAAAGAGGAGAGGATTCAACCTTCATAGCCAAAGCTTCAACCTCTGTTTCAAATTCCATGTAATGGGGGAATATTCATGATATGGATGTTTAGGCATGAAGGATAGAGAGGATTCTTTATCCTTTTCCCCTTTTCTTTCTATTTTCTATTATTGATGAAATTGTTGAATCTTCAGATGGTTTATGCAAAACCTCTCTTGATTGTTATGATATGTTGTGAATTTCATGTTGTACTTGTGACTGATTTTCATATAAAATTGAATGTGCAATTCTGAGTTTTGAGGTTCATGTTGATATGTTTTAAATTGATGAACATGTTAATAGTTTTATGGTCAATCTATGATATAAATGATTAATCTATTTAAAATTGATGTGTTTTATATTGTATAAGTGGTGCACGATGAGTTGCTATGAGTTTTGGGTTTTCTGGGATCAAAATCGGAGCTTTCAAATTGCCCAAATGGAGAAAACACAGAAATTTTCTTTCTACACAACGCTGACAGGCCAACCTTCAATGTGTTGGGATAAGTTGACAAACATCGACAAGGTGGTGGGTCGACCGCCATGGCCTCAGGGACAAGCTTCTTGCCCAGATGTGACCATGATGGCGGTTGGGTGTGTGTGTGTGTTTGTGTGTGTGTGTGTGTGTGTGTGTGTGTGTGTGTGTGAGAGAGAGAGAGAGAGAGAGAGAGAGAGAGAGAGAGAGGTGACATGTAGGTGTGATGGTCATCATGCCTGAAGGGCCGACCGACAACCCTTATTTGACCGATATTGGGTCATTCGGCTTGATTTTTAGAGTAGATTTTGTTTTTCGATGTTTATTCGATGATATTTTGATGTTGTTAATGAGTATCGATGATTATTTTCAAGAAGTTATATAATTTAGTCATTATGTCGAGTTATGATAAAAGTGTTGAGTTATGCTGAGATGTTTGGTTCATCGAGGAATTATTGTTGTGGCTAGGGGTGGACAAATGGTCGAGCCCGGTCGGTTTCATGCCTAAACCTTCCAACCACGCCAAATTGTGGGTGCTAAAACAAGACCCAATTTTGACTGAACTTAATTTTGATTATTTCGGTTTGACCGGCTTATCAGTTGGTTTTAAACGGTTTTGGCATTCAAAAATTAATAACCCGATTGAAAAATTTGTAATTTTCTAATCTATTTTATAATTCATTGATTAATTAAAGACTATAAACTTGAAAATATAGTTATTTTTTCATTCAACACACAGCCAATACTATAACTCTTTCATCAAAAGACCAATAACATCGTCCATCACAAGGTCTATGTTATCATTCATCACATGTAAAGTATAGATGATAAATTCTTGAATATTACTGATTATATCATTCATCACAAGTCCAATACCATATTAAAAATCTCTTCAAGTGTCTATTGATTTCACCATTTATAATCCATATTAAGTAAAATACTAGCCATCTATAAAGCCATTCAAAAGGACACAACACATACAAAATTATTAGCTACAATCATCAACTTGAAAACATCAGCTTGTAAACATCAACAAATTTAAAATCATCAACTTGTAAACACGCAAATAAGCCATTTTTTGATTGTTGAACCTCTACCCAACTAAAATCAACACCCAACTAACAAAAACATCTAAGGGGAAAGTAAAATATGAATTAAAGAATAACTATTTTAACTCTCTTAATATGCAAGTCACTTTATTGTATAACCAATATTTTCAGAGAATATACACAAGTAACAGCAACGCCTAAGGGAAAATGAAAACATTGTCTATGTTAAAAAAAATTGATTGTAAAATGGAATGAACTGAGGCTAGAATCGTGAACGAAATCACTTTTCTTAAAATTATTTCAAGCATTCTCAAATGTCTTAGAGTTGGAACGTGGGAATATCAAGGGTAATTCAGCCTATACTCGAGTTTGCACAAGACCGATGAAAACTCGAATGTAGGGAAGAGTGTCTTGAGTTTTAGTGAAGAGGATGTATGTTTTTTTGTTGTTATAATTTTCAAATTCTGAATAATGTATTTATAGGTCATGCATGTGTTGTTTCATAAGGTTGCAATTCTTGATAAAACAACATATTTTCATCATAAATTTATAATGGTCCGCCTATGGTTACATTATGCACCGCTTCATGAAGTGTTACATATTTCAAATGCACTTATTGTCATTAACTCAATTGCATACTTCTTGTCATATTAGAACACTCCCATGGGCATTTATTGTCAATAATTTCCAATAATTCCCCACTTGTTCTAATAATGACAAGTCTAATTCGAGAAAAGAAGGTATAAAGAATGTTAATACAGTTAGGTATCTTTCGATTTAAAACTTAACCTTAGTGAGGACAACTCAAAGTCTAATCGGAATGTTAGGTAGAAATGTTTTTAAACCATTAACCCATATGATTAGAACGGTGTTACCTTACACACATTCTTTAAGGGTTATTCCCCTACATATCTCGCCTAGCACTTATTTATGGTCATGTGCTTTCCTTTTTCATGAATTTTTCGTGAAAGAAACTCTAACTTCCACTTTGAGATGACACCATCTTGAAATTCACATAGGTGAAATTCATATTTTATCATTTTCTATGAGATACTAATTCTCGGTATTAAACTTCATTAAGAGTTTGGAAAAACTCAACCCTCAATTAAAATAGTCAAGATTATTATCAAATGACCGACAAACATTCAAATCAACGACTTATTATTACCCATTGAATATTGAGGTTCATGTTTTGTTAACGTAAGATTAGGTTTCTAACGTTATTGGTACTCTTATTCAAGGAGTTTCAACCACATATCTCTTGAGGCTGTCTTTATTAAGTCTCTGGGTACTGGCTTAGTAAATGGATCATCCAAATTATGGCTCGAGCGTATTGCAGCGGGGTTTTCGTTACCTTTAGGTTTATTGACTAAACCAAAAGTAAACATATAATTCAAGTCGCCACCTCACTTTTATTTGTCCAAAGGAGAGGATAAAAAGCGAACAAAAGCCAAGGTAAGAAGTTTTTCAAATCAAAAACTAATAAAAATGTCAGAGATCTGGGTAAGGGAGTTGGTTATGAAATAGGAAGGTTTTACGCTCCCAAAACATCCTTAGTACTCTAAGAGAACCCTTTTTGCAAATATGTGTTATAGGTTGGTATTTGTGAAAAGATTTGTGCAAAATATTGGAATGATGAGAAGAGAATAGATTATATTTACAAATTTTGTTGTTTGAATGGATGAACCCATTGCCTACGTACCATCATAAAGGTAGGATCAAAACCTCGTAGTTCGGGGTAAAAATCACAAAGATTGGTGAATTGATTTGACCAAAAGCCTTAAGGTCTTTTGTTATCAAAGGGAGAAAACTCAACCTAAACCAACAATCCACCATGTGAGGAAGGCTTCAACATGCTAGTGGGGGGTTAACCCTATAATAAGCATGAAAGGCTTATAATCCAACACTAAGGATGAGGTGAGATTTACATCAACCACTATGATAACTCAAACCTATGACTAATGTTTATGAAAAGGTTTTAACAAAGGTGGCCATTGGAACCACAAAGTCAACTTGAAGTGAGTTATATTTACAAGTTAGATTTATTTACAAAATGAGGTCAAAGTTGGATTAATGTTTATTCATAATAAGTATTTATGAAAAGAGTTTGAAAAGTCAAAGGCATAAGGCCTAGGTTTCTAATTTAAAACAAAGTCAAAGTTTGAAGAAAAGATTTTTGGCTTGGGTTAGAGTGGGGAGAAGAAGAGAAGGGCTAGTCCTAAAGCATACAAAGATAAGAGAGAAAAGATAAACCCTTGGAGTTCCTTTTCCTGAAATCATAGAGATGATTCAAGATGCTCTTTTCCTTTGGACTTAGCACACAATCAAGCAATCAAACAATTTGGATTCAAGCTCCTATGATCTTCATTTGCCTTGTCTCTCTTAACTTGGCTACTCATGACAATGGTCCTTCTTTCATAATCTCAAGATGGGATCCCTATCACACAAGAGCAAACATAAAAAAGTTCACATCACAATAAGGGGAATGTACATAGAATAAGTTTAGATGAGAAGTCCTTTAAAGTCAACTTTAAAGTTTAGCATTCTAAAGGCATGAGGCCTAGTTGCTCTTCAACAAATTTAGCATTCTAAAGGCATGAGGCCTAGTTGCTCTTCAACAAATTTAGCATTCTAAAGGCATGAGGCCTAGTTTCTCTTGAACTCCTTTAAGCATAGGTAAGTCCTAATGAGTCTTTTCTCCTTTTTGCATTAGGTTCACACAAAACAAAGACAAAGCAATCACAAGACAATAATATATTTATATATAATAATGAGCTCAAATGAGCAAAAGAAAAATGGCATAAAAATAAAATATGTGCTCAAGTGAGCAAAATGAAAAGCAACATGAATAAATGAGCAAGAAATAAATGGCATTAAAAGTAAAGGGCAAGAAATTAAATGCTCAAATTAAAGTTAGTAACTAGTGAAGTTATGTTAGTTTGTCATAAGACAATGTAGTGCTATGTTAAACAATCGTAAGTGGACTAATGTAGTAGTCAGACCTATCTGAGGTCGGCCAATAAGAATATAGGCAAATAAACATAAGTTAGAGATCATGACTAGTAAGCCAAGCTCTATAAACTTGCCATGCCAAAACAAAAGGGGAAGGGCCTTGTATGGACTTTAGGTATTTGCTTGACCAAGAAGCAACCTAACTTGGACACAAAACAACTCACTTGATCTTGGATCAAGTGGAGTTTGGTTTGGATCAAAGAAGGTTAAACCTCTCATTATTCAAGACCAACCATAAGACATTAACTCATTGGCCAAATGATGAAAATAATGGGATGAAAATGAAAGGGAGGGAAAATGAAGACAAGTATCAAATCCAATTGATCAAATATGAACCAAGTCATCATCAATCAATACCAAACAGAAAAGAAATGAAGATTACAAGTCAACAAATCAACCATAATTTTTTGGTATTTTTGAATTAAAATAAAAATAATCAAAATATGGTCAAACCTCAAATTTAATTCAAATCAACTTCCACAAGTCCAATTAAATTCTCATAGGTCTAACATGATCAAATAAACTTTGACAAATTTTCTCAATAATTTTGGATATCATAAACTATTTTAAAATAATTAAAAACAATAAAAAATAACACAATATGAATTAAAATCTCAAATAAATCTCAAATCAAATAAGAAATTGATGAGACTATTTTTCATTGACTTATCATGATCCATAGGTGTTAGGAAAATATTTTTCAATTTTTCAAATATCAGAAAGTATTTTAAAATGAATTAAAACTATTAAAAAAACAAATAATTCACAAAAAATATTAAATGAAATCACAAAAATATTTAAAAATCAAAATATGAAACTAGATTTTTCAAGAAAAATTTTGGAGTTAACTGAAAATAAAAGGAATTAACTGAAACTAAAATGAAAATAGAAATAATGAAAAATCCAGCGCCACAGGATCAACCTCATTAACTGACGTGGCATAAATCAAAGGCTCAGAGGTGAGGACGCATGGTGGACATAAGTCAAGCGCGCGGCATAATGATTTAAAATAAGTAAACATAACGAACACATGAGATTATAACTTGGCAAATCATTCCAAGGGCTAGGAAGGTGCACACGTGGTGATGGTGGTGGAAACCACCATCTTCTCCGGTGAGATACCAGAATCCGGCCACCACTTGCAGAGAAAAATTTTGTAACGAAAATGAAAAACAAGGACATCAAAATGGGGCTCAGGTGATGTACATCACCACTGTATCCATGGATCTTCCTCACTCTTCCTATTTTGAGAGAAATGTGAGATGGAAGATCATGGTGTGTCAACTGCAAATGCACGAAATGAAGAATTGAGACCACCACTGGCCTGCCTCAAGTGTGAGGACTTCAGAAAACCACACAAACCAAAGGAAACTACATTGAATTGCAAGATCTAGATCTAAAAAGTTTGAAGTTCTACCTCTAAAATGGAGCTCTTAAGGCCACGAATTCTTCAAGATCTTGATCCCTTTTTGCTCTGGAGATGTAATGGAGATGATAGGCTAAGGAATTGAGCTTTGAAAATCAACTAATGATGTTGAATTTCAAGCTTGAAAAAGAGAGAAAAATATGAAAATTCCTTTGGTAATGGTTGGGATTTCAGTGCTGCAGCATTTCAGGTCTCCACAAGGTTACCAAATGAATGAGATTGAGTGCTTATTTATAGCTGAAGAGGGTTGAGTTCATGATTCCCTCGTGTGCATGGCAAATTTGAACTTTGATGCATGGACCTGTACAGGCGCATGTAAGGCCCAATGATGGGTGCTAATCCATGCTGAGATCAATTGAAATGGAATTGGACGTGTAATTGGGAAGGAAATAGCTTGCATATGAAGTTTCAACATGAAATGTCAAAAATGAACATAAAGAAAGAGCTCTTCAAAATCACCAATGGAAAGTCCAAAAAAGTAATGTGAGTAATGGTTGGAAAGCCCTTGAAATAAGGAACAAAAGTCATGTTGGGCAAAAATTCATTTGGCATTTGGAATTTAATGAAAACTGGATGTGAAGGTTTGGGCACAAAACATGTCTAAGTCACTCTTTGAAAATTACACCAAAAGTAAGCCTATTCAATCCCCTCTATTTGCATGATGCAAGCTTCAAATGAAAAGACGTCCAACATCAAAGTTGTAGATATTTTCAATATGACCAATTTAGACTCAAATTTTGCATCATTTGGATTTTCCATGAAAACGTTATGGGTATTTGAAGTTAGGTACTTTTTCAAATTCAATGACTTGGGTCCAAGGTGACCTATAATGTTTTGTATTATCACATGTATTTATTTTAAGATTATAAAATTTTGTTCAACATAACATTTTAAGTAGACATCTTAAGCTTTCCAATTCATTTTGTCTCACATCAAAATCATAAAACTTAAGGAAGTTAGGTCCTTGGGAAGTTGCCCCAAAATTAGGGTTTCAATCAAAATGACCTATAATGTTTTGAAATGAATGATGACCTTCCAAGCTTAAAATGTAATTTTGATGAGCATGAAAGTTTTTAATATGGTTCTTAATAAAATATTTGATCTTGGGGTCATCTATATTTGACAAACACATCAAAAGTTATATTTTAGTGGACCTCAGTTTAGTCAGATGACTTAACTGGTCAACTTTTCAAGGACAAACTTCCAATCTTGATGAATAAGTGATTGAGGATCCTCAAATAAGCTCATATATGCATAAAATAATGAATGAAATAACTTCCCTTGATTAAACTTGATCATAGGTTGAGGTTGCTTCATGATCAAGGCACAGTTGTAATTAGGGTTTCCTTGGTAAACAATCCTCAAGCCCTTTGGTTTATCTTGATAAAATTGGCAAGTTGAGATACTTGGGAGACATATATGGTGATTAGGATCTTTGTGGACCATTGTCATGCTTTTCCTCATCTTCATTTGGCCATTTCATTGGGCTTAGGAGCCTCCTAGGAGCATGGGAGCACATGATCACTTGAGCTTCAAAACAAAAAGAGTTAGTGACATATTTTTGTGCTTTTGGTTAATAATCAAAATAAGAAAAGCAATAATATACAATACAAGCATGCTTGGTGGTCTCAAACCACTCAAACAAAACCCACCCTAGGGTTAAGGAACCAAACATGCTATGATCCTTGAGGCAATACACTGAGCAATGATATGATGCCATGAGGGATCTTAGGGTCAAAATTAGGGTCTTGCAGATGCCCCTATTTAAGGTCATTCTAGCCGGAGATGTGAAGGTTAAAATCTTCGTCTCGATGCGGTAGAATGAGCTTAAATAATAACAAAGAGACGAATTTTGGTCCCTAAGAGACCTCATGATGCAAATGGATGCATGAAAAATAAAATCTTCATGGTGAATAATTGCCAAAAGAAAAAGAAATCAGAAGAGACTGAAAAGTCCATAGGAGTAACACACTCACTAAGGAGACAGAGACTCTGGGGGAAATAAGGTAAAAATGCATTAGCAGGTCACGACTTGAAGACTTGCTGGGAGACACGAAGGGATTCCACGAAAATAAATCGATGGAAAGACTCGAGATGACGCAAGGATGCATGTATTAGGGAATGTGTTAATATAGCAAAACTATCCACAAAGGATACTTCGGATAAAAATCCGGACTCAGATGGGGAAATCCATAAAGAACTCAGCTGAGGAAGAAAAACGAGATATTACCGGTTACTGGGTAATAAACTCAAAGAGAGACATGTCATCAAAACACCGGTTACTGGGTGAGAGAACAACATGCTCAAGGAGAAAGAATACCTAAGACTAGTATAAGGGTGAAAGATATCAATCATCCAAAACATTTGAGGATGACCAATCAGGATGGAGAAACAATCATTACCAAACAAGGGTAAATGAAAGATGACTCGCTAGGGATGAATTGCTTGACGAAAGCAATTATCCAGGAGATATATCACCGGCTACGGGGTGGTATACTCAGGAACGAAGGAATATCAATACCGGTTACTGGGTAAAGATAACCAACAAAGAGGGGATTACATCTACCGGTTACTGGGTAGAAAACCATAGAAGTAAGACTTACAACTACCAGTTACTGGGTAGAAGGCCACAGAAGTAGGACTTACAACTACCGGTTACTGGGTAGAAGGCCACAGAAGTAGGACTTACAACTACCGGTTACTGGGTAGAAGGCCACAAGATTCGCTGGGGAAGAGATGGACAATTACTGGTTACTGAGCAATTAAGCCACTAAGCCACAGGGAACTGCAGGGGATAACAAGAAAGGAAAGTCAATCCAGGAACAAACTGGAAAGACACAAACAAACAAGACACATCCCAATGAGGATATAACTTAGGGGAGTAATTCCATCCCGGTATACAATTGGGGAGGAAACTGAAACAATAATCATCCACGAGGGCATAACTCAATGGGGAATAAAGAAGGAAAAAATAGACACTTTCTGCCTATGGGGCTGACTCTATATGGAGAGATCAGACACAAACATCTGTTTGGGGAAGAACATTTCACCAATAGCAGGAGATAACAAGCAAAGATATATGGCAAAGAATGCAATCATGAATATCTAAATGCTATGATTATGTATGTATATGCATGATTTGTGTGAGATTAATGCTAACAGCCAGACATATCTAACACAAACAGGTCCAATAATCAAGAACGGACATCTGGCACAACATCTCAACAAGAAAGGCGAAGCCTACTAGAGAATTCAGCTCTGGTGAAGATGATCAAACACTAGAAGACACCGGTCACAGCTAGGGACAGGCAGAGTCACAGCTTCCAACTTCAAGAAACAAAATTCTACACAAGAGGAGTCTTCCAAGGGGGGGGGGGGGCAACAAATCTGACATAAGGAAGATGCAGAAGAAATTGTCGGGGACTTTCCATCAGTTCTCGGAACAGGTAGCTAAATATCAATAAGATCCGCCGTGGAAGAAACTCTACTAGGTAACTTATCAAGGAATGATGTGAAATTCTGTAGGGAACAAACACCAATCAGATACATATCAATTAAAACACTCCCTTCTAACTGCTAGAAAGGAAACTCTACTAAGGGAAGAAAGAAAAATTCGCTCCACTGGGGATAAACTGCAAGCATTCTCCAAGGGCCTGCCTTGGCTGAGGGAATCGGAAATAAATCCTTTGTCAACACGTGACATGTTGGGGATGAAAAGGGAAACAAACCCGTCATCGATCGCTCTAGGCAACTTCCTGCTGAGGAGACAATTACCTGGAAAGATAGCTCTGCATGGAACACATGTTTACTCCACTGAGGGCTTCTACTCATGCTGGGGAAAGACAAAGTCTTTGGGAGTAGAATATCATATCAACTTTTATCAATCTATAAGGGATTTTAAGTCAGCCCACACAAGGAGTGACAACCATATAATTGATAAAACACAAATTCTAGTGTCTGATATAGAGAGATACACATCTCTAAAAGATCAAGGCAACAACTGGCACAAAGGGGATCGTTCATAGATCAACCAACGTTACCAATCATGGATCGCTAAGACTCCGCAGGGAAACAAACATGTATGCACAAACTATCCGGGAACTGTTTGGATGAACATCCACAGATTCTGCTAGGAGAAAGCAATCCAACAAGATAGAACAATCTACTGCCATTAGAGAAGACTTCTCATATCAGAATCTTTGGGGAATTAATGACTTTTTTCACCGCTCGACGAGGAGACAACTGAAAGCTGATGGAGAGGATATAAATATGCTAGAATATGAACAAATGTCTTACCCTTTGGGTGATCATACTATCCTTGGGAAAGCACTAAGGACATTCCATTTATACTTTCAGTCATTGCGAATGTTCATTTTGTTTAAAGCAATTTATAAAAACTTTATTTGTTTTAAAACAATGATACTCATCAATTAAATCATGCAAACATTTGTTAAACAGAAATAAATAAGAGTGCAAGGAATTGGATAAAGGCTCAAATTTATTTAATGGAATGGTAGTCCGCAAATGGCAAGACTCCATGGATCTTTAAAAATTTGAAATTGGTGATATTCATGGAAAAAGGACTACATTGAACATAATGACCGTTTCTCCACCAACTCTGAATCCACTGTATTTGAAGCTTCAGTTGATGATGACTGAAAGAGAATATTTGGCAGATGACTGTTGTAGAACAAAGTCTTGTCAGGATGCAGCTACATATTCAATCTAGCAGGATATATATTCATTATTCTTTTTCATGTCTCTAACTTTTGCCTGGACCGCCCTTTCGGGTTTTTAATCCACCGAGACGCTCATTTTTGCCTAAGCCGCCCTTTCGGGTTTTCAACTTAGCGAGCTATTCTGTTTTTATTTTTAGGCGAAATATTTCTTGACTGCATTTGAATTCACAGAACGAGTGAAATCCTCCCCATCCATAGTTATAAGCAACAAAGCACCGCCTGAAAAGGCTCTCTTAATAACATATGGACCTTCATAGTTTGGAGTCCACTTGCCCCTGGAATCGGGCGCAAAAGACAAGACTTTCTTGAGCACGAGGTCACCTTCTCGGAACACACGAGGTTTGACCTTCTTATCAAAGGCTTTCTTCATCCTTTGCTGATACAAATGACCATGGCACATGGCAGTTAATCTCTTCTCTTCAATCAAGTTCAATTGGTCATAACGACTCTGAACCCATTCAACCTCATTCAACTTGGCTTCCATCAAGACTCTCATTGATGGGATCTCGACCTCTATGGGGAGCACAGCCTCCATGCCATATACAAGAGAGAAAAGGGTTGCCCTGTTGAAGTGCGGACGGATGTACGATAGCCATGCAAAGCAAACGGCATCATCTCGTGCCAATCTTTGTACGTAACAACCATCCTCTGAATAATCTTCTTGATGTTCTTGTTAGCAACTTCAACAGCCCCATTCATCTTGGGTCTATAGGGAGAAGAATTATGATGTGTAATCTTAAACTCGCTACACAGCTCTTTCATCATCTTATTGTTCAAGTTAGATCCATTATCAGTAATGATCTTGTCTGGCATGCCATATCGGCATATGAATTGGTTCTTGATAAACTTCACAACTACCTGCCTGGTCACAATTGCATACGATGTCGCTTCAACCCACTTGGTGAAGTAATCAATAGCTACGAGAATAAAACGGTGACCGTTCGACACCTTTGGTTCAATCATGCCAATCATGTCAATTCCCCACATGGAGAAAGGCCATGGTGAGGAAATAACATTCAGGAGTGTGGGGGATCATGAATCTTATCTGCATTAATTTGACACTTGTGGCATTTCTTCACAAACTTGCAGTAGTCAGACTCCATTGTCAGCCAATAGTAGCCTGCTCTCAACATCTTCTTTGCCATAGCATGCCCATTGGAATGAGTTCCAAATGAAACCTCATGGACTTCAGTCATCAACAGGTCTGCTTGGTGTCTATCCGCGCATCTGAGCAAAACCATGTCAAAATTTCTCTTGTAAAGCACATCACCATTAAGGTAGAAACTGCTAGATAATCTCCTCAAAGTCTTCTTGTCTTTAACAGATGCCCCAGGCGGGTAAGTATGACTTTGGAGAAAACACTTGATATCATAATACCAGGGTTTATCGTCTTTCACTTCTTCAAGTGCAAACACATGAGTTGGTCTATCCAAGCGCATCACAGTAATGTTGGAGACTTCATTCCAATACTTCACTAATCATTGAGGCAAGCGTAGCGAGAGCATCCGCCATCTGATTCTCATCTCGAGGAATATGATGAAAGTCAACTTTGGTAAAGAAAGTTAAAATCCTCCTCACATAATCTCTATATGGGATGAGGCCAGGCTGATTCGTCTCCCATTCACCCTTAATCTGATTAACAGTAAGGGCTGAATCACCATAAACATCAAGATGTTTGATCCTAAGATCAATACACTCTTCCAAACCCATAATACAAGCCTCATACTCCTCCATATTATTCGTGCATTTGAAAGTTAGCCTTGTTGTAAAAGGAAAATGTGTGCCTTGAGGAGTAATAATCACTGCCCCAATACCATTTCCATATTGATTAACAGCACCATCTAACACCATACCCCATCGGGAACCAGGCTCTGGCCCTTCATCGAGCGTAGGCTCATCACAATCTTTCATCTTCAAATACAGAATCTCCTCATCAGGGAAGTCGTATTGCACAAACTGATAATCTTCAATTGGTTGATGCGCCAAATGGTCAGCCAAGATACTACCCTGAATAGCTTTTTGAGCTCGATACTCAATATCATACTCAGACAACAACATCTGCCAACGGGCGATTCTCCCAGTTAAAGCATGCTTCTCAAAGATATACTTGATCGGATCCATTTTGGATATCAACCAAGTCGTATGATTCAACATATACTGTCGTAAACGCTTAGCAACCCAAGCCAAAGCATAGTATGTCTTCTCAAGCATTGAGTACCAAGACTCATAGTCAGTAAACCTTTTACTTAAGTAGTATATTGCATACTCTTTCTTTCCTGATTCATCTTGCTGACCAAGAACACAACCCATGGAATCATCAAGCATAGTCAAATACATAATCAACGGTCTCCCTTCCACAGGCGGAGACAGAATCGGAGGCTCAGATAGATATTCTTTGATACTGTCAAAGGCCTTTTGGAAATCTTCGGTCCAATCATGACGCTGATCTTTCTGGAGGAGCTTGAATATAGGCGCACATGTGGCAGTCATGTGGGATATAAATCTCGAAATGTAATTCAAGCGGCCAAGGAGACCTCGGACTTGCTTCTCGGTTTTTGGCGCAGGCATCTCTTGTTTGCTTTGACCTTGGTAGGATCAACCTCAATACCTCTCTCGCTGACAATAAAGCCCAATAACTTGTCGGAACAGACTCCAAATGTACACTTGTTCGGATTCAAGTGGAGTTTGTACTTTCTCAAAGCTAGAAAAGTTTTAACAAGTGTTCTACATGTTCAACTTCCGTTTTCGACTTTGCAATCATATCATCAACATACATCTCAATCTCCTTATGCATCATATCATGAAACAAGGTAGTCATAGCACTTTGATAAGTGGCTCCGACGTTCTTCAAACCGAAGGGTATCACTCGATAACAGAATGTTCCCAAGGGTGTGATGAATGTTGTCTTCTCCATATCCTCGGGTGCCATTTTAATATGATTATATCCGGAAAATCCGTCCATAAATGAAAAGACATTGAATTTAGTTGTATTGCCTACCAACATATCAATGTGCGGTAGAGGAAAATCATCTTTCGGACTAGCTTTATTCAAGTCACGGTAATCCATACACATTCGGACTTTTCCATCTTTCTTAGGCACAGGCACAGTATTGGCCACCCATTGAGGATATGTAGAAGTCACCAGAAACCCCGCATCAATTTGCTTTTGAACTTCTTCTTTAATTTTCACTGCCATATCAGGATGAGTTCTTCTGAGCTTCTGCTTCACAGGTACACACTCAGGCTTCAACGACAAGAAATGTTGGACGATATCAGTATCTAGACAAGGCATGTCTTCATACGACCAGGAAAAGACGTCGACATATTCTCGTAGCAACTCAATCAACCTCTTCTTAACATACTCTTCAAGGAGTGCCCCAATCTTCACTTCACGAATGCAGTCTTCAGACCCCAAGTTGACTGTTTCTAGATTCTCAAGAGGTGGCTAAATGATCTTCTCCTTGTGCTCAAGCAGACGGGTAATCTCATCAGGAATCTCTTCAACATCATCTTCTTCTGCCTCTAATACAGGGAACTCAAAGTTGGAAGATGGTGTTGGATCATTATGTTCAATGGGTTTGATTAACCTGCATAATGATTTTGAGTAGAAGAGATTTCAGAATTCAAACAAGGCAAATCATTATGCAAATGAAAAATTGATTTTATTCTCTTTTTTAGGGTTTTATGGTGATCACCAATTTCATGCAAAAAGCAAAAAGGAAAAATAATTTGAGAAAACAAACATTTAACATGCGATTATTGAATGAATATCATTGTATTAATTAATTATGCCAACAATGTCTTCACTTCTCCTTTTGGCATGGGAGAAGGGTTTTTAAACAAAATGAACACATTACGTTGACTTATGGAGAATTGTTGGAACATCAACAGCGACCCAATTATTGCAGGTTCCTCCAGGTATGACAAAATTTCCAAGGTCTTCCTCTTCGTCATCTTCAACAATGGCAGCAGCTTCCTGATCTTCAACGGTGTGGATGAAACCTCCACTCTGGAACAGCCCACGATCATTGGAAACACTAGAAGAGTACCCTATGCCAGCCCGGGACTTGTTATCTTCCAACTTGATCATTTTCCCCAAACCAGTAGTTGCACCATGCTCAATGGCCAACTTCGCATCATTGTAAGAGACAAATGAAGAAAGTCCTTTCCTAGAAGGCTCAGCAATCGACAAGGATTGGAACAGAGTCCCAACCTCATCCTCAGCATCAATATAGGAGAAGGAAGATAAATGGCTGACCAAGAGAGCCTTCTCTCCCCCTATCACCACCAACTTCTTGTTCTTCACGAACTTCAACTTTTGGTGTAAGGTGGATGTCACGGCGCCTGCCTCGTGAATCCATGGTCTGCCAAGCAAATAGATATAAGATGGATGAATATCCATGACCTGGAAGGTGATCTGGAAATCACTAGGTCCAATATTGATCGGGAGTTCTAATTCCCCAATCACAGTTTTACGCGATCCATCAAACTCCTTCACAACCACTCCACTCTACCTCATGGGAGGCCCATGGTATGAAAGTTTAGCAAGACTTAACTTTGGCAATACATTGAGTGATGACCCTGTGTCCACCAACACATTGGACAGAGCATCGTCTTTATAATTCATGGATATATGTAAAGCCAAATTGTGGTATTTCCCCTCCTCGGGAAGATCAGCATCACAGAAGCTCAAATTTTTGCAGGCGGTTACATTTGCAACAATGTTATCAAACTGCTCGATTGTGACATCATGATCCACATATGCCACGTGCAACACCCTCTTCAAAGCTTCACGGTGTGGCTCAGAATTCCTCAACAAAGATAAGACAGATATCTTTGATTAGGTTTGAAGCAACTAATCAACAACATTATATTCACTCCTTTTGATGATCCTTAGCATCTCATCACCATCCTCTTTCAAAATTCCTGACTGGCCAACCAGGATAGGAGTATTATTATTTTTAACAATAACAGGGTCAATACCATTCGCAACAGGAACGGACGGGTTTGAAGAAGAAATCCCCACGGGACCAACAGAATTAACAGCAGTTCTTTTCACAACGTCTTCGTGGGATTTTGGCTGAGCCGAGAAAACACGACCACTACGGGTCACTCCACTGCCGTCTGAAATGCTCACCACAAAAGTTGAGGGCAACGGCACCTCCTTTCCATCCTCTAGCATAATAGTGTTATATCGGTAAGGAACAACTTTGTCTGATACATATGGGACAGGGCCCGCTGGCTTAATCACAATAGTTGGCGAAACTTTCTTCTTGCTGCCATCGTATCTGATAACAACAGGCTCAGGAATTTTAAACATAGGCGTGATAACATCGACTTCGTCCTCATTAAGATTCTGAAGTATCTCAATCATCCCTTGATCCAACATCTCTTGGATATCCTTTCTCACTTGACGGCATCCTCTCTCATTGATAGTGCACACCTGGCACCTACCATGATCATGCTCATAATGGTTGTGCTCACACAACAGCTTATGCATCTCAACTAAGGATTGCCTTATGTCGTTCACATAAAGGACTTTATATTTTCCAGGGCATCCCTGAACCATGTTAGCAACTGCCTTCCCATGCTCGAGCAATGGGTTCTTCTTCACATTAGGACCTACGTCCTTAAAAAACAATATCCCACTTCTCACAAGGTCTTGCACCTTGTTCTTCAATGGATAGCAATTCTCCATATCATGTTCTGGAGCACCGGAATGATATACACAATGGAGTTCAGGATTGTACCACCATTGAGGATTGGCTGGTATAACAGGAGGATCACGAGGAGTTATCAGCTTCTTATCGATCAAGGAAGGATAAAGCTCAGCATAAGTCATCGGAATCGGGTTAAAAGTTACCCTTTTCCTCTCGTAGTTGTTGGTGTTGGTGTTGTTATTGTTCCGAGGCTGGTAGGCATGTTGTTGTTGACGATGTTGTTGTTGTGGTTGTTGTTGATGAACTTCTCTGAAAACAGGTGCTATATGAGCCACCTGGTGTTGGTTGACAGTTGGACGGACATCCATCCTCCTCATAGAGGGCCTTCTTTTAACATGGGAGGACACAACATGAGTCTCTCCCTCTTTCTTCCTAGCAAAGCCTCCATACTTCTTTGCTGAGGAACCTTCATCTCGAGATAAACGTCCTTCACGGACCCCGCCCTCAACTGGTCCCTGTCTGGAGCCATATCCATATAATATTTATACTGCTTTACGAAGGCCTCGCCTAGATCGTTGAAAGTGCGGATGCTTGCACTCTCCAGCCCCATGTACCACCGGAGCGCAGCACCTGTCAGGCTATCCTGAAAGTAGTGAATCAGCAGTTAGTCGTTGTCAGTTTGTGTTGACATCTTGTGAGCATACATCACAAGATGGCTGAGCGGGCATGTATATCCCTTATACTTCTCAAAGTCAGGCACTTTGAATTTAACAAGGATCTTAACGTTGGGCACCAGGCACAACTCAGCAGCACTTTTCCTAAATAGGTCCTTACCCCTCAAAGTCTTCAGTTCCTTGCGCAGCTCAAGGAATTGATCTTTCATTTCGTCCATCTTTTCATATAAGTTTGGGCCTCAGATGGCTCGGAATGATAAATGGTATCTTCTACACAGGGAAGAGTGTGCACAACGGGAGGTGGCACAGACAGGACCGGGCTAGATGCCGGCATAGAGGCAAGAGTAGGAGCAAAACCCTCTGGCATGAAATTAGAAGGCATTCCCTAAGGGAACCCCGTTGGCATAGTTAGAGCGAAGTGGGCTGTCGCAGCAGGCACAGTTGAAGTAGCTACCTCAGATATGACCGTCCTCGCGGGAGGCATTGTAGGAGTTGGCGAAGCTTGACTTTGTGCAGCCAAAACTGACTTCATCATGGCAGTCAGCCTAGCAATCTCTTCCTTCAGGTCCCTGTTCTCTTGCTCAAGAAGTTCCATTATCTTCGGATGATTTGCTCTGGTGTTATACCGGTGTGTCATCTTATCTTCAAAATAAATGAAGAGCAAAGAGTTAGACCACTGATCAAGAGCTCGAAACAAAACCTGCTTATGCATATGATGCATGCAATGTTTGTACATATGATTCATTTTTAATCAAAGGAACTTTTTAGAGATCTATTTGCAAATATTTGAAAATATTGAACATATATGGAATACTCATAGCAATATAATATTCGGAAACTTTTTACACCAAAGAAGTAGTACAGTTTTGGTAACCAAATACAATATAAGAGAAAAGGAGAATGAACATCCTATGGAGCCCTGGAAACAATCGTCCAAATCCTTTGAGATCGGAAGATAAGTAGCACGGAGTCTCTTCACCTCTCTCTCATAAGCTGCTTCCATGTCGGTCTTCTCCTTGGCGAGCTGATCATACTTCCTCTTCCAAAACCTAGATGAGTGAGGAAGAAGAGAAGTAACCACATCATCAGGCTCATCAATAACCTGATGGTCTAGAAACTCTATCACTGCATCCTTATCTTTGAGCTGCTGAAGAAGTTCCTCATGCTCATGAACCCATGCATGCGAACGGTCCTCGTCTCTCAACTCCTCTATTCCTTGGTTAGGGAGGGTTGAAGGCCCAACCATAACCATAGGGGTAGGTCTCGAATATTCGTACGACATGCGGTACTCAAGAGCTCTCCTCCTCACCCAAGCGGTGTAAGGTTCCAAAGTGACACAATTCTTTGGACCAAGATCATTCCTCCCTTTCCTATGAACTTTGCGCCAGGCACAGACCATCCTATCCTTCAAGTTCTGGGGATCTTTAACCTCTTGAAAGAACAAGCCTTCCAACAAAATGTTGTTAGGTTTATTCTTTAAGGGGAACCCAAGCTTTCGGCAGGCCAAAGTGGGTTGTAGTTAATTCCACCACATGTACCAAGAAGAGGCACATTGGAGAACTTACCACAAGAGTCAATAATCTGAACGCCATCATAAACACGATTATACCAAGAGATATCATCATTAGTGAGAGATATAAGTCTCGTGGACCACCGTAGACATCCCTTGTTTTCCTTGAAGGCAAGCGTCTAAGGCAAGTGCGAAATAAACCACTTGTACAACAGAGGCAGACAGCACACAATGGATCCACCACCCTTTGCATTCCTTATATGCAAAGAGAAATAAGTGTCTCCCAACAGAGTCGGAACAGGATTAAGAGAAGAGAAAATCCTAATAGCGTTCACATCCATGAAGTTGTCGATGTTGGGAAATAACAGTAGCCCATAGATGAGGAGTACAAATATGGCTTCAAAAGCTTCCTTACTCATGGCCTTCCCAAATAAAGTAGCTTTGGCAATCAGGAAATCAGATGGGAGACCTTGAATTCCACCTTTGGTAGTCATATTAGCAACTATATCAGATTCATCCACATGAAGCAAATCAGCAATCTCTTGGGAAGACGGAACCTTCTCCAAACCACTGATTGGAAAATGGTCCAGAATAGGTATACCCACATGATAAGCATACTCCTCAAGTGTAGGAAAAAGCTGGAAATGCGGAAAAGTGAAGCACTGATACAAGGGATCATAGAATTGCACCAACACACTCATCAGACCCTCATCTACCTTAGTAGACAAGATAGACAGAAGCTTCCCATGGCGAGCTTTGAACTCCAAAGGCTCCAATACATAAGATGTCAAACTCCTTAACTCTTCCAAGTCAGGTTGTCGGAAATTGTACTTCTTCGTATTCCTTCTCTGCTTATCCATGTCTAAAAATTTGCAAATAGACCTCCCAAGTATACAGACTACGTAGAGTCACTTGAGGAACAAAAACAATTTAGCAAAATAGATTTGTAATACAAAGTGCTTCTAAGAGTAAGCAAGTACTACAGCAAAGTATTAGAGCAAGAGTTTTCACGTATGAGCAACAGCTCGTGAAAAATTGAGAGAGAATATGAATGACTTTTTCTGTGCGTTGTTGTTGTCTATCTCAGTGAGGTAGACTGTCCTTTATATAGTAGTGAGAAGGACCGTTAGAGTGATGGCAGAATCTTAGTCTTTGATGAGCATTCAATGTCATTACTTTTGTGTTTCTTGCTAAAACCATTTTGTCTCCCTGAATAACTTCTTTCTTAAAATACTTCCTTTCCATATTGAGAAATTCTTTTCGTTACTCTTTCTGGACATGGTGAATCTTCATCAGAGTCTTGTTGTATCAGAGTCATTCTTCAGAAGGATATCATGTCTGAATTCATCAGAGCTTCTTAGAGTATTAGTCTTCTAGATCAGCAGAACTAAGACCAGTAGATGTTAGAGCTTCTGGTTCTTTTTACTGTCTTGCTTTTCTCAGATTCAGAACTTCTTGGGTGCATTTCTTCCTTAGCGGCGTCTGATCTTCTAGCACTTTGTATCTGATCAGTGTTTCTATCTGATAAAATGAACAAAGTCCTTTGTTGCTGTTCAGAGTCCTGCATACTTAGAAAAATATCGTTAGGGTGCCATTTTTGGTTTCATCCTTTGTTATCATCAAAATCTTGGAATTCTATTGTAGAACCAATTTTGTTCTTACAATCTCCCCCTTTTTGATAATGACAAAACAATTTTAATTTAGAGATGAAACATTTTTAGATAAGAGTTTTAGATCAGATGGAAGTGAGCTCCCCCTGAGTTAAATCTGGGAGTTCAGAAGTTCTTACCGGACCTTCCATGATTTGGTGTTTCTAGCTACTCTCCTGCAAATTTCTAAGTCAAAAATTAGAAACAATGTTTGCAGAGTTTTGATAGGAGTTAGATATGTTTTCATCAGAGCTATTTTTAGTTCTCCCCCTTTTTGTCAGAATCAAAAAGACTTGGTGAAAATTAATGAGCAAAAAGATGTAGATATATTCACAGATAGCAGGTACAGAGGCCAGAAACGCAGAAAAATAAGAATGCAGAAAACAATAAGCAAATCAGAGCAGAGCAACAAGCAAATCGAAAAAACAACAAGCAAAAGAACACAGAACCAAATCCTAGGTTCCTAAGGGTTTGGAGGTGGAGGCATCCTCTGGAGCAGCTGGGTTAGCAGATTCTGAATGTTGGCATTTACGGAATCCTGTTGATCCAATCTGGCTCGGACTTCCTGATGTTCTTTCTGAAGTTCTTCAAGAGTCTTTAGGACCAGAGGGACAAAGGTGGAGGACTCCCCCTGAGTTAGAGCATCCTTTTCTACCCTGGTGGCAGACTCTTCAGCTAGACGGGCTGCTTCTTCAGTGGCAGCTTTGGCTTGTCCTTTAGCTTCAGCAGCAGCATCGGCATCAGCTAGAGCTTTAGCTTCAGCTTCCTTGATCCTTTACAGTTCTTCTTGCTTTACTGTCTCTTCAGCTTCTTTGCGTGCCCGCTCCTCAGCTTCTCTAGCTAGACGCTCCTGAAGTCTGATCTCAGCGTCTCTGATAAAGTCGTTGTGGACTTGCTTAGAGAGGCCCTTCAGCTTAAAGGCTTCAGAGGTCATCCAACTTATCACTCTGTTCCAGTGAGTCCTTACAGCGGAGGGATCATCACTGATGCCAGAGTTGATGGTCAGAGACTTGACCTTGTCAACCGAAGCTTCTGCAAACACCTTTATTGCTTCCTCAAGGGTTAGAATGGTGTTTTCAGGTTCAGAGGCTTGGGGTGGAGAAGTGGGAGGGCTTAAGTGAAGTGTGGGTGTTTGTGGTTCAGCGGATGTAGTTGGTGGGGGTATGTCAGAGTTGTGTGGTTGTGATTCAGAGAGAATTGGTTCGGATGGTGGAGGGTCAGATGTGGTTGTGTTTGGGTTTGCTGTGGGTGGAGAGGTAACTTCTGGTTCAGGAATGGATTGTGTTGGTTGTTGAGAGGTCAAAGCACGTGTTTAGAGCTGAGCCAGAGTTGGGGAGTGAGGGTCAGATGGTTTAGTGTCTGATGAAAGGGTATAGTAGGGTGGTGATTCTGGAGAAGAAGATGAGGAGGGTGAGGTTGTTTCGTTTCGCATTTCTGCTTCCGAAATGGGTGGAGATATGGTGGCCAGGTTGAATTTTTGAGAGGGTTGGTTAGATGGTCTGGTGGTTGAGGGAGGAGTTTCTGAGTTAGTGATGGGCGTTGGTTAAGGGATTGAGGAAGCAATAGGTTTAACTTGTACAGAAGGAGGGAGAGAGACAGACTTACCAGAGGATCCAGTCAGAGGTACTAGAGGTCTTAATCCAGAAGATTCTCCCAGCTTTGCTTTCTTCTAGCTACTCTCCTGCAAATTTCTAAGTCAAAAATTAGAAACAATGTTTGCAGAGTTTTGATAGGAGTTAGATATGTTTTCATCAGAGCTATTTTTAGTTCTCCCCCTTTTTGTCAGAATCAAAAAGACTTGGTGAAAATTAATGAGCAAAAAGATGTAGATATATTCACAGATAGCAGGTACAGAGGCCAGAAACGCAGAAAAATAAGAATGCAGAAAACAATAAGCAAATCAGAGCAGAGCAACAAGCAAATCGAAAAAACAACAAGCAAAAGAACACAGAACCAAATCCTAGGTTCCTAAGGGTTTGGAGGTGGAGGCATCCTCTGGAGCAGCTGGGTTAGCAGATTCTGAATGTTGGCATTTACGGAATCCTGTTGATCCAATCTGGCTCGGACTTCCTGATGTTCTTTCTGAAGTTCTTCAAGAGTCTTTAGGACCAGAGGGACAAAGGTGGAGGACTCCCCCTGAGTTAGAGCATCCTTTTCTACCCTGGTGGCAGACTCTTCAGCTAGACGGGCTGCTTCTTCAGTGGCAGCTTTGGCTTGTCCTTTAGCTTCAGCAGCAGCATCGGCATCAGCTAGAGCTTTAGCTTCAGCTTCCTTGATCCTTTACAGTTCTTCTTGCTTTACTGTCTCTTCAGCTTCTTTGCGTGCCCGCTCCTCAGCTTCTCTAGCTAGACGCTCCTGAAGTCTGATCTCAGCGTCTCTGATAAAGTCGTTGTGGACTTGCTTAGAGAGGCCCTTCAGCTTAAAGGCTTCAGAGGTCATCCAACTTATCACTCTGTTCCAGTGAGTCCTTACAGCGGAGGGATCATCACTGATGCCAGAGTTGATGGTCAGAGACTTGACCTTGTCAACCGAAGCTTCTGCAAACACCTTTATTGCTTCCTCAAGGGTTAGAATGGTGTTTTCAGGTTCAGAGGCTTGGGGTGGAGAAGTGGGAGGGCTTAAGTGAAGTGTGGGTGTTTGTGGTTCAGCGGATGTAGTTGGTGGGGGTATGTCAGAGTTGTGTGGTTGTGATTCAGAGAGAATTGGTTCGGATGGTGGAGGGTCAGATGTGGTTGTGTTTGGGTTTGCTGTGGGTGGAGAGGTAACTTCTGGTTCAGGAATGGATTGTGTTGGTTGTTGAGAGGTCAAAGCACGTGTTTAGAGCTGAGCCAGAGTTGGGGAGTGAGGGTCAGATGGTTTAGTGTCTGATGAAAGGGTATAGTAGGGTGGTGATTCTGGAGAAGAAGATGAGGAGGGTGAGGTTGTTTCGTTTCGCATTTCTGCTTCCGAAATGGGTGGAGATATGGTGGCCAGGTTGAATTTTTGAGAGGGTTGGTTAGATGGTCTGGTGGTTGAGGGAGGAGTTTCTGAGTTAGTGATGGGCGTTGGTTAAGGGATTGAGGAAGCAATAGGTTTAACTTGTACAGAAGGAGGGAGAGAGACAGACTTACCAGAGGATCCAGTCAGAGGTACTAGAGGTCTTAATCCAGAAGATTCTCCCAGCTTTGCTTTCTTCGCCTGCTTTGCCTTCTCAGATGGTTCCCATGGCCTCTTCATGAAATCTGGAAGAAATTCTGGCAGCCAATCTAGGGAGAAGTCTGAGAACTCAACTCCTTGTTTTCGCAGATTGTCTAAGTAGTACATGACTACCTCTATATGGTCGACCTTTGAGAACAGATAGAGTCCATTTGGGATCTTTCTCTGATCTTTAAGAGCTTCCCAGGAGGTGTCCAGAGTTGGTTTGACCCTTACTTGATTCAGAATCCCCATGCTCTTTAGATTGCGGGCGTTCAGTGTAAGGGCAAATTGTCAGACAACATACAATCATAAGTTTCGATGATGACAAATGACCACCATGGATGAATCGGCATTGTCGATTCCACGTCCACAAACAAATGCAATATCACCTATCATATCCTTCTCTATCCTCATCTAAAACTGTTATATTTCATAAAACATATGTGGATAAAATGTGATCATGACAAAATGCATGAAAACCACAAAAATATGAATTTTTGCAGATTTGCAGGCTTTGAGTCGACCGCAAGGGTCAGCGCATGAGCCACGGGTCAGCGCATAACATAGACCAGTTGGTGACTGGTCAGCGCATGGTGCCTTGAGTCGACCACAGGTCGGCGCATGGCATAGTGCAGTTGGCCACGGGTCAGCGCACGGAAGACTTGAGTCGATCATAGGGTCGGCGCATTTCCCACGGGTCAGTGCACGCCGACCTATGGTCGACCGCTCGTGCGTAAACTCAGTTTTCTGAGTATTTTCCACTGTTTGAAAAGCTGTTATTTTTGGTTGGTAAGTTGGTTACTATATATAGAAGTTTAATCACTTGTTTCAACTAACATTTGTCAAATTGATTTCAAGTGTTCAAAGAAACAAGAAAAAGTGAAATAGGTGTCCAAGATTCATCATCTTCATCTTCAACATCTCACAACACATCAACTACACACAACCATTTTTGAAGTGCTTTGTGATTGGTTAAAGGTGATAAGGTTCGAAGCCGAGATTGGGGAATCCGGTTCGGGTTGAAGCTTGTGACAGGTTTTATTCTTGAATAAAAACGTTAGGGTTTTGTCCTCCAAGACTGGTTTGTGTTTGGGGGTTTTTGGACGAATTGCTTCATCAATTTTCAGCTGAGCGAAGGTGATTGAGAAGAGGAAGTCTTCATCAGTCAAGTAGCGGATTCAGTGATATTGAAGGGAAGAATTCGGGTTCGATTCGTTGTAGTTGAGATCAGCCGGGCCGAGGGTTTGAAGAACTGAGGGTTTTTCAACAAAGGGGCTGGAATCGGAGGTCTATCAACAACGATCGAAGGACTTGATTCATCTTGAATCAAGGAACAAGGAGTGGAAGCAACATTCAACGTCTTGAGAGTTTTGTTGTATTCTTGCTTTGCAATCCTTGTATAAACGGTTAAATTCAACAGGTGATATCTATTAAATCATCTCAATTCTAGTTTTAGAATTGAGGGCAGACGTACCCCGAAGCGAGGACGGCGGGGGAACTGCCTCGTCAAATCCTTGTCTTCTTTAATTTTCTGCATAATTGATTTTCAGCTTAAAAATTAAGTGATTTTAGTATAAGCACTTTTATCAAACATTGATATTAATTGAGTAAGAGGTTAAAACTCTGTTTTTGAATCCATAGTACAATAGGATATTGTACTAGATTAATTGGAATCACTTACTCAACACAAATATCACTAGGAGTGTTTTTGCACACCAAGTGTTTGATAATTTGCCTAAACCAAAATTATCTTAAGTGTGTATCTAGTTTGATTTGGTATTTGAATCATTGGAACTAGGAATCCTAGTAAGTGAAACAAATCATTGATTATGTAACTAGTGTAGTGATTCGTATTTTACATTATCACTAATCCATAGGCTTGACGCATATCCGGTTTTCCAATAACGGTTCGTTTTAGACTATATTTTTCCTCGGCCGCTTCCGCACTTAAAACAAATTTTCAAAACCAATTTTAATTGGTAGCGCCGACTCAAATTTTAATCGGGATCTATTCAACCCCCCCCCCCTTCTAGATCCGTGCCATAGTCTAACATTCAGAACTCTTCCAATATCTATCATCACGTCTTCCATGAGTCTGAACTGTATCAGATGGTCCACGAGACCGCTTTCAATCAGGACGTCAGAGATGAGCCTCCCCAAGGGAATGTAGTTTCTGGGCTTCATGTTGTTTCTGGTATCTATCACAGAGTCTCTGAGATATTTGAAGAGGAGTGCAGGAAGGCAGAGCTTCAGACCCTTGTGGATACAGTACAGAATGCACTTCTGGTCTGTGTTGATGTAATCTGAGGAGTTGGAGGCTGGGCAATGATGTATGGTGCCCAAGATGATCTTCAACAAAACTCGGAGGTTCTGATGCAGTTCCTTATTCTTGGAGTGTTTGCCTTCAGCGATCTGTTGGAAGATTGTTGGGTTAATCTCATGGGACAGATACTTTGCCCTAGGATTAATGTTGTAGATGCGTCTTCCTCCAGCTTTCTCCATGCCCAGAAGAGCAGTAATAGACTTTTCAGTGATCACCATCTTGACTCCCAGAACATAGGAGACGATGTAGTGATCGTCAGCATCAGCAAATCTCCAGAATTCCTTAACCAAGTTTGTGTAAACTAGACCATAGAGAGGTTGGAAGTAGTTTCCCCAACCTTGATTCTTCAGTTCTTCAGTGAGGTCGACACCGTTCCTTCGCATGATGTCAAAATCAACCAGTGATCCACACAACACTTCCAGTTTTTCAAAAGGTGTTGCAAGATGGATATGAGGCTCACGATCAAGAATATGAGGTTCTTTGTAGATGGGAGTGGAGACGACACCAGTAACTGCTGGGTTTGGAATGCTTGAACTTGGAGCTTGCTCATTTGAGTTCATCTGTTGAGAGAAGTTATACACTGATTGTTGTTGAGAATCCATGAAGATTGTTGATGAACTGGGTTGAACGTTGAAGAAATGGAGTGCACACTGCAGGAATGCCTTGAGAGAAGAAAAATTTGCAAGAGGGTTTAGAGTGTTTGTGAGCGTGAAAAGTGTGCAATGTGTGAAGAGAAGAGTTTAAATACCCAATTTAGGGCGCATGCAAAATGACACACAAACATGAGTTTAGCACAAAAACCAAGTACGCACGTTAGAGGGAGAATGATTACAGCTCATAAATGATGTCTAATCCCAAAATCAGTGCAGTGCTCGAGGAGTTCTCAAGAGACTATTTCTTGATTACTGCTAGACAACTGTCTAGAAGTTCCAAGGTCAGACGCATGATACTCCACGTGTTTACTTTATCTGATCTTCAGGAATACCAAAGGATTGGTTTCTGGAGATTTCTAACTCATATGACTTCTAACTAGTAGTAGCATCAGAGTCAGATGCAGAATCCACTTTGTTTACATCAGAATCTTATTTAGCTAACTCAGAGGCACATTTTATTCAGGATAATTTTGAATGTTCAGATTCTTTAAGATGAAGGAGAATCTATCTTCAGCAAGGGGTTTGGTAAAGATGTCAGCCCATTGATGGTATATATCAATGAATTTCAACATTACTACCCCTTTCTGAACATAGTCTCTAATGAAATGATGTTTTATTTCTATGTGCTTAGCTCTGGAGTGCAAAATAGGATTCTTGCTTAACCAAATGGTAGCAGTATTTTCATAAAAAATAGGAATGTTACTCTCAAAGATTTGAAGATCCTCTATTTGATTCTTCATCCAGAGCATCTGAGTGGTGCATAATGATGCTGAAATGTATTCTGCTTCTGCAATGGACAAGGCTATGGTCGAATGTCTTTTGCTGGCCCAGGATATCAGATTCTTTCCCAAGAGCTGACAATTTCCAGATGTAGTTTTTCTTTCCATTATGTCTCCTGCGTAATCTGCATCACAAAAACCAGATAGTCTATACTCTGATGTTTTCTCATACATCAGGCCCAGGTTAGGAGTTCCTTTCAGATATCTGAGTATTCTCTTAACAGCTATTAAATGAGATTCTCTAGGATCTGATTGGAATCTGTCACAGAGATAGACACTAAACAGAATATCAGGACGTGTAGCAGTCAGATAGAGAAGAGAGCCAATCATACCACGATAGAGCTTCTGACAAACCTTTTGACTAACTTCTTCTTTTTCCAGAATGCAAGTTGGACGCATGGAAGTCTGAGCAGGTTTGCATTCCCATTTTGAATTTCTTCAGAATATCTTTTACGTATTTGCTTTGATGAACATAGGTGGCTTCTGAAGCTTAATTGATTTGAATTTCTAGAAAGAACTTTAGTTCTTGCATTAAGCTCATTTCGAATTCTGCCTGCATTAGCCCAGAGAATTCTTGACATATAGAGGAGTTAGCTGAACCAAAAATGATATCATCAACGTATATCTGGCATATCATGAAGTCATTATTAATGTTTTTACAGAAGAGTGTAGATTCAACTTTCCCTCTAATAAAACCATGTTCCAGAAGAAAGTTACTTAATCTTTCATACCAAGCTCTAGGTGCTTGTTTTAATCCGTATAAGGATTTCTTAAGTTTAAAAATATGTTATGGACAATTTGAATTTTCAAATCCTGGAGGTTGATTGACATACACTTCTTCTGATATATAGCCATTAAGAAATGCACTCTTGACATCCATTTGATACAGTTTGATAGAATGATTTACAGCAAATGAAACAAGTAAGCGAATAGATTCTAACCTGGCGACTGGGGTGTAGCGGGGTATTCGTTACCATTAGAGATATTGACTAAATCCGAGGTAAATCATACAAGTCGAGTCGCCACCGCACTTCTATTTATCCAAAGGAATGGTTAGAAAGCGAACAAAAACCTAAAAGTTTTATCGAATCAAAAACTAGTAAAAATGTCAGAGATCTGGGTAAGGGGGTTGGTTATGCAATGGGAAGGTGTTAGGCATCCAAAACATCCTAGGTACTCCTAGGGAGACCTTTTCACATTTGTTGTAAGGTTGTTATTTTGTGAAAAATTATTTGTGCAAACATGACTGAAGGGATGAGAAAAGCATGTATGTTTATCTAATGTACTATTTACTAAAAGAGGGGTCAAAAGAAAATGACTCGCACGGATGTCGCATCCACTGCATACGTATCTCATCTGAAGCCTCTTCACCTCCCTCTCGTAGGCTGCCTCCATATCGGCCTTCTCTTTGGCGAGTCGATCATACTTCCTCTTCCAGAACTTAGAAGACTGAGGAAGTAGAGAAGTCCATACATCATCAGGGTCATCAATAACCTGATGCTCAAGAAACTCTATCAACGCATCCTTCTCCTTAATCTGCTGAAGCAACTCTTCACGTTCACGGATCCAGGCACGTGAACGGTCTTCGTCTCTCAACTCCTCTACTCCTTGATTAGGGAGGGTTGAAGGCCCAGCCATAATCATAGGTGTAGGTCTCGGATACTCATAAGGCATGAGATACTCTGACGCTCTCTTCCTTACCCAAGCAGTGTAAGGCTCCAAAGCGATGCAATTCTTAGGACCCAACTCCTTCCTTCCTTTCCTATGAATCTTGCGCCAAGAGCGGACCATCCTAGCTTTCAAGCCTTGGGGATCTTTACCCTCCTGAAAGAATACACCCTCTAACAGAATGTTATTGGGTTTATCCTTTAAGGGGAACCCAAGCTTCCGACGTGCCAAAACAGGGTTGTAGTTAATCCCACCACATGTACCAAGAAGAGGTACATTGGAGAATTCACCACAAGAGTCGATAATCTGCACACCATCATACACGCGATTGTACCAAGAGATATCATCATTAGTGAGAGACATAAGTCTCGTGGACCACCGTAGACATTCCTTGTTTTCCTTGAAAGTGACCGTCTGAGGTAAGTGAGAAATAAACCACTTATACAACAGAGGCAAACAACACACAATGGCACCACCACCCTTTGCATTCCTCATATGCAAAGAAACGTAAGTGTCACCCAACAGAGTCGGAACGGGGTTAAGAGTAGAGAAAATCCTAATAGCGTTCACATCCACAAACTTGTCGATGTTGGGGAATAACACTAACCCATAGATGAGAAGTACAAATATGGCCGCAAAGGCGTCCTCACTCATGGCCTTCCCATACATAGTAGCTTGAGCAATGAGGAACTCAGAAGGGAGACCTTGAATTCCACCTTTGGTAGTGTCGCATCGCGCGAAAAACCGGCGGGAAAAGAAAGAACAACAGAGCCGCCACCGTGCGTTATTTATCCCAAAAGAGGGAAAGGAAACGCTCAGAGTAAACCTAGGAAAGAACATGGTCTCGCGACCAAAGAGAATGGGTTCGGGAGTCGGTTATGCGAAGGGAAGGTATTAGCACCCCTACGCATCCGTAGTACTCTACGGGATCCACGCACAAAAGGAAGGAAAATGGTTGCTAAAATACTGCTCAAACACACACACACTGGCTGAAAGAGATAAAAGAAACTGACGGAAACTGACTCGGCAGGATGTCGCATCCTGGGCCTACTTAGTCTATCAGGCATAAACATCAGAGTCGAAGTAGTTCGGACTGGGGAAAAACAACACATGCTCGCTAAGATATCGCATCCTATGCATACGTATCTTCTCGGACGAGAGAAGAATCAGAGCATTCGTAGCTCGGCTGACACGCACACAAACAAACACAAATAGGCAAACGTGGAGCCCGACTGCCAATCACTGGACTTATGTCAGCATCCGAACCTAAACACACACAAGAAGGCAAACATGGAGCCTAAATGCCAATTGCTGGACTTACATCAGCATCCGAACCAAACACACGCACACTGGAACCCAAATGCCACTCGATGGACTTACATCAGCTTCCAAGCACACAACAACACAACAAGTTGATAGGGAGTCGGGGACTCGAGCCTATAACTGTCAAGCACACACTCAAACAAACAAACAACAAATTGCTAAGGAGTCAGGCACTCGAGCCTAGCAAATGTCAAACAACACACACAAAAGACAGACAGCAAATTGCTAAGGAGTCAGGCACTCGAGCCTAGCAACTGTCAGACAACACACACAAAAAGGAAAAAGGGCGCCCGGAGAGATCAGCTCAATCTCCTGCCTACATACTTCATCTGGTATGAAGATCAGGGCGATGTAGTTCCCCTACGCAGGGATAAAGGACCTAGCCTAACCAGATAACAGAGGGAGACACAACTAGGGAGACTACGACTCGAGCCTAGATGTTATCATGCAAATCATCCCTAAGTTAAGGTTTCTAGCTAAATGGCACAAGGGCCAACCTATCCTAGACATGACTTGCACAGGAAGCAAGCCACACACACACCTAACTTGCACAGGAAGCAAGAAGGGTCTCGATTGCAACTAGGGCAAGAGAAAGGGGAGGTCTCAATCGCAACGAGGGCGAGAGAAAAGAATGAGTATTAGTGGTTAGTCAAACTCGACAAGACATCGCGTCTAGCGCCTACGTATCTCATCTGAACATGAGAATCAGAGTTGCCGTAGTTCGGCCAAACAACTCTAAACATGGCTCACACAGGAAGTAAGCCACACAGACTTAACTTGCACAGGAAGCAAGCCAAGCAAAACCTAACTTGCACAGGAAGCAAGTCAAACAAATCCTAACTTGCACAGGAAGCAAGTCAAACAATCCTAACTTGCACAGGAAGCAAGTCAAACAATCCTACAAGCACAGATAGCACACGCTATACACAAACAAGTGGCTCAAACAAGGGTTAGGTTTTAGTCAAGGGGTCATATCAACCTCGACAAACAAACCTCTGGAACTGGGTGAATGTTGCTCTTAACCTTGCCATTGAGGGGCTAAGGTGAAGCAGATGAAAGGATGAAGTGAGGATGAGACCTCACCGCTCTTATCCCTGGCCTGGGAGAGCTCAAGACAAGAATGTGTGGGTTCAGAAAGTGGGAACCCTTCTACACATTTAAAACTGACTCAACTGTACAATTGTACAAGATCTTGGGTTTGTATCTGCAATGCATCAACACAGTGGTGTGAGCAAAGCAGATGACACACTGAGTAGTGGGGGATAGATTGCATATCCCTACCTTCCACCAATTGCCTCTTCACTTAGGAGGACTTTGACTCTATGCAAGGACAAAAGTAAACAGTCACAAACATAGCCTCTTAAGGAGGACTTCAGACAGTTGCCTGGCCAAGTAACAGGCCAGGTCTTCCAGACTACATGAAGTAAAAGAGACATACCTCAATGCAAATTGCTTATACAAGCAAAGCAAAGCAAAAAGTTCACAAGGAACTAAGCAACTAAAGCACCTGAAACAGTCAAGCAGATGTTAGCATGCAACTTCAAACAAAACAAACAGAAACAGACACCAACAGTCAATTAGAGGCACATGGATGTGCAAGGCACAAGGCTTAGGGCATGAGAGCCAAGCCACCTACAAAACACACAAGTTAGACAATGATGTTTAAGCAAGCCCAATCAAAAGAATTGGTCTTAATGGCCATTTGATGGTCAACCTGAAAAACACAAGCTCAAAGGTGAGTAACAGGACCACTAGGGCAAGCCTAGGGTCAAAGATGAATGAGAAAGTCAAAACAGCAAGGGTTAAGTATCCAAAATCATGTTCAAGCAATTAGGAAACACAACCAATTGGGTTCACATCCATATCAATCACTATCATCATTTCATGAACCATTTAGGTCAAATCATGGCAAACAGAAGCTCATAGAAGTCAACAGCAAGACTTAGCTCAAAAGCAATCTAAACATTTTCCAAAAATCATCAAATAAATCATGATGAAACCTAACACATAGCATGGTAATCATGTCAAATTTCATCCCATTTGGACAAGTGGAAGGCAGTCAATGAAAATCAGAAAGTCAAAGCAATTTTGAACATGCTCAAAGAAGTCAACCAAACATGCATCAACTTAGAAAAATCATAAGTCAAGAATGGTGTATGATAAATGAATGGGACTAAAACCATGGCAAAGATGAGGACGTCTAGTTATCTCATGTAAAATTTCATGTCCATCTAGTAAAGTATGAGAATTTCACAAATGAAATGGGAACATGTGTCACACAAGGTCAACATATGACTAACCAGGGGAGAAAATCTCAAACAATTAGGAAATGCCACAAATAAATCCACAAAAACTCACATGTAAACTAGACATACAAGAGTAGGTTCATGCAAAAAATTGGATCAATTGGAAGTCAAGAAGCATGGTAATGAAAATCATGAAGTTGGACATCAATGGTGTGACACAAATTGTCACACCCTAATTCAAAAATTCATAACTCACAAACCAGCAATGATAAATTCACAAACTCTACACCAAAATCACCATGAGTGTGTCTAGTTTAAGCACAAAAAATTTGGGGGCCATTGGATAAAGTATCACCATTTCACAAATGTTTTGGCAAAGTGTACAAAAATTGGTCACATGTCACAAACCCTAGTGCCAAACAAAACCAACCATCCAAAAATCTGGAAAAAATATGATAAAATACTAGAGATCATGATGAACACAACACAAAAAATCCCATTGAAATTGGATTAAAATTGAAGCATTTATGATTTTTGGAAGATTGGATATAAAATGTGAAATTAAAATAGAATAAATGAAGCAAGAATGGCAAAGTTGTAATATTCCGGGTCACTTAATTAAACACGGTCGTTTTGGCCATTAAAAGGAAATGTTTTCATTGGTTGGAGCCATGCAGCACGTGGAAAACAAGGAATTTCTGGGCAATGCAATTTCTAGGGTTCTACTGTAGCAAACAACAATCCTTCATCTCTCTCAAATTCGACCCAACCAATCTTTCTCCAAAAAATGCAATTGCATATACCAACATGATCAGCAAACAACAAGCAATATGAATCCAACCATGGTTTTCATTAAATCGAGCTAGGCAATAAGAAACAAGCAAAACAAGTTTGAATCATCAATATTCATTTCGACATTACTCAACCATTACTCAACCATTTTCAAAAACAAAACTATCATGAAGCTCAGCATTAAGAGACCTATCTAAAACATCTCATGGTTTTTGAAATAGAGAGGGTCGAAATTTTACCTATTTTTGAAGCAGAATGAGAAACAGTTGTTGTTTGGTCTTTGAAGCTCAAAACAGCTGGCCTTTAACACTCCAGATGATGAATGGGAGAAGCACTTTGGCTTGAAATGGCTTGGTTTGGGTACAAGCAACTTCTGTCACGGATGATGTGCTGCACAAACAATGCTATTTTCCTTGCTCCTAGTCATGGTTCAGGACTTGCAACAGCTTTCAAAGTGATGGAGTGTGATGATAAACCTAAGCCAAGCTCGAGTCTTTTTTTGAAGTTTTTGAAGATTTTGGAGAATGGCCAAAAAATGAGTTTGAGAGAGTGTGGAGATTTTTGTGGTTGCTGCTTATTCATCTTGATGAGTGGATGAAGCCAAAGCCAAGGCCATTTTGAGTACCATAGTGAAAATAGCAATGCAAGGTTCAGTCTTTTGTGTTTGGACTGTTTGGAACAAATGCAAGTGAGAGGGATTTTTTGAGAATGAGTGAAGTAACCAAGTTTTTCTTGTTGTTGGATGTTGTGACTGATGCTAATTTCATGACAGGAAAATGATGGCTTTATCCTGCTGTCATGTGGTGCTGTTTAGTGAGGTTTGGCCATGACAGGAAAATGAGGGAAGGGCATGCTTGGTCTGTGGTGTTGGTTCTGCAATGTTTTGGTTCTTTTGAGTTTGACAGATAATGCTAAATGCCAAAGCAAGGTCAAAAATGAGGGAGTAAGTGAAGGTGGTTTGGTCTGCTGCTGTTGGTTGGCAAGGCAAGGTTGTCACTTTGGTATTTTGGACAAGGTTTGGACAGAAAATGCAAAGCAAGGTAGGAGCATGGTTCTTTTTTGCTTGACAGAAGGTTTTTGAAAATGCCAATGCAAAGTCAATGCAGTTTTTCTTCTTAGGATGAGTGAGCCATAGCTTGTGTTTTGTTGGTTAGGTTGGCCCTTAATTCCTCATGACAGGAAAATCAGGTTTAGAAAATTTCTCTTGGAAGTTGCTTTTTTGACAGAATTTTCAAGTGTGTCAAAAGCAAGGTGAATGAATGATTTTCTGCTGCACTCTCCTTTTTTGCTTGTGGCTGCAATGAGCCTTTCTCTTGACAGAAAAATGGTGCTGTCCAAACTGCTGTTGGACAGTACAAGTTATGGCATGGAGGTATGGTTGTTCTTGACAGCTTTTCAGCAAAATGGCCAAAGTCCTTTTCAATGGATGAATCTCTATTGGTTTTGTGCTGTCCAATGTGGTTGTCCAAGACAGAAAATGATGGAAAAAATTCTGCTATGGGACAGTACAAGTATGGTTCATGAGATGCATTTGGTGAGAACATGTACTTCCTTCCCTCAATCCAAGCAAGCAAAGGATGGCTCTTGTTTTGCTGTTGTTTATGGGCTGCAGATCAGGTCTCAAACTGACAGAAAATGATCATCATAAACTCTGTTTGAAGGTACCAAGGCATGGTTCAAATGCAAGCATGGAGTAGCATGGTGAAAGTGTACTTTTGCAATTTTCAAGCAAGTTAAAGAATGGCTTCATGTACTGCATAATTGAGCTTGCAAACATGTTTTAAATGACTTTTCTGAGCTGTTCCAATTGGCCAAATGGTAGAAAAAGGTTTATATCAAAAAGTCAAACATTGGTCAAACTTGCATTTAAATGTGATAGGTCAAAAAATGCCATTTTGATTGGTGAGGTTTTGGCTCATGAAATTTATATTTTTGGAAAGAGGGGATCAAATGTGACTTGTAGGAAAAAACCCCACCAAAATTGGCCAAACGGTTTGAGAGATATGGCCCTTTGAAGTTCAAGATTTTCTGAAATCGATTCGATCATAACTTGCCAACCACACATGGGAATTGAGAGTTCTTGGACTTTTTGGAAATGGGAGAACAAGATCTTCAACTTTCATGTTGGGCAAAAATTCATTTGAAGCTTGTATCATGATGTAAGTTTGAGGATCAAAACTTTCCATTTTTGGTAAGTTTCAGTTACAGGCCCAGTTTCCATTTTTGGAAATTTCTGATCTGGCTTCAAATTCTTCCATGATGGTGTTTGACATGATATATGAGGACTATTTGGCCATGAATAAGATCTCACAAACCATTTCCTTTCATCAAATCACTGATTAAATAGGCAGTTGACCAACAGTTGACTTTTAGGGTTTCTGACTGATTGTGCATTGACTGATGATTTCCAAACCCTAATTCCTTGAGAACTTGACTTCAAATGAGGTCCCAAGTTGTATGAACTCTTGATTATTGATCATGGTGCCCAAATTCCACAAGAATGGCCACCATCCACTGCCTTGACTGACTGTTGACTTTCTTTGACTTTTGACTGTCTGTATATGAACTGATGACCTCTGAGCCTTCAACCCTTGACATGAACACTTCAAATAGACCTCCAAGTCATGTGAACTTGTTGGACAAACCCTAGGGCCTTGGCTCCTTGAGAATTGTGCTTGCTTGCTTGGTTGACTGATCTCCTGATCAGTTTGACCTAATTTCTTGATTGGCTTGCACTTGAGGCAAAAGAGGCAATGCAATGCTATGCAATGGACCATGATATGCTATGACCTAATATGAAAATGTATGCATAATGATAGGTGCAAATTTGAGGTGCTACAGCTGCCCCTATTCAATCAGCTGGGAACCCGAATGGATGATAGCAACGGCTGTCAGACTTTCAGGGTAAACAGGGATTGAATACCAAAGAACCGTAGAATTTGCACAGTACTGGATATGATACAAAAGAACCACGTCATTTACCGATGACAAACTGCATGACAGCTTCAGAAAAAGCGAAACCATTTACCGATGGTTGGAGAACTGGAAACTTGATATTTACCGATATCAACTGCAGCACGACCATTTACCGATGGCGGCTGGGGAAAACAAACTTCTGAAAAGCAAAACCATTTACCGATGGTTAAAACTGGGACCTTGATATTTACCGATATCAACTTTAGCACGACCATTTACCGATGGCTGCTGGGAACAAAATTTCTGAAAAACAAAACCATTTACCGATGGTTAAACCTTGATATTTACCGATATCAATTTCAGCAAGACCATTTACCGATGGCTGCTGGGAAATAAATTTGATGTAGAAAGGAAGCAAGACCATTTACCGATGGTGGCTTCAAAGAAACTTGACATTTACCGATGTCAACTTAGCAAGACCATTTACCGATGGCTGCTGCAACTGGGAATTCGATATTTACCGATATCGAAGAAAGCTGGGCCATTTACCGATGGCATCTCCACTTGGGGAGGAACAGAATCTTTGTGGTGTAATCCGACAAGACGTTTACCGACGACTTCTGGGGATTTTGATTTTATTGACCAGACATTTACCGATGACTGGGATGAGACTCGATGTTTACCGACATCGAAAGATGATGTTTACCGACATCAAAAGAAATGACCAGACATTTACCGATGACTGGGATGAGACTCGATGTTTACCGACACCGAAACAATGGCGTTTACCGACACCAAAAAGAATGACCAGACATTTACTGATGACTGGGATGAGAAATTTATTGGTGAGAGACAAACAAATATTCGCAACTGGAAACCAGATAGGACATTTACAGATGACTCTACTGGGGATTTCTAGCTGGGGATTTATCAGACATTTACCGATGACTGAGGAAAAACTCGATGTTTACCGACATCGAAAGATGATGTTTACCGACATCAAAAAATGACCAGACATTTACCGATGACTGGAGAGAAAACTCGATGTTTATAGACACCGAAACAATGGTGTTTACCGACACCAAAAGTGATGACCAGACATTTACTGATGACTGGATAAAATATCCGATGTTTACAGACACCGAAACAATGGTGTTTACCGACACCAAAAATGATAACCAGACATTTACTGATGACTGGAGAGAATAGCCGATGTTTACAGACACCGAAACAATGGTGTTTACTGACACCAAAGAAACACACGCGGGTGCTGCCACGACACTTACTGGTATAAGAACAACTTTTTAGATACATCAAGGCACGGTTGACCACTTGCTGGGGGTCCCATTGGGGAGAAACAAACTTTCTGTCACCATCGGGTGAGGAAATAAACCTCTGTGGGGATATCAATCCTGAATGATGTCAAAAGCAACTGTAGCAGACTTGCTGTGCTGAAGTTGAACAAAATGATCCGCTTCTGCCGGGGATACGGTCTGGTGAAGTCAACACATGAACGCATATGTTTGAATTTTTCTATGGCGTAATGCTCCATATTGAATGGGAATGCTACGCAATTTGAGGATGCGATGATTACTACATGCAAAATGCAAATGATGAAAAACTCCGGCTGGGGAGCCAAAATGATCAGATACTCTGACTCTGTGGGGAGACTCCTCTTGGGGAAATACTCTGCGGGGAACTCTGCTTGAGGAATGGTAAAGCGACTTCACACTCATGTTGAAGAATAGCACTGCTGCTGGGAAAAGGTAAACTCCGCTGGGGATACCCTTCAGTCCACAGGTAGGATAAATGTTGGAGATAAATTTCAATGAACCTGCCTCGCTCGGGGAGGAAATCAGCAAATACAGACCTGCTGGGGATAGGCAATCCTCAGATCTGTTGGGGAATAGAAGGCACTATCCACAGACGTCTTCGCATGGGAACATAGCTCTGATAGCTTCCAATCTTGCTTGGGGAAAATATCTGTTGAGGACACGTCCTCACAGATGCCAATCTGAAAAACAGCACAACAAAATGCCCCCAGGGGATACATGGACAAGATACGCTCAAGTGTCCTCAACATTCAAAATGATTTTCAAATGTTTTATCTTTCTGCACATTATTGTGTAGCCTTCATGTTCTTATATGCAATGCTTATCAAAAATTCGGACATTTTTGCAAACAAAACAGTAAAAATAAAAACGAAAGAGCTATTTATCTGAATAACGACTTTTATTGATTGAAAATGTGCCTGAAGAGGCAAATACATCGGGAAGTAATTCCTAGAAAGAGGTAATTGCGCACAAAAGGAAAAAATCTATCCTAATGGCAATGTGAACACGGCATCCACTATTTCCCAATTCTGTTATAACTCACAGATCATCAGTTTTCCTCCCAACTCCTTGCTTTCTGAGAAGAATGACTGGACAGATCACATCTTTCGAGATGGCAGACGACAAAGCTTGATGAAGTACAGACAACTCAGACTGTAGTCTTCGCTTTAATCCCTAACTTTTGCCTGGATCGCCCTTTCGGGTTTTCAATCCACCGGGATACCCATTTTTGCCTAAGTCGCCCTTGTGGGTTTTCGACTTACCGGGTGTACAAATTCTTTTCATTTTATCCCTAACTTTTGCCCGAACCTTTTCTTTCTGTTTTTTTGGTTCGCCGGGATGCCCTTTTTTTGCCTGGACTTTTTCTTTTTGTCCAGCGGGTCAATTTATGCGAAGTATTTTTTGACTACATCTGAGTTGACAGGAGACGGAAAATCTTCACCATCCATAGTTGTAAGCATCAAGGCTCCACCGGAGAAGACCTTCTTCACAACATACGGACCTTCATAATTAGGAGTCCACTTGCCCCTGTTATCTGTACCGGGAGGGAGGATCCTCTTCAAAACTAGATCACCGATCTGGTAGCTTCGAGGACGCACTTTCTGATCAAAGGCTCGCTTCATCCTTCTTTGATACAACTGTCCATGGCATACAGCTGCTAGCCGTCTCTCCTCGATAAGGCTCAACTCGTTAAACCTTGTTCGAATCCACTCGGCTTCGTCCAACTTGACATCCAATAAAACTCTCAGAGAAGGAATCTCCACTTCAACAGGTAAGACAGCTTCCATACCATACACAAGGGAGTAAGGGGTTGCCCCGGTCGACGTACGTACTGAGGTACGGTACCCATGCAAAGCGAAAGGTAGCATCTCATGCCAATCCTTGTACGTAACGACCATCTTCTGCACAATCTTCTTGATATTCTTGTTTGCCACTTCCACAGCACCATTCATCTTCGGTCTGTAAGGAGAAGAATTGTGATGTTCAATCTTGAAATCTTTACAAAGCTCTTTCATCATCTTGTTGTTGAGATTCGAACCATTGTCAGTGATGATTCTCTCAGGAACTCCATAACGACATATGATTTCTTTCTTGATGAACCGGGTAACCACTTGTTTGGTAACGTTAGCATAGGAAGCTGCTTCCACCCACTTGGTGAAATAGTCAATCGCAACCAAGATGAAGCGATGTCCATTCGAAGCAGTAGGCTCAATCTTCCCAATCATATCAATGCCCCACATGGCAAACGGCCAAGGCGAATTCATGACATTCAGAGGGCTTGGTGGCACATGCACCTTATCAGCATAGATTTGACACTTATGGCACTTCCGAGCATACTTGAAACAATCGGATTCCATAGTCATCCAGTAATAACCCGCTCTCAACAATTTCTTAGCCATTGCATGTCCGCCGGCATGAGTACCGAAGGAACCTTCATGAACTTCCTGCATTAACATGTCTGCCTCGGGTCTGTCCACGCATCTGAGCAAGACCATGTCAAAGTTTCTCTTATACAACACGTCATCCTGATTCAAATAGAAGCTTCCAGCTAGCCTCCTCAGGGTTTTCTTGTCATTCTTCGACGCACCTTCAGGATACTCCTGAGTCTTGAGGAAATTCTTGATGTCATAATACCACGGCTTCTCATCAATCACAACAGACTCGGCTGCAAGCACATACGCAGGCCTCTCAAGTCGATTCACCGCAACATGTGGCACATGATTCCACCAATGAACTTTGATCATAGAGGATAAAGTAGCCAGAGCATCAGCCATTTGATTCTCATCCCGGGGGACATGATACAACTTCACCTTCTTGAAGAACGTCAGTATTCTTCTGGTGTAATCTCTATACGGAATCAAATGCGGCTGATTCGTATTCCAATCTCCATTGACTTGATTGACCACCAGAGCTGAATCTCCAAATATATCAAGAGTTTTGATCCTCAGATCAATGGCTTCTTCTATCCCCATGATACAAGCCTCATACTCAGCTTCGTTGTTGGTGACGTCAAACGTCAATCTGGCAGAAAAAGGTATATGAGCACCTTTAGGATTGATCAATACTGCCCCAACACCGTTTCCATTCATGTTCACAGCCCCATCAAACATCAGTGTCCATTTGTCATCCGGGTCCGGTCCTTCCTCGACAAGAGGCTCTTCGCAATCTTTCATCTTCAGATACATGATGTCTTCATCAGGGAATTCAAACATCATAGGCTGATAATCTTCAATCGGTTGCTCGGCGAGGTAGTCTGATAGAATACTACCCTTGATGGCCTTCTGAGACGTGTATTGAATATCATATTCTGTTAGAATCATCTGCCAACGAGCAACGCGCCCGGTGAGAGCCGGCTTCTCAAAGATGTATTTCACTGGATCCATCTTAGAAATCAATAAGGTAGTATGGTTCAACATATACTGCCTTAGTCGGCGAGCAGCCCAGGCCAAAGCACAGCAAGTTTTCTCGAGCAGTGAATATCTTGTTTCACAGTCGGTAAACTTTTTGCTAAGGTAGTATATGGCATGCTCTTTTCGACCAGACTCGTCATGCTGTCCCAATACACACCCCATCGAGTTCTCAGTCACTGACAGGTACATTATCAGAGGTCTCCCAGGAACTGGAGGTATAAGGATTGGAGGTTTCTGTAAATACTCTTTAATCTTGTCAAAATCCTTCTGACAATCATCATTCCACTTGATCGCCTGATTCTTTCTAAGCAGTTTGAAAATTGGTTCACACGTAGCAGTTAGATGAGATATGAACCTTGCAATGTAGTTCAATCTCCCTAAAAACCCACGGACTTGCTTCTCCGTTTTCGGTTCAGGCATCTCTTGAATAGCTTTGACTTTTGCTGGATCAACCTCAATCCCTTTCTCACTGACAATGAAGCCTAAAAGCTTCCCTGATCTCACCCCAAACGTACACTTGTTCGGATTCAACCTCAGCTTGAACTTTCTCAACCGGTCAAACAGCTTCTGCAAATTAACCAGGTGCTTCTCTTCCGTCTGTGACTTCGCAATCATGTCGTCCACGTACACTTCAATTTCCTTGTGCATCATGTCATGAAAGAGAGTCGTCATTGCCCTCTGATAGGTAGCACCAGCGTTTTTTAGCCCAAATGGCATCACCTTATAACAGAACGTGCCCCAAGGTGTAATGAATGTCGTCTTTTCCATGTCCTCTGGCGCCATCTTGATCTGATTATATCCGGAGAAACCATCCATGAAAGAGAATACCGAGGATTGAGCCGTATTATCAACCAATACATCGATGTGAGGTAATGGGAAATCATCTTTCGGACTCGCTCTGTTCAAATCCCGGTAGTCGACACACATTCTGACTTTACCATCCTTCTTCGGCACAGGAACGATGTTGGCCACCCACGGTGGATAACTGGTGACAGCCAGAAAACCTGCATCCCACTGCTTCTGAACCTCTTCCTTGATCTTAGTTGCCATGTCAGGACTCGTTCTACGAAGCTTCTGCTTGACCGCAGGACATCCTTCTCTAAGAGGTAATCGATGCACCACAATGTCTGTATCCAAACCAGGCATATCTTGATATGACCAGGCGAATATCTCCACATATTCTCTCAGCATCTCAATCAGCCTCCTCTTGACAGAGTCCTCTAAAGCAGCCCCAATCTTGATTTCTCTTTTGGCGTCCTCAGTACCCAAATTAACAACCTCCAACTCCTCCTGATGAGGTTGGATGACCCTTTCCTCCTGCTTCAACAATCTGACCAATTCTGCAGGGAGTTCACAGTCTTCCTCACTCTCCTCTTCAGCTTGGTAGATGGGATTGTCGAAATCATACTGAGCCATAACAGAACTGTTCATAGTGAATGCCATAAGATCGCTTCTGCATGTTTAATGCTTTGTTTTTAGAAAAAGAGTTCAAGAAGTCACAAAAACAAAAAACATTGCCATTTTTATTGTTTTTTGAAAAAGAAAAATGAAAACAAAATAGAAAGACAGGGATCACAAAGTTTGATTTCAAAAAATGTCCTTCATTAATGATAATCATTAAAACATGATGAGGCCCTACAAAATGAATCACTACGCCTTGGGCAGAACGTAGGATTTTCATGCAAAATGACAAAACAACAGAAAATTACTCTGTCAGAAGAGTAACTTGAACCACTTCTTCAGCCGTCCAGTTGTTGATAGACCCCCCTGGTGCACACGGGCGAACCCAGTTGTCCAAATCACAATCACTGTCACAGTCTTCACTACCGGTTGCAGAGACGTCACCATGATTCATCAGCCCAGCACTGGTAAAGGTACTCGGACCCGCTTGACCATTCTGCTCTGCTCGGAGAGGCTCATAACCAACACCAAATTTGTCTTCTTTAACCGGCAAATCCACCATCTTGCCCCAGCCTTCAGCTTTGCCAGAATCAACAACCTCCTTAGCCTGCTTGTAAGAAGTAATTGAAGCACCTGGCTTCCTCTGTTCAGCGTACGCCACTTTCTCAAGAGCCACAGTCTCAAACGCCTGGCATAATGTTTCGTGGATCTCGCCATCCACCTCAACATATTTGAACGAGGATAGATGACTCACAAGAATTTCTTCTTCACCGCACACAGTCACAATCTGACCGTTCCAGACATACTTGAGCTTTTGATGGAGAGTCGACGAGACTGCCCCTGCTGCATGAATCCATGGACGCCCCAACAAACAACTGTAGGCGGGCTGGATGTCCATAACATAGAAGATGATATCGAATACCTCAGGACCTATCTTCACAGGCAAGGTAACTTCCCCACACACAGAACGCTTGGACCCATCAAAAGCGCGAACGATCAGGTCACTGGGATTAAGCACAAACCCTTCTGCATCAATCTTCCTCAGAATCTGCTTAGGCAACACATTCAACGACGACCCGGTGTCTACCAATACGTGAGACAACACTGCCCCCTTGCACTCCATGGTGATGTGCAAGGCTTTGTTATGGTTTCGCCCTTCAGGCGGTAAGTCCAGGTTGGTGAAACCTACACCATGTCTGGTGCTCACATTGGCCATCACACCCTCCAGTTGATTGACAGAAATCTCCTGAGGCACATAAGCCAGATTCAACATCTTCAGCAAGACGTTACGGTGTGCCTCAGAGCACATCAACAGTGAAAGTATAGAAATCTTGGACGGAGTTTGATTCAACTGGTCTACAATCTTGTAGTCACTTTTCTTGATTATCTTCATAAACTCCTCCACATCCTTTTCAAATGACCCCTCGGGTGCTTCCTTCTGAACAGGCTCTTCCTCAACCACAGCTTGTTTACCCTTTGCTCTGGCGAGAGCCTCAGCATTATTGTCCCTCAAAGGTTGCGGTGCGAACAGACGACCGCTTCTGGTAAAACCTCCTGGACCCCCTACATTATCCACAGCCGGACCAACAGTTGCAGGAACTCTATTCGGTAAACCAATTGTCACTGGAGTTTGATTCACTGGTCTTGTCTGACTTTCAGCCCTTCTGTAACTGCGGTGAGCATTATCATACTTCCATGGCACGGCTCTACTATTCTCAACATCCCTTCTTCCAGATGCCACGATAGTAGTTGGAACACTGATGGTTACAGGCACGGGTATGGTAACTGGGGTACCATTTGCTGCAGGCGCACTGACGACCCTTTGTCCACGTTCTTCAGACGGTTGAAAGTAAATGGTGATAGTTGACGCTGTTCCACGATCTTTTACAGCCCTACTGAATTGCAAACAACCCTCATCCATCATACCCTGGATACCGGTCCTTAACTGGTCGCAGCCACTCTCAGATTCTGCACAGCCCAAACAATTCTCATCACAGCCCGGGTAGACACCCCCATTCAGCAGACGGCCCTTCACAACTAGCAGAGAAGTCTGAACATCATCAACATTAACAACCAGATCTTCAGCTTCTTTCCCCTCAATGTTGTTCACTCTATGCCCACCATGCTGAGGCATAGGGTTGTTTACGACATTAGGCACTGGAGCGAAGTTGATTGCCTTGGCATCGATCAAATCTTGAACCTTGTGCTGGAGAGCTCGACACTTCTCAGTATGGTGGCCTAGTGCCCCAGAATGAAAGTCACATCTAACATTAGCATCATAGCCGGGCGGCAGCACTGTCGGAGTAGCCATCGTACGCAGCTCTACAAACCCTAACCGGAGTAGTTCGGGTAGTAACTCTGCGTAGGACATGGGCAGAGGATCAAATCTTCTATCAGCCTGCAATTTCTGCCTAGGCTGGAAAGGACGTTGCTGTTGTTGTTGTTGTTGCGGTTGTTGAACTCTTTGTTGTTGTTGACGAGGTTGAGGTGTCGGAATGGTTACTGCAGCAGCTTGACGGTATTCACTTCTGTTCTGATCTCTGCGGTGTTGAACAGCATTAGTTTCACCCTCTCTTCGACGAGGTGCCCCAACAAACGGCTTCCTAGAAGAAGAGGAACCAGCATCTTGGATCTTCCCAGTTTTAATCAAACTCTCAGTCCTCTCTCCACAAATGACAACATCAGAAAAACTACCGAATGGGCAGCTCCCCATCCGGTCCATAAACACACCTTGAAGAGTACCGATAAACATGTCTGTCAACTCCCTCTCCAGCATAGGGGGTTGAACTCTAGCAGCCAGTTCACGCCACCTCTGGGCATACTCCTTGAAGCTCTCATTGGATTTCTGACAAAGACTCTGCAGCTGAGTCCGGCTCGGCGCCATGTCCATGTTGTGTTTGTATTGCCTCAAAAAGGCCTCACCCAGATCTCTCCAACAGCGGATAGAATCTCTCTTCAATTCCATGTACCAGTCCAAAGAAGCCCCAGATAGACTATCTTGGAAAAATACATCCACATCTTTTCATCATCGGTATAAGCAGAGATCTTTCGATAATAAGCCTGCACATGGGTGCGAGGGCAAGAAGTACCGTTGTATTTGTCGAAGGACGGTGCTTTGAACTTGTGAGGGATTCTCAAACCTTCAACCAATCCCATATTAGTAACATCAAAACCGAGAGAATTTTGACTTTCCATAGCACGGATCTTCTCAGCAAGAGCCTCAACTTTACGGTCCCTCTCATTAACCCTTCCCAGAACGTCTTCGTCTTCACTGAGCAGAGAGAACATATCCTCTTGTCTGTCAACGATCGGAACAGGATTACGGGCCGGAGCACGGACTACTCTGGCATTAGTGGCATCTGGAACAATAGGTTGACCGTTGATTCGAATACCCCCCAACTCATCACCTACAGCATAGTTGTTGACGGGTACAGCAGTAGCAACATTGTTATCATTGACCGGGCCTCCCTCTGGCGGAGCATGGTTGACCGGTGGATTTGCAGCCTCTTGTCTCTGAACCATAGCTCGGAGTTCTTCTTGACCTTGCGCAACCCCTTGCATCATATTCATAAACTGGGCCATGCTAGCCTTCATCTCAGCCAACTCAGCTTGAAATTGATCCATACTTCTCTGTTGATTCAGTCTTGTTGAGTAGCGGTGCGGACGTTGATCAGCTATCCTGCCTGAACAGGAACCAAGAGTGAGAAGTCACGATCAAGAACACCTGTTATGCAAAATGATATGAGCATGATGCTAATGATGCGTATGATGCACATGATATGCTCATTTCTCAGGCATTCAAAGAGCCTGACCCATCCTGAAAAGATGGCAACTTGCAGCAACAAAGAACAAACAGATACAAGGAAATGCTGACATCCTTATATATACATAAGGGTAAAAAGGCATACAACCAATGTCAACAGAATATCTGAATAAACAACGTACAAAGAAAAAGAATCCCTTCCAACAAGCCTGGAGGTGATTCTTAACAAAAGATCCAAGAGATGGCTTACACGCAAATGAATCCCATCCAACAAGCCTGGAGGTGATTCTCAACAAAATACAATCAGAGATACAAACTAAGACAGACGGTCTTCCGGAATGAGGGTCTTCAGGTAATGGCACTGGTCTATCAACAGTGTGCATTCTGAACATTCTGGTAGAGGGTGATCTTCTCCTTCAGCTGTCTTCTGAGCTCCAAGACTTCTCCTCCAAGGTAGTCCTCTGATTTCTGTCTCAACTCCATCTCCTTCTTCAACTGAGCGTCTTTGTCTCTGAGTTGCTTCTCCAAGTCTCTGATCTTCTTCTGATAACTGGCCTCAACCCTCTGCAGCCTCAAGCGCTCCCGGTGTTCTGCATCTAACATACTCTCCATCTCCTCGTAGGATCTCTTCTTGCTTCTCAGTCTGCTAGCATCTTCTTCTCGCACTCCTCTGAGTTGATGAGCCAAGTTCAACCTATCAGCTTTGGCTTTGTACAGCTCCATCTGGGTATCCTGCTCCTTCTCTCTCAAACGGCGATTCTCCATCAGGGCTTGCTTATAGTGTTCAGCAGACACACTATCAGCAAGGATCAAGGGTGGTTGCTCTTGCAACGGCTCCATCCTATCATAGGGTAGCAGCAAAGTTTCCACTCTCTTCTTTACCCAATCGGTGTAATCGGGCATTGCAATGGCAAACTTCTTCCCTAAGACGGATCCATCCTTCACTCCCACATCTCTCCAGGCTTTCCCTATCTGCTCCAACCTAACAGGGTCATCCTTCTTCTCAAAACAAAAACTCTCAGCTATCTCTGCTTCGAGCGGTCTTTCACTCATAACAAACCCTAGCTGGCGAAGAGAAAGAACTGGGTTGTAATTGATGCAACCTTTGGTCCCTATGAGTGGCACGCCCCGGAATTCACCACAACTTATGATGACATCCTTCACATCCATCCGGTACGACTGCCACCTGATGTCGTAGGAAGTAAGCGACATGACCCTCTGAGTCCACTTAAGAGTGCTCTGGGTATCCACAAATGGTCCACTGGCGGGCAGAAGAGACGAGAACCATTTGAACAGAAGAGGCAGGCAGCACCTGATGGCTCCTCCCTTACCATGCCTGCTGTGAATGGCATAGTAAGTATCTGCTAGAAGAGTAGGGATTGGATTCCCTCTGATGAAAATGCTGATAGCAGTGAAGTCAATGAAATTTGGCATACTGGGAAATAGGATGATCCCATAGATCATGGCAGCTAGCTGTGCGTGAAAAACTTCCCAATTCCCCTTTTCTGCTTCAACTCTGGCTACTCTCAACAGGAACTTCAAAGGCAGACCTACAACCTCTCCACAGGGCTTCCAATTCTCACTAACTTCCTCAACACTCAACCGGAGAGCTCTGGCAACAACCCTGAAATCAACCTCCTTGGGCACATCCAAAAAAGGAACCTGATGCTGAATCGGGATGCTCAACAGTATAGAATACTCCTCGAGAGTAGGTGCTAACTGGTAATCTTGGAACGTGAAACATCTAAGCTCCGGGTCGTAGAACTGAAGAAGTGTCTGCAACGGCACCGGGTCAACTACCATCTTCAACAGTGTCAGAATATCTCCATACTGATCAACAAACCCCTCTGGTTACCACTGGTCATAAGGTTGCTCAACTCAATCAGAGACGTCAAAGGTTCACGGTGAAAGCTGTAGGAACAAGTCTTCCGCTTCAACTCTGGGACTGTTGCCATCTCTATCAGTGAACAAGCTCTGGAATGTACCTGAGAAATGATATGCATGCAGGGATTAGTTTTTTTCTTTTCTTTCTTTTTTTTTTTGATTCTTTTTTCAGTGCGTTTCTTTTGAAAAATAAATATGCTATGATGCACATGATGCAGACTGGACTGGCTGGTTGTGCAAACTCTGATACTAGGTCGAAGCTTCAGTCAAAATCAGAACATAAATCCCACTTAAGGTCAATCCGAAAACTGTTGTCTGAACTAGAGTTACCAACAGAACCAAGTCACCAACAGAACCGAGTCACCAACGGTACCTGTAATGAAATAACCCTTCCCCACTCACGGGTGTAGTCTAGGCCAGGGTAAAGCTGAGAGAAACGCAGCATAAATAACCTTTCGCGGAAATACTATCATATACACACCCGAAGTATGTAACGACAGTATCCCACCAGGGTCTGAACTGCTCGTGATATCAATGTTCCGCTAAGTGGCGCCATACCACCCGCTTCCCATGAATCACTCTATTCCTAATCATCCTAGATTTTCACTCATAGCCTGGGTATTGGGCCTTTTACCTCATGTAACTCCCACCCCAACAGAGAGAAACAGACAACCAGCCAGGTGAACAGATGAATATGAATAAATGCAAACATTAATGCAAACAAATAAATGCAATCAGTAAATGCAAATATATACAAATGAATGCAATAAATAAAGCACAAAGCAACCAAAACCCTAACCTAGAGAGCGCTAGGAGAGACTCGCTTAGGGAAGATGGACCAGCATAGGTCAACTTCTCCGTATCCCCAGCAGAGTCGCCAGCTGTCACATCGCGCGAAAAACCGGCGGGAAAAGAAAGAACAACAGAGCCGCCACCGTGCGTTATTTATCCCAAAAGAGGGAAAGGAAACGCTCAGAGTAAACCTAGGAAAGAACATGGTCTCGCGACCAAAGAGAATGGGTTCGGGAGTCGGTTATGCGAAGGGAAGGTATTAGCACCCCTACGCATCCGTAGTACTCTACGGGATCCACGCACAAAAGGAAGGAAAATGGTTGCTAAAATACTGCTCAAACACACACACACTGGCTGAAAGAGATAAAAGAAACTGACGGAAACTGACTCGGCAGGATGTCGCATCCTGGGCCTACTTAGTCTATCAGGCATAGACATCAGAGTCGAAGTAGTTCAGACTGGGGAAAAACAACACATGCTCGCTAAGATATCGCATCCTATGCATACGTATCTTCTCGGACGAGAGAAGAATCAGAGCATTCGTAGCTCGGCTGACACGCACACAAACAAACACAAATAGGCAAACGTGGAGCCCGACTGCCAATCACTGGACTTATGTCAGCATCCGAACCTAAACACACACAAGAAGGCAGAGCCTAAATGCCAATTGCTGGACTTACATCAGCATCCGAACCAAACACACGCACACTGGAACCCAAATGCCACTCGATGGACTTACATCAGCTTCCAAGCACACAACAACACAACAAGTTGATAGGGAGTCGGGGACTCGAGCCTATAACTGTCAAGCACACACTCAAACAAACAAACAACAAATTGCTAAGGAGTCAGGCACTCGAGCCTAGCAAATGTCAAACAACACACACAAAAGACAGACAGCAAATTGCTAAGGAGTCAGGCACTCGAGCCTAGCAACTGTCAGACACACACAAAAAGGAAAAAGGGCGCCCGGAGAGATCAGCTCAATCTCCTGCCTACATACTTCATCTGGTATGAAGATCAGGGCGATGTAGTTCCCCTACGCAGGGATAAAGGACCTAGCCTAACCAGATAACAGAGGGAGACACAACTAGGGAGACTACGACTCGAGCCTAGATGTTATCATGCAAATCATCCCTAAGTTAAGGTTTCTAGCTAAATGGCACAAGGGCCAACCTATCCTAGACATGACTTGCACAGGAAGCAAGCCACACACACACCTAACTTGCACAGGAAGCAAGAAGGGTCTCGATTGCAACTAGGGCAAGAGAAAGGGGAGGTCTCAATCGCAACGAGGGCGAGAGAAAAGAATGAGTATTAGTGGTTAGTCAAACTCGACAAGACATCGCGTCTAGCGCCTACGTATCTCATCTGAACATGAGAATCAGAGTTGCCGTAGTTCGGCCAAACAACTCTAAACATGGCTCACACAGGAAGTAAGCCACACAGACTTAACTTGCACAGGAAGCAAGCCAAGCAAAACCTAACTTGCACAGGAAGCAAGTCAAACAAATCCTAACTTGCACAGGAAGCAAGTCAAACAATCCTAACTTGCACAGGAAGCAAGTCAAACAATCCTACAAGCACAGATAGCACACGCTATACACAAACAAGTGGCTCAAACAAGGGTTAGGTTTTAGTCAAGGGGTCATATCAACCTCGACAAACAAACCTCTGGAACTGGGTGAATGTTGCTCTTAACCTTGCCATTGAGGGGCTAAGGTGAAGCAGATGAAAGGATGAAGTGAGGATGAGACCTCACCGCTCTTATCCCTGGCCTGGGAGAGCTCAAGACAAGAATGTGTGGGTTCAGAAAGTGGGAACCCTTCTACACATTTAAAACTGACTCAACTGTACAATTGTACAAGATCTTGGGTTTGTATCTGCAATGCATCAACACAGTGGTGTGAGCAAAGCAGATGACACACTGAGTAGTGGGGGATAGATTGCATATCCCTACCTTCCACCAATTGCCTCTTCACTTAGGAGGACTTTGACTCTATGCAAGGACAAAAGTAAACAGTCACAAACATAGCCTCTTAAGGAGGACTTCAGACAGTTGCCTGGCCAAGTAACAGGCCAGGTCTTCCAGACTACATGAAGTAAAAGAGACATACCTCAATGCAAATTGCTTATACAATCAAAGCAAAGCAAAAAGTTCACAAGGAACTAAGCAACTAAAGCACCTGAAACAGTCAAGCAGATGTTAGCATGCAACTTCAAACAAAACAAACAGAAACAGACACCAACAGTCAATTAGAGGCACATGGATGTGCAAGGCACAAGGCTTAGGGCATGAGAGCCAAGCCACCTACAAAACACACAAGTTAGACAATGATGTTTAAGCAAGCCCAATCAAAAGAATTGGTCTTAATGGCCATTTGATGGTCAACCTGAAAAACACAAGCTCAAAGGTGAGTAACAGGACCACTAGGGCAAGCCTAGGGTCAAAGATGAATGAGAAAGTCAAAACAGCAAGGGTTAAGTATCCAAAATCATGTTCAAGCAATTAGGAAACACAACCAATTGGGTTCACATCCATATCAATCACTATCATCATTTCATGAACCATTTAGGTCAAATCATGGCAAACAGAAGCTCATAGAAGTCAACAGCAAGACTTAGCTCAAAAGCAATCTAAACATTTTCTAAAAATCATCAAATAAATCATGATCAAACCTAACACATAGCATGGTAATCATGTCAAATTTCATCCCATTTGGACAAGTGGAAGGCAGTCAATGAAAATCAGAAAGTCAAAGCAATTTTGAACATGCTCAAAGAAGTCAACCAAACATGCATCAACTTAGAAAAATCATAAGTCAAGAATGGTGTATGATAAATGAATGGGACTAAAACCATGGCAAAGATGAGGACGTCTAGTTATCTCATGTAAAATTTCATGTCCATATAGTAAAGTATGAGAATTTCACAAATGAAATGGGAACATGTGTCACACAAGGTCAACATATGACTAACCAGGGGAGAAAATCTCAAACAATTAGGAAATGCCACAAATAAATCCACAAAAAATCACATGTAAACTAGACATACAAGAGTAGGTTCATGCAAAAAATTGGATCAATTGGAAGTCAAGAAGCATGGTAATGAAAATCATGAAGTTGGACATCAATGGTGTGACACAAATTGTCACACCCTAATTCAAAAATTCATAACTCACAAACCAGCAATGATAAATTCACAAACTCTACACCAAAATCACCATGAGTGTGTCTAGTTTAAGCACAAAAAATTTGGGGGCCATTGGATAAAGTATCACCATTTCACAAATGTTTTGGCAAAGTGTACAAAAATTGGTCACATGTCACAAACCCTAGTGCCAAACAAAAACCAACCATCCAAAAATTCTGGAAAAAATATGATAAAATACTAGAGATCATGATGAACACAACACAAAAAATCCCATTGAAATTGGATTAAAATTGAAGCATTTATGATTTTTGGAAGATTGGATATAAAATGTGAAATTAAAATAGAATAAATGAAGCAAGAATGGCAAAGTTGTAATATTCCGGGTCACTTAATTAAACACGGTCGTTTTGGCCATTAAAAGAAATGTTTTCATTGGTTGGAGCCATGCAGCACGTGGAAAACAAGGAATTTCTGGGCAATGCAATTTCTAGGGTTCTACTGTAGCAAACAACAATCCTTCATCTCTCTCAAATTCGACCCAACCAATCTTTCTCCAAAAAATGCAATTGCATATACCAACATGATCAGCAAACAACAAGCAATATGAATCCAACCATGGTTTTCATTAAATCGAGCTAGGAAATAAGAAACAAGCAAAACAAGTTTGAATCATCAATATTCATTTCGACATTACTCAACCATTACTCAACCATTTTCAAAAACAAAACTATCATGAAGCTCAGCATTAAGAGACCTATCTAAAACATCTCATGGTTTTTGAAATAGAGAGGGTCGAAATTTTACCTATTTTTGAAGCAGAATGAGAAACAGTTGTTGTTTGGTCTTTGAAGCTCAAAACAGCTGGCCTTTAACACTCCAGATGATGAATGGGAGAAGCACTTTGGCTTGAAATGGCTTGGTTTGGGTACAAGCAACTTCTGTCACGGATGATGTGCTGCACAAACAATGCTATTTTCCTTGCTCCTAGTCATGGTTCAGGACTTGCAACAGCTTTCAAAGTGATGGAGTGTGATGATAAACCTAAGCCAAGCTCGAGTCTTTTTTGAAGTTTTTGAAGATTTTGGAGAATGGCCAAAAAATGAGTTTGAGAGAGTGTGGAGATTTTTGTGGTTGCTGCTTATTCATCTTGATGAGTGGATGAAGCCAAAGCCAAGGCCATTTTGAGTACCATAGTGAAAATAGCAATGCAAGGTTCAGTCTTTTGTGTTTGGACTGTTTGGAACAAATGCAAGTGAGAGGGATTTTTTGAGAATGAGTGAAGTAACCAAGTTTTTCTTGTTGTTGGATGTTGTGACTGATGCTAATTTCATGACAGGAAAATGATGGCTTTATCCTGCTGTCATGTGGTGCTGTTTAGTGAGGTTTGGCCATGACAGGAAAATGAGGGAAGGGCATGCTTGGTCTGTGGTGTTGGTTCTGCAATGTTTTGGTTCTTTTGAGTTTGACAGATAATGCTAAATGCCAAAGCAAGGTCAAAAATGAGGGAGTAAGTGAAGGTGGTTTGGTCTGCTGCTGTTGGTTGGCAAGGCAAGGTTGTCACTTTGGTATTTTGGATAAGGTTTGGACAGAAAATGCAAAGCAAGGTAGGAGCATGGTTCTTTTTTGCTTGACAGAAGGTTTTTGAAAATGCCAATGCAAAGTCAATGCAGTTTTTCTTCTTAGGATGAGTGAGCCATAGCTTGTGTTTTGTTGGTTAGGTTGGCCCTTAATTCCTCATGACAGGAAAATCAGGTTTAGAAAATTTCTCTTGGAAGTTGCTTTTTTGACAGAATTTTCAAGTGTGTCAAAAGCAAGGTGAATGAATGATTTTCTGCTGCACTCTCCTTTTTTGCTTGTGGCTGCAATGAGCCTTTCTCTTGACAGAAAAATGGTGCTGTCCAAACTGCTGTTGGACAGTACAAGTTATGGCATGGAGGTATGGTTGTTCTTGACAGCTTTTCAGCAAAATGGCCAAAGTCCTTTTCAATGGATGAATCTCTATTGGTTTTGTGCTGTCCAATGTGGTTGTCCAAGACAGAAAATGATGGAAAAAATTCTGCTATGGGACAGTACAAGTATGGTTCATGAGATGCATTTGGTGAGAACATGTACTTCCTTCCCTCAATCCAAGCAAGCAAAGGATGGCTCTTGTTTTGCTGTTGTTTATGGGCTGCAGATCAGGTCTCAAACTGACAGAAAATGATCATCATAAACTCTGTTTGAAGGTACCAAGGCATGGTTCAAATGCAAGCATGGAGTAGCATGGTGAAAGTGTACTTTTGCAATTTTCAAGCAAGTTAAAGAATGGCTTCATGTACTGCATAATTGAGCTTGCAAACATGTTTTAAATGACTTTTCTGAGCTGTTCCAATTGGCCAAATGGTAGAAAAAGGTTTATATCAAAAAGTCAAACATTGGTCAAACTTGCATTTAAATGTGATAGGTCAAAAAATGCCATTTTGATTGGTGAGGTTTTGGCTCATGAAATTTATATTTTTGGAAAGAGGGGATCAAATGTGACTTGTAGGAAAAAACCCCACCAAAATTGGCCAAACGGTTTGAGAGATATGGCCCTTTGAAGTTCAAGATTTTCTGAAATCGATTCGATCATAACTTGCCAACCACACATGGGAATTGAGAGTTCTTGGACTTTTTGGAAATGGGAGAACAAGATCTTCAACTTTCATGTTGGGCAAAAATTCATTTGAAGCTTGTATCATGATGTAAGTTTGAGGATCAAAACTTTCCATTTTTGGTAAGTTTCAGTTACAGGCCCAGTTTCCATTTTTGGAAATTTCTGATCTGGCTTCAAATTCTTCCATGATGGTGTTTGACATGATATATGAGGACTATTTGGCCATGAATAAGATCTCACAAACCATTTCCTTTCATCAAATCACTGATTAAATAGGCAGTTGACCAACAGTTGACTTTTAGGGTTTCTGACTGATTGTGCATTGACTGATGATTTCCAAACCCTAATTCCTTGAGAACTTGACTTCAAATGATGTCCCAAGTTGTATGAACTCTTGATTATTGATCATGGTGCCCAAATTCCACAAGAATGGCCACCATCCACTGCCTTGACTGACTGTTGACTTTCTTTGACTTTTGAATGTCTGTATATGAACTGATGACCTCTGAGCCTTCAACCCTTGACATGAACACTTCAAATAGACCTCCAAGTCATGTGAACTTGTTGGACAAACCCTAGGGCCTTGGCTCCTTGAGAATTGTGCTTGCTTGCTTGGTTGACTGATCTCCTGATCAGTTTGACCTAATTTCTTGATTGGCTTGCACTTGAGGCAAAAGAGGCAATGCAATGATATGCAATGGACCATGATATGCTATGACCTAATATGAAAATGTATGCATAATGATAGGTGCAAATTTGAGGTGCTACAGCTGCCCCTATTCAATCAGCTGGGAACCCGAATGGATGATAGCAACGGCTGTCAGACTTTCAGGGTAAACAGGGATTGAATACCAAAGAACCGTAGAATTTGCACAGTACTGGATATGATACAAAAGAACCACGTCATTTACCGATGACAAACTGCATGACAGCTTCAGAAAAAGCGAAACCATTTACCGATGGTTGGAGAACTGGAAACTTGATATTTACCGATATCAACTGCAGCACGACCATTTACCGATGGCGGCTGGGGAAAACAAACTTCTGAAAAGCAAAACCATTTACCGATGGTTAAAACTGGGACCTTGATATTTACCGATATCAACTTTAGCACGACCATTTACCGATGGCTGCTGGGAACAAAATTTCTGAAAAACAAAACCATTTACCGATGGTTAAACCTTGATATTTACCGATATCAATTTCAGCAAGACCATTTACCGATGGCTGCTGGGAAATAAATTTGATGTAGAAAGGAAGCAAGACCATTTACCGATGGTGGCTTCAAAGAAACTTGACATTTACCGATGTCAACTTAGCAAGACCATTTACCGATGGCTGCTGCAACTGGGAATTCGATATTTACCGATATCGAAGAAAGCTGGGCCATTTACCGATGGCATCTCCACTTGGGGAGGAACAGAATCTTTGTGGTGTAATCCGACAAGACGTTTACCGACGACTTCTGGGGATTTTGATTTTATTGACCAGACATTTACCGATGACTGGGATGAGACTCGATGTTTACCGACATCGAAAGATGATGTTTACCGACATCAAAAGAAATGACCAGACATTTACCGATGACTGGGATGAGACTCGATGTTTACCGACACCGAAACAATGGCGTTTACCGACACCAAAAAGAATGACCAGACATTTACTGATGACTGGGATGAGAAATTTATTGGTGAGAGACAAACAAATATTCGCAACTGGAAACCAGATAGGACATTTACAGATGACTCTACTGGGGATTTCTAGCTGGGGATTTATCAGACATTTACCGATGACTGAGGAAAAACTCGATGTTTACCGACATCGAAAGATGATGTTTACCGACATCAAAAAATGACCAGACATTTACCGATGACTGGAGAGAAAACTCGATGTTTATAGACACCGAAACAATGGTGTTTACCGACACCAAAAGTGATGACCAGACATTTACTGATGACTGGATAAAATATCCGATGTTTACAGACACCGAAACAATGGTGTTTACCGACACCAAAAATGATAACCAGACATTTACTGATGACTGGAGAGAATACCCGATGTTTACAGACACCGAAACAATGGTGTTTACTGACACCAAAGAAACACACGCGGGTGCTGCCACGACACTTACTGGTATAAGAACAACTTTTTAGATACATCAAGGCACGGTTGACCACTTGCTGGGGGTCCCATTGGGGAGAAACAAACTTTCTGTCACCATCGGGTGAGGAAATAAACCTCTGTGGGGATATCAATCCTGAATGATGTCAAAAGCAACTGTAGCAGACTTGCTGTGCTGAAGTTGAACAAAATGATCCGCTTCTGCCGGGGATACGGTCTGGTGAAGTCAACACATGAACGCATATGTTTGAATTTTTCTATGGCGTAATGCTCCATATTGAATGGGAATGCTACGCAATTTGAGGATGCGATGATTACTACATGCAAAATGCAAATGATGAAAAACTCCGGCTGGGGAGCCAAAATGATCAGATACTCTGACTCTGTGGGGAGACTCCTCTTGGGGAAATACTCTGCGGGGAACTCTGCTTGAGGAATGGTAAAGCGACTTCACACTCATGTTGAAGAATAGCACTGCTGCTGGGAAAAGGTAAACTCCGCTGGGGATACCCTTCAGTCCACAGGTAGGATAAATGTTGGAGATAAATTTCAATGAACCTGCCTCGCTCGGGGAGGAAATCAGCAAATACAGACCTGCTGGGGATAGGCAATCCTCAGATCTGTTGGGGAATAGAAGGCACTATCCACAGACGTCTTCGCATGGGAACATAGCTCTGATAGCTTCCAATCTTGCTTGGGGAAAATATCTGTTGAGGACACGTCCTCACAGATGCCAATCTGAAAAACAGCACAACAAAATGCCCCCAGGGGATACATGGACAAGATACGCTCAAGTGTCCTCAACATTCAAAATGATTTTCAAATGTTTTATCTTTCTGCACATTATTGTGTAGCCTTCATGTTCTTATATGCAATGCTTATCAAAAATTCGGACATTTTTGCAAACAAAACAGTAAAAATAAAAACGAAAGAGCTATTTATCTGAATAACGACTTTTATTGATTGAAAATGTGCCTGAAGAGGCAAATACATCGGGAAGCAATTCCTAGAAAGAGGTAATTGCGCACAAAAGGAAAAAATCTATCCTAATGGCAATGTGAACACGGCATCCACTATTTCCCAATTCTGTTATAACTCACAGATCATCAGTTTTCCTCCCAACTCCTTGCTTTCTGAGAAGAATGACTGGACAGATCACATCTTTCGAGATGGCAGACGACAAAGCTTGATGAAGTACAGACAACTCAGACTGTAGTCTTCGCTTTAATCCCTAACTTTTGCCTGGATCGCCCTTTCGGGTTTTCAATCCACCGGGATACCCATTTTTGCCTAAGTCGCCCTTGCGGGTTTTCGACTTACCGGGTGTACAAATTCTTTTCATTTTATCCCTAACTTTTGCCCGAACCTTTTCTTTCTGTTTTTTTGGTTCGCCGGGATGCCCTTTTTTTGCCTGGACTTTTTCTTTTTGTCCAGCGGGTCAATTTATGCGAAGTATTTTTTGACTACATCTGAGTTGACAGGAGACGGAAAATCTTCACCATCCATAGTTGTAAGCATCAAGGCTCCACCGGAGAAGACCTTCTTCACAACATACGGACCTTCATAATTAGGAGTCCACTTGCCCCTGTTATCTGTACCGGGAGGGAGGATCCTCTTCAAAACTAGATCACCGATCTGGTAGCTTCGAGGACGCACTTTCTGATCAAAGGCTCGCTTCATCCTTCTTTGATACAACTGTCCATGGCATACAGCTGCTAGCCGTCTCTCCTCGATAAGGCTCAACTCGTTAAACCTTGTTCGAATCCACTCGGCTTCGTCCAACTTGACATCCAATAAAACTCTCAGAGAAGGAATCTCCACTTCAACAGGTAAGACAGCTTCCATACCATACACAAGGGAGTAAGGGGTTGCCCCGGTCGACGTACGTACTAAGGTACGGTACCCATGCAAAGCGAAAGGTAGCATCTCATGCCAATCCTTGTACGTAACGACCATCTTCTGCACAATCTTCTTGATATTCTTGTTTGCCGCTTCCACAGCACCATTCATCTTCGGTCTGTAAGGAGAAGAATTGTGATGTTCAATCTTGAAATCTTTACGAAGCTCTTTCATCATCTTGTTGTTGAGATTCGAACCATTGTCAGTGATGATTCTCTCAGGAACTCCATAACGACATATGATTTCTTTCTTGATGAACCGGGTAACCACTTGTTTGGTAACGTTAGCATAGGAAGCTGCTTCCACCCACTTGGTGAAATAGTCAATCGCAACCAAGATGAAGCGATGTCCATTCGAAGCAGTAGGCTCAATCTTCCCAATCATATCAATGCCCCACATGGCAAACGGCCAAGGCGAATTCATGACATTCAGAGGGCTTGGTGGCACATGCACCTTATCAGCATAGATTTGACACTTATGGCACTTCCGAGCATACTTGAAACAATCGGATTCCATAGTCATCCAGTAATAACCCGCTCTCAACAATTTCTTAGCCATTGCATGTCCGCCGGCATGAGTACCGAAGGAACCTTCATGAACTTCCTGCATTAACATGTCTGCCTCGGGTCTGTCCACGCATCTGAGCAAGACCATGTCAAAGTTTCTCTTATACAACACATCATCCTGATTCAAATAGAAGCTTCCAGCTAGCCTCCTCAGGGTTTTCTTGTCATTCTTCGACGCACCTTCAGGATACTCCTGAGTCTTGAGGAAATTCTTGATGTCATAATACCACGGCTTCTCATCAATCACAACAGACTCGGCTGCAAACACATACGCAGGCCTCTCAAGTCGATTCACCGCAACATGTGGCACATGATTCCACCAATGAACTTTGATCATAGAGGATAAAGTAGCCAGAGCATCAGCCATTTGATTCTCATCCCGGGGGACATGATACAACTTCACCTTCTTGAAGAACGTCAGTATTCTTCTGGTGTAATCTCTATACGGAATCAAATGCGGCTGATTCGTATTCCAATCTCCATTGACTTGATTGACCACCAGAGCTGAATCTCCAAATATATCAAGAGTTTTGATCCTCAGATCAATGGCTTCTTCTATCCCCATGATACAAGCCTCATACTCAGCTTCGTTGTTGGTGACGTCAAACGTCAATCTGGCAGAAAAAGGTATATGAGCACCTTTAGGATTGATCAATACTGCCCCAACACCGTTTCCATTCATGTTCACAGCCCCATCAAACATCAGTGTCCATTTGTCATCCGGGTCCGGTCCTTCCTCGACAAGAGGCTCTTCGCAATCTTTCATCTTCAGATACATGATGTCTTCATCAGGGAATTCAAACATCATAGGCTGATAATCTTCAATCGGTTGCTCGGCGAGGTAGTCTGATAGAATACTACCCTTGATGGCCTTCTGAGACGTGTATTGAATATCATATTCTGTTAGAATCATCTGCCAACGAGCAACGCGCCCGGTGAGAGCCGGCTTCTCAAAGATGTATTTCACTGGATCCATCTTAGAAATCAATAAGGTAGTATGGTTCAACATATACTGCCTTAGTCGGCGAGCAGCCCAGGCCAAAGCACAGCAAGTTTTCTCGAGCAGTGAATATCTTGTTTCACAGTCGGTAAACTTTTTGCTAAGGTAGTATATGGCATGCTCTTTTCGACCAGACTCGTCATGCTGTCCCAATACACACCCCATCGAGTTCTCAGTCACTGACAGGTACATTATCAGAGGTCTCCCAGGAACTGGAGGTATAAGGATTGGAGGTTTCTGTAAATACTCTTTAATCTTGTCAAAATCCTTCTGACAATCATCATTCCACTTGATCGCCTGATTCTTTCTAAGCAGTTTGAAAATTGGTTCACACGTAGCAGTTAGATGAGATATGAACCTTGCAATGTAGTTCAATCTCCCTAAAAACCCACGGACTTGCTTCTCCGTTTTCGGTTCAGGCATCTCTTGAATAGCTTTGACTTTTGCTGGATCAACCTCAATCCCTTTCTCACTGACAATGAAGCCTAAAAGCTTCCCTGATCTCACCCCAAACGTACACTTGTTCGGATTCAACCTCAGCTTGAACTTTCTCAACCGGTCAAACAGCTTCTGCAAATTAACCAGGTGCTTCTCTTCCGTCTGTGACTTCGCAATCATGTCGTCCACGTACACTTCAATTTCCTTGTGCATCATGTCATGAAAGAGAGTCGTCATTGCCCTCTGATAGGTAGCACCAGCGTTTTTTAGCCCAAATGGCATCACCTTATAACAGAACGTGCCCCAAGGTGTAATGAATGTCGTCTTTTCCATGTCCTCTGGCGCCATCTTGATCTGATTATATCCGGAGAAACCATCCATGAAAGAGAATACCGAGGATTGAGCCGTATTATCAACCAATACATCGATGTGAGGTAATGGGAAATCATCTTTCGGACTCGCTCTGTTCAAATCCCGGTAATCGACACACATTCTAACTTTACCATCCTTCTTCGGCACAGGAACGATGTTGGCCACCCACGGTGGATAACTGGTGACAGCCAGAAAACCTGCATCCCACTGCTTCTGAACCTCTTCCTTGATCTTAGTTGCCATGTCAGGACTCGTTCTACGAAGCTTCTGCTTGACCGCAGGACATCCTTCTCTAAGAGGTAATCGATGCACCACAATGTCTGTATCCAAACCAGGCATATCTTGATATGACCAGGCGAATATCTCCACATATTCTCTCAGCATCTCAATCAGCCTCCTCTTGACAGAGTCCTCTAAAGCAGCCCCAATCTTGATTTCTCTTTTGGCGTCCTCAGTACCCAAATTAACAACCTCCAACTCCTCCTGATGAGGTTGGATGACCCTTTCCTCCTGCTTCAACAATCTGACCAATTCTGCAGGGAGTTCACAGTCTTCCTCACTCTCCTCTTCAGCTTGGTAGATGGGATTGTCGAAATCATACTGAGCCATAACAGAACTGTTCATAGTGAATGCCATAAGATCGCTTCTGCATGTTTAATGCTTTGTTTTTAGAAAAAGAGTTCAAGAAGTCACAAAAACAAAAAAACATTGCCATTTTTATTGTTTTTTGAAAAAGAAAAATGAAAACAAAAATAGAAAGACAGGGATCACAAAGTTTGATTTCAAAAAATGTCCTTCATTAATGATAATCATTAAAACATGATGAGGCCCTACAAAATGAATCACTACGCCTTGGGCAGAACGTAGGATTTTCATGCAAAATGACAAAACAACAGAAAATTACTCTGTCAGAAGAGTAACTTGAACCACTTCTTCAGCCGTCCAGTTGTTGATAGACCCCCCTGGTGCACACGGGCGAACCCAGTTGTCCAAATCACAATCACTCTCACAGTCTTCACTACCGGTTGCAGAGACGTCACCATGATTCATCAGCCCAGCACTGGTAAAGGTACTCGGACCCGCTTGACCATTCTGCTCTGCTCGGAGAGGCTCATAACCAACACCAAATTTGTCTTCTTTAACCGGCAAATCCACCATCTTGCCCCAGCCTTCAGCTTTGCCAGAATCAACAACCTCCTTAGCCTGCTTGTAAGAAGTAATTGAAGCACCTGGCTTCCTCTGTTCAGCGTACGCCACTTTCTCAAGAGCCACAGTCTCAAACGCCTGGCATAATGTTTCGTGGATCTCGCCATCCACCTCAACATATTTGAACGAGGATAGATGACTCACAGAATTTCTTCTTCACCGCACACAGTCACAATCTGACCGTTCCAGACATACTTGAGCTTTTGATGGAGAGTCGACGAGACTGCCCCTGCTGCATGAATCCATGGACGCCCCAACAAACAACTGTAGGCGGGCTGGATGTCCATAACATAGAAGATGATATCGAATACCTCAGGACCTATCTTCACAGGCAAGGTAACTTCCCCACACACAGAACGCTTGGACCCATCAAAAGCGCGAACGATCAGGTCACTGGGATTAAGCACAAACCCTTCTGCATCAATCTTCCTCAGAATCTGCTTAGGCAACACATTCAACGACGACCCGGTGTCTACCAATACGTGAGACAACACTGCCCCCTTGCACTCCATGGTGATGTGCAAGGCTTTGTTATGGTTTCGCCCTTCAGGCGGTAAGTCCAGGTTGGTGAAACCTACACCATGTCTGGTGCTCACATTGGCCATCACACCCTCCAGTTGATTGACAGAAATCTCCTGAGGCACATAAGCCAGATTCAACATCTTCAGCAAGGCGTTACGGTGTGCCTCAGAGCACATCAACAGTGAAAGTATAGAAATCTTGGACGGAGTTTGATTCAACTGGTCTACAATCTTGTAGTCACTTTTCTTGATTATCTTCATAAACTCCTCCACATCCTTTTCAAATGACCCCTCGGGTGCTTCCTTCTGAACAGGCTCTTCCTCAACCACAGCTTGTTTACCCTTTGCTCTGGCGAGAGCCTCAGCATTATTGTCCCTCAAAGGCTGCGGTGCGAACAGACGACCGCTTCTGGTAAAACCTCCTGGACCCCCTAGATTATCCACAGCCGGACCAACAGTTGCAGGAACTCTATTCGGTAAACCAATTGTCACTGGAGTTTGATTCACTGGTCTTGTCTGACTTTCAGCCCTTCTGTAACTGCGGTGAGCATTATCATACTTCCATGGCACGGCTCTACTATTCTCAACATCCCTTCTTCCAGATGCCACGATAGTAGTTGGAACACTGATGGTTACAGGCACGGGTATGGTAACTGGGGTACCATTTGCTGCAGGCGCACTGACGACCCTTTGTCCACGTTCTTCAGACGGTTGAAAGTAAATGGTGATAGTTGACGCTGTTCCACGATCTTTTACAGCCCTACTGAATTGCAAACAACCCTCATCCATCATACCCTGGATACCGGTCCTTAACTGGTCGCAGCCACTCTCAGATTCTGCACAGCCCAAACAATTCTCATCACAGCCCGGGTAGACACCCCCATTCAGCAGACGGCCCTTCACAACTAGCAGAGAAGTCTGAACATCATCAACATTAACAACCAGATCTTCAGCTTCTTTCCCCTCAATGTTGTTCACTCTATGCCCACCATGCTGAGGCATAGGGTTGTTTACGACATTAGGCACTGGAGCGAAGTTGATTGCCTTGGCATCGATCAAATCTTGAACCTTGTGCTGGAGAGCTCGACACTTCTCAGTATGGTGGCCTAGTGCCCCAGAATGAAAGTCACATCTAACATTAGCATCATAGCCGGGCGGCAGCACTGTCGGAGTAGCCATCGTACGCAGCTCTACAAACCCTAACCGGAGTAGTTCGGGTAGTAACTCTGCGTAGGACATGGGCAGAGGATCAAATCTTCTATCAGCCTGCAATTTCTGCCTAGGCTGGAAAGGACGTTGCTGTTGTTGTTGTTGTTGCGGTTGTTGAACTCTTTGTTGTTGTTGACGAGGTTGAGGTGTCGGAATGGTTACTGCAGCAGCTTGACGGTATTCACTTCTGTTCTGATCTCTGCGGTGTTGAACAGCATTAGTTTCACCCTCTCTTCGACGAGGTGCCCCAACAAACGGCTTCCTAGAAGAAGAGGAACCAGCATCTTGGATCTTCCCAGTTTTAATCAAACTCTCAGTCCTCTCTCCACAAATGACAACATCAGAAAAACTACCGAATGGGCAGCTCCCCATCCGGTCCATAAACACACCTTGAAGAGTACCGATAAACATGTCTGTCAACTCCCTCTCCAGCATAGGGGGTTGAACTCTAGCAGCCAGTTCACGCCACCTCTGGGCATACTCCTTGAAGCTCTCATTGGATTTCTGACAAAGACTCTGCAGCTGAGTCCGGCTCGGCGCCATGTCCATGTTGTGTTTGTATTGCCTCAAAAAGGCCTCACCCAGATCTCTCCAACAGCGGATAGAATCTCTCTTCAATTCCATGTACCAGTCCAAAGAAGCCCCAGATAGACTATCTTGGAAAAAATACATCCACATCTTTTCATCATCGGTATAAGCAGAGATCTTTCGATAATAAGCCTGCACATGGGTGCGAGGGCAAGAAGTACCGTTGTATTTGTCGAAGGACGGTGCTTTGAACTTGTGAGGGATTCTCAAACCTTCAACCAATCCCATATTAGTAACATCAAAACCGAGAGAATTTTGACTTTCCATAGCACGGATCTTCTCAGCAAGAGCCTCAACTTTACGGTCCCTCTCATTAACCCTTCCCAGAACGTCTTCGTCTTCACTGAGCAGAGAGAACATATCCTCTTGTCTGTCAACGATCGGAACAGGATTACGGGCCGGAGCACGGACTACTCTGGCATTAGTGGCATCTGGAACAATAGGTTGACCGTTGATTCGAATACCCCCCAACTCATCACCTACAGCATAGTTGTTGACGGGTACAGCAGTAGCAACATTGTTATCATTGACCGGGCCTCCCTCTGGCGGAGCATGGTTGACCGGTGGATTTGCAGCCTCTTGTCTCTGAACCATAGCTCGGAGTTCTTCTTGACCTTGCGCAACCCCTTGCATCATATTCATAAACTGGGCCATGCTAGCCTTCATCTCAGCCAACTCAGCTTGAAATTGATCCATACTTCTCTGTTGATTCAGTCTTGTTGAGTAGCGGTGCGGACGTTGATCAGCTATCCTGCCTGAACAGGAACCAAGAGTGAGAAGTCACGATCAAGAACACCTGTTATGCAAAATGATATGAGCATGATGCTAATGATGCGTATGATGCACATGATATGCTCATTTCTCAGGCATTCAAAGAGCCTGACCCATCCTGAAAAGATGGCAACTTGCAGCAACAAAAGAACAAACAGATACAAGGAAATGCTGACATCCTTATATATACATAAGGGTAAAAAGGCATACAACCAATGTCAACAGAATATCTGAATAAACAACGTACAAAGAAAAAGAATCCCTTCCAACAAGCCTGGAGGTGATTCTTAACAAAAGATCCAAGAGATGGCTTACACGCAAATGAATCCCATCCAACAAGCCTGGAGGTGATTCTCAACAAAATACAATCAGAGATACAAACTAAGACAGACGGTCTTCCGGAATGAGGGTCTTCAGGTAATGGCACTGGTCTATCAACAGTGTGCATTCTGAACATTCTGGTAGAGGGGTGATCTTCTCCTTCAGCTGTCTTTTGAGCTCCAAGACTTCTCCTCCAAGGTAGTCCTCTGATTTCTGTCTCAACTCCATCTCCTTCTTCAACTGAGCGTCTTTGTCTCTGAGTTGCTTCTCCAAGTCTCTGATCTTCTTCTGATAACTGGCCTCAACCCTCTGCAGCCTCAAGCGCTCCCGGTGTTCTGCATCTAACATACTCTCCATCTCCTCGTAGGATCTCTTCTTGCTTCTCAGTCTGCTAGCATCTTCTTCTCGCACTCCTCTGAGTTGATGAGCCAAGTTCAACCTATCAGCTTTGGCTTTGTACAGCTCCATCTGGGTATCCTGCTCCTTCTCTCTCAAACGGCGATTCTCCATCAGGGCTTGCTTATAGTGTTCAGCAGACACACTATCAGCAAGGATCAAGGGTGGTTGCTCTTGCAACGGCTCCATCCTATCATAGGGTAGCAGCAAAGTTTCCACTCTCTTCTTTACCCAATCGGTGTAATCGGGCATTGCAATGGCAAACTTCTTCCCTAAGACGGATCCATCCTTCACTCCCACATCTCTCCAGGCTTTCCCTATCTGCTCCAACCTAACAGGGTCATCCTTCTTCTCAAAACAAAAACTCTCAGCTATCTCTGCTTCGAGCGGTCTTTCACTCATAACAAACCCTAGCTGGCGAAGAGAAAGAACTGGGTTGTAATTGATGCAACCTTTGGTCCCTATGAGTGGCACGCCCCGGAATTCACCACAACTTATGATGACATCCTTCACATCCATCCGGTACGACTGCCACCTGATGTCGTAGGAAGTAAGCGACATGACCCTCTGAGTCCACTTAAGAGTGCTCTGGGTATCCACAAATGGTCCACTGGCGGGCAGAAGAGACGAGAACCATTTGAACAGAAGAGGCAGGCAGCACCTGATGGCTCCTCCCTTACCATGCCTGCTGTGAATGGCATAGTAAGTATCTGCTAGAAGAGTAGGGATTGGATTCCCTCTGATGAAAATGCTGATAGCAGTGAAGTCAATGAAATTTGGCATACTGGGAAATAGGATGATCCCATAGATCATGGCAGCTAGCTGTGCGTGAAAAACTTCCCAATTCCCCTTTTCTGCTTCAACTCTGGCTACTCTCAACAGGAACTTCAAAGGCAGACCTACAACCTCTCCACAGGGCTTCCAATTCTCACTAACTTCCTCAACACTCAACCGGAGAGCTCTGGCAACAACCCTGAAATCAACCTCCTTGGGCACATCCAAAAAAGGAACCTGATGCTGAATCGGGATGCTCAACAGTATAGAATACTCCTCGAGAGTAGGTGCTAACTGGTAATCTTGGAACGTGAAACATCTAAGCTCCGGGTCGTAGAACTGAAGAAGTGTCTGCAACGGCACCGGGTCAACTACCATCTTCAACAGTGTCAGAATATCTCCATACTGATCAACAAACCCCTTCTGGTTACCACTGGTCATAAGGTTGCTCAACTCAATCAGAGACGTCAAAGGTTCACGGTGAAAGCTGTAGGAACAAGTCTTCCGCTTCAACTCTGGGACTGTTGCCATCTCTATCAGTGAACAAGCTCTGGAATGTACCTGAGAAATGATATGCATGCAGGGATTAGTTTTTTTCTTTTCTTTCTTTTTTTTTTGATTCTTTTTTCAGTGCGTTTCTTTTGAAAAATAAATATGCTATGATGCACATGATGCAGACTGGACTGGCTGGTTGTGCAAACTCTGATACTAGGTCGAAGCTTCAGTCAAAATCAGAACATAAATCCCACTTAAGGTCAATCCGAAAACTGTTGTCTGAACTAGAGTTACCAACAGAACCAAGTCACCAACAGAACCGAGTCACCAACGGTACCTGTAATGAAATAACCCTTCCCCACTCACGGGTGTAGTCTAGGCCAGGGTAAAGCTGAGAGAAACGCAGCATAAATAACCTTTCGCGGAAATACTATCATATACACACCCGAAGTATGTAACGACAGTATCCCACCAGGGTCTGAACTGCTCGTGATATCAATGTTCCGCTAAGTGGCGCCATACCACCCGCTTCCCATGAATCACTCTATTCCTAATCATCCTAGATTTTCACTCATAGCCTGGGTATTGGGCCTTTTACCTCATGTAACTCCCACCCCAACAGAGAGAAACAGACAACCAGCCAGGTGAACAGATGAATATGAATAAATGCAAACATTAATGCAAACAAATAAATGCAATCAGTAAATGCAAATATATACAAATGAATGCAATAAATAAAGCACAAAGCAACCAAAACCCTAACCTAGAGAGCGCTAGGAGAGACTCGCTTAGGGAAGATGGACCAGCATAGGTCAACTTCTCCGTATCCCCAGCAGAGTCGCCAGCTGTCGCATCGCGCGAAAAACCGGCGGGAAAAGAAAGAACAACAGAGCCGCCACCGTGCGTTATTTATCCCAAAAGAGGGAAAGGAAACGCTCAGAGTAAACCTAGGAAAGAACATGGTCTCGCGACCAAAGAGAATGGGTTCGGGAGTCGGTTATGCGAAGGGAAGGTATTAGCACCCCTACGCATCCGTAGTACTCTACGGGATCCACGCACAAAAGGAAGGAAAATGGTTGCTAAAATACTGCTCAAACACACACACACTGGCTGAAAGAGATAAAAGAAACTGACGGAAACTGACTCGGCGGGATGTCGCATCCTGGGCCTACTTAGTCTATCAGGCATAGACATCAGAGTCGAAGTAGTTCAGACTGGGGAAAAACAACACATGCTCGCTAAGATATCGCATCCTATGCATACGTATCTTCTCGGACGAGAGAAGAATCAGAGCATTCGTAGCTCGGCTGACACGCACACAAACAAACACAAATAGGCAAACGTGGAGCCCGACTGCCAATCACTGGACTTATGTCAGCATCCGAACCTAAACACACACAAGAAGGCAGAGCCTAAATGCCAATTGCTGGACTTACATCAGCATCCGAACCAAACACACGCACACTGGAACCCAAATGCCACTCGATGGACTTACATCAGCTTCCAAGCACACAACAACACAACAAGTTGATAGGGAGTCGGGGACTCGAGCCTATAACTGTCAAGCACACACTCAAACAAACAAACAACAAATTGCTAAGGAGTCAGGCACTCGAGCCTAGCAAATGTCAAACAACACACACAAAAGACAGACAGCAAATTGCTAAGGAGTCAGGCACTCGAGCCTAGCAACTGTCAGACAACACACACAAAAAGGAAAAAGGGCGCCCGGAGAGATCAGCTCAATCTCCTGCCTACATACTTCATCTGGTATGAAGATCAGGGCGATGTAGTTCCCCTACGCAGGGATAAAGGACCTAGCCTAACCAGATAACAGAGGGTGACACAACTAGGGAGACTACGACTCGAGCCTAGATGTTATCATGCAAATCATCCCTAAGTTAAGGTTTCTAGCTAAATGGCACAAGGGCCAACCTATCCTAGACATGACTTGCACAGGAAGCAAGCCACACACACACCTAACTTGCACAGGAAGCAAGAAGGGTCTCGATTGCAACTAGGGCAAGAGAAAGGGGAGGTCTCAATCGCAACGAGGGCGAGAGAAAAGAATGAGTATTAGTGGTTAGTCAAACTCGACAAGACATCGCGTCTAGCGCCTACGTATCTCATCTGAACATGAGAATCAGAGTTGCCGTAGTTCGGCCAAACAACTCTAAACATGGCTCACACAGGAAGTAAGCCACACAGACTTAACTTGCACAGGAAGCAAGCCAAGCAAAACCTAACTTGCACAGGAAGCAAGTCAAACAAATCCTAACTTGCACAGGAAGCAAGTCAAACAATCCTAACTTGCACAGGAAGCAAGTCAAACAATCCTACAAGCACAGATAGCACACGCTATACACAAACAAGTGGCTCAAACAAGGGTTAGGTTTTAGTCAAGGGGTCATATCAACCTCGACAAACAAACCTCTGGAACTGGGTGAATGTTGCTCTTAACCTTGCCATTGAGGGGCTAAGGTGAAGCAGATGAAAGGATGAAGTGAGGATGAGACCTCACCGCTCTTATCCCTGGCCTGGGAGAGCTCAAGACAAGAATGTGTGGGTTCAAAAAGTGGGAACCCTTCTACACATTTAAAACTGACTCAACTGTACAATTGTACAAGATCTTGGGTTTGTATCTGCAATGCATCAACACAGTGGTGTGAGCAAAGCAGATGACACACTGAGTAGTGGGGGATAGATTGCATATCCCTACCTTCCACCAATTGCCTCTTCACTTAGGAGGACTTTGACTCTATGCAAGGACAAAAGTAAACAGTCACAAACATAGCCTCTTAAGGAGGACTTCAGACAGTTGCCTGGCCAAGTAACAGGCCAGGTCTTCCAGACTACATGAAGTAAAAGAGACATACCTCAATGCAAATTGCTTATACAATCAAAGCAAAGCAAAAAGTTCACAAGGAACTAAGCAACTAAAGCACCTGAAACAGTCAAGCAGATGTTAGCATGCAACTTCAAACAAAACAAACAGAAACAGACACCAACAGTCAATTAGAGGCACATGGATGTGCAAGGCACAAGGCTTAGGGCATGAGAGCCAAGCCACCTACAAAACACACAAGTTAGACAATGATGTTTAAGCAAGCCCAATCAAAAGAATTGGTCTTAATGGCCATTTGATGGTCAACCTGAAAAACACAAGCTCAAAGGTGAGTAACAGGACCACTAGGGCAAGCCTAGGGTCAAAGATGAATGAGAAAGTCAAAACAGCAAGGGTTAAGTATCCAAAATCATGTTCAAGCAATTAGGAAACACAACCAATTGGGTTCACATCCATATCAATCACTATCATCATTTCATGAACCATTTAGGTCAAATCATGGCAAACAGAAGCTCATAGAAGTCAACAGCAAGACTTAGCTCAAAAGCAATCTAAACATTTTCCAAAAATCATCAAATAAATCATGATCAAACCTAACACATAGCATGGTAATCATGTCAAATTTCATCCCATTTGGACAAGTGGAAGGCAGTCAATGAAAATCAGAAAGTCAAAGCAATTTTGAGCATGCTCAAAGAAGTCAACCAAACATGCATCAACTTAGAAAAATCATAAGTCAAGAATGGTGTATGATAAATGAATGGGACTAAAACCATGGCAAAGATGAGGACGTCTATTTATCTCATGTAAAATTTCATGTCCATCTAGTAAAGTATGAGAATTTCACAAATGAAATGGGAACATGTGTCACACAAGGTCAACATATGACTAACCAGGGGAGAAAATCTCAAACAATTAGGAAATGCGACAAATAAATCCACAAAAAATCACATGTAAACTAGACATACAAGAGTAGGTTCATGCAAAAAATTGGATCAATTGGAAGTCAAGAAGCATGGTAATGAAAATCATGAAGTTGGACATCAATGGTGTGACACAAATTGTCACACCCTAATTCAAAAATTCATAACTCACAAACCAGCAATGATAAATTCACAAACTCTACACCAAAATCACCATGAGTGTGTCTAGTTTAAGCACAAAAAATTTGGGGGCCATTGGATAAAGTATCACCATTTCACAAATGTTTTGGCAAAGTGTACAAAAATTGGTCACATGTCACAAACCCTAGTGCCAAACAAAAACCAACCATCCAAAAATTCTGGAAAAAATATGATAAAATACTAGAGATCATGATGAACACAACACAAAAAATCCCATTGAAATTGGATTAAAATTGAAGCATTTATGATTTTTGGAAGATTGGATATAAAATGTGAAATTAAAATAGAATAAATGAAGCAAGAATGGCAAAGTTGTAATATTCCGGGTCACTTAATTAAACACGGTCGTTTTGGCCATTAAAAGGAAATGTTTTCATTGGTTGGAGCCATGCAGCACGTGGAAAACAAGGAATTTCTGGGCAATGCAATTTCTAGGGTTCTACTGTAGCAAACAACAATCCTTCATCTCTCTCAAATTCGACCCAACCAATCTTTCTCCAAAAAATGCAATTGCATATACCAACATGATCAGCAAACAACAAGCAATATGAATCCAACCATGGTTTTCATTAAATCGAGCTAGGAAATAAGAAACAAGCAAAACAAGTTTGAATCATCAATATTCATTTCGACATTACTCAACCATTACTCAACCATTTTCAAAAACAAAACTATCATGAAGCTCAGCATTAAGAGACCTATCTAAAACATCTCATGGTTTTTGAAATAGAGAGGGTCGAAATTTTACCTATTTTTGAAGCAGAATGAGAAACAGTTGTTGTTTGGTCTTTGAAGCTCAAAACAGCTGGCCTTTAACACTCCAGATGATGAATGGGAGAAGCACTTTGGCTTGAAATGGCTTGGTTTGGGTACAAGCAACTTCTGTCACGGATGATGTGCTGCACAAACAATGCTATTTTCCTTGCTCCTAGTCATGGTTCAGGACTTGCAACAGCTTTCAAAGTGATGGAGTGTGATGATAAACCTAAGCCAAGCTCGAGTCTTTTTTTGAAGTTTTTGAAGATTTTGGAGAATGGCCAAAAAATGAGTTTGAGAGAGTGTGGAGATTTTTGTGGTTGCTGCTTATTCATCTTGATGAGTGGATGAAGCCAAAGCCAAGGCCATTTTGAGTACCATAGTGAAAATAGCAATGCAAGGTTCAGTCTTTTGTGTTTGGACTGTTTGGAACAAATGCAAGTGAGAGGGATTTTTTGAGAATGAGTGAAGTAACCAAGTTTTTCTTGTTGTTGGATGTTGTGACTGATGCTAATTTCATGACAGGAAAATGATGGCTTTATCCTGCTGTCATGTGGTGCTGTTTAGTGAGGTTTGGCCATGACAGGAAAATGAGGGAAGGGCATGCTTGGTCTGTGGTGTTGGTTCTGCAATGTTTTGGTTCTTTTGAGTTTGACAGATAATGCTAAATGCCAAAGCAAGGTCAAAAATGAGGGAGTAAGTGAAGGTGGTTTGGTCTGCTGCTGTTGGTTGGCAAGGCAAGGTTGTCACTTTGGTATTTTGGACAAGGTTTGGACAGAAAATGCAAAGCAATGTAGGAGCATGGTTCTTTTTTGCTTGACAGAAGGTTTTTGAAAATGCCAATGCAAAGTCAATGCAGTTTTTCTTCTTAGGATGAGTGAGCCATAGCTTGTGTTTTGTTGGTTAGGTTGGCCCTTAATTCCTCATGACAGGAAAATCAGGTTTAGAAAATTTCTCTTGGAAGTTGCTTTTTTGACAGAATTTTCAAGTGTGTCAAAAGCAAGGTGAATGAATGATTTTCTGCTGCACTCTCCTTTTTTGCTTGTGGCTGCAATGAGCCTTTCTCTTGACAGAAAAATGGTGCTGTCCAAACTGCTGTTGGACAGTACAAGTTATGGCATGGAGGTATGGTTGTTCTTGACAGCTTTTCAGCAAAATGGCCAAAGTCCTTTTCAATGGATGAATCTCTATTGGTTTTGTGCTGTCCAATGTGGTTGTCCAAGACAGAAAATGATGGAAAAAATTCTGCTATGGGACAGTACAAGTATGGTTCATGAGATGCATTTGGTGAGAACATGTACTTCCTTCCCTCAATCCAAGCAAGCAAAGGATGGCTCTTGTTTTGCTGTTGTTTATGGGCTTCAGATCAGGTCTCAAACTGACAGAAAATGATCATCATAAACTCTGTTTGAAGGTACCAAGGCATGGTTCAAATGCAAGCATGGAGTAGCATGGTGAAAGTGTACTTTTGCAATTTTCAAGCAAGTTAAAGAATGGCTTCATGTACTGCATAATTGAGCTTGCAAACATGTTTTAAATGACTTTTCTGAGCTGTTCCAATTGGCCAAATGGTAGAAAAAGGTTTATATCAAAAAGTCAAACATTGGTCAAACTTGCATTTAAATGTGATAGGTCAAAAAATGCCATTTTGATTGGTGAGGTTTTGGCTCATGAAATTTATATTTTTGGAAAGAGGGGATCAAATGTGACTTGTAGGAAAAAACCCCACCAAAATTGGCCAAACGGTTTGAGAGATATGGCCCTTTGAAGTTCAAGATTTTCTGAAATCGATTCGATCATAACTTGCCAACCACACATGGGAATTGAGAGTTCTTGGACTTTTTGGAAATGGGAGAACAAGATCTTCAACTTTCATGTTGGGAAAAAATTCATTTGAAGCTTGTATCATGATGTAAGTTTGAGGATCAAAACTTTCCATTTTTGGTAAGTTTCAGTTACAGGCCCAGTTTCCATTTTTGGAAATTTCTGATCTGGCTTCAAATTCTTCCATGATGGTGTTTGACATGATATATGAGGACTATTTGGCCATGAATAAGATCTCACAAACCATTTCCTTTCATCAAATCACTGATTAAATAGGCAGTTGACCAACAGTTGACTTTTAGGGTTTCTGACTGATTGTGCATTGACTGATGATTTCCAAACCCTAATTCCTTGAGAACTTGACTTCAAATGATGTCCCAAGTTGTATGAACTCTTGATTATTGATCATGGTGCCCAAATTCCACAAGAATGGCCACCATCCACTGCCTTGACTGACTGTTGACTTTCTTTGACTTTTGACTGTCTGTATATGAACTGATGACCTCTGAGCCTTCAACCCTTGACATGAACACTTCAAATAGACCTCCAAGTCATGTGAACTTGTTGGACAAACCCTAGGGCCTTGGCTCCTTGAGAATTGTGCTTGCTTGCTTGGTTGACTGATCTCCTGATCAGTTTGACCTAATTTCTTGATTGGCTTGCACTTGAGGCAAAAGAGGCAATGCAATGCTATGCAATGGACCATGATATGCTATGACCTAATATGAAAATGTATGCATAATGATAGGTGCAAATTTGAGGTGCTACAGGTAGTCATATGAGTATCAACCAGAGACTCATATATATACAACAAATCAGCAATCTTTCGAGAAGTAGGAATGCTCTCCAAGCCACTGAACGGCAACTGGTCTAGAATAGGTATACCCACAAGATAAGCATACTCCTCAAGTGTAGGCAAAAGCTGAAAATCCGGAAACGTGAAGCAACGATACAACGGATCATAAAACTGCACCAATACACTCATCAATCCTTCATCCACCTGAGTAGTCAGAAGAGGAAGAAGCTTCCTAAAACGAGCCTTGAAACCCAAGGGATCTAATACATAAGATGTCAAATTCCTTAACTCTTTCAAGTCTGGTTGTCTGAAACTGTACTTCTTTGTATCCCTTCTTTGTCTTTCCATGTCTGATTTTTTTTTGCAAATAGACCTCTTAAGTTCCTTTAATTTTTTTTTATTTTTTTTATTTTAATGATATGAATGCAAATGGGTGAATGAATGCATGAATGCAACAATCACACTCAAGGATCAAGCAAAGCACACCAAACAAAGGTCATGGGATGGATCATGTTATCCTTAATATCAACCATCCATTTTGGTGGATTATGGTTTACACCTTATCAACACCCAAGTTCCATTGATATTAAGGATATATGAACGGATCAACCATGAATCAAGGGTTTGTTGCAAGTCACGAGCATGGAGTTTAGGTTAAGAACCACCCAAGGGAGTGTACTAAGGTTTAAACCTGCCAAATATGTTCTATAAAAGGTTCCCATAGTCATCATCCCATCTTTTGGATATTATCGGAGAAATGACTACTCGTATTCCAAAAATATTCTCAAGAGAGACTCTTATGAATAGGCCAAGATGGGTTTGGTAAACTAAAGTCCTTGGCTTCTAAGGTCTATATTGGAAACAGTAATGTCTAACCACAACTTACTTGTGTGACATTATTGATCCCAACATGACCTCCACCAAGTGAATGGACTTGCAAGTCAACTTGCTAAGGAATAACTCCACACAAGCCAACAAGACTATGTCATTCTCCTATCCTAAGTGCACTCGAGTTCGGGTATAGAACTCATCTCACAAAGATCACCAAGCATACAAGGAATTAATATTCAAGCAATTCAATCATTACATACAATACAGTAATCCCAAATAGCACAAAAATATGTCACAAAACAAATATACAATACAATACAACAAATATGAAAAGTAGGCAAAATCCACTAGGCAAATATTCATCCCCAGCAGAGTCGCCATTTTTCTGTAGCGGGGTATTCGTTACCATTAGAGATATTGACTAAATCCAAGGTAAATCATACAAGTCGAGTCGCCACCGCACTTCTATTTAACCAAAGGAATGGTTAGAAAGCGAACAAAAACCAAAAAGTTTTATCGAATCAAAAACTAGTAAAAATGTCAGAGATCTGGGTAAGGGGGTTGGTTATGCAATGGGAAGGTGTTAGGCACCCAAAACATCCTAGGTACTCCTAGGGAGCCCTTTTCACATTTGTTGTAAGGTTGTTATTTTGTGAAAATTTATTTGTGCAAACATGTTTGAAGGGATGAGAAAAGCGTGTATGTTTATCTAATGTACTATTTACTAAAAGAGGGGTCAAAAGAAAATGACTCGCACGGATGTCGCATCCACTGCATACGTATCTCATCTGAATATGGGAATCAGAGTCTTCGTAGCTCGGCTACCTATGGGTTAAGGGTTGAATGACGTTACTACGCAATCTACTGGATGCTCGACCTTTGGAGACTTACTCGCCTGTAGTAGAAGGAGTAAACGTGTTCTTAGGAGAAGAAAAATCAATGAGTTGTTTGTATTTTATGGATGCTTATGCAAAAAGGAAAATCCTGGCAATCTTCTGGGGGACGATCACACCATACAAAACAAACATGCATAAAGTACATACGCTTACAAAGGGCTCAAACATATATGGGTAGGGCTTTAGTCAAGAGGGGTCATATCAACCTCGACAAACAAGCCATGGAAGGGTAATCAAACGGGCTCTTAACCTCTGACATTGAACGTCAGGGTGAGCAGATTAACAGGGTAATGAGGATAAGACCTCATAGCTCTTAACCCTGGACAGGGTGAGCTCATGACAAAGAGTGGGGATTCAGAAAGGTGGAACCCTCTCCACTGACCGATCGGACAAAAGATCTTGGGCTTTTGTTCTGAAGCATCGACACGTAGTGTGAGCATAAAGAACGACACACTGAATAACGGGGGATTGATTACTAATCCCTTTTATCCGTCAATTGCCTCTTCATGGAGGTCTTTAGCATAAAAGTAACCCACAAAAAACATTGCCTCCTATTGAGGTCTTCCAGCTAAGAAAGCGGTAAAATGCTAAAAGATGTAAAAGGGATTAAGATCTACCACACGGATAACGATCCGGAGTAACAGCAACTAAGAGAACGAGAAACCCAGAGATCCATCAAGCTAGCACCATCAAAGAAATTGAGTCAGTACAGGTAATCGGAATAAATCTCCAGGGGGAGGCATCCCACAAATAAAGTGGAATACCAAGCAAGCCATCTCTGCAAGAGTCAAATGAGTCCTCACAAAAACTCAACAAAACAGGTTAGAATAACAGGAGGGAATCAGGAGAAAACAATGGCGAACACAAGACAGATTAGAGCAAATAGAAAAAACAAATACTGTCGCGATCGCTGCTGCATCGCCTAGCAAAAGCTTAGCGAAGCTTCGCTGCGTGCTCGCCTAGCGAAGGTGCTAGCGAGAGCCTGCGGGTTTTGGGTTCTTCATGGATAACAGTATGATCTCAGAAACCCCAAACCCTATAGCATCCATCTCAGAAACGAAACGATTAAACATTCAAGGTATTGTTTACACATTCATGCATATCTAAACCCGGGGGCAATACTGAGCGATATCTCACACATTCAGAGAATTCAAATTGAAAGCACAGAGTAATGGGCATGAGGTCAAACCTGGTTAGAGAGATCGATTAAAATCGAATGGCACGGCTGGATTTGCAAAGCAATGTTAGGGTTTGCATGAGGCGGAGGCGAAAAAGTGTGTGAGTCAGAGTGAACTTTTCAGAGTTGTCCGGAGGTTGCTCTGAGTTCTCTGTCAGGTAGTCTCTCTCTCTGATAATCCAGGGTTTGTAATAGTCTCCAGTCTGTTTTTCTCAAATGAAGCTCTGGTATTTATAACCTGATCTTTGTGGGCTTAAAATGAATGCAATCCATGCCCAAAATTCAATTATGTTTTCAAAACGCGTGGTCTTCGCCTAGCGAGCATGACAGCTCAGACCTTCGCCTAGCGAAGGATTTGCTCGCTTAGCGAGCATGAAAACTTAGGCCTTGTGATTGCTCAAGCTACAAAAAAAAGATGTTAGCGACATATTTTTGTGCTTTTGGTTAGTAAACAAAATAAGAGAAGCAATGATGTACAATTCAAGCATGCTTGGTGATCTCAAACCAATCACAAGGAGTCCCACCCGAAGGCAAAGGGAACCAAGATGCTTATGATCCTTGAGGCTATGCAAATGCAATGTTATGATGCCATGAGGGATCTTAGGGCCAAAATTGGGGTCTTACATGGGGCAAAGGTTTCATTATAGTCAATCCCTTCTTGTTGACTATACCCTTGAGCCACCAGTCGAGCTTTGTTTCTGACAACTTCGCCTTTCTCATTTAGCTTGTTTTTGAACACCCATCTAGTTCCGATAATGTGAGTGCCTTTTGGTTTAGGAACAAGATCCCAGACGTCATTCTTTGTGAATTGATCTAGCTCTTCTTGCATGGCTAGAACCCAGTTGTTATCTTGAAGTTCCTTATCACAGGAAGTAGGCTCGATCAGAGATACTAATCTCATAGGAGTTTCTTTAGGTGCCTTGAAGGTTGACCTAGTTCGGATAGGTTCATCCTTGTTTCCCAGAATCAACTCTTCAGATATGTTGAGGCGACTTTTTGATTTCTTTGGGATCGTTGGGGCTTTAGTGCCTTCTAAACTTTATGTACTGGATGCTTTTGGTGCTTTGATCTTCTCGTCAAAACCTGCAAGGGTAATCTCCAGATCTGCAAGTTTCTCAACTAGCTTTGACTTTTTAGGGTCAAGCTTATCATCAAATCTGACGTGAATTGATTCTTCCACGATTTTGGTTTCTGTGTTGTATACTTTGTAGCCTTTAGAGCGTTCTGAGTATCCTAACATAATACTTTTTTGTGCTTTTGAATTAAACTTGTTCAGATGTTCTTTAGTATTCATAATAAAGCAAGAGCATCCAAAAGGATGAAAATAAGAAATGTTGGGTTTTCTTCCTTTACACAGTACATAGGGAGTCTTCTCCAGAATAGGTCTTATGGAGATTCTATTCTGAATATAACACGCTGTATTTACTACTTCAGCCCAAAAGTGTTTAGCCACATTTGTTTCATTGATCATGGTTCTGGCCATCTCTTGGAGTGTCCTATTCTTCCTCTCTACAACTCCATTTTGTTGTGGAGTTCTAGGGCAGGAGAAATCATGGGATATTCCATTAGAGTCAAATAATTCTTCAAAAAATTTATTTTCAAATTCTCCACCATGATCACTTCTGACTCTGATGATTTTAGAGTCAAATTTGTTTTGCACTTTAGAACAGAAGCTAGTGAATACAGAGTGAGACTCACTCTTGTGCTTCAAGAATTTTACCCATGCCCAGCTACTAAAATCATCAACAATAACTAGTCCATATTTCTTCCCATTGATTGATGCTGTTTTCACATGACCAAATAAGTCAATGTGAAGAAGTTCCAGAGGCTTAGAGGTAGAAACAATATTTTTCTTTTTAAAAGATGATTTTGAAAATTTTCCTTTTTGACATGCTTCACATAGAGCATCTGAAGAAAACTTCAGCTTAGGTAGACCTCTGACTAACTCGAGTTTATTTAGCTGAGATAACTATCTCATGCTAATGTGGTCCAAGTGTCTATGTCATACCCATTGCTCTTCATTAACAGACATTAAACATTTTACATTTTGTTCTTTTAAGTCTGAAAGATTTATTTTATAAATATTGTTTTTCCCCTTGCCAGTGAATAGGATTGTTCCATCATTCTGATTAATTGCTTTACATGTTTTTTTATTGAAGATTACATCATACCCGTTATCACTTAATTGACTTATTGATAACAGATTATGCATTAATCCTTCTACATAGAGAACATCAGATATAGAGGGAAGAATACCATTACCAATAGTTCCGGAGCCTCTGATCCTTCCTTTCTGATCTCCTCCGAACCCTACAAATACGACATCTTTAAGTTCCAGGTTTTGGAACATATACTTTCTTCCCGTCATGTGTTGCGAGCATCCAGAGTCCAGGTACCATGACTGGTGTTTTAACTCTGCTGCATAAGATATCTGCAACATAAACAATCTTATCCTTTAGTACCCAGAATCTTTTGGGTCCTTTGTGATTAGTTTTCCCAGAGTTTCTTAACACTTTGGGTTTTCTAGCATTATCAAAGCGTTGTGCTTGTGCATGTGTATAGTGATAGGAAAATGGAGATTTAGGTTGGTCATTAGTAGAAGTTTTATCTTCATTAGGATCATACCCAATTCCTCTTCTATTGTTCTGACTGACCCCATAAATCATGGATACCATTCTGCTCCTCTCTGTCCCATTCTTCAGAAACTTTTGAAAAGATTTTTCATATTCATAAATTACTGTGTTTGAAGTTTGTGGAGCTTGAGATAACGCTTCTTCAAGTTTTGAGCATTTTTTCTTTGTTGAATCTCTTTCTAATATCAAGGTTCGGTTTTCATCTTTTAGTTCTAAAACTGTTATCTCAAGTTTACCACATTCTTCCAGAGTTTCTTCAAGCACCTCTTTTACAGCTTTAAATTTTTGTTTAAGTTTCTGATATGAGTTTAGAGTTTCAGATAGGCATGATTCTAGGTCAGATCGAGAAAGCTCATAAAATACCTCTTCGGATTCATATTCTCCATCTGAAGCATTCTTAGAGATGGTAGCCATGAGTGCCACATTTGCCTGTTCATCAGAGTCTGATTCTTATAAGTCAGATCCATTGTCGTCCAAGGTAGCCATCAGTCCCTTTTTGGTTCTGAAGGAATTTTTCTTGAAGTTCTCTTTTCTGGAGTTGTCTTTCTTCAACTTGGGACATTCTTTTCTGTAATGACCTGTTTCCTTACATTCATAACACGTAACGTCTTTGTTAGATTTACCTTTTGAGGTTGATTCCGATTGATCTCCTTTGGATCTTGGTTTTCTGAAGTTATTATTCCTTTTTCTCCAGAGTTGTTTTACTCTTCTAGTCAGAAGGGATAATTCTTCCTCATCGTCAGAATCTTCCTTTTCAGAGTCATCAATGTCTTCTTCTTCAGCCTGGAAGGCTTTGTTTCTATCAGACTTGCGCCTTTCTGATCTGGACTTTAGTGCTACAGACTTGATCTTCTTCTGAGGCTCATCTTCCTCCAGTTCTATCTCATGACTTCGGAGTGAACTGACAAGTTCATCAAGGCTGATGTTGTTCAGATCCTTTGATAGCTTTAAGGTTGTGACCATAAGTCTCCATTTCTTTGGTAAGCTTCTGATGATCTTCTTGACATGGTCCGCAGTTGTATATCCTTTATCTAGCACTTTGAGACCTGCAATTAAAGTTTGAAATCTAGAAAACATTACCTCTACAGCTTCATCGTCCTCCATTTTGAAGGCTTCATATTTCTGTATTAGAGCCAGAGCCTTTGTTTCTTTGACTTGAGAGTTTCCTTCATGAGTCATCCTCAGGGAATTAAGTATTTCTTTAGTTGTTTCTCTGTTGGTGATTTTTTCATACTCATTGTAGGAGATAGCGTTGAGAAGTATCGTTTTGGCTTTGTGATGATTTTTGAATTCACGCTTCTGATCATCTGTCATTTTGCTTCAGGTAATGGCAACTCCAGCATCTGTTACAGGTGGTATGTAACCAATTGTGACAATGTCCCAGAGATCAGCATCGTAGCCTAGAAAGAAACTTTCAATTCTGTCTTTCCAGTAATCGAATTTCTCTCCATCAAAGACTGAAGGTTTAGCATTGTAACTATCTCTTTCATTGGTGTTGGCCATAGTTTTTCTTGTTTTGGATCTCTCTACACTGTTAAGTGTTTGATTAGAAAATCAATAACAGAGCCGAAGCTCTGATACCAACTGAAGGTGAGAAAAACAAGAAAGGGGGGTTTGAATTGTTTTAAAAATAAAAGCTTTTTCAGAAATAAGAACACATAATTTTATACTGGTTCACTTTAAAAAACAAAGTTACTCCAGTCCACCCGGCCAAGGTGATTTCGCCTTCAAAAAGGACTTAATCCACTAATCTTGAAAGATTACACAACCAATCATCTAAGAGAATGATCTCTTAGTCCTCTCAAGTATATAGACTCTGCAGAGTCACTTGAGGAACAAAAACAATTTAGAAAAATAGATTTGTAATAGAAAGTGCTTCTAAGAGTAAGCAAGTATTACAGCAAAGTATTGGAGCAAGAGTTTTCACGTATAAGCAGCAGCTCGTGAAAAATTGAGAGAGAATATGAATGACTTTTTCTGTGCATTGTTGTTGTCTCTCTCAGTGAGGTAGACTATCCTTTATATAGTAGTGAGAAGGATCGTTGGAGTGATGACAGAATCTTGGTCTTTGATGAGCATTCAATGTCATTACTTCTGTGTTTCTTGCTAAAACCATTTTGTCTCCCTGAATAACTACTTTCTTAAAATACTTCCTTTCCATATTGAGAAATTCTTTCTGTTACTCTTTCTGGACTTGGTGAATCTTCATCAGAGTCTTGTTGTATCAGAGTCATTCTTCAGAAGGAGATCATGTCTGAATTCATCAGAGCTTCTCAGAGTACTAGTCTTCTAGATCATCAGAACTAAGACCAGTAAATGTTAGAGCTTCTGGTTCTTTTTACTGTCTTGCTTTGCTCAGATTTAGAACTTCTTGGGCGCATTTCTTCCTTAGCGACGTCTGATCTTCTAGCACTTTGTATATGATCAGTGTTTGTATCTGATAAAATGATCAAAGTCCTTCGTTGCTGTTCAGAGTCCTGCATACTTAGAAAAATTTCGTTAGGGTGCCATTTTTGGTTTCATTCTTTGTTATCATCAAAATCTTGGAATTCTATTGGAGAACCAATTTTGTTCTTACATCAACAATCACACTCAAGGATCAAGCAAGTCACACCATACAAAGGTCACGGGATGGCTCAAGTCATCGTCAATATCAATCATCCATTTTGATGGATTATGATTTACACCTTATCAACACCCAAGTTCCATTGATATTCAGGATATACGAGAACGTATCAACCGTGAATCAAGGGTTTGTTGTAAGTCACGAGCATGGAGTCTCGGTTAAGAACCACCCAATGGGAGTGTACTATGGTTAAACCTGACAATCATGTTCTAAAAAGGTTCCCATAGTCATCATCTCATCTTTCGGATGTTATCGGATAAAACGACTACTCGTTTTCCAAAAATATTCTCAAGAGGGACTCTTATGAGTGTAGTATCGCGTAACAATCGTATCAAATCTTACACTTGAACAACCTTCGCACTACGTCCTAAAATAGGCCAAGATGGGCTAGGTATCTAAGGTTCTTGGCTTCTAAGGTTTATATTGGAAAGAGTAATGCCTAACCACGACTACTCGTGTGACATTATTGATTCCAACAAGACCTCCACCAAGTGAATGGACTTGCAAGTTAACTTGTTAAGGAATAACTCCTCACAAGTCAACAAGACTATGCCATTCTCCTATCATAAGTGCACTCGAGTTCGGGTACATAACTCATCTCACAAGAAACCACCAAGCATACAAGCAATTAATATGTCAAGCAATTCATACATTACAAACAATAAAGTCATCCCAAATTTGCACAAGAATATGTCGCCAATAAATATAAACCTATAACACACATAGGCAAAAAGTAGGCTAAACCTACTAGAGATTTTCTCCCCTGCAGAGTCGCCACTTTTCTGTAGCGGGGTTTTCGTTACCTTTAGGTTTATTGACTAAACCAAAAGTAAACATACAATTCGAGTCGCCACCGCACTTTTATATGTCCAAAGGAAAGGATAAAAAGCGAACAAAAGCCATGGTAAGAAGTTTTTCAAATCAAAAACTAATAAAAATGTCAGAGATTTGGGTAAGGGGGTTGGTTATGAAATGGGAAGGTTTTACGCACCCAAAACATCCATAGTACTCTAAGGGAACCCTTTTTGCAAATATGTGTTATGGGTTGGTATTTGTGAAAAGATTTGTGCAAAAGATTGGAAGGATGAGAAGAGAATAGATTATATTTACAAATTTTCTTGTTTGAATGGATGAACCCATTGCCTACGTACCATCACAAAGGTAGGATCAAAACCTCGTAGTTCGGGGTAAAAATCACAAAGATTGGTGAATTAATTTGACCAAAAGCCTTAAGGTCTTTTGTTATCAAAGGGAGAAAACTCAACCTAAACCAAAAATCCACCATGTGAGGAAGGCTTCAACATGCTAGTGAGGGGTTAACCCTATAATAAGCATGGAAGGCTTAGAATCCAACACTAAGGATGAGGTGAGATTTACATCAACCATTATGATAACTCAAACCTATGACTAATGTTTATGAAAAGGTTTTAACAAAGGTGTCCATTGGAACCACAAAGTCAACTTGAAGTGAGTTATATTTACAAGTTAGATTTATTTACAAAATGAGGTCAAAGTTGGATTAATGTATATTCACAATGAGTATTTATGAAAAGAGTTTGAAAAGTCAAAGGCATAAGGCCTAGGTATCTAATTTAAAACAAAGTCAAAGTTTGAAGAAAAGATTTTTGGCTTGGGTTAGAAAGGGGAGAAGAAGAGAAGGGCTAGTCCTAAAGCATACAAAGATAAGAGAGAAAAGATAAACCCTTGGAGTTCCTTTTCTTGAAATCATAGAGATGATTCAAGATGCTCCTTTCCTTTAGACTTAGAACACAATCAAGCAATCAAACAATTTGGATTCAAGCTCCTATGATCTCCATTTGGCTTGTCTCTCTTAACTTGGCTACTCATGACAATGGTCCTTCTTTCACAATCTCAAGATGGGATCTCTATCACACAAGAGCAAACATCAAAAAGTTCACATCACAATAAGGGGAATGTACATAGAATAAGTGTAGATGAGAAGTCCTTTAAAGTAAACTTGAAAATTTAGCATTCTAAGGGCATGAGGCCTAGTTGCTCTTCAACAAATTTAGCATTCTAAAGGCATGAGGCCTAGTTGCTCTTCAACAAATTTAGCATTCTAAAGGCATGAGGCCTAGTTGCTCTTGAACTCCTTTAAGCATAGGTAAGTCCTAATTCTAAGTCCTTTCTCCTTTTTGCATTAGGTTCACACAAAATAAAGACAAAGCAATCACAAGACAACAATATATTTATATATAATAATGAGCTCAAATGAGCAAAAGAAAAATGGCATAAACATAAAATATATGCTCAAGTGAGCAAAATGAAAAGCAATATGAATAAATGAGCAAGAAATAAATGGCATTAAAAGTAAAAGGCAAGAAATTAAATGCTCAAATTAAAGTTAGTAATTAGTGAAGTTATGTTAGTTTGTCATAAGACAATGTAGCGCTATGTTAAACAATCGTAAGTGGACTAATGTAGTAGTCACATCTATCTGAGACCGGTCAATAAGAATATAGGCAAATAAACATAAGTTAGAGATCATGACTAGTAAGCCAAGCTCCACAAACTTGTCATGCCAAAACAAAAGGGGAAGGGCCTTGTATGGACTTTAGGTTTTTTGCTTGACCAATAAGCAACCTATCTTGGACACAAAACAACTCACTTGATCTTGGATCAAGTGGAGTTTGGTTTGGATCAAAGAAGGTTAAACCTCTCATTTGTCAAGACCAACCATAAGACATTAACTCATTGGCCAAATGATGAAAATAATGGGATGAAGATGAAAGGGAGGGAAAATGAAGACAAGTATCAAATCCAATTGATCAAATGTGAACCAAGTCATGATCAATCAATGCCAAACAGAAAAGAAATGAAGATTACAAGTCAACAAATCAACCATAATTTTTTGGTATTTTTGAATTAAAATAAAAATGCAAAATAAAAATAATCAAAATATGGTCAAACCTCAAATTTAATTCAAATCAACTTCAACAAGTCCAATTAAATTCTCATAGGTCTCACATGGTCAAATAAACTTTGATAAATTTTCTCAATAATTTTGGAAATCATAAACTATTTTAAAACAATTAAAAACAATAAAAAATAACACAATATGAATTAAAATCACAAATAAATCTCAAATCAAATAAGAAATTGATGAGACTATTTTTCATTGACGTATCATGACCCATAGGTGTTAGGAAAATATTTTTGGATTTTTCAAATATCAAAAAGTATTTTAAAATGAATTAAAACTATTAAAAAAAACAAATAATTCACAAAAAAACTAAATGAAATCACAAAAATATTTAAAAATCAAAGTATGAAACTAGATTTTTCAAGAAAATTTTTGGAGTTGGTCTCATATTTTTGTGACTTCAAATAAAATTTTTATGAATTTTTGAAAATAAAATGAATTAACTGAAATTAAAATGAAAATAGAAATAATGAAAAATCCAGCGCCACAGGATCAACCTCATTAATTAGCGTGGCATAAATCAAAGGCTCGGAGGTGAGGACGCATGGTGGACATAAGTCAAGTGCGTGGCATAATGATTTAAAATAAGTAAACATAACGAATGCATGAGATTATAACATGGCCAAGCAATCCAAGGGCTGGGAAGGTGCACACGTGGTGATGGTCGTGGAAACCATCATCTTCTCCGGTGAGATACCAGAATCCGACCACCACTTGCAAAGAAAAATTTTGTAACGAAAAGAAAAAATAAGGACATCAAAATAGAGCTCAGGTGATGTACATCACCACTGTATCCATGGATCTTCCTCACTCTTCCTATTTTGAGAGAAATGTGAGATGGAAGATCATGGTGTGTCAACTGCAAATGCACGAAATGAAGAATTGAGACCACCACTGGCTTGCCTCAAGTGTGAGGACTTCAGAAAACCACACAAACCAAAGAAAACTACATTGAATTGCAAGATCTAGATCCAAAAAGTTTGAAGTTCTACCTCTGAAATGGAGCTCTTAAGGCCATGAATTCTTCAAGATCTTGATCCCTTTTTGCTCTAGAGATGTAATGGAGATGAGAGGCTAAGGAATTGAGCTTTGAAAATCAACTAATGATGTTGAATTTCAAGCTTGAAAAAGAGAGAAAATCTGAAAATTCCTTTGGTAATGGTTGGGATTTCAGTGCTGCAGCATTTCAGGTCTCCACAAGGTTACCAAATGAATGAGATTGAGTGCTTATTTATAGCTGAAGAGGGCTGAGTTCATGATTCCCTCGTGTGCATGGCAAATTTGAACTTTGATGCATGGGCCTCTACAGGCGCATGTAAGGCCCAACGATGGGTGCTAATCCATGCTGAGATTAATTGAAATGGAATTGGATGTGTAATTGGGAAGGAAATAGCTTGCACATGAAGTTTCAACATGAAATGTCAAAAATGAACATAAAGAAAGAACTCTTCGAAACTCATCAATGGAAAGTCCAAAAAAGTAATGTGTGTAATGGTTGGAAAGCCCTTGAAATAAGGAACAAAAGTCATGTTGGGCAAAAATTCATTTGGCATTCGGAAATTAATGAAAACTGGCTAAGAAAGTTTGGGCACAAAACATGTCTAAGTCACTCTTTGAAAATTTCACCAAAAGTAAGCTTATTCAATCCCCTCTGTTTGCATGATGCAAGCTTCAAATGAAAAAACCTTCAACACCAAAGTTGTAGATATTTTCAACATGACAAATTTAGACTCAAATTTGGCATCATTTGGATTTTCCATGAAAACGTTATGGGCATTTTAAGTTAGGTACTTTTTCAAATTCAATGACTTGGGTCCAAGGTGACCTATAATGTTTTGTATTATCACATGTATTTATTTTAAGATTATGAAATTTTGTTAAACATAACATTTTAAGTAGACATATTAAGATTTCCAATTCATTTTGTCTCACCTCAAAATCATAAAAATTAAGGAAGTTAGGTCCTTGGGAAGTTGACCCAAAATTAGGGTTTCAATCAAAATGACCTATAATGTTTTGAAATGAATGATGACCTTCCAAGCTTAAAATGGATTTTTGATGAACATGAAAGTTGTTAATATGGTTCTTAATAACATTTTTTCTCTTGGGGTCATCTTCATTTGACAAACAAATCAAAAGTTATATCTTAGTGGACCTCAGTTTAGTAAGACGACTTGACTGGTCAACTTTTCAAGGCCAAACATCCAATCTTGATGAATGAGTGATTGAGGATCCTAAAATAACCTCACATATACATAAAATAATGAATGAAATAACTTCCCTTGATTAAACTTGATCAGAGGTTGAGGTTGCTTCATGAGTAAGGCACAGTCAAAGCACAGTTGTAATTAGGGTTTCCTTGGGAAACAATCTTCAAGCCCTTTGGTTTATCTTTATCAAATTGGAAATTTGAGATACTTGGGAGACATATATGATGATTAGGATATTTGTGTACCATTGTCATGCTTTTTCTCATCTTCATTTGAGCCATTTCATTGGGCTTAGGAGCCTCCTAGGAGCATGGGAGCACATGATTACTTGAGCTTCAAAACAAAAAAAGTTAGTGACATATTTTTTTGATTTTGGTTAGTAATCAAAATAAGAAAAGCAATAATATACAATACAAGCATGCTTGGTGGTCTCAAACCACTCAAACAAGTCTCACCCTCGGGTTAAGGAACCAAACATGCTATGATCCTTGAGGCAATACACTGAGCAATGATATGATGCCATGAGGGATCTTAGGGTCAAAATTAGGGTCTTACACACACACACACACACACACACACACATATATATATATATATATATATATATATATATATATATATATATATATATATGTGTGTGTGTGTGTGTGTGTGTGTGTGTGTGTGTAAGACCCTAATTTTGACCCTAAGATCCCTCATGACATCATATCATTGCTCAGTGTATTGCCTCAAGGATCCTTGAGGCAATACACTGAGCAATGATATGATGCCATGAGGGATCTTAGGGTCAAAATTAGGGTCTTACACACACACACACACACACACACACACATATATATATATATATATATATATATATATATATATATATATGTGTGTGTGTGTGTGTGTGTGTGTGTGTGTGTGTGTAAGACCCTAATTTTGACCCTAAGATCCCTCATGGCATCATATCATTGCTCAGTGTATTGCCTCAAGGATCCTTGAGGCAATACACTGAGCAATGATATGATGCCATGAGGGATCTTAGGGTCAAAATTAGGGTCTTACACACACACACACACACACACACACACACACACACACACACACACACACACACATATATATATATATATATATATATATATATATATATATATGAGTGAAATGATTACATCTTTAATCAACTTTCTCACGAAAGAATGTCTAGGTTCTACTTGCCTAGACTTTCTGTTATACATTTTTTATGCTCTAGCTAATTGACTACCGCAATGTATCAACATCCTTGAAACATTGTCATTATTCAATGAAACTTCCGATAGAAGTTCCATCAACCATTCAACTTCTTCATCAGCGAAAGCAAGAGTCTCAAACTCTGATTTTATGGTTGAGAGAGTGATCCATATTTGTTTCTTACTCTTCCAAGAAATTACACCCCCAACTAGAGTAAATATCCACCAAAATAAAAAGTTATGATATTCAACACTCGATATCCAACTCGCATCGGTATATTCTTCTAATATGGAAGGAAATCTAGCATAATCGAGGCCAAGATTTTTGGTTTTTATAAGATAGCCGAAAATCCTAATGATGGTCTTCTAGTGCTCACTATTTAGATTGCTAGTAAAATCTACTAATTTTACTAATTGCAAATTCTATGTCGGGTCTAGTAAATTACATGCACTTGCATATTCCAATTGAGTCACAACTCTTTCATCGTTCTTTTAAAGTTTGACACTAGGATTAAATAGAATAGTCATTTCCGTAAAGCGTAAGTGTTTGAACTTATCAAACATTTTCTCAATATAGTGTGATTGACTAAGTTCATAACCCCCACTATTTCACTTTACTTTGACCCCAAAATTATGTTAAACAATATAAGATCTTTCATCTTAATATGTGGAAGTTAGAAACTTCTTTGTTTCTAAAATTTCATTCATCTCTTTACTAATGATCAATCATATAATTAATATGGAGATAAATTAATATCATAATATTCTCACACAACTTTGTGTACAAACACTTGTAACAAGAATTAGAAGAATAAGGTTTTTAGATAATCATGCATGATGATGCAAGAAGGTTTTTAGATGAAGTGAGAAATGAAATTCTGAGCAATTTAAATTAATACAGTATCAACAATGAGTACCTTAGTTATGTTCACTTGTCTCAAATCTTCGCTTGAGCTTATATGTTCAACCTTCTTGATCAACTTCGATATTGATGTGCATGACACTTTTGACTTTTATTCTTTGATAATCTTTGTCTTCACCAAAACTAAACTGATATAAGGTGTATTCTTCATAATCTCCCCTTTTTGATGATTACAAACTATTGTGTGTCTCCCCTTAATCGGTGAATATTACAACGATAGAGTCAAACTTTTGATGTCATTGTTTCGATGCTTGTTTTAATCCATACAAGGATTTGACAAATTTGCACACTTTTGTTCATTACCAAGAAGTACATAATCTTCCGGTTGCTTCATGTAAATCTCCTCATCGAGATATCTATTTAGGAATATTATTTTGTCATTCATTTTATGAACTATAAGGTCATGTAAAGAAGGTAATGCAAACAAAATTTTAATTTTTGTCATCCTTGCTACTAGTGCATAAATCTTGAAATAATCAACATTTTTGTTATGTCTTAAAACCTTTTGGTTTAACATTATAGAATACAAGTTGTCTTGATAGTGTCCTTCCAAAAATTGAAGTCCTTTGAAGCTAACATTTAAGTCTTAGGATCATCTTCTACTTGAAGAATAAGAGAAATTTTCCGAATAAAATTCTCACAATTTCCTTCCACAAGATAAATGAAATAAGTCGAAAACTATTTTATTATGTCCTAGATCCATAGTCTTTCAGACTTTCTACTTATCCTTCGTGATAAGGTTCTTAAATAATTTCACTTCTTTGGATTAAATAATTACATTAGACTTCAAATTCAAAAGTCTATATAAATCATGATCCATCTTTGAATAATCTTTATACGACTTATAATAATAAATTTAATTGAACGCAAACATATTATTCACATAACATCTAAATCATAATTCAATTGCATAATTTGGAATTATAAACTTTAATAAATTCAATCACTTCGGTGATTAACAAATTTCCATTTTAATAAATAATTAAAATAAACTTGAAATAACAATATTGCAATATAACAACAGCATTTTTTGAATCAAGATATGCATGCACTCAACAAAAGCATTTGAAAAGTAACAATACCATTATAAATCTTTTGAATGTTTTTCTATATAATAACGAAAAACATGTTTTCCAAAATTTATCATGTTGTATCAATTTACATTAACAATGTCTACCTTTTGAATCAAACAATTCAATTGCAAATTTTTATGCCATTTTCAAGGAAACTATTATTCTAAAAAGAAACTCATTTTCTGAAGGAAACTATTATCATTACACATCCACAACACATACATATATGTTTTAATGAATGAATCAATTCTAACAACAAAAGAAATTAATTTTCTGAGAATGATGAAAATTGTAATCGAAATATCACTAACCAAAAGGAAAATTTATCGATATACTTAACACTGCTTTTTGAATACTGACGGTAATATAATACAGATACATCATTTTATCATGAAATATATATTAATCACAGTAGCAGCAATATAGCTCTAGTGCCAATTATTAGAAATTTTTATTTATGGTATTGATATTATTATTTTCACATTGCTTTAATTTCTATGAAAAGCAATAAAAACGTATTCGGATTTCATTTTGTTGATTATTGTTCTTGATTCTAAATATGGAAGTTTCGGTTTCCATTTTATATAATACTTTTAAGTTTGTTAAAAAAAATTGATCGTAAAAAAATTAATTACATATGGATTTTTAATGAATTTTAGAACTAAATTTGTTACATATATTTGTGTGTCTGTCTGTTTGCACATACACATGTATATGCACATATATTTGATATTAGCTTTTGTTCAGTTCACTTCTTGTGTTATACCAGATATCTTATTCTCTACATATTTGCCTTGCCTTTTGTAAGGAACAGATTTTGTGCAAGAGTTTGACTTACAACATCAAGGGACAAAGTTCAAATCCCACCTGAGATAGTTGTAAACTGGTCATTAAAGCTACCAATATTAATAATAATTATCCCTTCCCCAATTTTTTTTAATAAATTACATTGATATTGGTTTTTATTTATTTGAATGTTCATATTAATATTTTTGTTAAATTTTTATTATCATAAAAAAATTATACTATACTATTGTTTTTAGAGAAATAAAAGATTTTTCCACTTCTGCACATCATCTTAAGCATTTGCGACGATTGAATTTAATCCTTAGGTGATGTGAGGTTTCTTTTAGCAACTCTGTTGTCAATGTTATTTCTATGATCTTAATTTGCAGCATTATGTATCTTACTACACATGTTGAGATGTTGAGATGTTTGTTCAACTTATTACGGAAAGTGTCATGCTAATGATATTATATTTGTGTTTGGTTATTGAGAAAACAAAGTAAAAGTGGTTTTCCACCTCCAATTCCATGATGCACATGTAAGTAAAGGGGATGCATGTTTTGCAACTTCCTTATTGTCGAAGCGTTGAGCGGTACTTTCGGACTGAGCATTTCTTCATTGGGGTAAATTGGCACATCGGCTCTCTTGCACAATTTATTTATAACACAAAAATGTCCACAAACCTTTTGTGTAGCATTAACCATATATTTAATATTATTTGCAATTAACCTCCCCAAATTAATAGGTCCCCCCTCAAAAGAGTTAATAGACCTAAACACCGCTTCACAATGAATTGTGATTGATTAGATGCGGCCTCTAAAGTTTGAAAAAAAATGAGGCTCGTCCCTAGGAATTTGGCGGAATTCGGCGGTTTAGAGACGTAGAACTAACCCACTCTCAATCACCCACGCCGCTTCTGACCTTAAAAAAATATCTAACATTACCAGGGTCATATCCTCATTTATGACCTTGTGCTTTTTGCCTATATGTTATGAGAGCACACACCAGAGGACGTTGCAAATTAAAAAGGGCGTATATTGAAGGAGAATAAGTATCGTACTTACCACACACATAGGAGGTATAAGAGTTCACATCACAAAAATACGCATTCGCATAAAATTCTAAACCAATACTATTATTAGTTTCATGAATCAAATTATTAAAACTTACACATTATCTTTGTTGAAAATGCTCTCCAATTTCTTCAAAACCTCATAAATCATTTAAATCAAATGCTCTTTCCTTCACAATGTGGTAACCCACTATCTTGAGAAATTTTTCAGCATGGGCTTCGGATAAAAACTTAAGGTTTGGGAAGGTTGGGGCGCTAGGTGTTGGGGAAGACCTTGATGACGAGCCTCGTGACACACATCCTCTTTTGGAAGCCATGATACCTATAACACAACAAAAATAATACACACAGAGAAAAAGAAGAAGAAAACTACGCAGAGATAGCTCAGAATGATTAGTAGAAAGCAGAAGAGTATAAGAGAATTGTGAGGAAAATGTGATTTGAAAAATCACTATTTATAGGTCAACTAGCCGTTCCACATCGTGCGCATTATAATTGCATCGCGCGTGATGCCAACGGTTACCTCCAACGTTCTTCTACAACGGTCATATCGCATGCGTCATGGACTGATCATGCGCGGAATGCTAATGGTAATTAGAATCTCCCCAACATCTTTATCGCGCATGTGATCCCTATATCGTGTGCACGATGGAGCCCTATCACGCGCGTGATAGACTGCGTGATGATCCTAGGGGCTGAACTTTCCTCTTTCTTTTATTTTTCTCTTTTCTCCTCTCTTTCTTTTTCTTTCTTTTCTTCTTTCCCTATTTTTTTCTTCAGCAACATAACACCAGAATCAACAATATTAGAGAAAAAATAAAAAATTCGCAATGACATAAAAAAATTATTACTGGTGGGTTGCCTCCCATGAAGCGTTTTTTTTACATCATTAGCTTGACGATCCATACCTAAGGTACATCGGGCGCAAGGGATACCCTCACGCTAGTCACTTAACCTCTTCTTTATCCTTTGTCTACCTTGCTACCTTTTCCCTCTAGATGGTAGCAGGTATCCAAATTCTCAACATACGGTGTTCAGTCATACACTTTGAAAACAACTTTCTTTATATTGAACTTTAAGATAAGCTCTCCCATTTCTACATCAATCTTCAATTTCCCGACTGCCAAGAATGGCCGCCCAATAATAACAGATCCCCCTGAATCTCCTTTTGTATCAAGCACTACAAAATTTGTAGGAAACACTAAGTGGTCAACATGTACTAATACGTCACGTAAAATACCAACCGGATGAGTAATAGACGAGTCAGCTAGAGTGAGAGTCATGTTACTCGATGTGATCCATTATAACAATAATGTGTATTATTGTAAGACCCCAATTTTGACCCTGAGATCCCTCATGGCATCATAACATTGCATTTGCATTGCCTCAAGGATCTTTAGCATCTTGGTTCCTTTTGCCTTTGGGTTGGACTCCTTGTGATTGGTTTGAGATCACCAAGCATGCTTGAATTATACATCATTGTTTCTCTTACTTTTGTTTACTAACCAAAAGCACAAAAATGTGTCACTAACATCTTTTGTTTGAAGCTTGAGTATCATCCAAGACACTTTGTGGGTTCTATTTAGATGATCAGTCAACACAAGGGAATGGCTTGAGATACTTCCAATAGGTTCAAATGGGGTCTATTCGTCAGTCAAAACGTTAATCTTGAAGGAGCAAAAGTTTGTTCATGAGTTGTCATGCTCGCTAGGCGAGCAGAATGGGTCGCCTAGCGAGTCCCAAGAAAAGCCACCAGAATCACCTACGCTCAGAGGAATTTCTTGAACTGTCATGTTCGCTAGGCGAAGCCCATGTATTTAAAAAAAATGAAAAACGAAAAAAAAAACGAAAAAAAAACGAAAAAAAAAACGAAAAACGAAAAACGAAAAAAATAAAATAAAATAAAATATAACAAAAAAAAATTGGACTTGGGCCTCTCTCATTTGAGCCCACAGGTCCACAAAAATCAGGTTATAAATTCAGAGTTTCAGTGAAACAAAATTTCATTCTATTCCTATTACCCTGGCAGGGAAAAAGATAGTGAGAGAATAGCTAACAGAGTTCAGAGCAACCTCCAGAGACTGAAGGGAACTCGTCTGCAAAGAGCCAATTCCATCTCATATAAACCCTCAGATTGCTTTGCAAACCCAACCGGGCAATTCAATTTCATTCGATCTCTCCAGTCAGGTTTGCCTTATTCCCATTACTTTATGCTTTTAATTTGAATGCTCTGAATGTATGAGGTATTATGGGTGAATTTGATACCCTTTTGATGCATGTGTTTGACAAGAGGTTTAGGCCTCCTACCCTTGGTTGCTTTTTGCGAGCTTTTTTTGTGAATTTTAATGGCATGATTCATGTGGTTACATTTTGATTTGGGGGCAACTCTTGATTACCCTATCTTGTTTCTCTAACCTGTTTGTTGAGTTTTGTTTTGTGAGGGCTCACATGACTCTTGCAGGGATGGCTTGCCTGGTGTTCCACTTTATTTGTGGGATACCCCCTGGAGGTTTATTCCGATTACCTGTACTGATTCACTTTCTTTGATGGTGCTAGCTTGAGAGATCTCTGGGTTTCTTATCCCTTTATTTGTTGTTGCTTCGGATCTTTATCCGTACGGTAGATCTCTCGATCCCTTTACTTTTCCCGCATGTTACCGATTTCTTAGGTTTCGTATAGCCTCTCGTGGCATGTCATTTAAGGTTGCGCGGTTCCTTCATCTAGGACTGCCTTTTTGCATGAGCATCCCTAAACACCCCAAACTCATTGATTTTTCTTCTCCTAAGAACACGTTATCTCCTTCTACTACAGGCGAGTAAGTCTCCAAAGGTCGAGCATCTGATATATTGCGTAGTAACATCATTCACCCTAAAACACAACCCTTACCCCGTAGTTAGTCGAACTACGTTTTGCTCTGATTCTCATTCCAGGTGAGATACGTAGGCATAAAATGCGATGTCTTACCGAGCACACTCCTCTTTAACCCATAGGTAGCCGAGCTACGAAGACTCTGATTCTCAGATTCAGATGAGATACGTATGCAGTGGATGCGACATCCGTGCGAGTCATTTTCTTTTGACCCTTCTTTTAGTAAGTAGTACATTAGATAAACATACACGCTTTTCTCATCCCTTCAATCATGTTTGCACAAATAAATTTTCACAAAAAACAACAACCTTTGCAACAAATGTGAAAAGGGCTCCCTAGGAGTACCTAGGATGCTTTGGGTGCCTAACACCTTCCCATTGCATAACCAACCCCCTTACCCAGATCTCTGACATTTTTACTAGTTTTTGATTCCATAAAACTTTTAGGTTTTTGTTCGCTTTCTAACCATTCCTTTGGATAACTAGAAGTGCGGTGGCGACTCGACTTGTATGATTTACCTTGGATTTAGTCAATATCTCTAATGGTAACGAATACCCCGCTACAGAAAAGTGGCGACTCTGCTGGGGACGTGTATTTGCCTAGTGGGTTTTGCCGACTTTTCATGCTTGTTGTATCGTATTTGTTTTGTGACATATTTTTGTGCAATTTGGGATTACTGTATTGTATGTAATGATTGAATTGCTTGATATTAATTCCTTGTATGCTTGGTGATCTTTGTGAGATGAGTTCTATACCCGAACTCGAGTGCACTTAGGATAGGAGAATGGCATAGTCTTGTTGACTTGTGTGGAGTTATTCCTTAGCAAGTTGACTTGCAAGTCCATTCACTTGGTGGAGGTTATGTTGGGATCAATAATGTCACACAAGTAAGTTGTGGTTAGACATTACCCTATCCAATATAGACCTTAGAAGCCAAGGATCTTAGTTTACCAAACCCATCTTCGCCTATGCTTAGGATGTAGTGCGAAGGTCGTTCAAGTGTAAGATTTGATACGATTGTTACGCGATACTACACTCATAAGAGTCTCTCTTGAGAATATTTTCGGAATACGAGTAGTCGTTTCTCCAATAATATCCGAAAGATGGGATGATGACTATGGGAACCTCTTGTAGAACATGTTTGCCAGGTTTAAACCCTAGTACACTCCCTTTTGGGTGGTTCTTAACCTCACTCCATGCTCGTGACTTACAACAAACCCTTGATTCATGGTTGACTCGTTCATGAATCCTTAATATCAATGGAACTTGGGTGTTAATAAGGTGTAAACCATAATCCACCAAAATGGATGATTGATATTAAGGATAACATGATCCATCCCATGACCTTTGTTTGGTGTGCTTTGCTTGATCCTTGAGTGTGATTGTTGCATTCATGCATTCATGCACCCATTTGCATTCATATCATCAAAATAATGAGAAAATTTTCAAGGAACTTAAGAGGTCTATTTGCAAAACTTTCAGACATGGAAAGACAAAGAAGGAATACAAAGAAGTACAGTTTCAGACAACCAGATTTGAAAGAGTTAAGGAATCTGACATCCTATGTATTAGATCCTTTGGGTTTCAAGGCTCGTTTTGGGAAGCTTCTTCCTCTTCTGACTACTCAGGTGGATGAAGGATTGGTGAGTGTATTGGTGCAGTTTTATGATCCCTTGTACCGTTGCTTCACGTTTCCGGATTTCCAGCTTTTGCCTACACTTGAGGAGTATGCTTATCTTGTGGGTATACCTATTCTAGACCAGTTTCCGTTCAGTGGCTTGGAGAGTATTCCTACTTCTCAAGAGATAGCTGACATGTTACACATAGATGAATCTCTGGTTGGTGCTCATATGACTACCAAAGGTGGAATTCAAGGTCTCCCTTCTGAGTTCCTCATTTCTCAAGCTACTATATATGGGAAGGCCATGAGTGAGGATGCCTTTGAAGCCAGATTTATACTTCTCATCTATGGATTGGTATTGCTCTCCAACATCGACAAGTTTGTGGACGTGAACGCTATTAGGATCTTCTCTACTCTTAATCCTGTTCCGACTCTGTTGGGCGATACCTACTTCTCTTTGCATATGAGGAATGCAAAGGGTGGTGACGCCATTGTGTGTTGTTTGCCTCTGTTGTATAAGTGGTTTATTTCTCACTTACCTCAGACGGTCGCTTTCAAGGAGAACAAGGAATGTCTACGGTGGTCCACAAGACTTATGTCTCTCACTAATGATGATATCTCTTGGTATAACCATGTGTATGATGGTGTGCGGATTATTGACTCTTGTGGCGAATTCTCCAATGTACCTCTTCTTGGTACATGTGATGGGATTAACTACAATCCTGTTTTGGCACGTCGGCAGCTTGGGTTCCCCTTAAAGGATAAACCCAATAACATTCTGTTAGAGGGTGTATTCTTTCAGGATGGTAAATATCCCCAAGGCTTGAAAGCTAGGATGGTCCGCACTTGGCGCAAGATTCATAGGAAAGGAAGGAAAGAGTTGGGTCCTAAGAATTGCATCGCTTTGGAGCCTTACACTGTTTGGGTTAGGAAGAGGGGGTCTGAGTATCTCATGCCTTACGAGTATCTGAGACCTACACATATGATTATGGTTGGGCCTTCAACCCTCCCTAATCAAGGAGTAGAGGAGTTGAGAGACGAAGACCGTTCACGTGCCTGGATCCGTGAACGTGAAGAGTTGCTTCAGCAGATTAAGGAGAAGGATGCGTTGATTGAGTTTCTTGAGCATCAGGTTATTGATGACCCTGATGAGGTATGGACTTCTCTACTTCCTCAGTCTTCTAAGTTCTGGAAGAGGAAGTATGATCGACCCGCCAAAGAGAAGGCCGATATGGAGGCAGCCTACGAGAGAGAGGTGAAGAGGCTTCGCGCATCTTATCTTCCTGTGTCCCGAGCTTTAGATGATTGTTTCTAGGGATCCATAGGATGATTATTTTCCTTTTCTCTTGTATATGATTGACGATGTTGCACTTCTTTTCCCTGATATTATTTGATGAGATATTTCCATATGTGATAAAATGCTTAATATTTCCCGAATTTGCAAATAAAACTCTAAAGTTCCTTTGAAATAAAATAAAATAAAATAAAAAACCAAATCATATGCACAAGCATTGCATGCATCATATGCATAAGCAGGTTTTGTCTCCGGTCCCTTGCCCTGTGGTCTAACTCTGTGTCCTTCATTTATTTTGAAGACAAGCTGACTCACCGGTACTACACTAGAGCCAACATTTCAAGACTGATGGATCACTTAGAGCAAGAGAACCGCGAGATGAAAGAGGAAGCGGCCAGATTGACTGCCCTAATGGAGTCACTCATGGCTGCCCAGAGCCAGTCTTCTCCGACACCTTCAACTCCTCCCCAGAGGACAGTTATCTCCGAGATTGTCTCCTCTACTGTGCCCGCTGCCAGTGCACACTTTGTTCCAACAGCCATGCCAACCGGGTTCCCGTGGGGGATGCCTCCCAATTTCATGCCAGAGGATCCTGTTCCTACCTTTGCTTCTCTGCCGGCATCTAGCCCGGTCCTTGTCGTTCCTCCTCCTGTCGTGCATACTTTGCCCAGGGTAGACGACACCATCTATCATTCTGAGCCGTCTGAGGGTCCAGATGTTTATGAGAAGATGGATTCTATGAACGATCAATTTCTTGAGCTTCGTAAGGAATTGAAAACTCTCAGAGGGAAGGATCTTTTTGGCAAGTCTGCTGCCGAACTCTGCTTGGTTCCAAATGTGAAGATCCCTGTGAAATTCAAGGTCCTTGATTTTGAAAAGTACAAAGGAAATACTTGTCCTCTCAGCCACCTGGTCATGTATGCCAGAAAGATGTCGACTCAAACCGATAATGACCAACTACTCATCCACTACTTTCAGGACAGTCTATCCGGTGCCGTTTTGCGTTGGTACATGGGTTTAGACAGCGCGAACATCCGATCCTTCAATGATCTCGGCGAAGCCTTCGTCAAGCAGTACAAGTACAACGTGGATACAGCTCCCGATAGAGATCAATTGAGAGCCATGTCCCAGAAAGATAAAAAAACATTTAAGGAGTACGCCCAAAGATGGCGAGAGGTGGCAGCACAGATCGTGCCTCCGCTAGAAGAGAAAGAGATGACTAAGATCTTTTTATTATGAGCGGATGATTGCTAGCGCTCCTTCTGACTTCACCAAGACGGTGAATATGGGGATGCGTCTAGAAGAAGGGATCCGTGAAGGACGGTTAACCAGAGAAGAAGGCTCTTCTGCCAAACGTTATGGGGCGTTTGCAAAGAAGAAAGATGGAGAGGCACATGCTGTGATCTCCCATGAGAAACCAAGAAGACCCTCTGTGAGGAGGAAGACTGTGCGTCCCGCCAGTAACCAGCACTAGGTGGCTCATATAGCACCTATTTTCAGAGACAATCAACAGTATCAGCAACATAGTAACAATCAGCAACCACATCCGTAATATCAGCAACAACAGCACCGACCGCAGCAGCAGGCCTACCAGCCTCGAAACAGTAATCAAACCAGCACGAGTTACGAGAGGAAAAGGGTCACCTTCGATCCTATTCCTATGACGTACGCAGAGTTATATCCCTCTTTGATAGAAAGGAAGCTGATTACTCCGAGAGACCCACCGGCTATACCTGCTAACCCCTAGTGGTGGTATAAGCCTGAGTTACATTGTGTTTACCATTCTGGTGCTCCCAGCCACGACGTGGAGAATTGTTACCCTTTGAAGACCAAGGTTCAAGACCTTGTGAGGTGTGGTATTCTATGTTTTGAGGACGTAGGCCCTAATGTGAAGAAGAACCCATTGCCCGAACATGGGAAATCTGTCAACATGGTCCAGGGTTGCCCTAGAAAATACAAGGTCAAATATGTCAATCATATTCAACAGTCTCTGGTCCAGATGCATCATTTGTTGTGTGACTACAGTCATTATGAGCATGACCATGATAGATGTCGAGTCTGCTCTATTAACCGATTGGGTTGTTGCCAGGTGCGCAAGGATGTTCAGGAAATGCTGGACGAAGGAGTCATTGAGATCCTTCAAAACAGGAATGTTGATGAAAATGAGCCTGAGGTCAACGTGATTTCCCCAGTGTTCCGGATACCCGAGCCTGTTATCATCAAGTACAATGGTAGCAAGCAGAAGGCTTCTCCCGCTCTGATCATTAAGCTTGTTGGTCCTGTGCCTTACTCTTCTGAAAAGGCAGTTCCCTATCGCTACAACGCCGTAGCAGTAGAGAATGGGAAAGAGGTGTCTTTTCCCTCTTCTTCTGTTGTGAATATTGCCGATGTTAGTGGTTTAACCCGTAGTGGCCGTGTATTTTCAGCACCGCTGAAGCCTCAAATTAATGCTGATTTTGTTGAACGCCCGATTGGGAACGTTGTGAATTCTCCGAATCCGGCACTTGCTGTTAAGCCCTCCTCCGTACTGAAAACTCCTACTGTTGGCCCGAGTGGCAATGAGAAAGAAGACTGTGATGAGATGCTGAGACTCATTAAGAAAAGCGAGTACAATGTTGTAGACCAACTTCTACAAACGCCATCCAAAATATCTGTGTTATCCTTACTCTTAAATTTAGAACCACACTGAGAGGCTCTGCAGAAGGTGTTGGATGTGGCATATGTAGATCACGATGTCACTTTGGAGCAATTCGATAGCATTGTTGCAAACATTACTGCTTGCAACAACCTGAGCTTTTGTGACTCTGATCTCCCTGAGGAGGGAAGAGACCACAACTTAGCTTTACACATATCTATGAATTGCAAAGACGAAGCCATGTCCAATGTGCTGGTGGACACCGGGTCATCATTGAACGTATTGCCAAAGTCCACTCTCTCAAAGCTATCATATCAAGGGTCTCCCATGAGGCAGAGCGGAGTAGTTGTGAAGGCTTTCGATGGGTCTCGCAAAACTGTAATTGGGGAAGTTGATCTCCCAATCAAGATCGGACCAAGAGATTTCTAGATTACCTTCCAGGTTATGGACATTCACCCATCGTATAGTTGTCTCTTAGGCAGACCATGTATTCACGAGGCAGGCGCCGTGACGTCCACCCTACACCAGAAATTGAAATTCATGAAAAACAAGAAGCTGGCGGTGGTAGGGGAGAAAGGGCTCTCCTGGTTAGTCATTTGTCTTCCTTCTCTTATATAGATGCTGAGGTTGAAATTGGAACTCCTTTCCAAGCTTTATCTATAGCTGAGCCTATTGAGAAAAGAACTCCTTCATTTGCTTCCTACAAAGATGCAAAGCTGGCCATTGAGCGTGGTGCAACCACTGGTTTAGGAAAAATGATTGAGTTAGAAGACAACGAGTCCCGAGATGGCATAGGTTTTCCTTCTGGTACTTTCAACAAGCAAGGGTTATTCAAGAGTGGAGGTTTCATCCAAACTGGTCTAGATGAGGAGGCTGCTGCTGTCTTAGAAGAAGATGCAAAGGATTCTGGCAATTTCATCATCCCTGGAGGGGTCTGCAACAATTGGGTCGCTGTGGATATTCCAACAGTTGTCCATAAGTCAACGTAATGATCACTTTGTTTAAAAACCCTTCTCCCATGCCAAAAGGAGGAGTGATGGCATTGATGGCGCATAAATACAACGATATTTTCATCCAATAAATTCATGTTAAATGTTTGTTTTTCCATTTATTTCCCCTTTTCGCTTTTGCATGAAATTGGTGATCACATAAAACCTCAAAATGGAATAAAATCAACCTTCTCATCTGCATAATGATTTGCCTTGTTTGAATTCTAAATCTTTTCATATCCAAAATCATTATGCAGGTTGATTTCTAAACCCATTGAACATAATGACCCAACACCATCTCCCAATTTTGAATTCCCTGTATTTGAGGCAGAGGAAGATGAGGTTGAAGAGATTCCTGATGAGATCACCTGGCTACTTGAGCATGAAGAGAAGATCATTTAGCCGCATCTTGAGAATCTAGAAACAGTCAACTTGGGGTCTGAAGATTGTGTGCGAGTGGTAAAGATTGGGGCACTTCTGGAAGAATCTGTTAAGAAGGGGTTGATTAAGTTGCTACGAGAATATGTTGACGTCTTTGCCTGGTCTAGATACTGATATTGTGCAACATTTCCTACCTCTAAAGCCTGAGTGCATGCCTGTAAAGCCGAAGCTCAGAAGAACTCATCATGATATGGCAGTGAAGATCAAAGAGGAAGTTCATAAGCAAATTGATGTGGGGTTCCTGGTGACTTCTATATATCCTCAATGGGTGGCCAATATTGTGCCCGTGCCTAAGAAAGATGGAAAAGTCTGGATGTGTGTGGACTATAGAGACTTGAATAAAGCTAGTCTGAAAGATGATTTCCCTCTACCACATATTGATATGTTGGTAGACAATAGAGCTAAATTCAAAGTCTTGTCGTTTATGGATGGATTTTCCGGATATAATCAGATTAAAATGGCACCCGGGGATATGGAGAAGACAACATTCATCACACCTTGGGGAACATTCTGTTATCGAGTGATGCCCTTCGGTTTGAAGAACGCCGGAGCCACGTATCAACGAGCTATGACCACCTTGTTTCATGATATGATGCACAAGGAGATTGAGGTATATGTTGACGATATGATTGCTAAGTCAAGAACGGAAGTTGAACATGTAGAGCATTTGTTGAAGCTTTTCCAGCGTTTGAGGAAATATAAGCTTCGTCTGAATCCCAACAAGTGTACATTTGGAGTCCGTTCTGGCAAGTTATTGGGCTTTATTGTTAGTGAAAGAGGTATTGAGGTTGATCCTGCAAAGGTCAAAGAAATACAAGAGATGCATGCGCCCAAAACTGAGAAGCAAGTCCGAGGTTTTCTTGGCCGCTTGAATTATATCTCCAGATTCATATCCCACATGACTGCCACATGTGCGCCTATATTCAAGCTCCTCCGGAAAGATCAGTCCCATGATTGGACCGAGGATTGCCAGAAAGCTCTCGACAGTATTAAAGAATATCTGTCTGAGCCTCCGATTCTGTCTCCGCCTGTAGAGGGAAGACCTTTGATCATGTATCTGACTGTTCTTGAAGACTCGATGGGTTGTGTCCTTGGTCAGCAAGACGAATCAGGGAAGAAGGAGTGTGCTATTTACTACATGAGTAAGAAGTTCACTGATTGTGAGTCTCGATACTCAATGCTTGAAAAGACATGTTGTGCTTTGGCTTGGGCTGCTAAGCGCTTACGCCAGTATATGATAAATCATACGACTTGGTTGATATCCAGGATGGATCCAATCAAGTACATCTTCGAGAAGCCTACTTTAACAGGGAGAATTGCCCGTTGGCAGATGTTGTTATCTGAGTATGATATTGAGTATCGAGCTCAAAAGGCTATTAAAGGTAGTATCTTGGCTGACCATTTGGCACATCAGCCTATTGAAGATTATCAGTCAGTTCAGTATGACTTCCCGGATGAGGAAATTCTGTATTTGAAAGTGAAAGATTGCGATGAGCCTACACTTGATAAAGGGCCAGAGCCTGGTTCCAGATGGAGTATGATGTTTGATGGCGCTGTAAATCAGTATGGAAATGGTATTGGGGCCGTGATTATTACTCCTCAGGGCGCGCATATTCCTTTTACAGCAAGGCTAACTTTCAAATGCATGAATAATATGGCTGAGTATGAGGCCTGTATTATGGAATTGGAGGAATGTATTGATCTAAGGATCAAGCATCTTAATGTATATGGTGATTCGGCCCTCGTTGTTAATCAGATTAAGGGTGAATGAGAAACGAATCAGCCTGGCCTCATTCCATACAGAGATTATGCGAGGAGGATTTCAACGTTCTTTATTGAGGTTGACTTCCATCATATTTCTCGAGATGAGAATCGGATGGCAGATGCTCTTGCTACGCTTGCTTCAATGATTGTGGTTAAATTGTGGAATCAAGTCCCCAATATCACCGTGATGCGCTTGGACAGACCAGCTCATGTATTTGCAGTAGAAGAAGTAAAAGATGATAAGCCGTGGTATTATGATATCAAGTGTTTCCTTCAGAGCCAGATTTACCCGTCTGGGGCATCTGTAAAAGATAGGAAGACTTTGAGGAGATTGTCAGGCAGTTTCTACCTCAATGGCGAAGTGCTTTACAAAAGAAATTTTGACATGGTTCTGCTCAGATGCGTGGATAGACACGAAGCAGACCTGTTGATGACTGAGGTCCATGAGGGTTCATTTGGTACTCATTCCAACGCACATGCCATGGGTAGAAAAATGTTGAGAGTAGGCTATCATTGGCTGACAATGGAGTCTGACTGCTGCAAATATGTGAAGAAATGCCATAAGTGTCAGATTTATGCGGATAAGATTCATATTCCCCCGACACTTCTGAATGTGATTTCATCACCATGGCCTTTCTCTATGTGGGGAATTGACATGATTGGCATGATAGAGCCAAAAGCGTCCAATGGACACGGATTTATTCTCGTAGCAATTGATTACTTCACCAAGTGGGTTGAAGCGGCGTCGTATGCAAATGTGACCAGGCAGGTGGTCGTGAAGTTTATCAAGAATCAACTCATATGCCGATATGGTGTGCCAGATAAGATCATTACTGATAATGGATCTAACTTGAATAACAAGATGATGAAAGAGCTGTGTAGTGAATTCAAGATTGCACATCATAATTCTTCTCCGTACAGACCCAAGATGAATGGGGTTGTTGAAGCTGCTAACAAGAATATCAAGAAAATTATCTAGAAGATGGTTGTTATGTACAGAGATTGGCATGAGATGTTGCCATTCGCTTTGCATGGCTATCGTACATCTGTCCGCACTTCAACAGGGGCAACCCCTTTCTCTCTTGTTTATGGCATGGAGGTGGTACTCCCAGTAGAGGTGTAGATCCCATCAATGAGAGTCTTGATGGAGGCCAAGTTGACTGATGTTGAATGGGTTTAGAGTCGTTATGACCAGCTGAACTTGATAGAAGAAAAGAGATTGACTGCCATGTGCCACGGTCAGTTATATCAGCAGAGGATGAAGAAAGCTTTTGATAAGAAGGTCAAGCCTCGTGTGTTCCGAGAAGGTGACCTTGTGCTCAAGAAAGTTTTGTCTTTCGCGCCCGATTCCAGGGGCAAGTGGACTCCGAACTATGAGGGTCCGTATGTTGTTAAGAGAGCCTTTTCAGGCGGTGCTTTGATACTTACAATTATGGATGGGGAGGATTTCACTCGTCCTGTGAATTCAGATGCAGACAAGAAATACTTCGCCTAAAAAAATAAAAACTGAATAGCTCGCTAAGTTGAAAACCCGAAAGGGCGGCTTAGGCAAAAATGAGCGTCTCGGTGGACTGAAAACCCGAAAGGGCGATCCAGGCAAAAATTAGGGATTTGGCAAGTAACTGCATCCTGACAAGACTTTGTTCTACAACTGTCGTCCGTCAGAGATCCTTGCTCATTATCAGCCAAAGCTTCAAATACATCGAATTCAGAATTGGTGGAGAAATGGTCATTATGTTCAATGTAGCCCTTTTCCAATATATATCACCAATTTCAAATTTGTAAAGATCTATGGAGTCTTGCCATTCGCAGACTACCATTCTATCAAATAAATTTGAGCCTTTTATCCAATTATTGGCACTCTTATCTATTTCTATTCAACAAATGTTTTGCATGTTTTGATTAAGAAAATATCATTGTTTTAAACGATCAAATTTTTTATAATTTGTTTTTAAACAAAGTGAACATTCACAATGACGAAAGGATACTTAGGAGATCCTCAGTGCTCTCCCAAGGGTGGTACGATCCCCAACAGGGTAAGATTTTTGTCCATATTCCTGGCATGACTGTATCTCCTCCCTCCGGAACCCCTTGTGGTTTATCCTACCAAGTGGATTGCTTGTTGAGAGTCACCTCTCTTCCCTTCAGCAGAGTAGCAATCTTTCTTCCTCAGCAGCTTGGATCTCTTTGGGCAAGAGCGGTATTTGATGGTTGATCCTGATAAATCCTTTATCTCCTCGGATAGATTCCCTAGTAGAGTTTTTGGTGTGGTGGACCTTGTCTGTGATAACTCTCGTCCCCAGCTGGAATGATTAATGATTCATCCCTTGCAGAGTTCTTTGCTTCCTGGTATCTCTGATCCCCAGCAGATTGGATACTCTCCGATGAACTTGGCTTTCTCTCTTGAGATGTAGTACCGGGTGGTTGATTCCTGGACCTGGTTGTGTTAGATATGTCTGTCTGTCAGCATACATCATACATAAACCACGCATATTCATGCATAATTTCAACATTCAGATATTCATGTTGCATTCTTTGCCATATATCGTTGTTTGCTGTCTCCTGCTATTTGGTGATATACTTCCCCGAGCAGATGTGTGTGTCTGATCTCTCCATATAGAGTCAGCTCCATAAGCAGAAAGCATCTATCCTTTCTTCCATATTCCCCATCGGGTTATATCCTCGTGGATGTTGATTGTTTTTGTTCCTTCCCAACACATATACTGGGATGGTTTTCCCCATTGAGTTATATCCTCACCGAGACAAGTCTTGATTTGGTGTGCCTATCTAGTTTGATCCTAGATCGGTCTCTTGAGACTCTTTTCCTGTTTCCCCGTGGTAAATGAATAATTGCTCAATAATTAGTAATTATTATCCCCGGCGGAGTCTGTGTTTCTCTACCCTCATACCGGTAGTTGTAAACCCTATTTCTTCCCTTTTTGCAGAGTAACTATTTTTGCTCATCTTTAATTGGTGACAGTTATCTTCATCCAATATTCGGTGATGATATTCCCTCATCTGCTTGGATAATTGCCCTGATTACGCAATTTATCCCCAGCGGGTCATCTCTCGTCTACCTTGTTGTTGTTGGTAACGATTGTTTCTCCCCTGAATTGGTCATCATTATATACCTAGTTTCGGTATCCCGATGCCTTTTCTTTTCGATCGATTTATCCTTTATTAACCCGGTAACCGGTTGTGGATAATCGTCCATGCAAGTATATTATCTACGTTCTGACGGTAATAGATAGTATATCTCATGCACTCTCGGGTCTGAAGCCTTTTGTTCTTCCCCAGTTGAGTAAGATTCGTATCCCCTTTGTGGAGTCGAATATCCATCCTGTAATCGAGTTTTCTTTTAGCCCTCTTTTGGATGATGAGTGTTTTGGGAATATTCCCCAATTCACGCCTTGGTTGGTCACCTATTATATGCCCAGTAACCGGTATCCCTGGTGTTCCTTCCTCTCTGCTCCCTATTATGACTTTTTGTCCCCTGTGGAGTCAGAATCCCTGAGTTGAAGTATACCTTTTAGGTTTTCCTCAGACGTTTTGAAGTTTTGATATCTCTCACCCTTATACCGGTCTTGGATATTCATCTCTTCCTGAGCATGTTGTATCTCTCACCCTCATACCTGGCGTTCAGATCACATGTCTCCTTGAGCTTATTACCCAGTAACCGGTAATACCTCGTCCCGCTGCTTCCCCAGGAGTGTCCTTGTGGACATCCCCAGCGAAGTTCCTTAGTGGATTGTTTTCATCCGGATTTTATCCGAAGTATCCGTTGTGGATAGTTTTTTGCTATATTGGCATATTCCCCAATACATGCATCTTCGAGTCAGCTTGAGTCTTTCCATTGGATCTTTTCCCTTTGGAATTCTGTTCCCCACGCTTTGAGTCGTGAACTGCTCGCGCATTTTTATCCCTTTTCTATCCCTAGGAGAGTCCCCAGGGTCTTGGTCCCATGAAGTGAATTGCTCATATGGATTATCAGTGGCTTCTAATTTCTTTGCTTTTGTGGACACATATCTCCACAGAGTGCTACCATTTTTCATACCTACATTTGCATCATGAGGTCTCTTAGGGACCAAAATTCGTCTCTTTGTTATTATTTAAGCCCATTCTACCCCGTCGAGACAAAGATTTTAACCTTCACTTCTCCGGCTAGAATGACCTTAAATAGGGGCATCTGTAAGACCCCAATTTTGACCCTAAGATCCCTCATGGCATCATAACATTGCATTTGCATTGCCTCAAGGATCTTTAGCATCTTGGTTCCCTTTGCCTTTGGGTGGGACTCCTTGTGATTGGTTTGAGATCACCAAGCATGCTTGAATTATACATCATTATTTCTCTTACTTTTGTTTACTAACCAAAAGCACAAAAATGTGTCACTAACATCTTTTGTTTGAAGCTTGAGTATCATCCAAGACACTTTGTGGGTTCTATTTAGATGATCAGTCAACACAAGGGAATGGCTTGAGATACTTCCAACAGGTTCAAATGGGGTCTATTCGTTAGTCAAAACGTTAATCTTGAAGGAGCAAAAGTTTGTTCATGAGCTGTCATGCTCGCTAGGCGAGCAGAATGGGTCGCCTAGCGAGTCTCAAGAAAAGCCACCAGAATCACCTACGCTCAGAGGAATTTCTTGAACTGTCATGCTCGCTAGGCGAAGCCCACGTTTTTAAAAAAAAAACCGAAAAACGAAAAACGAAAAAAATAAAAAAATAAATAAAATAAAATATAACAGAAAATTTTTGGACTTGGGCCTCTCTCATTTGAGCCCACAGGTCCACAAAAATCAGGTTATAAATTCAGAGTTTCAGTGAAACAAAATTTCATTCTATTCCTATTAGCCTGACAAGGAAAAAAATAGTGAGAGAAGAGCTAACAGAGTTCAGAGCAACCTCTAGAGACTGAAGGGAACTCATCTGCAAAGAGCCAATTCCATCTCATATAAACCCTCAGATTGCTTTGCAAACCCAACCGGGCAATTCAATTTCATTCGATCTCTCCAGTCAGGTTTGCCTTATTCCCATTACTTTATGCTTTTAATTTGAATGCTCTGAATGTATTAGGTATTATGGGTGAATTTGATACCCTTTTGATGCATGTGTTTGACAAGAGGTTTAGGCCTCCTACCCTTGGTTGCTTTTTGTGAGCTTTTTTTGTGAATTTTAATGGCATGATTCATGTGGTTACATTTTGATTTGGGAGCAACTCTTGATTACCCTATCTTGTTTCTCTAACCTGTTTGTTGAGTTTTGTTTTGTGAGGGATCACATGACTCTTGCAGAGATGGCTTGCCTGGTGTTCCACTTTATTTGTGGGATACCCCCTGGAGGTTTATTCCGATTACCTGTACTGACTCACTTTCTTTGATGGTGCTAGCTTGAGAGATCTATGGGTTTCTTATCCCTTTGTTTGATGTTGCTTCGGATCTTTATCCGTACGGTAGATCTCTCGATCCCTTTACTTTTCCCGCATGTTACCGATTTCTTAGGTTTCGTATAGCCTCTCGTGGCATGTCATTTAAGGTAGCGCGGTTCCTTCATCTAGGACTGCCTTTTTGCATGAGCATCCCTAAACACCCCAAACTCATTGATTTTTTTTCTCCTAAGAACACGTTATCTCCTTCTACTACAGGAGAGTAAGTCTTCAAAGGTCGAGCATCCGGTAGATTGCGTAGTAACGTCGTTCACCCCAAAACACAACCCTTACCCCGTAGTTAGTCGAACTACGTTTTCTCTGATTCTCATTCCAGATGAGATACGTAGGCATAAGATGCGATGTCTTACCGAGCACACTCCTCTTTAACCCATAGGTAGCCGAGCTACGAAGACTCTGATTCTCATATTCAAATGAGATACGTATGCAGTGGATGCGACATTCGTGCGAGTCATTTTCTTTTGACCCTTCTTTTAGTAAGTAGTACATTAGATAAACATACACGCTTTTCTCATCCCTTCAATCATGTTTGCACAAATAAGTTTTCATAAAAAACAACAACCTTTGTAACAAATGTGAAAAGGGCTCCCTAGGAGTACCTAGGATGCTTTGGGTGCCTAACACCTTCCCATTGCATAACCAACCCCCTTACCCAGATCTCTGACATTTTTACTAGTTTTTTATTCGATAAAACTTTTAGGTTTTTGTTCGCTTTCTAACCATTCCTTTGGATAAATAGAAGTGCGGTGGCGACTCGACTTGTATGATTTACCTTGGATTTAGTCAATATCTCGAATGGTAACGAATACCCCGCTACAATTATGACGAAACTAACACCTTTCAAACAATAAAGAAAATGAGGGTATAAGTACTGGGGAGAGTCAGGTTTCATTTAAAAAAAATAATAATAATAACCATTTGCCTCAGTTTTTAAGAAAAGCGAGGGAATATAGCTATAAGGGAGCTCGCTTTGACACCCAGTTATTGCATTTTATGTTTTTTTCTAGTTGTTTAGTTCGTATTTCTCACTTGGCGCATTTCCAAGTTCCATTTTTATCATTGTTATTATTATTTTTATTAGTATATACCTCAACTACATGGTCCAACTGAGAGGTAATATATTTTGCATTAATAAATTTCAAAATACTATTTTTAAAATATTATTTTAATTTTTTATTTGTATGTTCAAACCCCTCGGTTATACAAAAAAAACCGACGTTATATATCTTTTATCTGAATTTCCAGAATCAGGTGCTATTGTGTGTTTTATATTTTATATTTTTAATTAACACTGTCATGTCAGATTTTATATAAAACTGATGTGACACATATATTGCATGCGATACTTCAAACTACAATCTAGCTAGTTTCTAACTTTTTATTTATCTATCAATGCTCAAACGTCATTTCGCCACTCTCATTTAGCAAAAAACCTAGGCGATTTTCAAGCTGATATTCATCAAAACTCTTCCAACAGATATTCATCAAACGTCATTTTTGCAACAGGTTTGTTCTTCACCGAAATGAGTTATATATCACTTTGTTTTTCACTGATCATTTTGTCTAGGGTTTTATGTTAGTTTGTCTTTTGATCATTTTGTTTCTACGATTTTCCATTTGTTTTTATTGAAACGTTAGTTAGTATAGTTTCTCTTGATCACTTTGAGGTTTATTTAGATAGTCATTTTATCAACAGATATCATTTTTCAACAGGTTTTTTCTTCATTGAAACGGGTTATATATCATTGAAACGAGTTATATATCACCAAAATAAGTTTATATCATTTTGTTTTTCACTGTTTGTCTCTTGATCATTTTATTTCTACGTGTTTGTCTCTTGATAGTTGATCGGGAGAATAGCAAATCTACTATTTTGCCGATGTAGTAATAATAGGGATGTTTCCTAATGATCGATCTCGAGGACTGTGCAGCAATATATGTGTAAATTGTTACTCAATTGAATAAAATTACTAGTTAGGGGTTTTATAAAAATCATTGTAGGAGAAAATAACACAAAATAAATATTTTCACAGATTATAATAATATGTCAAGGTTGGTGTGTGAAAATCTCTTGTAATGACCCTTGAGTGTATATCTCCTTAATAATGAAAATTGTTTCAATTACCAGATCTTAAGATTCTTTCCCCCTGAGACCTCGGAGGAAAACCTTTGGTATTCAATCTACCCTCTAAGTCCTTAGGTGATTATGATGAAACCAAGCAATTTTACTTTAACAAGAATAACCCGGTAACCATAGGGTATCCCTAGTCCTAGGTGATATCTACTATGATTTCACTGTATAAAAATCTTAACAATTGCAATCCTACTAATCGTTAACTATGCATCAATCTTGATTTTTCTGATAAAGAAAGCATTACGCAAATTACACAATGAAATTAACAACAAATAATATGTATTAAGGAAATTAAAACTTTAGAGTCATTACACGATCAATTCAGGGACACCCCCCTGGCATTGAGGGGTTTAGCCTCTCATATTATTCAAATAAGATACAAAATAAAAACGAGACATTACAAAAGAATGGGAATTCTGTTGATCTTCAATTGCATCCGCTCTTGAAGGATCTCCGTTCTTCGCCGCTTTTGACCGATTCAATCTTTATCGTCTCCAATTTGTGATCGAGAAAAAGTCCTTTCTCCATATTCAAAAATCCCCTAAATAGTTCCTAATGAAAAATTTGATGTAGCAAAACTCCAAAATGCCCTCCGGGATTAGCCGTGCCAAAATACAGCAAAAAATGGAAAATGAGGTGTCCAAGCTAACATTGGCCGTGTCAGGCAACACGACAGGTCGTGTTGGGCTTCTGATGAAAAAGCCTTGACACGCCCCTCCAGGGAGGCTGACACGGGCACCCGTGTCAGCTCCCTGTTTTCTTCTTCTAGGTGTCCTCTCCTGACACGATCTGTGTTGGGCAACACAGGTGGTCGTGTCAAGACTACTTTGTTGCCCAATTTCCTCTTCCGACGGGTACGGAACCTCCGATTTGCTTGTTTATCCCTCTGGTACTCTTGCTTACACCTGAAACCAATAGAACTACCACAAAGAGATATAAAATTGAGTATAATGATGCAAACCAAATGTAATCAACAACTGGAAACAATAATGCAAAACGTCTAATTTACTAAGCAGAACAATAAAACAAGTAGACTAATGTGTTACCGACTTTGTGAAAAGGTGTCGAATGAGTGTCAGAAAAAAAGTAGAATTGGAGACTAATCACAACCCCAAACTTATCTCATTGCTTGTCCTTAAGTGATGCTCGAGACATCAGGACGATCACCCTCAAATTTTGCATCCACAATGCTATTGTGCTCTTTCGCGATCTCATGTTCACTTTTCATTCACTGTTTTACTCTTTCCCGACTTCCGACTTCAGCTACACTTTCACCTTGATGCATCTTTTGGCCTGTAGCTTTTCACACTCTCACCAAATCTCTTGGGATCAAAGTGTTTGCACTCAAGAAAAATAGAGCATGCAAAGTCAACTCTTAGGTTTGAAACACAGATACCTTCATAACAAGAAACACACAACATACTATTCGAGGGATTTTTGGGTTGTAACGGGGCTAAGGTGTAAGATGGGGAATCAAAACAAAAAGGGAAATACTAGGGGTTCAGGTTCAGAGTTCGTGTTGTTACCCTCGTAACTGTTGTTTAATCTAATAACCGGGGGGTATTTCTTTTGGGCACCGTTCTTGTTGGGATTCATTGGCTCATATATTTTTTTTTCTTCTTTTTATTGCTCTTTTGAGCATGCTTTTTGCCAACCTTAATACTTCTAAATAAGTGCTTCATGATACTTCTCATAATATATTTTTTTTCATTTCTCTCTTTTTTCTTTGAATTTTCTCATCTTTATTCACTTATCTACTTTTCATCGGTGTCCCAAAATTTTGATGAAATCCCAAACTTAGGCTTTTTCACAGATCCGGGGTAAACAACATTTATCTAAGCAAGGTGTGGTAGTGTGTGGGCTTATGGTTATATACAATGGTTAAATAACAAACAAAAGGAAATATGGCTCAAATTGGGTGAACAAAGGGTAATAATAGCGGGTTGGCTGGAAAGGCTCAAGGTTAAAATAAAAACAATGCCTTAGTGTGTACAAGCGTGTTATGAAATTCCACTATATCTTATACAAACCCAGAGAGACAGAGACATACCTGGAAAACTCTCATGATGACAAGTGTTTGGATTTTTTTAGTCCTTACCATGTTTGGTATAGCTTGCAGGCTTCCAAGATACCTCTTAGTGGGATGTAGCTTCGTCTTTCCTTCGGTTACAGAGTATCCCCGAGAAGTCCAGTGACAGAGAGTCGCGTCCGATTGTTCGGGTCAGTAACATCAACTTTCGGGGGTTTCTAGAAGAGCAAGTAGAGGGGTGTGTCTTTCATCCAATCGCTTCAAGCTTCATTATTCATCTGGCACGAATGTCCTCTATCTGTAACACACAGAATACCACACAACTAATTATTTTAAAAACACATAATAAAATGCTGAAAAATATGACGTCATATATGACGACCCGACACCTAGGTGCGTGGTGTCCTCCTGTGGAGCAACAAACTGCTTTTGTTCCTGCATCTCTTCCTGCACTTCTTCCTCGTGTGGGTCACCTGCAGCAAATGTGTCAGCATTGTGCTCGTCCATATCATCTTGGACGACACTCTCATATAACCAATTGGTCGTGTTGGAAATGCTAATTCATGCAGGGTAAGGAAGAACCATAATAACTCATTAAAGCATAATAATCATAAATTTGTGATATCATACATTGCTGAACTAATGTGTTCATGTCCAGTTTATGCTTACTTGCCACCGGCGTCTCATTAAGTGCAGCAGGGTCATATCCGAAATGGTGGGCAATCTGTGTGATGATGCCCCCTATGGAAATTCCCCATTGGGTTGCTCTCCCCACTCGACCCAGGTAATCCGCTGCAAATGTTGCAACGCTCACAGCTATCCGGTTTTCCATGGAAAACTAAAAGAAGAGCTCCGTCTGGGTAGGTACACCTGTGTTATCACCCCTACCAAAAAGCGTGAAAGCCAACACCTTTTGGGCATACCTGAAACAAGGGTTCTGAATGCCAGATGCTTTCGCCCCTTTAGCCACATAATCTAATCGTCCCGTAATGGCCAACCAGAAAGTCTTAGCATCAAAACCATTTGGTACTGCTCCGGGGCCATATAGGGGTAGATGGAGAATTTCACACAGCTGCTCCACTGTCAACTCGTGGTCGACATTGTATAACCTGAAAATCATCATTCCTCCAAAGTACATTATTGTACCAGTCTAACCTTTTTTCAACTTGAACTCAATGGTGCTCAAGAATTCTAAAGTGATGCGCTCATAGGTTGGCGCTTCACAATGCACAAATTCAAGCATCCCGAGGACATGGAACATCTTATCCAATTCTTCCGAAAACTCAATTGAAATAAAGTATCGGAGCATAGGTACCTTGTCGGAGTTATCTTATGTTTGACATGAGAGGAGTACCTTTGTTCATGCTTCGGGTTATCAAAGATGATATCATGTGAATTCGGATAACGGATGGTCCGTTTCCAAGGACGGGATGACTCTGCTTCTGTTTGCTTCCCCTTGGAAATTCGCTTCGGCGACATTATTGATTCCTGCACAAAACTTTTATCACCCAAAAAAAATATGGAAAACGGAGAAACGATTACCGTACCCTTGTAGAGGATGGAAAGTAGAGCAACTTTTGTGAAGGGTGTCGGCGATTTGGACGGAGTAGAGTGGCAAAGTTGAGAGCTTTTTGGTGGTGAGGTTATGGAGAAAGTTGACTAACAATGGAGGAAGGAGAAATATTTGTTGAAAATGGGAGAGGAAAGGTGAGAAAATCAAATTTTATTGGCTAATTTAGGGTAGAATGAGTTTAAATGGTGTAAAATCCGGGTGGGGTCCACGAAATCATAAAATCCAAAATTTGAAAAATTATGGTCGTTGGGCCTGACATGGGCCATGTCAGCTGACACAAGAGGCCGTGTCAGACCACAATTTTTTGACCTTCCTTCCAGTAGAGTTGACACGGCCGTGTCAGCTGACACGGGCGGCCGTGTCAGCCTACTGTAAAATTCTTCTTCCTCAGCTTCTTGCCTGACACAGGCCGTGTCAGGTGACACAGGCACCCGTGTCAGGTCCCTGTTTTTTCCAAAATTTAGTTGATTTTTCTCTACTTCCCGTTCTCTGGTATTCAACTGTCCTAAATGAGTTTAGCTCAAACATATTCTTCTGTGCTACGCGATTTACCTGCGAACCTACATATAAAATTGGAAACACACCAAACACTGGAATAATTAGAATAAAACCGCGTGGGTTTCCTCCCACGAAGTGCTGCGTTTAACGTCGCATGGCTCGACGGTCGTCTCCCTCATCCTTGGAGACGAACATTATCGATTAGACCATTTTCCTGCCCCTTATAATAGTGCTTCAACCTTTGTCCGTTCACCTTAAATGTATCCCCATTATTTGGATTTTTGAGTTCTATTGATCCATGGGGAAACACTTTGTGAACCACAAGCGAACCCGGCCTCCTAGATTTCAACTTTCCTGGAAAGAGCTTTAATCGGGAGTTGAACAAGAGCACCATTTGTCCCTCGACAAACTCCTTTCTCTACAGCTTCTGATCATGCCATTTCTTTGTCTTTTCTTTGTAGAGTTTGGCATTCTCATAAGCTTGATTTCGAAACTCTTCTAACTCGTGGAGCTGAAGGATTCGGGATTCACCCGCTTTAGATAGATCATAATTCAAGAATTTGGATGCCGAAAACGCTTTGTGCTCCAACTCTAGTGGCAAGTGACAAGTTTTACCATAAACCAACTGATAAGGATACATACCTATGGGCATTTTGAAAGCTGTTTTCTACGCCCATAATGCATCTTCTAACTTTAGTGCCCAGTCTTTCCTAGATGCGTAAACAGTCTTTTCCAATATTTGCTTTATCTGCATGTTGGACACTTCGACCTGACCACTCGTTTGAGGGTGATACGGAGTGGTGATCTTATGTTTAACATTGTACTTCTTCAGTAGGTTCTCCATCAGTTTTTTCAAAAAGTGAGTACCTTCATCGCTAATAAGTGATCTCGGCACCCCAAATCTCGAAAAGATATTGTTCTTCAGAAAGGTCACAACCACTTTAGAGTGATTAGTGGCCAGTGCCACTGCTTCCACCCATTTTGATACGTAGTCTACTGCTACCAAGATGTAATTCTTCCCAAAGGACGGTGGAAATGGCCCCATGAAATCTATTCCCCAGACATTAAACAAGTCAACCTCCAGCATAGCGTTTTGTGGCATTTGACTTCTCTTAGAAATATTCCCCGTTCTTTAACATCTGTCTCATTCTTTGACGATGTCCTGGGCATCTTTGAACAATATGGGCCAATATAGACCTGACTGAAGAACTTTGGCCGATGTTCGGTTACCACTGAAGTGTCCTCCATAATCTGAATCATGACAAGCTCTAAGTACATCCCTTTGCTCCCCCTCCGAGACACATCTTCTGACCAGCCCATCCACTCCTCTTTTGTATAGGAATGGGTCATCCCACAAGTAAAACCTATACTCATGAACAAACTTTTTCTTTTTGTTAAAATCAAAATCGTTGGGGATTACACCCCCCACCAAATAATTTGTGTAGTCTGCGAACCATGGGATACCGATAACAGCGAGGATGTGTTCATCAGCGAACTCATCCTTTATCGGTCTCTTTTCTTCTGTTTCTTCAATTGGTGACATGCGGGATATATGATATGCCACTGTGTTTTCACACCCTCTTTTGTCCCAGATCTCTACATCAAATTCTTGGAGGAGTAAGATCCACCTGAGAAATCTTGGCTTAGAGTCTTGTTTAGCAAACAGATATTTCAAAATGGCATGGTTCGTATACACGACAACCTTCGATCCTAAAAAATATTGCCTGAACTTGTCATATGTGGTAAACCACGGTCAACAACTCTTCCTCAGTGGTTGCGTAGTTCATCTGTACAGGGTTCAACACATGACTAGCATAGTAAATGACATGTAATAGTTTCTCTCTTCATTGTCCTAAAACTGCCCCTACAGCAATATCACTAGCATCACACATGATCTCAAACAGAAGAGACCAATCAGGGGCAATAACAATGGGTGCTAAAATTGGTTTGCTCTTCAATGTCTCAAAGGCCATGGTGCATTCTTTGTCGAACAGAAACGCCTTATCCTTAACCAATAGAGTGGTCAGCGGTTTTGCAATTTTTGAGAAATCTCTTATGAACCTACGGTAAAAACCTGCGTATCCTAGGAAACTCCTGATACCCTTCTCATTAACAGGAGGTGGGAGTTTAGATATCACTTCCACTTTTGCTTGGTCAACTTCAATTCCCTTGTAGGAAATTTTGTGACCCAATACTATCCCTTCTCGCACCATGAAGTGACATTTCTCCCAGTTCAGAATTAAATTTGTTTTCTGGAACCTGTCTAAAATAAGAGAGAGATTAGTTAAACAGTTTTCAAATGAAGATCCAAAGACCGAGAAGTCATCCATGAAGACTTCCATATGCTTTTCGAGCATGTCGGCGAAAATGGAAGTCATGCATCGTTGGAATGTGGCAGGAGCATTACACAACCCGAATGAAATTCTTCGGTAAGCAAATACACCATACAGGAATGTGAATGTTGTCTTTTCTTGGTCTTCCAGGGCGACAGCAATCTGATTATACCCGGAGTATCCATCTAGAAAACGGTAGTAGTCATGTCCGTCTAACCTTTCCAACATCTGGTCAATAAATGGCAAAGGGAAGTGGTACTTCCTAGTTGCTGTGTTCAACCTTCTATAGTCAATGCACACGCGTCACCCGATAATTATCTGAGTAGGAATTAACTCATTTTTTCATTCCTTATTATGGTGGTCCCCCCTTTCTTAGGGATAACATGCACCGGGCTCATCCAAGGGCCGTTAGAAATAGGATATATAAGACATGCGTCTAACAATTTCACCACCTCTCTTTGAACTACTTCCTTTATTGCAGGATTAAGTCTTCTCTGCGGTTGAACTACCGGTTTGTGGTCTTCTTCCATGAGAATTTTATGCATGCACACAGTAGGGGTAATACCTTTCAAATCTTCAATTGCCCATCCAATAGAATTTTTGTACTTTTTTAGGACTTGGATGAGCTTTTCTTCTTGGATATTCTGAAGGCTCGAGTTTATGATAGCAGGACATTTTCCTTCAGGATCGAGAAAGACATATTTAAGATTTTTCGAAAGTTGTTTTAACTCCGTTTCCTTCTTTGGCTCTTCATCCTCCTTACTAGATTGAGGTAGGCGTAAATTCTCCCACCGGTGTTGTCGAGATCCTTTCCATGGAGGTTGCGCGTTTAACAAGGCCAGCACTTCAGATTCCCTGTTGTCCACTTCTTTATCACTATCGAAAATGGACAAACTCAACACTCTTTCCAAAGGTGACTGTGGTGCATTCAAAGGACTATCATATGTCATCACCTGATCCAGAACCTCTATAGTATGACTGGTATAAATATCATCCTTGTACCTCATGGTGTTTCGATCATCGATTTTCAATTCTTCATCATAAACCTTCAACATCATTGTTCCTTCTTCTATGTTTATCAAGCACCGTCCCATTTCTAAAAAGGGTCTCCCAAGAATGAGTGGGATCTCTTCATCTTCCGACATTTCAAGAATTACAAAATCCACCAGAAATACAAACTTGTCAATTTTCACAAGAACATCTTCAACAATACCATACGGTTTCTTGACCAAATGATTGGTGAATTGGAGTGTCATCATGGTGTCTTGCATAGCCCCTATACCAAGCTTCTTGTAAATGGATAATGACATAAGACTCACACTAGCTCCCAGATCAATAAGAGCTTTGTTGAATGACATATCTCCAATAGTACAAGGGATGGTAACAGCTCCTCGATCTTTCTTCTTTATCGGAATCTTAATACCCTACAAAATAGCACTACAAGTTTCCGTTAGAATAATCGGGTTGGTGTCGGCGGTTCACCTCTTCGAAATGATGTCTTTCATGAACTTGGCATAAGTAGGCATTTGTTCAAGTGCCTCCAATAGAGGAATGTTTATCTCCAGCTTCTTGAACAACTCTAAGAATTTTTCAAAGTTTTTCTCATGTTGCCCCTTTTTCTCGTTCCTAGTGGGGAAAGGAAGCTTAACAACCGATTTAGGCTCAATGACTATTTCTTTCACAACAGGTTTCGGTGCTACCACTTCTTCCCTCACAACTTCATTTTCTTTGATCTTAAGATCCACTTCGATCACTTGATCTTCCTCTTCATCCACCTCCTCGACTACTTCATCTGATTTACCACTTCTTGTTGTTACGGTGCTCACATTATTATGTTGTCTAGGATTTGTCATGGTTGCACTCGGTAGAGCACCTTGTGCTTGAGAACTCGAAGCTAATTGCTGAGCGATTTGACCCATTTGGACTTCAAGATTCTTTATGGATGTTGTAGTGTTTTTCTGATTGTTCCGGGTTTCTTCTTGAAATTGAACATTATGAGCTACCATCCTTTCAATTGCAATTTCCCAATCAGCTTTCTTAGGGGCCTCTTGCTGCTGCTGTTGTTGATATTGAGTTTGGTACTGACCATGTTGAGGAGCGGTTCCTTTTTGGTCTTTCCATGAGAAGTTGGGATGATTCTTCTAACCTAGATTGTACGTGTTGGAATAAGGATTGTTCTGCTTCAAAAATTTGATTTCCTCTACTTGTTGAGGACTTGCAAAACAATAAACAGTTTGGTATGGACCACTACAAATTTCACAACAGACAGTAGGAGCCGGTTGGACATGCGCCACCTGTTGGGTACCTATATTCATCGCCTTCAACTTCTTCTCAACTTCAGCAGCTATAGTATCTTCAATATGGATTTTATTAGTTTCCAACTTTAAATCTATAACCCCTTCTGGTTTGCTTTGACATCTATCGTACAACTCCAAGTGCTCATTAGCAGCAATATCTTTAATGATCTTCTTGATACCGGTGGTTGTTGAAAAATTTATGGAACCACTGGTTGCGGTATCAATCAGCTATTTTGTCTTTATTTTGAGACCATTCATAAACATCTGCATCTGTTCAGTTGAATCCATATTATGAGTTGGGCAGGCTATCAGGACTCGCTTGAATCTCTTGTAAGCGTCTCCCAAAGTTTTCCCATCCTTCTGCTTAAAATTCAGAATTTCATACCTCTTCCGCAGAAATACCGACACTGGAAAATACTCATTCAGGAAGGTTTTTTCCATTTCTTCCCAAGATGTGATGTTACCGGCAGGTAGGGAATAAAACCATTCTTCGGCTTCCTCCGCTAAGGTGAACGGGAACCTTCTCAATTTCTTGGCTTCTTCGGTGTGACCATCAATTTTTAGAGTATTGCTCATGGTTAGAAACCTCTGCAAATTCTTGTTTGCATCTGTAGCAGTAAATTCATGATCATCAAGCTATTGACAAGCTAGAGATCAAGTAACAAGAGTCGCCACCGCGCTTTTATTGTTTTCAAGGGAAAAGGGAAAAAGTACGAACAAAACCCAAAAGTAAAAAGTTTTCAAATCAAAACTAATAAAAAGTCAGAGATTACAGGTAAGGGGGTTGGTTACACAAAGGGAAGGTGTTAGCACCCAAAGTGTCCTAGGTACTCCTAGGGAGCCCTTTTTGTGTGCATATGTCCTTGGTATAAAGTGATGTTTACAAACAAATAGAATGGGGGGATGAGAAAAGAATTCATTAATTAAATTTTTGTATTTGACAAGATCTTCGGTCTTGTGCCTACGTACCAACATAAAAATGAGGGATCAAAACCTCGTAGTTTGTGATACAAATTTCAAAGTGGATGCATTGTTTTTAATAAAAATTAAGTTTGAAAGGCACAAAGGCCTAAAAATGGTTTGGATGATTTAGTTCTTTTTGGCTTTTTGAAATTTTAAGTCAAGTATAGTTAAGTCTATTTACAAGTTTGATTTAAGAAAAGAAGTTTTAAAATGCAATGGCATAAGGCCAAAGTTTCTATCTTTTTGCAAAAGTGGTCAAAGTTTAGAATAAAAGTAGTTCACACAAAGAAGATTTTGAAAAAAATGGAGGGAGAGATTTTGAAATTAAAGAAATAGGGAGAAGATGAAGAGACTATCCTATGTACAAAATTAAAAGTTTAGAGTTGAAAAGATCTGACCAAATGGGTAGCAATCCAATAGACAAGAATGTCAATAGAAACTCAGAATTCCCTTGGACTTTTAGAATTAAGCAACACACAAATGCACAATTATATTATCTTGAAGAGCAAGGCATCAAATAAAGATGGCCACATCCAAGCTTATCCATTCCATGATCTTCTCCAAAATGGCCCATGCAACAGATGAGTTCCACAACTCACAGGTTCAAAATAACAGCTTCACAATGATCATGTTGCAGATGAACTCAAAAGGATATTGAATGATGTATCAGATGAAGTTTCAAATTGCAAGCACTTGGTTTCACAAAAGTTGGCATTGGCCAAGTCCTTTAGCATAGGAAGGTTGCCTAGATTCAAAGTCCATTTGTCCAAGATCAAGCCAACAATCCACACAAAAGTCTTTTAGGGTTTTTATTGTTATTATGTACATTAATGGTCAAAGACCACACAAACAAGCAAAGTATACACAAACAAAATATATCACACAATATGGTCCAAGTGGACAAAGTGAAAATTGCATTAACATAAACAATTAGAATGATAATGAACAATGGCAAATGAAATAAGATGTTAAAAGTTAAATGGCATTAAAGTAAAGGGCTTGAAATTAAAAGTTAGTAGTTAATAGGTTAGAAGTTAGTATTGTTTTGCTTTTGCTTTTTTTATTTGAAGTCATTCCTTGGAGAACACTCAACCCACTTATCACAAGCATGAATCCTTGAACCAAAACATCTTCCAATGAAAGGAAAGAAGGCCAAGTTTCCACACAATACCATGAGAGAGGGGAGACTTACAATCTCACTAACTAGAAGGCTTATGCCTTTTATGTCACAAATTTAGCGCTATGTTAAGCAATCGTAATTGGACTTATGTAGAAGTCACAACTATTTGAGGTCGGGCAATAAAATTTTGGTGTTAATGCTGTTAGAGACATAGTATAATGGACTATGCTCATGAAATATACCACACACAAAAAGAATATGCAAAAGGTGTGGCCTAATCTCATCCATACTCATGTCAATTTTTCAATCAACTAGCCTTAGGATTATGAGATATCATAGGTCAAATGGAATGAATGAATGAAGAAAGGGAATAAGATGAAGTGGGAGGGAAATGAATCAAAACACAAATTGGTCAAAGGAGAACTTTTACCAAATTAATATCATCCATTCATTTTGGGAGATGGAATGTACATTCCATCAATCCCCTAAATCCAATGATATTAATTTGACAAAGTCAAATCAACCTTGACCAAGGCCCAACAACAAGATTCAAACATGAACAAGTCATCACAATTGGTCAACAAATTTATTTGGCATTTATTCAAATTAAAATACTAAAATAGTACATTTAAATTAAATATGGTTTGTCCAATTCCTAAAATCTTATCAAAACACCAAAGAAATTGCCATGAGATTTATCATAGGTCAAACAAGGTCAAAGGACCTTGGAGAAAAAAAATCATAACTTTTGGACATTTAAAAATATTTTTAAACAATTAAAAATAAATGCAAAATCAATTAATTCATGAAAAATATTAATAATGATCCAAAAAATAATTTTAATTCAGAATATGAAAGAGAAAAATATTTGAATTTTTTTTGTGAAAGTCCCATATTTTTTGGATCAATATTAAATTTAATATGAATTATTGAAAATAATATAATTAAAATGAAAATTAAAATATCAGAAAAAATGTGGACCACTTGATCTCCCTCATTAATTGAGGTGGCAGATCAAGTGGCCAGAAACGCGCTATCCACGATGGACATTAGTCAGCGCGCCATAACATTGGTAATTCAAACGCACACTCTAGATTAAAACAAATCAAGAGGATCATGTGGCTGTGAGATATGCCAGCACATGGTCGGAGCTGTAGCTCCGGTCTTCTTCTCCGGTGGATCTCACCGAATTGGTCCACCTTCAACCATCACCAAAATTAAAAACAAGGACATTATTTTAAAGTAAAAATGGCACTGAGTTCGAATCTGGCCTCAATTCACTCTAACTCCAAGTATATTGAGAGATACATGGAGTTGAAATTTGAGGTACATGAACTGAGTTACTTCGATTTGGCCTCAAAGCAACTCAATCTTCTTGCCTACATTGGAGGACTTCAGACAACCAAAGAATCAATAGAATTGAGCAAGAATTAGAGAGAATCGAAGAGATCAAAATTTCTGGAAAATACCTTCAATGGAGGTCTGGATTCAACTTATCTTGCTCTTGCTCGTGCTTGCTCTCACTCCAAATGCTTGCAGAAGAAGGATTGAATGCTCAAAAGGCTGTGGATTCCTGGAGATTTGAATTTCAAAACAGTGGAAATTCAAACTCAAATTCAAGTGAATTTCTCAGGTTTATCCTTTGAAATGTGAGGGTTAGAGTTAGGGGATCAAAGCTGGCACGAATGTGTCTGAATTGCTGAGCATATGAGGCTCTATTTATAGCTGAATCCATTGATTTTTGCACACTTGAATTCACTTTCCAAATTTGGTCATTGATGATGCATGGGTGCATGGGCGCGCATAGGCCCATAAAATCATTGCCATAAATCCATAAATGAGTATGAGATAGTCTGAATTCAGCTTGGATTGCAAGGCAAGTGTACATTTTGATTTGAAGTTTGATTCTTGCCAAGTGATGACACCATGTTCATGCCATGCGCAGCCTATGCATTCCTTGTCCCAAATGAATGAATTTGAGCTCTTTGGAAAGGTGAGATCAAGAAGAATAACTTTCATATTCAACACTTTTCCATTTGGAGTTTGTAACTTGCATAAATTTGAGGTGGAAGTTTGGAAATTTTTGACATATCAAATTTTTTCTAAGTGTCAAGCCATATGTCTCAATATTCCACCTTGCTTAACTTTTTATATGAGCTTCAAATGAGAAACGTGTCTTCATAAAAGTTGTAGCCCTCTCAAAGAATATCAAAATGGCCACCAATTTAATGTCATTTGGATTTGAAAATATAGAGTTATGCTTTTTTGAAGTTTGGAAAAATCACTTGATCAATGGTATAGGTCAAAAGTGACCTATAATGTAACCTCATATCACATGCTCAAAAAAGTTGAATTATCTCCCACTCCAAACATAAAAATTGAAGTAGGAATATTGAATTTGATTGTGAAACTTGGAAATCTTTCATCTCATAAAAATTGAGCAAGTTATGGCCTTGGGAAGTTGACTTTCAAATTAGGGTTTAGACAAAAGGACTTATAATGTTTCAACATAGAAAATGATTTTCCAATTAAAACTAGCTCTAGGTATCAACATGAAAGTTGTTTGTAATGTTATTTATAGTAAGTTTTCTATTGGAATCATTTTCATATAGTGAAAATTGTAGGAGATAGAGTCTAGGGAGATCCAGTTTTGATCAGATGAATTCATCTGGCCAACCACCATCAACCAACTTGCTAACTTCCAATTCTCTTGACTTTTTAGGCTCATGGTAGATCATATATGCATAGGATGATGAATTTTGAAGTGTCCCTTGAGAAATTTGATCAATTGGTGAGATAGATTATTGGAGAAGTTACTCAAGATACCTAGTCAAAGTAGGGTTTCCAAGGCAAATCACCCTCAAACTCTTGAAGAAAACTTGATCAATGTAACATGTAGAGAATATTGGGACTCATATATAATGCCCATAACCATTGTTGAATCAATTCTTGGTTGTGCTCTTTGTTCATGAGGGTCTCAAACCCTAGATGTGAACTTCATGAATCAATGGGATCATGCCCTTCCTACAAAAGAGTTAGGCAAATGCAAAGACATATTTTTGGTATTTTGGTTAGTGAAATAATAAAATACAAGTATGATACAATCACAAAGTTCTTAGTGATCTCTCCTGGAACAAACCCAATGAAAGAGAGGTAAGGAGGATGCCAAGGTATGATCCCAATGTTAATGCTTATGATGGAATTGCATGAGGGATCTTAAGGTCAAAATTGGGGTCCCACAGCTGCCCCTATTTAAGGACATTCTAACTAAGGAGGTGAAGGTTAAAATCTTCGGCTCGACTCTGTATAATGGGCTTAAATAACAACATATAGAAATAAATTTTGGTCCCTAAGAGACCTCATGATGCATATGACATGAATGCAAAAGTAAATTCTTTGTGGGGAAATATTGCCACAAAAGAAAAAGCAATTAGAGAGACCAAAAGTCTGCAGGAGTATAATACATTCCGTAAGGAAGACTCACTGGGGAGACAAAGACTCTGGGGGGTAAAAGGGGTTATGCGTAGGCCAGGCTATGACTTAAAACTACTGGGGGACTCGAGGAATTCCATACGAAATGGAAAGACTCAGTCGGGGAAACAACAACATCTGCAGGGAATACGAGTAAGTCAGGATGAAACTGAAATACACGACTCATGCAGGAAAAGTGACTTCACTAAGGAAATGCGCACTCAACTCGATTGAGGAAGAAATAAACTTCAGCACAGAAGGATCAGAAATACATTATTCACTACCTGTTACTGGGTAAGGAGATAATAGAGATCTGACAGAGAGAACATTCGTCATTGGTTAGGATGAACATATCAAGGATGACTCGCTGAGGATTCCAGAAGAGAAAATTCATTACTGGTTACTGGGTAAGAATAGCCTTGCTGGGAAAAATGTAGAAAAGATAGGATTTACAACTACCAGTTACTGGGCAGAAGACCAAGGGTGAGAGTATCTGTCATCGGTTAGGATGAACATATCAAGGATAAACTCAACAGGGAAGAAAATTCGTCACCAGTTAAGATGAACATATCAAGGATAGACTTGCTTGGAAATGCCAAGGAGGATACCCGTTATCGGTTAGGATGAACATATTAAGGATATACCAACTGAACAAAAAGGGTAGGAATTACATCTATCGAAAGCTGGATAGAAAACCGCCAGAGAGAAAATCCGTCACCGGTTAGGATGAACATATCAAGAATAGACTCTGCGAGGGGACAAAATAGGATTTACAACTACCAGTTACTGGGTAGAAGACCGATCAAAGAGAAGACTCGTCCCAATGAGGAGAAAAATAAGGGTACTTTTGCCGGGTATTGGGCAAGAAGTAACAAACTGCAAACTAAGAAGAATATTATCAGTTACTGGGTAATAGACTCTTAGGAGACCAAAGTATCTATCTAGGTAAGAGCTAGAAAGAAAACGGTCAATCAAGACTCGACCCAATGAGGACATAACTCAAGGGGAGTAATTCCATCCAGATAATCAACTGGGAGGAAACTGAAATAACAACCATCCACGAGGAAACAAACTCAGTGGGGAAAAGGAGAAAGGTTAAAATCTTTCTGCCTAAGGGGGTGACGCTCTACAATTGAGGGAGGACAGACACTGAGGTTCATATGGGGATAAAGTACCTCCATAACAGAGAATGAGAATCTCAAATCAACAAGTTAATCGGATATGACGATGCAAATATGCAATTATGAAAATGAACGTATATGTATATGTATATATATGATGACAACTGCTGGAGAACAGAGATATCAACATCCCAAAGGCTTAACCCTAGCTGGGGAAGGAGGAGATCTGCTGGGGAAAGAGCATCAAATATGTGGGGAATTTTAGGTCATCACCATAAAAATGGGAGACAACCCTACAGAGAAAAATCATAACAAAAGCTGCTCAGAAACCAGGAGGAAACTCTGACTGGGAACAAGTTGAATAGCGATTGGTGGGGAAACCAAAGCGATCTACTAGGGAAGATCAACCACCTCTGAAGATTAAACCTGCTGAGGAAATACGAGCTTTAATGGGGGAGGCAGAAACTTTGTCGGGGAAAACCACACACCGCAGGGTATCTGAATCAACCAAATCAGTTGGGGACAAGGAAAGGAATTCCACTGAGGGTCAAACATTCCACCGAGGAACTGAATCAACACAAACGTCTAGGGATACCCGAAGGATTAACTTCTTGGGGAACCTCTGATGTCTCGCACTTAAGGACTTGCTATCCGTTGAAATGTTGTTAATATTCCTTTTACTTACTTTGAAAAATTCTTACTTTTATATATTAAAAAAAACTTGATTTTGACTTTAAAAATTTAATTTCAAAATGATCATAAAATTTAAAACTATTGGCTGAAGTAAATGAGAGTAGAAACGAATTGGATAAAAGCTCAACTTTATTTAATGGAATGGTAGTCTGTAAATGATAAGACTCCATGGATTTTTACAAAGTTGAAAATGGTAATTTACATGGAAAAGGGTTACATTGAATACAAATGATCCTTAATCCTTCTACCAACTCTCGATATCCACTGTGCTCTTGACCATTGCTGGGCATGAACTGATGTAAACCCTTGTGCTCAAATAAGTCTTCAAAATCACTAAAGATCAGCAGAATGCAGTTACTTGCCATAATCCTTAATTTTTGCATAAGTTACCCCAAGGCGGGGTACTCAACTTATCGGGAAATTCTTTCTGTTTTATGTCTCTAATTTTTGCCTGGATCACCCTTTCGGGTTTTCAATCCACCGAGACGCTCATTTTTGCCTAAGCCGCCCTTTAGGGTTTTCAACTTAGCGAGCTGTTCTTTTTATTTTTTTAGGCGAAGTATTTCTTGACTGCATCTGCATTCACATGACGAGTGAACTCTTCACCATCCATTGTTGTAAGAATCAATGCGCCTCCTGAAAAGGATCTCTTAACAACATATGGGCCTTCATAATTAGGAGTCCATTTTCCTCTGGAATCTGGCTTGAACGTCAAAATCTTCTTAAGCACAAGGTCACCTTCTCTGAACACATGAGGTCTGACCTTTTTATCAAAAGCTTTCTTCATCCTTTGTTGATACAACTGAACATGACACACGGCAGTCAATCTCTTCTCTTCAATCAAATTCAACTGATCAAACCTGGTCTGACACCATTAAGCCTCAGTTAACTTGGCTTCCATGAGCACGCGTAATGAAGGAATCTCAACCTCTACGGGGAGCATAACTTCCATACCATAAACAAGAGAGAAAGGGGTTGCCCCTATTGAAGTGCGGATGGATGTACGATACCCATGCAAAGCAAAAGGGATCATCCCGTGCCAATCCTTATATGTGACAACCATCTTCTGGATAATCTTCTTGATGTTCTTGTTCGTAACTTCAACAGCCCCATTCATCTTGGGTCTGCAGGGAGAAGAATTATGATGTGCAATCTTGAAGTCTTTGCAAAGAGCTTCCACCATATTGTTATTCAAGTTCGATCCATTATCAGTAATGATCTTACTTGGCACACCATAACGGTATATAATCTGATTCTTGATAAACCTTACAACAACTTGCTTGGTCACATTTGCATACGATGCCGCTTCAACCCATTTTGTGAAGTAGTCAATTGCCATTAAAATGAAACGATGTACATTTGAAGCTTTAGGCTCAATCATCCCAATCATATCAATTCCCCACATGGATAAGGGTCATGGTGAAGAAATAACATTCAATAGTGTCAGAGGAACATGAATCTTATCAGCATAAATTTGACACTTGTGGTACTTCTTCACAAATTTGCAACACTCAGATTCCATTGTCAGCCAATAGTAACCTGCTCGCAACATCTTCTTCGCTATTGCATGTCCATTGGAATGAGTACCAAAGGAACCTTCATGCACTTCAGTCATCAACAAGTCTGCTTCGTGTCTATCCACACATCTGAGCAAAACCATGTTGAAGTTTCTCTTGTATAGTATATCACCATTCAAGTAAAAATTATCGGCTAATCTTCTCAAAGCCTTCTTATCTTTCAAAGATGCCCCAGGCGGGTAAATCTGACTTTGGAGGAAACATTTGATGTCGTAATACCACGACTTCTCGTCTTTGATTTCTTCAACAGCAAACACATGAGCTGGCCTATTAAGACACATCACAGATAAATTGGGAACTTCATTCCAATACTTCACTACAATCATTGATGCCAACGTTGCAAGAGCATCTGCCATTCGGTTTTCATCTCGAGGAATATGATGAAACTCAACCTTTGTAAAGAAAGTTGAAATCCTCCTTGCATAATCTCTATATGGTATCAGACCGGGTTGATTTGTCTCCCATTCTCCTTTGATTTGATTCACAACCAAATCTGAATCACCGAAGACATCCAAACACTTGATTCTGAGATTCATGGCCTCTTCAAGCCCCATAATGCAAGCTTCATACTCTGCCATGTTGTTTGTACACTTGAAAGTAAACCTAGCTGTAAATGGTAGATACGTGCCTTGGGGAGTAATAATCACTGCCCCAATGCCATTTCCATATTGATTAACAGCTCCATAAAATACCATGCCCCAATGGGAACCAGGTTCTGGCCCTTCTTCAAGCAATGGTTCATCACAATCTTCCATTTTCAAGTACAAAATATCTTCATCAGGAAAATCATACTGCACTGACAGATAATCTTCAATTAGTTGGTGAGCCAAATGGTCAGCCAAGATACTACCTTTGATTGCTTTCTGAGATCGGTATTCAATATCATACTCTGATAACAACATCTGCCAACGGGAAATCCTCCCAGTTAAAGTAGGCTTCTCAAATATATACTTGATTGGATCCATTTTGGATATCAACCAAGTGGTATGATTCAACATATATTGACGCAGACACTTAGCAGCCCAAGCCAATGCGCAACAAGTCTTCTCAAGCATCGAATACCGAGTCTCACAGTTGGTGAACTTCTTACTGAGGTAGTAAATTGCAAATTCTTTCTTTCCAGTTTCATCTTGCTGACCAAGAACACAACCCATACTATCTTCGAGTACAGTCAAATACATGATCAACGGTCTTCCTTCAATAGGGGGAGAAAAAATCGGAGGTTCAAGCAAATATTCTTTAATACTGTCAAAAGCTTTCTGGCAATCTTCGGTCCAATCACAAGACTGATTGTTAATACCTTAGGATTGGCATTAATTTTGTAAAACAAATAATGTAATCATCTCTGTTGTTTTAATATGTTGGGTTGAAGAAGTTCAACATCTGGACCAACATGTCATGTACGATGTCACGACATCAGGCCTGTGACATCGCACATGCGTAGAAAACTGAATTAATTAATTCAGTATATATTCTGGGATTAGTGAGGATATTTGGTGAATATCCTAACTCCCATGTGGAGGTCTTAAAGACTCAATCAGAAGATATATAGGCTCAAAATAAGGAGATATATATGGAGAGATTTTAGGATTGAAGACCTTGTTTGTAGCAGAATTTTTCTGCTGAAGTTGTAACAGCAAAGAACAAGTCTGCTGCGATTTCTGAAGGCCCAAATCCAGTTGGGTGATTAGGTTATAAATAGCACATTGTAACCTAGTTTTTGTAAGCCTCTTAGAATGAATTTTTAGGGGTGTGTGTGAGGTAAACCTCCCAATCTGTGGGAAGGTTACCATGTGTTTCTCAGTGGTCAAAGCTGAGAGTATTTGTAACTCAAAGCCTGTAGGCAAGAGTGATTTTGTTCTTGAATGAAGCTGTGAAGCAAGTATAAGGTGTGTTAACATTACATTGTATTTGTAGTGATAGGAATGGAAACTGGAGGTTTCTATCTAGGAGTTCCTAGGTATAGATTGCATTGGGTAGGGATTAAGTGAAGGGTTGTAAACGGGGGAGTTTAACTCTGAATTAATACTGCTGATAGTGGATCTTCTTCCTGGCTTGGTATGCCCCCAGACGTAGGTCATGTTGGACTGAACTGGGTTAATAATTTCCTGTGTTTGTTTTCCATTCTGTATGTTATAATCCTTCTGCCATAACACAACTTGTATTCCAGTCTGCTTGTCAAGATGATAACAGACCTGGTACATAGCCTTCTGTTGAATGTCAATCAGAATGTCTTGACATTCATCATTGACAGCATATACTGAATAATAGGCAAGTTGGCTTTTATGCTTCAGTTCAGTATATATTTAAGTCTGGTTTTCAAGTGAAAAACAGACCTGGCCAAAGGATCATTGTGAAACTGTCAATCTGGATGTCTAGACAGTTGTTCATATAAGTTGATACTAAATTAGAGTCTGGTTGGTCTTTTACAGTACAGCAAATTTAGCACAGTCTGGTTTGTTTAGGAACATAACAGAATCAGCATGCTGTATATGTTCTGACTGTCAAACTGAATGTTGTGACATTCATTCCTGACAGCATGTGCTAAAGTGTAGGATGATTAGTTTTTCTGTTACAGCATTTTTCTCAGGCTATTCTTTAGGAATCCATCAGCTGAGCTAAAATCCAGGAAACCAACTACTACCCTACAATTAATGAAGATAACAAATGGTCTATTTGTTAGCAATCTAATAAGTGGTAATTAGATTAATGTATTCAACCTTATTTCAGGAAATACAAGTAAAAGGCAAACATACTGGAATAATGTAACAGATGATGTCCAAACCAAGATTAAGACATCGTGCTGATAACTGTGTAGGAAAACAACGGAAGTAAGTGCTATGATGGATCTCTGCTGAGTTTGTATACCAGATGCACAGGACTAGAGGTTCCTTCCCTCTAGGGTGACATAGAAGGAGATGTCGTGACATCTGTGAAAGAGTGTGTCAGTACAGGGTTCTTAATGTGTTAACTGTCTTGCTGTATTAGTTACAATGTTGGATCAGATGTCATGACTTGGAGTAGAACATCTGAATTCTGACTACACCAGAATTTCAATTGGTATCAGAGTAGGCATCCTGTTCTGTTTCTGGATGAGATCCATGGCTGATACTTTCTGGTATCTGGCAAGAGGTTATGTTAGTACTGATGTTGGAACCTGTAGATGGTTCTGTGGTTTCCCTGAATGGTCCCTTGAAGTAGGTGGATGGACTATTCACGACAGGAACTGTGTGCACCTGCCTCTGGAGATTGGCAATTGGCCTTTGTGTGGGACAGTTGTGCAAGTATTGAATCATATTCAAACTTGGCATGCTCTTTGAGGCTGATATGATGAAGTGTGTGTTCATTGGTTGAGTTGTATTATGATTTCCGCTGCATAATACCTGGCAAAACTCAAACTCTGATGTAGTTTCCCCTCATGTGGATGAAAGGCTGCTGTATTCAAGACTTCATCATAACCCCTGAAGATGTCAAAGATATTGTATATGAAGACCTTGAAGACTCTCAAGGAGGGTTTGTTCCAAGGAGGTGGAACCAATGTTCTATGTGATGTTAGAACATGTTGTTCAACAAGTATGCAACTGCTGGTTGAAGAACAGATGTTTTTAGGTGTCAAACAAAGGGATACTCTTGTTTGGAACCTACTCCTGACCTGGAAGAGGAGACATCTGTGTGTGCTCAGTTGACAAGGGCAGGGTCAACCGGGTGTGTGCTCAAGATGGTCACTCGTAGAAGTCTGATCTCTAGAAGTGGAGCTGGTTGAAGTGTGACATTGTGCAATTTCCTGCTGGTTGTCTTACTCCTGTAGATTGATCAGGGTGGGATAGTTGTTCCCTGAAGTACAATGTAGTGATGGAAGACAAGTCCCCTGAATGTTAGAAGTCAATATTGGGGTAACCTGATTACTATATCATTTAAGAGGATTGGAACCATGAATCTTGTTGTTCAAACACCACGTTCAGAAGTGGCAGTTCTTTCAAGGAGTGAGAATATGAAGATTCAGAGGTTGGTTGAGGTAGTGTGCTCTGGCAATGCATATCTACTATGGACTGGTGTTGATGTCTTTCACTAGTACTTATGGTCAGCTGAAGTCTGATTGGTGTGATTGGAGTATGTATAGGTATAACTCATAGAGTTAGGTGCCACCGGTAGGGATGGTGTATGTCATGTTGAGACATGTCTGTACAATGCATGGATATTGGTGTGAAGCTTCCATGATTGTTAATTTGAGGGGGAGTTTTGGTTAACCTCCTCACATTTGGTCAGCCTAAAGTCTGGTTGGCTGTTGACCTGTGTCACATGGGTTCTGGTGGTTGTGTGACACACTTGCAAGGAAGAATTCATCCCTATCATTCCTAAGGGTGAATTTAGTCTGAGAAGATTTTCAAAACGATTGAAGTGCTTGCAAGCAGAAGATGTTGACACTAGAAGAGTATGTTCAAAGTAGTCTTATGGTGGAAGTATCTGAAAGGAATATTGGGAAAGGATTTAAAATCGATGTCAGCTTGTGCCAAGTACAAGTATTTAATTGATTATCCTTGGAGCTCAAGATATTTGATGTTCTTAAAGATGTTGGAACATCTCTTCTTCAAGACCCTGTGCAGAATCACAGGAAGGATAGTACATTGGCTTATGATCTATCTCTTTGGTAGCAGCAAAAGCATATGATCTCTGAAAAGGTTTCCTGGCAAGAAACATGTTCAGCCTTGGTATGTACAAGAAGAAGAAGATATCATAGTCTTGATGGTGGTTACTTGGATCAGCTTATTCCTGATCTAGGTAAGGAAGTGCATTGGCTAATGCACACTATGAAGTTAAGAACAAGTGGCAGCTTTCTTAACATCATGGAAACAGTCGTGCTTTAGGAAGTAGAATCCTTGGTATAGCTGAAGGGTTAGTTGCTAACTGGTCCTTCTGAAGACTCATGCACCAGAGTGTCTGATGTCTTTGGAGAAGAAGCAGGGATTCATCAAGGTGTGAGCTTGGATGACTTAACTGCAAACCTGCAAGATGGAGGTTGTTTACTCAAACTTGGTTCCACAATCAAGTCTATGAGAACATTGAACTCTTGTTCTGTGAAGGGAGGAAGTTCTTTCAAGTGGCAGAAGAAGGAGCTGAATTCAACAGCTGGATGTCAAAACACAATGTTGTGACATTTGGTTCAACATCAGATTCTTAGTTGGTGAAGTGGCACATCAACTTGAGATAGAAGGGTCTACAGGGTTGTAGATTGGACACTTCAAAAGGCTTGAAGTTCAAATCTCACTTGGAAGGTCAGAATATCTTTGGGAGAAGTCTGATAAACTTGGAGAGGTCAAAAAGTGGCATTTGACTTTTTCATACGAGGATTCATGAAGGAGGTAATCAACCAGTGACATTTGGTCTATCTCAGAAGTGAGTTCGAAGGATCAAGATAATCAACATATGGCAGCTGATTATTCTTGAGGAAAGTCTGAGACAAATTACTTTTGAGCAGAAAAGAAGTAAGTTGAGGACAAAAGGAGATGTCTCTCTATTCATCTCTTGGAGCTTGTGGTAGGAGTTCTAAGCTATCTATGGAAGATTATCTCTTGTAATGGGATGAGAATGTATGTGTCCCAATTTGTGTCTGGCTCTTTTGGACTGAGCTGGTGACTCAGTGATATTTGAAAATTATCAGATGGTGTGCCTTGTTATGTTGTGAGGATGTCCTAACTAATGTTAGAACATTTTGTGAAGTGGTCTTCTGTTCTGGTTAGAAGAGATATTGACACAGAGTGTGGATGTGTTTAGCCAAGAGGGTTGAACAGAGGGTGTGCTCTTGAAGACATGAAAATAGGTCTTATGTTTTCCATTCATCAAGTGGTCTGAGTTCTCTTTGAATCAGGAAGTATGTGAAGGTCCAACTTTGGGATGTTGGATATGCTCATGTGTGATCTCCAAGTTTCAAGAGGAGAGTGGGTTGTTCATGACAGGGGGAGTTCTGTCTTTGTGCTGCAAGTAATCATCAAGCTTGTGGTCTATGTGGCCTCAGATAACTGAGTATGGCACCTTGTTAGGATGATGTGGTGTAAGTCAAGACTGAGTGAGCAGAAGAATGTCTGACCTGATGTCATGACATTGCCCTGGACATTGCTGTTAGTTCCTTCTGAATCTTAAAGTCGTTAGGAATTATGGATGTGGTGTGTCTAATTCTGATAAGCCTGATGGTCACAGTTGTGTGGTACAGGGGGAGTAACCATCTACTGGTGTTTGTGACTTTGGCTTTAGTAGTGCCAGATGTCTTAGGAAATGCTGAATACTGGCAGAATGTAGAGAAAAGCCGCGTGGAATGTTAAGACATCGCATGCAACGTGTCTGACTGCATATATGGAATAGTCTCCATGCACTGGAACTGCTGTTTTGGAAAAGAAACAGTCAAGAGCTATAAAAGGTATTCAAAGATAGTCTGAGATTTTGTTGGTGATTCTCTGACTGTTTCTCAGCAAATATTAATGAATCTTGACCAAACATTTATTGCTACCGTTAATTCCTAAGCACGGGCTAGACTATTTAAAGGATGTAATAGCCCTCTTCTTCTCACAAGAGAAACACTCCATTCCCTCTGAATCATGGGGTATGTGAAGGTTTGGGCAAACTGCGCCTGGATCTGGTTTTGTGAGGGGTTCCTTTACAAATGTTTAGCTAAAAGGGGGAGAGAAATATAGTCCTGAGGTTAAGAATGTACCAGAAGCAAGCTAATTGTGGTTGTGCTAGCAAACAGAAGCTGGCGCGCAGGCACAAAATCCACCAACTGGGTATACCACTTGTGTCTTGTGATCTGAGTTAAGAAGACAGCTGTGCCTTGTGATCTGAGTTACATTGACTATGTACTCAGCATTACATACTCTTCAGGAAGCTCTCCTGTTGAGGGGAAGGGTCCTGGTACAACTGATTCTTGTACCTCTACTTCCTCATGTACACCAACTTTGGTGTTTGTGATGGTGGAGTAAATGACAGAGATGAAGAGCATACCCATAATGGGATGTTTTGTCCAGTGAAATGTTTATTTGTTTTAGCTAAAATTTGCCAAAGGGGGAGATTGTTGATACCTTAGGATTGGCATTAATTTTGTAAAACAAATAATGTAATCATCTCTGTTGTTTTAATATGTTGGGTTGAAGAAGTTCAACATCTGGACCAACATGTCATGTACGATGTCACGACATCAGGCCTGTGACATCGCACATGCGTAGAAAACTGAATTAATTAATTCAGTATATATTCTGGGATTAGTGAGGATATTTGGTGAATATCCTAACTCCCATGTGGAGGTCTTAAAGACTCAATCAGAAGATATATAGGCTCAAAATAAGGAGATATATATGGAGAGATTTTAGGATTGAAGACCTTGTTTGTAGCAGAATTTTTCTGCTGAAGTTGTAACAGCAAAGAACAAGTCTGCTGCGATTTCTGAAGGCCCAAATCCAGTTGGGTGATTAGGTTATAAATAGCACATTGTAACCTAGTTTTTGTAAGCCTCTTAGAATGAATTTTTAGGGGTGCGTGTGAGGTAAACCTCCCAATCTGTGGGAAGGTTACCATGTGTTTCTCAGTGGTCAAAGCTGAGAGTATTTGTAACTCAAAGCCTGTAGGCAAGAGTGATTTTGTTCTTGAATGAAGCTGTGAAGCAAGTTCAAGGTGTGTTAACATTACATTGTATTTGTAGTGATAGGAATGGAAACTGGAGGTTTCTATCTAGGAGTTCCTAGGTATAGATTGCATTGGGTAGGGATTAAGTGAAGGGTTGTAAACGGGGGAGTTTAACTCTGAATTAATACTGCTGATAGTGGATCTTCTTCCTGGCTTGGTATGCCCCCAGACGTAGGTCATGTTGGACTGAACTGGGTTAACAATTTCCTGTGTTTGTTTTCCATTCTGTATGTTATAATCCTTCTGCCATAACACAGCTTGTATTCCAGTATGCTTGTCAAGATGATAACAGACCTGGTACATAGCCTTCTGTTGAATGTCAATCAGAATGTCTTGACATTCATCATTGACAGCATATACTGAATAATAGGCAAGTTGGCTTTTATGCTTCAGTTCAGTATATATTTAAGTCTGGTTTTCAAGTGGAAAACAGACTTGGCCAAAGGATCATTGTGAAACTGTCAATCTGGATGTCTAGACAGTTGTTCATATAAGCTGATACTGAATTAGAGACTGGTTGGTCTTTTACAGTACAGCAAATTTAGCACAGTCTGGTTTATTTAGGAACATAACAGAATCAACATGTTGTATATGTTCTGACTGTCAAACTGAATGTTGTGACATTCATTCCTGACAGCATGTGCTAAAGTGTAGGATGATTAGTTTTTCTGTTACAGCATTTTTCTCAGGCTATTCTTTAGGAATCCATCAGCTGAGCTAAAATCCAGGAAACCAACTACTACCATATAATTAATGAAGATAACAAATGGTCTATTTGTTAGCAATCTAATAAGTGGTAATTAGATTAATGTATTCAACCTTATTTCAGGAAATACAAGTAAAAGGCAAACATACTGGAATAATGTAACAGATGATGTCCAAACCAAGATTAAGACATCGTGCTGATAATTGTGTAGGAAAACAACGGAAGTAAGTGCTATGATAGATCTCTGCTGAGTTTGTATACCAGATGCACAGGACTAGAGGTTCCTTCCCTCTAGGGTGACATAGAAGGAGATGTCGTGACATCTGTGAAAGAGTGCGTCAGTACAGGGTTCTTAATGTGTTAACTGTCTTGCTGTATTAGTTACAATGTTGGATCAGATGTCATGACTTGGAGTAGAACATCTGAATTCTGACTACACCAGAATTTCACTGATCTTTCCAAAGAAGCTTGAACATAGGTGCACATGTGGCAGTCATATGGGAAATGAATCTGGAAATATAATTCAAGCGGCCGAGAAAGCCTCTTACTTGCTTCTCAGTTTGGGCACAGGCATCTCTTGTATTACTTTGACCTTGGCAGGATCAACTTCAATACCCTTCTCGCTGACAATAAATCCCAACAACTTACCAGAATGAACACCAAAAGTACACTTATTAGGATTCAAGCGGAGTTTATACTTCCTTAAATGCTGGAATAGCTTCAACGAATGCTCAACATGTTCCTCTTCATCAATTGATTTAGCAATCATGTCATCGACATAAACTTCAATCTCTTTATGCATCATATCATGAAAAAGAGTAGTCATTGCTCTCTGGTAAGTCGCACCAGCATTGTTTAGACCGAAAGGCATCACTCTGTAACAGAATGTTCCCCGGGATGTAATGAATGTGGTCTTCTCCATATCATCGGGTGCCATTTTGATCTGATTATATCCAGAAAATCCATCCATAAACGAAAAGGCTTTGAATTTAGCAGTATTGTCTACCAACATATCAATGTGTGGCAGAGGGAAATCATCTTTTGGACTGGCTTTATTCAAATCTCTATAATCGACACACATGCGTACTTTTCCATCTTTCTTCGGCACAGGCACAATATTGGCCACCCATTGCGGATACTCAACGGTCACAAGGAAACCGGTATTAATCTGCTTTTGCACTTCCTCTTTGATCTTTACAGCCATATCAGGATGCGTTCTTCTCAACTTCTGCTTGACTGGCGGGCATTCTGGCTTCAACGGCAATCTATGCTCCACAATCTCAGAATCCAAACCAGGAATATCTTGATAAGACCAAGCAAACACATATGAATACTCTCGAAGAAGATCAATCAACCCCTTCTTGACTTCTAGACACAGTCGAGACCCAATCTTGACTTCCTTCACATCATCCTCGGAACCCAAGTTGACTAACTCAACTTGCTCTTCAAACGGCTGAATAGTCTTTTCATCTTGCTCAAGAAGACAAGTCAATTCATCACTCACTTCTACATCACTTTCCTCCTCGGCCTCAGACACAGGGAATTCAAAATTTGGAGAAGGAGAAGGATCATTGTATTCAATGGGGTTAGGAACCAACCTGCATAATGATTTGATATTTTGATTTTAGAGAAGTGAATTTGTGACCAAATATTATGCAGATGGGTAATTATATATATATATATATATATATATATATATATATATATATATATATATATATATATATATATATATATATATATTTGTGATTACCATTTTCAGAATAAAGCAAAAAGTAAAAACAAACATCAAAGATGTGGATGAATAGAATTAATTTTATTAATGATCAATTTAAAATTCCCAAACAATGTTCACTTCTCCCTTAGGCATAGGAGAAGGATTTTTAAAATATAAAAGCAATTACTTTATCGATGCAAAATAACAGGAATATCAACAGTAGTTCAATTGTTGCATGTCTTTCCATGCGTTACAAAGTTGGTGCAGTCTTCCTCTTTGCTATCCTCTAGCACAACAGCTAAGTGTTGTTCATTGCCATGAATGAACCCTCCGCTACGGAAGCTGAGTTGCATATATTCAGATCTTGCAATTGATGAGCCTTTTTGGAACCCCAAACCGGTTCTGCTCTTGTTGTCGGAGACCTCTACCATGTGCCCCACTAATCAACAATACCTTCTTCAACAATCTTCTGAGCATCTTTCAACGAGGACATAGATGCCCCAACTCTCTTCTCAGCAACAATAGACAAGGCTTGGAACAGAGTTCCAACCTCATCCTCAGCTCCAACATAAGAGAAAGATGACAGGTGGCTAACCAACAACGCCTTTTCTCCTCCAATAATCACTAGCTTGCCATTCTTGACAAATTTCATTTTCTGATGCAGAGTGGAGGTAACAGCTCCTGCCTCATGAATCCATGGCCTTCCCAATAAACAGTTGTAGGTCGGGTGGATATCCATTACTTGAAAAGTAATCTGAAAATCACTCAGACCTATCTTAACTGGAAGGCCCACTTCACCAATTACTGTCTTGCGCGAACCATCAAAGGCTTTGACGATTACACCGCTATACCTCATAGGCGCTCCTTGGTAAGATAGCTTTGACAAAGTTGACTTCGGAAGCACATTCAGCAACGACCCGGTGTCAACAAGCACGTTTGACAAAACATCTTCCTTACAGTTCATTGAAATATGCAAAGCCGGGTTATGATTTCTTCCCTCCTCAGGGAGTTCTTCGTCGCAGAAGCTCAGATTATTGCATGAAGTGATGTTAGCCACAATGTGATCAAACTGGTCCACAGTAACATCATGCTCTATGTATGCTTGCTCAAGAACTCTCTGTAGTGCTTCTTTGTGTGCTTCAGAATTCATCAGCAGAGACAACACTGAGATTTTTTAGGGGGTTTGGAGCAGCTGCTCAACCACATTAAACTCGCTCCTCTTTATCAATTGGAGTACCTCATCATCATCATTGGCTTTCAATTTGCTGGATTCACCAGACTTATCTTTTGAACAACCAACACCGAATCTACATTAGGCACCTTCGCCTTCTTACCAACAATCGTTTCTTCTTTGTTTTCTAGGAACACCGGCCCAAACACTCGACCACTGCGAGTCACCTTCGTTACATCAGCAATGCTCACTACTGAACTAGTCATAGGTAACGAGACCTCTCACCATTCTTTATCATTGTAGCATTGTACTGGTATGGTACAGCCTTATCAGATGAATACGGGACCGGGCCCGCTAACCATATTACCAACGGCGATATTGATCTTTGACTGACATTATTATTGTTGTTGCTGTCATATGGAATTACCAACCGCTTTTGTTGTTTGAAAACGGACACTATGACATTGACGTCGTCATCTACATGACGGGATTGAACAATTTGAATCATGCCTTCATCCATCAGACATTGGATGTCCCTTTTCACTACAACACACCCTATTGGGTTCACACTACAAACAACACAACCATCATGGTCATGTTCACAGTCACTCACCAGACAGATATCCTTGTGCATCTGCACCAAGGATCTTTGGATAAACCGGACGTCATAAACCTTGAATTCTCCAGGACAACCGTCCACCATATTCACTGAAGAGTTCCCATGAGCGGGAAAATGGTTTGCTTTCACATTTGGCGTGCGGTCCTCAAAGGACACCATATCACTCTTCATAAGCTTTTGAACCTCATACTTCAATAGATAGCAGTTTTCAATATCGTGTCCGGGTGCTCCTTGATGAAAAGCACAACGGAGCTCAGGTTTATACCACCAAGGAAGTGAAACCCAATGAAAGAGGGGTAAGGAGGATGCCAAGGTATGATCCCAATGCTAATGCTTATGATAGAATTGCATGAGGGATCTTAGGGTCAAAATTGGGTTCTCACAGCATCTTCATTCACTTTTCCAGTAAAATCTTTCCATTCAAGTTGGTTAATAGTACTCGGATGCAACTGGAAATTAGCCATGTTCACTGGTTGGTTGACAATAGTTAATATATCGATTGGTGCATTTGCACCTCCGTAGTCACCCAACAGTCTTTCTGGTGGCGGTGGAGCTTCAGCCATAACTTTGATCTCTCTATCGGAACCTGAATTTGAACCTGAATGAATGGAAAGTTGTTCTTCGTCTGATTCCAATCTAACCAATTGAGCTTGCCCGAGTCTCGCCCGCAAGGTTCTCTCGATTTCTGCGTCAAAAGGAAAATCAGCTGAGGTCTTACCTTGCATACAAATATCAGACACAGATTAGTTGATATAATCGAAATAAATTATTACAATAACGAAAAATAAATTTTATTTGCAGAGCAACAAAAATTCAATTGAGATAATTTAAACTTATATTTGGCAATCCCCGGCAACGGCGCCAAAAACTGGATCGGGAAAATAGCAAGTGTACTATTTTGCCGATGTAGTAATAATAGGGATATTTCCCAATGATCGATCTCGAGGATTGCACAACAATATATGTGTAAATTATTACTCAATTGAACAAAACTACTAGTTGGGGGTTTTGTAAAAATCACTGTAGGAGAAAATAACACAGAATAAATATTTTCACAGATTATAATAATATGCCAAGGTTGGTGTGTGAAAATCTCATGTAATGACCCTTGAGTGTGTTCTCCTTAATAATGAAAATTGTTTCAATTACCGGATCTTAAGATTGTTTCCCCCTGAGACCTCAGAGGGAAACCTTTGGTATTCAATTTACCCTCTAAGTCCTTAGGTGATTATGATGAAACCAAGCAATTTCACTTTAACAAGAATAACCCGGTAACCATAGGGTATCCCTAGTCCTAGGTGATATCTATTATGGTTTCACTGTATAAAAAACTTAATAATTACGATCCTGCTAATCGTTAACCATACATCAATCTTCATTTTTCTGATAAAGAAAGCATTACGCAAATTACACAATGAAATTAACAACAAATAACATGTATTAAGGAAATTAAAACTTCAGAGTCATTACACGATCAATTCAGGGACCCCCCTGGCATTGGGGGGTTTAGCCTCTCATATCATTCAAATAAGATACAAAATAAAAACGAGACATTACAAAAGAATGGGAATTTCATTGATCTTCAATTGCATCCGCTCTTGAAGGATCTCCGTTCTTCGCAGCTTTTGACCGCTTCAATCTTTATCGTCTCCAATTTGTGATCAAGAAAAAGTCCCTTCTCCATATTCAAAAATCCCCTAAATAGTTCCTGCTGACAAATTTGATGTAGCAAAAGTCCAAAATACCCTCCAGGATCAGTCGTGCCAAAATACAGCAAAAACTGGAAAATGAGGTGTCCAAGCCAACATTGGCCGTGTCAGGCAACATGACAGACCATGTTAGGCTTCTGATAAAAAAGCCTTGACACGCCCCTCCAAGGAGGCTGACACGGGCCGTGTCAGCTCCCTGTTTTCTTCTTCCAGGTGTCCTCTCCTGACACGACCCGTGTTGGGCAACACGGGTGGCCGTGTCAGGACTACTGTGTTGCCCAATTTCCTCTTTCAACGGGCCCGAAATGTCCGATTCGCTTGTCTATCCCTCCGGTACTCTTGCTTACACCTGAAACCAATAGAACTACCACAAAGAGATATAAAATGGAGTATAATGATGCAAACCAAATGTAATCAACAACTGGAAACAACAATGCAAAACATCTAATTTACTAAACAGAACAATAAAACAAGTAGACTGATGTGTTACCGACTTCGTGAAAAGGTGTCGAGTGAGTGTCAGAAAACAAGTAGAATTGGAGACTGATCAATAGTCATGGCCGATTCGACAAGCACCTCCCATACAACATCTGCTGAAACATCTGTTAATACAAATCATAGAAGAAAAACTAGAGGTGCCACAATGTATACCAAGGTGAAAAAATCCTACGAAATTGGTGTTCGCTGCCCAGCTGCAGTTGATGCTGCAACCGACATGGCTTATGGTGTAAACGCTGACGATTTTATGGGTTACATTGTGTTACAAGGTATAAGTAAAGTGAGCATTTTGATAGATAGTTGGCACGATGTTGAAGAGGACTTGAAAGACGCCATATGGAAGATGTTAATGTATTTTATTATTTGTTTGCACGATGTTGATAAATACTTGGCACGATGTTGAATGACTGACATATTGTCTTGTATATATGATTATTTATTTTTTATTTAATACTAATAACATCTCTATTGTGTAAATGTAGGAAGTGTGTATTATTAATCCAGATGATAATAATGTGAAAAAGAAGATGCTTACATATTGTGGTGAGCGTTAAAGGGGATTTAAGATACAACTCACATATGATTATATTAAACATGGAAAAGATAGAGAAAAGCCTTCATACAATGCGTATTCATATATTGACCAAGATGTTTGGGAGAAATTTGTAGAGTCTCGCAACACTCCTGCCTTTTTGGCAAAGAGCCAAAAAGGAAAGGAAAATCGAGCTAGAAATATCTATCCATATTGATTGTCTCATGGAGGATATCGAAAACTTGAAAAGAAGATAATGGAAGAAAAAAGAAAACAAAGGGAGGAAGAGCTGGGAGATTCTATAAGTCTTGATCTCACTCCATCACCACTATCACGCCAAGAGAAATGGAATAGGGCATATCAAAGAAAAGACGACGAGTTCACATCAAATTCTATGTGCGAAGTGGCTCAAAGGATTGTAAGTAGATACTTTTTTTTAAAATATTTATTTTAGTTAAATCAATTTGTTAAAGATGAAATATCATATGTGTTGTAGGATGATCTGGTTGAACGAACCAAAGTCGGCCTCTTCACTTCACAAGATCGTCATGACATTTTGCTATAGGCAATTGGGACCGAAGAGCATCTTGGGCATGTTCTGGTCTTGGAAGAGGCGTTGGCTTCAAGGTGTATTTTAGACCGTCTAAATCATCTAGAGAGAAGACTGATAAGAGGGAGATTAAATAAATTATTTCTATTGAGTTAGAGTCGGAAAGGGAGAAACAGGATAGGAAGTTGGAGGAGAAAAGGAAGAGGTGGAGGGAGGAGCAGGATAGGAAGTTGGAGGAGGATAAGAAGAAGTTTGAGGGGGATAAGAATAGGTGGAGGGAGGAGAAGGACATGAAGTTGGAGGAGGATAGGGATAGGTTGTTGCATTTAGTGCGTGAGAGTGTCTAGAAGGATCATGAGGAGCGAGAGAGGATGACTGAGGAGAAGGTGTTTGAGAAGTGTACCTATTATATGCTTGAGGTATAAGTTGTATGTTGTTGTTATTATTGTTTGCGTATTTTAATTTTGGAATGTTTTTATGATGCATAAATTGAATTTGTTGGGTCCATTAAGCTACAAAAATTCAAATTAGTTGGAAATTCGAGAGAATGAAGTTCAGAAAGTTACAGGTGGTACTTGCACGAAAGAAAGTTTTCCCGCCAACCAGGGCAGTATTGAACCCACACCGTTAAAAGTAGATAATATTGAGAGACTAGGAATAATCATTGACAGTGTTCCAGACCCATTCATGGGTATTACATTAAGTCATGGTCCATCTCAGTTATTCGTACTTTCTAGGATTTTTGTCCATGAATTTTTGTCTGGAAATGTGTACCTAGACAATTTCGTATTACAAATTTGGTCCTTGTAAGTATAGTTTTTATGTTGATGTCTATTTATATTCATACATTCTTCTACTTTAACATAAAGAATTGCTTTTGTAGGTACACCCATGTGTTGAAAGGAAACTTCAAAATAAGTATTGCATTTTAGATTCGGCGCACATTGGTCTTACTCGCGGTTCGACATGAAATAATATCCTTCTTTACTTAAAAGATAAGTTGAAAAGGAACAAAAAAGATTGTTATTTGGCTTGTTTTACCTCAAGTAAGTATATATTAATTTTTGTTTTCATTTATAAATCAATTTTATACATATTAATTATTATGAATGTTTATGCAGTTTGCGTTGGCAACTAAGTGTTATGTGTCCCAAGAAAAATACTATAGTTGTGTTTTACTCATTGCACTCTAAACTGCCTAAAGAATTGGATAACGCTTTGAATGGGTAAGTGGTATTATTTTTAACTTTAGAGTTGAATAATTTTTATTCATATTTAATTTTAAACGACATGTGTATAGCGATGGAGGAGTATAATACACTCAAACATAATGTACTTGGTAAAAGACAATCTATCTTTCCCCAAAAGTAAGTATATTACTTGTGCTTTTTGATATTATATTATTTGTGTGTATTAGTGTGATATAAATATTTGAAAATTATTTGTAGTGGTGAAAACAACCTGACATCCATTAACGTGGATACTATTGTTATACCATAATTTTTAACCCTAAGATCCCACATCTCATTTTCATCTTTTGCATACAAACAAAGTCGCATCTTGGCCCTTCCCTTAATCATCTTTGGGTTTGCTTCTTGCAGGGATCACCAAGCACCCCTTTGTTCTACCATTGTGTTTATTGTTCATTTCTTATCTAACCACTAATCAAAATATCAAAAAATATGTCTTGTTTCCCTTAAGTTTATTATGCAAGGTAAGGTTTCTCAAATCAAGACCATCTCAAAGTTTGGTGGCTTACTTCTCAAGAAAAGTCAAAGGTTCATGTGTTTATTTCCATGCCTTCTTCAACAAGTAACTTCAAGCTTTGAGCAATATAATCAAGAGACCATCAAGGACACCTTATCTTGAGTTCATATGATCACCCATGTGCTTTGAAGTGCAAGAAAAGTCCAAATACACAAGCTTGTTCCATGTAGTTTGACCTAAAAGTCAATAATTCGAAGTCAAAGTTTCAAGGAACACAACTCCTTCAATTCTCAATATTTTTGAATGACCATTTTTTGCATTTGACTCTTCTCAACATCCTTTACAACTTCTCTTTACATGACAAGAGCCAGTTATGCTTGGAGGATCATAAAAAGTTTGGAGAAATTATAGGTCATTTGTGGACTTAGTGAAATTTGACCTATTTTCAAGTGATTTTTTATCAACTTTCAAGATTCATAACTTATTCAATTTTCAACATATTGATCGCGTGACTAGTATGTTTATAGGATTCGTGACTGCAAGTGCACAGTCATATCGCATAGTTTTAAAGATTATCGAACCCAAAGGACTAATAATCGAATTTACCGCTATCTAATGTTACTACGTAAATCTAACGCTGATGATTTCTCTAGGGGTTGAGGGACAATGAGAAATAACTACTAACAAAAACAGAATTTTAATAAAAATATTTAATAGTGAGATATCGGTATGTAACAAATCAAACTTTGGGGATTTGATAAATAGTTGGTGTAATCTTCAATGTCAAAATACTCTTCAGTAGAAATTATTTATTTAAAAGACTTTATCTCACACTCTCGTGTTATTGACTATGACTATACTCTTAAACCAGAATTCTTCGCTCTCGCTGTCTCATTTGAATTAAAAGTAATTTTTGGAAATAAATAAAGTCTAATTAATCCTAAAGCACTCTCGCTGTATTTAGAATTAATGCCTAGTTTTAGCTATCCGGTTAAAGCCTCAAACTCTCGTTTTTATTGACCGTAACCTTTGTTCGCTTTGTACTCTTGTACAAAAACAATTTCAAATTTAGAACAAGAAACTATAACCAGAAAATAAATTTTTATAAAAGTCAACACCAATTATTTATGAATCTCGTCGTTTCGACGGTCTTTACATACTGATATCGATTGGTTTAGCCGAACACGGAATCAAGAACAAACATGCTAAGACAAGGCATAAGCAATTAAAATAGAACCAGGAATATAGAGCGAAAAACTAGAATTAATGTTGGTTCTTGAATTCAAATAATGTTGGCACGCTTGATAAATCGGGTACACAGTTACAATCAAATTCAATCGCTAAAACTAAAATCGTAATATTCCCTGATGTGGAAAATCTATCACTTTACAAGTAAATATCTGCTTAAAATGCTAACAACAAAAATATGGTTTAGCCGAACACGAATTCGAGAACAAACATGCTATTATGATAATTAAATATAAGACAAGGCATAAGCAATTAAAACAGAACTAGGAATATAAACCGAAAAACCAGAATTAATGCTGGTTCTTGAATTCAAATAATGTTGGCATGCTTGATAAATCGAGTACACAGTTACAATCAAATTCAATCGCTAAAACTAAAATCGTAATATTCCCCGATGTGGAGAATCTATCACTTTACAAGTAAATATCTGCTTAAAATGCTAACAACAAAAATATGGCTAAAAGTGATTGTCCGGTCTTTGGAGACTGAAGCCCTAATATATACTCCCCACTCCTCCTTGAAAGTAGTCTTAAAGATCTCCTAGTGGGGAGCGGTTGGTTGAACGAGCTTAACGGGACGTGGAGAAAAGTAAGGAGGAATGGGTTTGGTGGTGGCTGCCATAACCCTAGATAGTGGGTGTCACACCTTGCTAGGTGGCGGGCACCACTCTTGCTTGGTGGTGGGCGCCACCTTGGATTCATGTGATGGGTGCCACACCTTCTATTTGGTGGTGGGCGCCACCTTGGCTTCATGTGGTAGGCGCCATACCTTATATTTCTGGTGGTGGCGCCACCTTCTTTCATTTGCTTCATTTTCTTCCCTTTTTTCTTTCCTTTTTTCTCTTTTCCCGCTTTGCTTGCATAGACACTTCTTATTTGATAAATACCTGAAACAAACACAAAGTACGGTGTAATGCTATGAAAATCAAGTAAAAAGTAATGCAAATCAAGTCAAATATACGATACATTTTCGCGTTATCACATATGAATCTGATTCTTTTTTCACAACTCCATTGGTGATACCCTCTACAAGTTTGCTTCAAAGACCAAGGTCAAGATATGCTTGGAAGGCCATGGAATTCATTGGGACATTATAGGTCATTTTCAGCCATAAAGCACTCAAATTTTTCTATGTTATGGAATCAGTATTTTATGCCAACTTCAACACACCAAAAATTTGTGCTCAAACATACAAATTCAACCTTTATTGGCTCATTGTAATCTTGACCATGATGTTAACACATTCCAAAAAGAATGGGATCAAAAAGCCTCTAGAGTAGGATGCCTCATTGAGTTGAACATGGTGACTTGAAACTGAAGAAACCACCATTGCCCAAAATTTGATCATGACTAATATCAATTCCAAGCCAAATCAGCAAGTGTTTTGGTCCTAAACACGTTTAATCAAGTCTCTAGAAGTTAATTGACACTTAAAATGCATCATTTGGCTGAGTTTTAAGGAGTTTCAAGTCACACTTTTCACACACTTGGATCAAATTCGTTTTGCACGAATTCAACATCATTCCACACGTATTTGGATCCAAACACATTCCCTGTAAATAGAGGAAGTTGTTTCCTTCATTTGCAAGCTTTGGAGAGCCAAGAAACCCCTGCTGCAACTTGAAGTTTTTCCATAAAATTCAACTATCGTGTTTTGAGTTTCAGCCTGTTTCAATCCATTTTCTTGATTCTATTAGCTCTATCGGCATCCTCTGAAACTTTTGCAACAATTCCCAAGCTCTGAGACCTTCTGAATTTCTCTAATCATATCGAGCTTCATCAACTTCTGATCACCACCTGGACAAGGTAGTTCTGAGCATCATTTGAACTCAAATAAGTTACCACAATATAGTCATTCACTCTCTGATGCTTTCCCCTAACTTATCTGGTGTTGATTGATAGTGTTCATCATTTAATTTAATTTTTCATGGCTTGCTTGTTTATGAAAATTATTTGAAATTCCCTTTGCTCAGTTCACATAAATGAATTTGAGGCATAAGGTTGAATTCGGGATGAGAAGAAGATCACAATGGTGGTAGTCTCGTGTCTTGAAGTTACCAAACGATGAAACTCCGGTGAGAGCTCACCGGAGAAGATGATCGGAGTATTTCTCAGGTGGCTTGAGTTTTGACCAGACACGTTGGTATTTTGAAATGTTTTGATTGGTTAAATTCAAACTGGATCATGTGTTGTGATTGCAGCGTGTTGCATCGTGTTTCTCAACATTTGGAGTGTTGGATATGCCACGTCAATTAACGAGGCGTGATCCAATGCTCCTAGTTTTTTCTGATTTATTTTCCCTTTCTTTTATTATTTTTAATTGTTTTTTCTTTAAAAATTTGTAGTAATTTCACTTTTTATCCAAAAAAAAACCAAAATAATTTCTAAAATTCTCTTTTATTTTTCTTCATTTGATTTTTATTTTTCCATATTTTATTTCACTGATTTTCTATTTTTTATGAATTTTCACTTTTCTCCTTTGTTTTACTTGATTTAAAAATACTTTTCTGCATTTTAACATTCTGAAAATTTTATTATGTGTTTCTCATTTTATTTCCAACCTTCCATAATTGTCTTGGTCATTTAATTGGTGTTTTGAAGGACTTTGTGGATTTTTCCATTTTATTTCCATTTTAAAAATCATTTGAAAACACCTTTGATGTATTTTTATTTCACTTAATTGCATTTTAAATTTGTATGACCTTGTTGACTTCTGTTGGTCTTGGATCATGATGATTTTGACTTCAAGTCTCATCAAACTCAATGGATCTTGGGTGTTGATGTGGTGAAAACTCAAATCCACTAAAATGGATGGTTGCTTTTATTGATGACTTGATCAAATTTGTAATTCAATTTGAGTGTGACCTCTCTTGTTCCCTTTCTTCTTCATCCCTTTCTTCTTCATCCCTTTCTTCTTCATCCCTTTCTTTTCCCTTTGATCAATTGGATGGATTTGTGTCCACCTTGTTCATGATGTATGGATTGGTACTTGATGAACTTTCATCATTTCAAATCTACCTGCTAAGTGATCGTGAATCATTTAAGATACTTTGGATTGATGCATAAGTTTATCGTCCTAAGTGTCATGAAATGTGGATTGAAGTAATGAACCATCCTCCTAACCTTTGTGCTTGATCATCCCCTTTCTTTTTCTTTTCTTGTGTGGCATAGCTTTAGGAGGATGATTTACATATCATTTCTCTAACATGTATTAACACAAACATTATTATTGACCGACCTCAGATAGTTGTGAATTCTACATAAGTCCAATTACGATTGCTTAACATAATGCTAAATTTGTCCCAAAGGCATTAACATTTTTATAAGTGAGATTTTAAGTCTCTTATTCCTCATGGTATTGTGTGAAAATGTTTCTCCTTTTCCCTTTGTGAGAGCTAGTGGCATACTTGTTGATTTATCCAAGTTGGAGCCCTTCTCATAAATGATGTATAGGTTCATATTTTCATGCTTGTGAGTGGATAGTTGAGTGTTCTCCAAAAAATGGCCAAAACATCTTTTCATCTTCACTAACATCTTTTACTAACATTTTACTTTTATTAACGTTTACTTCCAAATCATTTACCTTTATGCCTTTTTTATGTCATTTACTTTATGATTTATGTTTAATATTTCAGATCATATTATTTGTGTTTATGTCATTTTGTTCTTTGCCCATTTGGACCTTTCTTTATATCATTTCTAAGAAGACACTAATAAAAAGAAAATTGTCCCTCTTAACTCATAGACATGTGGTTACTATCCTTGGCATCATTATGGAATTATGGACTTAGAATTAGGATCTTGACCTTTGCTTTGGGATTTGAGACTTAAAACCTTGGAATCTATCTAATACCTTTGACTTTGGACTTTGTCGCGACGCGAAAAATACCCGAGCGTAAGGAACACTCAAAATATAAACAAAACAGAGTCGCCACCGATCTTTATTTATTCCCAAAGAGGGAAAGGGGAAATATCGATAAAACCCATAAAAATAAAAAAAGAAATGGTCGTCGCAACCAAATTAGGTTCGGGAGTCGGTTATGCAAGGGGAAGGTATTAGCACCCCTCACATCCATCGTACTCGATGGGACCCATCTAGTTAGTTTCGTGTAAGAGTGTTAGCATGATATCGTTTGCGAATTTATACTTATCGAGTAAGGAAAGAGAAAGAAAGAAAGGAAAGACTTAGGGTTTTTAATATTAATGTGCCTGACAAGATTTCTCAATCCTGCTCCTACGTATCTCCAGGTGCTATGAAGAACTCAAGGCATACGTAGTTCTACCCAAAGAGAACTACTAGATGGATTGCTTTTAAAGAGAGTGATGCTTGGATCACATTTGAGCGATTAAACCTTTACTTGCTGCTCACTCTTGGAGGCTGAAGTCTTTGTTTGTTTCGCATCAAAAATGGATGTTGCATACTCTTTTCTGAAAATGTTTTTGGGGTCGCACGAGGGCGGAAAATAAGTTTGATGAGTTTGAGTTGATTTTAAGTGGAGACAGGCATCCAAGCAGGGAGCTCTACTGCAGTACTCGAATGCCCGAAAAGGAAGATGCCTAAGCCCAATCACTTTCTTTTCATCCAAAAGTTTATTATGAAAATGTATGGCAAATTAGGCCAAAATTCATTAACAGAAGACGATTAGTCAGACAGAGAGCTCTACAGCAGTGTCCAAATAATCGGGAAAGAAAAGGTCGATACCCAATCAATCTTTTTCTTCTATAAGAGAAATGACCTAATTCTAGTAATTATTGTGCTTTAATATGGAAGACGAATGTTTGAACATTGAGCTCTACAGCAATATCCTAACATCCGAAACAGAGAAAGTCTAAACTTAATCAGTTTCTTCCATTTTTATTGTGAAAAGCTTTTAAAAACAGGGGGATGACTTGACGTTGGATCCAGTGTCAGAAGTTAACTTATGAAAATAATTTGGATGTGACGGGGGTAATAAAATTATTTACATGTGTGATATGACATGGATTACCTAATTAATATAAATACATTAAAATCAATCAAACAAATAATCAACTCAAATCCATTTAGAAATCAAGCAAATAATTAATTAAATTACAATCATCTTAATCAAATAATAAATATTAATCAATTATTAATAAAATAATAAAACTAATCAAAAATAAAAATAAAATATTAATCATAAGAGAAAGTACATCATAACATGGGGTATAAGTCAATATAAGAAAAGAGGATCCAAAAACCAATGTACCCTATCTATATAACCTTTACAATTCATAAAATTAAAAATAAATGAATAAATAAATAAATAAATAATAAATAATTTTGAACATGATAAAGAAACAATGTTAACACCCATGATATATATACACGTATATATGAAACTCTAAAAGTATATATATGTATGTAATTGCACAGTAAATATATATATGAAACTTTACTGATAGTATAAAACTAACAATAGCATCTATATATACATATTTAAAACGTATATATATATATATATATATATATATATATATATATATATATATATATATATATATATATATATATATATATATATATATATATATATATATATATATATATAAAATAAAAAAAACTCAACTGAATATATAAAGAGGAACACATATATAAAAACTCCAACCGAAACATGGATGTATATATACAATAACTTAGACTGAAAAATAAAAAATTCTGCACATGTAAAATGTCAAACTGAAATAATGCATATCCATATATATAAAATTCAAAGGAAACATTATATATCTATGCATAACAATCTCAACTGAAACATTATATATATAACTCAAACCAAACAAACTTATTAATATATATATATTAATTCAACAGAACAAACTTTTAAAATGAACATACAACAACACAACTTAAAAAAAGAAAACAAGGTGAAGAAGTTACCGACGGTGGTAATGACGACGAGTAGCCACGCGGTTGTGTACGGTTTCGTAGCGGCAGTCGACGGTAGAAATTTTGTTGTTGATGTTTAACGTTTGATGTTCGATGGAGTTTGATAAGAGAAGGTGAGTTACCTATTACAAACGGTGAAGAACATGGTGGCACGAGGGTGGTGGTCGCGTGGAGGATGGTGAGGATGGTGTCACGCAGATGAAACTCAGTGGTTCCTTTCTTTCATTTCCAACATGGTGCTGATGTGTGTTGTTTTTCTCTTTAGAAAGTGAAATGACAATGAATACAGTAGAAAAAGCAGATCCTGAAACAAGCTTTTTTAAAACCTTTTTAATTCTTCTTTTCTTACCATGAGAGATAGAGATATTTATGGTATGAGAAGGGGAAACGTGGCCTTACGTGGACGACAGAAAAAAGGGAGCCACATGGTAACAATTGAGTGGGGGATCAAAAGATATTTTTTTGATTTTTTTCTTAAATTAATTTTTCTTTAAAAACTAAAAAAACTAAAATATTAATAATTTAAAATAAAAATCGAAAATGCAAAATAAAATAAAAATAAAAATTTGGAAAAATCTAATTAATTCCAACGACATTTTGGTTAAGAATAAAAAATAATCGGATAAAAAATAAATAACAATCGGGCAAAAAAATGCCCCAAAAAATAAATTGAATGCATCAAACTTATCAATGTGAAATAAACTTCTCAGAAACATACAGGTTTCGATCAAATTTTGAAATAAAAATCGACCGGTTAAAAAGGATCAGACTGATTAAAATGCGACTGAAAAAGTAGTCAAAAAATTAAAATGAGCATGCCAAATTAAAATACACAAATCGTAGATTAATAAAACTGACGTCTGCAAGCTCAATTTTGAAATTTTCCGCCCGATAATTCGACGTATAGTTGAGAAACGATTTGACCGGTCTGTCTGTAGATCCGAAAAATTAATTCGAGCGACATTTTAAGTGTTATACGAAACAAAATGCATGTTGTGACAAGTATAAAATGCAAACAACTTTTAAATGCATTGAATTAATGACTGAATAAACATGGATGGACAATTAGATGCAAATGAATCTCTCTTGGACCATTTACTTCTGATTCTCAAATATGAACAAAACTCTACAAAGATCCAGATGACAACAATACTCTTGATTGTCACCCTCTGAACCTCTAAAACAAGATGCAACTAAATGAATGATGCACTGAGATTTGAGAACTCAAATCTTTTGACCTCTCAATCAACAGATGAATGAATGAATATCATCAAGATTAGATAAAACGCCAGAACTCCTGACTTTTCACCTAAATCCTGATGAATGCTTTTAACTGATGAAATACATGATAAAATGGATTGATTTATGCTATGCTGATGCAAGTGAAAAAATTTAGGGTATGACAGCTGCCCCTATTTAAACATCTTTAACCGGAGGATATGAAGAACTCTTCTCTTCAAATTATCATGGTAAAAGATAGTTTAAATACCAAACAGACCCAAATTTTGCCCTTATATGCAAAATAAATATATGTTTGTGATTAGAGATTAATGCACATGGATTAAGAAATACTCTGGATTTCTTAATTAGTAGATGGTACTGCAAATGAATGCAAGGATATTTAGGAAATACTCTTGATTTCCTAATCATATGGTGATATGGATGCAATGAAGGTTTAAGAAGTACTCTTGACTCCTTAAATATGAATGCGAATAAATTAAGAAATTCTCTTGATTTCTTAATCATTAGATGACAAATGATATGGATGTTAAGAAGTACTCTCGACTCCTTAGAAATGAATGAATTAAGAAATAATATTGATCTCTTAATCATCATATAGATGAATGAACATGCAGATGAATTAAGAAATACTCTTGATTTCTTAATCATTTGATGATAAATGATATGAGAAGTATAAATGATATGAGAAGTATAAATGATATGAGAAGTACTCTTGATTTCTCAGATGCTATGCAGGTTAAGAAGTACTCTTGACTTCTTAAATATGAAATGGTATGAGTTAAGAAATACTCTTGATTTCTTAATCATGAATGTAAATGAATTAAGAAATGCTCTTGATTTCTCAGAAGATATGCAAGTAAATTAAGAAATACTCTTGATTCCTTAATCATAAATGTAAATGAATTGAGAAATGCTCTTGATTTCTCAGATGACATGAAGATGAGTTAAGAAATACTCTTGATTTCTTAATCATGAATGTGAATGAAATATGTATAAGTTAAGAAATACTCTTGATTTCTTAATCATGAAAATGCAGATGAATTAAGAAATACTCTTGATTCCTTAATCATGAATGTAAATGGGAAATGCTCTTGATTTCTCAGATGATATGCAAATGATTGGCGATGAGAGAATCATGTTCAGTTGCTCTTGACTGACATTAGATCTCTAGGATGGATCTGTTATAAGGTAACATGCTCGACTGGTCTTCAGACATTATTCGTTGAAGGCAGACACTCCTGGGGGAATAAATGATCATATTCAGCTGCTTTTGGCTAAAGATGTCATATTCAACAACTCTTGGCTGAAACTGATGCATTCAATGACTCTTGGTTAAAGCAAAAACTGTAAAATAAAATAGTGTTCAACTGCTCTTGGCTGAAACTACTGCACAAAATAAAATGGTGTCCAACTGCTCTTGGCTGAAACCAATGCATTCAACTGCTCTTGGTTGAAGTAAACTGCTGGAAAATAAAATAGTATTCAGCTGCTCTTGGCTAAAACTAAAGCATTCAACTGCTCTTGGTTGATGCAAATTGCTGGGAAATAAACAAAATGCTTCCTTTGGGGAATAACCGCATGTTCAGCTGCTCTTGGCTGACAGAAGACTCTTTTGGGGAATGAGAAGATCCCAGAGACTTGCTGGGGAGTTCATGAAATTTTGCTGGCGAAAATAAAATGTTGGAGAAACTCTGTATGGAGATATCTATTGGGGAAACCAAGCAAAAATTCCGTTGACACCAGATTTCCAATGGGAGAACATCAATCACCTTGTTGGGGAATAAACTTGCCTTGAGAATAATCACTTAAAAATGATTGACTTCTGTAAGTGTTTACTGAATAAAAGAATTGTTCTACTTTTAAGAAAAAAACTCTTGCATCTTGGTTTGCTGAGGATTACACTGAACTTTCTTGAGAGGTTGCTGAATTCGGTTGAGGTTTATGCATGATCTGTTTTTGTACATGATATGCAAAATGAATGTGAATGCATGAATATATTAGTTTATGCATTTTGTGGGTATCAAGCTCGGATTCCCCAACGCCTTGTCTTGAACAGCACTGACACCATGAAATAATTTTTTTTTTTTGTAAAAAAAACTCTAATTTCAGCTTTTCCGCCAAGCGGGCTTCAATGAGGACTTCTTGCCTCTGGAAGAAAATCCATTTCAAACTTGCTTTAGATTACAATGATCTAGGAAATGTCCCACGTCTTGTGAACCAGATGCATTATTGTAAACCAACAAAAATTCCTTTTATACTTTCAAAATCAAAACAAATTAAAGTTTTCAAAAGCTTTGTAGTTTCCACTATTTTAATGTTTTTATCTTATCAAAAATAAAAGCGACATTAAGCAGAAAAATAGAAATAATTGGTAAAGCAATGTTCAACTGAACAATTTTACTTGATGAGAAGAGTAACTCATACATGGGGTTCATGAAGATGTAAACCCCTCTAAGAGGAGATTACAGAGAAAGAAAGCAAGTAAATGGCAACAAAAATTTAACTGATTTTCCAATGAAATACAACTTTGCTACTTTCCCCTATGTCCTCTATTCCTCATTACTTTGCTTCTGGAGATGGTAATTAGACTTTTCTCTTCCGCCTGAGCTTTGTTGCAGTGTTGACTTATGTCGCTCCAGTATTATGCTTTTGGATATTCCCTAACTTTTGCGCGAACTGCTCCTTAAGAGTTTCAGTTCACCGGGAGATTTTACCCTTTTTTGCTTAAGTCGCCCTTTCGAGTTTTCGACTTACCGGGCTTAATTTTTTTTGTTTATCCCTAATTTTTTCCTGAGCCGCCCTTTCGGGTTTTCAACTCACCGGGATGCTCATTTTTTTTGCCTAAGTCGCCCTTTCGGGTTTTCAACTTAGCGAGCTTTTATTATCCATCTCTTTTTCTTAGGCATAATACTTTCTGGCTGCATCAGAATTGACGGGGTGTGTCAACTCTTCTCCGTCCATGTTCGTGAGAACTAAAGCTCCACCAGAGAAAGCTTTCTTCACCACAAATGGCCCTTCATAGTTTGGAATCCACTTGCCACGTGAATCCTTATGGAGGGAGATTATCTTTTTCAAAACTAGTTCACCTATATTAAACTCTCGAGGCCGAACCTTCTTGTCAAATGCCCGCTTGAGCCTCCTCTGATATAACTGACCATGACACAATGCTGTCATCCTCTTCTCTTCGATTAGATTGAGCTGGTCAAATCTGGTTTGAATCCATTCTGCTTCTTCTAATTCTGTCTCCATCAAGACTCTCAACGAGGGGATCTCAACTTCTATTGGTAGCACAGCTTCCATGCCATACACTAGTGAGAAAGGGGTTGCCCCTGTTGAAGTGCGAACAGCTGTTCGATATCCGTGCAAAGCAAAGGGTAGCATCTCGTGCCAATCTTTATAAGTTTTCACCATCTTCTGAATGATCTTCTTGATATTCTTGTTAGCTGCCTCTACAGCTCCGTTCATTTTTGGCCTATAAGGTGACGAGTTATGATGTTCAATCTTGAAATTCTCGCACAACTCCTTCATCATCTTATTATTCAGATTTGATCCATTATCAGTGATAATCTTGCTAGGAGTTCCATAGCGACAAATGATCTCTTTCTTGATAAACCGAGTGACGACTTGCTTTGTCACATTGGCATAAGAAGTTGCTTCTACCCACTTAGTGAAGTAGTCAATGGCAACCAGAATGAATCGATGTCCATTTGCAGCTTTAGGCTCAATCATACCAATCATGTTTATGCCCCACATTGAGAATGGCCATGGAGCTGATAAAACATTCAGAGGAGTAGGTGGCACGTGCACCTTGTCAGCATAAATTTGGCACTTGTGGCATTTCCTGGCATAGTGGTAACAATCTGTTTCCATTGTCAACCAATAGTAACCAGCTCTAAGGATTTTCTTCGCCATTGCATGTCCGTTTGCATGAATGCCGAAAGAGCCTTCGTGGATTTCTTTGATGAGTAGGTCGGCTTCGTGTCTATCCACGCATCTGAGCAGAACTAAATCAAAGTTTCTTTTGTATAGAACACCACCACTTAGGAAGAAATTGGTTGATAACTTTCTTAAGGTCTTTTTGTCTGTGATGGATACATCATTTGGATACTCATGCTTCTCAAGATATCGCTTGATGTCATAGAACCAAGGCTTTCCATCTATTTCTGCTTCAACTGCTAAACAATGTGCTGGCTCGTTGTTGAAAAGTATATTTCGTGTCAGGTTTTTGTTATCGTATCCACAGAGATTGTAAGATATCACTGTCGTTCAATGGTTGAATTAATCTTAACTTAATGTAACACTAGGGTTTTGGTTTTAATCAAGTTATCTTGCATACAAAGTAATTAATTGCGGTAAAAGTTATGTTTTGATTAATATGAGAAATATTGTCAAAGTTAGGTTTCAATGACTACATTGCTTTGCATGTATTTGCTCGGTCAACAATCTTATAAACTCCTTTAGATGATAAATTATTTCACAAGGTCCTCTCAATGCGTTTCTCTCGAACACCCATTGTGAGTTTTGCCATTTTGATCCATTGTTTCTCTCGAACACAATCTATCAAAATGACAACTTTTTGGTTCAACCTTATGGTGAACAAAATCATTCGTTACTATCTCTAGCTAACAAACAAGTTTGGATGAAAACCTAGGTCAAGAATCGGTAAACATCTCTCGATCAAATACCAACACAAAGGGTTTTAAATAGAAACAAAGTTTTCATCATATATTTACCGTTAAAGAGTTTACATATGAGGATCCTTACATTTACACACAAAGCTAGCAATCACCTACATCTAACCTTGACAAATGGAAGACTTAGCTACTCATTTTCATGGTAGCTTGGTCGGCAAGTAAGGAAAGAAGGTTGATCAACATCCAAGTCGGATAATCGAAGTTGGATGGGAATCCACCTTCTTTTTGTGGAAGATGGTTGCTAGATGAAGAGAAATGAAATTAGGGCATAAAAGCTCCCACAAAACAATGCTGTAAAATATCTAGAAGATAGTACAAAAAATGGAAAAGTTGGTAAAAATGAGGTATGGTGCCCAAAAGTGGCACCTGCTACTTATAGACAAGTGCAGAACTGTCATGTTCGCTAGGCGAGCAGAATGGCTCGCCTAGCGAAGGTCAAATATGAGCACAAAAGGCCCCTGCGCCCAGAGAAAACAGGGCGTTGGTGAACTGTCATGTTCGCCTAGCGAACATACCTTCGCCTAGCGAAGGAAACGCTTCAAGCTCGCCCCAGCGAGGTTGAGAAGTTTTGCTACTGGAATGCTCGCTGGGGACTCGCTAGAGCCTCGCCTAGCGAGTGAGTGTTGGCTGCACTTTTCACCAAAACAGAATGAATTCGCTGCAAACTTCGCCTTGAGCTCGCCTAGCGAATTAATTTGCTAATTTACTGGAGCTGTTCGCCAGGAGCTCGCCTAGCGAACCCATTCTTCGCCACAGCCTCGCCTAGCGAGCAGGCAGATGAAATGCTCCTTTTCTTTGGTTCCTTTGCCAATTCTCTTGTGTCTTTATTATCAATTAATTCATGCCTTTCCTGCACAATAACACACACATCAAAGGCACCAAGCTTGTTTATCAATGTAACGCATTCCATGTAAAACAAATGTGATTTTGACAATTTTAGCAAGGCAAAAGAGTGAAAGATGCCCACATATGATAGCTCAAATAAGCACTTTTGGGCATCTAACACTCGTCTAGACGTTGAATTGTAATAGTAGGTGATTCGTTAGCCCACTTGACCTTAAACATAGATGACAGAGTAGCCAAGGCATCGGCTAGATGATTCTCCTCCCTAGGAATATGATGGAAATTAATCTCATCAAAGTAGGGGATTAACTTCATGACATGCTCTCGGTATGGGATCAAATTGGGGTGGCGGGTCTCCCAATCTCCTTTGATTTGATAGATGACAAGTGCTGAGTCCCCATACACTTCAAGAATCTTGATTCGTAGGTCAATAGCTGCTTCAATTCCCAAGATACATGCTTCATACTCCGCCATGTTATTGGTGCATTGGAAACATAACCTTTCCGTGAAGGGAAGATGAAAATCCTTTGGAGAAGTTATAACAGCCCCAAGTCCGTTACCCAATGCATTTGAGGCACCATCAAACACGAGCGTCCACCGCGATCCTGGTTCGGGTCCTTCTTCCGGGCCTGGAATCTCATAGTCTCTTATGTACATGACGTCTTCATCTGGGAAGTCGAGTCTCATCGATTGATAGTCCTCCACTGGCTGGTGCGCAAGGTACTCTGATAACACACTACCCTTAATGGCCTTTTGAGTTACATACTGAATGTCATATTCTGATAATAACATTTGCCAGCGAGCGATTCTGCCAGTTAATCCAGGTTTCTCGAAGATGTACTTGATGGGATCCATCTTGGATATTAACATTGTTGTATGACAAATCATATACTGTCTCAGACGACGAGCAGCCCATGCTAATGCACAACAAGTCTTTTCTAGCATGGAGTACCTGATTTCACATTCTGTAAACTTCTTGCTCAGGTAGTAGATAGCATGCTCTTTTCTACCCGTCTCATCGTGTTGCCCCAGTACACATCCCATGGATTCATCTAGTACTGTCAAATACATAATGAGAGGCCTTCCTGGAACTGGTGGCACTAAGATTGGTGGTTCTTGCAGATACTGTTTGATGTTATCGAATGCACTCTGGCAATCATCGTTCCACCTAACAGCTTGATCTTTTCTTAACAACTTGAATATTGGCTCGCAAGTGGCTGTCAGATGCGAGATGAATCTGGAAATATAGTTCAATCTGCCCAAGAAACCACGGACTTGCTTCTCTGTCCGAGGTGCTGGCATCTCTTGAATAGCTTTGACTTTGTCAGGATCAACTTCTATGCCTCTCTGGCTCACAATGAATCCTAGAAGCTTTCCAGATCTTACTCCAAAAGTGCATTTAGCAGGGTTTAAGCGCAATCTGTATTTCCTCAATCTTACAAACAACTTCTTCAGATGAATAACATGCTCCTCTTCTGTCTGAGACTTAGCAATCATGTCATCCACATAGACTTCAATCTCCTTGTGCATCATATCATGGAAAAGAGTCACCATGGCTCTTTGATAGGTTGCCCCAGCATTTTTTAGGCCGAAAGGCATTACCTTATAACAGAAAGTGCCCCATGGTGTAATGAAAGTTGTTTTCTCCATATCTTCGGGAGACATTTTAATCTGATTATATCCTGAGAATCCGTCCATGAAGGAGAATACAGAGAACTGAGTTGTGTTATCTACCAATACATCAATGTGAGGTAAAGGAAAATCATCTTTGGGACTAGCTCTATTCAGGTCTCTGTAGTCTACACACATTCGAACTTTCCCATCTTTCTTCAGAACTGGCACAATATTAGCAATCCACTGTGGATAAGTTGCAACAGCTAGAAAACCTGCATCAAACTGCTTCTTGACCTCTTCTCTGATCTTGACAGCCATGTCTGGTCGAGTTCTTCTCAACTTCTGCTTGATGGGCGGGCATTCCGGCTTCAACGGCAGCTTGTGCACAACTATATCGGTGTCGAGTCCTGGCATATCCTGATATGACCAGGCAAACACATCCACATATTCATGTAGTAGCTTGACTAGTTCCTCCTTCACATTTTTTTTCAAAGCAGTTCCGACCTTGACTTCCTTTCTATCCTCCTTAGTCCCCAGATTGATCACATCCATTGGTTCCTGATGAGGCTGAATCGTCTTTTCCTCTTGTTTCAAAACTCTGGTCAACTCTTCTGGGAGTTCGCAGTCTTCCTTGCCATCCTCTTCAGCTTGGTTAATCGGGAGGTCGAAGTCATAGGGAATTATAGCATTGTCGTGTTCAATGGATCCAGTTATTAATGATCTGCATGGAAATGATTTTTCTTTTTAGAGGAAGATTTTGAAAAATGAAAGTGATGTGAAATAAAAATTTCCATTTTTTTCTTTTGTTGTTTATTTGTTTGTAAAATAAATAAATAAATTAAAAATATGAAAGACAGGGATCTCAAAAAATGTGCTTTGTATTGATGATAAGGCTTAAATATTAACACAAAATGGGCCCTACAAAGCTATCCATATGCCTTGGGCATGGCATTGGATGTTTTAGAAAACAGTAAATTACTTTGAACAAGAAACTATATCCGGAACATCTGTTGCCTTCCAGTTAGTGAGAGCGGCATCCGGAGGTCCACAAAACACCATCTTGGACAAATCTGGATCTTCATCTTCAAGAGCATTCACTTGATCATCACTTCGGAAACCAGCTTTGGAGAATATTTCCTGGATGCTAGGAACCTTCCCCTGATGTATCTTCTGATCTTTGAAAAGTTCAAAAGAAGGCTGATATCCTAATCCACACTTGTCTTTCTTCTCTGGCAATTCAATCATTGTGCCCCAACTTCCAGGGCAACCAGCTTCAATTGCAGCTTTCACACTCTTCCACGAGGTCATGACCCCCTTGGGTTCTTCAACAAGTTTTGGCTTAGTCAGGACCACATTGACCACTTCAAGGGCTTGGAGAGGAGTTTCAACAATGTCTTCACCTACTTCAATGTATCTGAAAGAAGTCAAATGGCTGACGAAAATATCTTCCTCTCCGGATACTGATATCAGCTTACCAGAAGTAACAAACTTCAGCTTCTGGTGAAGTGTCGAGGTGACAGCTCCAGCAGCATGAATCCAAGGTCTACCTAACAGACAACTATAGGCAGGCCTAATATCCATTACCTGGAAGGTAATACGGAAAGTTTGAGGGCCAATAAGGATTGGGAGGTCAATCTCCCCAATAACTGTTCGCTTAGACCCATCAAAAGCTTTCACTATCAAAGCACTGGGTCTCATCTGCACCCCTTCAATATTCAATTGTGCCAGGGTAGTCTTAGGTAATACGTTCAAGGATGAACCTGTATCCACAAGTACTCGAGCCAAAGTAACATCTGTACATTGAATGGAGATATGAAGCGCCATATTATGTTCTCTCCCATTAGGGGGTAAATCATCATCAGTGAACATCAAACAACTACTAGCATTGAGATTAGCAACCACATTATCAAACTGAATAACACTGATGTCTTCTGCCACATAAGCTTCGTTCAAGAACTTCAATAGAGCAGTCCTATGAGCCTCAGAACTCATAAGTAGAGAAAGAATGGATATTTTTGAAGGAGTTTGGTTGAGCTGATCTACGACCTTGTAATCACTCTTCTTGATGATCTTAAAGAATTCTCTATCCTCCTCAGTAGTCACTGCTTTCTTAGATGAGCCTTCTCCAGCTTCTAGAGGATTCACCTCTTTCCCCTTCGTTGGTTCACCTGTTGGTGCACTTTCTTTGTTTAGGATCACTTCAGGAGCGAAAACCCTTCCACTTCGAGTCACACCACTAGCTCCAGCGATGTTAGTCACGTCTGGCTCTTTCAAGATTATTGGTTTGTTACCCACATAAACTACAGGCTCATAGTTCCAAGGCACGGCTTTGGTACTGTCAAATGAGAATGGAGCGGGAACATGGATAACCATAGGCTCAATCTTTTTCACTGGCTCTAGGTCAACATTTCTCTGATAAGAGACCACAAAAGGCTTTGGAAGCCTCTCTTGATCAAATATAGGAACAATCACAGCAACATCCTCATCAATCTTTGCTCTGGTGAACTGAATAACCCTCTGATCCATCAAACGTTGAAGACAAATTTTGAATTCAACACACTGATCAGGGTTGGACGAACACACCACACAATTATCATGTACTCTATTCATCATTTCTGCTTCCATTAATCTAGCATGGACCACTGTTAAAAGAGTCTTCAACTTGGACACATCCTTTATCAATCCATCATCAGTTTAACTTTCTATAGCATTGACACCTGAACCATCATGCTTAGGCAAAGGATTGTTCCCCACATTTGGAACATCAGCAAAAGATAATATTTTCTGATCTATCAACTCTTGGACCCGGAGCTTGAACACTTTGCAGTTCTCTGTTGTATGACCCTCTGAATTAGCATGAAAGGCACGTCTAGCATTCTCATCATACCAAGGCTTATGCGGCTTCGGCATTAGAGGTAATGCCCTTGGCACGACAGTCCCATTCTGAATCAGATACGGTAGCAATTAAGTGTAAGTCATTGGGATAGGAGTGGTATTCACATTATTGTACTGTTGATATGGCCTCTGTTGATTTGGTCGTTGCTGCCGAACTGGACGTGGTTGATTATTCTGTTGAATTCTCTGTTGATGTTGAGGTGGAGGAGCCTGGAACTGAGGTTGTGGAGCTTGATATTGAGGAACTGGAACTTGATAGTGAGGTACCGGAGCTGGAATAGGAACAGGAGCAATTGGACGGTAAGGCATGGTTGGATATTGGGCAGCCGCTACGTAAGGGTCCTGATAATAAGGCACAGAAGCAGGAGCTTTGTACGGTGGTCTCCCCCTCGGAGAAGAAATGGAACTAGTCTCACCCTCCTTCCTCTTGAATCCGTTGAAAGGTTTCTTCAAGATTGGTTGACTGCTGGAACCTCCCTGGATTTTACCACTCTTCAGTCCTTCTTTTACTCTTTCTCCCATGATCACCATGTCAGAAAATCCTGTGGACACACTATTGATCAATCTTTCATAATATTGGCCCTGCAAGGTTCCCATGAAAATGTCAATCAATTCACGATCAACCAGCGGTGGGTGCACCCTTGCAGCCAATTCTCTTCAGCATTGTGCGTATTCTTTAAAAGATTCATTGTCTTTCTGGGCCATACTCTGAAGCTGAGTACGATTTGGTGCCATGTCAGTATTATATTTGTATTGCTTTGCGAATGCTTCAGCCAACTCATCCCAAGTGTGGATGTTGCTACATTCCAACTGCATGTACCAGTCCAAAGATGCCCCAGTTAGACTGTCCTGAAAGCAATGGATCATGAGCTTATCATCTCTGGCATAGGCAGCCATTTTTTTGCAATACATTTTCAAATGTATGTTAGGACATGTGAGTCCTTTGTATTTTTCAAATTCAAGCGCTTTGAATTTTGGAGGAATCACCACGTCTGGGACTAGACACATCTCCAAGGCACTTAAACGGGTTGAGTTATGTCCTTCCAAGATTCTTAGCTTTTCGGCCAGAGCACGGCACATCAAGATAGCCTCAGAATCTTGGGAAGCAGTAGGGATGACCACTGGAGTAGCTCCATTGTAATTCTGCATTTCAAACTCATCCTGAAGCTCCTCATCAGTGCGGGGAATGACCACTTGATTGACAATCGGAGGTCCTTGCACAGCGACTCCATCAGCTACTCCAGAAGTATGCGCAGGTGGAGGCACATGATTTCTTTCAGGCGGTGGAACAAAGCCTGGAGGAAGACCGTAGATAACGGGATTTGAAATAGGAACTGAAGGTCCTGACTGAAGAGCAACCCCTTGAACTAGAGCATCGTTCCTTGCAGCAGCGGCAACACGAGCCTCTTCTTCCCTTCTAGCCAGAGCTTGTATAGCCTCAAAGATCTGCTCGATCTTGCTTTTGACAGAGTCCATCTCCTCTCTGAAGGCAGCTTGTTCTTCTCTAACTACATCCATGATTCTTCTTGTGTTGGAGCGAGTAGCGTATGCACGTTGAGGAATCAGCTTGAACTACTGGACACGAGGAAAAATGGAATGAGTTTTTGTTTTGAGAAATGAAATGCATGATGCATATGTTAATGCACGTGGATTTAAAAATGCCTTTTATGCTTATGTTCAATTTTATTTTCAGGGAACCGTGTTAGATTCCTTGTAACTTAGCAAGCATTCAAAGAGATCACGGGGAATAAAACAAGAATGGAACCAAACTTTTTTGTACAAAAGAAACTCAAAATCCTTCATTCATTCAATTCAAAATAGAGTACAAGGATTGAGTACAAAATATTCTTTCAAACATAAAGGAAAGTACAACATAAAAAAAAGGTCAAACTGCAGGCTTCTGTTTGTTGAGATCTTCCAAATCTCCTTTGAACCTTTTCATCATGTCTTCACAAAGATAAATAAATTCAGTCACTGAACGAGGGATGTTGTCATTGTCTATGTCTTCCAAAGCACATATTAGCATCAAAGGCACATTCGTAGCCATGCCATTACAGAAGTCTATCAAACTGGCAAACTTGTCTCGATACTCATTTCTTTGTTCATGTAAGAACTGGATGGTTTCCTCGCAGGCTGCCAAACTAGCATTCACATTTTCCCTTGCGTTCATCCAATCTTCACCTTCTTGTAGCAAAGAGTCATGTCGGCCTCTCCAGTATCGTTCCCACTCATTAGCATTTTCAGCCTCCTGGCACTTTCCATTCCATATTTCAGGTGTAACCTGAGTAGCAGCCATAGCACTCTCTTTACTGCGGCATTCTCGTTCTTCCCTTTCTTTTGATTCAACGAGTGAAACACTGAGGTTGGCTATCTCAGCCTCAAGCGTCCCTCTTATCTCCTTTTTTTGTTTTGTGGCGAGCTTCCACCATTTCTCTTTCTCACGACAATCCCTCTCAGCCTCTTTCAGTTGGCTTTTGACGGTATTCAAGCAGCTCTCAGCCTGATCTAACCCCTGTTTGACTCTTTTTCTCTTATATTCCTCCTTATCAGTCCTTTCCACATTTGCTTGAAGTTGTGTTTTCTTCCGCCCAAGCTCCCACTTATGATTATCCCTTTCTTCAGTAATTCGGAGAAGGTTCAACCGTAGCTCTTCATTCTCTTTTTCCAAACTTTGGATGACAACTTTGAGCTCTTTAGCTTCCTCTATAGTGACGTGAGTAGGTTCTGGAAGATTTGTATGCATTGGAGGCTCATAAGGGTATGGTAGTTTTTCTTGAGAAGCTCTGGCTTGGACCCAACTTGTATATGGTCCCTTAGCTATACAATTCTTCTTTCCACGCTCCCTTTTTCCTTCTCTACGAACTTTAGTCCAGGCACGACCTATCCTCTTCACCAGATCAAAGTCTTTCACTCCTTCTCCCAGCAAGAAACCTTCTAACAACTTGTCTTCTGGTTTGTCATTCATAGGAAACCCAAGTTGCCGCATAGCAAGCTCAGGGTTATAATTGATGCAACCTCGAGTTCCTATGAGTGGCACATTATGGAAGTTGCCACATTTGACGATTATGTCCACATCATCATAAACACGAGAGTACCAGGCGATGTCATTGGAAGTGAGAGACATGATTTTTTGAGACCACTTGAGGTTATCCTTGTTCTGAACAAAAGGCCCTTCGCTTGGTAAGTGAGATAAGAACCATTTATACAGTAAAGGAGCGCAACATTGGATCATCCCCCCCTTCTTCTCATTTCTCCAATGGATAGAGTGATAAACATCTGCAAGCAAGGTGGGAATGGGATTCTTGAGCAAGAAAATGCGTATAGCAGTCATGTCTACGAAGTCATCAATGTTCGAGAACAAGACAATCCCATAGAGTATCAAGGCTAACACAGCATTGAAAGCGACCCAATCTTCTTTACTTTTGAAATCTGAAGCTTTTCCCACTAAGAACTTCAAAGTGAAACCTGAAGTGTCTCCTTTTGGTCCAAGATTAGCTTTCACTTCCGCTTTATCTAGATGTATAGATGAACCTATTTGTTGATGTGTAGGAAATTCCCCTAGACCGGTGTAAGGGACTTCATCCTTGATACCAATGTCTGCTATATGTGAGAACTCTTCCAGTGTTGGCGCCAACTGGAAGTCCTGGAATGTGAAACACCGCAAGGGAGGATCATAGAATTGTGCCAAAGTAAAAATGGCCCAAGCATCCACCTCAGTGTTCATGATAGTCAACAGGTCACCATACTCAACACAAAAGTTGTTCCTTCTAATTTTTTTCACATCTGAGATCAACCCCTTAATCAAACCTAGCTTTGGATTCCTGAACTTGAATGAATAAGTACTTTTTTGATTGCTACCCATGTCTTCTGAATGCCTGCAATCAACAGAGTCTTTAGGTCCTTTGAAAATGTGCACATGTCATATGTGTTATGATTATGAAATGTTTTATGTTTATGTATGTACAGTTGGGTAGGTGATCATTGGAACATTCTGATTAATTACTTCATGGAGGAAAGGTTCCAGGAATAGGAAAACCAAACACAGGTAGGCTCTAGGGTTTAAAAGGTTCCTAGAGTCATGGACCCAATTCAAAAATATTATCGTCAGAATGACTAATCGTAAGATAATAATATCTTAAAAAGGATCTATTCTAGGTGAGGTCTTTGTATTAACCCAACGAGTCCTAAGTCTCGCAGGTCAATACTACACAACCATCGACTCCACGGTGCTAGACACGGTTCCCAGAGTCATGGATCACACCTGACAATATTATCGTCAGAACGACTACTCGTAAGACAATAATATCCTCAAAGAATGATCTATTCTGAGTGAGGTTTCGCATTAACCCAATGAGTCTTAAGTCTCATAGGTCAACACTACACAACCATCGGTCCTAAAAGCCATAGGTTCAGGGTTCTACAAAAGGTCCTCAGAATCATAGATCGAGGTTGAAAGTATCACCGCCAAAACGACTAATCGTAAGACAATAATATTTTCAAGGGATCTCATCTGAGTGGGGTTCTCGCATCAACCTAACGAGTCCGATGTCTCGCAGGTCAATACTACATAACCACCATCCTAACTTAAGTTTTTCTCATAGCTCGGGTATAAAGCTTTTCCTCACACAAATTCCAATAGTCCAGAAAGTTCCAATGATACCATATATCAATAATAAAGAAAATGGAAATACAGATAATAAAGGCATATATAGATAAAATAAATAAGAAGCAAACAAACAAATAAAAGCAAACTCAAACACAAAACAAACTAAATTAGGGTTGACTCGCTTAGGAGAACTTTCTCCTCAGCAGAGTCGCCAGCTGTCACGGCGCGAAAAATACCCAAGCGTAGGGAACGCTCGCAATATAAACAAAACAGAGTCGCCACCGATCTTTATTTATTCCCAAAGAGGGAAAGGGGAAATATCGATAAAACCCATAAAAATAAAAATAAAAATGGTCGTCGCAACCAAATCAGGTTCGGGAGTCGGTTATGCAAGGGGAAGGTATTAGCACCCCTCACATCCATCGTACTCGATGGGACCCATCTAGTTAGTTTCGTGTAAGAGTGTTAGCATGATATCGTTTGCGAATTTATACTTATCGAGTAAGGAAAGAGAAAGAAAGAAAGGAAAGACTTAGGGTTTTTAATATTAATGTGCCTGACAAGATTTCGCAATCCTGCTCCTACGTATCTCCAGGTGCTATGAAGAACTCAAGGCATACGTAGTTCTACCCAAAGAGAACTACTAGATGGATTGCTTTTAAAGAGAGTGATGCTTGGATCACATTTGAGCGATTAAACCTTTACTTGCTGCTCACTCTTGGAGGCTGAAGTCTTTGTTTGTTTCGCATCAAAAATGGATGTTACATACTCTTTTCTGAAAATGTTTTTGGGGTCGCACGAGGGCGGAAAATAAGTTTGATGAGTTTGAGTTGATTTTAAGTGGAGACAGGCATCCAAGCAGGGAGCTCTACTGCAGTACTCGAATGCCCGAAAAGGAAGATGCCTAAGCCCAATCACTTTCTTTTCATCCAAAAGTTTATTATGAAAATGTATGGCAAATTAGGCCAAAATTCATTAACGGAAGACGATTAGTCAGACAGAGAGCTCTACAGCAATGTCCAAATAATCGGGAAAGAGAAGGTCGATACCCAATCAATCTTTTTCTTCTATAAGAGAAATGACCTAATTCTAGTAATTATTGTGCTTTAATATGGAAGACGAATGTTTGAACATTGAGCTCTACAGCAGTATCCTAACATCCGAAACAGAGAAAGTCTAAACTTAATCAGTTTCTTCCATTTTTATTGTGAAAAGCTTTTAAAAACAGGGGGACGACTTGACGTTGGATCAAGTGTCAGAAGTTAACTTATGAAAATAATTTGGATGTGACGGGGTAATAAAATTATTTACATGTGTGATATGACATGGATTACCTAATTAATATAAATGCATTAAAATCAATCAAACAAATAATCAACTCAAATCCATTTAGAAATCAAGCAAATAATTAATTAAATTACAATCATCTTAATCAAATAATAAATATTAATCAATTATTAATAAAATAATAAAACTAATCAAAAATAAAAATAAAATATTAATCATAAGAGAAAGTACATCATAACATGGGGTATAAGTCAATATAAGAAAAGAGGATCCAAAAACCAATGTACCCTATCTATATAACCTTTACAATTCATAAAATTAAAATAAATGAATAAATAAATAAATAAATAATAAATAATTTTGAACATGATAAAGAAACAATGTTAACACCCATGATATATATACACGTATATATGAAACTCTAAAAGTATATATATGTATGTAATTGCACAGTAAATATATATGAAACTTTACTGATAGTATAAAACTAACAATAGCATCTATATATACATATTTAAAACGTTCACTAAAAATGAATCATATATATTATCTACATATAAAACATGAAACTAACAATAGCATCTATATATATATATATATATATATATATATATATATATATATATATATATATATATATAATAAAAACTCAACTGAATATATAAAGAGGAACACATGTATAAAAACTCCAACCGAAACATGGATGTATATATACAATAACTTAGACTGAAAAAAAAAAATTCTGCACATGTAAAATGTCAAACTGAAATAATGCATATCCATATATATAAAATTCAAAGGAAACATTATATATCTATGCATAACAATCTCAACTGAAACATTTTATATATAACTCAAACCAAACAAACTTATTAATATATATATATATATATATATATATATATATATATATATATATATATATATATATATATATATATATATATATATATATATATATATATATATATATATATATATTAATTCAACAGAACAAACTTTTAAAATGAACATACAACAACACAACTTAAAAAAAGAAAACAAGGTGAAGAAGTTACCGACGGTGGTAATGACGACGAGTAGCCACGCGGTTGTGTACGGTTTCGTAGCGGCAGTCGATGGTAGAAATTTTGTTGTTGATGTTTAACGTTTGATGTTCGATGGAGTTTGATAAGAGAAGGTGAGTTACCGATTACAAACGGTGAAGAACATGGTGGCACGAGGGTGGTGGTCGCGCGGAGGATGGTGAGGATGGTGTCACGCAGATGAAACTCAGTGGCTCCTTTCTTTCATTTCCAACATGGTGCTGATGTGTGTTGTTTTTCTCTTTAGAAAGTGAAAATGACAATGAATACAGTAGAAAAAGCAGATCCTGAAACAAGCTTTTTTAAAACCTTTTTAATTCTTCTTTTCTTACCATGAGAGATAGAGATATTTATGATATGAGAAGGGGAAACGTGGCCTTACGTGGACGACAGAAAAAAGGGAGCCACATGGTAACAATTGAGTGGGGGATCAAAAGATATTTTTTTGATTTTTTTCTTAAATTAATTTTTCTTTAAAAACTAAAAAAACTAAAATATTAATAATTTAAAATAAAAATCGAAAATGCAAAATAAAATAAAAATAAAAATTTGGAAAAATCTAATTAATTCCAACGACATTTTGGTTAAGAATAAAAAATAATCGGATAAAAAATAAATAACAATCGGGCAAAAAAATGCCCCAAAAAATAAATTGAATGCATCAAACTTATCAATGTGAAATAAACTTCTCAGAAACATACAGGTTTCGATCAAATTTTGAAATAAAAATCGACCGGTTAAAAGGATCAGACTGATTAAAATGCGACTGAAAAAGTAGTCAAAAAATTAAAATGAGCATGCCAAATTAAAATACACAAATCGTAGATTAATAAAACTGACGTCTGCAAGCTCAATTTTGAAATTTTCCGCCCGATAATTTGACGTATAGTTGAGAAACGATTTGACCGGTCTGTCTGTAGATCCGAAAAATTAATTCGAGCGACATTTTAAGTGTTATACGAAACAAAATGCATGTTGTGACAAGTATAAAATGCAAACAACTTTTAAATGCATTGAATTAATGACTGAATAAACATGGATGGACAATTAGATGCAAATGAATCTCTCTTGGACCATTTACTTCTGATTCTCAAATATGAACAAAACTCTACAAAGATCCAGATGACAACAATACTCTTGATTGTCACCCTCTGAACCTCTAAAACAAGATGCAACTAAATGAATGATGCACTGAGATTTGAGAACTCAAATCTTTTGACCTCTCAATCAACAGATGAATGAATGAATATCATCAAGATTAGATAAAACGCCAGAACTCCTGACTTTTCACCTAAATCCTGATGAATGCTTTTAACTGATGAAATACATGATAAAATGGATTGATTTATGCTATGCTGATGCAAGTGAAAAAATTTAGGGTAAAATTTAGGGTATGACAGACTTCTATGTGAAGATTTGGCTTAGTTACTCTGGTTTCATCTGACACATGGATTACTATTTGCTTATTTTGCTTGCTTGAGACTTAATCTAAAGGAGAGAAATTCTTGTTTGACTTATGTCATAAATCTTGTCATCTCTTGGTAAGATCTTTCTTCTCTAGCTTTTACATTTATGCTTTAGGATAGTCTCCTCTTCTCCAACCCCTTCTTTAATTTTCAAAATCTTCTCTCTTTTTCAAAACCTTCTTGTGTTTAACTTGAACCACTTTCTCAATAAACCCTGACTTTTGCCAAGTGATTTTCAAAACATTTTTCCTAATAAATGCCAATTCATCTTAAACATGCTCAAACCAAATTGAAAAATACTAAAAAATGCCTAACTCATTCAAACCATTTTGGGCCCTTTGCACACTTTTCCTTTAAACTTTTCTCAAATGCATTAGACATGAGCCATTTCCATAGTTGAGTTATAATTCTCCTATCTCCATAGTATTGATGATAATTATTTTCCATATGTGGAAGCTAGTGGCATACTTGTTGATTTATCCAAGTTGGAGCCCTTCTCATAATGATGCAAAGTTCTCATCCTTATGGGTGACTAGTTGAGTATTCTCCTTAAAATGACAAAATGTTTTTTCCTTAAAAATAAATCAAAACAAACTCCTTTTTGTTATTTTTACCACGAACTGCGAGATTTTGATCTTCCATTGCACTTAGCTGGTACGTAGGCATGAGATTTCAAAAGTTTTGGCAAACATAAAAAATAATAAAAATGCTTATTTTCCCATCCCTCCAATCTTTTAACAAATAACACCTTTTTCAAACCAAAATGTACATATTTTCAAAGAGATCCCCATGGAGTACAATGGATGTTTAGGATGCTAATACCTTCCCTTTGCATAACTAACTCCCAAACCCTTGTTCTCTTTTTATTAGCTTTGTTTTAAAACTTCTTTGAATTTTGTTCGTACTTTTTCCTTTTCCCTTTGTAAACAATAAAAGCGCGGTGGGGACTCTTGCTTTGCGAATTAAGTTAATCAATAGTTTAATCTTAATTTTTTACCGCTACAACTATGTTATGAGATATATGTTATATATTATCTCCTCGTGCATTACAAATGGATGGATGGAGCATAAGATATTAATTTAATCCATATCTTATTAAGTTCATGTTGTTGTTGTTATCTTATCACAATTTAATTTTTGTTATAATTATAGGAGTTTAACAACAAAACATCATACTCAAAAAAAGATATGGATGACATCCAATCACGTTGAGTCATGGTCTTTTTATCTTGTTATAATTCTCAAAAACAATAGTTTTTTCTTGGTTGCAAATGTGTAAATTTCCTTAATTTGTTTTGTGCAAATATGTAAATGTGCGTATTTTGTCTTGATGATCAGAACAATGTAAATTTCTAACCTTGGTTTAAATAATATGATATATTCCAATTTTGTCACATATTTTGTAGTTTATGTGTAAAAAATGATACATGCATGTCAAACTAAGATTTAAAACAATGTAAATTTGGTATTCATTGGTTAATAGATTTATAATGATACATGCCAATGAGAATAATACAGGAAAAATTATACAGGCCAGTGAAAATGATACAGGTAATGAAAATGATACAAGCAAAAAATGAGATTTTATCCCTTGGTTATTACTTAAAACTGAGGTAAATGAATAACTTATTACCCCGGTCTTTAAATACAACCGAGAGGTATATGGCATGCGCAACAAAATGATGCAGAATAGTAAGGTTATACGTAGGGTCGATTCTAGATAATTGGATTACATCGAAGATACCTAGATCTTCCCATTGTTTTTTCCTTTTGTTTTGGACCTTGTCGATACAGGCAATATAATATTTATTTTGAGATGGGGGTGCTAATCGTAAGACACGCATAGGAGTTTCAATAAAAGATAGGTCGAGAGAGCGTTCTTTGAACGCATAAGGCATGGTGACAGGATAAAATGGAAAGAAACTATTCACATTCCCAGGGTGTGACTTAGTAGTGGGTCACACCTAAAAATGCTAAGAGTTTATCAAATAAGGAGAAAGGAATGAGTACCTGTTTATCCCATATGGATATTTTCTCCTTGGCGAGTGGTGGTTTAGGTAAAAAAAATCTCTCCATTTGTCATCTTCTTATCGATGATTGGTTCAGAGGTGGTGAAAGTTACCATTTTTTCTTCTGTTTAGAGCTATGTGGAAGAAGAGGTTTATAAGTGAGAAGACTGATGTGCATTAGTGTTTAAAGTTGACAAAGTTGAAATGAAGAAGTAAGACTAGTATTTATAAAGGATGGTGATAAGAAAACGTCCAACAAATGGCATTCACGTGGCAGTCAGAATTGGTTCCTATTCAGGAAGTGGAAAAGTTAGTGGGCGGAAGTAACTTCCCACTCTCCTAGGAAGTAGGAGTAATGATGGTTTTTCTGCAGAAAACCATGATGAGCAGACATTTATGAAAAAGCATAATGATGACGCTGACATCGGAAAAAGAGTTTTTGAGCAGTGTCAAAAATCATTTAAAAATTCCACTTTTCTTCTTCTGATTAAAAGGAAAGTCAAAACATGGTATTTTGGGGGGGCAATTTGTTACCTCAAATTTTCGACACAAGCCTTGATTGTAAGCATTTGACAATTTTTGAAGATTGTTTGATAATTTCGGTTCTACTTGGGTCGAAATGGTCAATCGACCATGAAATCAAGTATGCATTTTCGACAAATTGGTCTCATTGAATGATCAATTTCCAAGCAGCTAGAGAGCAGGGATTTGTTAGTTTTTGGACTTAGTGAAATTCCAAGTTTTCAATATGATGTTACTCCACGCAGTCGAATGAGGCATAAGCGTATAAGATCAAGCAGTTATTCCAGAACACATGGAAGCCTGTCGAGAATGAAGATTGCATAGAGACAAATACGTGGCATACTTTTTTGTGACGACCGTTGTAGACTGTTATATTAGGACTAATCTATAAGTAGTGTTCACTTGTAGTTTTAGGGGTTCCCAAATTCACATAAATTCTACAAACTCGAAGTATCCAATTGCTTAGTGAGAAAAGAGTTATTTCTGAAAATGTATGTATTTGCGTTCCACTTTATGAATTGAATTCTTTACTTTTAAGACATTTATTGCTTTCAAAGTTGTTTTCAAGTTTATTTTATTTTTGACTTTAATGACAAAATTGTTTCAAACTCATAATTTTTGCACAATATGTCCTGAGATTTTTTCGAATTTAATCCCTTAAGTGAAATAAAATTTGTCTTTGTTTACCAAATTTCACAGTAAACAACTTCACTTCTGCCATTAACGTTCTTTTGAGTTCCAGAACCTTACGGAGATACTCTGAAAGTTTTCAATGTTTTGATTTCTAGAATCTGGATATCCATCTCTAAAATTTATTAATCTGCATTTTTTGACTTGAACTCATTGTGTTTCATATCTATAATGCTTGTGTCGTTTACTTATTGACATTATGACTGATAACCAAGATAGATCGAGGCACGACAAAGTTAAACGTCATGCATCAATTCGAAGGAAAAAAAAACTCTATTATCGCAGACACGTGTTGTCTCTAACTTGGTTAATGTGGAAGCGTCAACTTATGGAGCTTATGCATCCCTGCCTTTGTCTTCCCGTAGGAGACAAGTGTCACCTACTCAGGCACCCAAGGCACCGCATGCACTCGAGGCTCCGCAGGAACTTGTGGCACCCAAGATGTTTAAAGGAGGCCCATCAGACTTATCGTTGTTGCCTATATACCCATACCATACTGCCAGACATGTCTGGGACAAAGAGGTAAAATTCAATTTTATTCATTCTTTGAAAATTGTGTTTGCTATAATATTCAAAGTTTCTGATGATTTATTTTTCTGCAGGATCGTGGTGCTTTAAAATGCATCAACTGTGGGCTGAAGATTACGGGTCTGCCGCAATCTAATGAGCAGTGGTTTTAGGATGTGATACAACTATCTGGCCTGAGATATTTGTGCATGATTAGTTATGTTACAATCAACCATGGAATAATGTCCATATTTGTAGAAAGACATCACTTAGATACATCATCATTTCATCTTCCACATGGTGAGATGTCTATCATATTGGACGATGTCTCGTGCCTACTACATCTTTCGATCAGAGGTAGACTGTTATACCATAATATGATTAACAAAGATGACACATTGGATATGACGGTAGACTATCTAGGAGTTAACCTAGGCGATGCCATGAAAGAGTTAGAAGCCATTGGAGGGGCTCATGGCAAGTTTTAATCACTAGAGAGATTGTATACAAAATGGTTACATGTAGTAGAGCATACCTCTAGTGATGGTGAGTAGTTTTCACATCATGTAACATATGCTCTGAGAGCATATCTGTTGTGTTTTGTTGGCAATTCCATTTTTGTGGACTAGAGTGCCACTTATGTGGATGTGGTATACCTATGATACTTCAATGACTTAGAGCGGACCCATGAGTGCAATTGGGGGTCTGCTTGTTTGGTCTATCTATACTCCAAGTTAGTTAAAGGTTGTATGTGGAAGACCAAATATATGACATGAAACATCAAATTGTTGACGATAATATTTCTGCATCTTTTAGTGTTTGTTTATCATTTTGATAACCCTTTTGCTACACCATTACTAATAATTCATATGTACCATTTCCAGGTTTGGATTCTCCAGCACTTCCCACATATATCTGACTAGTCATGTGCTCTGACCTACACTAAGGATATGCCACGCGCCTCTATATTCATCTCGCTAAGAGGGAATCGGGCAACGAAGCCATACATAATGTATATTGACCGCTTGATACCAAAGCATATACATTTTGATATGTACATCGATCACTACGAGACGCATCCCTTTGATGACATAACCTTTTACTCCGGATGATTAGTTTACAATTCACGTCTGAAGTATCCTCACCTTCCTAAGCGCGTAATATGCCAGTTCAACTACATGCAGTTTATTCCCAAATATTGTTATGATTATGCTCCTCTCGATGTGACACGTAGAGATATGGATACCATGTTTGGTGATTATATTATCATCTAGTACCAGATGAGACACAAAGTATCATAACTCATAGCGACTGGAGTGATGTACACAACTAAATCTAGTGGTATTTCAGGGTGTCACATCCTTATATAACACTACATGCTCTAGGAGATCCACCTAGGCCAACTGACCAGGAGATACTGGAGGAGGAATAGGCTAGGGGAAATCATGTTGTTGGGGTGTTGCCTAGATGTCACCGTATCATGGAGATTGGGTAGACGAGTATAGGCAAATGCCTCTTTTTGAATGACTCTAAGGCAAGGGACGTTCTAGATGCCATGATGGGGGAGGCATGAGAGATACTACAATACAAAAGGCAATATAGGAATAGAGGGCCCGAGTCCATCATACACAATAGTATATAATATTTGTATTAAGAGCATTATTTTCAGTTCAATTTTATTTTGAGTTCATTGTGTACTCTGAATTTATTAATTTATATATATCATTTTCATATTATTTTGAAAGTGTATGATTTAGTTTATACAAAATTGAAAATGATATTATAACTATAATATATCGTTTATTTCATTATAACATCTATAAAACAAAGTCAAAAATTATTGGCTGGTGTGGTTCTAGAGACGAATCTTTGGATTCTGTCTGGTATGAATACATAAATTCATATATAGATCAATTTATGTCAAAAAAGGCACTTGAGTGAGGAATGCATGACATGTACATTGACTAGTTCGGGTGATGCATATCCAAAATAAAATTTGGAGAAAGTATGAAACCCATGATGCGTCCGAAAATGCATTTTTGAAATTGTTTATAAACATTTTCGAATTTTCTTAAAAGGTTTTTCTACAACTTATGGTGGGTTATAAAGCTCCGACACGCCATTCACACGACGTATCGTCGTGTCAGACATGTGTCCAACACGGATACGCGTACGATACGTATTTAACATATTTTTGAAGTGTCAGGCAAAAAAAATTGAATAGCAGCGGACACGGATACAACACCTTATTTCAAATAAATGAAACAATCCAACTCAAAAAAATTCAGAATTATTTTTATAAAAAAAAGCCCAACTAAATTTTTTTCAATTTTTTAACCTTTCATATTCCACTTCCCTACTATAAAAACAACACAATTATGATTCCTTATTTTTTTATATTCCACTGCTTTAAGATTCTTTTATCTTCTTCGCTTATTTTCATCTTCGCTGCACACTGTTGTTTCGGTCTTCACAAGGTTTTTTCATCTTCTCCATCTTAAATTGTAAATTTTTAATTTATTTTTCTAGATGTTTTTGGATTTTTATTTTTCACCACTACACGTCATTGAGATAAGTGAAGATCCTAATAAAGTCCTTCCACATCAAGATATTGAGCTCACATATGAAAGAGAAAAATGTTTCAGAAGGGTGTTTTCTGATGTAGATGAAATGAGGACAATGAATATTGAAAGGAGGATAATGAATATAGAGTTTGTAAATTCTCATATGAAAGAAAAGGTTTTGACAATCTTGTTGCTATTGTTGGTTCATGGTGCTCGAGCTCCATTACTTGAAAATGTTGCACTTAAGCTATTTGCACAACCTTGTTCATCATCATGTTGTGAAAAAATTGAAGCATATATTCGTTTAACCATTCTTTGAAGAGAAACAAGATTGCACCACATCGAGTGTAAGCTTTAGTATATGTGCATAGTAGTAACCTTCGACTTCTAACAAGAATCACTCCCCAATATCACCAAGAGAAAACTAAAATATGGAATGTTGCTGGAGTTGAGTTTGAATCATTAGATGACAATGCATTTCTTGAAGTTGCTGATTTGTCTTTGAATGAGCCAAACTTAGAGAATGATTTTCTCAATGTGGAGTGACTATGATATGATTTGTATATCATACTCCCCCGTCCCACAATGAGTGACCTAGTTGACCATTTCACACAGATTAAGAAAAGAGAATAAATGAAACAGAAAGAATAATATTTTTATTAAAGTGCCCTTGTCAAGTATTGATAATGATAAAAGTGATATTAATTAAAGAGTAGAATTGAAAAAAATATATATTGAAAATTGAAATAGGTCATTCATTTTGGAATACTCTTTTATTTCAAATATGTTTCGATGGATTTATGTTTTTTTATTTATTGAAAATACTAAATTTAATTAAACATAAATTTTACTTCTTATTTTAAATTCTTTATAAATTTTGCTCATATATTACATTATTATATTAATATATAAAATATATATAAATGTGTCCATATCCAATATTTTTTTTTATATTTTTAGGATCTACTTGTCCGTATCGTGTCGGAGTTCATGGATGGTGGAATAAAGTTCCCTAACAATTACCTTAGAATAAAAGGTTGGATTTAATTAGGGAGTTAGATCTTATCATTGCATTGGCCGTGAACTTTTAAGATATCAAGAAACGGATAGTTATGACCACTGACCCGACCCTGTGTGTCCTTCCATCGTCAATAGAAAAGCAAAAGCCTTTCCAAGTTCTAACTCTCTCTCACTTTAATAATCATTCATAGTTGAAATTAAATTAACAGCAGAAGTATGGGTAAAAAGTAGCATATATGCCCCCACCACACATTAGATAAAAGGCAAAGCTATTGAATAGTCACTGCTGCAACTCAGGTAGAGGAAAATCAAGTACACGTTTAAATGAGTCACGGTTCATAATGCTGCTGCTGCTTGATGCTAAACTCGTGGGATTGTGGACCATATTAGGAACATGGAATCGGGATACTTTCACTCATACAGGTTAGTCACAAACAACACTTTGAAACTCATTGCTTTTCCTTTTTGGTTCTATTTTCTCTATCACTACCATACTTATCGAACATGCATGCACTAAGAAAATTGGAACATTTGATTTTGTTGACAAATTATATTTCCTTGTGGTAGGACTGAAATTGATTTTATGTGATGCTGAGGATGTGAAAACGAAGCGTGTTGTTTGCAGGAATAGGAAAGTTGTAACGACATTTTCTCTATTTACTAGGCAAGTTTACCATGTCGATTTGTCTTCCAATTTTGCCAAACCAATTTAATTTATTTACACTTACATTAAAAACATCCTCGTATAGTGTATACGATACGATATATGACAGATACTCATTTGTCGACAATAGCATGCCTTAAGCTACTCTAGTCATTTTTGGAAGCAAGGAAAAAAACAGAATATAACACAAACATTCACCATTATTTCTTTTGGAAATATCCTCGGTGTCGCTAAACAGTGAATCCATGCTGTAGCAATCAAAGAAAATATAATAAGATGGAGTAAAATTGAATATATGCACACGTGGCAATAATTAACATAACCGTTAAATCATTAAAAATATTTAATTTTAATTATAATTTTATTCCAAAAATAATATTCTAAAAAATATTATTTTTTGGTTATGAAAGTCCAACATATAGTCTATGGTTGAGGATTTAACTCGGAGAATTTCTTAATACACCAAAATATTTTTTAGCCACTATGCAAAATTACTTAATTGTTTTTAGTTTTTGGAGATGTATTTCTGGACGCACAATTTTTGAATAAACGTTGAAATATTTCGGAGATGCATATTCAAAACAATTTCAAACATAATACAACCAACTCAAAAGCCATTTTACATTTGAATTGTATCGAAGATGCATATTCGTGGATATTCTGGAGATACATCTCCGAAATGTATTAGAATATGTATTTAATGCTATAAGTTGTTTATCTGTGTTTAAATGAAGTATAACGTACAATCAAATATAAAAAAAATGTACATAATAATAAGAGACTACTACTGCGCATCGAAAATAAAATAGCAATACATGTCGAAAATAAAATAGCAATATATGTCAAAAATATTGTACAATCGAGACCCAAAATGTAGTAAGACCGTCAAAATAAAGTACAAACTACAACAAAATAATAAGAGACAACTACTGTGTGTCTCTGACACACTCTCCCCTACCTCTGTAGCTTCGAATACAGGTAGATCAAGCAAGCCGCCCCCAGTTGTACTCATGGATCCGCTAGAGATCCACGAAGTACCGTATGTAGAAGATGTCGGTATAAGTGACACTTTTATTCATAAAAATCAAAGTGTCAACCAAAAACATCAGGTATGCTCTCAATGCATGCGATCTATGGAACGCCACCTACTCAACATCACCATCAACCTGCTCCACTCTCTGGATCTCAGTCGCATAGATGTTTCTCAAGAACTCAAATCTAGCATGAGCACCCCTGGTCCTATCCGCATCCTTCGTCACCTTTTCTAGATCAACCCCTAGATACTCTACCATCATCTCGACTTCCTCATCTATGGATCAGAAATAAATAATGTCAGGAATAATCAATGTTAGAAATAATCAATGTCAGAAATTATCACTGTCAACAATTAAAATTTAGGTAAAAAAAATAAAGAATTTAACTAATGATACCTCTCTATCCCAGATATGTCTGGCAGTATGGTCTAGATACAGAGGAAGTAATGACAAATCAGTTGGACCTCCTCCACAAGTCTCTGACTCGACATCCGCAACAGCCTCACCCTCCAGAGGTGGCATTGGATCAGCAACATCATCAATGGGAGGTGAGACTCGAACAACATTATCATCCGTAGAAGGTGACACTGTAAATCCTGACGCCAACGGGAGGATGGAGGAAGTGACTTGAGGAAAAACGCGAGCCCCAAAAGTAGACAGTTCGACCTGACCAGAGATACCTGGAGCATCCGAAACTTGCTGGCTCTGCTCCCGCCGAACGAATATGTACTGAGCAACTCTGTCATGCCTCAGTTTGTCATGTCTATCAGCCATTATGCATGTAAATTAAAGTAAGGCATACCATTAGTGCATGCAAACAACACACACAAGCAAGTAAATTATATATATATATATATATATATATATATATATATATATATATATATATATATATATATATATATATATATATATTTCAGAGATGTATCTTCGGAAGCACTAGGTAAATAAATCGTTGAAACATTCCGGAGACGCATCTCCAGAACCACCAGAGAGCTAATATATTTAAATATTCCGGAGATGCATCTCTGGAATTTTCTGCAGTATATGAAACATTGAACAATTTTGAAGATGCATCTCCGGAATGTTTTGCAACTCAGAAGTTGCGTTAATGACGAATGTACCACATGCAAGTTGAAAAAAATATGTTCTGATCACCATTTTCAACCAACAAACAACTTATACACTATTTCTAAACTATGTTACACCTAATTTCTATACATTTCTAACCATAATTATTAATTTCTACACACTTTTAACCATAATTATTAATTTCTACTCATTTACACTAAAACTTAAAACATTTATCAAAAACTCAAAAAACTTACTTGAAATTGATGGTTTTAATGAAGTTGAATGTTGTTACAGATGAAACTTGATGTTTCCTTAAGTTCCCTTGAGTCTTGTTTGATGAAGTTTGATTTAGTGTATAATACTTCCACCGACTTATAAAAAGTGTCATATTTGAACTATCTACCGTTCTTAAGAAAATGATTAGATATCTTGATTTTAATGATAAATTTAGTATAATTTACTAGAATATCCTTATTAATTATTTTTAATAAAGTTGTTGAGTAAAATAAAAGTTAATTAATAGGGGGCATAGCAGAGGAGAAAAGAACAATAATTATTGCATTGGTATTATAAAAGGATTTTGAGACAAATAAAAGTACAAATAAGACACTTTTAATGAGACATATGGAGTAGTGTATTTAGAGAGTTTGAAGTTGTGGTTGAAGAAATGTGGAACGAGAAAGGAGAAGAGTCTGACGCGACTCTTATGCTCTAAAATATTCTGGAGATGCATCTCTGAAATATTTTAACATTACCTTACATTTGTGTGCGTTTGAAAATATATCTCCGAAAATAGGGGACATTTATGAAAATTTACATGGTGCACTAGAAGTAGTTAGGGTGCCATAAGAAACTCTCTTAACTTGTCACCCACTCAATTAAACCAGTCATCTCATATAATACTTGCTATTATCTTTATATTTTTATAAAAAAATTTAAGATTTTTTATTATGTTTATTGAAATTTAAAAAAAAAAACAGTAAAATTTTACTAAATTTCTGTAAAAAAATTGAAGAATTATCAGAATTTAAAAAAAAATTCTAAATTTTTGAGAAATTTTTGACAAACTATCTCATTTTTTGAAATTTTCGGTAGATTATAGTATTTTTTGAAATTTTCAGTAAATTATACTACTTTTCAAAAAATCTAATAAAAAAGTTTATACCGGCATTTTAAAAATAAATTACCAAAAATATGATTTTGTTATTGAAAACTTTGAATGAATTATCGAAAATTTTATTTCACTCTTTGACTTAAAATTTGTCTATGGACAATTTGGAAATTCTGAAAACATATGAGGTGTCATGTTTAATTAGAGGGGTGGTAAATTAAATGCTAATGAAAAAAAGCCCAAACTATGATCCGATTTGAAACATCATAACAAAAAAAAGCCCAACTTAGTTCTACTCGCTGACTTCATTATACTCCGATTTTCTTCTCCGCGCCCTTAGAGACTCCGATACGAATTTTAGTCTTCAGTGGAAATTCAATTCAGCGCTGCGACATTCTTCTTATATGTTCGTTTCTGACTCATTGTTGCTTCAGTTTGTGAATTTTCCATTGTTTTTTGAATTTTCGAAACCGAATTTGAAGTTTCAATTAACGTCGTGGAACAGTTTACGGTTAGGAATGGACGGAGACGGCGAGGAGTTGACGGCGCAGGAGACCGCTTTGTATGATCGTCAGATTAGGGTTTGGGGAGCAGATGCTCAAAGAAGGTTTTCTACTTCTTTCTATTTTCTTAATTATTATTATTTTAAATTTGATTTTGTTACTTTTAAGCTCTAACCTAATTTAATTTCTTAATTTTTTCTTAGTTTATTTCACCATAAGAATTTTGTGATTTTGGCTGCGTTATGGACAGTGGTGGTTATGGATTGTATATTACTGCACACATTTTATTGAAATTATTTGTAGTATCATAGTATCATGTATAATATATAATAATTTAAATTAAAATATCTTTTTCATTATTACCAGATGTAAATGAATTGAACAATCAATAAAGATTATCTAGAGAAATAGAGATGAAATGTATAGCAAATTTCAAATTTGGAGAGTGAGAATGAGCCAAAAGAGATCAATTTTTATAATTTAAGTTGTATTATTATGTATATTATAAACCGATTTTTTTTTCTATTTCTATAAACAAAACAATGTTATGTCACTATTAGTCGGGGTTTTATCGCGCCCATATTGGTGTTTCGGTGTAGTTATTTAAATTTTTTAAGAAAAATGGTATCTGCCACGCCCCATATCGTGGTAACGGACCTTTTTTTAAAACTTTGGTTATGTTTAAAAATAGTGTTCTAAACAACTCTAATTAGTGTATTGATTTTAGTTTTCTTTTGTGATTATGTTGTTTTAGATTAAGCAAAGCTCATGTCTTAGTCTATGGAATTAAAGGAACTATATCCGAGGTATAATGGGTTTTATTTGATTTTTTTGTTTTATTTAATGCACTTTTATTTTTTCTCATAATGTTTAAGGAGTTTTGTTTTTCTTCTGGTTGGGATAGTTTTGCAAAAATATTGTTCTAGCTGGAGTAGGTAGTCTTACCTTAATTGATGATCGATTTGTCACCGAGGAAGTGCTTTCTTCAAATTTTCTAATTCCTCCTGATGAGAATGTGTATGGTGGAAAGACCATTGCTCAGCTTTGTTGTGATTCACTTAAAGATTTCAATCCCATGGTTCGTGTTTTTGTGGAAAAAGGTTCTTATTACACTGTCCCTTGCTAATTTTTCTTCTACGTTTATGTTGTATATGGTTTCTTTTTTAATTTGTATGCCGTTTTTTGTTTATCTGTCTCTGTCGTTTGACTTGTCTTCAGGTGATTTGTCAAGTTTTGAAGTAGAGTTCTTCAGCAAATTCGATGTTGTTGTTGTCAGTTGTTGCTCACGCTCAGCCAAAGTACTGTTGAAACTCCTATATCGATCTATATATCTCTTTTGCTTCCATGTTCTTTACTACTTTATGGATATATGATACTATAGATTTTCTTTTCAATTCTAACATTGTACTATTTTGCTGTAGAAACTAGCCAATGACAAATGCCGAAAAGCATCAAAACGTGTAGCATTTTATACCATTGACTGTAGGGATTCTTCTGGTGAAATTTTCGTTGATTTGCAGGACTATAAATATTCTAAGGTATCACTCTTGTGGATTTAATTTGTCCCAGCATATCATCAACTTTTCTGATTTTTACTAATTGAGAATTATTCACAATTGATCTCTTGTCACTGCTCATATAATAACTAATAGTTACAGTAGGTATGACATGATTTGAATCTGTGACTAGTGTATGCAAGAACGCGAGTCACCTCGCAGGATTGTGCAATCTTACGTCTCAGAACCACTCTTCCGCGCGGGGATCTGAATGGGATCGGAGGAGAAGCGGCAAGATCGCTGCCAATATTTTTTTCTTAATCTGTGCTGGTTATAGCAAAATAACCCTAATTTTTTTTTAATTTAAATGAATCTTAATCAGCTTTTAGTAAACCTCAGATTTAAAACGGTAAAAAAAGTTGAAATTGAAATGTTTTACATCTTCACATAAATCCTCTCGAGGAAAAACCTCTTTGTTTCTTCTCTTACGGCTTCTCACACCTTCCTCCGCCTCTCAGAACCTCTTCCCTTCGTTACTCTGTTTTTGGCGAGTTGGGCGCGGTTCCTCTGTTTCTTGCAAGTTTTTTGACTTAGTTTTTGAAGTTTTTAGTGAAGTTATGAATTTTTGCTTATGTGTGTGGAAGGATGGATATAATTTTTTAATCTATCATTATTTGTAAGCATAGGAATGCAAGTTTATCTTTTCCCTCTAATTAGAATCTTACAATCCATGCTACGTTCCTTAAGCTGCAATCTTTCATCCCCAATTTTGCCTAGATTCTCGATTATTAAAATACTGCCAAAGACAATTTTAAAATACTGCTACAAGATTGTGCTGCACACCCTTTACATTGGTTATCCACTTTGATTTGTTTCGTTAATCCCCATATATTTGCATGATGGTGGTTAATAAGATACCATATATTTCTCTTCAATTTGTGAAAATAATGAAGATAGAATCTATTAGAATCATCATCTGTTGTAGGGTTTTTTCCTTGCAATTAGTAATAGAAGTCACTGGGGCAAGATTTGAGGCTAAAATGAATCCCATATAGGAGGAAACCTTTTGAGAGCAAAGGTTGGGATGGATGAATTGTTATTCTGGTATTTCTCAATGATGTTTATGGCTGCGGGGATTGTAGTATGTTGGCCATTTGATAATTAAGGTTTGTTAAGAGCTGTGTTATCAAATAGTGGCGCCATAGCCGCTATGGCGGATATAAATGGCGGTTTTTGGGATTGGCCGATATTGCAGGTTTTTCCGCCATAATCTGCTATAACGGCGCCACAAAGTGGCCTGTATGGTGGGATTTTTGGTCACTGCCATGGGCCGCCATCAACAACACTGGTTAAGAACTTTATTAACCTTGTGTATTTTGCCCTTATCTTTGTTTGTATCAACAGCAAATTGCTCTTTCCGGGTTTAGAATTCTAGATGATAAATAAATGTGAATACTGTGCTTGCTTCTACAACCACTATTTTTATTTTAATGTTTCGTTCTTCCTTTGCAGAAAAAAATGGAGGAAACTATTGAATGCCACCTAAAATATCCAAGTTTTGAGGTACGTGGGTCTTAAATCATTAATGCTGCATTTGTATTGTTGCATTTCTTTATCTTTTATGAAAAATCCATTTATGTCTCTCAAAACAGTATTGTATTTACTATTTAACTGAGTCTTGATGAGTTGCAAACGTCAAGACCTTTTAATGTATTCCAAATGATATCTTCCATGTGGAAAAAGTGTAGGCTGATTTTGACCTGAAGGATATTTGGTGCACCTAATAACCATAATGACTTACCCAGTCACTTACTTGCATAAGAGGCCCATGGGGAAACATTCAGTTCATCCTTTTATTGTATATGCAATAGTCTTATAATGATACTATAGAAGTCAGTAAGAATCGATATCCATTTTTTTTAAGGAAGATAATAATATTCAACCATTCCATTTCGAAAATTATTCAAGATAACAATCGCCATGAGATACTTGCACTTCCTCTTTTGAAAGAGGAAAAATTATTATTTTTATTATTATAATCAACAATTTACTAATGGGTATTTTCATGGAATTTTTGAAAGGGAATGGTCGAATCTATTCTCTTTCGTAAAAAAAAAAGTCTTCCGTTATTATACATATTATGATCAAATCATATTTGAATAATTGTTGTTTTAAAATATAAACTTATAATTATCAAAGTTAGTGAAATTGTGATGTAAATTTGAAATTCTTATATCAGAAAACGAAAAAAAATATGTGAATGAGAGGGAAGGAGGCTTTTTCTCTTGTTATATATAAAGAAAATATGTGTCTCCATAAAATACCAAATTTTAGCAAAGGTTGAAGGGCGGATGACTTCGACTACGACCACTTATAAAAGGATTAAATCAAGTAACTGCCAGTTGAAGATATCTGAACGTTGAAGACACGAGGGAGTCAGCCATCAGTCCCAAGACCACGTAGAAGGATACATGTTGAGCATGCAAGTCATAACTTTCGAAGACAAGTTATATTTTCACAAGTATATATAGATAGTTTCTGCATAGGGATTAGGTGTGACAAATCATATACAAGAACTCTATAGAACTTAAAAGTACCCGCGTCAAAGAGATAAACAAGTTTGTGAGGCAATGTATGATCTTGTACACCATCTTTTATTCATTTAATTGAAACCATTTACATCATTTCTTGAGCATTTGCTTTGCTTTCAGTTGTCTTTACGCTTATTTTAATACAATTCTTGTTTCCGACCCGGTCGGTCTCTTTACTTGATTCACAGTTTATTTGTCGAACTTATGAACATTCAAAAACTACTTATAGAATTTGTGAACAATATGTCCTAGGATTCATTAGTCGATCATGCAAGTAATAATCCTCAAGATATTGCGCTTGTTTACCAAAAATCACAGGAAACAACCTGTTAAAACATGCTACATGCTGTAGCTTCTAAAGGAACACACATGTGTTTTGCTTATTTTACTCTACAATGAAATATGTATAGTTAAAAGCTTCATATTCCTAAGTATGTCTTTTTTTCATTTTTTCTACAGGATGCTTTATCAGTACCTTGGAGGGCACTTCACAGGAGAATGTCAAAGCTGTACTTTGCAATGAGAGGTTTGTTAACAATATAGCTTTTATTTTTAGTGAATAAAATACATGAAATTAGGAAAAATTTTTTATCAGTTATGAGGTTGAACTTTTATTTGAAGGTGTCTGCATAGGGGTTTAATTGATTAGGTCTTTTAATTGATTAGGTCTTTCAATTACGTTAAGCAAGACACCTTCAAATAAAAGTAAGTATTCATGGGTTGGTTCAGTTCTATTAAGATTAAATGAAATCCAACCTGATTGCATTTTGTTGATTTGGTTTCATTTTAGATTTTTTTCACTAGTCAGTTCTATTAAGATTGAGTTGATTAGTTCGGGTCATTAATATATTATACTCATTAAAATATTATATATTATATAAATATGACCCAAGAAACTTAGTAATGCTAGTAAGAATGTCAAAATGAACAAATATAAACGACAAAAAGTTCAGTTCTATTAAGATTAAATGAAATCCAACCTGATTGCATTTAGTTGATTTGGTTTCATTTTGGATTTTTTCACTAGTCAGTTCTATTAAGATTGAGTTGATTAGTTCGGGTCATTAATATATTATACTCATTAAAATATTATATACTATATAAATATGACCCAAGAAACCTAGTAATGCTAGTAAGAATGTCAAAATGAACAAATATAAACGACAAAAAGTATAGTAACATTTTAAATATTAAAGGCTAAAAATGCGAAGCTTATTAAGTTTTTTAAACCAACGCAATCCAACTTAATTGATTCTGTTTGAATTATCGTGTTTATCAAGTCAAATCAGACATGCATAATTGTGAGAGAGCTTACATTATGTAGGCTTGTTGTTTTTTATATGGAAATAAGTCTTATTTTCTTTATGAAGTGTATCAATTGCAATTACGCGATTGTTCTTTCTATAGACTAATGTACAATTAATAACATCATTTCATGTCACAGTAATAGAGAAGTTTGAAGAGGCTGAAGGACGCAGTGCGGGAGATGTTTCGGAGGCAGATCTTTCCGATGTTCTCAAGCTTAAAAAGGAACTTTGTACTGCACAAGTATGCTTGCTGGAATTAGTTATGTATGTTCTTAAAGTTAATTATGTTATTCATCTGATCCTTCTGTTTACGTTACAGTCTCTCAATGAATCTCATGTTCCCGACACTCTTCTAGAAAGATTGGTAGCGGATACAGCCGAGTTTCCTCCCGTCTGTGCTGTTATTGGGGGAATCCTTGGACAGGTATTTTATCATCTATTATGGTTTACAAAATGAGATGTCTTGCAATAGTTACTATAAACCAGATTTACTACTATCACAGGAGGTTATCAAAGCTATTTCTGGAAAAGGGGACCCCATAAAAAACTTCTTCTATTTTGACGCGTCTGATGGAAAGGGTGTTATAGAAGACATATCTGATTCAAACGCTGGAAAGTAGCTTCTCTGGGTCAGTGTTTCTAATGAGTCACCCGCAATCGTGGTTGTGAATATTGAACCTTTTGCTGCATTAACTGCTCATTTATAGTTTAGTAGTTCCTTATTTGTTTTAGTCATTGGCAATTTAGGATCAGAAATGTTTTGAAATGTAGACACTCGAATGTATTTATGCTGACCTTCAAAGCCATCTTCGAAGTTGCAAAGCTTCATGATGGTTAGGAAAAAAGCTCAACGTGTTTATATACTGGATTCTTTAGTGGGTAAACAAGGTTAATTGAACTTCTATAGTAATGATTTTTGCTATAGTTGACCTGATGACATCTTTAGTAAGACTTTTATCCTAAGAGTACACTTACATGAATACTATTTAGCAACTACTCATCTTCTATCATTTGCAAATCTGAGATGATACATATCACACCATATAGCTAGGGTAAATAATACATATAGTTTCAAAACATTATATTCAGAACTGAAAGGGAATATCTACTGAGAGATGTTACTCATCAACGACAAATTACCAAAATTTTGTACAACATTATATCGGAGTTACATTATTTAGTTGATTGCTTGTAATAAAGCTTCTTAGGATCTGGTCAAAGCTTTCAGCTGTCTTTTCGACAGGGTGAACATGCATCCCTTCATAAGTTGTTTCCACGATCTGCTCGTCTTTGGAATGTCTTTGGATTTGTTTTCTTACATTGCATCCTCGATAAGAGCATTTGTAGTAACTCCTGAATTGTGTGAAAAAAGATGGCACAATTCAGTTAGCTTTCTGAGTGTTGAAAAAAAGTAGAAGTAAATATAGATTCAAATCCTAGCTATGAAAGAATGAGACAAACCTGGGGAATTTGCCATTTTTCACCAACTTTTCCCCATACTTTCTCCACCTGAACCCATCGTCTAGTATATCAATCTGACTCCTTGTTTGAAATACATATTTGTGCTTCATTGTTTCCTTGCCACTTCTCTCGCTCAATGTCTCCTTCCTTTTAGATTTTAGAAACTCTTCATTTTGAACATGAACATTAGAGCCACTACCCGGATTAGGTTCAAAAGGAGAAGCATCAAGTGAAGATGAGATAGGCAATAACACTTCATGTTTCTCCATTGATTTATTCTTGAGGTAACACTTGTGGACTATAGCTTAAATCATGCATGTGTTATATATAGTGAGGAAAAATGATGAAGGATGCATGCATTTTCTAAGGACATGAAACATGAGGGCGGCAAGAATGTCAACATGTGTGGTATGTGTGGTCAAGGCCAAATTTATACTACGACTAAAGATAAACTGATTCATGAAATCAACTGCATGAGAATGTATAAGATGGATGGGGTTGCCGTGACGGAATCTGATTTCCTGTGCTTTTTTTTATTTAATTTTGTACATTGATTTTGTTTTTAATTTCAATAAAAGACGTGACAGTTTTGAGAATAGGAAAAAAATTGTTTTATTATAAGTATTTAAACATGAGACACAACATGGAGATGGCTTCGGGAAGGTTGTTAAACCATTGTGGCAGACATTTGAAGACTTGTAAATAAGGACCACCTATAGCCAGTTTCCATGAAATTGCTTGTGAAAAGCATATTAGCAATTTGTCCAATAACTAATACATAATATAGAAAATAACTAAGATTTTATGTCATGTATAGAACTTAAAAGAAAAGCCCCACCGCAAAATATTAAAGGGGAGATTAATTGTCACATAGAATAGTCTAGCGACTCATACTAACTCATACGTCTTTTAAGTCTTATGACTGTTTGAATGAGATGAACTTTTGAAACTCTACGTTACTAAATTTTTTATTTTAGAAAAAGAAAAAACTTCAACTACAATTCATAACCATTCCACAAGTCAGTTAAAGGGGAATTTGTTATATTTAACAAACTTTAACTACAAAAGCTCACTCCGAATGCTATGAAAGGATATATATATATATATATTACAATAAGGTTAGAATTGAAAAATTTCAATGATTAAAATTTTGATATTAGGATTTTTACAGTGTTTTAATTTCTATTAAAAATAAAAATATATTTGGATGACGATGATTCTTGTTCGATTTTAAATTTTTTGATTTGAATTCTTCTTTTATCTCTTTATTATTATTTTATATGTATCCTTGATGATGGAAATATTATTTTGTTTGTGAAAAATAAATGAGAAAAACTAGTGTTGTTTTCTTAAAGGTGCTTATTTTATAATCATTTTATTTCAACAGTCATGTCCAAATAACCATGAAGAGAGAACATGAATTTAAATTTTATTTGAATTTCAAAATAAAATTTTCATTGGTTTAATTATCTAATCAAATCAAAACAATCATCACATTTAGACATCTTTTATTTAAAGTCAAAATTTATTTACATGAGTCACATTTGACGGATTAATAAATTAATTCAAAAGTCTCTCACTTCACTCACGTGATAACCTGATGTTTCAATCTTATATCATAATTATGCACCATTCATTGAAATCACTAAGTCATTATCTTTAATGAATTAAAATGATCAGATCATGGTTGTCACAAGTTATCCATCAACTTGATTCATTCCACAGTACGCCACAAATTCAACCTCTATAGTAGAAGTAGAAATTATAGATCGTTTTTCAGTCTTCTATGATATTGCTCTTCTAATTATATGGATTTCTTTGAGTATACACATCTCACAAAGTTTAAATCCGAGTAGTACACGACTTCAAAACGATTCGACCTTTTATATGTGAGCATGTAACCTTTGATGTCTTGTAAGTACCTAAGAACCTTAGTTGCAATTTCTCATGACTTGTGTGAACGAGAGTGAATCCTCGTCAATGCTAAAGTCACATTCATGCTCAAATGAATAAATATTTGTTGTCTCTTTTTGTCGTATGATGGCAACACAACTAGATGGATACCAACACGAAGATATTCTCCACAAGTCTTCATAATATCCAATTTAGGTGATTTCTTACTCCCAATGAATTGACAATTTTCAATAAATCGAGCATTACTAGACTTGATTATTCTCGTACTATTATTAGGACAATAAAAATATACCTTTACACGTGGATTATACACCTTTACTTTTGCTTGATAGCCTTAACATAAAGATACCTTAAACCATGTTTCCTTCCGGCCCATAGTTCATAAGGAGGCTTAGGAACTGTGTTGCTATGAATTCTATTAAAGCAAATACGCAAAATCCAGAATGATAATTGTACATTACTATAGTTTAACATTGACTTGATCATGTCCACGAAAGTATATTCTTCTTTTTAACAACATCAATTTGTTGTGGTGTGTGAGACATAATATATTATTCACATTTACCATGACTTTCGAGAAACTTTGCAAATGAACCTAGTCATTGTCCTTTCTCATCTATTATCAATGTCATGTCCAAGTCCACAACACATTACTAGTAACTGCAAACATTGAAAAACTCGCTCATACATTAATACTTTGAACAATTTAATGGATTCAAACTCATCATCTTTAAACATGTATCTAAGTTCACCTTTAATAACCTAAATACATTTCAATAAATCATAATGAAGTTAATCTAAACATATTTTAATAACAATTTAATTATACTCAAACATGCATGTATATTTTTGGATGTTGCTAATATTTTTGGATATATAAGCACCAGTTATGTTAACAATTAATTTAATTTCTTTAATGATTCATGATCCATCTTTGAATGATATAAATATCATCGAACACAAACAATTAACATAACATCCAAATCAAAGTTTAATTATAATATGAAATTATAAAGTTTTATGAAATTGATTACTTTGGTGACTAGCAAACCATGCTTTAATAAATAATTTTAAAATGTAAGCGTTGTGAAAACGATGTCGAAATTACAAAGTATACTTGGTTTCTTGATCGGTAAGAAACCCACAAGGGTAGAAAAGAAGAAAACGATAAGAACACAATAAAATTGGTTATAAATTGTTATTCTTTACTTTCTCTTTGAAACAATATTACAAGTGTTACAGAATAACAAATAACCCCTCTCACCCTAATCAGGATTTGCATTCTTGCAATGATGAAAGACTAGTATGCTATTTATAAGAAACCTAACATACTAAACTAATGGACTTTTACACACATGCCCATTACACAAGTTAACTTAGAGAACAAGCTAACTTAAACAATTGAGCATAACAAACATGCCCAATTTGATATGCTAACAATCATAGCATACTTAGACTACAACATGTGAACAAACTTCGACGACAATGCTAAGGTCCTGTCGAATTGTCGAACCAAGAAGCTACTATTCGACTATACTAGAGTTTGATCCAATATCTCAATAATCTCCACCTTGGAACAAACTCTATAACATCAAGGGAACAAGCTAACTTTCTTCATGCAACTTTATCAACTGCATATAGTGGAAAAGCTTGCAACTTGGTAATGTCTTGGTGCTCATATCAGCAACATTGTGATATTTCGAAACCTTCAGCACTTGAACTTCTCTACGCTCGATTACCCCTCTGATGAAATGGAGCCTCACATTGATGTGCTTGGTTTGCTTATGATAGGCCGAATTCTTCGATATGTGTATAACACTTGGACTATCACATTTAACAGTGATAAATCGATCTTGAAGTTTTAGTTCCTCAGCAAAACCTTCAAGTCATAATGCTTCTTTCACAACTTCAGTAAGGGCGATATATTCCGCTTCAGTGGTTGATAAGACAAGAACCTTCTGAAGTGTTGCTTTCCAACTAATTGTTGTGTCAAACATGGTGAACACATATCCAGAAATAGATTTTCTGGAATCCATACAACTTGCATAATCAGAGTCGACATACCCTTTGATTTCTACTTTACTGTTTTCACCACATTCCCCGCCATAAATTAAGACTCTATCTAGAGACCCATTTATGTATCTTAGAATCCACTTCAATGCTTGCCAGTGAGCCTTTTCAGGATTCACCATATACCTGCTTACAAGATTTATTGCATATGATATGTCGGGTATAGTACAAACCATATCATACATAAAAAAATCCACTATGTTAGCATATGTGATGTTATTCATATAAGCTCTTTCGACCTCAGTGCTGGGACACTGATATGTACTCAGCTTGAATTGAGGGTTTGCCGGAGTTACAACAGGCTTTGAATTCGACATACCAAACTTGTCGAGAATCTTTCATAGGTATGTCTCTTGATATAAGCATAATTTCGACTGCTTTCTGTCAATCCCAAGAATCCTGGATGCTGCTCCCAGATCCTTCATATCGAACTCCTTATTGAGTTCAACCTTTACCTTAATTACATTCTCGACATTATTTCTTTCTATGAGAATATCATCCACATAAAGCAACAAAATAACAAATGAATTTCCAGGTCGAAATATGAAGTAAACACAATGGTCGAATTGAATTTTAATGAAACCTATGTCTGCCATGAACTTGTCGAATCTCCTATTCCACTGTCAAGGAGATTGTTTCAATCCATATAAAGATTTGTTCAGCTTGCACACATAATCTTCCTTACCCTTTTCTACATACCCTTCAGGTTGCCTCATCAGGATTGTTTCATCTAGATCTCCATACAAGAAAGTTATCTTCATATCCATTTTGTTTCAGTTCTAGATCGAACTGTGCCACTATGGTAAGTAACATTTGAATGGACCCGTGCTTCACAACAGGAGAGAACACATCATTGAATTCAACACATTCTTTTTCAGTGAAACCCCTTGCGACCAATCTTGCCTTGTATCTCTTTGACGTTACTCCTTCAATTCCTTCCTTAACTTTGAAAATCCACTTACAACTGACTAACTTGGCTCCAACAGGTTTCTTGATCAGTTCCCAAGTGTGGTTATCATGAAGAGACTTCATCTCATCATCCATGGCCTTCGGCTATATAGTTTTATTTCGACTCCTCATAACTTCCTTATAGTCTATAGGCTCTTCATCTAGAACCTCACTTGTAGACATTAAGACATAAGCTATGAGATCTGCATACCCAAGTCTTTGAGGTGGCTTGATGACTCTTCTCAGCCTATCTCTTACCAACAAGTAGTCATCGATAGTTTCCTCATCTTTCTCAGTATCTTCTGCATCTTGTGCTTCTTCTTCAACTTGATATGTGATACACAATTCAACATCGACATGCTCCACCTTAACATTAATCTCTTCTTGTTCCATCTCTTCTTCAGATATATGTGCATTTCGACTAACATCATCAGTTTTCTTGAATGTCATCTCATCTTCATTAAAAACTACATCTTGACTGGTGATACACCTCTAGTGACTTGGCTCTAGGCACCATAACCTATAAGATTTGACTCCTTCAGGGTATCCCATGAACATGCATCTCAGAGCTCTAGGTTCGACCTCGTCCTGTCTAATGTGAGCATAGGCTATGCAGCCAAATACTCTAACTTTGTCGAGATCTGGTGGATGTCATGACCAAATTTCTCCAGGTGTCTTCATATCTAACACAATCGAAGGGCATTTGTTGATCAGATATGTTTCTGTCGAAACAACCTCTGCCCAAAACACATTCTTTAACCCATAACTAGTTAGCATGCATCCAACTCTTTCTAAAATGGTTCGATTAAACCTTTTAGCTAAACCATTTTGTTGGGGAGTACCTACACTAGTTCTGTGCCTTGCAATACCATAGGTTGCACAAAAACTGTCGAACGACTCATTGCAAAATTTAAGGCCATTGTCGGTTCTCAACCTCTTGACCTTCTTGCCCGTTTGATTTTCGACCGATTCTTCCAACTTTTGAATTTCTCAAAAGTTTCATCCTTAGTCTTCTGGATGAATACCCATAACTTTCTGAAATAATCATCAATCATGGATAGAAAATACCTTAATCCTGAATGTGATGGACATCTCACAGGCCCCCAAAGATCAACATGGATGTAATCAAGGGTTCCATGTGTTCTTTGTTTGCCTTTATTGAGCTTCACTCTACAATATTTTCTAAGTACACATGGTTAACAAAACTTCAGCTTTTCGACTTTGTCTATACCAAGTAGATTTTGTTTCCCTAATTCGACCAGACCCCTTTCACTGACATGGCCCAATTTCATGTGCCAAATTTCGTGGATGCAACATCTGCAGAACCACTGACAACTTCAGCCTCAAGGGTATACAAGCCTTGTTTCTTCACGCCTCTTAAGAATTCCTTCGACCCCTTCATGAATTTTAGAATACTTTTCTCTCCTTTAAAAACATATCCTTTCTTGTGGAATTCACCAAGAGAAATAAAATTTCTCTTCAAATCAGGTAGATACCTGACTTCAGTCAACAAGCTTATGGACTCATCATGGAACTTGAATCTCACCGATCCAATACCTGCAATCTTGCAAGCTTTATTGTTTCCAAGCAATACATATCCACCATCTTGATCACATAGTTCCTCGACCAAGTCTTTGTTTGGAGTCATTTGCCAAGTGTAACCTGAATCCATAATCCACTATTTACTTGAGTTGCCACTTGAAACCACAAGAACATCAGATGAATCAAAATCATCTTGAACAAGGGTTGCGTTTCCATTATCCTTACCTCCATGATCTTTCAGGATTCTAGGGCACACTTTTCTTGTATGACCCTCCTTCTTACATTGATAACGTCGAATATCAGATGCATCACCACTATAAGACTTCTGCTGACTTTTACCATTCTTCTTGTCGAACTTGCCATCTGTAACACCCCGAATTAAATAAGAGGATTATTTAATTAAGTTAATAATATATTTAATAATTTAATTAAATAAATTGAATTATTGAATTATTATTATTATTAATATTATTTGGAATAATAATTAGTGGAAAATATATAAGTTGGAATAAGAAAAAAGGGTATTTGGTTGGTAAAGGGTTTTCACGTGAAAAGCAGAGAAACGATCGTGAAAGAGGAAAAAGGGCAAAGAGGCAGAGCTAGAGAGCAAAGGTTGAAGAGCGGAAAAGCTTGAAGCTTAGAGATTGCCGGATTATCTCAGGTAAGGGGGGTTTATCGTCGTTTAATGGGTATTATAGATTAACATGTCATGGGTAGTGATAAACCGTCGAAGTGACCCTAATTGGGATTGTGAATGCTGAAAATGATGTTGGATAAACTGTGTTAAAAACTGAAATTTAATCGATAATGGTGTGTGTCGTAATTTACTGGACGTATAGCTTTTTACGGAAATTGAATCGGAGGTCCGGAAGTCCTCCAACGGCGGAAAATGCGGAGAACTCTGCATTCTGCCTTGTGTTAGCGCAGGAACTGCTGTTTTGTCTGCGTTAACCGGTTAACCCAGGGCGTTAACCGGTTAACACTGTTATATTTTGTGGAAATGTGCTGTTTTGCCTGCGTTAACCGGTTAACCCAGGGCGTTAACCGGTTAACACTATTGCGTTTTGCCAGAAAGTGTGTTTTGTCCTGCGTTAACCGGTTAACCCAGGGCGTTAACCGGTTAACACTGTTGGAAATTGGAAAAATTGATATTTTAATGTTGTGAACATAATTGGTTATTGGCCTATTATCGTTAATTTTGATGAGTAACTTTGTTGAGTTTATGTTATGAAGTGTTGATACAAATATGTTGATAAGTTGTGTTAAAGTTGTTGGAAATACTGAGTTGTAGGCTTGGTGAGCCAAAGTTGATTATAAGTTGATTATAAGTTGATTTTGTTGAAAACATTGTTGTATTGCTATTCTTATTATGTTGTCGACAATTTAGAGTCGTGTATGCCATGTACATTCATATGCATTAAGTCGGAGCTTTGCTCACACCACGTTGGCCTGGATTGGCAAATTTTAAGTTGAAAGTTGAAGGCTTATGCCTTGATGCCCAATAAAATGGCAATGATTTTAAGTTGGGAGTTTTACTCCGAATGGTACCACATGCATGACGAGTCGAGTCTCATTAGAGTTGCATTTTGTTGGCTTGTTGTATGGATATTTAATTTAATTGAGGAGTGGAATTGTGTTGATATTAAGTATGATGTTTGAGTTGATGTGCCGTTACTGGATGTATGTTACGATTAGGGTGATGAAATGTGTGAATTTACTTAGCATTACATGATGATTTATAATGCTTATTATATCGATTGAGGAACTCACCCTTACCGCTATTTTTCAGGTAACGAACAAATGAGTTGAGTGGAAGCTAATGCTTGGAGTCTAGTGTAGTCTCCTAAGTGGGTCATGCTCTGATAGATGTAACATCGGGAGGGAACATTCTTTTAATATCGTTGTTGATGATTGTTGAACCAGTTTACATGTAGTATGTTGCATGTTTTGAATGATCGATTGATCTCTATCCGCTGCGTATTGTGCAAATGTTTTATGTTTTGAGTTAATGAAAGAGCATGACAGTTATTATGGTATGAAATGTTGTGTGACACCCTTGATTGCATATTTACTCTGATTAATATGTGTTATTTTAATTATATACTCAGGGTATTTTAGAAGGGTGTTACATTAGTGGTATCAGAGCAGGTCGGTCTGTCCGGCCAGTTGTCGTGTCGTTACTGTCTAACAATTGTGTATTGTTACTAATCTAACTTTTAAGTTGTGTTGTATTGATAAGTTGAAATGGCTGGAAGGAATGACGCTGCAATGGCTGCCGCAATGCAAGCGATGGCACAAGCTGTGCAGAACTTGCCAAATGCTGGTGGTGATGCTGGATCACGTAGCTTGGCGACTTTTCAGAGAGAGAATCCGCCGGTGTTTAAAGGGAAGCATGATCCAGATGCAGCCTTGGGATGGTTGAAAGAGATTGAGAGAATCTTCCGTGTTATGGATTGCACTCCAGCTCAGAAGGTTCGGTATGGTACTCACATGCTAGCAGTCGAAGCTGATGACTGGTGGCTAGAGACTCACGAGAGGTTGACCGTGGCAGGTGAAGTCATTACTTGGGATGTATTCCGTAGGGAATTCATGAGAAAGTATTATCCGGAAGATGTCCGTGGTAAGAAGGAAATTGAGTTCCTTGAGCTGAAGCAAGGAAACATGTCTGTCACTGATTATGCTGCGAAATTTGTGGAGCTGTCCAAATTTTATCCTCATTACACTGGTGCTGGTGCTGAATTTTCAAAGTGCATCAAGTTTGAAAATGGACTGCGCTCTGAAATTAAGAAGGCTGTTGGGTATCAGAAGATACGCATTTTTACTGAATTGGTTGATAGCTGCAGGATATTTGAAGAAGACAATAATGCTCATTACAAGATTGTCAGTGACCGCAGGGGCAAGCAACATCAAAACCGTGGAAAGCCGTATGATGCTCCAGTAGGAAGAGGGAAACAAGGAGCTGCTCCGGCTCAGAGGACTAGTAGGGGAGGTGCTCCTGCTGGTATAGTTTGCTTCAAATGTGGTCAGGCTGGTCATAAGAGTAATGTATGCACTGCTGAAGTAAAGAGGTGTTTTCGCTGTGGTAAGACTGGCCATGCAATAGCTGATTGCAAGCACAAGGAAATGATTTGTTTTAATTGTGGCGAAGAAGGGCATATTGGAAGTCAGTGTCAGAAGCCAAAGAAATCTCAAACTGGGAAGGTGTTCGCATTGACCGGAACTCAAACCTCCAGTGAGGACAGACTTATCCGAGGTACGTGTTATATTAATGGCTTTCCTCTTGTAGCTATTATTGACACAGGTGCGACTCATTCCTTTATATCTTTGGATTGTGCTGTGAAACTTAAGTTAGAGATATCTGAGATGTTTGGTAGTATGGTAATTGATACTCCTGCGAAGGGTTCAGTGACTACTACTTCGGTTTGTTTAAATTGTCCTTTGAGTATTTTTGGTAGAGACTTTGGGATGGACCTAGTGTGTCTTCCACTAGTGCAGATTGATGTTATTCTGGGTATGAACTGGTTGGTGTTTAACCGAGTTTCTATCAATTGTTTTGATAAGACGATGGTTTTTCCTGAGATTGAGGAGGGAAAGAGTTTGTTTCTATCAGCAAGGCAAGTGAATGAGGAAGTAGCTGATGGGGCAGAGTTGTTTATGCTGTTAGCGACTTTGGAGGCTAAAGATAAACTGGTGATTGGCGATCTAGCCGTGGTGTGTGATTTTCCGGATGTGTTTCCGGAAGAGGTGAATGAATTACCGCCAGAGCGTGAAGTGGAGTTCTCGATTGATTTGGTACCTGGTACTAGGCCGATATCGATGGCTCCGTACCGTATGTCTGCTGTTGAGTTAACTGAATTGAAGAGTCAGTTGGAAGATCTGTTGGATAAGAAATTTATTCGTCCGAGTGTGTCACCGTGGGGTGCACCAGTGCTATTGGTTAAGAAGAAAGAAGGTACTATGAGGTTGTGTGTGGACTACAGGCAACTGAATAAAGTGACGATCAAGAATTGGTATCCTTTGCCGAGGATTGATGATTTGATGGATCAGTTGGTTGGTGCAAGTGTGTTCAGCAAAATAGATTTGAGATCTGGGTATCATCAGATCCGTGTGAAAACCGAGGATATTCAGAAGACTGCTTTCAGAACAAGGTATGGACATTATGAATATTCTGTAATGCCTTTTGGTGTGACTAATGCGCCTGGAGTATTTATGGAGTACATGAATAGGATTTTCCATCCGTACCTAGACAAGTTTGTTGTGGTGTTTATTGATGATATTTTGGTGTATTCGAAATCTGAAGAAGAGCATGTTGAACATTTGAGAGTGGTTTTAGGAGTTCTACGAGAAAAGAAGTTATTTGCTAAATTGTCCAAGTGTGAATTTTGGTTAGGAGAGGTGAGTTTTCTTGGTCATGTGATTTCAAGAGGTGGTGTTGCTGTTGATCCTTCTAAGATAGAAGCGGTATCTAAGTGGGAAGCTCCGAAGTCTGTTGCTGAGATTCGAAGTTTCCTTGGTTTGGCTGGTTATTATAGGAAGTTCATTGAGGGATTTTCTAAGTTGGCGTTACCATTGACGATGTTGACTAGGAAGGGGCAAGCGTTTGTTTGGGACTCAAAATGTGAAGAAGGTTTCCAAGAGTTAAAGAGAAGGTTAACTACTGCTCCTATTCTGATATTACCGAGTTCGTCGGAATCATTTGAAGTTTACTGTGATGCTTCATTGTTGGGTTTGGGTGGCGTGTTGATGCAGAATAAGCAGGTTATAGCTTATGCTTCGAGACAGCTGAGGGTTCATGAGAGGAACTACCCGACGCACGATTTAGAGTTGGCGGCTGTGGTGTTTGTTCTGAAGTTATGGAGGCATTACTTGTACGGGTCAAGATTTGAGGTTTTCAGTGACCATAAAAGTTTAAAGTATTTGTTTGATCAGAAAGAGCTGAATATGAGACAGAGAAGATGGCTAGAGTTTCTGAAGGATTATGACTTTGGTTTGAATTACCATCCGGGTAAAGCAAACGTAGTGGCTGATGCATTGAGTCGGAAATCATTACATATGTCTATGCTAATGGTTAAGGAATTGGATTTAATTGAGCAGTTTAGAGACTTGAGTTTGGTGTGTGAGAGTACTCACAATAGTGTTAAATTGGGAATGTTGAAGTTAACAAGTGGTATTCTGGATGAGATCAGAGAGGGTCAGAAATCCGATGTGCTTTTGGTTGATAAGTTGACTCTAGTGAATCAAGGTCAAGGTGGCGAATTCAGAGTTGATGAGAATGATGTTTTGAAATTTGGTAATCGGGTGTGTATTCCGGATGTTATCGAACTTAAGAAGAGTATTCTTGAAGAAGGACATCGTAGTGGCCTGAGTATTCATCCTGGAGCTACGAAGATGTATCATGATTTGAAGAAGTTATTTTGGTGGCCGGGAATGAAAAGAGAAATTGCGAGTTTTGTTTATTCCTGTTTGACTTGTCAGAAGTCAAAGATTGAGCATCAGAAGCCGTCTGGGCTAATGCAACCGTTGGCTATTCCAGAGTGGAAGTGGGATAGTATCAGTATGGATTTTGTTTCTGGTTTACCGAGGACAATTAAGAATTTTGAAGCTATTTGGGTGATTGTTGACAGATTGACAAAGTCGGCTCATTTCATTCCGATCAGAATGGACTATCCGTTAGAGAAATTAGCTGAGTTGTATATTGAGAAAATCGTAAGTTTGCATGGTATTCCGTCGAGTATTGTTTCGGACAGAGATCCTAGATTTACATCGAAGTTCTGGGAAGGTTTGCAGAAGGCTTTGGGAACTAAGCTGAGATTGAGTTCTGCATATCATCCGCAGACTGATGGTCAGACTGAGAGGACGATTCAGTCACTAGAGGATCTTTTGAGGGCTTGTGTTTTGGAAAAGGGAGGTGCTTGGGATTGTTATTTACCTTTGATTGAGTTTACCTACAACAATAGTTTTCATTCGAGTATTGGTATGGCACCGTTTGAAGCTTTGTATGGTAGGAGATGTCAGACACCTTTATGTTGGTATGAGTCCGGTGAGAGTGCTGTGGTTGGACCGGAAATTGTTCAACAAACTACGGAAAAGATTAAGATGATTCAGGAGAAGATGAGAATTGCTCAGAGTCGTCAGAAGAGTTATCATGATAAGAGGAGGAAATCACTTGAGTTCCGAGAGGGAGATCACGTGTTTCTTCGTGTTACTCCGATAACTGGGGTTGGTCGAGCTTTGAAGTCAAAGAAGTTGACACCTCGATTTATTGGTCCTTATCAGATTTTGGAGAGGATAGGAGAGGTAGCCTATCGTATCGCTTTACCGCCGTCACTTGCGAATTTGCATGAGGTTTTTCATGTGTCTCAGTTGAGGAGGTACATTCATGATCCGTCGCATGTGATCCAAGTAGATGATGTACAGGTGAGAGATAACCTGACTGTTGAAATATCGCCTATGAGGATTGAGGATCGAGAGTTGAAGCAGTTGCGGGGTAAAGAGATTGCCTTAGTGAAAGTAGCTTGGGGAGGACCAGCAGGTGGCAATGTGACTTGGGAACTGGAGAGTCAGATGAAAGAGTCTTATCCAGAGTTATTTGCTTGAGGTATGTTTTCGAGGACGAAAACTCTTTTAGTAGGGGAGAGTTGTAACACCCCGAATTAAATAAGAGGATTATTTAATTAAGTTAATAATATATTTAATAATTTAATTAAATAAATTGAATTATTGAATTATTATTATTATTAATATTATTTGGAATAATAATTAGTGGAAAATATATAAGTTGGAATAAGAAAAAAGGGTTTTTGGTTGGTAAAGGGTTTTCACGTGAAAAGCAGAGAAACGATCGTGAAAGAGGAAAAAGGGCAAAGAGGCAGAGCTAGAGAGCAAAGGTTGAAGAACGGAAAAGCTTGAAGCTTAGAGATTGCCGGATTATCTCAGGTAAGGGGGGTTTATCGTCGTTTAATGGGTATTATAGATTAACATGTCATGGGTAGTGATAAACCGTCGAAGTGACCCTAATTGGGATTGTGAATGCTGAAAATGATGTTGGATAAACTGTGTTAAAAACTGAAATTTAATCGATAATGGTGTGTGTCGTAATTTACTGGACGTATAGCTTTTTACGGAAATTGAATCGGAGGTCCGGAAGTCCTCCAACGGCGGAAAATGCGAAGAACTCTGCATTCTGCCTTGTGTTAGCGCAGGAACTGCTGTTTTGTCTGCGTTAACCGGTTAACCCAGGGCGTTAACCGGTTAACACTGTTATATTTTGTGGAAATGTGCTGTTTTGCCTGCGTTAACCGGTTAACCCAGGGCGTTAACCGGTTAACACTATTGCGTTTTGCCAGAAAGTGTGTTTTGTCCTGCGTTAACCGGTTAACCCAGGGCGTTAACCGGTTAACACTGTTGGAAATTGGAAAAATTGATATTTTAATGTTGTGAACATAATTGGTTATTGGCCTATTATCGTTAATTTTGATGAGTAACTTTGTTGAGTTTATGTTATGAAGTGTTGATACAAATATGTTGATAAGTTGTGTTAAAGTTGTTGGAAATACTGAGTTGTAGGCTTGGTGAGCCAAAGTTGATTATAAGTTGATTATAAGTTGATTTTGTTGAAAACATTGTTGTATTGCTATTCTTATTATGTTGTCGACAATTTAGAGTCGTGTATGCCATGTACATTCATATGCATTAAGTCGGAGCTTTGCTCACACCACGTTGGCCTGGATTGGCAAATTTTAAGTTGAAAGTTGAAGGCTTATGCCTTGATGCCCAATAAAATGGCAATGATTTTAAGTTGGGAGTTTTACTCCGAATGGTACCACATGCATGACGAGTCGAGTCTCATTAGAGTTGCATTTTGTTGGCTTGTTGTATGGATATTTAATTTAATTGAGGAGTGGAATTGTGTTGATATTAAGTATGATGTTTGAGTTGATGTGCCGTTACTGGATGTATGTTACGATTAGGGTGATGAAATGTGTGAATTTACTTAGCATTACATGATGATTTATAATGCTTATTATATCGATTGAGGAACTCACCCTTACCGCTATTTTTCAGGTAACGAACAAATGAGTTGAGTGGAAGCTAATGCTTGGAGTCTAGTGTAGTCTCCTAAGTGGGTCATGCTCTGATAGATGTAACATCGGGAGGGAACATTCTTTTAATATCGTTGTTGATGATTGTTGAACCAGTTTACATGTAGTATGTTGCATGTTTTGAATGATCGATTGATCTCTATCCGCTGCGTATTGTGCAAATGTTTTATGTTTTGAGTTAATGAAAGAGCATGACAGTTATTATGGTGTGAAATGTTGTGTGACACCCTTGATTGCATATTTACTCTGATTAATATGTGTTATTTTAATTATATACTCAGGGTATTTTAGAAGGGTGTTACACCATCTCTCTTTGTGAATTTCGCCTTAACCGAAAAACCTTCACTAATCGAAGATGGTATGTGCTCCTTTCGTTTGTTCAAATCCTTAGAAGACAAGGATGATTGAACTTCTTCAAAGGTCAAAGACTCTCTTCCATACAAGAGAGTTTCTTTGAAGTGAGCATGTGTTTTGGCCAAAGCACACAACAATAATAACACTTGATCTTCATCCTCGATCCTTACATTGATATCTTCAAGATCAAGAATCAACTTGTTGAACATATTCAATTGCTCAGCCAAAACTTTGTCTTAATTAATCTTGAATGAAAACAGAGCTTTCTTCAGGTAGAGGCGATTGACCAATGATTTTGTCGTGTACAAACTTTTGAGTTTCTCCCAAAGACCCGACGCCATCGTCTCCTTTGAAACCTGTCAATTAGATTAACACGGCCGTGTGTCACCACACGGGCACCCGTGTTAATCCACTGTTTAGATTAACACGGCCGTGTGTCACCACACGGGTGGCCGTGTGGATGCCCTGTTTTCCTCAATTTCTGAATTCGGCAATGCTTCTTTGGTCTGGCATCCTCTCGCTGAGAAGTGATTGTGACTATACTCTCCAAGTCTACTCCTTACCTGCAACAATGTCTCATACCCATACAAAAAAGAAAAGAAAGAAACAAAAACAAAATAAGTTAACAATCGAACACGTGGGTTGCCTCCCACGAAGCGCTTTGTTTAACGTCGCATGGCTCGACGGTTGCCCACCTCATTAGGCGAGGCACATATGGTCAATCAATCCAGGTTGTTGGCCTCTGTAATAGGGCTTCAGCCTCTGGCCATTCACCTTGAATATATCTCCATTGTTTTGGTTCTTAATCTCGATTGCTCCGTGAGGAAAAACCTTATTCACGACAAATGGCCCAGACCATCTTGACTTTAATTTCCCAGGAAACAACTTGAGCCTCGAATTGAACAACAATACCAGTTGTCCTTCCCAGAATTCTTTCCTGATGATTCTCTGATCATGCCACTTCCGTGTTTGCTCCTTGTACATCTTTGCATTCTCATATGCCTGATTACGAAATTCTTCTAACTCGTGAAGTTGAAGAATTTGGGATTCACCGGCTTTTGCAAGATCACAATTTAAGAACTTGGATGCCCAAAAGGCTTTGTGCTCTAATTCCAGAGGAAGATGACAAGCCTTACCATAAATCAGCTGATACGGAGACATGCCAATTGGTGTTTTGAAAGCGGTTCGGTACGCCCATAATGCGTCATCCAATTTGATTGCCCAATCTTTTCGTGAAGCACTCACTGTCTTTTCCAAAACCTTTTAAATTTGCCGATTAGACACTTCAACTTGCCCACTCGTTTGGGGATGATATGGTGTGGCAATCTTGTGCTTCACATTATATTTCTTCAATAAGTTCTCCATGAGCTTATTCAAGAAATGTGTTCCTTCATCACTGATAAGTGCTCTAGGCACACCAAACCTGGAGAAGATGTTTTGTTTAAGGAAGTTTACCACTGCTCTTGCGTCATTAGAAGGGAGGGCTACGACTTCCACCCATTTGGAGACATAGTCCACTGCCACCAAAATATAATTTTTTCCAAATGAGGGTGGAAATGGCCCCATAAAGTCTATCCCCCAAACATCAAATAATTCCACTTCAAGCATGCCCTTTTGAGGCATCTGATTCTTCCTAGAAATATTTCCTGTCCGTTGGCATCTGTCACATTCCTTCACGACGACTTGGGCATCCTTAAACAACGTGGGCCAGTACAACCCTGATTGGAGGACTTTTACGGCTGTCCTGTCTCCACTAAAGTGTCCCCCATAATCTGAGTCATGACATGCCTTTAAGACTTCATTTTGTTCTTCCTCAGGGACACATCGACGAATTAGTCCGTCTACTCCTTTCTTATACAAGAATGGTTCGTCCCACAAATAAAACCTGCAATCACGAAGAAACTTTTTCTTTTTGTTATAATCAAAGTCATCAGGAATTATACCACCCACCAGGTAGTTTGCGTAGTCAGCAAACCAAGGAACACCCACCACCGCGAGGATTCTTTCATCTATAAACTCGTCCTTTATGGGATGTTTCTCTTCCGTCTCTTCAATCGGAGACATTCGGGATAGGTGGTCAGCAACGGTGTTTTCACACCCCTTTTTGTCTCGAATTTCAAGGTCAAATTCTTGCAACAGCAAGATCCATCTGAGCAGCCTTGGCTTCGAGTCCTGTTTAGAAAAAAGATATTTCAATGCAGCATGGTCAGTATAAACAATTACCTTTGTTCCCAACAAGTATTGCCGAAATTTGTCAAAGGCATAAACCACAGCCAGTAACTCCTTCTCTGTAGTTGCATAATTCATCTGGGCTGGATTCAACACATGGCTAGCATAGTAGATGACATGGAGGCGTTTGTCTTTTCTTTGCCCCAAGACTGCCCCTACTGCTATATCGCTCGCATCACACATTATCTCAAAGGGTAGAGACCAGTCAGGCGAGATCACCATAGGAGCAGACACGAATTTAATTTTCAGAGTCTCGAAGGCTTCGTTGCACTTTTTGTCAAACAAAAACGGAGTATCCTTCACAAGCAGGCTAGTCAACGGTTTTGCGATCTTGGAGAAATCTTTTATGAACCTACGATAGAATCCTGCATGTCCCAAGAAACTCCGTATACCTTTCTCATTCACAGGATGAGGGAGATTGGCAATTACCTCCACTTTTGCCTTGTGAACTTCTATCCCTTGATGGGAAATTTTATGACCTAGTACTATCCCTTCTCTCACCATGAAGTGACACTTTTCCCAATTCAGAATTAGATTGGTTTGTTGACATCTTTCCAGCACAAGTGAAAGATTATACAAACAATTTTCGAAAGAAGATCCAAAAACCGAAAAATCATCCATAAAGACCTCCATATGCTTCTCAAGCATGTCAGAAAATATGGATGTCATGCACCTCTGAAATGTCGCAGGTGCGTTGCATAAACCAAACAGCATTCTTCTATAAGCAAAGATTCCATACGGGCATGTGAATGCTGTTTTTTCTTGATCCTCAGGTGCCACAACAATTTGGTTGTACCCTGAGTACCCATCCAGAAAACAGTAGAAATCATGACCTTCCAATCTTTCCAACATCTGATCGATAAAAGGTAAAGGAAAATGATCCTTTCTTGTAGCAGTGTTTAGTCTTCTATAGTCTATGCAAACTCTCCAACCTGTAACCGTACGGGTGGGGATCAACTCATTTTTCTCATTTTTTATCACAGTTGTCCCTCCCTTCTTTGGCACCACATGAACTGGGCTCACCCACGAACTGTCAGATATTGGGTAAATTAACCCCGCAACTAAAAGTTTCACAACCTCCTTGCGAACAACTTCTTTCATAGCTGGATTCAGTCTTCTTTGAGGTTGGACGACCGGTTTCTGATTATCCTCCATCAAAATCTTGTGCATACACATCGTCAGGCCGATTCCTTTCAAATCTTCCATCGCCCACCCAATAGCACCCTTGTATTTCTTTAGGACTTTGATTAGCTCTCCTTCTTGGGTCTCTCTCAAACCTGAATTGATGATTGCTGGACATTTTTCCTCATTGTCAAGAAAGACATATTTGAGATGTTCTGGTAATTGTTTCAACTCTATCCCTTTTTTTATATCCTGTTTTGATTCTGAAGATGTTTTAAGTCGAAGCTCCTCCCATCGTTGCGGTCGGGAACGAACCCAAGGCGGTTGTTCCTTTAACATCGCTACCACTTCAGATTCTTTCTCATCAATTCCTTCAGTATCCTTAACAATAGATAAACTCAAAACTCTCTCCAAAGGAAGCTTGGGTGTTGTGATCTGCATAGATTGAGCAAAAACTGTATCTAACACTTCAATACTTTTACTCGCCCCTTCGTCATCCTTGAATTTCATAGTATCCCTCACATCAATTTTGAGCTTTTCATCATAAACATTGAGGGTCATGGTTCCTTCCTCAATATCTATCATGCATCTTCCAGTTTCCAGGAAAGGTCTTCCCAATATGAGAGGAATCTCCTCATCTTCCGGCATCTCGAGTATCACAAAATCCATCGGGAATACAAATTTATCAATCTTCACTAGAACATCTGTTGCTATACCATAGGGTCTCTTCATAGAATGATCCGCAAACTGCAGTGTCATGCGAGTATCCTGCACCTCCCCTAACTCAAGTTTTTTGTAAATTGAGAGGGGCATTAGACTCACACTTGCTCCCAAATCGATCAGTGCCTTTTTGAATGATCTATCTCCAATGGTACAAGGAATAATGACTGCACCTCTATCTTTTTTCTTCATCGGAATTTTTAGGCCCTGCAAAATAGCACTACAAGTTTCAGTTAGCATGACTGGCTCGCTGTCGATCGACCTTTTCTTTGATATGATGTCTTTCATGAATTTGGCATAGATCGACATCTGTTCCAGAGCTTCAGCAAAAGGTATGTTGATCTCGAGCTTCTTTAATAATTCTAAGAATTTCTCAAAAAAAAATTCATGGAGATATTTCTTCTTTGTTCTTGTCGGAAAAGGAAGAATGATCTTTGGTTTTTGTTTCTCTTGCTGGCTTGTCGGCTTGACCACTACTTCTTCAGTTTGTTTTGGCTCTTCTCTAATCTCTAAGTCAACTTCCAACAATCCATCTTCTTCAACCTGTTCGTCAACTTGTGGTTCCTTAGCTTTTCCTTTTCTGGTGACCACAACTTTAATGTGACTTTGATCACGGGGATTAACAACTGTCCCACTAGGAAGCGTGCCAGATGCATGGGAGTTTGAGGCTAACTGTTGGGCGATTTGACCCATCTGAATTTCAAGATTTTTTATGGATGCTGTAGTGTTCTTCTGATTATTTCGAGTTTCCTCTTGGAATTGGATGCTGTGAGCTGCCATCTTTTCAATTGCGATCTCCCAATCTGCCTTCTTATGTACCTGTTATTGCTGCTGCTGATATTGATTTTGATATTGACCCTGTGCCTGCTGTTGCACGTTCCCTCTTTGATCTTTCCATGCAAAATTGGGATGATTTTTCCACCCCGGATTGTATGTGTTGGAGTAAGGATTGTTCTGCTTTAAAAATTTTATATCTTCGATCTGTTGTGGTGTTGCAAAACAATGAACAGTATTGTATGGTCCATTGCAAATGTCACACACTTCACTCGGTGCCTGTTGCACTTGAGCCACTTTCTGAGCACCTATGTTTAGTGCTCTCAACCTTTTCTCTACCTCCGCAGCAACAACTTCTTCAATTTTCACCTGTTTATTTGTTTCCACTTCAAGTCAATAACTGCAGATTTGCTTGATACACTGTCATATAACTCTAAATGCTCGTTCGAGGCAATAGCTTCAATTATCTTCTTCATACCGGCGACTGTTGCAAAGTTGGCTGAGCCACCAGCTGCTGAATCAAGGATTTGTCTCGTTTGAATTCGAAGACCATTGACAAACATTTGCATTTGTTCAGTTTCATCCATGTTGTGAGTAGGACAAGCCACTAGGATTCTCTTGAATCGTTTGTAGGCATCTCCTAGTGACTCACCCTCCTTCTGTTTGAAGTTTAGGATCTCATATCTTTTCCGCAATGACACCGATGCGGGAAAATACTCCTGCAAGAATGCTGTTTCCATGTGCTCCCATGTAGTGATACTACCAGCAGGTAAGGAATAGAACCACTCTTCAGCCTCATCTGCTAAAGTGAATGGGAACATACGAAGTCGGACTGCTTCTTCGCTATGTCCAGGAATTTTCAGTGTTGTGCTCATGGTTAAAAATCATTGCAGATGCTTGTTGGCATCTTCATTCACTCTTCCAAAGAAGGACCGTCTTTCGAGTTGATTGATGGTGCTGGGATGCAGCTGAAATTATTCCACATTAACCGGTTGGTTGACAATTGTCATACGACCACCCGGGGTGTTGGTTCCACCATAGTCACCGAGGAGTCTCTCTGGTGGTGGTGGATTAGCAGCCATGATTTCAGGAACTGTTTCCGCGTCTGAATCTGAATTCTCTGAGTGGACTGAAACAACTTCTTCCTCCGCTTTCTCTGCTAATTCCAGTTTCTTTCTCTTAGCTTGTTTGAGTCTAGCGCAAAGAGTTCTTTCTGGATCTGTGTCAAAAGGAAAATCCGCTGAGGCCTTACCTCGCATAAACAAGTTAGACAAAGATTAGAATTGAATAACAAAATTGTCACCGATAAAATTTTAGTTGGCGAGCAACAAAATTTCGATATAATAGAAATTAGAATATGTAGCTTGGCAATCCCCGGCAATGGCGCCAAAAACTTGATCGGGAAAATAACAAGTGTATTATTTTTACCGATGTAGTAATAAGGAGTTTTGTTTCCAAGTATTGATCTTAGGGATTACGTAGGAAATACTTATTTTAATTTGATTCTATCAGAACAAAAGGATAATGGTTTGGTTGTTTTGGGATTTATAATAGTAAACACAAAAATAGTAAAAGTAATTGATTAAGATAAAAGATGCTAGGGTGAGTGGTTGATTTAACCAGTTATGAATTCAGTCAAGATTTCCTTAATACATATGAAACATTCAATCACCTAACCTCAGAATGTTCTTACTTAAGTCCTTAAGGAAGAAACTATTAAACTACCAATTCTTACTCAAATGTCCATTCAATTAATCATTGGTTTTAATCATACATAATATCAAGGTTTAGGGTAATTTACGAAAGTTACTAGTCCTAGATGATGCATTCATAAACCCAATTATGTGAAAACCCTAACAATCACACTCCTGTTATTGAAAGTCATAGATCAATTTGTATTTGTCCGATACAAAAGCATAATAACATCACACAATTGAATTGAAATAAATAACATAGTAATCAAGAAATCATTTGTTCAAATTCATAACATGCGATAACATCAGGACCACCCCCTAACATCAGGGGGTTTAGCCTCTCATAGTACTTAAAGAATTCATAATGTAAAGATTAGACATTACAAAGAATTAGGAGATTTTGATCTTCAATGGTTGATGCCCTTGAATCTCGACGCCTTCAAATCCTTCGTATTAGCTATCTTCTCTAATGCAATGTTTTCTTTCGTCCGTCAAAAAGTGCCTTCCTCTTTCTCTTCCAAGCCTTCTTATAGCTTCAGATGCATCTCTTCCAAGCAAAAGGTCCAAACTACCCTTAATGAGTAGAATCGGTTCACAAAGCAAAAATTAGGTTTTCCAAGCTGCGTCCAATCAACACGGCCGTGTGTCACCACACGGGTGGCCGTGTTGTTCTCCATAATTAATTATTTTCAGCACCAGCTACAGAGGCAACAACACGGGCCGTGTTCCCCCACACGGGTGCCCGTGTTAATGCACTGTTTTAATCAACACGGCCGTGTGGTGACACACGGGTGCCCGTGTTGATCCCTGTTTTTCTTCTCCTCTTTTGCTCTGCCTGATCAACAACACGGGCAGTGTTGTGGCACACGGGTGCCCGTGTTGACCTGCTGTTTCTTCATATTTTTGCCTTTCAGAGTGTCCATAACTTCACCATTCTTGCTTCTAAACCTGTGCAATGGCCTGTAACAATGACACTACCAAACGAAGCATAAACGAGATCTTTTTGACATAAACTTGTAATCGAATGCAATGCGATACCAAACCAACAAAACATGATAAATGACTCCAAAGCAATTAAAAATAAACATAAATCTTACCAAAGTGATGACAATATGTCGGATTAACGGCGGGAATTCAATGGAAATGGTGACCGATCAAATACAAAGCTTTCTTCAGGTAGAGGCGATTGACCAATGATTTTGTCGTGTACAAACTTTCGAGTTTCTCCCAAAGACCCGACGCCGTTGTCTCCTTTGAAACCTGTCGAAGAACCTTATCACCAAGGTTCAATAAGATGTCACTGTGGGCTTTCTCTACCATAGTTAATTTTTCATTATCCTTTTACGCATCGTCCATGCTTGTGGTTCCCTTCAATGCTTCTAAACAATCATGCTGAACCAGTAGGGCTTTCATCTTCAAGAGCCACATACCGAAATCGTTCACTCCATTGAATTTTTCAATCTCATAATTTGTTGACAACATCTTCTCCATGCTCACCGCACCAATTTTTTGTGAAAACGATGTCGAAATTACAAAGTATACACACCACTCAGCCGAATTCTACTGAAGACACCTCTCAGCGTGGCAACTGTCGCCTCAGCAACCGCTATCACTCCCGTGGAAACCAGGGTCGCGGAGGGGGACGTGGTAACCGCAATGAACCTTAGTTTGGAGCTCCCAGCGCTCCCTCGCCGTGGTCCGCTCCTCCTTCGCAACAACAACAACAGTACCCAACCTGGCAACCATTGGGTTGGACTCCACCACCATGGATTATGCCATCGTGTCCGTATCCCACCTCTCAGTGGACACGCCCTGTCGGTCCTCCTAAGAAGCTAGGCATTCTAGAACAACATCCTTAGGTATATGCAACCTCTATCTGATCTCAGATACCGACAGACATTAAGATCGTAATGCACACCATGTCACTCCACACTCCTGACAATCAGTGGTACATGGACATGGTCGCAACATCTCACATAATCGCATCACAAGGTAATCTCTCGTCTTATTTTCTAGTAAGTAATTCAAATCAGAAAGTCATTATTGGCATTGGCCATGTAATTCCAATTCACAGCACCAGACACACACAAATAACCACATCTCACCAACCACTTCACCTTAACCATGTTCTGCATGCCCCGAAAATTATTAAAAATTTAACTTCTGTAAGACGACTCACCACTAACAACAATGTTTTTGTTTCCTTTTACCCTTTTGGTTTTACTGTCTGTGATTTTCAGACGAGGATCACCCTTCTCAGATGTGACAGTCATGGAGATCTTTATCCAGTTACCATTCCTCCCAGTTTTGCTGGTCTCTCATCCAGTCTTTGGCATAGTCGTCTTGGTCATCCTGGCGTGTCTGTTTTGAACTCCCTTTGCAAAAAAAAGTTCATATGTTGTGAACCTTTTAGTTCTTCTGTCGTTTGTGACTATTGTGTTTTAGGCAAACAGGTTAAATTGCCATTTTTTTATTCTCAAATTACGACTTTGATGCCTTTTGACATTTTACATAGTGATTTATGGATGTCTCCAATTTTAAGTTCTGCTGGTCATAAATATTATGTCTTATTCTTATATGATTTTACAAACTTCTTGTGGACTTTTCCTATTAGCATAAAATATCATGTGTTTGAAACGTTCAAGTCACTTACTCAACTCATTAAAACTCATTTTTGCAAAAAGTCAAAACATTTCAATGTGACAATGATGGTGAATATAATAATGAGCTTTTTCAAAAATATTGCATTGATCATGGTCTATTTTTTCGTTTCTCTTGTCCTCACACATCCTCACAAAATGGGAAAGCAGAATGCAAAATAAGAACCATTAATAATATAATACGCATTATGCTAGCTCATTCTTCCGTTCCCTCCTCGTTTTGGCATCATGCTCTCCACATGGCAACTTACCTGTTAAATATTATTCCCTGTAAAACACTTCATAATTAGTCACCAACACAACTCCTGTATCATCGTGATCTTACCTACACACATCTCAGAGTATTCGATTGTCTATGTTATCCATTATTTCCGTCATCTACCATTCATAAGTTACAACCCCGCTCTACTCCGTGTGTCTTCTTGGGTTATCCGTCGAATCATAGAGGTTACAAGTGTTTTGATTTGTATAATAGAAAATTAATAATTTCGAGGCATGTTATCTTTGATGAAACTCAATTTCCCTTCACCAAGATACACTCCCCTTCACCTTACTCTTATCAATTCCTAGATGATGACCCTCACCCCTACCTTATACATCAGCGGCAAAATCAAATTTCACCACCTGTTGCACATAACCAACCAACACCCACAATCCCAATTGACCAAACACTACCCTCAATAAACCAACAATCATCATCTCCTACCTCTTCGATCAACACACCCATTACAATAAACTCTCCATCACCACCACCAATTCAACCGCATCTACCTCCACCTACACGAACCATCACCACCCGAAGCATGAAAGGCATTGTCAAACCCCGCACAATATTTAACTTATCAATCTCTTACTATGACCACCATCTCTCCCATACCTAAAAACCCCAAACTAGCCTTATCAGACCCGAATTAGAAATCCGCAATGCAATCTGAATTTGATGCTCTTATTCGAAATAAGACATGAGATTTAGTTCCTCGTCCTTGTGATGCTAATCTTATTCGATGTATGTGGATTTTTAGGCATAAGAAAAATTCTGATGGCTCCTTTGAGCATTATAAGGCTCATCTTTTAAGTGATGGCAGGTCACAGGTTGCAGGTGTGGATTGTGATGAGGCTTTTAGCCCCATGGTGAAACCCGCTACCATTCGAACAGTGCTTACCATTGCTCTTTCTAAATCCTGGCCCATTCATCAACTGGATGTTCAGAATGCATTTTTACATGGTGATCTTCATGAGACTGTTTACATGCATCAACCATTGGGTTTCCGCGACCTCTGTCATCCAGATTATGTATGTCGGTTGAAGAAGTCATTGTATGGTCTCAAGCAAGCGCCTAGGGCATGGTACCAACATTTTGCTGACTATGTCGCCACCATTGGCTTTCACCATAGCACATCAGACCACTCCTTCTTCATATATCGACAAGGTTTGGACATGCCCTACATTCTGCTGTATGTAGACGACATCATCCTCATCACCTCCACTCAGGCCCTCCGCCAATCAATTATGTCACTCTTAGCATCTGAGTTTGCAATGAAGGATTTGGGCCCTCTGAGTTACTTTCTGGGTATTGCAGTATCTCGTCATCCTGATGGTATATTTCTCATTCAAAGCACTTATGCTTTAGAGATCATTGAACGTGCTGGCATGGCGTCCTGTAAACCATCAACCACTCCTGTTGACACCAAGCTGAAACTTAACACCTCTTCTAACACTTCTTATGAGGATCCCCCCTGTATCAAAGTCTTGCAGGGCCCCTACAGTATCTCATCTTCACTCGACCTAATATATCATATGATGTTCAACAAGTTTGTCTTCACATTGTCACACCCCGATTTTGACCCTGATATTCATATCATTATTTCATTCATTATTTGCTACTCATGATTTTGTTCCTCTACTATGGTACTCCTTTTTCATGAGCATCAAGTGGTCTCCTTTTCTGTTATGGGTGCACCTTGTTGTGTTGTGCGCATTCAAGGCGAGGTTCTACCGCCAACATATTTAGATGCATAGGCGCATTCCGCGTCGGTGGTAATCAAGGAATTCGAGGATTATTGTGTTTGGATTAGAGTATGTGGTCAAAAATATTAGTCATGAAAAGCTTTGATGGACATTGTTTGATTCAAGGAGATTCCAGTGGTTTACCATGTTTTAAGGGAGAGTCATTATCATGTGAGTTTTTTAAGAGGGACCGAGCTTGGTTATCGTCGGAATCAAGCTAGTGGCCGAAGGTCATCGTTCATTTGCATGGATTTTAATAGATAATTCAATGGTAACACAGATGAAATCTCTTCTCATTTGACTAATGGGTCTTTAAACTTAGATGGACACAGTGGAAAAATATTAAAGCAAACGACATCTTGGGATGTCCAACGTTGGTTCCTATTTGGGAACTCTGTGGAAAACTTGCAACTCAACATTCATGCTCCGAGTATACAAGCTTGACATGGGCACTTTCTCTTCCTACCAACCCCATCATCCATGTAGCTCCACAAGCAGACTCAGAGCTTCTATGTCAATTCCTGATCAAACTCATTTCGAAGTGTTGGTGTAAGCCCTAGAGGCCAATACTTTTGGTACTTGTATCGAATTATTTATTAATAATAAAAGGCTTTTTCTTTATTACGTTTATTTAATAAAGTCCCTAGAATAGCTAGTCTGTTTAATGTATCAAGTATTTAATAAAGTCCCTAGAATAGCTAGTCTGTTTAATGTATCAAGTTCGACCTGAAACCACTATGGATCCTAGATGTAGAGTCGAGTGCTTTATTGCTGATCCAACATTGTCCGTAACTGGATAACCATAAAGACAGTTAATGGGTACTCTACAAAGCATGCTGAGGGACATGAGTGTCCTAGATGGAATTTGCCCATCCTGCGTAACAGGATGAATGTCTATGGGCCCAATATTGAACTGAACAAGGGCGACACGGTCTATGCCTTGTGTTCAATATAGACATAAGGGCAAAAGGGTAATTATACACATAAGTATTATCACAGAAGGAATTGTCAGATCACATGACATTTTCGTGTCTTGGGTAGTAGTGATGTGTTGCTAGATACCGCTCACTGTTTATTATGTTAAATACATGATTTAATATAATTGCCAACGTCACGAAAACCTACAGGGTCACACACAAAGGACGGATTGATGAGAGATAGAGTAACTAAGGAATGCCGTAAGGTACGGTGCCCTTAAGTGAATTATAGAACATCGTAAGGTACGGTGTACTTGAGTAGAATACGAAATATGGTAAGGTACCATGGGCTTAAGTGATTTTGGGCATATTATAAGATATGGGCCAAAATACACTTAAGTGGGCTTTTAGCTTAAAGCCCACACAAGTGGTTCTATAAATAGAACCCTTGTGCAGAAGCATTGATTGCAGTTGCATTATTTTCGTTTTCTATCACTCTCTCTCTCTCACTCAAAGCCTTCATTCGTACCAGCTAGCACTGAGATTGAAGGAACCCGTTCGTGTGGACTGAGTAGAGACGTTGTCATCGTTCAACGTTCGTGATCGTTTCGTGGATCTGCATCAAAGGGTTTTGATCGTTACAAGAGATCTGCACCAAAGGTTTCAACCGTCACAAGAGGTAAATATTCTATCACTGATCATGACCATTCGTAAGGATCTCTAAAGGAGAAATTTTTTAATTTCCGCTGCGCTTTGGGTCACAATTCTCCTTCAGTGGTATCAGAGCCACTTACGAAACCATGAATCGGATAGGTGTTTAATTTCTGTATTAATATGATTAAAAGACAGAATGAATCAATTAATTAAACGGGTAATTAAATTTGGCATCATGAGTGTACGAGTTGGATGATTGATGTTGACTATGCTTCGGAATCCGACATTAGTATGGTGAAGCAGCGATACATCGATCGTCCATAGGTTACGCAATTGAGACCGATCAACTTATATATGATATAAGTAATCCTAATGCAAAGTACAGTATATGTGATATACTGTTTCTATTTCATTCATTCGAACACTAAATGATTGTTTTCCTTTGAGCGATCAATGGTCATTTGCTTCGGAATCCGACATTAGTATGGTGAAGCAATGACATGTTGATCAATCATACTGAGTCAACAATCGAGGTGTGTTTGACGGTCTGAAATTGGCGCATTAGGGTTGGTGACGGCGCAAGGGTTGTGCCGTCAAGGAGTTGTCAATTTAGGGTTTTTGGAACACGTGTGTTGACTGTTTCAAAGTTTGTTAATTGGCCGCGTGAAGCTCGTGTGACGAGCATAACAAGCGTAACAAACTGGATGCGTAACGGTCGTAACAAGACGCGTGACGTTCGTAACAGACCCATAGATTGGCCTGTGACGGTCGTAACAGACTCACAGAATTTTAGGCATTTCTGTTTTGACCTGTGACGGTCGTAACAACCCTGTGACGCTCGTCACACTCACATTGCCTATGACGGTCGTCACACGCCTGTGACGGTCGTCACACGCCTGTGACGGTCGTCACACTCCCAGAGTCAAAATTTTGGGGTTTCTGTTTTGTGCCTGCGCAAGAGTTGTGTGGATGCAAAAACAATGTCCATTTCAAATGAGTTGTGTGGAACCACCGTCCGCTGACCGGGCAGCGGAACCCCCGGCTAACTCTGCGTAGTGTGATCGGTCGCCGAAATTTAATTTGGTTTTAATTAATTAAAGGAATTAAAATTTAATAATAACAATGTGTTTATTATTATTGCCTTGTGGTGATCAGTTATGGCCTTAGTCTTTCTTTACTTTGTTTTGGGTTTTTTTTAAATACGACCTGCGTGTCGTGCCTCTCCTTTTGATCTCTTAATGTAACTTCTTTTCTCATCTCAAACCCTCGTATGTAAAACGAGTTTCTTCTGGAATGTAATACTGTGAAGAAAGAGAAGAAGACAATGTTATGAAGAAAGAGAAGAATTCAAGATCAAAGGAGGACAACCTTGAAGATCTTGCTTGGAGAAGCTTAGAGAAGAATTCAATACTAAAGGAGGACAACCTTGAAGATCTTGCTTGGAGAAGCTTAGATCGTTATTAGGTTAGCTTAGGTTCTCTCATTGGCTTGGGAGAACAATTGCGCTAGGGGCCATAACTGTTTCATTGTGTATGTATGTTGATGCATGTGAATGTATGTTGATGCATGTGAGAGACGATTTATATGATAAATAAGCCGGTGAGATCATAACAATTGCAATTCCCTCAAACTAAAATATTAAGTTTATGCTTTCCAAGTTTTAACACTCATCAAGACTAGTAATGGATAATGTAGGTTTCGCCTACGCGAGGTGCATGATCTATATATTAGTAAGGTGCGATGGGATAATTGTAATATCCAACTGTTAAAACAATGGGTCAAACTTAACTAAACAAATTATAATAAGATTATATATATGTTTAGAAGCAAGAGTTGGGAATAATAAATATGATGGATTGGAATAAGGAGTTATTCACCCAACTGAAATTTTCGAGAGTTGTATGAGATACAACTGGAAGGAGTTCCTACCTAAATAACCTAGTTTTGTGTAATCCGCCTACGCGGACTTAGAACAAAGTGAAATATGGATCTCGACCCACTAGAAAATCTTCCAACGGGATTTTCCGAATCAAATGATGAGGGTCATTTGTTTTGAGTAAAATAGTGGGAGCATATTTGATTAAAGGCCTAATTAAATATGTCAATGATACTTATATTTTCTTAATCCTTATGTAGATAACCATGACAACAAACACCTCTAACAACATATTGCGATCAATCCTTGAGAAAGAAAAATTGTTTGGGACAAATTTTCTAGATTGGTACCGAAACATGAGGATTGTCCTCAAACATGATAAAGGGAAAGGCAAGGAAGTTGCCAAACCCAAACCCACTATTGCTACTTTGAAGCCTAGTGGAAGCATAGAAAAAGAAGGCACCTGCTTCCATTGCGGTAAGACCGCACACTGGAAGAGGAACTGCCCAAAGTACCTGGAAGATAGGAAGAATGGAGTAGAGACTCCAACTTCAGGTATTTTTGTTATTGAAATTAATTTATCTACTTCTGCATCATGGGTATTAGATACTGGATGCGGTTCTCACATTTGTACAAATGTGCAAGAACTAAAAGGGAGTAGAAAATTGGCAAAAGGTGAAGTCGACCTACGAGTTGGTAATGGAGCAAAGGTTGCTGCCTTAGCCGTAGGAACTTATGAATTAACTTTACCTAGTGGTTTAATAATTCAGTTAGAGAACTGTTATTATGTACCAGCAATTAGCAGGAATATTATTTCCGTTTCTTGTTTGGACAAGTTCGGTTTTTCATTCGTAATAAAGAACAATTGTTGTTCAATTTATTTGAATGATATATTCTATGCTACTGCACAAATGAACAATGGACTATATGTCATTGATCTCGAAATGCCTATATATAACATTAATACTAAAAGGATGAAACCTAACGAGTTAAATCCAACTTACCTTTGGCATTGTCGATTAGGCCACATAAATGAGAAACGCATTTCCAAACTCCATAAAGATGGACTCTTGGACTCTTTTGATTATGAATCATATGAGACATGCAGATCTTGTTTAATTGGAAAGATGACAAAGTCTCCATTCACAGGAAAAGGTGAAAGAGCTAATGATCTTTTGGCCCTCATACATACTGATGTATGTGGACCACTGAACATACCAGCCAGAGGAGGTTTTCAGTACTTAATCACATTCACTGATGATTTCAGTAGATATGGTTATGTGTATTTAATGAAACACAAATCAGAGTCCTTTGAAAAGTTCAAGGAATTCAAGAATGAAGTACAAAACCAACTAGGTAAGAATATTAAAACTCTTCGATCAGATCGAGGTGGTGAGTATTTAAGCCTAGAGTTTGATGACCATCTGAGAGAGTGTGGAATTCTATCCCAACTCACTCCTCCTGGAACACCCCAATGGAATGGTGTGTCTGAGAGAAGAAATCGAACCCTGTTGGACATGGTCCGATCCATGATGAGTCACGCCGATCTTCCAAACTCCTTTTGGGGACATGCGATGTTGACAGCAGCTTACACACTTAACCGTGTTCCATCCAAAAAGGTTGATAAGACACCATATGAGATATGGAGTGGTAAGAGACCACATATGTCTTACATGAAGATTTGGGGTTGCGAAGTTTATGTGAAACGACAAATTTCAACTAAGCTTGAGCCCAAATCTGACAAATGCTTATTTGTGGGGTATCCTAAAGAAACAAGAGGGTATTACTTCTACAATCCTTCTGAGGGCAAAGTGTTTGTCGCTCGGACTGGAGTTTTCCTAGAAAAGGATTTTATTTCCAAAGGAACCAGTGGGAGGAAAGTAGAGCTTGAAGAAATTCAAGAATCACAAAGCATAGATACACCTATGGAGGAATTAGTGCAGGAAACACAAGAAGTTGTGGAAGAGCAACCTGCTCAAGTAGAACAAAACCAGCATAGGTCAAGCAGGATACGTCAACTACCTGAGAGATATGGATATCTCATAACTGATCAAGGTGATGTATTACTCATGGATCAAGATGAGCCTGTGACCTACCAAGAGGCCATAACTGGTCCCGAGTCTGAGAAGTGGCTAGAAGCCATGAAATCCGAAATAGATTCCATGTACACAAACCAAGTTTGGACCTTGGTAGAGCCTCCTGTAGGGGTTAACCCTATAGGATGCAAGTGGGTCTTCAAAAAGAAGACTGACATGGATGGTAAGGTACATACCTATAAGGCAAGACTGGTTGCAAAAGGATATAAACAAATTCATGGGATTGACTATGATGAAACCTTTTCACCAGTTGCAATGCTTAAATCTGTTCGGATTTTACTTGCTATCGCTGCATATCATGATTATGAAATATGGCAGATGGATGTCAAAACTGCTTTCCTTAATGGAAATCTTCTTGAGGATGTGTACATGACACAACCTGAAGGATTTGACATACCAGAGGAAGCCCAAAAGATATGTAAGTTACAAAGATCAATCTATGGATTGAAGCAAGCTTCCAGGAGCTGGAATCTTCGTTTTGATGAAACAGTAAAACAATATGGATTCATCAAGAACGAAGATGAGCCTTGTGTCTACAAGAAGGTTAGTGGGAGCATGATCGTTTTCCTGGTATTATATGTGGATGACATATTACTCATTGGAAACGATATCCCTACCCTACAACAAGTAAAGTCTTGGTTAGGGAAATGCTTTTCTATGAAGGACCTAGGTGAAGCAGCCTATATATTAGGAATCAGAATCTATAGAGATAGATCACAAAAACTGCTTGGCCTAAGTCAGAGTACATACATAGACAAAGTGTTGAGACGCTTTAATATGCATGATTCCAAGAAAGGATTCATACCTATGCAACATGGCCTGTGTCTATCAAAAACACAATCCCCTTTAACTAAGGAAGAAAGGGATCGCATGAATAAGATTCCATATGCATCTGCAATAGGATCTATCATGTATGCCATGTTATGTACTCGACCAGATGTCTCGTATGCTTTAAGTGCAACGAGTAGGTACCAATCTGATCCTGGTGATGCTCACTGGGTAGCTGTCAAGAATATCCTTAAGTATTTGAGAACGACTAAGGACTCATTCTTGATATATGGAGGTCAGGAAGAGTTGGCTGTAATTGGATACACCGATGCTAGCTTCCAGACATATAAGGATGACTTTAGATCACAATCTGGTTATGTGTTTTGCTTAAACGGTGGCGCTGTAAGCTGGAAAAGTTCAAAGCAAGATACAGTTGCTGATTCTACAACCGAGGCCGAGTATATTGCTGCCTCAAGTGCAGCAAAGGAAGCTGTTTGGATCAAAAAGTTCATTAGTGAACTTGGCATAGTCCCTAGCATTGTGGATCCCATTGGTCTCTACTGTGATAACAATGGTGCTATCGCACAAGCCAAGGAGCCTAGATCTCACCAACGATCCAAACACATACTTAGGCGTTATCATCTCATTCGAGAGATAATAGATAGAGGAGATGTGAAAATATGCAGAGTACCTACACTGGACAATATTGTTGACCCACTGACAAAGCCTCTTGCGCAGCAGAAGCATGATGGCCATACTAGATCTATGGGTATTAAGGGTATGCCTGATTGGCTCTAGTGCTAGTGGGAGATTGTTGGTGTAAGCCCTAGAGGCCAATACTTTTGGTACTTGTATCGAATTATTTATTAATAATAAAAGGCTTTTTCTTTATTACGTTTATTTAATAAAGTCCCTAGAATAGCTAGTCTGTTTAATGTATCAAGTATGACTTAATCATGAGATCACATTAAACATAAGGACACTATTCTTAAAGTATCCGTAGTCGAGCTTTAGTGTGAAGTGGGATAACATTAAAGCATTAAGACTATTATGTTTGTAGACTGATGATCACATCTCATGGATCATGGATAAAGAGTTATCAAGTCTTAAACATAGGTATGAATATTAAGAGTAATATTTGTACCGGATTGACCCGCTATGAGAATACTATATAGAAAGTTATGCAAAGTGTCATAAGTTATTCTCATGGTGATAATAGTGTATTCCACTCTTCGACCTGAAACCACTATGGATCCTAGATGTAGAGTCGAGTGCTTTATTGCTGATCCAACGTTGTCCGTAACTGGATAACCATAAAGACAGTTAATGGGTACTCTACAAAGCATGCTGAGGGACATGAGTGTCCTAGATGGAATTTGCCCATCCTGCGTAACAGGATGAATGTCTATGGGCCCAATATTGAACTGAACAAGGGTGACACGGTCTATGCCTTGTGTTCAATATAGACATAAGGGCAAAAGGGTAATTATACACATAAGTATTATCACAGAAGGAATTGTCAGATCACATGACATTTTCGTGTCTTGGGTAGCAGTGATGTGTTGCTAGATACCGCTCACTGTTTATTATGTTAAATACATGATTTAATATAATTGCCAACGTCACGAAAACCTACAGGGTCACACACAAAGGACGGATTGATGAGAGATAGAGTAACTAAGGAATGCCGTAAGGTACGGTGCCCTTAAGTGAATTATAGAACATCGTAAGGTACGGTGTACTTGAGTAGAATACGAAATATGGTAAGGTACCATGGGCTTAAGTGATTTTGGGCATATTATAAGATATGGGCCAAAATACACTTAAGTGGGCTTTTAGCTTAAAGCCCACACAAGTGGTTCTATAAATAGAACCCTTGTGCAGAAGCATTGATTGCAGTTGTATTATTTTCGTTTTCTATCACTCTCTCTCTCTCACTCAAAGCCTTCATTCGTACCAGCTAGCACTGAGATTGAAGGAACCCGTTCGTGTGGACTGAGTAGAGACGTTGTCATCGTTCAACGTTCGTGATCGTTTCGTGGATCTGCATCAAAGGGTTTTGATCGTTACAAGAGATCTGCACCAAAGGTTTCAACCGTCACAAGAGGTAAATATTCTATCACTGATCATGACCATTCGTAAGGATCTCTAAAGGAGAAATTTTTTAATTTCCGCTGCGCTTTGGGTCGCAATTCTCCTTCACGAAGACCATGACACTGTTCGTTTGTTTTGTTCCAACGCCCTCAAAATCTCAACCGAAAAGGGTTATCTTCCTGAAGGAAAACAGTTACATGCCCGTTTAATAAAGTTTGGATTTTGTCATGTTCTTTCCTTGCAAAATCAGATTTTGAGTGTTTATCTTAAATGTAAAGAAACTGAAGATGCAGAGAAGCTGTTTGATGGATTGCCTGTGAGAAATGTTGTGTCGTGGAATATTATGATTCGCGGTATTGTTGGATCATGCGACAATGAAAATGAATTGGATCGTAAGCAGCTGTGTTTTTCTTATTTTAAAAGGATGCTGTTGGAAATGGTGGTTCCTGATTATATAACTTTAAATGGTTTGATTTGTTCTTGTGCTCGATTTTATGATGCTGAGATGGGAATTCAGTTGCACTGTTTTACAGTGAAAGTTGGATTTGATTTGGATTGTTTTGTTGGCTGTGCTCTTGTTGATTTATATGCGAAATGTGGTTTTGTTGAAAATGCTAGGAGGGTGTTTTGTGTTGCTCCTTTTAGAGATTTGGTTATGTGGAATGTGATGATTTCTTGCTATACCTTCAATTGTTTACCAGAAGAGGCTTTTAGTAGCATGTTGAGTGTACTAAGTGATGATGCTTTGGGATATTATGATTTTGGAAAACAGATTCACAGTCTTGTTCTGAGACAGTCGTTTGACTCAGATGTTTTAGTGGCTAGTGCATTGATCAACATGTATGCCAAAAACAAAAATATAATTGATGCACGTAGAGTATTCGACGAGATGTCGATTCGAAATGTTGTGGCATGGAACACCATGGTTGTTGGGTGTGGAAATCATGGTGATGGCAATGAAGTTATGAGGCTTCTCAGAGAGATGCTTCGGGAAGGGTTTCTTCCTGATGAATTGACTATTTCCAGCGTTATTAGTTCATGTGGCTACGCTTCTGCCATTACCGAAACACTTCAAGCACATGCTTTTGCGGTTAAGTTATCATGTCATGATTTTTTATCTGTTGCCAATTCTTTGATCAGTGCTTACTCCAAATGTGGTAGCATTGCTAGTGCATTTAAATGCTTTGAATTAACTTCACAGCCTGATCTAGTTACTTGGACTTCATTGATATGTGCATATGCATTCCACGGACTAGCCAAAGAAGCTACTGAGATGTTTGAGAAGATGCTATCTCGTGGCATAATACCAGATAAAATCGCTTTTCTCGGCGTTCTCACTGCTTGTGCTCATCGCGGGCTTGTGACAAAGGGCCTACACATTTCTGAATGTTGCCACAAATTCATCAGTAAATGGCCATGGCAGAAGAAGCTGGTCGAGATTAGCAAGGTTGCATATCATTGACATCAGCCTGCAAGAAAGTACAAATCAACCCAAGTTAGCTTGCAACCATGTTCATTGCTTGGTACCACACTAAAATAGCAAGCCAGTAGGTTACATATCTAGTAAGGCATCAAAACAGCTCATGTCACACATGTAATGTCAAGTCATGAAATCAACCAAAAGCATTGGCCTTAGACCTGCAAGCAATCCAGTCAAGACCATAACATCTTTGCAAGGCCATATAGCAGGAAGTTGGGAGTAATTTGCAGATGTCCTTGGACCAAGCATCTAACCAAACCCTGGAAATGCATGCCCTGCTACTGTAGTGATCCATCATGTCATAAAAATCCTGCATCAACATGAGCCTACCACCAAACAGCAGCAACAACCTGCAAAACCAATTGATACATTGCCATAAACCTCAAACAGAAACAAGGAAATGATGCACCATCATATTCCATCATCCAAAGGCATGAGCTAATGGATAAATCTTACCTTTATCAAGACTTTTGCTTCTGGAATTCTTGTTCCCAAAGGATATATATGGCCAATAGATGCTGCTGGTTATTTGCAACCACATACCACTTTGGTTTCAGATGCACATAAAGCGGGGCTTGAAGTTGATGCATCAGATTTTGCAAATGATTTTGTATCAAGCTTTAATTACAGCTATGATCCTCTTGCTGAGTACCTCCAATTCATTGATAACGGTGATTTCTCCGTTGATGGTGTGCTGACTGATTTTCCCATAACTCCATCAGAAGCAATTGATTGCTTTGCCCGCCTAGGCACAAATGCTACGAGAAGAGATAAAACCTTGATTATCTCAAAATTTAGAGCAAGTGGAGATTATCCAGCTTGTACCAACTTAGCGTATAACAATGCCATATCAGATGGTGCGGACGTTCTTGACTGTCCTGTTCAAATTTCAAAGGACGGAATACCATTCTGCTTAAGCTCCATTGATCTTCTAGATATTACCACAGTTGCTCAAACAAGCTTCATTGATTTGGTCACGAGTATCCCTAAGATCAAATCTGGCCGTGGCATATTTACGTTCAAATTGACATGGGCTGATATAAAAGACCTATGACAAACCCATGAAAATATCTGCACTGAAATAAGAGAAAGCTCAAAGGTCAGGTTCCTTTCTACAGCCCAAGGATGATCCTGATAGTGAAATCTCCAAAGTAGTTCGAGCTATAAGGAAGAAGTTGCAGCAGATTGAGATGCTCGAAACTAAGCAGTCTAAAGGACATATTCTCGATGACCAACAGATGGCAAAACTTCAATCTAAGTCAGCACTTGAGAGCTCACTTTCAGAGCTAGGCATTCCTGTCGAGACCTCACAGAATAAAGAGTCATCTTCTACACAACCAGAAGGGAAAGGTAGTAAGAAGGGTAAATCATCCAAAAAACAAAGGAGAAAAAGTAGCAACAAATCCAAGCAAAGCCAAGGCCACGTGAAAAGAACCGTGTTTGAGCTCCTCATGTTTTCATTTTTTTACTGCAGTAACAAAACACAAAGCAATTGGCAAGTCAGTTGAAAATCCAGAAAATTCCCAAATTGGAATAGAAACAAAATTCAAAGAAAAGTATGAGTCCATATTACCGTTTTTCGAACCTAGCATCAAAGAGGTCAATCCAATTTCTGAACATCCAAAGTGCTTTGCAGAGTTACTCTTCTGGAATACCAAAGACACCAATTGAAACCCTAATTTGTAAAGCATAAATAGAAAGCGAATCAGAGAGGGAGAACGAAAAAACCCTAATAGAGAGGCGGAATTTTTAAACTCGAAAGCAAATCAAAAAAACTTAATCCGAAGATAAAAGAAAACCAACATTTGAAAGAAGCGACGGAAGATTTGATCGTTACCTGAGCTGCCAAACCACCGAAGGTGAGTTTCCGTTTGGGATTTTCAATCTCTGTTGTAGTTTGGTTCTTAGTGAGACGCTGAGAGTTGAGGGAGAGCGACGGAGATGTTGAGAGTTGAGAGAGAGCGAGACTGAGAGAATAAGAGCGATTGAGAGTGTTTCTTTGTGAAGCAGATTGAGAGAGGAGGACGATTGGGATTCTGGACTTTCCTTCGTGTCCTCACCTTTTCTTTTTTTCTTTTTTTTATTATTTATTCATTATTGTTTCCTTTTTTTTAGCAGAGCCTTTAAATCCCAATGGTTGAACGTTTAGAGTTTCAAATGGTCATTAACTATAGTTTATTGGTATTAGTGTTAGTTAAATGCTATTTAGTGTTCCCAATTCCTAACCTTTTGAACCCAACAGCCAAGCGGCTGGGTTTGATTATGGTAGTCCAACAGTTTTCCTTTTTTATTAGTTTCTTATTTTAATTCTAATTCTTATTCTATCTTAGTTTATTTATCCAAACTAGCATTGTAAATAACAACTAGTCATGAGTGGTCTGGTGTAGAAGGGTAGTATTATAGTCTTGAGTGGGGTGGGTTTAATACTCATATGTAGCATTTTTTAGTATTTTATTTTCTTTTAGCTTTTTATTTTCTTTTAGTATTTTATTTCTTTTAACATTTTTTGTTATGTTTATGCTTTATTATTTTCATAGTTTCATTATCATAACATAAATTTGTTTTCTTTTAATCATTCATTCAAAACCATTTTAAAACTATAAAAATCATATTTTTCTCGATTTAATATCGAGCCCATTTTCCACAGCTTTGTAAGTCGATTGCTTTTTAAGCATCGCCATCAACCTCACATAGCTTACTCTTGGGCTTTCTTACAATGAGCCGGTTCTCTTGCACTTACACTCATATTTCGCATCATTTGTTGTTTGGGCCTGATCTAATGATTTCATGATTTTGAATCCCCATTTGACAAAATGTACCCCACTTCCCCAATGTGTATATAATGTTGTATTGTTTCGTTTCTCTATTTGTTTTAGACATTAACCAAAGAGTAAAATCCACCATTTCTGAAAAAATACAAAAATATGACTCGATCCAACATCGAGTATTTTCTCAATAAACAAATCAATTCATTTCGCCCTCCTATTCTATTCCTTTTCTTTCAAACTTTCATCAAATGCTTGATTCAACGTCAAGCCATTTTCTCTAATAAAAACTCAAAAAATATTAATTCATAAGTCAAGACTTTTTCAATAAAGATGGAAGTGGAACGTGGTGTATACCACGCACTCCTGAGACTAGGATTCGAGATGTATATCTCGCCAATCCTAGCTCTCGCCATCATCCAATTTACCCACTTTGCTCTATCAAACACTCATTCAAATCTTTCTCAAACGTCCATCAATACTTGATCTAGGTCAAGTCATTTTCACAACAAAAACTCAAAATACCTAATTCTTATTTAACACTTTTTCAATAAAGGTGGAAATGGAACATGGTGTATACCATGCACTCCTGAGGTTAAGATTCGAGACGTATGCCTCGCCAATCTTAACTCTCGCCATCGCCTAAAATTGTCAATGCGGTTTCTCCAAACCCTTTTCTCAATCAAATTCAAAACACTTAATTCTCTATTAAACACTTTTGCAAATAAAGATGGAAATGGAACATGGTGTATACCATGCACTCCTGAGGCTAGGATTCGAGATGTATATCTCGCCAATCCTAGTTCTCGCCATCACTCAAAGCACATCCAACCAATCAAACTCTTTTTCTCGCCGCCGTGCGACCTATCAAAAAACCTTTTAAAATGAAAGATATCTTGTCTTAAGAGATACAAAACATTGTTTCAGCCACGATTGTTGAGTAGAGATAAATGACGCTTTTCCGAGTGTAGATTTGTAAATCCTAACACTTAAGTACATATTGCATGACAACTCTAGGGCAGAGCTTCCCCATCTTTAGACCTTCCGTGCGTCTCCGATCCTGTGGCATGTCAGTCCGTTCTATTGCAAAGAGGTAACTGCCTAAGACTCGATTCAGCGAGCTGCGACACCTACTGCTAGGACGTGAACGCATTGCCCACTCTCCTTTGACACAACTGGTGTCCTCCTTTGTAAGTCCATGTTCAGATGGCAATCCCTATGTAGTCGAACTACGACAACTCTGATTCTCATGTTCAGATGAGATACGTAGGCACAAGATGCGATGTCTTGCCGAGTTTAACTAACGACTAACAACTAATCCTTGTTTGCTTTCGCCCTTGTTGCGATCCTTTCTCTCGCCCTCATTGCGATCGAGACCTTCCCTTTCTCTTGCCCTAGTTGCAATCGAGACTTTCGTTCCCGTAGTTAGTTTGAACTACGTTTTGCTCTGATTCTCATTCCCGATGAGATACGTAGGCATAAGACGCGATGTCTTAGCGAGCACACATCTCTTTCACCCATAGGTACCCGAGCTACGAAGATTCTGATTCTCATATTCAGATGAGATACGTATGCAATAGACGCGATATCTGTGCGAGTCATTTTTTTTCTATTGACCCTTTTAGTCAATAGTACATTAGATAAACACACACCCTTTAGACGAGAACTACAAAAGTGGATCCCGTAGAGTACTACGGATGCGTAGGGGTGCTAATACCTTCCCTTCGCATAACCGACTCCCGAACCCAAGATTTGGTTGCGAGACCTTGTCTTTTCCTTTCCTTTCTCCAGGTTTACTTCGAGCGTTTCCTTTCCCCCCTTTGGGATGAATAACGCACGGTGGTGACTCTTCTGTCATTTTCTTTCGCCGGTTGTTTTTTTCGCACCTCTGTATTTTTCAGGCTGCGACAGCTGGCAACTCTGCTGGGGACCCGGTTTCCCTAAGCGAGTCCCTCCTAGCTTTTGTAGGTTTCTTGTTTGTTGGGTGTTTATTTTTTTGTACAGTTATTTATTTTCAGCATTTACCTGCTTTACCTTATTGCATTCATGTACATATGTTTGTTGTATCTGTGGGTTCTGTGGGTTGTTTATTTGTTGGGTTGGGACTATTCTATGAGAGATAAGCCCACTACCCAGGCTTGAGTGTACACATAGGTGTTAGAGTGGATAGTCATGAGGCTTGCGTGGTATGTTGCTACGTTAAGTCGTTCATGAGACCCACATTCCAGACGAGGTTTCTGTTGGATATATTTTGTCCTATGGGTGTTCCATAACGACAGATATTCCTTTAGAAATCGTCGACTCTGGTGACCATTTCCCGAGAACTCGGTCGAGGCCTCTCCTCCGAGACGCGTTTATGATAGCTCTGGTGGGCGCATTCTCGCTGCTCAATCCGAGGACCCTGAGACTGGGAACTTGCTTTAGGATATCCTGTTGAGGGGAGTCATCAGAGGTCTTTTATCCCGAAATAATACCAAACCTTCAGTGGTAAACGTATTATTCTCGACTGAAGGGCTAAAGCTGACAAACTTCTGTTCTTAGAACCTACCAGTGAGGGGCGGGCTAAATTCAGGAAACCTTAACCTCCAACCAACCTGGTTTTCTGGAGCAGAGTTTTGATCTTATATTATATTCCTCAGTGGGTTTCTTTTCAGACAGTGCAACCCGACAGATGTTCAAGCAGATACAGCAGTCCTGATTTCCATGTCACTGCATTGCATCATATCATTCCGCATTCATATCACTTAATACATGTTTATCTATTCCCAGGGGTTTACATCTTCTTCTTGATTCCGGTCGGGGTTCTCTGGCTTTTCTACGATGGACATTGGCAGAAAGAGACACGTCGCCTACAAGTTTCCTGTGGTTTGTTTGGAGCCTATTCAACAGATGACGAAGTTAATAAATCACGATTCTCTAGAAGGATTCCGGAAGGAGTACGGTTTGATTCTAAGTTTCGTCACGGTTCTTTCCAAGGATCAACATGATGCTCTATTCACACTGCTGCAGTTCTATGACCCTCCATTGAGGTGTTTCACATTCCCGGATTAAATTTTGGTCCCTACTTTGGAGGAGATTGCCAGTTTTCTCAGAGTTCCTATCAAGTCACAGTTGTTGTTCTACAGTTTTGAGTTTCTGCCCGATCTCAGCATGGTTGCTTCGGCCACATATTTGGGGAAATCAGTCTTGAAGGCTAATATGTGTCAGAAGGGAGGAGTCAGTGGTTTTCATTTGAGTTTCTTGCTGGGAGAAGCAAAGAAGAAGCTTGAAGATGGTGACCAGAGGGGTTTCAATGCTGTGTTGGCTCTTTGTGTGTATGGGATTGTCCTGTTCCCTAATGTTGCCAAATTTGTGGACATGGATGCAATACGCCTCTTCGTGTTGGGAAATCCAGTGCCGACCTTGCTAGGAGATTTCTTTCATTCGGTGCACCACATGAATGAGAATAGAAAAGGAGGATTGGTGAATTGTTGTGCGCCTTTGTTTTATAAGTGGTTCGGTTCTCACCTACCCAAATCAGGAGCGTTCGTTGATGTCGAGGACTCGTTGAGTTGGTCGAAGAGGTTGATGGGGTTGAGAGCTGAAGATATTTCTTGGTGGTCTGACCAAAGCTTGCTTCGGGCGGATATTATTCACAGTTGTGGGAACTTCCCAAATATACCGTTGGTAGGAAGAAGAGGAGGAATCAACTATAATCCTTCTCTAGCAGTCAGACAGTTTGGATATGCTTTAAGAACTCCGCCTTTGGAAAAGGATGTGGAAGAATCTCTATTTTTCCATTCTTCGCCTGATTTGACTGTATCCCGTAAGGCAGCTGAGGCCTGGCTCAAAGTGATCAAGAGAGGAAGAACTATGCTTGGAAAAGGAGATTGTAGAACTTACCCTCAGTATGGAGAGTGGCTTCAAGGAAGAGTCGAAGAGTTGGGTCTGCCGTTTTCTATAGAAGAACCTTTGTATCCACCTACTCCTGCGCAGTCAACAATGGTGAGTCGAGAGGAGTATGACAAATTGAAGAAAGCCATGGAGGGACTTGAAATTGAAAACTCGGAGTTAAGTGTGAAGTTGCAAGACTATACGCATCATTACCATGAGGCAGAATATCAGAAGGGGGAAGCCGTCAGATTGCAAGGGGAAGCAGAAAGGAAATTAGCTGTGGAGGTGGACTTCTTCAGGAAGACAGACAAGGCCTTGGGATCATCCAGTTCTGAGTTGAAGCGAGTCAAGCAACAATTAATGGATGCTCATGGTAAATTGGCAGGGTGGCAAGAGCAATGGGATGCATTTTCAACTTCTCGAAAGGCAAAAGAGGAGGAGATGGTGACCGAACTGACTGGTCAGATGGAGAAATTGAAGACTCTGCTGAAGGAGAAGAACAATGAGCTTCTGTGCGCCCGTTCTACCAATGGTTACATCACCGATCAACTCAATGAGGCTCGAGGACAGATTGAAGAACTCAAGGTGTTGGCAGGTTTGAAGAAATCCAGACTTGAAGAGGTATTCGGAGAAGATGATGGGAATTACTACAGAGAGCACATCAACGAGTTGGATGGAGTTATTCACCAAAGGAATCTGCTTATCCGACGTTTGATAGAATTCCCAGATCATCCTGACACGATAGCATTACTGGCTGAAGTGAGGAGCAGTCCTCATGGTTTATACACAAGAGGCTGAGTCCTAATTATTGCTCCTCCTTTTACTTATTGCTTTGTTGTTGTGTGGTGATGATCCACAGGCTTGTTGTGGAGATCCTCTTTTGATGTATTTTTGGCTAAGGCCCCTTTCCTTGAACTCATTTGTATGAAGACCTTCTCTCTATTGCATCTTGATCTCCGAAGTTTATCTATGGCTCGATCTTCTCTTGAGACCGGAATCAAGGGGGTAGAATACCTTTTTGGAAGTGATAAATATGTCATTGCATTAACATATTCATTTGCATATTCTTGCATAACAGGTGTCGCTGAGGTGTTCTCATATTATTTGGTGTTCCACTAGCAGGATAGCTGATTCAGGAATTCACCGGTACGGTACCCGCAGAAACCAGCAGAAAGCAATGGAAAGTCTACAAGCAGAACTTGCTGAGATGAGGGTCCGCATGAACCAATTCATGGATGTGGTTCAGGGAGTAGCGCAAGGACAGCAGGAGATTAGACAAATGATACAAAGGAGTCCCGCAACTACTCAACCAGAGGTCGTGACTGATCCCCCAATTGCAGAGGTTAATGGACCGGGGCCTGTCCCGATCCCACATAACAACCACGATCAACAACCCATTCACGATGATCAAGATGATCAGTTCTTGCTGCCAGAAGACTTTGGTTTGGGCCATGGCATGGATCCCATGTTCAGGAGATTAGAGGAGAGGCTGAAGGCGGTGGAAGGACAAAACCCTCTAGGGGTAGATGTTTCTGACTTGGGATTGGTCCCAGGCGTGAGGGTCCCACCGAAGTTCAAAGTCCCAATCTTTGACAAGTACAATGGTAGCTCTTTCCCGAAAACCCATGTGCAAGCCTACTTCCGAAAGATGGTTGCATATTCTGATGACGAGAAGCTACTTATGTACTTCTTCCAGGACAGCTTAGCTGGGGCATCCTTGGAATGGTACATTAGGTTGGATAGAGCCCACATCCGTTGCTGGAGGGATTTGGCGGAAGCTTTTGTGAAGCAATACCAGTATAATGCAGACATGGCCCCAGATAGAACTCAACTCCAGAACCTGTCTATTAAAAGCAATGAGTGCTTCAGGGAATACGCTCAACGCTGGAGGGAGACAACTTCCCGTGTTCAACCTCCCATGTTGGAAAAGGAGATGGCCAACATGTTCATAAATATGTTGCCTGGACCTTACCTGGAGCGTCTGGTGGGGTGCAATGCCTCCAACTTTGCTGATGTGGTCTCTACCGGAGAGAGGGTAGAGAATTACCTGAAGACCTACAAGAGCCACAATGGAGGTGGATCTTCATCAGAAGTAAAGAAGCCATTTATGGGAGGACCGAAGCAGAGGGAGGGGTGTGTGAATTCTGTGTCTTCATATCAAAACAGGAGGAATAGTTTTCAAAACTATCATCAGCGACCGTATGTTGCGGCTGTGACCATTCCAGCTGCAGCACCACTACAACAACAACAATCACAACGTCAGCAAGCTCAGTATCAACAACAACAACCAGGTAATAGACCCGCCTATCAACAGAGGCAGAGGATGATGGACCGGCGTTTCGACACTCTTCCAATGTCGTGCGCTCAACTGCTTGCTAGTCTTCAACAGCTACAACTTGTGCAGCTACGCACTCTGGCTCCTCCGGTTGGTAGACTTCCGGTGGGTTACGATGCCAATGCTAGGTGTAGTTTCCACTCTGGGGCACCTGGCCACAATATTGAGAACTGCAAAGCTTTTAAGCACGTAGTTCAGGACCTCATAGATTCAAAGGCTATCAGCCTTGCACCGAATCCTAATGTCGTTAACAATCCCATGCCACAACATGGTGGTGCGAACATTAATATGCTGGAAGGAGAAGCCAAGTCTGTTAAGGATGTGTTGAAGTTGAAGACTCCGTTGTTGGAAATTAAGGAATGCTTGCTGAAGGCCGATGTTTTCCCCGGTTGTGGGAAAGGTTGTTTGGATTGCGCTACACAGGGTAAGGATTGCTTGAAGCTGCAGCAGGGTATCCAGGTCTTGCTTGACAATGGTACCCTCCATGTTGAAGACTTGTCTGTCAAAGAGTTTGCTGAAGGGGTAGCTGAAGAGGTGTTTGAAGATGTTATTGAAGAATTCACAGATGTTGTTCCTGCTGATTGTGTATTTCCCATTGATGTATTTAATTTTTCAAATGTTGTTGCTGATATACCAAATAATGTGTCTGATTTTGATGTAACTGAACTTGATTCCGGTGTTCCGGATGTTTTTGTTTCAATGAATGAGATTCCTGAGTATGACTATGATGTCGCTACTATCACCATCTTTTACCCGACTAATCAGATCAGTGTGCCAGAAGCGCAACCAGTGCCACCAGTGCGACCGGCCGCTATGACAATCACAACCCCTGGTCCTTTACCTTTCACAAGCGATAGGGCCATTCCTTGGCATTATGGGGGGAGTGTATACACACACGATCATGGGGTGGAACGACCTTTGAAGGTAGAAGAGGGTCAAAAGTCTGAACTCGAAGTTGAAGGTCCCGCAGTGGACAATGTTGGTGGAATCGGGCGATTCACCAGGAGTGGCAGACTATTCTCGCCACCCGTTACCCAAGCTGAGAGCACTGATACCGCGGTTAAGGCCAAAGGCAAGCAAGTTGTAAATGAGGGCACTTCTGCACCCCGGACTGGCTCAGAGCCTACTTTCTCGAATGATGTGGACGAGCTCTTAAGAATTATAAAGAAAAGCGACTACAAAGTAGTCGATCAGTTGATTCAGACGCCGTCTAAGATATCCATTCTTTCACTCCTGTTGTGTTCAGAGGCACACAGGGAGGCACTTTTGAAGGTCCTTAATGCTGCATATGTGCCTCAAGAGATCTCAGTAAACCAACTAGAAGGGATCATTGCAAATGTTCATGCAAGCAACGGGTTGGGTTTTACTGATTCTGATTTAACACCAGCTGGACGCAACCATAACAAAGCTTTGCATATCTCAATGGAATGCAAAGACACTGTGTTATCACATGTTTTGGTGGATACATGCTCCTCTCTCAATGCGCTACCCAAGAGAGCCCTGTCAAGGTTAGAAGTAGAAGGTTTGGTCTTGAAGCCTTCTAATCTCGTGGTGAAAGCCTTCAATGGTTCTAAGAGGTCGGTGTTTGGAGAGGTGGAATTGCCAATCCTGATTGGATCACAAACCTTCAACACTGTCTTCTATGTGATGGATATCAGTCCCTCGTATAGTTGCCTGCTGGGTCGTCCTTGGATCCACAATGCTGGGGCAGTCTCTTCAACTCTACACCAGAAGATTAAGTTCCCGGTCAATGGAAGAATTATCACTGTCTGTGGTGAGGAGGACATCCTGGTCAGTAACCTGTCTACATTTAAGTATGTAGAGGTAGAAGGTGAAATTCATGAGACTCTCTGTCAGGCCTTTGAGTCAGTTCAGATCAAGGATGCAGCTCCGGTGGAAGGGGTTAAAGCAGGAGCCCCTATCTCATCCTTCAAGCAGGCGCAAGCCTTGGTGGGTTCAGGTATTGCTCCCGGTTGGGGTCGTCTGTTGGAGTTACCAATGAAAGACGACAAGTTCGGGATTGGGTACCAACCAGCACTGACTTCTACAACTTCAGCACTTCAGACTCGTCAGGGGCCGATTACTTTCTCCAGTGCTGGCGTCATCCAATATGGCCAGATCTCTGCGATCAACGATGAAAGTGGGGGTAGTGATTGCGACATCGACAACTGGGTGCGTCCGAAGATCCCTGGTGAAGTCATCAACAATTGGTCTTCCGAGGAAATTGTCCAAGTCACTCTTCTAGAGGAGTAATTTTTCTTTGTTTTATTCATGCATGTCCAAGTCTTACGTTCCGTCCAGGGCGTAATGACTCATTGTAGGGCTCATCTATGTGAATACTTGCATTGTTTATCATAAATGAAGGACGTCTTTTGCATTCAAATATTTTGTTCACTGTCTTTCTATTTTTGCAGTTTTCAAAATTTCAAAAGAATAAAAATATTTGGCAATGTTTTGTTTAGTTTTCACTCACTGTTCACACTCATAAGCACATACCATCACTCATGCAGATGCACATCACCGGATCCTATTGATAACAGTTCTGCTATGGCTCGCTTCGACTTCGAAAATCCAATCTTCCAAGCTGAAGAAGAGAGTGATGAAGACTGTGAACTCCCTGAAGAACTTGCCAGGCTGTTAAAGCAAGAGGAAAGGGTCATTCAACCACATCAAGAGGCTACTGAAGTGATTAATCTCGGCACCGAGGATGCCAAGAGAGAAATCAAGATAGGGGCTGCTTTGGAAGATGATGTGAAAAAAGGGTTGATTGAACTGTTACAAGAGTATGTTGACGTCTTCGCGTGGTCTTATCAGGATATGCCAGGGCTTGACACAGACATCGTGGTACACCGCTTGCCTCTCAAAGAAGGTTGTCCTCCGGTCAAGCAGAAGCTCAGAAGAACAAGACCAGAGATGGCTGTAAAGATAAAGGAAGAAGTGCAGAAACAGTTGGATGCAGGGTTCCTAGCGGTTACCAGTTATCCGCCATGGGTCGCAAATATCGTCCCAGTACCTAAGAAGGATGGAAAGGTACGGATGTGTGTCGACTACCGGGATCTGAACAGAGCCAGTCCTAAAGATGATTTCCCATTACCTCACATCGACGTTTTGGTGGATAACACAGCTCAGTTCTCGGTATTCTCCTTCATGGACGGTTTTTCTGGCTATAACCAAATCAAGATGGCACCAGAAGACATGGAAAAGACAACTTTCATAACCCCATGGGGCACCTTCTGCTACAAGGTGATGCCGTTTGGCCTGAAGAATGCTGGGGCAACATATCAACGAGCTATGGTGACTCTGTTCCATGATATGATTCATCATGAAATCGAGGTTTATGTGGACGATATGATTGCCAAATCTCATACAGAAGAAGAACATTTGGTGAATCTGCAGAAATTGTTTGAACGGTTAAGGAAATTCAAGCTGAGGCTTAATCCAAACAAGTGCACTTTCGGGGTGAGATCTGGGAAGCTACTGGGTTTTATTGTTAGTGGAAAAGGGATTGAGGTGGATCCTGACAAGATAAAAGCGATACAAGAAATGCCTCAGCCAAGAACAGAGAAGCAATTCCGTGGTTTCTTAGGAAGGTTGAACTACATTGCAAGGTTCATCTCTCACCTAACAGCCACGTGTGAGCCAATTTTCAAATTGTTGAGGAAAGATCAGGCTATCAGGTGGAACGGAGATTGTCAAAGGGCTTTTGAAAAGATAAAAGAGTATTTGCAGAATCCCCCTATCCTCATGCCTCCAGTCCCAGGGAGACCGCTGATTATGTACTTGACAGTACTCGACAATTCCATGGGTTGTGTTCTCGGTCAACACGACGAGACAGGTAGGAAAGAACATGCCATCTACTACTTGAGTAAGAAGTTCACAGATTTCGAGTCGAGATACTCAATGCTTGAAAAGACATATTGTGCACTTGCATGAGCTGCTAAGCGATTGAGACAATACATGCTGACTCACACAACCTTACTGATCTTCAAGATGGATCCAGTCAAGTATATATTCGAGAAGCCAGCTCTCACCGGAAGGGTTGCTCGTTGGCAAATGGTATTGACAGAGTATGATATCCAGTATACATCCCAGAAAGCCATCAAGGGGAGTATTCTGTCAGACTATCTTGCTCAACAACCGATTGAAGACTATGAGCCGATGAAGTTTGATTTTCCAGATGAAGACATCATGTTCCTCAAGATGAAAGACTGTGAAGAGCCAGTTGTTGGGGAGGGACCTGATCCAGATGAAAAGTGGATTTTAATGTTTCATGGGGCTGTCAATGCCAGAGGAAGTGGAATTGGTGCTGTCATTACCACTCCGAAAGGTGCCCACATGCCTTTCACCGCTCGTCTGACTTTCGAGTGCACCAATAATGAAGCTGAGTACGAGGCCTGTATCTTGGGTATTGAGCAAGCCATTGATTTGAGAATCAAGACTCTGGACATCTTCGGAGATTCAGCTCTGGTGATTAATCAAGTGAATGGTGATTGGAATACGCTCCAGCCCAATCTGGTCCCTTACAGAGATTACACGAGAAGGCTGTTGACTTTCTTCACAACAGTAAAGCTGTATCATATACCTCGTGATGAGAACCAGATGGCAGATGCTCTTGCTACTCTATCCTCCATGATCAAGGTGGTTCGGTGGAACCATGCTCCTAGGATCGATGTTATGCGCCTTGATAGGGTCGCGTATGTGTTTGCCGCTGAACTAATGGTTGATGACAAGCTCTGGTATCACGATATCAAGTTCTTTCTGAAGAATCAAGAGTACCCTGCAGGGGCATCCAACAATGACAGAAAGACTTTGAGAAGATTGGCAGGCAGTTTCTTCTTGAACAAAGACGATGTGCTGTATAAGAGGAACTTCGACATGGTTTTGCTCAGATGCGTGGACAAACACGAGGCGGACATGTTAATGCAGGAAGTTCATGAAGGTTCCTTCGGTACTCATGCCGGCGGACATGCAATGGCTAAGAAATTGTTGAGGGCGGGTTATTATTGGATGACCATGGAATCAGATTGTTTCAAGTATGCTCGGAAGTGTCATAAATGCCAGATTTATGCTGATAAGGTGCATGTACCGCCGAATCCTCTGAATGTGATGTCTTCGTCGTGGCCGTTTGCTATGTGGGGCATTGACATGATTGGAAAGATTGAGCCGACTACTTCCAATGGGCATCGCTTCATCCTTGTTGCCATCGACTATTTCACCAAGTGGGTCGAAGCAGCGTCGTTCGCGAATGTCACCAGACATGTGGTTGCCCGTTTCATCAAGAAAGAAATCATCTGTCGCTATGGGATTCCCGAAAGAATCATTACTGATAATGGTTCCAATCTTAATAACAAAATGATGAAGGAGTTGTACCAGAACTTCAACATTCAGCATCACAATTCTTCCCCCTATCGTCCTAAGATGAACGGTGCTGTTGAGGCAGCAAATAAGAACATAAAGAAGATTGTGCAGAAGATGGTCGTTACGTACAGAGATTGGCATGAGATGCTACCCTTCGCCTTGCATGGGTACCGCACTTCAGTACGTACGTCGACCGGGGCGACCCCTTACTCCCTTGTGTATGGTATGGAAGCAGTCCTACCTATTGAAGTGGAGATTCCTTCTCTAAGAGTCCTGTTGGATGTCAAGTTAGATGAAGCTGAATGGATTCGGACAAGGTTCAATGAGTTGAGCCTTATCGAAGAGAAGCGAATGGCAGCCATTTGTCATGGGCAGTTGTATCAGAGTCGGATGAAGAGAGCCTTTGACCAGAAAGTGCGCCCTCGATGTTTCCAAGTCGGAGATTTGGTGTTGAAAAGGATCCTTCCTCCTCAGACGGATCACAGGGGCAAGTGGACTCCTAACTATGAGGGACCGTATATCGTCACCAAGGTTTTCGATGGTGGGGCCTTAATGCTTGCAACGATGGATGGTGAAGACTTCACTTCCCCGGTGAACTCAGACGCAGTTAAAAAATACTTCGCATAAAATAGACCCGCTGGACAGTAAAAAGAATAGTCCAAGCAAAAATGGGCATCCTGACGAACCAAGAAAATGAAAAGGTTCGGACAAAAATTAGGGATTAAAAATGAAAAGATCGTACACCCGGTAAGTTGAAAACCTGAAAAGGCAACTTAGGCAAAAATGGGTATCCCGGTGGATTGAAAACCCGAAAAGGGGAATCCAGGCAAAAGTTAGGGATTAAGCGAATGACTGCGTTCTGAGTTAGTTCTGAATCTCATCTCATGTCAATGACTGGAAACTTTCAAAAGGAAGAAAACAATCTAATCACCTTTTCAGAAGGCTGATCATCTGGAAGATCTTGAAGACGGGCAAGTCATAGCAGAATTGGAACCCAATAGAAATCCATTTCACATTGCCATTAGATTAATTCTTGTTTTGCGATTACCTCTTTCCAGGGATTGCTTCCTGATGTAAATGCCTATTCAGAGGCCATTCAATCAATAAAATCATGTTATTCAGTATATCTCTGTTTTCATTTTCATTTTACTGTTTTGTTTGCAAAAATGACGTCCGAATTTTTGATAAAACATTGCATCATGACATATAAGGGCTTTACAGGTATATGCTTAATAAACATTTAAAGTTGATGTGAATTTTAAGTGCTTTGGATCATCTATTCAGAACAGATACCCTCAGGGCATTTCCTAAGCATGTGTGTCAGACTATACATTCCCCAACGGAGTTGACAGTACCAGACTGTATCTTCCCAGCAGAAGCAGCTGCTCCTCGGAGTTCGATGCCAGATCGATATTTTCAATCCCAGATCGATGATCTCTTTCCTGGAAGCATAACCTCGGTACCGTATCGGTTTTTTCTCCCCCCTGCTGAGTCATCTCTCGTAGATTATGGTTTCCAGAACTACTATCGCTTCCCCCAACAACAGTTTTGCAGCGCCGTTCTCTCCCCAGTCAGAGTCTCGGTATCTCGTCATTGCCAGAACACCGCGTGGCCGGTCATTTCCCCACATAGTTCATTATGTTGTGCATCTCCAACAGTAGTGCCAGGGTCCGGAAGATTGTGATCATTTCTCCAACAGGATTCCTTGCTTCAACTTGGCATTTTCCCCAGCATTTCGCATCCCTGCATGTAGAATCATATTGCATTGCATCCTCCCAAATCGCGTAGCATTTCCATTCTCATGGAGCATTACGCCATTGAAAAATTCAAACATACGCATGTAAGCATAAAACATTCTCGGTATCCCAAGTGACAAGCCAGAAGTTTGTTTCCAGTGCTCAGACTGAAGTTTGTTCATGACTTATTATCCCCAGCATGGGTCGTTGGCCCGTGTGCCGCCTCAATTATCATTTTCCCTATTTCTGCCGAGGTTGATAGGCATGAAGTTTCCGGTATCCAGACCGAAGTGGCATTCAGGCCAGTTTCCGATTTTCAGATCGAAGAAGTTTCCGACATTCAGGTCGATGCAACTTGTGGCATTCAGGCCAGTTTCCGATTTTCAGATCGAAGAAGTTTCCGACATTCAGGTCGACGCAACTTGTGGCATTCAAGCCAGTTTCCGGTATCCAGACCGAAGTGGCATTCAGGCCAGTTTCCGATTTTCAAATCGAAGAAGTTTCCAACATTCAGGTCGATGCAACTTGTGGCATTCAGGCCAGTTTCCGGTATCCAGACCGAAGTGGCATTCAGGCCAGTTTCCGATTTTCAGATCGAAGAAGCTTCCGACATTCAGGTCGATGCAACTTGTGGCATTCAGGCCAGTTTCCGGTATCCAGACCGAAGTGGCATTCAGGCCAGTTTCCGATTTTCAGATCGAAGAAGTTTCCGACATTCAGGTCGATGCAACTTGTGGCATTCAGGCCAGTTTCCGATTTTCAGATCGAAGAAGTTTCCGACGATCAAGTCGAAGTACTTGTGGCATTTAGGCCAGTTTTCCGATTTCCAGATCGAAGTGGTGTTCAAACCAGATTTCTGGTGATCAGACCAACATTGATACTCTCATATTCCGATGCTTAGTGTTCAGACTAATGTGCGGCGTTCAGGCCATGGGTATTCCTGTGTTACCATTTATTTTGGTATCCAGGTCAACTTTCTATTTCGGTACTCAGGCCGATTTTCACCGTACCAGACGGATTCTTCTTTTGAGATTGCTTCTTTGCCAATTCTGACAGGCATTGTTAATTATTTCATAGGGATTCAGGATCAAAATCCGGGTCTTCTTAGTATTTAACCATCTCCCACTATGATCATATGAAGAACGTCCTGCTTCATATTCTCTAGTTGAAGACGCTTAAATAGGGGCAGCTGTCACACCCCGATTTTGACCCTGATATTCATATCATTATTTCATTCATTATTTGCTACTCATGATTTTGTTCCTCTACTATGGTACTCCTTTTTCATGAGCATCAAGTGGTCTCCTTTTCTGTTATGGGTGCACCTTGTTGTGTTGTGCGCATTCAAGGCGAGGTTCTACCGTCAACATATTTAGATGCATAGGCGCATTCCGCGTCTGTGGTAATCAAGGAATTCGAGGATTATTGTGTTCGGATTAGAGTATGTGGTCAAAAATATTAGTCATGAAAAGCTTTGATGGACATTGTTTGATTCAAGGAGATTCCAGTGGTTTACCATGTTTTAAGGGAGAGTCATTATCATGTGAGTTTTTTAAGAGGGACCGAGCCTGGTTATCGTCGGAATCAAGCTAGTGGCCGAAGGTCATCGTTCATTTGCATGGATTTTAATAGATAATTCAATGGTAACACAGATGAAATCTCTTCTCATTTGACTAATGGGTCTTTAAACTTAGATGGACACAGTGGGAAAATATTAAAGCAAACGACATCTTGGGATGTCCAACGTTGGTTCCTATTTGGGAACTCTGTGGAAAACTTGCAACTCAACATTCATGCTCCGAGTATACAAGCTTGACATGGGCACTTTCTCTTCCTACCAACCCCATTATCCATGTAGCTCCACAAGCAGACTCAGAGCTTCTATGTCAATTCCTGATCAAACTCATTTCGAAGACCATGACACTGTTCGTTTGTTTTGTTCCAACGCCCTCAAAATCTCAGCCGAAAAGGGTTATCTTCCTGAAGGAAAACAGTTACATGCCCGTTTAATAAAGTTTGGATTTTGTCATGTTCTTTCCTTGCAAAATCAGATTTTGAGTGTTTATCTTAAATGTAAAGAAACTGAAGATGCAGAGAAGCTGTTTGATGGATTGCCTGTGAGAAATGTTGTGTCGTGGAATATTATGATTCGCGGTATTGTTGGATCATGCGACAATGAAAATGAATTGGATCGTAAGCAGCTGTGTTTTTCTTATTTTAAAAGGATGCTGTTGGAAATGGTGGTTCCTGATTATATAACTTTAAATGGTTTGATTTGTTCTTGTGCTCGATTTTATGATGCTGAGATGGGAATTCAGTTGCACTGTTTTACAGTGAAAGTTGGATTTGATTTGGATTGTTTTGTTGGCTGTGCTCTTGTTGATTTATATGCGAAATTTGGTTTTGTTGAAAATGCTAGGAGGGTGTTTTGTGTTGCTCCTTTTAGAGATTTGGTTATGTGGAATGTGATGATTTCTTGCTATACCTTCAATTGTTTACCAGAAGAGGCTTTTAGTAGCATGTTGAGTGTACTAAGTGATGATGCTTTGGGATATTATGATTTTGGAAAACAGATTCACAGTCTTGTTCTGAGACAGTCGTTTGACTCAGATGTTTTAGTGGCTAGTGCATTGATCAACATGTATGCCAAAAACAAAAATATAATTGATGCACGTAGAGTATTCGACGAGATGTCGATTCGAAATGTTGTGGCATGGAACACCATGGTTGTTGGGTGTGGAAATCATGGTGATGGCAATGAAGTTATGAGGCTTCTCAGAGAGATGCTTCGGGAAGGGTTTCTTCCCGATGAATTGACTATTTCCAGCGTTATTAGTTCATGTGGCTACGCTTCTGCCATTACCGAAACACTTCAAGCACATGCTTTTGCGGTTAAGTTATCGTGTCATGATTTTTTATCTGTTGCCAATTCTTTGATCAATGCTTACTCCAAATGTGGTAGCATTGCTAGTGCATTTAAATGCTTTGAATTAACTTCACAGCCTGATCTAGTTACTTGGACTTCATTGATATGTGCATATGCATTCCACGGACTAGCCAAAGAAGCTACTGAGATGTTTGAGAAGATGCTATCTCGTGGCATAATACCGGATAAAATCGCTTTTCTCGGCGTTCTCACTGCTTGTGCTCATCGCGGGCTTGTGACAAAGGGCCTACACATTTCTGAATGTTGCCACAAATTCATCAGTAAATGGCCATGGCAGAAGAAGCTGGTTGAGATTAGCAAGGTTGCATATCATTCACATCAGCCTGCAAGAAAGTACAAATCAACCCAAGTTAGCTTGCAACCATGTTCATTGCTTGGTACCGCACTAAAATAGCAAGCCAGTAGGTTACATATCTAGTAAGGCATCTGTCGCATCACGCGAAAAACCGGCGGGAAAACAAGAACAACAGAGCCGCCACCGTGCGTTATTTATCCCAAAAGAGGGAAAGGAAACGCTCAGAGTAAACCTGGGAAAAGACATGGTCTCGCGACCAGAGAGAATGGGATCGGGAGTCGGTTATGCGAAGGGAAGGTATTAGCACCCCTACGCATCCGTCGTACTCGACGGGATCCACGCACAATAGAAAGGAAAGTGGTTGCTAAACACTGCTCAAACTCACACACACTGGCTGAAAGAGACACAAGAAAACAGACTGAAACTGACTCGGCAAGACATCATATCCTGGGCCTACTTAGTCTATCAGGCATAGACATCAGAGTCGAAGTAGTTAGGACTGGGGAAACGACACATGCTCGCTAGGATATCGCATCCTATGCATACGTATCTTCTTGGATGAAGAAGAATCAGAGCATTCGTAGCTCGGCTGACACGCACACAAACAAACGCAGGCAAAGGCAAACGTGGAGCCTGACTGCCAATCACTGGACTTACATCAGCATCCGAACCAAAACACACACAAGAAGGCAAACGTGGAGCCCGAATGCCAATCACTGGACTTACATCAGCATCCGAACCAACAAACCCACACTGGAACCCGAATGCCACTCGATGGACTTACATCAGCTTCCAAGCACACAACAGGGCAAAACAAAGACACAGGCGCCCGGAGAGATCTGCTCATCTCCTGCCTACGTACCTCATCTGGTATGAGGATCAGGGCGACGTAGTTCCCCTACAGAGGGATACAGGACTAGCCTAACCAGATAACAGAGGGAGACACAACACTAGGGAGACTACGACTCGAGCCTAGATATTGTCATGCAAAATCATCCCTAAGTTAAGGTTTCTAGCTAACTTGCACAGGAAGCAAGCCTATCCTAAACATGACTTGCACAGGAAGCAAGCCACACACACACTTAACTTGCACAGGAAGCAAGCCAAGCAAAACCTAACTTGCACAGGAAGCAAGTCTAAACTAACCCTAACTTGCACAGGAAGCAAGTAAAACAAACATACAAGTACAGGTAGCACACACTATACACAAGCAAGGGGCTCAAACAAGGTCAGGTTTTAGTCGAGGGGTCATATCAACCTCAACAAACAAACCACTGGAACTAGGTAGTGTTAGCTCTTAACCTTGCCATTGAGGGGCTAAGGTGAAGCAGATGAAAGGTGAGTGAAGATGAGACTTCACAGCTCTTATCCCTGGCCTGGGAGAGCTTAAGACAAGAATGTGTGGGTTCAGAAGGTGGGAACCCTCCTACACATTTGAAACTGACTCAACTGTACAATTGTACAAGATCTTGGGTTTGTATCTGCAATGCATCAACACAGTGGTGTGAGCAAAGCAGATGACACACAGAATAGCAGGGGATAGATTGCATATCCCTTGTGTCTGCCAATGCCTCTTCACTTAGGAGGTCTTTGACTCTGTACAAGGACAAATGTAAACAATCACAAACATTGCCTCTTAAGGAGGACTTCAGACAGGTGCCTGGCCAAGTAACAGGCCAGGTCTTCCAGACTACATGAAGATAGAAAGGTATACCTCAATGCAAATTGCTTATCAAGCAAAGCAAAGCAAAAGTTCACAAGGAACTGAGCAACTAAAAGTACCTGAAACCAGTCAGACAGCATTAGTACACAACTTCAAAATTAAAGCAAAAGGAAACAGATATCAACCAGTCAACACAAACAAGCTAAGTGTGCAATGCACAAGGCTCAAGGCATGTGAGCCAAGCAACCTACAAGACAAAACAAGTTAGTCATGATATTCAATCAAGCTCAATCAATTTGTATTGATCTCTTTGGGTATTTGTTGCTTAACCTGAAACAACAAACTTAAACATGAGCAACATGACCACTAGGACAAGCCTAGGGTCAAAAAGAGATAAGAAAGTCAAAACAGCAAATGAATTTCAATCAAAATCAAGTTCAAGCAATCAAGAAGCAAACTCAATTGGTTTCATGTTCATATCAATCATCATCATCATTTCATGAACAGATTAGGTCAAAGCATGGCATTTAGAAGCCCATAGAAGTCAACAGAAAGACTCAACTCAAAACCAATCATAAACAATCCCAAAAATCATCAAATAAATCATGATCAAACATAATCCATAGCATGGTAAGCACACCAAATTTCAACTCAATTGGATCATGGGAAGTAGGTCAATGAAAATCAGAAAGGCAAGGCAAGTTCAAACATGCTCAAAGAAGTCAACCAAACATGTATCAACTTCAAAAAATCATAACTCAGTGATACCATATGAGAAATGAATGGGATCAACACCATGATGAACCTTAAGATGTCTACTAATCACATGTCAAATTTCATGTCCATCTAATAAAGTATGAGCATTTCACAAAACAAATGGGCACATTCATCACACAAGGTCAACATTTTGGTCAAACAGGGGAGAAAATCTCAAACAATTAGGAAATGCCACAAATAATTCCCAGAAAAATCCCATGTGAACTAGACATACAAGAGCTCAATCATGCAAAAATTCAATCCATTTTGAGGTCAATAGGCATGGCTATAAAAATCAACAAGTTGCACATCAATGGTGTGACACAAATTGTCACACCCTACTTCAGAAAATCACAACTCACAATCCAGATAAGATAAATTCATGAACCTTATACCAAAATCACCATGGATGTGTCTAGTTTGTGCACAAAAAGTTTCAAGGTCAAAGGATAAAGCATGACTATTTCACAAATGATTTGGTAAAAGGTACAAAATATTGATACATGTCACAAACCCTAATACCAATTAAAAACCATTCATGCCAAAAATCTGGAAAATATATGATAAAAAACTAGAGACCAAGATGAGCATTTGGCAAAAAACCCCATGAATTTTGGATGAAAATTGAGAGCTCTATGATTTTTGGAAGATTGGTCACAAAATGAAATAAAAATGCAAAAATAAAATGATTTTATTAAATAATTAAATGAGAATGGCAAACTTGTAAATAATTGGAACTTTCAAAAACACGCGCATAACCCTAATCCCATGCAGCCATAATCCGCAGGTAATTCCCAGTATCCGCAGGAAAATGCGCAGCTAACCCTATGAAGGCTGCAGGAAAATCCGCAGGTAAATTTCCAGCAATGAAGAACATCATGATGATCATCATCATCTTCAAACGCAAATTTCCAGCAAAAATCAAAAATCCCAGAAATGAAATTCAAGAAATGCAACGTGTAGATCCATCATCAAGCATCAATAAACAACCATCAATTCATCAAACAACAACAAATCAAACACAAACCGACCGAATCTAACCATGAACATGAAACTTCAAAACCCTCGTTCTCTCTCATTTCTCAATGGTTTTTCACGATTCAAAGCTCAATACAACCAACATGGAAAGATCTACATAATGTATAACATGGATTAGAGAAAAAAGGAAATCGAATCCTTACTTGATTTTGAAGAAAATGGAAAAACAGTGGTTGTGTGGTGATGCCTTGCTGAAACAGGTGCTCCAAAGTCCTTCAAATGATGAATGATGAAGAGGGTTTGGCTCAATGATGCTTGGAATGGATGCACACGAGTTCTGCCATTAGAGGAGCTTTGAAGAAACAGTCGAGCAACAGCTGCTACAGATGGTGTGTGATGGTTGCAATAGGCTCCAAATGGTGAGTAATGAGGAAGCAAACAAAGCCAGGCTCGTGTTCTCTTGAGGTTTTTTGCAGAAAAGTCCAAAATACCAAGAATGGAGATTTTAGAGAGTGAGAGAATTCTGTTTCTAATGGTGGCTGCTAGGGTTTCCTTCAGAGAGAAAATGATGAATATATACTCTGTTCAATGGTACTTAATCAAGGTTCATGAAAAAGTGGAATGGAGTTGGTGATAAGTGTCCTTTTGCCAATTTTCAAGCAAGTTGGTAATGGGTGTATGTACTGCACGAAAATGGGCCTTGAACATGTCCAAAATATGATTTCTGAACATATTTGATTGGTAGAATTGGTTGGAAGTGGTTAATTTTGAAACTCATTTTTCAACCTCACTTGAAATTAATTCATGCAAGTCCAAAAATGCCATTTTGATTGGTAATGTTTTGGTGAATGATGGTTGCATATTTGGAAAGAGGGGATCAAATGTGACTTGTTGCAAAAAACCCCACCCAAATTGGCCAAATGGTTTGAGAGATATGGCCTTTTGAAGTTCAAAAATTTTGGAGAATGAATTGATCATAACTTGCCAACCATACATGGGAATTGAGTGTTCTTGGACTTTTTGGAAATGGGAGAACAAGATCTTCAACTTTCATGTTGGGCAAAAATTCATTTGAAGCTTGTATCATGATGTAAGTTTGGGATCAAGAAGTTTCCATTTTTGGCAAGTTTCAATTACAGGTCCAGTTTCTATTTTTGGAAATTTCTGATTTGGCTTCAAATTCTTCAATGATGATGTTTGCCATGATATATGAGGCCTATTTGGACATGAATAAGCTCTCTCAAACCAAATCCATCCATCAAAACCATAAAATCAAACCCAGTTGACCAAGTTTGACTTTTTAGGGTTTCTGACTGATTGTGCATTGACTGATGACTTCTGAGCATCCAATCCTTGACCTAAACACTTCAAATGGATCCCCAAGTCATGTGAACATGTTGGACCAACCCTAGGGCCTTGGCTCCTTGAGAATTGTGCTTGCTTGATTGACTGACTGATCTCCTGATCAGTTTGACCTAATCTGACTGAATGGCTTGCACTTGGGCAAAAGGGACAATGCAATGCTATGCAGTGGACCATGTTATGCTATGACCTAATATGAGAATGTATGTACAATGATAGGTGCAAATTTGAGGTGCTACAGCATCAAAACAGCTCATGTCACACATGTAATGTCAAGTCATGAAATCAACCAAAAGCATTGGCCTTAGACCTGCAAGCAATCCAGTCAAGACCATAACATCTTTCCAAGGCCATATAGCAGGAAGTTGGGAGTAATTTGAAGATGTCCTTGGACCAAGCATCTAACCAAACCCTGGAAATGCATGCCCTGCTACTGTAGTGATCCATCATGTCATAAAAATCCTGCATCAACATGAGCCTACCACCAAACAGCAGCAACAACCTGCAAAACCAATTGATACATTGCCATAAACCTCAAACAGAAACAAGGAAATGATGCACCATCATATTCCATCATCCAAAGGCATGAGCTAATGGATAAATCTTACCTTTATCAAGACTTTTGCTTCTGGAATTCTTGTTCCCAAAGGATATATATGGCCAATAGATGTTGCTGGTTATTTGCAACCACATACCACTTTGGTTTCAGATGCACATAAAGCGGGGCTTGAAGTTGATGCATCAGATTTTGCAAATGATTTTGTATCAAGCTTTAATTACAGCTATGATCCTCTTGCTGAGTACCTCCAATTCATTGATAACGGTGATTTCTCCGTTGATGGTGTGCTGACTGATTTTCCCATAACTCCATCAGAAGCAATTGATTGCTTTGCCCGCCTAGGCACAAATGCTACGAGAAGAGATAAAACCTTGATTATCTCAAAATTTGGAGTAAGTGGAGATTATCCAGCTTGTACCAACTTAGCGTATAACAATGCCATATCAGATGGTGCGGACGTTCTTGACTGTCCTGTTCAAATTTCAAAGGACGGAATACCATTCTGCTTAAGCTCCATTGATCTTCTAGATAGTACCACAGTTGCTCAAACAAGCTTTATTGATTTGGTCACGAGTATCCCTAAGATCAAATCTGGCCGTGGCATATTTACGTTCAAATTGACATGGGCTGATATAAAAGACCTATGACAAACCCATGAAAATATCTGCACTGAAATTGGAGAAAGCTCAAAGGTCAGGTTCCTTTCTACAGCCCAAGGATGATCCTGATAGTGAAATCTCCAAAGTAGTTCGAGCTATAAGGAAGAAGTTGCAGCAGATTGAGATGCTCGAAACTAAGCAGTCTAAAGGACATATTCTCGATGACCAACAGATGGCAAAACCTCAATCTAAGTCAGCACTTGAGAGCTCACTTTCAGAGCTAGGCATTCCTGTCGAGACCTCACAGAATAAAGAGTCATCTTCTACACAACCAGAAGGGAAAGGTAGTAAGAAGGGTAAATCATCCAAAAAACAAAGGAGAAAAAGTAGCAACAAATCCAAGCAAAGCCAAGGCCACGTGAAAAGAACCGTGTTTGAGCTCCTCATGTTTTCATTTTTTTACTGCAGTAACAAAACACAAAGCAATTGGAAAGTCAGTTGAAAATCCAGAAAATTCCCAAATTGGAATAGAAACAAAATTCAAAGAAAAGTATGAGTCCATATTACCGTTTTTCGAACCTAGCATCAAAGAGGTCAATCCAATTTCTGAACATCCAAAGTGCTTTGCAGAGTTACTCTTCTTGAATACCAAAGACACCAATTGAAACCCTAATTTGTAAAGCATAAAATAGAAAGCGAATCAGAGAGGGAGAACGAAAAAACCCTAATAGAGAGGCGGAATTTTTAAACTCGAAAGCAAATCAAAAAAACTTAATCCGAAGATAAAAGAAAACCAACATTTGAAAGAAGCGACGGAAGATTTGATCGTTACCTGAGCTGCCAAACCACCGAAGGTGAGTTTCCGTTTGGGATTTTCAATCTCTGTTGTAGTTTGGTTCTTAGTGAGACGCTGAGAGTTGAGGGAGAGCGACGGAGATGTTGAGAGTTGAGAGAGAGCGAGACTGAGAGAATAAGAGCGATTGAGAGTGTTTCTTTGTGAAGCAGATTGAGAGAGGAGGACGATTGGGATTCTGGACTTTCCTTCGTGTCCTCACCTTTTCTTTTTTTCTTTTTTTTATTATTTATTCATTATTGTTTCCTTTTTTTTAGCAGAGCCTTTAAATCCCAATGGTTGAACGTTTAGAGTTTCAAATGGTCATTAACTATAGTTTATTGGTATTAGTGTTAGTTAAATGCTATTTAGTGTTCCCAATTCCTAACCTTTTGAACCCAACAGCCAAGCGGCTGGGTTTGATTATGGTAGTCCAACAGTTTTTCTTTTTTATTAGTTTCTTATTTTAATTCTAATTCTTATTCTATCTTAGTTTATTTATCCAAACTAGCATTGTAAATAACAACTAGTCATGAGTGGTCTGGTGGAGAAGGGTAGTATTATAGTCTTGAGTGGGGTGGGTTCAATACTCATATGTAGCATTTTTTAGTATTTTATTTTCTTTTAGCTTTTTATTTTCTTTTAGTATTTTATTTCTTTTAACATTTTTTGTTATGTTTATGCTTTATTATTTTCATAGTTTCATTATCATAACATAGATTTGTTTTCTTTTAATCATTCATTCAAAACCATTTTAAAACTATAAAAATCATATTTTTCTCGATTTAATATCGAGCCCATTTTCCACAGCTTTGTAAGTCGATTGCTTTTTAAGCATCACCATCAACCTCACATAGCTTACTCTTGGGCTTTCTTACAATGAGTCGGTTCTCTTGCACTTACACTCATATTTCGCATCATTTGTTGTTTGGGCCTGATCTAATTATTTCATGATTTTGAATCCCCATTTGACAAAATGTACCCCACTTCCCCAATGTGTATATAATGTTGTATTGTTTCGTTTCTCTATTTGTTTTAGACACTAACCAAAGAGTAAAATCCACCATTTCTGAAAAAATACAAAAATATGACTCGATCCAACGTCGAGTATTTTCTCAATAAACAAATCAATTCATTTCGCCCTCCTATTCTATTCCTTTTCTTTCAAACTTTCATCAAATGCTTGATTCAACGTCAAGCCATTTTCTCTAATAAAAACTCAAAAAATATTAATTCATAAGTCAAGACTTTTTCAATAAAGATGGAAGTGGAACGTGGTGTATACCACGCACTCCTGAGACTAGGATTCGAGATGTATATCTCGCCAATCCTAGCTCTCGCCATCATCCAATTTACCCACTTTGCTCTATCAAACACTCATTCAAATCTTTCTCAAACGTCCATCAATACTTGATCTAGGTCAAGTCATTTTCACAAAAAAAAACACAAAATACCTAATTCTTATTTAACACTTTTTCAATAAAGGTGGAAATGGAACATGGTGTATACCATGCACTCCTGAGGTTAAGATTCGAGACGTATGCCTCACCAATCTTAACTCTCGCCATCGCCTAAAATTGTCAATGCGGTTTCTCCAAACCCTTTTCTCAATCAAATTCAAAACACTTAATTCTCTATTAAACACTTTTGCAAATAAAGATGGAAATGGAACATGGTGTATACCATGCACTCCTGAGGCTAGGATTCGAGATGTATATCTCGTCAATCCTAGTTCTCACCATCACTCAAAGCACATCCAACCAATCAAACTCTTTTTCTCGCCGCCGTGCGACCAATCAAAAAACCTTTTAAAATGAAAGATATCTTGTCTTAAGAGATACAAAATATTGTTTCAGCCACGATTGTTGAGTAGAGATAAATGACGCTTTTCCGAGTGTAGATTTGTAAATTCTAACACTTAAGTACATATTGTATGACAACTCTAGGGCAGAGCTTCCCCATCTTTAGACCTTCCGTGCGTCTTTGATCTTGTGGCATGTCAGTCCGTTCTATTGCAAAGAGGTAACTGCCTAAGACTCGATTCAGCGAGCTGCGACACCTACTGCTAGGACGTGAACACATTGCCCACTCTCCTTTGACACAACTGGTGTCCTCCTTTGTAAGTCCATGTTCAGATGGCAATCCCTATGTAGCCGAACTACGGCAACTCTGATTCTCATGTTCAGATGAGATACGTAGGCACAAGATGCGATGTCTTGCCGAGTTTGACTAACGACTAACAACTAATCCTTGTTTGCTTTCGCCCTTGTTGCGATCCTTTCTCTCGCCCTCGTTGCGATCGAGACCTTCCCTTTCTCTTGCCCTAGTTGCAATCGAGACTTTCATTCCCGTAGTTAGTTTGAACTACGTTTTGCTCTGATTCTCATTCCCGATGAGATACGTAGGCATAAGACGCGATGTCTTAGCGAGCACACATCTCTTTCACCCATAGGTACCCGAGCTACGAAGACTCTGATTCTCATATTCAGATGAGATACGTATGCAATAGACGCGATATCTGTGCGAGTCATTTTTTTTTCTATTGACCCTTTTAGTAAATAGTACATTAGATAAACACACACCCTTTAGACGAGAACTACAAAAGTGGATCCCGTAGCGTACTACGGATGCGTAGGGGTGCTAATACCTTCCCTTAGCATAACCGACTCCCGAACCCAAGATTTGGTTGCGAGACCTTGTCTTTTCCTTTCCTTTCTCCAGGTTTACTTCGAGCGTTTCCTTTCCCCCCTTTGGGATGAATAACGCACGGTGGCGACTCTTCTGTCATTTTCTTTCGCCGGTTGTTTTTTTCACACCTCTGTATTTTTCAGGCTGCGACACACATGCATGCCCCTTGCCCGGAACACATGCTTGCTCTTAAGCACATTTTGCGTTATGTTCAGGGCACCTTACATTTTGGACTACACTTATCCCTATCTCCCATTACAAAGCTTATATCCTACACCGACGCTGATTGGGGTGGATGTCCTGACATCATACATTCTACATTTGGTTACTGTATTTTTCTAGGTGACAACCATTATCTTACACCAAGAACAAAACCAACCACTACTGCTAGGAGAACAAGGTAATGAGGGAGAATTATCAATAAATAAGTATATGCATGAGGGGTAGAAATAGAGGAGTCTTTAACCCCCAACAGGGAATTGTGTTGTTCATGAAATTTTGAGTTTCTATGATACTATGACGTTGATTGGCTGAATTGATGTGTATTTTAGTGTATAATTTGGTATATGGTTACTGTTTTGAAATTGTTAATATTTTCCATAATTGTTGAAGGTTTGAAGCTTTGGGTTAATATGTTTTTGAGAAAATTGAGAATTATATATATTAAATTATTGTTTTAATCATTATAAAATTTTAGTATGTTGAATTCTGAGATCGGAGATTTTTACAGAATTGAAATCGGAGATCCGGAGGGGCTTCTATGGCGGAAAATGCAGAATTTTATGCATTCTGCACAGCGATGATATGCGTTAGCCCGACTGACGGTCCAATCATCATCACACTGAAGGAGAATATCCAGGGAGGTATGATGGGCGTCAGCCCTCGATGATAGGTGTCATCCCTTGGAGGGGAGCGGTTTTCTTCCAGAACATCAGTGATGATGCAGTGATTTGTTCAATTGACCTATTTCCCTTATTTTTGCCATAACTTGAGATCAGTGGCTCCGTTTGAGACACGGTTCAAAGTGTTGGAAATATAACGCGTAATACTTTCAATTTGTAATTTTTTTCATAGGCTGATTAGGATAAATGTTTGATGCTTTGAATATTTGAAAGAAATGGTGGATTTGAAACTTGTTTTATCTCCCGACGATTTTTACTGTAACTTTTGATCCGTAAGTGCAAATAACGAGTCATTTCAAGCGTTAGAAAGATAAATCTCATAGCTACATCACATTAGTGTTTGGTGAAATACTTGAATAATAATCATGTGACTAATGTAGTGATATTGTAATTATTTGTATGATCGATTAATGAATTATTGTGTTAATTTGATGATGTATTGATGTTATAATGAATTAACGTGATTGAATGCTTGTGAATATGCATTTGTTGAGTTATTGATGTTGATGTGTTGCTATGATGTTGATGTTTGATGATGTTGTTATGATGTTGCATGTTTTAGTATATGCATGGCCTCTTGATGATTATGTTTTTATGATGATGTTGACGTATGAATTAAGAGTGTGACAATGTCATTATATTTGAGGGGATATTTATGACTATTGTGTTGTTGCATGTATGAATAATAATCTCATTGAGGAGATTGATTGAATACTTGAGTTGCACTGAATTATATGATGTTGTGCATTTTGTGATTGTGATTGAGATGTAATCCAGAGAGGGAATTACTAGAGTTGTCAATACATTACGTTGGGATCAGAAGAAGGGTCTTAACACATTGATTTAATGATATGCTCATACATCATACGAGTTACATCAAGAGGCATGCTTGCTAGTTCAGAAAGGGGGCTAGTGACTTATCCCAAGCTTAGAAGAGGTGGCTTGGAGCTCAGAAGAGGGGGCTCATGGATTCAGAAGAAGGGACCCGGTTCCAGAGAGAACTTAATATTGAGTTGGTACCACATGCATATGCATATAGTTGCATAGTCAAGTTGCATTGTATAATGAGTTATACGAATAACTATTAAGTTGTGATTGATTGATGAGTTTGGGTGTGAGATTATGATGAGATATACTGTGAATGAAATTGTAATGAGTTATACAAATAATTATTGTTTGTGATTTCTCACCCCTTTGTTGTTGATGTGGTCTGTGTTCCTCTTCGGAGTACAGATAAGCAGGTAACTGAGTAGCTGTTTAGAGTGGGAAGACGGTGAGAGGCTGTTTCTTCCTTTTTCTTTATGTGTTTTAGTTTATATGCTCTAATATGTAACACTAAGAAATCTTTGCGAGTTTTTGCTTAATATTTCGTTAGAGAGTTATTGTATACTCTCATGTTTGATATTTTTATATTTTGAGGAGATTTCACTTATGAGTTTGATTATGCCATAAAGTGCATTTGAAGTTTAAATTGATTTAGTTAATGCATGATTTATTATGAGAATTTCTACTGCAATGATACTCTAAGTGAATGTGAGCATGTGATAACACCCTAAGTGAAGGTGTTGATTGTTGTTTTTATTTGATAAAGTGTTACAAGGAATGCATTTTTTAAAAAGAGAATGTGTGACATCCTATTTGATTGTATGAATACTCTAATTTTAATGTATATTTATACGTGGGGAAATAGGGTGTTACATGGCTGCTTATGCATGTATAAGAATGACCTTCTCTTTAGAACCAATGTACATTGAATTGGTAGATAGCCAATCCATTCCTAAAATCATGTCTATATTTTTTAAAGGTAGACATATCAAGTCGAACAAAAAATAAGGACATTCACAGTTACTAGATAGTTTTCACATGCCCATTTGGTCTAATACACTACTATCTGATGTTGTAGTGACTACCATCGAGGAAGGTAGTGTAATTGCCTATAATCCAAGCCTTTTCACATACTTAATTGAGATAAAGAAATGTGATACTCCATAATCAAAGAGAACAAAAAGTGGTTGGCCATGCATGTAACACATACCAACTATCAAGTTGTTGTTACCTTTGGATTTCCTGGCATCTAAAGTGTAGATTCTACCCGCTCCACTGGGTACTCTCCATGGTGTCCCTTGAGTCTTCTGTTTAGGTAAATACCTCGCCATGTGGCCTAGCTTATACTAAGTGAGGTTTCTTACAAGTGTTACATGGGGTGGTTGAATGGGTATGCTACTCTGACTCTATTTTCCCTTTCATAGGGATCCCTTCAGCTTCATATGTTGGTTAAATCTATGAAAATCCTTCAGAGGTTAACTTGCTTGCTCTCTCTCCAACTAAATCATTTTAAACTATTTTCAGTTGCATAACACTGTTGCACTAGCTCAATATAAGTATCAAACCTCTAATGTGCTATGTTGTGTTAAATTTATCCCCTTAGCCAAAACATGAACTGATTAATTTTCCATTTCTCATCAGGTGCATACAGAGATTGATTTGAGTAAGTTTCCATATCTTTGAACTTCTCGGCAAATTATGCTACATACATGGTTCCTTGTTGGAGTTTTTGAAACTTTAGCTCTTTATGGGCTCGCAAACTATCTGGGAAATAGTTATCCAAAAAGATTGCCTTGAAATGTTCCCAATCTTTATGGATACTCCATGTTATCATATAAGCCGAAGTGCTAACCCACCATACGACAGATGTTCCCCTCAACCCGTGGGTGGCAAAAGTCATATTATCTTCTTCAATGCAAGGGGTCACCTAGAAGATCTGTTTCATGCCTGTGAGCCAATCTTCTGCCAACAACAGATTAAGACTTCTTGCAAACTATGACAAATTCATTTGGTATAAGTCCTGGAAGTTTTGGTTCCATGATCCTTATTGATGAGGCAAAGGTTGTTCATTACCCTGGATCTATTGCATTATCTACATCATGAACTCTTGGTGATGTTGTTGCATTTGCAACTGATGTTTTTGTTGGTGGTGCATCATTTGTGCACAACGATCCTCATCAACTTCTACACCTTGGTTGGATTCTATGTTCTGAGTAAGAGTTACTATCGACCTTCCTCATCCACGTGGTTGTTCAACCATAATCCCTACCTACCACATACATAGATATCAAGTTGATCAAACATAATACTTAATATTATGATAATAGAAATCATACCAACAATACACACAAGGAGAGAAAATATTAATTATTGATGTTTCATGGCTGAATCTAAAATCGACTTGCTTTTATACAAACTATAATACCCCCAAAATATGAAAGTGTCTGTAATCATCACATTTAGAGTATTAATCGTTGATACTGATACATCAAATAGTACATAAATATCGTAAATACATGGAAAACACATAGGCTACATCAATGTGCATACATATACGACGTTTCTAAACACAATAAATTCCAAGAAGACACACACTTGAAAAAAAACATAATGAAAGTCTTCAAGTGTTCCTCAAGTCATTTTGCCTTTCCCTTTTCCAGAAACCTACTCACCTAGAATATAATCAACATCATGGGATGAAATAGTACTATCTCAGTGGAGTCCTACTATAACCACATTTCCTCTTGGTAATAAGGTCATTTAGATCTACTCAATTTCTACTAGATTCTAGCACTTCCGTATAAACCAAATAAGAAAAGGGAATCGAGAGATGATCAACCGCATACAATGTATGAATGTTGATACACCTGCTCAAACATACCATGTACACTTCAGGAGACGATTAGCCTCACAGAACGTCAATGACCTACTAGAACTTTTCATATCAAGCCTAGTTTTACAGAATTTGTGACTTCTTACTAATCTTTTCCACTAAGATCGGTATTACGGTGAGACCTACCACCTATGCCTAAATTACCCTCATAATTACAAGTTATACTCCTAGTATGTGAAAGGAGTCTCGACATTCATCACATGTATTTCAATTAATTCCTTTTTGACACCAATGTCCATGTATACTCACTATCTCAGGATACATCTAAGTATTCAAGATTCATCGCTACATTTCTCTTAGTTACCTTAGGGTTACTCTTAGTCCTCACTTTGCTTTTACATGGTTATTAAACAACATGATATAGTCATAAGTCATTGTTTATCAAAGTCCCATTTCATAAAATAGGTGAAGAAAAGTTATTTCCATTCATTAAGAAAGGTTTCATAGCATACAAAGCCTAAAGGAAATTGAATAAACCTAAATCCATGATTACGGAGAAGCAAGGGAAGGAATGAGTTTGGGGTGGTTACATCCTGATGCCATTACGTGTATCCTGTAATGAGCTTTACAACCCTGTAATGTCTATCAGTCCAATACACACACAAACACAAACATGTATCATTATGGTCAACCCGTAATGGACACTACGACTCGTAATGTTCCCAGGTCCCCGCATTTTTATATTTTCTCACATGCAAAGAACTTGGAACTTGAAGTTTCTTCTTCTCCCTCCTTTCTCTCTCGCTCGAACTCCTTTACTCTCTCTTTCTCTCTAGAATTTGATTTTGAACGATGAAAGAATGAGAATAAATATGTTAGATTCTTCATAAAATTGACATATATACCTTCAAATAAAATGTCCCAAATGCCCTTGAGTTTTAGACCAACTACAAATGTACCCTGATGTTAGGTTTATGTACTTCAAGTTTAGTACAAAATTTCAATGATCTCCTATTAACCAAAGTTTAGGAATGATCTCCTATTGACTCAAGTGAGAACACTTGATTATCGTAAGAAATGAAAATAATTAATCATAACCAATAATTTTTTTTATTGAAATCAATGGACTAAATTAATTTATCTTTTCATAGTACTCTTTCATTGAAGCTTGCCAAAATTTAATTCACCTCATATTTTAAGAATACATATATTTGTTTCATTGTAAGAATTATGATAACCAATTATGTTATTTTATATATTTTTTTAACATTAAATATTTTTATCAATCGTGTTTTTATTTTTTAATTAATATACAATTATACATTATTATTGTATAAAAAGCAATTAATATGTTAATTAAAATCTTCAATATAGTTATATATTAGTCAGAAAAATATTTTCTACTAACATATATATTATCATTGTATTCAAAATATAAAAATTAATAAATTAATATAACTACACATTAATCAAAATTATTATAAAAATATATAATAAGAATACATAGTTATATTAAGAATTTTGATCATTATATAGTTGTATCATTTTTTTGATAATTATATTAATGAATTTTATTAATATAAAGTTATATTATTTTTTATTTATTGAGTACAACATTATAGGTAAAAAATATTGTTTAAAATAAAATAGAGCTATATTTACGGTTTTAATTAAGATATTAATTTTTTTACAATGATAATTAATAATTTGATTTTGATTTTTAAACAATAATCACCACTGATAAAATTATTTTATGTTAAAAAATATATAAAAACTAATTTAATAAAAAAAATATTTGTTGCAACTTAAGAATAATGATAACAAATTAAGTTATTTTTATAGATTCTTTAATATAAAATTATATTATTTTAAATTTCGTAATTAAAATATAAATATTTATTGTCATTGAACAAAAAATTGCAACGAATATATGATTAAAAACTATAAATATAGTTATATATTAATCAGAAAAATATTATAGGTTTTCATTTATGTATTGATTGCTAACTTTTATATAGTATAATGTATGGGCTCCACAAAGCATCTTGCCATGCATATCCCATAAACAAGAACAAGAAAATGAAATAATTTCACCAATTTATGTTATACCTTTTCCCTAACAAGGACCGATATCTCAGCCTTTTAACATATCATGCATCTAGTGTCAAAAATAAAATCATATCATTTTTCATAGTTTTTAATCATGTAACTAAGTTATCCAAATATGCAATGTAAAAGTATTTTCATATTTTCATAAAATAAATACTACTGGCTACAAAATAAAGGAGTTGTTATCTGTTGTCTACTCAAAGGGGTCCAAACTTAACACTTAAGTAATTAGTTTATAATGAAGTTTGAAAGATTGATTTGATGGGTCAGTTGAAATATTTTAGCGACCCATACCTATGACCTATCCCAGTTCGTTTCCATTTTCCAGATTCCACCAACAACTAGTTTTCTGGATGCCTAGCTTTTTGTAGAACTAGAACAATTACTTTTGGACATTTTTTATTGTTTTATTACTACTATTATACATAAAATTACATTATTATATTTCTACTACAAGACTAACATAATATCTACGGTCACAGGCCTATAAGTTGGAGGTATGAATAAGAAGAAAAAAATTGAATTCAAGGTAAAAGAATGATAATTAAGTACATTTATTTTTTTTAAATTTAATGTAAAAAAATAACACAATTACTAATAATATTAAATAATTAATTCAAAAAAAGTTTTAGAATAAAAATATTAAATATATTTAGATTTGTTGACACTTATTTATATTTAAGATTAAAAATTAAAAAAATAAATTATAAATAAGATCAGAGAGTATTAATTTGTCACTCCCGAGACTTAATCTGACTCTGTCCTTACTAATTTTTTTTAAAGATTTATTATGCTTATTGGAATTTTTTAGAAAATGTAAAAATTTAAAAGAAAAAACCATATTTTTTAGAAATTTCCCAAATACTGGGATTTTTGAAAAAAAAATCTAAAAATTTTGATTTTTTTTTCATTATAATAAACTAAAATACTTTTTGAAATTTCCGATAAACTACAGTATTTTTTAAATTTTTTGATAAATTACATAAAAATTTCTTACCAAAAATTTGAAAAAGAATTATCAAAAATTTGGACTGTTACCAAAATTTTTGAATAAATTATCAAAAATTTGGACTGTTACCAAAATTTTTGGATAAATTATCAAAAAATTTATTTGCACTTTTTAACTCAAATTGTTTTATAAATATTTGAAAATTATAAATATATGTATAGGTAACATGTTTATGTGTGTGAATGACAAGTTAATACATCTATAGATTGACACTGGGCCCAAAAGTTAGGCCCAAATTCCCGGCAAACCTTACTTTTCTGTTAGTTGGTCTCTCTGCACAACTCCTGACAACTCATATGAAAATGTTTTACAATTTGTCAATTTTAATGTTTTGTGGTGATAAAATAAATTAGAAATTGATGGGACTTAGTAAGTGACCCCATTGTTTCTTGCGAGTGTAACCCTTTTCATTATAAAGTTCATTCATGTTCATGTACATGTATTAGGACATTGAGCTTCCAAGTCAATAAAAAAGCATTATCAAGAAAATGTTGATATCTTGATATTAAACAAGTAATTAATCATGATTTGAAATGGGAATAAATTGAGTTTCGAGATAGATTTTATCGATTCACAAGATTAAAAGATAAATATTTATATCCATTATATAGTATGTCATATCATTTGTATTTGACACTTCTGATTTATTAATATTAGAGATAGTGAATATTTTATAAAGAGTTCAAAGACTTACGCGTAACAATATTGTGTCTCTTAAAATGATGAACGTAATCTTTAAAAAGATTGATTTCTCCATCCAAAAAAAGAGTAGTGACTCAACTTGTTGCATGCTTGTCTTGTATTTTTTTTTAAAGATGTTTTAAAGTTAAAATAAGTAAAGAAAATATCAAGCAAAATTCTATGAAAGCATTCTCTGAAAGTTTAGTGGTTAAGTCAGTTTTAATTTAATTTTATGTTTCAATAGCAAGGAGAAACCAATCTTTTTTTTTTATATTAACTTTGCGTTGAAGTAGCAAGGAGCATTGTGTAGTATTGTCAAGAAAAAAGAGGAGCAAGGTGTAGTATGTTTCTCTTTTTATTTTATTTTATTCTTCAGTCAATTAGGTAGTCAATTATTTGTTGATAACATATGCTTTTTATGATGTGATATGAGACAAAACAACATGAAGAGGGCAATACAATTCTAAAGGGTCAAATGCATATATGGTGGATTTGAGGGATTATTGAGAGATATTGCCATGATGAAGTGTTTTCTTGAGGACCCGAGAAGTTTACAATACCAGATGGAATTATTTTCAATCAGGGGAATAAATCATTAATCATTCATTTGTTTACACTCTAATGGCACAATTATTAAACATGTTTTTGTAGTTGAATGATGTTGGGATTCATATATCATCAATGACGATTTTTCATAATAGTTTTACGATGATTAAAAAAAAATCGAATATTATCAACGGTGATTTCTTTGATTGGATGGAGTCTCTCTCTTTATTATGGAGTGAAGGGATTTTCGAATTATAACTAATATCAATTAATTATAAAAAAATATTAATAATACATTTTATTAGTTAAATTATGAATATTGTATGCATGTTATTAGTTGTAATTCATTCTATTTTGCATCTCTCTCTGGCTATTTATTTATCTATTATAGAGGGAATGAATTGCCGAATTATAACTAATATCAATTAATAATATAAAAAAAATACTAGTAATACATTTCATTAGTCAAATTATGAATATTATGTGCCTGTTGTTAGTTGTAATTCATTCCATTTTGCATTTAGAGTCTGAATTTGAATTTCATTTAGGGACTCTGATTGTATAAATGCTGAACATAGTTTTCAGTTTTAGATAGAATTCATTTTATAATCAATTCCAATTCTGTTAGAGAAAGTTAGTTACAGATTCAGATTCTCTCTCTTTCTCTTCCATAATCTTCTTCATCTTCAACCTTGTGCTCCAACAATTGGTATCTAGAGCTCTGGTTCTGATTTAGATCGGGAAACACGAGTGTACATGAGACACGTCTGATTGATTCTGCTCATTCAATTCATAATGAATTGAAGACCTGAATCGAAACAAAATCACATTTCTTGATTCTGAGGGATTATGAAACACGAGTATTAGTGACATTTGAGTGAATTTGCACAGAAACGAAGATGAATGGTGGAAACGGTAACTTGAACACAAAGCTTCCAATCTTTGATGGAAAGACTTGGAATCAATGGATGATTAAGATGTGTGTGCTATTTAGAGCTCAAGATGTTCTTGATCTCGTCAATGACGATTACGCAGTTGTTACAACAGATGCAACTGAAGCACAAAGAAACACAAATAGAGAAACGAGGAAGAAGGATTTGAAGGTTTTGTTCTATATCCATCGGTGTGTGAATATGAATGTGTTTGAGAAGATCGCTGATTAAACAACGGCGAAGGCCACGTGGGACACACAGGTACATTGCTTTGGTGGTGATGCATCATTGAAGAAGGTGAAGCTTTAGTCTCTACGTAAGCAGTATGAGAATCTAAACATGAAGAACAATGAGAAGGTACTTGATTACATCTCCAACGTGATTTTGATCACAAATGAGATGAACTCTTGTGGAGAGACTCTCTATGAACAAGTAATCATTGAAAATGTATTGAGATCGCTTACTCCATAGTTTGATTACATTGTCGTAGAAATTGAACACTCTAAGGACCTTAGCACCATGAGAATTAAATAGCTGCAAAGTATTCTAAAGGCATAAGAGTTGAATTTGATTGAGAGAAACTCTGAAAGAGAGGTTGAGCAGACTCTGAAAGCATCTTCTAGTAAGAAGAATCAGGAGCAGTCTTGGTCAGAGTCCTAGAAGAGACATAGTGGTGGTTATCAGAAGTCAGAAGTCTCCAACTCTAATCAGAAGTTACATCAGAAGGGAAATGAGAAGTTTGACAAGAAGAAGGTTCAATCCTAATGTTGTAAGAAGTTTGGCCATTTTGTTGCTGACTATTGGTCAAACAAGGAAATGAAATCAGAAGAAGAAAACATAGCCAGAGGAGAGTCTGATGATGAACCTGTGCTATTGCCGACTTCTGAATTTGATTGTGGATATTTGGTAGATTGGTGGTATATGGACACTGGCTGCTCAAATCACCTAACTGGAAACAAACAATGGCTAATTAATTTGACTCTAGAAAGAGGACAAAGATCATATGTGATGATGATAAGTATCTGAATGTTGAAGGAATGAGAAATGTCAAGGTCATAGTGAAGAATGGAAAAATTGTTCTGATCAAGGTTGTTTGGTATGTTCCTAGCATGAAATAAAATCTGATAAGTGTAGGTCATCTAATTGAGAAAGGTTTGTTAGTTACTATGAAGGAAAATCTCTTGAAGTTGTATGGTTCTGATTAGAAGCTGATTATGCAGTCTAAACAGAGAAGTAACAGAATATTCAAAGTAAATGTTAAAACACCTGAAACTAAATGCCTTAATGCAGAAGGTGCTATAGGTGACAGTGAGTTGTGGCACAAATGATTAGGACATCTGAACTTCAAAAGCTTAGGGCATATGAGTTATAAGAAGCTGGTACATGGTATTCCTAAGATTATGAAGCATAAGAATTTATGTGAGATATGCATGAGAGCCAAGCAACCTATATTTCCACTGCAGCATATATGCTCAACAGGTGTCTAACCAAGAAGCTGGAGGAAATAGTTCCTTTTGAGAAGTGGAATGGAGATAAACAAAATGTGAGCCATCTGAAGGTGTTTGGTTTTGTTTGTTATAAACATGTCCCAGATGCTAAGAGAAGGAAGTTGGATGAAAGAAGCAGATTCATGTTTCTTGTAGGGTACCATAGTACAAGTGCTTATAAGATCTATTGTCTTGTCACCAACAAAGTTGAATTCAAAAGAGATGTTTTTATGAAAAAAATTAGGAATGGGATTGGAACAAGTCTCAATGCAACTCTGGCGCAGTGTTAACACCTGAGTTAACTTCTGAAGATATTTCAGACTCTGAGGAGAATTTGCCTCTGAAAGAGATTCTGAGTTTGAAGATGAGTCAGAGTCTGAAGGTGACTCTGATACTGCAGTAGAGTCTAAAGGCGAGTCTGACTCTGAAGGTGAATCTGATTATGATCCAGATTCTGAAGATGATCCATACTCTGGTGGTAATGATGCCTCAGAAGGTGGTCATGCCTTTGAAAGTGGACCAGACTCTAAAAGTAGTCTAGCATCTGATACTGTTTGAGCATCTGAAGAAGACTCTGAACAAGTTCAGAGACCACAAAGAATCATACAAATACTAATAAGATTTTCAAAGTTTGACATGTTACAAGATACTGAGATAAACTATGAAAGGGAAGTCATTCAGTGCGCCATATTGGTAGACTCTGAACCAGTAAGTACTGAAGAAGCTCTCAAGAAAAAGTGTGGTTGAAGGCCATGAAAGAAGAACTTAAGACTATAGAAAGAAACAAGACTTGGGAGTTGACTGATCTTTTAAAGAACAAGAAAGCCATTAGTGTAAGATGGGTTTATAACTTGAAACTGAATTGAGATGGATCAATTAGCAAACAAAAATCAAGGTTAGTAGCTAGAGGATTTCTACAGAAATCTTGATTAGATTACTTTGAGGTGTTTGCTTCTATAGCTAGACATGAAACAATCTGATTGGTGATTTCTATATCTGCTAACAAAAATTGGTCTCTTATGTATTTAGATATGAAATCTGCATTTTTGAATGTCATTTACAAGAGGAAATTTATGTATCACAATCTCTTGGATTTGTGAAAAAAGAATATGGAAGAGATGGTGTACAAGTTGCATAAAGCCTTCTATGGACTAAAACAAGCTATTAGAGCTTGAAATCTGAAAGTTGATTCATTTTTCAAGCTTCAAGGATTTAGAAAATGTGAGATGAAGTATGGTGTTTATGCTCAACATACATCTGATAGCAATTTGATTCTGGTGCATCTCTATGTTGATGACATATTGCTAACAGGGAGTTGTTCAGATGAGATAGCTAAGTTCAAGAAGGTGCTGATGAATGAGTTTGAGAAGATTGATCTAGGAAATATGGTATATTAATTTTGCATCAACTGAAGTACGAACTTGAGCCTTTGAAGAGATTTAAGCTAATAAATTGCAAGTCTGCAATCATACCTGCTGAAACAAATCATGAGTTGGATTCTGATGTTGAGGGTGATGATGCGGATGCTACAATTTTTAAACAGTTGGTGGGTTCATTGAGATATCTTTATAATACCAGACTTGTCATCTAATATGCAGTTGAAATGGTGAGTAAGTTTATGATCAAACCAAAGTGGTCGCATTACCAAGCTGCTGTCAAGATATTAAGGTACATTAAAGGGACTATTAAGTATGGAGTTTTGTTACCTTCTAGTGCTAAATCTGATTCAGAGCTGATATGCTATCCAGACTCTGATTGGTATGGAGATAGAGTTGACAGAAGAAGTACTTATGGATATTTCTTTGAATATATGGGAGGTCCCATTTCTTGGTGATCCAAGAAGCAACTAGTGGTTGCATTGTCAACCTGTGAAGCTGAGTATATTGTAGGTGCTTTGTCTGCTTGTCAAGCTATTTGGATTCTGAACTTGTTGCGGGATCTAAAGATCAAGGTAAGCAAGTATGTGAAGTTGAGGTTTGACAATAAATAAGCTATAAGCTTTGCTAGAATCCGGTGCTGCATGGAAGGAGCAAGCACATTGACACAAAGTTTCACTTTTTGAGAAATCGAGTTCAGAGTGGAGTGTTTGAAGTTGTTCACTAAAGTACTCAGAAGCAACTGCAAATGTGTTGACAAAAACAATCAAGACTGAACACTTTATCTATTTGAGGGATGAAATTGGTGTTGATTTTAGTTAGCTGAATATGAATTAAGGGATGATGTTAGTTGTAATTCATTTCATTTTACATTTAGAGTATGGATTTGAATTTCATTTAGAGACTTTGATTGTATAAATGTTGAACTTAGTTTTCAGTTTGAGATATAACTTATTTTATAACCAATTCCAATTTTGTTAGAGAAAGTTAGTTACAGATTCAGATTTCCTCTCTTTCTTTTCCATCATTTTCTTCATCTTCAACCTTGTACTCCAACAATTGTGTCATCACTTATATAAAAATATACTACATAATATGGAAGAACCAACTGATAGAGACAATGAGACTTATATGCCTTGTCCATCAAAACTCTTATCCTCTAGAGATTGTCCTTAGGGACAACATAGATTAATACTTGAGTCTCTAATTAAAAATACCATTGTATTTCTATTTTTAGTCTCTTTATAATTTTTTAGTTTTTTCTATAAAATTATCTACAAACTTTCATATATACCTCTACTAAATTTATAATTGGAATTATAAATTTAGTTTTTTCCCCTTTTTTTATGTAATTTATTGTATAAATTATTTATAGTTTCCTTCTTTATAATTTATAGTTTTTTTCCCATCTTTGATAGCATTTATCGTATAAAATTAATATATATTTTTTATAAATTTATTATTACAAACACTTTTTTAATATGTCAACTTGTAACAATTTAGAAGTTTATCTGTGAGAATATTTTAGATAAAATTTTAATTTTAGTCTAAATTATCATACTTTTCTTTGTGTATAAATATTTATTAAGGTATGTAATACTAATAGTAAAATAATTTAAAATTATAAATATAAAATTTATAAGAGATCCTATAATAAGAATGAGTAATAAAATAGTCGAACAAACTTTAATATTAATTAATGGTATTGCATCAAAACCATCTAGGTAATTACAAATTGATAATCTATATATAGACAACACTTGGAATTTAGGTCAAATAAAAAGGAGTCATATCGCACTAGCTAGCTCGCATGCATACGTTGTCTGCACAACCAACATTTCTCACATCGTACAGTTGCAAATGGTTTATGAATCGGAACCAACAATGTTTACTTCCATGCATATAACTCACCTTATCCTTTCACGTCATATATATATATATATATATATATATATATATATATATATATATATATATATATATATATATATATATATATATATATATATATATACACTTTCGAGTCAACTGTTTTGCCCATCATTTTGATAACTCTACATACCTCTTTTGTCATGTTTTATTTGGATTTTGTCGCAATTATTGCGTCTCATTAAGAAACTATCTACTATTAGTATGTATATTTTTTAAAATTAAAACCTACAATTTGTCTTCACATGCTCATCATTTAAAACCTACAATTTAGAGAAATAATATTTATTGTAACTACTTAGTTTCTAGTATTTTAAATTATCTTTTTAATTAATAATCAAGGGATTGAATCATCAAATTTTACTATAAAAATAATACTCGTTAATAAGATTTTATCTTAAATCTAACTTATATGTAGTCGCTCCAAACTTGTACGCATCATACTTTAGGATTTACTGGAAGATAAAAAACTTATTCAATGTTCTTTTATCTTGAACAAAATATTTTTTCTGCTCTTGCAATTCATCCCAACATAATGTTGATCTTATTGTTGTATTTTTGAAATAACCTTTATATATATATATATATATATATATATATATATATATATATATATATATATATATATATATATATATATATATATCAATAAAAGAAAACACTACATAATTTATTGTTTTCCTCGATTGACAACATTGAGATATTTATTCTTAAATATACTGGAAATTGCAAGCACACGTATCTTGTTCTCTTTCTTGTGAAAGCATTTGTCATGAAAACATTTGCCGAAGAAAATAAAATCTTTGAGCAGATCTCTAGGATGAATTGTTGTTCTCCAAGAATCCAATGTAAATTTTGGATTTATTTAAACAATTTATGTTAAACTTTTGTGTAAACAATGTAATTTTAAAAAAAAAATTACTCCCCTCGATTTTTTACAGAGACTGAGAGATATGTGGCGTTTTGGATGAAACATATCTTATTGTTTTTTATTTAAAAAAAACACATTTTACCTCTGTTTTGATTAATAACCGAGAGAAAATATATGTGTGTTTAATGAGTATCAACACTCAATACACTGTCATTAGTGATCCACGTGAAACTTAAAAGACATTATAAAAGCATTATGAATATTAAAAACTGATAATGAAACATTTAATATGCAAACCTTGAAACTTAAAGAAACATTTATTTTATTTGGGAAAAGATCTCTAGGATGGATGGTAAGAGTAGAAAATTATTTGAGTTAAAGATTTGTGTTCTTAAATAATCATATAACATAATATTTATTTTATTTTTCTAACTTTTTTTTCTTCTCAGAAATAAATAAGTGCAAAAGCCATAGAGAATATATTGCATCCAACATTTGATATATTCCATCCAATATAGAGAATGCAATATTCTATATAAACAATATTGTCTGCAAACAAATTAATTTATTAATATTATGTGTAAACAATGTAATCAGTATTAAAAAAAAGAATTTATTTTTCCCCTTAGTTTTGGTCATAAACCGAGAGGTATGTGACATTAGTTTTGAAAATATAAAAATACTATTGTTGGGGATCGAATCAATGAACATTTCAACTATCCCCTCAGTTATTCTAAAATCGATGAGTATAATGGAGAGTTTTTATGACGTCATTTGTTATCTCACATCTGTAACCGAGATTAAATCAACTTCACATTCGAGGTGAAATATGTTTTTTATAGTAATGACTATTATATTAATAGTGACCTCACTACTACAAATAACATATTTTGTGACAAAGCTTTCACCTCACCCAACAAATAACTGAGGTATAAACCCCGAACGCGTCACATTTTTTTTATTAAAAAAATTATAAATCTATTTTCTCAGTTGCAATGCAAAAACGAGGGATAAATTAAATAAGAGATACACTTCGAATCCTTACAAGTGTAGTTTGTGTTTTATTTCTTTTTTATTTTATTCTACTCCTTCGGTTATCCTAACAATCAAGGGGAAATATTACTCATTTTTTCTATAAAATCATCATCTCATTAAGTTTTACCCTAACCTAACACATATGTTGCCTCTTAAATTTGTAAACATCAATATATTGCAAGATAGAAAAATACTTAAAGTTTCTTAATTAGTTAGGAAATCTTTCAAGATTGTGTGTTGTTCTTGTTGATCTTTTTGTTGTTATTGTTGTTGTTGTTGTTGTTGTTGTTGCTATTGTTGTTGTTGTTGTTGTTATTGTTCTTGTTGTTGTTGTCGTTGTCTTCGTCAGCATCATCGTCTTTGTTGTTGTTGTTGTTTATCAACTTTGATCAAACATTTTTCTACTCTTGTGAACCATCTCATCGAGTGTTGTTGTTGTTCTTTCCTTGTCTGTCAACATTGAGAAACAAATTTTTAATCATACTTAAAAATATTGTAACCTCAATAAAACATGGTGGATGATAAAAATATTTAAGTGATATACCTTATAATACACCATTTTTTTATGGGTATGCAATATAAGTAATTTATTCCCTTTGTTGGTCTGAAAACTGAGGGGAAATGTCAATATATTATTTCATAAGCAAATATTTATCATGAATAACAAATATTTGTCGTCCATTTATTGAGTATCAACGCTTAAAACATTGTCAACATATTAATCCACAAGAAACATTAGTGATTCACGTGAAATCGTCACAACAACCATTCAGAACACGAACGTCACACTATATATCTGAATCACGGGTATTCTTAATCACAAATATTGAAAATGAAAATATTAGGATTGAAAAAATTAAAACTTAAAGGAGTGTGGAAACAGATGTTGTGTTGGATTGTAACAGGGTTCAAGGTTTATGTTCTTTACATAATCTCTTGTCTTTATACATGATAAATTATTTTCCTTATGTAACCTTTATTACTTTTATATCATAAACAAATGAATTAGAAACCATTGAAAATATATTGCAATATACAGATATGCAACATATTCCAACATTTTCTCTTTGCCAAAATTCATAAGGATGACGGTGAAGATGTTTTAGAATTTTTCTTCAAAATTTACTTATAGATTTAAACAAAAATAATGTAAAATAATGAAAATTTGTATTTCAATGAAACATATGAAAATATATATATATATATATATATATATATATATATATATATATATATATATATATATATATATATATATATATATATATATATATATATATATATATATATATATATATATATATATATATATATATATATATATATATATATATATTATCTCGGGTAGTTTTTACACCGAGAGGAAAAATTCAGTGTTTTCAATAACCTCGGGTAGTTTAAACCCATTAGCAGTACCATTTCTTTCTTGGTAGATTTATAATCGAGGGGAAAAATGAGAACTTTTTATGGTGTCATTCGTTACCTCGCCTATGGAACCTATGTAAAACCCATTTTTCAACTAGGGTAAGTAAGATTTTTCATAGTAATTTCTTTTGTCTATTTGGGATAGTTCAAAAGTGGTTTCTAAGTTTCCTTTCTCTAGAATGGGTTTTCTTTGTGTTTGTTTTGAGCGAGGTGTTTATAAGACCCTCTGTTAATATGATAATGATAAGATCACTTGGGTTAGATGGGAGGATGATTGTAAAGCTAAGAAAAATTGTGGTCTTGGTTTCATGACATTCATTCAGTCAACCTAACTTTACTAGGTAAATGATATTGGCGTTTGAGTTATGAGGCATTGGTTTTTGGAGTGATATCTTAACTACTAGATATGAGAATTACACCGTTTTATTTCCTATGGGATAAGGTGTCTAGCCTTCAGTCAATGTCTCTTTGGTAGAGAGGGGTCTCATTGGTTCTAAATATAGTGACACTTCTGATTGGTTTATAGAATATTTAAGGCGGAAAATGGGTTATATAATGCTTACTTCTTTTTGGGATGATTTATGGGTGAAGGCTATCCCTCTTAGATTTACTTTATTTAAACTCTATCTTATCTCTATCAAAAAAAGAAAAAGGCAAGCGAGGTTGATTGGTGGGTGGATGAGGCTATACTATGAAATTTTCATTGGAGGTGACCTCTTTTTTACTATGAGAGGGGTTTGATTGATGATTTTCTTCTGATTCTTCAGGGAATTATCCTTTCTTTGGAGCGTGATTGTTGGTGTTGATTCTTGGGGAGGGAGTGTTAATTATGTTACATCTACCTATTATATGCTATTTAAGGCTAGTTTTGTTATCAACACCTCATCCAGTAATTTGGATAAGATACTGGCATCTATCTGGTGTAGTTGGTCCCCCTAAAAAGTGGTTGTCTTCTCTTGGCATCTTTCCCAAGATAAGATCTCATCTATAGAGAATTTGGTTAAGAGACAGGAGATTTTGGTTAGGGAAGATAATTGTCTTGCCGAAATATTTTTTTATCACTTTTTAGATTTTTTTATATTCCTTAGGGAGTTTGGCTAGGGTTAGAAGTATCTAATCACAATTTGACACTCGGTGGTGTGGACTATCAAAAAATCCTGAAATGACTTCCTCTTTTCAGGTTCGCCGATTAACAAGGAGGACATAGAAGATAAAAGAATGTCTTTTGTCTAGAAATGGGATATTGGTAGGTCGTCGACTTATACATGTTATTTTTCTAATCGGCTTGCGAACTTTATCCTTTGTATTATCCCATAGAGATTTGAGTTTGTTCTGATTTTATTGAGGAAGTGATTTTAAGCTTCACTTGAAAGATGTTTCTTTGTAGATGGTGGTTCCCTTTCCTAAAAATTAGCCTAGTTCTTTTCATGGTCTTTCATTCGTGGCTCTTAGAGTTTTTGCCTATTTTATCTCTTTAATTTTGTATATTTTTCTTTTACTTATTTATTGTTGAGAGGCTTCTTGTACATTTGTTGTGCCGTTATTTAGCTTTATTTGTACTTTAGATTTATTTTTTTAAAGTTTTTTTAATAAAATAAATATTAATATATAAACTAAAATATGTACATTTGGAGGCCATACCAAACATAGAGAAAGTAGCAAAACAAAATAGACAAGATAAAAAACAAACAGGTTAAAAGATGATTTGCCTCTCATAATGACTAATGATCCTCAAATCTTTAAAGAAGTCAAAGAAATCTATAGTTCGGTAATTTCAACTTATCACTAAGGAACTCTTCTTTAATGAAATAAGGAACCAAATTCCACCAACGAATATTTGTTAGAATTAATTCATATTTTGTAGAAACTTCTTGACAAAGTTTGTTAGAGGGTATTTTAGTATGTCCTAAAGTTTCACTTGTATTTAAGCAAGTGAGTGGTGTGAGCATTAATACCTTTATTCCTTTTTTGCAGTGTGTGTGCATTTTGTGTGTAACCATTTTGTAATCATTTCAAGAATAATGGAAGTTTGTTATTATTCTCTTTTCTCTCTCTTGTTCATTGTTCATCTTTATCACCTTATGCACCAATAATTGGTATCTAGAGCTCTGGTTCGAATCCACAAAGAAACACCACGAGAAACACGAGTGAAACGGTGAGGCGCTGTGTGATTGATTTCTGTTCGGAGAATTCATGTTGAATTTCTGTTTAGAATCATAACAGAATCACATATCTTAATTTTACGGGACTGGGAAACACTGTGTTTAGGTGGGATCTGAGTGTATTGCACAAGGTTGAAGATGAACGGAAACGAAGCTTCCAGTGTTCGATGACAAGAACTGGAATCATTAGATGATTCAGATGCACGTGTTGTTTGGAGCTCAAGATGTTCTTGATTTCATCAACGATGATTACGTTCAGGTTTCACTTCCAGAAAATGCAACAAATACACAGAGAAATGCTCAACATGATCTGAGGAAGAAGGATTAGAAGGCGTTGTTCTACATCCATTAGTGTGTGGATGTGAACGTGTTTGAGAAAATCACTGATTTCACGACGGTGAAAGCTGCGTGGGACACACTGGTGCAGTTCTACGGTGGTGATGCATCAATGAAGAAGGTGAAGCTTCAGTCACTACGTAAGCAATATGAGAATCTCATCATGAAGAACAATGATAAGGTACCTGACTATATCTCTAGAGTGATTCTGGTCAAAAATAGGATGAAGTCGTATGGAGAAACTCTCTATGAGGAAAGTATCATTGAGAAGGTACTTAGATATCTTACTCTTCAGTTTGATTACATCGTTGTAGCAATTGAACATTCTAAACATCTGAGCACCATGAGAATAGAAGAGCTGCAAAGCAGTCTAGAGGCGCAAGAGTTGCATCTGACTGAAAGAACCTCTGAAAGAGAGGTGGAGCAGGCTCTGAAAACTTCTTTTGTCAAGAAAGACCAGAAGTCGTCTTGGTAAGAAGCCAAGAAAAGATATGGTAGGTCTCAAAAGTCATAAACCTCAACTTCTAAAATTCAGAAGGGAAAGGAGAAGTATGACAAGAGAAAAGTTCAATGTTACTGTTGTAAGAAGTTTGGCCACTTCGCTGCAGATTGTTGGTCAAACAAGGAGAGGAAACATAAGAAGCGAATATAGCCAGAAGTTCTTATGATGAACATGTGCTATTAATGGCTTCAAATTCTGATATTGCGTCTCTAGAAGACTGGTGGTATATGAACACTGGTTATTCAAACCATTTTACTGGAAATAAGAAATGGCAGGTTGAGTTTGACTCTAGGAAGAGGACCAAGATTGGATGTGATGATGATAAGTACCTAAACGTTGAAGGAATGCGAAATGTTAGAGTAATTTTGAATAATGGCAAATCTGCGTTAATTCAGAACGTCTGATATGTTTCTAGCATGAAGAGAAATATGATGAATGTAGGTCAATTAATTGAAAAGGGTTTTCAGTTACCATGAAGGATAATCTTTTGGATTTGTATGACTGTAATCAGAAGCTGATTATGGATTCAGAACAGGGAAAGAATAGAACATTCAAGGTGAATGTTAAAATTGCAGACTCTGAATGCCTTAGCACAACAAGTGTTGTGAAGGAAAGTGAGTTGTGGTACAAAAGATTTGGGCATTTGAACTTCAAAATCTTAGGACATTTGAATTCAAAGAAACTGATACGTGGAATTCCTACAATCAAGAAACCAAAAAACTCATGCAATGTGTGCATGAGAGGGAAGCAACCAAGACTACTATTTGCATCAGAAGTAGCTCCAAGAGAAAAACATGCTTTGGGAGTAGTGCATTTTGATGTGTGTGGACCATTTCTAGAACCTAAAATATGAGGGAATAAATACTTTGTGTCATTTGTGGATGAGTTCACAGGGATGACATGGGTATCCCTTATAAAGTTCAAACACGAGGTGTTTGCTGGATTTAAGAAATTCAAAATCAAGATTGAGAAACAGAGTGGTCAAACTCTGAAGATTCTCAAAACTGACGGTGAAGGTGAGTATAACTCTACATAGTTCAGAAAGTTCTGTGAGGAGGATGGAATTGAGCATCAAGTGACTGCTCCATATACTCTTCAACACAACGGTCTTGCTGAAAGGATAAACCGAACTTTGCTTGATATAACAAGGAGCACGTTGAAGGAGAAAAAGCTTCCTAACACTTCTTTGAGAGATGGACTGGAGATAAGCAAAGTGTGAGTCATTTCAGAGTATTTGGTTCTGTCTGTTATAAAGACGTTCTAGATACTACTAGAAAGAAGTTGGATGATAGAAGCAAGGTGATGTTACTGGTGGGGTATCACAGTATAGGTGCTTATAAGCTTTATTGTCCATTCACTAATAAGGTTGAAGTCATCATATATGTTATTGTGAAAGAGTCAGAAGTATGGGACTGAAGCAAGTCTCAATCTAACTCCGATGCAGAGTTAACTTCTGGAGATATTGATTCTGATTCTGAAGATGAGTCAGAGTCTGAAAATGATTTAGAGAGTGAGTCAGAATCAGAAGGCAAAAATGACTCTGCGGAAGAATCTGATTCTGATCCAGATTCTGATGGTGATTCATATTCTGGTGGTAGTCCAGATTATGGGAAATATTACAGATTCTGAAGGTGGTCATGCTTCTGAAGATGGTACTTATGGAGTTCTAGCATCTAATATTATTCCAAAATCAGAAGGTTCTGAATAAATTTAGAGGCCACAAAGAATCTTAAACATTCCAAGAAGGTTTGCAGAGTTTGACATGCTGCAAGATACTGAAGTAGATTCTGAAGGGGAAGTTATTCAGTGTGCCTTGTTAGTAGATTCTAAAATCGTGAGTACGGAAGAAGCTCTCAAGCAGAAAGTCTGGCGGAAGGCCATGAAAGAAGAACTTGATGCCATGGAGAGAAATAAGACTTGGAAGTTGACAGAACTTCCAAAGAACAAGAAAGCCATCAACGTGAGATGGTTTTATAAGGTGAAGCTAAAGCCAGATGAATCAATTGGAAAACACAAAGCAAGGTTAGTTGTGAGAGGTTTTCTACAGAAACCTGGGTTATATTACTTTGAAGTGTTTGTGTCTGTAGCAAGACATGAAATATTTAGACTAGTGATTGCGATAACTGCTAATAGGAATTGGCCTCTGATGCATTTAGACGTGAAATCTGCATTTATGAACAGTCCATTAGAAGAAGAGGTTTATGTGTCACAACCTCCTGGATTTGAGAAAAAGAATTAGGAAGGGATGATATACATATTACACAAAGCTTTGTATGGACTAAAGCAAGCCCCTAGAGCTTGGAATCTAAAAATTGATTCATTTTTCAAGAAGCAGGGATTTCAGAAATGTGAGATAGAGTATGGTGTCTATGTTCAACATACTTCTGAAGGCAATATGATTCTGGCGTGTCTATATGTTAATGACATATTGCTAACAGGAAGTTGTGAACATGAGATAACTAAGTTCAAGAAGGAGCTGATGAATGAGTTTGAGATGAATGATCTAAAAAATATTGTTTATTTTCTAGGGATGGAGATTATGTACTATGAGAAATGCATAATTTTACATCAGCTGAAATATGAACTTGAGCTTCTGAAAAGGTTTGAGTTGTTGAATTGAAAAATTGTTGTCAAACCTGCTGATATAAATCAGAAATTGGATTCTGATTCTGATGGTGATGATGTAGATGCAACAACGTTTAAGCAGTTGATAGGGTCTCTAAGGTATTTGTGTAATACCATACCTGATATTTGCTATGCAGTTGGAATGGTGAGTAGGTTTATGAGTAAACTTAAGTGGTCTCATTACCAAGCTGCTGTCGAAATTCTGAGGTATATAAAGGGAAATATGAAGTATGGAGTTTTGTTCCCTTCTGGTGCTGAAACTGGCTAAGAACTTCTGAGCTACTCAGACTCTGATTGGTGTGGAGACAGAGTTGACAGAAGAAGTACTTGTGGATACTTGTTTAAGTTTTTGGGAAGTCTTATTTCTTGGTGTTCCAAGAAGCAACCAATAGTTTATTTGTCAACCTGTGAAGTAGAATATATTGCAAGTGTTGTGAATGCATGTCAAGCTGTGTGGCTTCTAAATTTACTGCAGAATCTAAAGATTAAGGTAAACAAGCCTCTAAAATTGATGATCGATAACAAGTCTGCAATCAATCTTGCCAAGAACCCAGTGCTGCATGTGAGAAGCAAACATAATGAGACTAAGTATCACTTTCTGAGAAATCAGGTTCAGAATGGAGTGCTAGAAGTTGTGCACTGTAGCACCCAGAAGCAGCTGGCAGATGTTCTAACGAAGGCGATCAAGACTGATCAATTTCTCTGCTTGAGGGATGAAATGGGTGTTGTTAGTTTTGGTTAAGCTGAATATGAATTAAGGGATGATGTTAGAATTAATTCATATTTTGTAGAAACTTGTTGACAAAGTTTGTTAGAGGGTATTTTAGTATTTCCTAAAGTCTCACTTGTATTTAAGAAAGTGAGTGGTGTGAGCATTAGTATCTTTATTCCTTTTTTTTTGCACTGTTTGTGCATTTTATGTGCAACCATTTTGTAACCATTTCAAGAATAGTGAAAGTTTGTTATTATTTTCTCTTCTTTCTCTTGTTCATTGTTCATCTTTATCACCTTATACACCAACAATATTCACCACCTCATGGCCTTGAAGGGTTAGCTTATCTGCACATATTTTCTTCTCTATAAATGTGAGTGAACTTTGTCATATATTCAAAGTCTTGCAATTTTCCCATCTATTATAAAATTCCCAACGCAACATGGTCTCCAGTGTGATACAATATATGACTCTAGCGAGTCAGACTTAATCTAGATTTTCATATTTTTTTTAAGTTATTTCTTTTAATAATAACAAAAAAGTTATAAAAGATTTGACACTATTAGTTTACTTTTATATATATATATATATATATATATATATATATATATATATATATATATATATATATATATATATATATATATATATATATATATATATATATATATATATTAGGGAAATTAATAAAATATGCAATAGACATCAAGAATTAAATAGTACTTTTTTGTTTGTAAGCAAAGCTATAGATCTATATTCGGTAATTATGAAGTTGAGGAACTTCAACATATCCTGTTAGGTACATCTCCCTGAAACAAATTATCTTCTTTTGATATAATGTGTTCCACTTTTATAATTGGTCTGGTGAAAATATAAAGACATTCACCAACCAAACAAACCTTTTGAACCAAAAATCACTCAACCATTGATCTTATCCTAACTAGATAGTGATACATGTGTATATATACAACTTTGTTTTGTAAATTCATTAGCATTTTAAAAAAATAAGACATATTCTTTATGATGTGGGGCAGAAAATAAAATGACCAGTTTGTTTGTTTCTAATAATAATTAAGATATATTTTTTGAGGCAATAATAAATCAGAGATATATGTGAACTTTGTTTCATGTATCGGATTCTTTTCTAATTTTTCTATTGTTAATGTACGTAATAATATTATTTAAATAATGAAGTATGTACAAAACAAAGCATTAAATATAAACAGTATTTGATTTTGTATTTGGTGAATGAATGAAGTTGCATGTGATTACTGGAATAATGTTTTGTTTGAGGTTGGTGATAAGTGTATACTCTGAAGCACATCACAATATCACATGCATGGTGTTCCTAGTTATGTTGGCAAATACGTATATAAAGTCTTGACAAGCCATGTCTCCATCTCTAGTGGGGCCTTTACCTTGTGATAGGAGAGTATGCATGTTAATCCTTAAAATTGATTTGGTGCGTCACATAGTTTTCAATCTCAATCGTTAAAATTTAAACTATAATTATTTAGTATATTGATTTTTTTTCAATGTGTTGATGTATTTCGATCTTATAAGTACAATTAGTAAAAGACCACTGTGAACTGTGAACGACCAGTGTCAACGGGTCGCTTAATGTGATGATAATTTTTTAGAAAAAAAATTATTCTTTTTCAAGTGTCATTGAAAAATTTAAAATAGTACTGATTGTTCTTTTGTCAAAAATATTCTTAATTAATTATTACAGAGAGAGAAAAAATAAATAAATTAATAAAAAATTAAGGATAAAATAGAAAAAAAATATAATGATTGTTTAAAAAATAACAATAATGATTAACTTTATTGATGTGTAAAAAGTTAAAAAATAACACTTAAAAATGAACAGAAGAAGAAATTCATAAGTATATTTAAATAAATAACAATTGTTAATTAACATATTTATAAATATTGTTGGATAAAACTTCAGTGACAAGAATAATGGTGAATAGTAGAGAAAATTTAAAAATGAGAGAATTAAAAAGAATTAGAGTGAGAACATAACTTTCTAACATTAACATTAATGATTCAACATGGATATTTAAACCATCATACAAAACAATACAACTAACCAATTAAGGAGAAAAATAAACTTTCCAAATCTGCAACTGAAGCTAGCGGAAATATACCTGAACACACCACACGCTCGAACATACAACAGAGTCGCCATCGAACTTTATTTATTCTCGAAGGAAAGAGAAAACATCGATAAAACCTGGGGAAAGAGAAACTGGGTAAGGAAGTCGGATATGCAAGGGAAAGATATTAGCACACCTCACATCCGTTTTACTCAACAGGAACCGTTTTGATTGTTATTGCTCGAATGGGTGTTGTATCTAAAGGTTGCTTGCGAAAGAATAAAGGGAAAAAGAAAAGATAGATAAAATATTAAGTGAAGATTATGGCCCTCATGCATATGTATCCCTATAGTGCAATAAGGATTCAGAACTCCATAGTTCATAGAACTAGTGATGGGAGGTGAAAAAAATTATGATAAAGGTATGGTATGAACCAAAGGATTGTATGATTTGAACTCCAAAAAGGATGAAATCTGAACCAAAGGATTGTATGATTTGAACTCCGGAAAGGATGAAATCTAAATCAAGAGTAAAGCTGACGTGAACCATATGTGGGGTAGCCGGGAGCGCGGTGCCATTATATGGTATGCCTGAAAACAAAGAGAATTAAGTGTTTGGTTTTACACCATAAATGTCTCTTGATTCACAAACAAACACAAGATGGAGCTCAAAGAGATAGTGTATTTGACTCAAAGATAGGGTATATCACATGAAGTGAATGAAGGTAGAATTATGAATTCATCATAGAGATGAATTGAGTGATAGAGAAAGGTAATCCAAGATCAAAGAATTTGAGGTTTGGTAAAAGTGACCGAAGGGTATGTTTTGGAACCAAAGGTAAGGGTATATTGGAATCCATAGGAGGAATGAAATTTGTACCATAGAGGGAAACATACTTATTGGCCAAAAAGAAGGAATAAAATGTTTGTGTACGAGACAAACAACTCTAGATACAAATACGGACTGCCGTTATATCGTCCTAAAAGGGTATATATAGAATTCCAAAGAAAACTATATTTGGTTTCAAAGAAATAGTATGTCACTAGGGTGAGTGGTTCAATGATTGAAGGTAGATAACAAATTATGAAAGATATGGATGGTTCCCTGAGGCGGAAGGAATAATTAGGATTGTGTTCACCAAAGATTCGCATCCTCGTGCCTACGTATTCTCATCATGCAATGAGAAAGTCAGAACACTCGTAGTTCGTGGAACCACGAAAACAAAAGGGAAGATTGGAAATGATGAAAAGTATAACTTGTACCAACCGAGTGGTGGAAACAAATAGGTGTTTGCCTAAGCAACGGGGACTCATAAGATAAACACAACTTCAAGGGTTAATTGTAGTGGAAATAAAGAGAAAGGCGTTTTCCTAGGCAACAGGGACCTATAAGTCAAACACAACTTCAAGGGTTAGCTGTAATGATGTTTAGAACAGGGAATAATGTATCACTATAGGGAACAAATAATTTGAAATCAAAGAAGAATGGTATCTTGGATCCATGAAGGAATAAACTCTGAACTGAAGAGTAAACATGCGTCTTAGCAAAAAAAGAAGGAATGAAGTGTTTGGTTTCGTAGCCAAACATCTCTTGGTTCACAAGGTGGACTGTCGCTATATCGTCCTAAAATGATGTGCATGGAATTCAAGGAAAAATGTATTTGATATCAAAATATGGTATTGATTGATGAATGAAGAATGGAAGGATTAATAAATAGGGTAGAAATAAATAAGGTAGGATTAATAAATAGGGTAGCTCGCGGAGAATCTGAATTCGCGTGCCTATGTATTCTCACCATGCAATGAGAAAGTCGGAGCTTTCGTAGTTCAGCCCACTAGAGCTGACAACAAGAGATTGAGGCAAGAGAAATGATACATGATTTCCAGGGTACACAACCCTTTGAGGAAGAAAAAGGGAGTTCCAAGGTTCACAACCTTCTAGGCAAGGAATCCTTATTAGGGTCCATAACCTCTAATGGCAAGGAACTGAACTACCAAGGTCATAACCTAAACAACAAAGAGAACAAGGTGCCAGAGAGGCAAAGGAAGGCACTGCCAAGGTCTATAACCTAGTAGGCAAGGGGATTTCTAAGAGTCTACAACTCTACAAGGCTACTCAAAGGGATTGTCAAGGTCTAAAACCAAGTTCCAAAGTCTATAACTTCATATGCACAAAAAGAGTTTGCCAAGGTCCACCACCTCACAGGGAAAAGAAGGATTTCCAAGGTCTACCACCTTGAAGGCAAGAAAGACTTTCAAGGTCCAAAACCTAACAGGAGGGAACATGTTGAATTGCTTGAAAGAGGGTGTACAACCACAAGGTGCCGACAACAACAATGTTTCATTATTGAAGTGTTGAATGATTGATGCTTGGTTGAGGAAGACTCGTCAATTGTATGATTCAAATTGCACTAAATTCTATGAACAACGGCGAATACCTTTAGCAACTGGATCATTCGTCCCATACCCAAGGATATCCCAGACAAGGATATGAATTCTCCACTCTCATCATTCTTTGTTTCTTAAGGCTCATGGCGTACAACTTGAGTCAGAATTGACAAGTTGCTGATAGGAGATCCTGAGTGTTGATCTTGATGATGTAATGCTACTTATTGTAGAATAAGACTTGACAATCATATAATTCGAATTGTGCTAAAGTATATGAATAGAGGTGAATGCGATGAGCAACTGGGTCATTCGTCCTGTACCCAAAGATATTCAGAATGAGTTAATGGAATTCTCCACTCTCATATATTCTCTATTTCTTAAGGGTCGTGCCACACAATCGGAATTATGATTGAGAAGTGTTGACCTTTGTTGTGCTTGAGAAGTAATCCACTTTGTCAGTTATGCTTGATTGATGTTGACTTTGAAGTCTTGATCTTACATTTGAACATTGAAGTGTTGGGCTCCTGAGATTCAACATATCCAATACAACTTGAGCACAATGGATTTTTCATATCAAGTGATCAAGGGTCTTTTGGTCACTTGAGTAAGTTTAAGGATTACAACACAATACACAAGATTTGGTTTACCAAAGTGACATTTGGTCCACACCAATAAGTAGGATTGAAAAATAATATTTGAACTAGGTACGCAATAAACCTACTTTATTATTCAACTAAATGAAATCAGACAATCCTAATTAAAGACCTAAGCTAAGGGATCATGCAAAAATCATGATTTTCTAACTAAGAGCAAAATAGTCAATATGCCAAAATGAATTAATTAGGAAAATAGAATCTAAAATAAATATTTAATCAAGAACTAATCCTAATTATACCTAATTATGCCAAGCATCTAAATCTACTTATTCTAATTTAGACTTAGACCTAACTTAATTAAGATTTTATAAATTAATTAAATTCTACAAAAACTAAGTAGTTTTAGGACAACTTAATTAAACCTAAATATCTAATCTCACTAACCTTATTGATTTATCACTAATTAATTCTAAAACCACATCAATTTCTAATCCATACTCTAGACAAAATCTAATCTTAATTACTATATTAAATAATAATGATCAAAATAATGAAATGACCAGAACATAGAACATGGGGCAGATGCCCATAGACCGGGCTCATGTTGCAGATGAACTCAAATGGATCTTTAATGTTGTAGCAGATGAAAGTTTACTTCACAAGCACATGGTTTCATGAAAGTTGGCATTGACCAAGTCCTTTGCATAGGGAGTGTTGCCTAAATTCTAAGTCCAATAGTCTCAGATCAAACCAACAGTCCACACAACATATTTTTTAGGGTTTTTATTCTGATTATGTACATTAAGGTCAAAAGACCACACAATCAAACAAGTATATACAAACATAATATATTATAAAATATGGTCCAAGTGGACAAAGTGAAAATGACATTAACATAAACAACTTGAATGGTATGAATAATGACAAATGTATAGAAGCTTAAAAATTAAAGTGCATTAAAAGTAAATGACTTGAAATTAAATGTTAGTTGTTAGTTGATTATAATTTAGTATTTCTTTTGCTTTGCTTTTGTTTAAGTCATTCTTTAGAGAACACTCAACCGACTTATAACAAACATGGATCCTTGAACCAAGACATCTTCCAAAGGAAGGAAAAAAGGCCAAGTTTCCACACAATACCATGAAAGATGGGAGACTTACAATCTCACTACTAGAATTCTACGCCTTTTTATGTCAAAAATTTAGCGCTATGTTAAGCAACCGTAATTGGACTTATGTAGAAGTCATAACTATTTGAGACCGGGCAATAGAATTTTGGTGTTAATGCATGTTAGAGACATAGTATGATGAACTATGTTCATAAAACATACCACACACAAAAAGAATATGCAAAGTGGGGGACCTAATCTCATCCATACTTATGTTGATTTTGCAATCAACTAGCCTTAGGATATAAAGATATCATAGGTCCATGACATGAATACATAAAGAAGGGGAATTAGATGAAGAGGGAGGGGGAATGGATCAAACACAAATTGGACAAAAGAGGACTTTTACCAAGTTAAGATCATTCATTCATTTTGGGAGATGGAATGTACATTCCATCAATCCCCTAAATCCAATGATCTTAACCTAGCAAAGTCAAATCAATCTTGACCAAGGCCCAACAACACAAGTCAAACTCACAAAGTCAATTAAAATGGCTCTACACAATTAATTTGGCATTTAATCAATTAAAAATAATAAAAATATGCATTAAATTAAATTATGGTTGGTCAATTTTCTAAAACCTCATCAAAACACCAAAGAAATAGCCATGAGATTTATCATATGTGAAACAAGGTCAAAGGACCTTGGAGAAAAAATTTCAGAATTTTTGGAAACTTAAAAGTATTTTTTAACAATTAAAACTATTCACAAAATCAATTAAATCATGAAAAATATTAATAATGATCCAAAAAATAATTTTAATTCAGAAAATGGAAGAGGATTTTATTTAAATTTTTTTTGGTGAAACTCTCATATTTTTTGGATCCATATTATATTTATTATGAATTAATGAAAATAAAAGAAATAAAGTGAAAATCAATTAATCAGAAAAAACGTGGACCACTTGATCTCCCTCATTTATTGTGGTGGCAAATCAAGTGGTCTGAAATGCGCGTTCCACCAAATACACGAGTCAGCGCGCTACACCAATGGTAATCACAAAGAGCGCTCATGATTAAAATAATTTGAAATGATCAGATGGTTCAAAATGTGTCCAGCACATCGCCGAAGCAAACCACCAATCATCTTCTCCGATGACCCTGGCCGGACTGGTTCTCTCATCACCATCACAAAAATGAAAAAGAAGGACATGATCTTAAAGAGAAAATGGCACTGATCACGAATTTGACCTTAATTCAAACTAACTCCAAGTATATTGAGAGATACATGGAGTTGAATTTTGAGATGTATGAACTGAGTTACTCCGATTTGGCCTCAAAGCAACTCAATCTTCTTGCCTACATTGGTAGGACTTTAGACAACCAAAGATCCAAGAGAATTGATGAGAATTGAGAGAGAATCGAAGAGAAGAAAAATCTGGAAAAATACCTTCAATGATGTATAGAACTTGATCTCTCTTGCTTCAATTCATGTTTGATCTTGCTTATGGAGCTTGCAGAAGTAGCTTAGGATTGGTACAAGGCTTTGGATCCTGGAGTTTTTGAATCTCCAAATAGTGAGATTCAAACTCAAATTTCAAGTGAAATTTCTTAGGTTTTCCTTTCAAATGTGAGGGTTTCAAATATGGGAGGCAAGGCTGGCGCGCAAACGTCCTCTTTCTAATGCCAAGAGACCTCTATTTATAGCAAATGCAAGTGATATTTTCACCTTTCAAAATACTTCCAAATTTGGAAAAGTGAAGTGCATGCTTGCATGGGCGTGTACAAACCCATGAAGCAACTTAATTAAGTCCAAATGCAAGTGAAATTGAATCTGAATGTGGATTGTGATGCAAGGAAAAAGTGTATCAATGTTTGAAGATTGATTCTTGCCAACTGATACAACCTTGTTCAGACCATGCGCATACCCCTCAAACTTTGTCCAAAATGAATGAATTTGGACTCTTTGGAAAGATTCGGTCAAGGGGAACAACTCTTATGTTGAACACTTTTTCATTTGGAGCTTGTATCATGATGAATTTTGATGTGGAAGTTTGGAAATTTCAACATGTCAAAAAAATTTCTAAGTGTCAAGCCATATGTTCAATTATTCTACCTTGGCTAAATTTTTATGTGAGCTCCAAATGAGAAAAGTGTATTCATCAAAGTTGCAGATATTTCAAAAACCTTCAAAATGGTCATAAATTTGACCTCAATTGCATTTGGTATGAATGAGTTGTGCATTTTTGAAGTTGAGGAAAATCACTTTTTCAGTGGTATTAGTCCAAAATGACCTATAATGTATCTTCATATCACATGCTCATAAAATTTGATTTAACTCTTCCTCTTAAAATCAAAGTTGAAGTATACACCCTGAATTTGATTATGAAACTTGTAAATCTTTCATATCATAAAAATTGAGCAAGTTATGGCCTTGGGAAGTTGACCTTCAAATTAGGGTTTAGACAAAATAACCTATAATATTTCAACATAAAAAATGACTTTCCAAGAAAAACTAGCGCTAGACCTCAACCTTAAAGTTGTTTGGAATGTCACTTAGAGTAACTTTTCTCTTGGAATCATTTTCATATGATGAGAATTGTAGGAGATAGGGTCTAGGGAACCCAATTTTGATCAGATGAATTCCTCTGGTCAACCACCATCAACCATCTTGCTAACTTGCAATTCTCTTGACTTTTTAGACTAATGGGAGATCATATATGCATAAGATGATTAAATTTGAAGTGTCCCTTGAAGTATTTGATCAATTGGTGAAGAAGCTTGTTGAAGAAGTTACTCAAGATACCCAGATGAACTAGGGTTTCCAAAGCAAACCCACTCCAAAATCTTGAAGAAATATTGATCAAAATAACATGTAGAGGTCATGGGCACTCATATATGATTCCTAGAGCCATTATGAATCATTCCTTGGTTGAACTCTTAGCAATGAGGGTCTTAAACCCTAGATGTGAACTTGATAGATCAGAGGTGATCAAGTGCCCTACCTACAAAAGAGTTAGGCAAATGCAAAGACATATTTTTGGTATTTTGGTTATTAAATAATAAAATACAAAGTATGATACAATGGCATGGTGCTTGGTGATCTCTCCCAATACAAACCCAATGAATGAGGGGTAAGGAGGACGCCAAGGTATGATCCATATGCTAATGCATATGATGAGATAGCATGAGGGATCTTAGGGTCAAAATTGGGGTATTACAACTGCCCCTATTTAAGGACATTCTAACTGAGGAGGAGAAGGTTAAAATCTTCATATCGACTCAGTAGAATGGGCTTAAATAACAACATATAGAAAAAAATTTGGTCCCTAAGAGACCTCATGATGCATATGCTATGAATGTAAAATAAACTCTCTGTGGGGAAATATTGCCACAAAGGAAAAGAAATCAGAGAGACCGAAAGTCCGCAAGAGTGTAATGCATTCCGTAAGGAAAACTCACTTGGGAGACAAAGACTCTGGGGGGAATAAAAAAGGTTATGCGTAGGCCAAACTATAACTTAAAAATTGTTAGGGGACTAGAGGAATTCCATGTAAATGGAAAGACTCAACCGGGGAAACAAAGGACATCTACAGGGGGAAACAGGTAGATCATAATAAAAATGAAATACTCAAACCATGCAGGAAAAGCGATTTCACCAAAGAAATACACACTCAACTTAACTAGGGAAGAAATAAACTTCAACACAGGAGGAGCAAAATTCTATTATCCACTACCGGTTACTGGGTATGGAGATAATAAAAATCTGACAGGGAGGACACCCGTTACCGATTAGGGTAAGCATATCAAGGATGACTCACTGAGGGCCGCCAAAAGGTGTATTCATTACCGGTTACTGGGTAAGAATAGACTTGCTGGGAAAAAACTGAAAATAGGATTTACAACTACCGGTTACTGGGAAGAAGACCAAAAGGATAGAATATCCACCACTGGTTAAAGTGAACATATCAAGGATAGACTCAAAGGAAAGAAAATCCGTCATCGGTTAAGATGAACATATCAAGGATAGACTTGCCTGGGAATGTTAAGGAGATTACCCGTCATCGGTTAGGATGAACATATCAAGGATAAACCACCTGAACAAAGAGTAGGAATTACATCTTTCGGACGCTGGATAGAATACCAAAAAGAGAATATCTGTCACCGGTTTAGGATGAACATATCAAGGATAAACTCCGAGGGGAAGAATAGAGATTACATGTATCAGTTACTGGATAGAAAACCAAGAAGAGGATATCTGTCACTGGTTAAAGTAAACATATCAAGGATAAACTCTATAAAGGGAGGAAAATAGGATTTACAACTACCGGTTACTGGGCAGAAGACCGCGAAGAGGAGGAAACCCGTCGTCGGTTAGGATGAACATATAAAGGATTAACTCTCTAGGAAACAAATAGGGATTACAACTACCTTTTTACTGGGTAGAATACGAAAAATGAGAATATCCGTCATCGGTTAGGATGAACATATCAAGGATAAACTTAAAGTAGGGGAAGAAAATATCCGTCACCGGTTAGGATGAACATATCAAGGATATACTTCCTTGGGAAACGTGAAAAATGATCCCGCTGAGGAGAAAAAGGTTACTTTTGTGGGGTATTAGGCAAGAAGTAACAAACTCCAAACTAAGAAGAATATTATCATTTACTGGGTAATAAACTCTTAGGGGGACCCAAAGTACCTATCTAGGTAAGATCTAGAAAGAAGAGGTCAATCAAGACTCAACCCAATGAGGACATAACTCACGGGGAGTGGTTCCATCCAGAAAACCAACTGGGGAGGAAGCTGAAGTAATCATCATCCATGAGGAAATAACTTAGTGGGGAATGAGAAAGGTTAAACTCTTTTTGCTTAAGGGGCTGACACTCTACAATTTGAAGGAGGACATACACCAAACTTGTATGGGGATAAAGTACCACCATAACAGCGAATAAGAAATCACAAAAAATGAAAAAGTGAAAATAATGGAAGCTATATGAGTGCATATATATATATATATATATATATATATATATATATATATATATATATATATATATATATATATATATATATATATATATGTGTGTGTGTGTGTGTGTGTGTGTGTGTGTGTGTGTAAGACCCCAATTTTTACCCTAAGATCCCTCATGCAATTTCATCATAAGCATTAGCATTGGGATCATACCTTGATATTCTCGTTACCCCTCTTTCATTGGGTTTGCTTTGGGAGAGATCACCAAGCACCATATGATTGTATCATACTTTTATATTATCATTTTACTAACCAAAATACCAAAAATGTCTTTTCATTTTCCTAACTCTTTGTAGGTAGGGCATGATCTTCATTAATCTATCAAGTTCATATCTGGGGTTTGAGACCCTCATGGCTAAGAGCACAACCATGTATTGATCCACAAATGGTTACAAGCATCATATATGAGTCCCAATGATCTCAACATGTAATATTGATCAAGTTTTCTTCAAGAGTTTGGAGGTGATTTGCCTTGGAAACCCTAGTTTGACTGGGTATCTTGAGTAACTTCTTCAATAAGCCATCGCACCAATTGATCAAATTTCTCAAGGGACACTTCAAAATTCATCATCCTATGAATATACGATCTACCATGATCCTAAAAAGTCAAGAGAATTGGAAGTTAGCAAGTTGGTTGATGGTGGTTAACCAAATGAATTCATCTGATCAAAAATGGGTCTCCCTATACCCTATCTTCTACAATTTCCACCATATGAAACTGATTCCAAGAGCAAAGTTATTCTAAATGATATTTCAAACAACTTTAATTTTGAGACCTAGATCTAGTTTTTCTTGGAAAATCATTTTCTATGTTGAAACATTATAGGTCATTTTGTCTAAACCCTAATTTGAAAGTCAACTTCCCAAGGCCATAACTTGCTCAATTTTTATGAGCTGAAATATTTCCAAGTTGAAAAATTAAATTAAAAATGCCTACTTTAACTTTGATGTTTGGAGTGAGAGTTAATTCAACTTTTATGAGCATGTGATGTGAGGATACATTATAGGTCATTTTTTCCCTATACCATTGAACAAGTGATTTTCCTCAACTTCAAAAATGCATAACTCTATCATTATAAATCCAAATGACATGAAATTGGTGAACATTGTGAAGGTCTTTGAAATAAATACAACTTTGATAAAGACACGTTTATAATTTGAAGCTCACATAAAAAGTTAAGTAAGGTGGAATATTGAGATATATGACTTAACACTTAGAAAAAATTTCAACATGTTGAAATTTCCAAACTTCCACCTTAAAATTTACCATGATACAAGTTCCAAATGAAAAAGTGTCCAACATCAAAGTTGTTCCCCTTGATCTAATCTTTCCAAAGAACCTAATTTCATGCATTTTGGATAAGGTTTGCTAGGGCTGCGCATGGCTTTAACAAGTCTGCATGATTGGAAGAAATCAAATGCCAAAAATCACATTTCACATTGCCTTGACATCCAAGCGTCATTTGAACTTAAGAATGATTGTACATGAAACAAATTGGATTGCTTCATGGGCCTATACACGCCCATGCAAGCTTGCGCATTAAGTATCCAAATTTAGCAATTTTTCAAGTGTGTAAATATCAGCCTCAATTGCTATAAATACAGGCCCTTGGAGCTCAATTCAAAGACACCTTACGCGCCAGCTTTGCCCCCCAATTCAAACCCTCACAATTCAAAGGAAAACCTGAGAATTTTCAACTTGAAAATTGAGTTTGAATCTCACTGTTTGAAGATTCAAAAACTCCAGGATCCACAACTTTGTACCATTGCCAAACCTCTTCTGCAAGCTTCTCAAGTGTGATTAGATCATGTTTGAAACAAGCAAGATCCATTTCTGCACAACATTGAAGGTAAATTTCAGAAAATTTCATCTCTTCGATTCTCACTCAATTCTCATCAATTCTCTTCATTCTTTGGTTGTCTGAAGTCCTACCAAGGTAGGAAAGAAGATTGAGTTTCTTTGAGGTCAAATCGAAGCAACTCAGTTGACACACCTCAAAATTTAACTCCTCATATCTTTTTATATATTTGGAGTTGGTTGAAATTGAGGTCAGATTCGTGCTCTACGCCATTTTTTCTTTCAGATCATGTCCTCCTTTTTCATTTTCTTGATGGTGATGAGTGAATCGGTCCGGTGGACCTCGCTTAAGAAGGTGACCGGAGGTCCAGCGCCGGTGGTGTGCTGGACAGGTTCTGAGCCATTGATCTCTTTTAAAATGTTTTAATCTCATGCATTGCTTTTGAATACCAAGCCTATGCCGCGTTGACTGCAGTGCATCATGGAACGCGCACGCCAATTCACTTGATCTTCCACCTCAATTAATGAGAGAGATCAGGTGGTCCGCGTTTTATTGATTTTCTTATTTTCATTTTATTTCATTTGATTTTCATTAATTCATATTAATTTTAATATTGATCCAAAAAATATGAGAGTTTCACCAAAAAAATTCAAAAAATTTCCTCTTTTATATTTTGAATTAAAATTATTTTTTGGGTCATTATTAATATTTTTCATGATTTAATTGATTTTGTGATTGTTTTTAATTGTTTAAAATACTTTTAAGTCTTTAAAGATTCTGAAATTTTTTCTCCAAGGTCCTTTGACCTTGTTTGACATACGATAAATCTCATGGCCATTTCTTTGGTGTTTTGAAGAGGTTTTAGGAATTTGATAAACCATATTTAAATTAATTCATTATTTTTAGTATTTTTAATTTGAATAAATGCCAAATAATTGTGTTGACCTCTTGTGATGGTTTGTGTAAGTTTGACTTGTGTTGTTGGGCCTTGGTCAAGGTTGATTTGACATTGCTAGGTTAAGATCATTGGATTTAGGGGATTGATGGAATGTACATTCCATCTCCCAAAATGAATGAATGATCTTAACTTGGTAAAAGTCCTCCTTTGACCAATTTGAGTTTTGATCCATTCCCCTCCCTCTTCATCCAATTTCCCTTATTTATGCATCCATTTCATTTGGCCTATAATATCTCTAAATCCTAAGGCTAGTTGATTGCAAAATCAACATAAGTATGGATGAGATTAGGCCACCTCTTTTGCATATTATTTTTGTGTGTGGTATGTTTCATGAGCATAGTCCATTATACTATGTATCTAACATGCATTAACACCAAAATTCTATTTCCCGACCTCAAATAGTTGTGACTTCTACATAAGTCCAATTACGATTGCTTAACATAACGCTAAATTTTTGACACAAAAGGCATATCATTCTAGTTAGTGAGATTTGTAAGTCTCCCCTATTTCATGGTATTGTGTGGAGACTTGGCCTTTTTTCCTTCCTTTGGAAGATGTCTTGGTTCAAGGATCCATGCTTGTGATAAGTGGGTTGAGTGTTCTCCAAAGAATGACTTAAAATGAAAAGCAAAACCAAAGCAAACTAACTTCTAACCCATTAACAACTAACATTTAATTTCAAGCCATTTACTTTAATGCAATTTAATTTTAAGCCTTTATTCATTTGCCATTATTCATACCATTCTAATTGTTTATGTTAATACCATTTTCATTTTGTCCACTTGGACCATATGGTGTGATATATCTTGTTTGTGTATATTTTGTTTGTTTGTGTGGTCTTTGACCATTAATGTACATAATAAGAACAAAAACCCTAAAAAAACTTTTGTGTGGACTGTTGGTTTGATCTTGGACAATTGAATCAGAATCTAGGCCACCTCCCTATGCTAAAGGAGTTGGACAATGCCAACTTTTATGCAACCAAATGCTTGCAATTTGAAACTTCATTTGTTACATCTTTGAAGACCCCTTTTGAGTTCATCTGCAACATGATCATTGTGAAGTTGTTATTTTGAACTTGTGACTTGTGGAATTCATCTGCTACATGGGCTAATTTGAAGAAGATCATGGAGTGGCTAAGCTTGGATGTGGCTATCTTTATTTGATGCCTTGCTCTTAAATATAATATATTATGCATTGTGTGTTGCTTGATTCTAAATGTCCAAGGGAATTTGGGTTTCTATATGACATTCTTGTCTATTGGGTTGCAACCCATTGGTCAGATCTTTTCAACTCTTAAATTTTAATTTTATGCTTAGGATTAGTATCTTCATCTCCTCCCAACTTATTTAATTTCAAAATCTCCCTCTCTCTTTTTAAAAATCTTCTTTGCTTCTTGTAGCGGGAAATTCATGATCATCAAGCTATTGACAAGCTAGAGATCAATTAACAAGAGTCGCCACCGCGCTTTTATTGTTTCCAAGGGAAAAGGGAAAAAGTACGAACAAAACCCAAATAGTAAGAAGTTTTCAAATAAAAACTAATAAAAGTCAGAGATCACAGGTAAGGGGGTTGGTTACACAGAGGGAAGGTGTTCGCACCCAAAGTGTCCTAGGTACTCCTAGGGAGCCCTTTTTGTGTGCATATGTATTTTATACAAAGTGATGTTTACAAACAAAATAGAATGAGAGGATGAGAAAATAATTCATTAATTATATTTTTGTGTTTGACAAGACCTTCGGTCTTGTGCCTACGTACCAACATAAAAATGAGGGATAAAAACCTCGTAGTTCGTGCTATAAATTTCAAAATGAGTGTGTTAGTTTTAACAAAATTTGAGTTTTAAAGGCACAAAGGCCTAAAAGTGGTTTGAATGAGTTAGTTCTTTTTAGCTTTTTGAAAGTTTAAGTCAAGTATAGTTAAGTTTATTTACAAGTTTGATTTAAGAAAATAAGTTTTAAAATGCAATGGCATAAGGCCAAAGTTTCTATCTTTTTGAAAGTGGTCAAAGTTTAGAACAAAAATAGTTCACACAATGAAGGTTTTGGAAATGGAGGGAGAGATTTTGAAATTAAAGAAATGGGGAGAAGATGAAGAGACTATCCTATGCACAAAAATCTAAAAGTTTAGAGTTGAAAAGATCTGACCAAATGGGTAGCAATCCAATAGACAAGTATGTTAATAGAAATCCAGAATTCCCTTGGACTTTTTAGAATCAAACAACACACAAATGAACAATTATATAAATCTTGAAGAGAAAAGGCATCAAATAAAGATGGCCTCATCCAAGCTTATCCACTTCATGATCTTCTTCAAAATGGCCCATGTAGCAGATGAATTCTACAAGTCACAGGTTCAACATAACAACTTAACAATGATCAATGTTGCAAATGAACTGGAGAGATCTTGAATGATGTATCAAATGAATTCAAATTGCAAGCACTTGGTTCTTCAACAAATTGGCATTGGCCAACTCCATTAGCAAAGGAATGTTGTCTATGTTCTAAGTCTAATTGGTCCACAGATCAAGCCAACATTCTGCACAAACGTTTTTTAGGGTATTTGTTGTTATTATGTACATTAATGGTCAAAGACCACACAAACAAGCAAAGGAACACAAAACAAAATATATCACACAATATGGTCCAAATGGACAAAGTGAAAATTACATTAACATAAACAATTAGAATGATATGTATAATGGCAAATGATATAAAGTGCTAAAAGTAAATTGCATTAAAAGTAAGAGCTTGAAATTAAAAGTTAATGGTTAGTAAGTTAGAAGTTAGTTTTGTTTTGCTTTTGATTTCAAGACATTCTTTGGAGAACACTCAACCCACTTTCCACAAGCATGGATCCTTGAACCAAAACATCTTCCAAAGGAAGGAAAGAAGGTCAAGTTTCCACACAATACCATGGAAGATGGGAGACTTACAATCTTACTAACTAGAATGCTTATGCCTTTTATGTCACAAATTTAGCGCTATGTTAAGCAATCATAATTGGACTTATGTAGAAGTCACAACTATTTGAGATCGGGCAATAGACTTTGGTGTTAATGCATGTTGGAGACATATTATTATGAACTATGCTCATTAAACATACCACACACAAAAAAATATGCAAAAGGTGTGGCCTAATCTCATCCATACTCATGTTAATCTTTCAATCAACTAGCATTAGGACTTTGAGATGTCATTGGCCAAATGGAAATGAATGGATGAAGAAGGGGAAATAGATGAAAAGGGAAAGGGATGAATGAGATTACAAATTGGTCAAAGGAGGACTTTTACCAAATTAATATCATTCATTCATTTTGGGAGATGGAATGTACATTCCATCAATCCCCTAAATCCAATGATATTAACTTAACAAAGTCAAATCAACCTTGACCAAGGCCCAACAACAAATAAGAAACTCAAACAAGTCAATACAAATGGTCAACACAATTTAAATGGCATTTATTCAATTAAAAATAATAAAATAAGGCATTAAATTCAAATATGTTTTGTCCAATTCCTAAAATCTCATCAAAACACCAAAGAAATGGCCATGAGATTTACCATAGGTCAAACAAGGTCAAAGGACCTTGGAGAAAAAATTTCATAATTTTTGGACATTTAAAAATATTTTTAAACAATTAAAAACAAATGCAAAATCAATTAATTCGTGAAAAATATTAATAATGATCCAAAAAATAATTTTAATTCATAATATGAAAGAGAAAATATTTGAATTTTTTTGGTGAAAGTTCCATATTTTTTGGATCAATATTGAATTTAATATGAATTATTGAAGAAGAGGCAATTAAAATAAAATTCAGAAAATTCAAAAATACGTGGACCATCAGATCTCCCTCATTAATTGAGGTGGCAGATCTGATGATCCAAAACACGTGTTCCATGTGTTCTTGAGTCAACCGCGTGGTACCATTGGTAATTAAAACAAACGCTTCAGATTAAAACGTGGCGTGAGGATCCTATGGTTCAGATGCAAGACACATCATCGTCGGAGCCAGAGCTCCGGTCATCTTCCCCGATGAGCTCCACCGGACTGGACATCATGAACCATCACCAAAAAAAGAAACAGGGACATGATCTTAAAGAAAAAACATCATTGAGCTCGAATATGACCTCCAATTCCTCCAATTCCAAATATATTAAGAGATATGTGGAATTGAAAAATGAGGTACATGATCTGAGTTACTTCAATTTGGCCTCAAAGTAACTTAATCTTCTTGCCTACATTGGTAGGACTTTAGACAATCAAAGAATCAATGGAATTGAGCAATAAATTGAGAGAATTAAAGAGTTTAATTTTTTTGTAAATTACCTTCAATGGAGGTCTGAACACGATGGATCTTGATCTGAATTGTGCTTGACTTCACTTCAATTGCTTACAGGAAGGGAATGGAAAGGTTTAGAAGCAATGGACTCCTGGAGAATTGAATTCCAAAACAGTGGAGATTCAAGTTCAAATTCAAATGAATTTAATAGGGTTATTCTATGAGAGTGAAAGGTTTTCAGTGGGGATTCAAAGCTGGCGCAATATGTGTGTTAATTCTGAGCAAATGCAGCTGTATTTATAGAGGAATCCAAGTGATATTTGCACATTTTTTCCACTTTCCAAAATTGACAAAAATGATGATGGAATGATGCATGGGCGCGCATAGGCCCATGAACTGATAGCTTGAAGTTCAAAATGAATGATCAGATGTGTTGAAGCAAGCTTGGAATGCAAGGCAATTGTGCATTGTTGCTTGAAGTTGGATCCATGCCAAATGATATCAGCCTATTTAAGCCATGTGCAACCTATGCATTTCAAGTCCAAAATGAATGAATTTGAGCACTTTGGAAAGGTGAGATCAAGAGGAACAAGTTTGATGTTGAACAATTTTTCATTTGTAGCTTGGAACTTGGAGAAATTTGACGTGTAAGTTTGGAAAATTTTGACATATCAAAATTTTTCTAAGTGTCAAGCCATATGTATCAATATTCCACCTTACTTAACTTTTTATAGGAGCTTCAAATGAGAAACGTGTCTTCATCAAAGTTGTAGCTATCTCAAATTCCTTAAAAATGGTCAGCAATTCCATGTAATTTGGATTTGAAATGATAGAGTTATGCATTTTTGAAGTTTGGAAAAATCACTTGATCAATGGTATAGGTCAAAAGTGACCTATAATGTAGCCTCATATCACATGCTCAAACATGTTGAATTAGCTCCCACTCCAAACATAAAAGTTGAAGTAGACACATTGAATTTGATTGTGCAACTTGGAAAGCTTTCATATCATATAAATTGAGCAAGTTATGGCCTTGGGAAGTTGACTTTCAAATTAGGGTTTAGACAAAATGACCTATAATGGTTCAACATAGAAAATGATTTTCCAAGCAAAACTAGTTCTGGGTCTCAACATGAAAGTTGTTTAGAATGTCATTTAGAGTAAGTTTTGTCTTGGAATCATTTTCATATGGTGAAAAGTGTAGGAGATAGGGTCTAGGGAGACCCAGTTTTGATTAGATGATTTCATCTGGCCAACCACCATCAACCAATTTCCTAATTTCCAATTCTATTGACTTTATTGGATCATGGTAGATTATATATGCTTAATATGATGAAATTTGAAGTTCCCCTTGATAAATTTGATCAATTGGTTAGATAGCGTGTTGGATAAGTTACTCAAGATACCCAGTCAAACTAGGGTTTCCAAGGCAAATCACCCTCAAACTCTTGAAGCAAACTTGATCAATATAACATGTGGAGATCAATGGGACTCATATATGATGTTCATAACCAATATTGAATCAATTCTTGGTTGTGCTCTTTGTTCATGAGGGTCTCAAACCCTAGATGTGATCTTGATGAATCAATGAGATCATGCCCTACCTACAAAAGAGTTAGGAAAATACAAAGACATGTTTTTGGTATTTTGGTTAATGAAATGATAAAATACAAGTATGATATAATCACAAAGTGCTTGGTGATTTCTCCCAAAACAAACCCAATGAAAAAGGGTAAGGAGGATGCCAAGGTATGATCCCAATGCTAATGCTTATGATGGAAATGCATGAGGGATCTTAGGGTCAAAATTGGGGTCTTACAGTCGCCCCTATTTAAGGACATTCTAACTGAGGAGGCGAAGGTTAAAGTCTTCACGTGGACTCAGTAGAATGGGCTTAAATAACAACATAGAGAAACAAATTTTGGTCTCTAAGAGACCTCATGATGCATATGATATGAATGCAAAAGTTAGTGCTTTGTGGGGAAATATTGCCACAAAGAAAAAAGAAATCAGAGAGACCGAAAGTCCGTAGGAGCATAATGCATTCCATGAGGAAAACTCGTTGGGGAGACAGAGACTCTGGGGGGATAAAAAGGAGTTATGCGTAGGCCAGGTTACGACTTAAAACTGCTAAGGGACTAGAGGGATTCCACAAAAGATGGAAAGACTCAGCTAGGGAAATAAACAACCTCTTCAGGGGATACGAATAAGTCAGGGTAAAACTGAAATACTCGACTCACACTGGAGAGAAACAACGATTTCACTAAGGAAATGCGCACTCAACTCAACTGGGGAAGAAATAAAATTCCAACACAGGAGGAGAAGAAATCCATTATCTACTACCTGTTACTGGGTAAGGAGATAATGAAATCTGATAGAGAGAACATCCGTCACCAGTTAAGATGAACATATCAAGGATGACTCGCTGAGGAAAACCAGGGGGGGATATTTGTTACCGGTTACTGGGTAAGAATAGCCTTGCTGGGGAAAACTATAGAAAATAAGATTTACAACTACCAGTTACTAGGAAGAAGACCAAGGGGTGAGAGTATCCGTCATCGGTTAGGATAAACATATCAAGGATAAACTCAACAGGGAAAAAAATCCGTCATCGGTTAAGATGAACATATCGAGGATAGACTTGCCTGGGAATGTTAAGGAGAATACCCGTCATCGGTTAGGATGAACATATCAAGGATATACTAACTGAACAAAAAAAAGGAGGAATTACATCTATCGAAAACTTGGATAGAAAACCGTCAGAGAGAAAAATCTGTCACCGGTTAGGATGAACATATCAAGGATTAACTCTGCGAGAGGACAAAGTAGGATTTACAACTACCGGTTACTGGGTAGAAGACCAATCAAAGAGAAAATCCGTCACCGGTTAAAGTGAACATATAAAGGATAGACTCTGAGGAACAAAAATAGGGATTACATCTATTAGTTACTGGATAGAATACCAAAGGTGAGAATATCCGTCACTGGTTAAAGTGAACATATCAAGGATAGACTCCTGCGGGGGAAGAAAAGATATCCGTCACCGGTTAGGATGAACATATCAAGGATATACTTTTCGAGGAATAGATCCACTAGGGATTCTGTTGAGGAGAAAAAGGGTACTTTTGCCGGGTATTGGGTAATAGACTCTTAGGGGACCAAAGTATCTATCTAGGTAAGAGCTAGAAAGAAAATGGTCAATCAAGACTCAACCCATTGAGGACATAACTCAAGGGGAGTAATTCCTTCCAGAAAATTTGATGGAGAGGAAACTGAAATAAAAATCATCCACGAGAAAACAAACTCAGTGGGGAAACGGAGAAAGGTTAAAGTCTTTCAGCTTAAGGGGCTGACACTCTACAATTGAAAGAGGACAAACTCCAGATTTGGTATGGGGATAAAGTACCGCCATAACAGAGAATGAGAATTTCAAACAAATCAAATACGAATATGCAAGATATGCAAATCATGAAATTATATGGATGTATATGTATAGGTATATATGATGATTATGCTGACAAAACGATCACAAAGGATACAAAGGTGTCGTAAAGGAATTGAACCACCGGTACAATCCTCGGTCAATCCACAAATCATGGAGGCAAACTACCGGAGAACAGAGAGATCAACATCCCAAAGACTCAACCCTGGCTGGGGCAAGACGGAGGAAATCTGCCGAGGATAAAACATCCAATCTACGGGGAATTTTAGGTCAACACCATAAGAAATTATAGACAACCCTACTGGGGAAGAATCAACAAAAAGCTGCTCAGAAACCAGGAGGAAACTCTGATTAGGGAGCAAAGATAGATGGCAATTGGTGGGGACACCAAAGCGATCTACTGGGTAAGATCAAACATCTTCTGATGACGATCCACCTGCTGAGGAAATACGAACTCCACTGGGGAAGGCTGAAGCTCTGTCGGGGACAAGAACACGCCGCAGGGTATCTGAATCAACCAACTCAGTTGGGGAAAAAAGAAAGAAGCTCCACCGGGGATCAATCATTCTGCCGGGGAACTGAATCAACACTGATGTTCTAGGGATACCCGAAAAGTTAACTACTTAGGGAACCTCATATGCTTCGCACTTAAGGACTTGCTTTTCATTGAGATACTATTGATATTACTGTTAATTGCTTTGGAAAAATTCTTGCTTTTATATATTAAAGAAAACTTGATTTTTGATTTAAAATTTTAATTTCAAAATGATCATAATAAAATTTAAAACTATTGGCTGAAGTAAAATAAGAGTAGAAACAATTGGATAAAAGCTAAACTTTATTTAATTGGATGGTAGTCTGTAAATGACAAGACTCCATAGATTTTACAAAGTTGAAAATGGTAATTTACATAGAAAAGGGTTACATTGGATACAAATGATCCTTAATCCTTCTACCAAATCTTGATATCCACTTTGCTCTTGACCGCTGTTGGGATGATGAACTGATGTCAACCCTTGTGCTCAAACAGGTCTTCAAAATCACTGAAGATCGGCAGAATGCAGTTACTTGCCATAATCCCTAATTTTTGCATAAGTTGCCCCAAGGTGGGGTACTCAAATTATCAGGAAATGTTTTCTGTTTTATGCCTCTAACTTTTACATGGATCTCCCTTTCGGGTTTTCAATCCACCGAGACGCTCATTTTTGCCTAAGCCGCCCTTTCAGGTTTTCAACTTAGCGAGCCGTTCTTTTCTTTTTTTAGACGAAGTATTTCTTGACTGCATCTACGTTCACAGGACGTGTGAACTCTTCACCATCCATAGTTGTAAGAATCAATGCACCACCTAAAAAGGCTCTCTTAACAACATATGGGCCTTCATAATTGGGAGTCCATTTTCCTCTGGAATCTGGCTTGAATGACAAAATCTTTTTGAGCACAAGGTCACCTTCTCTGAACACTCGAGGCTTGACCTTCTTATCAAAAGCTTTCTTCATCCTCTGCTGATATAACTGACCATGACACATGGTAATTAATCTCTTCTTTTCAATCAAATTCAACTGGTCAAACCTGGTCTGACACCATTCAGCTTCAGTCAACTTGGCTTCCATGAGCACACGCAATGAAGGAATCTCAACCTCTACGGGGAGCACTGCTTCCATACCATACACAAAAGAGAAAGGGGTTGCCCCTGTTGAAGTGTGGACGGATGTACGATATCCATGTAAAGCAAATAGGAGCATCTCATGCCAATCCTTATACGTGACAACCATCTTCTGGATAATCTTCTTGATGTTCCTTTTCGCATCTTCAACATCCCCATTCATCTTAGGTCTATACGGAGAAGAATTATGATGTGCAATCTTGAAGTCTTTGCAAAGAGCTTCCACTATATTGTTATTCAAGTTTGATCCATTATCAGTAATGATCTTACTTGGCACACCATAACAACATATGATCTGATTCTTGATAAATCTTACAACAACTTGCTTGGTCACATTTGCATATGATGCCGCTTCAACCCATTTTGTGAAGTAATTAATTGCCACCAAAATGAAATGATGTCCATTCAAAGCTTTGGGCTCAATCATCCCAATCATATCAATTCCCCACATGGAGAAAGGCCATGGGGAAGAGATAACATTCAATAGTGTCGGAGGAACATGAATCTTATCAGCATATATTTGAAACTTATGGCATTTCTTCACAAATTTGCAGCAGTCAGATTCCATTGTCAGCCAATATTAACCTGCTCGCAACATCTTCTTTGTCATTGCATGTCCGTTGGAATGAGTACCAAAGGAACCTTCATGCACTTCGGTCATCAACAAGTCTGCTTCGTGTCTATCTACGCATCTGAGCAAAACCATGTCGAAGTTTCTCTTGTACAGTACATCACCATTCAAGTAGAAATTACCAGCTAATCTTCTCAAAGTCTTCTTATCTTTCAAAGATGCCCCAAACGGGTAAATCTGATTTTGGAGAAAACATTTGATGTCGTAATACCACGGCTTCTCGTCCTTGATCTCTTCAATAGAAAACACATGAGCTGGCCTATCAAGACGCATCACAGACAAATTAGGAACCTCATTCCAATACTTCACTATAATCATTGATGCCAACGTTGCAAGAGCATCTGCCATCCGGTTCTCATCTCGAGGGATATGATGAAACTTAACCTTTGTAAAGAAAGTTGAAATCGTTCTCGCATAATCTCTATATGGTACTAAACCAGGTTGATTTGTCTCCCATTCTCCTTTGATATGATTCACAACCAAAGCCGAATCATCAAAGACATCCAAATACTTGATTCTGAGATTCATGGCCTCTTCAAGCCCCATGATGCAAGCTTCATATTCTGCCATGTTGTTTGTACACTTGAAATTCAATCTAGCTGTAAATGGTAGATGTGTGCCTTGAGGAGTAATAATCACTGCCCCAATGCCATTACCATATTGATTAACAACTCCATCAAATACCATGCCCCAATGGGAACCAGGTTCTGGCCCTTCTTCAAGCAATGGTTCATCACAATCTTTCATTTTCAAGTACAAAATCTATTCATCAGGAAAGTCATACTGTACTGACTGATAATCTTCAATTGGTTGGTGAGCCAAATGGTCTGCCAAGATACTACCTTTGGTCGCTTTCTAAGATCGGTATTCGATATGATACTCTGATAACAACATCTGCCAACGGGCAATCCTCCCAGTTAAACAGGATTCTCAAATATATACTTGATTGGATCCATTTTGGATATCAACCAAGTGGTATGATTCAACATATACTGACACAGACGCTTAGCAGCCCAAGCCAATGCGCAACAAGTTTTCTCAAGCATAGAATACCGAGTCTCACAGTCGATGAATTTCTTACAAAGGTAATAAATTGCAAATTCTTTCTTCCCAGTCTCATCTTGCTGACCAAGAACATAACCCATACTATCTTCGAGCACAGTCAAATACATGATCAACGGTCTTCCTTCAACATGTGGAGACAAAATTGGAGGTTCAAGCAGATATTCCTTGATACTATCAAATGCTTTCTGGCAGTCTTCAGTCTAATCACAAGACTGATCTTTCCGAAGAAGGTTGAATATAGGTGCACATGTGGCAGTCATGTGGGAAATGAATATGGAAATATAATTCAAACGGCCGAGAAAACCTCTGACTTGCTTCTCAGTTTTGGGCGCATGCATCTCTTGTATTGCTTTGACCTTGGCAGGATCAACTTCAATACCCTTCTCGCTGACAATAAAGCCAAACAACTTACCAGAACGTACACCAAAAGTACACTTATTGGGATTCAAGCGGAGTTTATATTTCCTCAAATGCTGGAATAGCTTCAACAAATGCTCAACATGTTCCTCTTCATCAATCGACTTAGCAATCATGTCATCGGCATAAATTTCAATCTCTTTATGCATCATATCATGAAAAAGAGTAGTCATTGCTCTTTGGTAATTTGCACCAGTATTCTTTAGACCGAAAGGCATCACTCTGTAACAAAATGTTCCCTAGGGTGTAATGAATGTGGTCTTCTCCATATCCTCGGGTGCCATCTTGATTTGGTTATATTCGGAAAATCCATCCATAAATGAAAATACTTTGAATTTAGTAGTATTGTCTACCAACATATCAATGTGTGGCAGAGGGAAATCATCTTTCGGACTGGCTTTATTCAAATCTCTATAATCAACACACATGCGGACTTTTCCATCTTTCTTTGGCACAGGCACAATATTGGCCACCCATTACGGATACTCAGTAGTCACAAGGAAACCGACATCAATCTGCTTCTGAACTTCGTCGTTGATCTTTACAGCCATATCAGGATGCATTCTTCTCAATTTTTGCTTGACTGTCGGACATTCTGGCTTCAACGACAATCTATGCTCCACAATATCAGAATCCAACCCAAGCATGTCTTGATAGGACCAAGCAAACACATCTGAATATTTTTGAAGACCCAATCTTAGCATCTGGACACAATCGAGACCCAATCTTGACTTCTTTCACATCATCCTCGGAACCCAAGTTGACTAGCTCAATTTGCTCTTCAAATGGCTGAATAATCTTTTCATCTTGCTCAAGAAGACGAGACAACTCTTCACTCACTTCTACATCACTTTCCTCCTCGACCTCAAACATAGGGAATTCAAAATTTGGAGAAGGAGAAGGATCATTGTATTCAATGGGGTTAGGAACCAACCTGCATAATGAATTGATATTTTGATTTTAGAGAAGTGAACTTGTGACCAATTATTATGCAGATGGACAATTATATTGTTTATTATTGTTTTTTGTGATTACCATTTTCAGAAATAAGCAAAAAGTAAAAATAAACATCAAAGATGTGGATGAATAGAATTAATTTTATTGATGATCAATTTAAAATGCCCAAACAATGTTCACTTCTCCCTTAGGCATAGGAGAAGGATTTTAAAATATAAAAGCAATTACTTAGATCGATGTAAAATAACAAGAATATCAACAATAGTCCAATTTTTGCATGTCTTTCCATGCGTCACAAAGTTGGTGCAGTCTTCCTCTTCACTATCCTCTAGCACAACAGCTAAGTGTTGTTCATTCCCATGAATGAACCCTCCGCTATGGAAACTGAGTTGCATCTCTTCAGATCTAACAGTTGACGAGCCTTTCTGGAACCCCAAACCAAATCTTCCTTTGTTGTCGGAGACCTCTACCATGCGCCCCCATTGATCAACAACACCTTCCTCAACAATCTTCTGTGCATCTTTCAGAGAGGACATAGGTGCCCCAACTCTCTTCTCAGCAGCAATAGATAAGGCTTGGAACGGAGTTCCAACCTCATCCCCAACTTCCACATAGGAGAAAGATGGCAGATGGCTAACCAACAAAGCTTTCTCTCTTCCCCCAATTACCAGCTTGCCATTATTGACAAATTTGAGCTTCTGATGCAGAGTAGAAGTAATAGCCCCTGCCTCATGAATCCATGGCCTTCCCAATAAACAGTTGTAGGCTGGGTGAATGTCCATTACCTGGAAAGTAATCTGAAAATCAGTCGTACCTATCTTGACTGGAAGGTCCACTTCTTCAATAACCGCCTTGCACGAGCCATCAAAAGCTTTGACAATTACCCTATTATACCTCATGGGAGCTCCTTGATAAGATAACTTTGACAATGTTGACTTCGGAAGCACATTGAGTGATTAACCGATGTCAACTAGCACGTTTGACAAAGCATTTTCCTTGCAATTCATTGAAATATGCAAAGCCAGATTATGATTTCTTCCCTCCTCAGGGAGTTCTTCATCGCAAAAGCTCAAATTATTGCATGAAGTGATGTTAGCCATAGTATGATCAAATTGGTCCACAGTAACATCTTGCTCCACGTATGCCTGTTCAAGAACTCTCTGGAGTGCTTCTCTGTGTGCTTTAGAAATCAAAAGCAGACACAACACAGAAATCTTCGAGGGAGTCTGGAGCAGCTGCTCAACCACATTAAATTCACTCCTTTTGATCAGTCGGAGTACCTCATTATCACCATTGGCTTTAAAGTTACTGGATTCACCAAACTTATCTTTTGAATAACCAACCCGATCTACAATAGGCACCTCCATCTTCTTACCAACCACTGTTTCTTCTCTGTTTTCCGGGAACACCGGTCCAAAAACTCGACCACTGCGGGTCACCTTTCTAACATCTACAATGCTCACTACTGAACTGGTCATAGGTAACGGGACCTCTTGACCATCCTCTATCATCGTAGCATTGTATTGATACGGTACAGCCTTATTAGATGCATACGAGCCTGGGCCCGCTAACCGTATTACCAATGGCGATACTGATCTATTGCTGACGTTCTTGTTGTTGCTGCTATCATATTGAATCACCAACCGCTCTGGTTGCTTGTAAACGGGCACTATAACATTGACATCGTCATCTTCATGACGGGATTGACAAATCTGAATCATGCCTTCATCCATCAGACGCTGGATGTCCCTTTTCACAATAACACCCCCCCTTGGGTTCACGCTACAAATATCACAACCATCGTGATCATGCTTACAGTCACTCACCATACAAATGTCCTTGTGTATCTGCACCAAGGATCCACGGATAAAACGCACATCAAAAACTTTGTATTCACCAGGACAACCGTCCACCATATTAACTGAAGAATTCCCATGAGCGGGCAAAGGATTAGCTTTTACATTAGGCGCGCGGTCCTCAAAGGACACCATGCCACTCTTCATAAGCTTTTGCACCTCATACTTCAGTGGATAACAGTTTTCAATATCGTGCCCAGGTGCACCCTGATGAAAAACACGACGAAGCTCATGTTTATACCACCAAGGAAGTGGTTCTGGAATCTGCGGTGGGTTCCTCGGTTGAATCAAGTTTTTGAGGACTAATGATGGGTACAGTTCTGCATATGACATAGGAATCAGGTCAAAAAAGACCTTCTTCCTCTCGAAATTCTATTGTTGATGATGATTGTTGTTGGTATTGTTGTTGTTGTAGGTGTTTGTTCTTTGTTACAGTTGTTGTTGTTGACGTTTATTTTAATATTGATGTTGCTCTTGTTGTTGAATTAGTGTTGTTTATTGATTAGAAAATACTGGAATGATGGAAGATACTTGATGATGATGATGTTGACGAGGTGGTGGATTTCTTCTGATCTGAGGCCTCCTCTGCCTCCCACTAGAAATTGCATTGGTCTCATTGTCTTTCCTCTTGCTGAAACTACTGCCATACTTCTTGCTTGTCGACGCCTCATCTTTTGACAGTCGTCCTTCACGGACCCCCTCTTCAAGTATCATCCCCATATTTACCATTTCGGTAAAATCACTGGGGGCACTGGCAATCATACGTTCATAGTAAAATGAACTCAGGGTTTTCAGAAAGATTTTTGTCATCTCTTTCTCCTCCAAAGGAGGAGTGATTTGGGAAGCCAACTCCCTCCATCGTTGGGCATACTCATTGAACGTCTCCTTATCTTTCTGAGACATGGACCTCAGTTGGTCCCTATCCGACGCCATATCCACGTTGTACTTGTACTGCTTCACAAAAGCTTCACCTAGGTCATTGAAGGTGCGAATGCTTGCACTATCTAACCCCATATACCACCGGAGTGCAGCATTTGTCAGGCTATCCTGGTAGTAGTGAATCAACAATTGGTCATTATCTGTTTGAGTTGACATCACAAGATGACTAAGAGGACAAGAGTTCCCCTTGTATTTTTCAAAGTCAGGCACTTAGAATTTCACCAGAATTTTCACATTAGGCACTAAGCATAGTTCAACAACACTCTTCCCAAACAGATCTTTCCCTTTCAGCGTTTTCAATTCCTTGCGCAGCTCAAGAAATTGGTCTTTCATCTCGTCCATCTTCTCATAGACATTAGGACCCTCAGACGGCTCGAAATGATAGATGGTATCCTCTACGCGAGGCAAAGTGTACACAACTAGAGGTGGCACGGACATGACCGGGCTAGATACCGACATGGAAGCAAAGGTAGGAGCGAAACCTTCTGGCACAAAATTGGGAGGCATTCCCCACGGGAATCCAGTAGGCAAGTTTGGTGCAAAGTGGACAGTGGCAGCAGGCACAATAGAGGTAACCACTTCTGAGATAACTGTCCTAGCGGGAGGAGTTATAGGTGTTGGAGAAGCTTTCCCTTGAGCAGCAAGGACTGACTCCATCATGGCAGTCAGTCTGGAAATCTCGTCATTCAGCTCTCTGTTCTCTTGTTCAAGATGTTCCATGATTCTCTGATGATTGGCTCGAGTGTTGTACCGGTGAGTCAGCTTGGCTAAAGCACAGAAGAACACCAATCAGACACCTGGCAAAAACCTGCTTATGCAAATGATGCATGAAATGCAATGCTTGATTGTTATTTCATTTTCCAAGGAACTTACTATATCATTTGCAAATACATATAATATTGAAATGGCAATTGCAATAAATTGATATGACCAAAAAATCTCTTTTTATTTATATAAATTGGAAGGATTACACTGAGTATAATTTCAGAAACCAAAATAAAAAGATACAAGAGAAAAGGAGACTAGTCATCCTAAGGATCTCTAACAACAATGTCAGAAGGTCTGGCTGAAGGTGCGTACTTCCTTCGAATGCGACGGATCTCAGTCCCAAAAGAAGCCTTTATCTGAGTCTTCTCGAGGACAAGCTGGTCAACAATCTTCTTCCAAGCGACGGAAGACTGAGGCATGCTAGAAGATGAAACCTCTGGCTCTCTCTGTCTCTTTTTTACTCGGTCTTAAAGTAGCTCAATTAGTGCATCTTTGTCCTTAGACTCAAATAACAACTGTTCATGCTTTTTGCTCAAAGCAAGAAAACACTCTTCCCACATAGCCTTCTCTTACTTCATCTTGATGAGCGCGTCTTCCAATTCCTCTACATCTTGGTTAGGAAGAGTTAATGGCTCAACCACAACCATAGACATAGGTCTTTCGCAAGGATAAGTCATCTTCAACTCTAAAGCTCTCTTCTTCACCCAAAGAGTGTAAACTTCCAAAGTTACACAATTGCGCGGAATAAGCTCGGATCTTCCCTTCCTATGCACATTATGCCAAGCATGCACAATCTTCTGCTTCAAATGTTGGGGATCTTTACCCTCTTGATAGAAAAGACCTTCTAACAACATGTTATTAGGTTTGTCTCTCAAGGGGAACCCAAGTTGACGACGAGCCAAAGCAGGGTTGTAGCTAATTCCTCCTTGTGTGCCAATGAGAGGCACATTAGAGAATTCACCACAACTATCAATAATCTCCAAACTGCTTAAGGATGGATCATACCAAACTACATCATCATTAGTGAGAGACATAAGTCTCTGAGACCACCTTAGACATTGTTTGTTCTCCACAAAAGCAGGCGTCTGAAGCAAGTGCGAAATAAACCACTTGTACAGAAGAGGAATGCAACAGACAATAGTTCCACCACCCTTAGAATTCCTTAGATGCAAAGAGAAATACATATCACCCAACAAAGTAGGCACATGATTCCCAATCAAGAAAAGTCTAATGGCGTTAACATCAACAAAACCGTCAATGTTCGGGAACAAAGCTAATCCATATATGAGCAATACAAAGATAGCTTCAAAAGCATCCATACTACCAGCTTGAGAAAAAGTGGTAGCTTCCTTGATGAGGAAAACAGATGGCAATCCAAACAACCCTCCTTTCTTCACCCAATGAGCCTTTATCTCAGACTTCTTCAAGTGAAGAGCTTCAACAATAATACTAGATCGGGGAATCTCCTCCAATCCACTAAAAGGCACTCTACTAGAAACAGGTATCCCCAAAAGATGAGAATACTCCTCCAAGGTAGGCACAAGCTGAAAATCTGGGAAAGTGAAACAATGGTAGAGAGGATCATAGAACTGCACCATCACACTCAAGAGTCCTTCAACCACATCAGCAGACAAAATGGACAGAAGCTTCCCCTCACGTTGTTTAAAGTCCAAGGGATCTAATACAAAAGATGCTAGCTTCCTTAACTCTTTCAAGTCAGGACATCTGAAACTGTACTTCTTAATGTTGCTTCGTCCATAATCCATGGTCTGAAAATATTTGCAAATGATACCTTAGTTCCTTGAAATTTTGGTGTGATGAATGTTATGATGCGCATGAAATGCATGAATGCAACAATAACAAATAAGGGGTCACACACAAGGCAAACAAAGGTCAAGGGATGAATCAAGTCATTGTCAAGATCAATCATCCATTTTAGTGGATTATGGTTTTCACCTTATCAACACCCAAGTTCCATTGATATTGACAAGACTTGATTAGATCAACCAACAATCAAGGGTTTATTGTAAGTCACGAGCATGTAGTCTGGGTAAGAACCATCCCAAAGGAGTGAACTAAGGATAAAAACCTGTAGATCATGTTCTAAAAATTTCCCAGAGTCTTAATTCCATCTATCGGATATTACAGGTTAAGATGATTGACTCATCGACCCATAATATTCTCAAGAGAAACTCGTTTGAGTGTAGTATCGTGTAACAACTGTTATCAAGTATACACTTGGACAGTCTTCGCACTACGTCCTAAATAGGCCAAGATGGGTTAGGTGTTCTAAGGTCCTCAGCTTCTAAGACCCAATTAAAATAGTAATGCCTAACCACAAATACTTGTGTGACATTTCCAAATCCAAAGGAATCTCCACTGAGCAGATGGATCTCAAGCCAACTTGTTAAGGACTACTCCACACAAGTCGAACATGACTATACTATCCTCCTATCTTAATTGCACTCAAGTTCGGGTTAGAACTTATCTCACCACTCAAAGATCACCAAGCACAACAAGCAAATTATATCACACATACATATATACAAACATCACATATATACAAATATAATCACACAAAAAGTAGGATAAACCCACTGAAGACTACTCCCCAGCAGAGTCGCCACTTAATTTCTATAGCGGGAAATTCATGATCATCAAGCTATTGACAAGCTAGAGATCAATTAACAAGAGTCACCACCACGCTTTTATTGTTTCCAAGGGAAAAGGGAAAAAGTACGAAAATAACCTAAATAGTAAGAAGTTTTCAAATAAAAACTAATAAAAGTCAGAGATCACAGGTAAGGGGGTTGGTTACACAGAGGGAAGGTGTTAGCACCCAAAGTGTCCTAGGTACTCCTAGGGAGCCCTTTTTGTGTGCATATGTATTTTATACAAAGTGATCTTTACAAACAAAATATAATGAGGGGATGAGAAAAGAATTCATTATTTATATTTTTGTGTTTGACAAGACCTTCGCTCTTGTGCCTACGTACCAACATAAGAATGAGGGATCAAAACCTCGTGGTTCGTGCTATAAATTTCAAAATGAGTGTATTGGTTTTAACAAAATTTGTGTTTGAAAGGCACAAAGGCCTAAAAGTGGTTTGAATGAGTTAGTTCTTTTTAGCTTTTTGAAAAGTCAAGTATAGTTAAGTTTATTTACAAGTTTGATTTAAGAAAATAAGTTTGAAAATGCAATGGCACAAGGCCAAAGTTTCTATCTTCTTGAAAGTGGTCAAAGTTTAGAACAAAAATAGTTCACACAATGAAGGATTTGAAAATGGAGGGAGAGATTTTGAAATTAAAGAAATGGGGAGAAGATGAAGAGACTATCATATGCACAAAAATTTAAAAGTTTAGAGTTGAAAAGATCTGACCAAATGGGTAGCAATCCAATAGACAAGTATGTCAATAGAAACCCAGAATTCCCTTGGACTTTTTAGAATCAAACAACACACAAATGCACAATTATATCAATCTTGAAGAGCAAAGGCATCAAATAAAGATGGCCTCATCCAAGCTTATCCACTTCATGATCTTATTCAAAATGGCCCATGTAGCAGATGAATTCCATAAGTCACAGCTTAACAATGATCAATATTGTAGATGAACTCGAGAGATCTTGAATGATGTATCATATGAATTCAAATTGCAAGAATTTGGTTCTTCAACAAATTGGCATTGGCCAAGTCCATTAGCAAAGGAATGTTGCCTATGTTCTAAGTCCAATTGATCCACAGATCAAGCCAACAGTCCACCCAAAAGTTTTTTTAGGGTTTTTGTTGTAATTATGTACATTAATGGTCAAAGACCACACAAACAAGCAAAGGAACACAAAACAAAATATATCACACAATATGGTCCAAATGGACAAAGTGAAAATTACATTAACATAAATAATTAGAATGATATGTATAATGGCAAATGGTATAAAGTGCTAAAAGTAAATTGCATTAAAAGTAAGAGCTTGAAATTAAAAGTTAATGGTTAGTAAGTTAGAAGTTAGTTTTGTTTTGCTTTTGATTTCAAGACATTCTTTGGAGAACACTCAACCTACTTGCCACAATCATGGATTCTTGAACCAAAACATCTTCCAAAGGAAGGAAAAAAGACCAAGTTTCCACACAATACCATGGAAGAGGGGAGACTTACAATCTCACTAACTAGAATGCTTATGCCTTTTATGTCACAAATTTAGCGCTATGTTAATCAATCGTAATTGGACTTATGTAGAAGTCACAACTATTTGAGGCCGAGCAATAGAATTTTGGTGTTAATGCATGTTGGAGACATAGTATTATGAACTATGCTCATTAAACATACCACACACAAAAAAATATACAAAAGGTGTGGCCTAATCTCATCCATACTCATGTTAATCTTTCAATCAACTAGCATTAGGACTTTGAGATATCATTGGCCAAATAGAAATGAATGGATGAAGAAGGGGAAATAGATGAAGAGGGAAGGGGATGAATGAGATTACAAATTGGTCAAAGGAGGACTTTTACCAAATTAATATCATTCATTTATTTTGGGAGATGGAATGTACATTCCATCAATCCCCTAAATCCAATGATATTAACTTAAAAAAGTCAAATCAACCTTGACCAAGGCCCAACAACAAATAAGAAACTCAAACAAGTCAATACAAATGGCCAACACAATTTAAATGACATTTATTCAATTAAAAATAATAAAATAAGGCATTAAATTCAAATATGATTTGTCCAATTCCTAAAATCTCATCAAAACACCAAATAAATGGCCATGAGATTTATCATAGGTCAAACAAGGTCAAAAGACCTTTGAGAAAAATTCATAATTTTTGGACATTTAAAAATATTTTTAAACAATTAAAAACAAATGCAAAATCAATTAATTCAAGAAAAATATTAATAATGACCCAAAAATAATTTTAATTCAGAATATGAAAGAGAAAAATATTTGAAACTTTTTGGTGAAAGTCCCATATATTTTGGATCAATATTGAATTTAATATGAATTATTGAAGAAAAGGCAATTAAAATAAAATTCAGAAAATTCAAAAATACGTGGACCATCAGATCTCCCTCATTAATTGAGGTGGCAGATCTGATGATCCAAAACACGCATTCCATGTGTTCCTGTGTCAACCGCGTGGTATCATTGGTAATTAAATCAAACGCTTCAGATTAAAACGTGGCTTGAGGATCTTATGGTTCAGATGCAAGACACATCATCGCCAAAGCCAGCGCTTCGGTCATCTTCCCTTGTGAGCTCCACTGGACTGATCATCATGAACCATCACCAAAAAAAGAAACAGGGACATGATCTTAAAGAAAAAACATCACTAAGCTCGAATATGATCTCCAATTCCTCAAATTCCAAATATATTAAGAGATATGTGGAATTGAAAAATGAGGTACATGATCTGAGTTGCTTCGATTTGGCCTCAAAGCAACTCAACCTTCTTGCCTATATTGGCAGGACTTCAGACAACCAAAGAATCAATGGAATTGAGCAATAAAATGAGAGAATCGAAGAGTTTAAAATTTCTGCAAATTACCTTCAATGAAGGTCTGAACACGATTGATCTTGATCTGAATTGTGCTTGGCTTCACTTCAATTGCTTGCAGGAAAGGAATAGAAAGGTTTAGAAGCAATGGACTCCTGGAGAATTGAATTCCAAAACAGTGGAGATTCAAGCTCAAATTCAAATGAATTTATCAGGGTTATCCTATGAGAGTGAAGGGTTTTCAGTGGGGATTCAAAGCTGGCGCAATGTGTGTGTTAATTCTGAGCAAATGCAGCTGTACTTATAGAGGAATCCATGTGATATTTGCACCCTCTGTCCACTTTCCAAAATTGGTAAAAATGATGATGGAATGATGCATGGGCGTGCATAGGCCCATGAAATGATAGCTTGAAGTCCAAAATGAATGATCAGATGTGTTGAAGCATGCTTGGAATGCAAGGCAATTGTGCATTGTTGCTTGAATTTGGATCCATGCCAAATGATATCAGCCTGTTTAAGCCATGCATAGTCTATGCATTTCAAGTCCAAAATGAATGAATTTGAGCTCTTTGGAAAGGTGAGATCAAGAGGAACAAGTTTGATGTTGAACAATTTTTCATTTGGAGCTTGGAACTTAGAGAAATTTGAGGTGGAATTTTGGAAAAGTTTGACATATCAAAAATTTTCTAAGTGTCAAGCCATATGTATCAATATTCCACCTTGCTTAACTTTTTATAGGAGCTTCAAATGAGAAAAGTGTCTTCATCAAAGTTGTATCTATCTCCCAGATATTCAAAATTGTCACCAATTTCATGTCATTTGGATTTTAAATGATAGAGTTATGCATTTTTGAAAATTGGAAAAATCACTTGATCAATGGTATAGGTCAAAAGTGACCTATGGTGTAGCCTCATATCACATGCTCAAAAAAGTTGAATTAGCTCCCACTCCAAACATCAAAGTTGAAGTAGACACATTGAATTTGATTGTGCAACTTGGAAATATTTCATCTCATAAAAAGTGAGAAAGTTATGTCCTTGGGAAGTTGACTTTTAAATTAGGGTTTACACAAAATGACCTATAATGTTTCAACATAGAAAATAATTTTACAAGTAACACTAGATCTAGGTCACAACATGAAAGTTGTTTAGAGTGTTATTTAGAGTAAGTTTTCTCTTGGAATCATTTTCATATGGTGAAAATTGTAGGAGATAGGGTCTAGGGAAACCCAGTTTTGATTAGATGACTTCATCTGGCCAACCACCATCAACCAACTTGCTAATTTCCATTTCTTTTGACTTTCTTGGCTCATGGTAGATCATATATGCTTAATATGATGAAATTTGAAGTTCCCCTTGATAAATTTGATCAATTGGTGAGATAGCTTGTTGGAGAAGTTACTCAAGATATCTAGTCAAACTAGGGTTTCCATGGCAAATCACCCTCAAACTCTTGAAGCAAACTTGATCAATATAACATGTGGAGATCAATGGGACTCATATATGATGTTCATAACCAATCTTGAACCAATTCTTGGTTGTGTTCTTTGTTCATGAGGGTCTCAAACCCTAGATGTGATCTTGATGAATCAATGAGATCATGCCCTACCTACAAAAGAGTTAGGCAAATACAAAGATATATTTTTGGTATTTTGGTTAGTGAAATGATAAAATACAAGTATGATATAATCACAAAGTGCTTGGTGATCTCTCCCAAAACAAACCCAATGAAAAGGGGTAAGGAGGATGGCAAGGTATGATCCCAATGCTAATGCTTCTGATGGAAATGCACGAGGGATCTTAGGGTCAAAATTGGGGTCTTACACTTGTACTAGTTTTGTTCTAAACTTTGACCACTTTGCAAACTAGAAACTCTGGCCTTATGCCATTTCATTTTCAAACTCATTTTCTTAATCAAACCTGTGAATAGACTTAATTATACTTGCCTTAAAACTTTCAAAAAGCCAAAAAGAATTAACTCATTCAAACCATTTTAGGCCTTTGTGCCTTTCAAAATTAATTTTTGTTAAAACCAATGCATCCACTTTGAAATTTATATCACGAACTACGAGGTTTTGATCCTTCATTTTATGTTGGTACGTAGGCACAAGTCCGAAGGTCTTGTCAAACACAAAAATACAATTAATGAATTCTTTTCTCATCCCCCCATTCTATTTGTTTGTATACATCATTTTATACAAAATACATATGCACACAAGAAATGACTCCATAGGAGTACCTAGGACACTTTGGGTGCTAACACCTTCCCTCTGTGTAACCAACCCCCTTACCTGTAATCTCTGACATTTTATTAGTTTTGATTTGAAAACTTCTTACTTTTGGGTTTTGTTAGTACTTTTCCCTTTTCTCTTGGAAACAATAAAAGCACGGTGGCAACTCTGGTTTTATTGATGTCTTGCTTATCCATCGCTTGATGATCATGAATTTACCACTATAGAAATTAAGTGGCGACTCTGCTGGGGAGTAGTCTCCAGTGGGTTTAGCCTACTTTTTTGTGTGTATATAATTGTATATTTGATGTATGTATATTTGTTTGTATGATATAATCTGCTTGTTGTGCTTGGTGATCTCTGAGTGGTGAGTTAAGCTCTAATCCGAACTTGAGTGCAATTAAGATAGGAGGATGGTATAGTCATGTTCGACTTGTATGGAGTAGTCCTTAACAGGTTGGCTTGAGATCCATCTGCTCAGTGGAGATTCCTTTGGATTTGGAAATGTCACACAAGTATTTGTGGTTAGGCATTACTATTTTAATTGGGTCTTAGAAGCTGAGGACCTTAGAACACCTAACCCATCTTGGCCTATTTAGGACGTAGTGCGAAGACTGTCCAAGTGTATACTTGATAACAGTTGTTACACGATACTACACTCAAACGAGTTTCTCTTGAGAATATTATGGGTCGATGAGTCAATCATCTTAACCTGTAATATCCGATAGATGGAATTAAGACTCTGGGAAATTTTTAGAACATGATCTGCAGGTTTTATCCTTTTTTTACTCCTTTGGGATGTTTCTTACCCAGACTCCATGCTCGTGACTTACAATAAACCCTTGATTCTTGGTTGATCCAATCAAGTCTTGTGTATATCAATGGAACTTGGGTGTTGATAAGGTGTAAACCATAATCCACCAAAATGGATGATTGATCTTGATAATGACTTGATTCATCCCTTGACCTTTGTTTGTTTGCCTTATGTGTGATCCCTTATTTGTGATTGTTGCATTCATGCATTCATGCGCATCATAATATGCATCACACAAAAATTTCAAGGAAACTGAGGTATTATTTGCAAATATTTTGAGACCATGGATTATGGACGAAGAAACACTAAGAAGTACAGTTTTAGATGTCCCGACTTGAAAGAGTTAAGGAAGCTAGCATCTTTTGTATTAGATCCCTTGGACTTCAAACAACGTCATGGGAAGCTATTGTCTATCTTGTCTACTGATGTGGTTGAAGGACTTTTGAGTGCGCTAGTGCAGTTATATGATCCTCTCTACCGTTGCTTCACTTTCCCAGATTATCAGCTTGTGCCTACATTGGAGGAGTATTCTAATCTCTTGGGGATACCCATTTCTAGTAGAGTGCCATTTAGTGGATTGGAGGAGATTCCCCGATCTAATCTTATTACTGAAGCTCTTCACTTGAAGAAGTCTGAGATAAAGGCTCATTGGGTGAAGAAAGGAGGTTTATTTGGGTTGCCATGTGATTTCCTCATCAAGGAAGCTACTACCTTTGCTCAAGCCGGTAGTGTGGACGCTTTTGAAGCTATCTTTGTGTTGCTCATTTATGGATTAGCTTTGTTCCCTAACATTGACGGTTTTGTTGATTTTAACACCATTAGACTTTTCTTGATTGGCAATCCTGTGCCTACTTTGTTGGGTGATATATTTCTCTTTGCATCTAAGGAATTCTAAGGGTGGTGGAACTATTGTCTGTTGCATTCCTCTTCTGTACAAGTGGTTTATTTTTCACTTGCCTCAGACGCCTGCTTTTGTGGAGAACAAATAATGTCTACGGTGGTCTCAGATGCTTATATGTCTCACTAATGATGATATAGTTTGGGTATGATCCATCCTTGAGCAGTTTGGATATTATTGATTGTTATGGTGAATTCTCTAATGTGCCTCTCATTGGTACACAAGGAGGAATTAACTACAACCCTGCTTTGGCTCATTGACAGCTTGGGTTCCCCTTGCGAGACAAAACTAATAACACTTTGTTAGAAGGTCTTTTCTATCAAGAGGGTAAAGATCCCCAACATTTGAAGCAGAAGATTGTGCATGCTTGGCATAATGTGCACAGGAAAGGAAGATCACAACTTGGTCCGTGCAATTATGTAGCTTGGGAAGCTTACAATCTTTGGGTGAAGAAGAGAGATTTGGGGTTGAAGATGACTTATCCATGTGAAAGACCTATGTCTATGGTTGTGGTTGAGACATTAACTCTCCCTAACCAAGATGTAGAGGAGTTGGAAGACGCGCTCGCCAAGATGAAGCAAGAGAAAGATATGTGGGAAGAGTGTTTCCGTGCTTTGAGCAAGAAGCATGAAGAGTTGCAATTGGAGTCTAAGGACAAAGATGCACTTATTGAGCTACTTGAAGACCGAGTGACAAAGAGGCAGAGAGAGTCGGAGGTTTCATCTTCCTCTAGCATGCCTCAACCTTCCGTTGCTTGTGTAGCGGTAAATTCATGATCATTAAGCTATGGATAAGCAAGATATCAATAAAACCAGAGTCGCCGCAACACTTTTATTGTTTCCAAGGGAAAAGGGAAAAGTACGAACAAAACCCAAAAAGTAAGAAGTTTTCAAATCAAAACTAATAAAATGTCAGAGATTACAAGTAAGGGGGTTGGTTACACAGAGGGAAGGTGTTAGCACCCAAAGTGTCCTAGGTACTCCTAGGGAGCCCTTTTTTGTGTGCATATGTATTTCGTATAAAATGATGTATACAAACAAATAGAATGGGGGGATGAGAAAAGAATTCATTAATTATATTTTTGTGTTTGACAAGACCTTCAGACTTGTGCCTACGTACCAACATAAAATGAGGGATCAAAACCTCGTAGTTCGTGGTACAAATTTCAAAGTGGATGCATTGCTTTTAACAAAAATTAAGTTTGAAAGGCACCTAAAATGGTTTGAATGAGTTAATTCTTTTTGGCTTTTTGAAAGTTTTAAGTCAAGTATAATTAAATCTATTCACAAGTTTGATTAAGAAAAGGAGTTGAAAATGCAATGGCATAAAGCCAAAGTTTCTAGTTTGCAAAGGGGTCAAAGTTTAGAACAAAACTCGTACAAGCAAAGAAGATTTTTAAAAGAGAGGGGGAGATTTTGAAATTAAAGAAGTGGGGAGGAGATGAAGAGACTAATCCTAAGCACAAAATTAAAAGTTAAGAGTTGAAAAGATCTGACCAATGGGTAGCAATCCAATAGACAATAATGTCATAGAGAAACCCAAATTCCCTTGGACATTTAGAATCAAGCAACACACAATGCACAATATATTATCGTGAAGAGCAAGGCATCAAATAAAGATAACCACATCCAAGCCTAGCCACTCCATGATCTTCTTCAAGTCACAGGTTCAAAATAATAACTTTACAATGATCATGTTGTAGATGAACTCAAAAGGGGTCTTCAAAGATGTAACAGATGAAGTTTCAAATTGCAAGCACTTGGTTACATAAAGTTGGCATTGGTCAAGTCCTTTAGCATAGGGATGTTGTCTAGATTCTAAGTCCAATTGTCCAAGATCAAACCAACAGTCCACACAAAAGTTTTTAAAGGTTTTTGTTCTTATTATGTACATTAATGGTCAAAGACCACACAAACAAACAAAATATATACAAACAAGATATATCACACAATATGGTCCAAGTGGACAAAATAAAAATGGCATTAACATAAACAATTAGAATGATATGAATAATGGCAAATGAATAAAGGCTTGAAATTAAATTGCATTAAAGTAAATGGCTTGAAATTAAATGTTAGTTGTTAATGGGTTAGAAGTTAGTATTGTTTTTGGTTTTTCTTTTAAGTAATTCTTTGGAGAACACTCGACCCTCTTACCACAAGCATGGATCCTTGAACCAAGACATCTTCCAAAGGAAGGAAAAAAGGCCAAGTTTCCATACAATACCATGAAAGAGGGGAGACTTACAATCTCACTAACTAGAATGTTATGCCTTTTGTGTCAAAAATTTAGCGCTATGTTAAGCAATCGTAATTGGACTTATGTAGAAGTCACAACTATTTGAGGTCGGGCAATAGAATTTTGGTGTTAATGCATGTTAGAGACATAGTATAATCGACTATTCTCATGAAACATACCACACACAAAAAGAATATGCAAAAGAGGTGGCCTAATCTCATCCATACTTATGTTAATTTTGCAATCAACTAGCCTTAGGATTTAGAGATATTATATGCCAAATGAAATGGATGCATCGAGAAGGGGAATTAGATGAAGAGGGAGGGGAATGGATCAAAACTCAAATTGGTCAAAGGAGGACTTTTACCAAGTTAAGATCATTCATTCATTTTGGGAGATGGAATGTACATTCCATCAATTCCCTAAATCCAATGATCTTAACCTAGCAAAGTCAAATCAACCTTGACCAAGGCCCAACAACACAAGTTAAACTTACACAAACCATCACAAGAGGTCAACACAATTATTTGGCATTTATTAAAATTAACTATACTAAAAATAATGCATTAATTTAAATATGGTTTGTCAAATTCCTAAAACCTCATCAAAACACCAAAGAAATGGCCATGAGATTTATCGTATGTCAAACAAGGTCAAAGGACCTCAAAACACCAAAGAAATGGCCATGAGATATATCATAGGTCAAACAAGGTCAAAAGACCTTGGAGAAAAAATTTCAGATTTTTTAAAGATTTAAAAGTATTTTTAAACAATTAAAAACAATCACAAAATCAATTCAATCATGAAAAATATTAATAATGACCCAAAAAATAATTTTAATTCAAAATATGAAAGAGGAAATTATTTGAAATTATTTGGTGAAACTCTCATATTTTTTGGATCAATATTAAAATTAATATGAATTAATGAAAATCAAATGAAATAAAATGAAAAAAAGAAAATGAAAAAAATGTGGACCACTTGATCTCTCTCATTAATTGAGGTGGCAAATCAAGTGGATTGGCGCGTGCGTTCCATGATGCACTGCAGTCAACGCGGCATAGGCTTGGTATTCAAAAGCAACGCATGAGACTAAAACATTTTAAAAGAGATCAATGACTCAGAACCGGTCCAGCACATCATCGGCGGTGGACCTCCGGTCACCTTCTCAGGCGAGGTCCACCAGACTGATTCACTCATCATCATCAAGAAAATGAAAAAGGAGGACATGATCTGAAAGAAAAAAGAGCGTAGAGCACGAATCTGACCTTAATTTCAAACAACTCCAAATATATAAAAAGATATGAGGAGTTGAATTTTGAGGTGTGTCAACTGAGTTGCTTCAATTTGACCTCAAAGAAACTCAATCTTCTTGCCTACATTGGTAGGACTTCAGACAACCAAATATTGAAGAGAATTGATGAGAATTGAGTGAGAATCGAAGAGATGAAGTTTTATGAAATTTACCTTCAATGCTGTGTAGAAATGGATCTTGCTTGCATCAAACTTGATCTGATCACACTTGAGAAGCTCGCAGAAGAGGTTTGGCAATAGTACAAAGCTTTGGATCCTGGAGTTTTTGAATCTCCAAACAGTGAGATTCAAACTCAATTTTCAAGTTGAAAATTCTCAGGTTTTCCTTTGAATTGTGAGGGTTTGAATTAGGGGGCAAAGCTGGCACGCAAGGTGTGTTTGAATTGAGCTCTAAGAGCCTGTATTTATAGCAATTGAGACTGATATTTGCACACTTGAAAAATTTATAAATTTGGACACTTCATTCACAAGCTTGCATGGGCGTGTACAGGCCCATGAAGCAATCCAATTTGATCCATGTACAATCATTTTGAAGTTCAAATGATGCTTGGATGTCAAGGCAATGTGAAATGTGATTTTTAGCATTTGATTTCTTCCAATCATGCAGAACTGTTAAAGCCATGCGCAACCCTAGAAAAACTTATCCAAAATGCATTAAATTAGGTTCTTTGGAAAACTTAGATCAAGGGGAACAACTTTAATGTTGGACACTTTTTTATTTGGAACTTGGATCATGGTGAATTTTGAGGGGGAAGTTTGGAAATTTCAACATGTTGGAAATTTTTCTAAGTGTAAAGTCATATATCTCAATATTCCACCTTACTTAAATTTTTATGTGAGCTTCAAATGAGAAACGTGTCTTCTCTTTCAAATACCTTCAAAATGGTCACCAATTTCATGTCATTTGGATTATAATGATAGAGTTATGCATTTTTTAAGTTGAGGAAAATCACTTGTTCAATGGTATAGGGCAAAAATGACCTATAATGTATCCTCATATCACATGCTCATAAAAGTTGAATTAGCTCTTACTCAAAACATAAAAGTTGAAGTATACATATTTAATGTGATTGTGAAACTTGGAAATCTTTCATATCATAAAAATTGAGAAAGTTATGGCCTTGGAAAGTTGACTTTCAAATTTGGGTTTAGGCAAAATGACCTATAATATTTCAACATAGATAATGATTTTCCAAGCAAAAATAGCTCTAGGTATCAACATGTAAGTTGTTTGGAATGTCATTTATAGTAACTTTGCTATTTGAGTCATTCTAATATGGTGAAAATTGTAGGAGATAGGGTCTAGGGGGACCCAACTTTGATTAGATGAATTCTCTTGACTTTTTAGGATCATGGTAGATCATATATGCATAAGATTATGAAATTTGATCAATTGGTGAGATGGCTTGTTGAAGAAGTTACTCAAGATACCCAGTCAAACTAGGGTTTCCAAGGCAAATCACCCTCAAACTCTTGAAGCAAACTTGATCAATATAACATGTGGAGATCATTGGGACTCATATGTGATGCTTGTAACCATTTTTGGATCAATCCATTGTTATTCTCTTAGCCATGAGGGTATCAAACCCTAGATATGAACTTGATAGATTAATGAAGATCATGCCCTACCTACAAAGAGTTAGGCAAATGAAAAGACATATTTTTGGTATTTTGGTTAGTAAAAATGATAATATACAAGTATGATGCAATCACATAGTGCTTGGTGATCTCTCCCAAAAAAACCCAATGAAAGAGGGGTAAGGAGAATGCCAAGTTATGATCCCAACGCTAATGCTTATGATGAAACTGCATGAGGGATCTTAGGGTCAAAATTGGGGTCTTACAACTGCTCCTATTTAAGGACATTCTAACTGAGGAGGTGAAGGTTAAAATCTTCGTATCAACTCAGTAGAATGGTCTTAAATAACAACATATAGAAACAAATTTTGGTCCCTAAGAGACCTCATGTTACATATGACATGAATGTAAAAGTGAACTCTTTGTGGGGAAATATTTCCACAAAGGAAAAGAGATAAGAGATATCGAAAATCCGCAGGAGTATAATGCATTCCATAAGGAAAACTCGTTGGATGGACAAAGACTCTGAGGGGATAAAAGGGGTTATGCGTAGGCCAAGCTACGACTTACAACTGCTGGAAGACTAGAGGAATTCCATAAACAAGGAAAGACTCAGCCGGGGAAACAAAACATCTGCAGGGGAAACGAGTAGATCAGGATAAAACTGACATACTTGAATCAATGCAGGAAAAGCAATTTCACTAAGGAAATGCGCACTCAACTCAATTGGGGAAGAAATAAACTTCAACACAGGAGGAGCAGAAATCTATTATCACCTACCCGTTACTGGATAAGGAGATAATAAAGATCTGACAGGGAGAACACTGTCGCTACCGGGATTTTACGATAACGAATTCGGGACTAAAGAGATGCCAAAGAGAGGCAAAATCAAAAGAGTCGCCACCGAATTTTATTTAGTTTACCTCTATCGGAGAGGAGAGGGGAAATAGTCAACAAAACCCTCAGAAAAGAGACGCGCACGAGAAGCGCTAAAAGAGAATAAGGAATCGGTCTGGCAACCGAGATTTGGGTTCGAAAGTCGGTTACGAAAGGGGAAAGTATTAGCACCCCTTACGTCCATGGTACTCCATGGGAACCATTTGGGTTGTTTTACATACATGGGATTTATCTATTATTGTTTTATTTTCAAAAGAATGTGTGAAGAGAAAGGGGTGTTTTTGTTATTATAGTGCTCGCCAAGGATTGGGGCCCTTGTGCCTACGTATCACTCATTCGGGGATGAGGAATCAGAGCTCCGTAGTTCGGAGTAGAAAATGTTTGTGTGTTGGTTGATTTTACCTTTGAAAAAAGGGTTTTCGGGATGATGCCCTAAGGCACAAAAATGAGTTTGATGAGTTGTATTGTTTTTACCTTGAATAAGAGTTTTATGAAAGAACGTTTGTGATTATATTGTACTAGAGTCTATGGGCGGAGGTGATTATTCTAGACAACAAGCAAAGCGTCTTGCGTCCAAAATAATTAGAGTAAGGGTAGGAATGATGCATTCTCACTCATTCTCCACCACTTAAGGCTCGTGGAGCACAATAATAATGTAATTATTAAGTGTTTTGAATTTGATTATAAAAATGCCACTTGTCGTTGAATCAAGGGTTTGTTTTATTTAATTATGAAATTTGGGTTATGCAACATGAATGCAAAGTAACCATCAAGAAATTAAAGAGTCTCATTGTAAGGTAGCCCAAGAGAAAGCCTTTTGTGTGCAAAAGTGACCTAAGCTAAACAAAGGATAATGGTCTGACAAACATGTCCCCCTAAGGTGGTGCCATGATGCCATTCTTACAACATGCATGTAAGTTACGGATGAAAATCCAAGTGTTTACAAAGTATCATAAAGAGTAAAGGAAGGCTTCCAAGCAAAGGTCCTAAGATGAAATCCTCTAAGTCCAAGTTGATTAAGAGTGGAATGAATATTTTTGGTCTTATCATTTTATCATGTTTTTGTTGTTTTTTACTTGAATGTAAATTACAAGGTAATGACATAAAAGTAAATCACAAGATAAAGAATGATAATATCACTATAATAATGGTTAGTGAATGTAAATGACACATTAAGGGGTAGCTTATCATTGATGCAAAGTATTGAAGATGATTGAAAAATCAACTAACAATAGATTTGTAACAAAGAAAGTTATGCAACCCTAAGTCCATGGTTAGTGAACAATAAAATAAATTGCAAGAAAGTAAAGTGCAATAATATAAATGTTAGAAGTTAGTAGTTAATGGTTAGTGGTCAGTAGAATAATAATAAGCAAATAGAATAACAAGTTAATGTAAAGAGAATGGTTTCATCTATGTATCAAATGACCCAAACATGGTTGAAATAGATGCAACCTATCAATGCCTCAAAGTATCATGAAGGATCTATTGATCAATCATTAATAGGTTTGAAACATTGAAGGTTTTATCAACTCTAAACAACCATAGCCATGATTTAATAGATCTCATCAACCAATAAATATAAATGATAACAAGAATTAAAGTTTGATTGAAAATGGTGGATAAAAAGAAGTAAGAGCAAAAAAATCCCCAAAAGGGTGTAAACCCAACGAAAACCACTTGTCTCAAAGTTGACTCAAAACTCTCTCAAAGTACAACCCAAGAGTAAAAATCCATTTTTCAAACACAAAACAAAACCAAAAATATTAAGGAGTTTAAGTCCAAAATATTACCAAGATTGTGGTGTCAAAACTAGGTTGTTGTTGTGTTTGGGTTTGAGAATGAAGCAAAAAGTTTGGAAGAGGGTGGCTATGGTTGTTGTGGTAGGAAAATGGAAGGGAAAGAAAGTGTATGTTTATATGGTGGTGGTGAATGATTATGTAAGTCAAGGTCACAAGTTTGCTACTGTTTTTATTGTGTTGAGATTGTGGATTTTTACATGGAGGTTGGGTGGTTTCAAAGGAGAGAAAAGGGTTTGAGTGAGTTAGGGTTTAGGTTGAAAAGAGGGAGCTTGAATGTGATTTGAACAGAGGTTTTGTGGCTTTCAAGCTTGAAAAATGAGTGGGGATAGTGCTCTATTTATAGGGGAAGCAAAGGGGTTGAAGGGGGTGAACCAAAGGGTCCTTTGTGTAAAAAACAGAGCCATTTTTGCTGCCTGCGCAGGTGTAATCGGTTACCCTGATTAGGGTAACCGGTTACACAGTCCCAAAATGACCAAAAAATCAGTTTTTGGCCTGGGTAATCGGTTACCCTAATTAGGGTAACCGGTTACCTAATTTATTTATTTTTTTAATTTTTTTTTAAAATTGTTTTTAATTTTCTTTTGAAATAATGAATGTATGCATGTGCAGTAGGGTCATGGATCAGATGAATATTGTATCGGGGTAGGGTGAATTTTGGGGTATGACAATTGCCCCTATTTAATCTTCTCGAACCTAAATATTTAGATAGCAACGAATTCCACACATCCAAGGTAAGAGAGGATTAAATAAATAAAAATATCCAAAAATTCACCCTACTGGGAATGAAGTGAATGTGATATGAAGTGATGGGTATTTGTGAAGGTTGTTCATGGGATGGAAAATAAATTTGATATGAAATCATCTATTGAGGATAGTTTATGGTATTATGTGGGGAGGACATGATTCAACTGTATGAAGGTTATGTCATGATGTGTATGATATGCAATGTATGTTATGGTGTGTAACATAAGTATCTCTTTAAATGGAAAACAAAGAGAAAAGCTTCATAACAAAAGGTCAAGAAGAAAGATGAGAGGGAATACGACTTCGCTAGGGATAACTTTCTTATGTAAAAGATAGTGAAAATCCCTAGCAACGACTGGGAAGATTTTAGTTCAGTGACGCTTCCTAGCAATAGTTGGAATACCTAAAATCTAAAGATGTAGATCCCTAGCAATGACTAGGGAGGTTTTAGTTCAGTGACGCTTCCTAGCAACTGCTGGAATACATGAAACCTAAAGATGTAGATCCCTAGCAACGACTAAGGAGGTTTTAGTTCAGTGACGCTTCCTAGCAACTGCTGGAATACCTGAAATCTAAAGGTGTAGATCCCTAGCAACGACTAAGGAGGTTTTAGTTCAGTGACGCTTCCTACCAACTGCTGGAATACCTGAAATCTAAAGATGTAGATCCCTAGCAACGACTAGGGAGGTTTTAGTTCAGTGACGCTTCCTAGCAACTGCTGGAATACCTGAAATCTAAAGGTGTAAATCCTTAACAACGGTTGGGGAGATTCGAATTTTGAAAGGGTCAATCCCTAGCAACGGCTGGGAAGGTTTGAATTTGAAAAGTATCAATCCCTAGCAACGACTGGGAAGGTTTGAGTTTGAAAAGTGTCAATCCCTAGCAACGGCTGGAAAGGTTTGATTTTTGAAAGTGTGCAAAAGGCACAGGAGTACTTGCAAAAGGCAGGTGAATAGATATGGTAGAGGAAAATTTACGGTAGGCATGAAAAACTCATTATATCCCTCAGGCACAACGGCGGGGATGAAAATTTCGAAATATGGCTACCACTTGGGACTTGCCAAACCTACATCAAGTGTTTTAAGACAAATGATAAGAGAATAGGTCAATCATTTAATCTCTCATTTTTGCTTAACATGCAAAGTTGATAAAGGTAAACTCTCTCGTGCAAAAGGCAACAAGGAGGCTTGCAAAAAGGCAAAACAAGGTTTTCCCATGCAAAAAAGAAGAGGGGTCTTGCAAAAGGCAAGGTACTGACAAAGGGCCAACAATATTTGCAAAAGGAAAATAAAAAAAGATACTTTGGGGGAACCTGTTGGGGTTGTTCGCGGGGATCCTTGCACTTTCGAGAAAGGCTTGAATCCAACTTATGCTAAACATGCTTGCCCCAATATGAAAAGTATGTTATGATGCAATGTTATGTATGTAAAATGTCGGTGTATGCTGAAAGTCGATGTATGCTCGGGCTGCTGGGGTATGCAAATGCATGGTCTATGGATTGTGCCAAGTATGGTTGGGCTTTTAGTGGAACTTTCCGTTTCGGCGGGAAAAATTATGCATGAAGTGATGCATGCAATGCATGTGGGACTACAACTGGGTATTTGGATTTTTGTAAGGATTCATTTTTGTTTCCAATGAGAGATTGTTGGTGAATATCATCATCAAAGGGTTGATGGTAAAGGGTGTCGTCATCAAAGGGTTGATGGAAAAGGGTGTCATCATCAAAGGGTTGATGGAAAAGAGTTTGTCATCGTCAAAGGGTTGATGGAAAGGTAATTTGTCTTCGTCAAAGGGTTGACGGAAAAGAGTTTGTCATCGCCAAAGGGTTGATGGAAAGGTAATTTATCTTTGTCAAAGGGTTGACGGAAAGGTAATTTGTCTTCGTCAAAGGGTTGACGGAAAGGTAATTTGTCTTCGTCAAAGGGTTAATAGTAAGGTAATTTGTCTTCGCCAAAAGGTTGACAGAAAGGTAATTTGTCTTCGTCAAAGGGTTGGCAGAAAGAAACTGTTGTAAAATGTCGTCATCAGAGGGCTGATGGAAAAAAACGTTTGTCATCGTCAAAGGTTGACGGAAAGGTAATTTGTCATCGTCAAAGGGTTGACGGGAAGGAATTTGTCTTCGTCAAAGGGTTGACGGAAAAGAATTTGTCATCGTCAAAGGGTTGACAGAAAATAATTTGTCTTCGTCAAAGGGTTGACGGAAAAGAATTTGTCTTCGTCAAAGGATTGACGGAAAGGTAATTTGTCTTCGCCAAAGGGTTAACGGAAAAGATTTTGCCATCGTCAAAGGGTTGACGGAAAGGTATTTTGTCTTCGTCAAAGGGTTGACGGAAAGGTAATTTGTCTTCGTCAAAGGGTTGACGGAAAAAAACTGTTGTAAAATGTCGTCATCAGAGGGCTGATGGAAAAAAGTTTGTCATCGTCAAAGGGTTGACGAAAAGGTAATTTGTCTTCATCAAAAGGTTGACGGAAAAATGTTTGTCATCGTCAAAGGGTTGACAGAAAGGTAATTTGTCTTCGTCAAAGGATTGACGGAAAAGAGTTTGTCATCGTCAAACGGTTGAAGGAAAGGTAATTGTTGTAAAATGTCGTCATCAGAGGGCTGATGGAAAAAAGTTTGTCATTGTCAAAGGCTTGACGGAAAGAAAAAGTCAGGTTATGCCCTCATCAAAGGGTTGATGGAAAGGACTTATTATATGATGTATGCATATGATGCATGTTAAATGAGAATTTCTCATTTTTTGTAAGAGAGCTTTTTTTGATATGCAACTTCCTTATATTGAAAGAAGGTCATGTGTGTTTATTGTATGCAGTGCATGTGGTAATGCAAGATGAATATTGATTGTCTTTGGATTGATCTCCGTTTTCGGAGGTGAGACTTTCTGGGTACCAATGTTGATTGGATTTGAGTTTATGAAGATGCCAGCGAAGTGGGCTTTTATTTCTAGTGATGGCTAATATGGAGTGGGCTTTCGGTTTTGGAGATGCCAATAACGATTGGGCTTTATGGTTAATGATAGAGATTTGTTTTGGGAGGTGCCAATAACGTTTGGGCTTTATTGTTAATGATAAAGATTTGTTTTGGAAGGTGCTAATAACGATTAGGCTTTATGGTTAATGATAGAGATTTGTTTTGGAAGGTGCCAATAACGATTGGGCTTTATGGTTAATGATAGAGATTTGTTTTGGGAGGTGCCAATAACGATTGGGCTTTATGGTTAATGATAGAGATTTGTTTTGGGAGTTGCCAATAACGATTGGGCTTTTGGATTTTGGTTTGGACGGGATCAGGCTGGATCTGATGATGATTAGATTTTTGGGTTTGCCAAGTAGGCTTTAATTTTGGAAGGTATCAAGCGAGGCTTGGCTTCATTATTCTTGTTGGGGAAGGGCTTCATGTTATGCAGGATGCATGATATGTATGAGTGAAGAGACAAGGCTGGTGCATAGTGATTGATGCAATTGTTTTGGATAATTCAACAAATGTCCTTGAGGTGGGTCAAGAATGGTTGAAACTGGGAAATATTTTTGCTTGGCTTCAAGGCTCATTATTGGAAAATTATGGGATGATGTGTTTAGCATGACTTCCCGACATTTACTTTGAACTTGGCTGACGTAGTGAGCTTGGTCTGGATATTCTGATGCTCCATGCTTGATTTGAGCAAGAAAATCCAAAATATAAGGAAACGCTTCCTCTCCATGGCCAGTCCTGCCCCAATTTGTTAGGTATTTTCACGGACTGCCCCAGTCATAAGGTATGAAGCAGATCTTGGGTAGACTGATCTTGACCTGATATGCCGCAGCGTCTTGGGTCTGCCTACCCCTATTCATCCCTCTCTTGGAGTGTTTTGACTTTCTCATGCTTTCGAGGTGGTCTTCCCTGGTATGAACTTTGAAGGGATTTTGCCCCTGACTGGTTTATCTTTGAAGGAATTCCCCTGGCCAACTGCCTTTGCCTAATCTCAACGGGGTTGTCCTAGACTGACTGAATCTTGAAGCGGCTTGCTCAACAGAGTTATCAGATGCCTTTCCCCCTGGTGAGATTAATCTAAGAGGATGGCCTTTGCTCATCGGAGTCCTTAGGAAATTTGCCTCTTTTGGGTGACAAAAACTTCTCAAGTCATGTTCATTGTGAAAACGCTCTTGATGTCAATGCTCGTTCACAAGTAAGACTATTTGTGCTAATGTTATTTTATGGTAGTTTTAGAAATCCAAGTATGTCCACTGAAAAGATGACATATAGTGAATGGATCACTAGTTATAAAAGTCATACTGATACTTAGCAAAACAAATAGGAGTCAGTTTCGACACAAGCTCCAATGCAATATGCTTTCAAAATAGACCTTGCTTCAATTAGGTCTTTTGAGGGTTGTAATATGGGATGGTTCACAGTTTAAGAAACAAAGGATTTATGGCTCAAAAATTTATTTAGCCCGCCCATTCTTCTTGATACCCTTCAGTCCTACGTTCAACTAGTTTGACACAGACGTTCGTTTCTTAGAATGATGGGAGTGGTAGTAAGAGAACCCACAAGGTTTTGGGAGTGACAGTGATTTGCCTTCCTATTTTTTGTGTTTGGAGTCACACGACTTTGTTCTTGTTGAGGATTTTTGTTTTTGATTCCTCTTCTGCTTTTTTTCGACTTCCCTAATTTTGCCTGGACTGTTTATTTTTTTGTTTGCAGTCCATCGGGATACCCTAATTTTTGCCTAAGTCACTTGTTTTCAAGTTTCGACTTAGCGGGCTTTTTCTCTTTGTTTTTTTAGTTTCTTGTGGAACAAATCGTGTCATTTGTTTATTTGGTTTGAAAGGATTTGTGACTGTCTCACTTGTTTTGTTGGCGAGGGACAACCATTGGATTTGTGATTTCGACCTCTCGTGAGGGAAATGATGTGGTTGTCCTTTAGACAAGACACTCCCCAGAATATGGTTGATTCTAAAATGGGACACTCCCTACTTTGTATTTTAGGAATTGAACGCGTGGTCAAATTAGCTGAAGACTACCCAACCCTAGGTTTAAGATGTGAGGGTTTTTTGCTTTGAAGAAAACTCCTACTTCTAGGCTCAAAGGGGTTGACTAGGGATTATCATCCTTATACCTCCAATGTTTGGGGATTTGAAGCAATGCCTTACATCATCAGCAAGGTGTTTATTTAAAAGCATACATGCAATGAGCTATTGTACCTTATATTCATCATTCTCCCTCTAAGTTTCATTTTTAAACAAAAGTAAGATAAGAGTGAACACGATTGGATTGACTTAAAACATGCATATTCATTTCATTATTGCAAAAACAAGTTTTTAAGAGTGAATATTACAATGACAAGCAAGAAAGTTACACATGAAAACAAATGAATGATAACATAATTGCAGGCATGATTAGCCTTGTTTCAACCGTAGACCAGTGTCATCATTCTTGTAGGAACTTATGTATGATAGTCCCCAAGGAGGCTCTTATTGAGCTTCTTGTTCCTCATCCATTGGCACTGGTTGTGGCATTGCAGAAGTGCCTTCTTGTGGCGACATGAGGTTGCTTAGTATATTCAGTCCGTTTGGTGTGAATGCGATAGACTTTGAATCAATCAGTTCCTGGACCTTGTATTTGTAGGCCTTACAACTCTCAATCGAGTGTCCGGGTGCTCCCGAGTGGAACTCACACCTAGCATTCGTGTCGTAGTTCAAGGGAAGAGGTGTTGGAGGAGGTCCTAGTACCCTTAACTGCACCAATGATCTGTTGAGCAAAAGAGGGAGAATTCGACCATACGACATGGGAATCAGGTCAAACTGTTTTTCCGACCTCTTTGATTTTCTATGGCCTTTTTGAGCATAAGAGTTTTGCCTCCGACTTGAGTACCAATTCTGATTCTGCATTTGGTTCCCCAGAGCTAGTTGAGGAACGAACACTGGCTGTTGATTAAGAAACCTCGGCAGTTCGGGTTGGGGACGGTGTCCCTGAGGCAACTCATGATGTAAGGTGGAGTCGGACAGAGGCATAGGGGAGACCATTTCCATCCTGGAGGTTGGTGTGGGATTTCCTTCCTTTTTCAACAGTGTTTGCAAGATTTCCATAACCAAGCTCATCTGAGTCTTTAGTTGGCTGATCTCTCCCTTCAATGTAGCTTGGCCTTGTTGGAGTTCTTCCGCAGTGGCTTGAACATGCTTCTAGTTCTAAGCGTACGTCGGGAAATCAGCTAGTGGGGAAGAAATAGAAGATGGTATAAGGTTTTGCTTATGAGATGCAAATGATGCGTGAATGCGATGTTTATTTATGAATGAATGAGTGAGAAGATTTCCACAGGTTTTTAGGCATGGGTTCATGGTTTTGGACCATCGTGACGAAGCATGGATTTAATAATGACTGCTTAATAAACCAAGGTTCTCACTTTGTGTGATCTAAGGCTTTTGAAAAATTGGGTGTAAGACACTGCCCCTAGAGTCATAGACTTCCTTGACTGTCAGCCGCTTATGTCAATTTACTTGCCAAGCGACTGCTCCATCAAAGTCATCTACTCTAAGTGAGATCTTCGTATCGACCCTTACGAGGAAGGAACCTCGGTGGCCTATACTACGCGACCATCGGTCTAGGCTAGCCATAGTTTTAAAGGTTCTAAAATGGGTCTTAGGGCCATTGACTCCAGTAAAAGAAAAGATGCTTACGCCGAAAGCACAATGGTCATCAATCCCCTTAAGAGAATCTACCACTAAGTGAGGTTCTCGTACGACCCTAACGAGGAAGACACCTCACGTATCAATACTACTCAACCTCTCCTATCTTAAGCAAACTCTCATACTCGGGTGGGGAGTCCTTCACACAAGGTTTTTTCCTTTGCGATCATTATTGCTTCCAAAAATTCTTCGTCACGGAACCAAAGTTTCGGACCAATAGGCAAACAAAGAAAATATGCACAGGTTAGCAAAGAAAGCAATATATACAAAAAAAATGGATAACAGATAAATCTCCACGTACGTAAAAGAGGAACAACCCAAACTAGGATAGACATCCTTAGGGAAAATCGTCTCCCCAGTGGAGTCGCCAGTTGTCGCTACCGGGATTTCACGATAACGAAACTGGGACTAAAGAGATGCCAAAGAGAGGCAAAATCAGAAGAGTCGCCACCAAATTTTATTTAGTTTACCTCTATCAGAGAGGAGAGGGGAAATAGTCGACAAAACCCTCGGAAAAGAGACGCGCACGGGAAGCGCTAAAAGAGAATAAGGAATCGCTCTCGCAACCGAGATTTGGGTTCGGAAGCCGGTTACGCAAGGGGAAGGTATTAGCACCCCTTACGTCCATGGTACTCCATGGGAACCATTTGGGTTGTTTTACATACATGGGATTTATCTATTATTGTTTTATTTTCAAAAGAATGTGTGAAGAGAAAGGGGTGTTTTTGTTATTATAGTGCTCGCTAAGGATTGGGGCCCTTGTGCCTACGTATCACTCATTCGGGGATGAGGAATCAGAGCTCCATAGTTCGGAGTAGAAAATGTTTGTGTGTTAGTTGATTTTACCTTTGAAAAAAGGGTTTTCGGGATGATGCCCTAAGGCGCAAAAATGAGTTTGATAAGTTGTATTGTTTTTACCTTGAATAAGGGTTTTATGAAAGAACGTTTGTGATTATATTGTACTAAAGTCTATGGGTGGAGGTGATTATTCTAGACAACAAGCCAAGCGTCTCGCGTCCAAAATAATCAGAGTAAGGGTAGGAATGCTCCATTCTCACTCATTCTCTACCCCTTAAGGCTCGTGGCGCACAATAATAATCGTAATTATTAAGTGTTTTGAATTTGATTATAAAAATGCCACTTGACGTTGAATCAAGGGTTTGTTTTATTTAATTATGAAATTTGGCTTATGCAACATGAATGCAAAGTAACCAACAAGAAATTAAAGAGTCTCATTGTAAGGTAGCCCAAGAGAAAGCCTTTTGTGTGCAAAAGTGACCTAAGCTAAACAAAGGATAATGGTCTTACAAACATGTCCCCATAAGGTGGTGCCATGATGCCATTCTTACAACATGCATGTAAGTTACGGATGAAAATCCAAGTGTTTACAAAGTATCGCAAAGAGTAAAGGAAGGCTTCCAAGAAAAGGTCCTAAGATGAAATCCTCTAAGTCCAAGTTGATTAAGAGTGGAATGAATATTTTTGGTCTTATCATTTTATCATGTTTTTGTTGTTTTTTAATGTATGATGACAATAAATTAAATAACAAGTAAATAATCATGCATGATAAGTTTGTACAATGATGATGATAATGAGTACTTGAATGTAAATTACAAGGTAATGACATAAAAGTAAATCACAAGATAAAGAATGATAATATCACTACAATAATGGTTAGTGAATGTAAATGACACATTAAGGGATAGCTTATCATTGATGCAAAGTATTGGAGATGATTGAAAAATCAACTGATAATAGATTTGTAACAAAGAAAGTTATGCAACCCTAAGTCCATGGTTAGTGAACAATAAAATAAATTGCAAGGAAGTAAAGTGCAATAATATAAATGTTAGAAGTTAGTAGTTAATGGTTAGTGGTTAGTAGAATAACAATAAGCAAATAGAATAACAAGTTAATGTAAAGAGAATGGTTTCATCTATGTATCAAATGACCCAAACATGGTTGAAATAGAGGCAACCTATCAATGCCTCAAAGTATCATGAAGGATCTATTGATCAATCATTAATAGGTTTGAAACATTGAAGGTTTTATCAACTCTAAACAACCATAGCCATGATTTAATAGATCTCATCAACCAATAAATATAAATGATAACAAGAAACAAAGTTTGATTGAAAATGGTGGATAAAAAGTAGTAAGAGCAAAAAAATCCCCAAAAGGGTGTAAACCCAACGAAAACCACTTGTCTCAAAGTTGACTCAAAACTCTCTCAAAATACAACCCAAGCGTAAAAATCCATTTTTCAAACACAAAACTAAACCAAAAATATCAAGGAGTTTGAGTCCAAAATATTACCAAGATTGTGGTGTCAAAACTAGGTTGTTGTTGTGTTTGGGTTTGAGAATGAAGCAAAAAGTTTGGAAGAGGGTGGCTATGGTTGTTGTGGTAGGAAAATGGAAGGGAAAGAAAGTGTATGTTTATATGGTGGTGGTGAATGATTATGTAAGTAAAGGTCACAAGTTTGCTACTGTTTTTGTTGTGTAGAGATTGTGGATTTTTACATGGAGGTTGGGTGGTTTCAAAGGAGAGAAAAGGGTTTGAGTGAGTTAGGGTTTAGGTTGAAAAGAGGGAGCTTGAATGTGATTTGGACAGAGGTTTTGTGGCTTTCAAGCTTGAGAAATGAGTGGGGATAGTGCTCTATTTATAGGGGAAGCAAAGGGGTTGAAGGGGGTGAACCAAAGGGTCCTTTGTTTAAAAAACAGAGCCATTTTTGCTGCCTGCGCAGGTGTAATCGGTTACCCTGATTAGGGTAACTGGTTACACAGTCCCAAAATGGCCAAAAAATCAGTTTTGGGCCTGGGTAATCGGTTACCCAAATTTTTATTTTTTTTTAATTTTTTTAAAATTTTTTTAAATTTTTTTTTTGAAATAATGAATGTATGCATGTGCAGTAGGGTCATGAATCAGATGAAAATTGTATCGGGGTAGGGTGAATTTTGGGGTATGACAAACACCCGTCACCGGTTAAGATGAACATATCAAGGATGACTCGCTAGGAACCACCAGGAAGGAGTATTCATTACCAGTTACTGGGCAAGAATAGCCTTGCTGGGGAAAACTGCAGAAAATAGGATTTACAACTACTAGTTACTAGGCAGAAGACCAAAGATGAGAATATCCGTCACCGATTAGGGCGAACATCTCAAGGATAGACTTAGAGGAAAGAAAATCCGTCATCGGTTTGGATGAACATATCAAGGATAGTCTTTCCTGGGGATTGTCAAGGAGGATATCCGTCATCGGTCAGGAGGAACATATCAAGGATACACCAACTGAAGAAAAAGTATGGATTACATCTATCGAATGCTGGATAGAAGACCATCAAAGAGAAAATCCGTCACCGGTTAGGATGAACATATCAAGGATAGACTCAGTTTAGAAGCAGAATAGGAATTACATCTATCGGTTGCTGGATAGAATACCAAGAGAGAGTATCCATCACTGGTTAAAGTGAACATATCAAGGATAAACTCTGAAGGGGAAAAGTAGGATTTACAACTACCAGTTACTGGGTAGGAAACCACGAAGAGGAGGAAACCCGTCATCGGTTAGGATTAACATATTAAGGATTAACTCTCTGAGGAACAAAATAGGGATTACAACTACCTTTTTACTGGGTAGAATACCAAGGATGAGAATATCTGTCATCGGTTAGGATGAACGTATCAAGGATAGACTCACAGCAAGGAAAAGAAAGATATCCGTCACCGGTTAGGGTGAACATATCAAGGATATACTCTCGGAAAAAATGAATCCATCGGGGACTCTACTGATGGGAAAAATAGGGGTACTTTTGTCGGGTATTGGGCGAAAAGTAACAAAGTGCAAACTAAGAAGGATATTACCAGTTACTGGGTAATAAAATCTTAGGAGACCCAAAGCATCGATCTAGGCAAGAGCTAGAAAGAAACGGTCAACCAAGACTCAACCCAATGAGGATATAACTCAGGGGAGAGGGGTTCCATCCATATAATCAACTGGGGAGGAAGCTGAAACAATAATCATCCACGAGGAAATAAATCAGTGGGGAAAAGAGAATGGTTAAAGTCTTTCTGCTTACAGGACTGACACTCTACAATGGAGGGAGGACAGACACCACACTTATATAGGAATAAAGTATCGCCATAACAGAGACTAAGAATCTCAAACAATGATTCATCAAATACGATGATATGAATTATGTGATTATGAAATTATATGAGTGCATATGTATATGCATATGTATATATGATGATTATGCTGACAAAATGATCGCAAAGGATACAAAGGTGTCGCAAAAATTTGATTCATCAGTACAATCCTCGGTCAATCCGCAAAAGAGGGAGACAACTGCCGGAAAACAGAGAGATCAACAACCCAAAGGCTCAACCCTAGCTAGGGAAGGAAGAGATCTGTTGAGGAAAGGAAACAATATCGAATTTACAGGGAATTTTAGGTCAACACCATATCAAATGGGAGACAACATTGCAGAGGATAACACAAATAGCTACTCAGAAACTACGAGGAAACTCTGACTGAGAGCGAGTCGGATGGCTACTGATGGAGAAACCAACACGATCTACTGGGGAAATCAACTTACTCTACCGAGGATCAAAATAAAAATCAAACCGGCTGAGGAATACATAAATTCCGCTACAAAAACTCTGTCGGGGATAAAATACGAACTCCGCAGGGCACTGAATCAACCAACTCAGCTGGGAAAAGTACAGAAGCTCCGCTAGGGAACAAACACTTCGCAGGGGAATCATATCAACCACATTGACTGGAGATACCCGAAGGATTAACTGCTCGGGGAAACCAATAATGTTCCATACTTAGGACTTGCTATTTTCGAAATACTGTTGATGTTTCTTTTTAATTTCCTTGAAAAATTCTTGCTTTTATATGTTTAAGAAATTGATTTTAATTAAAAAAATTATTTTCAAAAATGATCATAATAAAATTTAAAACTATTTGCTGAAATAAACAAGAGTAGAAACAATTGGATAAAAGCTCAACTTTATTTAATAGAATGGTAGTCTGTAAATGACAAGACTCCTTAGATCTTTACAAAGTTAAAAATGGTAATTTACATGGAAAAGGGTTACATTGAATACAATGATCACTAATCCTTCTACCAACTCTTGATGTCCGCTGTGCTTTTGGACGCTACTAGGGAGGATGAATTGACGTCAATCCTTGTGCTCAAAGTTTCTCCAAAATTGAAGATCAGCAGAATGCAGTTACTTGCCATAATCCCTAATTTTTGCATAAGTTTCCCCAGGGTGAGGTACTCAACTTACCGGGAAAATTCTTATGTTTTATGTCTCCAATTTTTGCCTGGATCGCCCTTTCGAGTTTTCAATCCACCGAGACACTCATTTTTTCCTAAGCCGCCCTTTCGGGTTTTCAACTTAGCGAGTTGTTCTTTTCTTTTTTAGGCGAAGTATTTCTTGACTGCATTTGTGTTCACAGGACGAGTGAACTATTCACCATCCATAGTTGCAAGAATCAACGCACCACCTGAAAAGGCTCTCTTAACAACATATGGGCCTTCATAATTAGGAGTCCATTTTCCCCTAGAATCTGGTTTGAAAGATAAAATCTTCTTGAGCACAAGATCACCTTCTCTGAACACCCGAGGTCTGACCTTCTTATCAAAAGCTTTCTTTATTCTTTGCTAATATAACTGACCATGACACATGGCAGTTAATCTCTCCTCTTCAATCAAATTCAGCTGACCATACCTGGTTTGACACCATTCAACCTCAGTCAACTTGGCTTTCATGAGCACACGTAATGAACGAATCTCAACCTCTACGGGGAGCAATGCTTCCATACCATATACAAGAGAGAAAGGGGTTGCCCCTTTTGAAGTGCGGATGGATGTAAGTGAAGTTTGCGAAAAACAAGAAAGGGGGTTTGAATTATTTTGGAAATAAAAACTTTTTCAGAAATCAGACACGCACAGAATAAAAAGGGAAATAAGACAGAGTTTTATACTAGTTCGCTTGAAATTCAAAGCTACTCCAGTCCACCGGAAAAAGGTGATTTCGCCTTCAAAAAGGACTTAATCCACTAATCTTTATATATTACACAACCAATCGTCTAAGAGAATAATCTCTCAGCCCTCTCAAGTATTCAGACTACACAAAGTCACTTGAGGAAGTATTTTAAGCAAAAGTATTCTAACAAACAAGCAAGAATTACATAATTGTAAGAACAATAACTTTTCACGTAAGAGCAGCAGCTCGTGAAAGATAAGGAGGAATGATTTAAGAGTTTTCGTCTTCTTGTGTGTCTCAGGTGTGTTCCTGTGAAGTATTCCGTCCTTTATGTAGTCGTTGTGAAGGACCGTTGGAGTGATGACAGGATCTTGGTCATTGAAGAATGTTTAATGTCATTAGTCTCTTTGTTTCTTTCTAAAACAGTTTTGCATGCCTCATTATTTCCTTCTCGAAATAATTTCTTTCCAAATTAAGATTTCTTTTCGGTTACGCGTTCTGAACTGGTGAGTCATCATCAGAGTCTTAATAAATTAGAGTTTGTCTTCAAAGGTTGATTATGTATGACCACATCAGAGTTTCTCAATGCTCCAGACTTCTTCAGATTCAGAGTCTGGATTCAGTATTATTTTATCAGAGTTTCTGACTTCTTTATGTTGCGTTGGTATCTGTGTTGATCAGAATTAGAGCCTTCTGGACACATTCTTTATGAGTAGCATCTGATAGTTGAATATTTTGTATCTGATGTAATTTTCTATCTGATGTTTGATCAGAGCCCTGCACACTAAGAAAAAATCTCATTAGAGTATCATTTTTGTTTCATCCTTTGTTATCATTAAAATCTTAGAGATATATTGTAGAACCAACTTTGTTCTTACAATTGTAGCGGGGTATTCGTTACCTTTAGATTTATTGACTAAATCAAAAGTAAGCATACAATTCGAGTCGCCGCCGCACTTCTATTTATCCAAAGAAAAGGTTAAAAAGCGAACAAAAACCAAGTAAGAAGTTTTATCAACTCAAAAACTAATAAAAATGTCAGAGATCTGGGTAAGGGGGTTGGTTATGCAATGGGAAGGTTTTAAGCACCCAAAACATCCTTAGTACTCTAAGGGAGCCCTTTTTGCAAATGTGTATTGTAGGTTGGTATTTGTGAAAATATTTGTGCAAACAAGATTGGGGAGATGAGAAAAGAATATAAATATTATTTACAATTTTGTTGTTTGAATGGATGAACCCATTTCCTACGTACCATCACAAAGGTAGGATCAAAACCTCGTAGTTCGGGGTAAAAATCTCAAAAAAAGATTGGTGAATTGATTTGATCAAAAGCCTTATGTTCTTTTGTTATCAAAGGGAGAAAACTCAACCTAAACCAACAATCCACCATGTGAGGAGAGCTTCAACATACTAGGGAGGGATCCACCTTATAATAAGTATGGAAGACTTATAGTCCAATCACTAAGGATAAGGTAAGGTTTACATCAACCACTATGATAACTCAAACATATGGCTAATGTTTATGAAAAAAGTTTTAACAAAGGTGGCCATTGGAACCACAAAAACACCTTGAAGTGAGTTGTATTTACAAATTAGAAGTATTTACAAAATGAAGTTAAAGTATGATTAAAATTCATTCACAATAAGTATTAATAAAAAGAGTTTGAAAAAATCAAAAGCATAATGCCTAGGTTTCTAGTTTTGAAAACAATGCCAGTGTTTGCACAAAATGAGTTTGGCTTGGGTTAGAGTGGAGAGAAGAAGAGAAGGGTTAATCCTAAATATGCAAAGATAAGAGAAGAGATAAAACCCTTGGAGTTCCTTTCTTGAGATCATAAAGATGATTCAAGATGCTCCTTTCCTTTGGACTTAGTAATTAACTCAAGCAATCAAATAAATATTCAATCAAGCTCCTAGGATCTCCACTTGGCCTGTCTCTCATAACTTGGCTATTCATGACAATGGTCCTTCTTACTTTCTCAAGTTGGGATCCCTATCACACAAGAACAAACAATCAAAAAAGTTCACAATGCAATAAGAGGAATTGACAAAGAATGAGTTTAGATTAGGGGTCCTTTCAAGTCAACTTTAAGATTAAGCATTCTAAAGGCATGAGGCCTAGTTGCTCTTCAACACATTTAGCATTCTAAAGGCATAAGGCCTAGTTGCTCTTGAACTCCTTTGAGCATAGGTAAGGTCCTAATTCTAAGTCCTTTCTCCTTTTTGCATTAGGTTCAGACAATCAAAGACAAAACAAACACAAAGCAACAATATATTTATTCACAATAATAAGCTCAAGTGAGCAAAAGGCAAATGGCATAAACATAAAATATGAGCTCAAGTGAGCAAAGGGAAAAGGGAATATTAATAAATGAGCAAGAAAGTAAATTGCATTAAAGTAAATTGCAAGAATTAAATGCTTGAATTAAAGTTAGTAGTTAATGGTTAATGTTAGTGTGTCATAAGACACTTTAGCGCTATGTTAAGCAATCGTAAGTGGACTAATGTAGTAGTCACACCTATCTGAGGCCGGTCAATAAAACTATAGGCAAATAAACACAAGTTAGAGATCATGACTAGTAAGCCAAGCTCCTACAACTTGCCATGCCAAAAGAAAATAAGGAAAGCCTTGAATGGATTTTAGGTTTTTTGCTTGACCAGGAAGCAACCTATCTTGGACACAAAGCAACTCACCTGATCTTTGATCAAGTTGAGTTTAATTTGGATCAAAGAAGGTTAAGTCTCTCATATGTCAAGGCTAACCACATATCATTAACTCATTGGCCAAAAGAAAAAGAAGAAGAAGATGAAGATGGAATGAAATGAATAAAGGAGAAATCAAATGACATAATCAAAACACAATGATCAAATGTGAATGAAATCAATATCAACCAATGTAAAATAGAAAAGAAATGAACATTAAAGGTCAACAAAGGTCAAACATATTTTTGGTATTTTTTGGAATTAAAATAAAACATAAAATAAAACAAAATATGGTCAAACTTCAAATTCAATTCAAATCAACTTGAATAAGTCCAATTGAATCATCATAAGTCTAACATGGTCAAACAAGGTTTGACAAATTTTCTCAACATCTTTTGAAAACAGAAACTATTTTAAAACAATTAAAAACAATGAAAAAATTACACAAATAAACTAAAATCGCAAATCAATTAAGGAATTGATGAGAATATTTTTCATAGACTTATCATGATCCATATGTGTTAAGAAAATATTTTTGGAATTTTTGAATATCAAAAAGTAATTAAAATGAATTAAAAACTATTAAAAATAATATAATTCACAAAAAATATTAAATAGAATCACAAAAATAATTAAAGATCAGATTATGAAACTAGATTTTTCAAGAAAATTTTTAGTGTTGGTCTCATATTTTTGTGATTCCAAATAAAATAGTTATGAATTTTTGAAATAAAATGCAATTAAAAGAAAATAAAACAGAAAAATAGAAAATAGGAAAATCAGCGCCCCTTGGATGGACTTCATTAATTAACGTGGCAACATCCAAGGGCTCAGAAGCGCGCACGTACCAAGGTCCATAGTCAAACGCGAGGTACAACGAAATAAAATAAGTCAAACGAAAGCATGGCTGAGATTAGATCGTGGGAGCCTCATCCAAGGGCCTAGGTTCAACCACGTGGGGACGGTGGTGGAAACCACCGTCTTCTCCGGTGAACCAACTGATTCCGGCCACCAGTTGCAGGTTTTCAAACCTCAACCAAAATGCACAAACCATATACCAAAATGAAGCTGGGGTGATGTACATCACCCCTATAACCTTGGATTTCTCTCAAGATCTCTATGGAATGTGAAATTTGAGCTTGAATTTCCAGGTATGAAAACTGAAATGCTTCAATTCACAAAATCAAAGCCACCATTGGCCTGCCTCTCACACGAGGACTTCAGAAAACCATTTGAACACAAACAATTCACATTATATGATGAGATACAGATCAAAACAGTTTGAACATCTACCTTTGAAGAGCAGATTTATGCAACACGATCCACTCAATCTCTTGCTTCCAACTTGATCTTGAGATGATGATGATGCAAGACTTAGGAATTGGAACCTGAAGATCAACCAAGGAAGTTGAAATTCAAGTTTGATTTTGAGAAAATAAAATCAGAATTCCTTTAAGTGAGGTTGGGTATGGATTTCAACATAGCTTCAGGTAGCCTTCAGGTTGATATTTGAATGAGGGAGGCATGGTATTTATAGCTGAGCTGCAAGGCAAGTGAGGTAAAACTCGTGTGCATGAAGCTTTGGGTCCTCAATGCATGGGCCTGTACAGGCGCATGTGAGGCCCAAAAGCAAGTGCAAATGCAAGCTGAACTCATTCCAAGTTGAATTGGACGTGCAATTTGCCTTGTGTTTTCTTGTGCATGAAGATTCCAAGTGAATTGCATAATTGATCACAAATGTTCCCCTCTTCGAAAGTCACTCATGGAAAATCTAAACATAGGCATGTGAGTAATGGTTGGAAAGGCCTTGACATAAGGAACAAAAGCTATGTTGGACAAAAATCCATTTGGAGTTTGGAAATTTGTGAAAACTGATCTTGAAGTTTGATGTACAAAACATGTATAAGGAAAATTTGCCAAAAGTGACCAACTTCAAGCCCTTTTGTTTCAATGATGCAAGCCAAATGGAAACACCTCCAACATCAAAGTTGTATATCTTTTCAAGCTTATCATTTTGGACTTAAATTTTCAATCATTTGTATTTTTGATGAGAAAGTTATGGGCACTTGAAGTTGGACATTTTTCAAATTCAATGGCTTTGGTCCAAAGTGACCTATAATGTTTTGTATTATCACATGTGTTTCTGTTAGGATTATGAAATTTTATCCAACATAAAATTTGAAGTAGACATCTTAAGCTTTCCAATGAAATTGGTCTCACATAAAAATCATGAAAAATGAAGAAGTTAGGTCCTTGGGAAGTTAACCTAAAATTAGGGTTTCAGTCAAAATGACCTATAATGTTTTGAAATGAATGATGACCTTCCAAGTTTCAAATATATTTTTGATGAACATTAAAGTTGTTCATATGGTTCTTAAGAACATGTTTTCTCTTTGGGTCATCTTCATATGACAAGCACATCAAAAGTTAGGTCTCAGTGGATCTCAATTTGGTCAGATGACTTGACTGGTCAACTTCTCAAGTCCAAACTTCAAATCTTGATGAATGAATGATTGAGGATACTCACATAGGCTCATATATGAATAAAATAAAGAATGAAAGAACTTCCCTTGATTGGATTTGATCATAGGTTGAGGTTGCTTCATGAGCAAGGCACAATCAATGCACAATTGAATTAGGGTTTCCTTGGGAAACAAGCCTCAAGCCCTTTGGTTTATCTTGATCAAATTGGAAAATTGAGATACTTGGGAGACACATATGATGATTGAGAGCTTTGGGAACCATTGTCATGCTTGCTTTCATCTTTATCTGGCCATTTTATTGAGCATATGAGCCTCCTAGGATCCTTGGATCACATGACTGCTTATGCTTCAAAACAAAAGATTAGTGACATATTTTTGTGCTCTTAGTTAGTAAAAAAAATAACAAAAACAATAATATAAAATTCAAGCATGCTTGGTGGTCTCAAACCAACTCACACAAGTCCCAACACTAGGGTTAAGGAGCCAAGATGCTATGATCCTTGAGGCAAATGCAATGAGCAATGATATGATGCCATGAGGGATCTAAGGGTCAAAATTAAGGTCTTACAAATGCCCCTATTTAAGGTCATTCTAGCCGAATATATGAAGGTTTAAATATTTGTCCCGACGAGGTAGAATGGGCTTAAATAATAACAAAGAGACGAATTTTGGTCCCTAAGAGACCTCATGATGCAAATGTATGTATGCAAAAGTTAATACTCTGTGGGGAAATAAGGGTAAAATGCGTGAGTAGGTCACGACTTGAAAACTTGCTGGGAGACACGAAAGGATTCCATGAAAATAAATCGATGGAAGGACTCGAGTTGATGTAAAGATGCATGTATTGGGGAATATGCCAATATAGAAAAACTATTCATGAAGGATACTTTGGATAAAAATCCAGACTCAGATAGGGAAACCCATAAAGGATTTAGCTGAGGAAGCAACAACGAGATATTACCGGTTACTGGGTAATAAACTAAAAAAGAGACATGTGGTCAAAACACCGGTATAAGGGTGAAAGAACAACACGCTCAGGGAGAAAGAATATCTAAGACCGGTATAAGGGTGAGAGATATCAATCATCCGAGACATCTGAGGAGGACCAAAAAGGCATATCTTAACTCAGGAAAATCTGACTCCACAGGGGACAAAAAAGTTATAATAGGGAGCAGAAGGAAGGAACACCAGGGATACCGGTTACTGGGCATATAATAGGTGACCCACCAGGCGTGAATTGGGAACATATCCAAGACACTCATCATCCGAAAAGGAGGGCTGAAAAAGCAAACTCAAATTATAGGATGTCCATTCGATTCCACAAGGAAATACGAATCTTACTCAACTAGGGAAGAAAAAAGACTTCGACTGAAGAGCGCATGAGATATATTATCTATTACCGTCAGAACGTAGATAATATACTCGCATGGAAGACTATCCACAACCGGTTACTGGGTTAACAAAGGATAGATCGACCGAAAAGAAAGGACATCGGGATACCAGTTACTAGGTATATAATGATGACCAATCCAAAGGAGAAACAATCATTACCAAACAAGGGTAAATGAAAGATGACTCGCTGGGGATACATTGACAAGAGAAATGATCCCAGAGATATATCACCGGTCACTGGGTGGTATACTCAAAAAAATGAAGGAATATCAATACCGAATATTGGATAAAGATAACCAACAAAGAGGAGATTACATCTACCGGTTACTGGGTAGAAAATAATAGAAATAGGACTTACAACTACCGGTTACTGGGTAGAAGGCCACAAAGATCCACTGGGGAAAAGACGAACAATTACTGGTTACTGAGCAATTGAAAACTGAACCACAGGGAACTGCAGGGAAATGACAAGAAAGGAGTCAATCTAGGAACAAGCTAGAAAGACACAATCAAACAAGACTCAACCCAATGAGGATATAACTCAGGGGAATAATTCCATCCAGATACACAACTGGGGAGGAAACTGAAACAAAAATCATCCACGAGAACATAACTCAGTGGGGAATATAGAAGGAAAGATAGACACTTTTTGCCTACAGGGCTGACTCTATATGGAGAGATCAGACACAAACATCTGCTTAGGGAAGAATATTTCACCAACAGCGGGAGATAACAAGTAAAGATATATGGCAAAGAATGCAACATGAATATCTGAATGTTATAATTATGCATGTATATGCGTGGTTTATGTATGATTAATGTTGACAGACAGACATATCTAACACAAATAGGTCCAAGAAATAATGGACAAACATCTGGTATAACATCTCAAAAGAGAAAGGCCAGGCCCATAGGAGAAATCAATTCTGGTGGGGAGCATCAAATACCAGGAGACACAGACCACCGCTGGGGATAAGCAAAGTCTGAGCTACCGACTGCTGGGGATCTTCCAACAATTCTCGGGAACATGCAGAGATATCAATAAGATCTAACATAGAAGAACTCTCCTAGGGATCTTATCAGGGAAAGATGTGAGCCTCCGTGGGGAATAACCATCAAACGAATACACATCAAGCAAGCAAACTCTTCTAGCGGGAGAAGAAACAAAATTTCTCCGTTGGGGATCTTCTGTTGAATAGACATAAAATCCATCATAGAGGAAACTCTACCGGGGAGCTCAATATGGATAAGATCCATCGTAGAAGAAACTCTATTGGGGAACTTATCAGAGGAAGATATGAAATTTTATGGGGAACAACCACCAAACATACTCATCTATCAAACATTCCCTCTTATTTGCTAGAGAGATATCTCTGCTAAGGGGAGAGAGAACCAATTGCTCCATTGGGGAAAGACGCAACATCTTCACCGCCAACTCAACTTAGAGGAAACTTTCCAATAAGGAGGGTAAAACCAAATAACAGTCTCTGATCAGGCAACTCCACTGGGGATAGACTGTAGACGACCATACTGGGGAAAGTCTTCTATAAGCAACCTACCAGGGATGAGTTATAGGCAAACCCGCCGGGGAGAAGTTGTAAGCCATCCTGCTGAGGATTTCCACTCATGTTAGGAATTCCTGCTCACTCTGCGGGAGATTTCCATTTATGCTGAGGGAAGACCAACCTCCTCAAAAATAGATAGCATATCAATTTTTATCAATCTATAAGGGATTTTAGGTCAGTCCACACAAGGGATGACAACCATATAATTGATAAAACACATAAGCGAGACCCAAACTCTCTGGGGAGTTGAGGACATTTGAGATAGAGGTATACACATCTCTAAAAAGATCAAGGAAAAAACTCCAGACTCTCTGGGGACTTGAAAGATGACGACGAGGATACAAACAAGCCAGAATATGAACAAATGTCTTACCTTTTGGAGATCATACTATTCTTGGGAGAGCACTGAAGACATTCCATTTATCGTTTTAGTCATTGTGAATCTTCACTTTGTTAAAAAACAGTTTATAAAACTTTATTTATTTAAAACAATGATGTTTACTATATAAAACATGCAAACATTTGCTAAACAGAAACAAATAAGAGTGCAAAGGATTGGATAAAGGCTCAAATTTATTTGATAGAATGGTAGTCCGCAAATGGAGAGACTCCATGGATCTTTACAAATTTGAAATTGGTGATATATATTGGAAAAACGACTATATTGAACATAATGACCATTTCTCCACCAACTCTGAATCCGATGTATTCGAAGCTTCAGCTGACGATGATTGAGCGAGAATCTTTGACAGAATATACTTGTAGAGCAAAGTCTTGTCAGGATGCAGTTACTTGCCAAATCCCTAATTTTTGCCTAGATTGCCCCAGGGTGAGGTATTCAATCTAGCGGTATATATATATATATATATATATATATATATATATATATATATATATATATATATATATATATATATATATATATATATATATATATATATATATATATATATATATATATATCATTTTTTTATGTCTCTAACTTTTCCCTGGATCGCCCTTTCGGGTTTTCAATCCACCGAGATGCTCATTTTTGCCTAAGCCGCCCTTTCGGGTTTTCAACTTAGCGAGCTATTCTGTTTTTATTTTAGGCGAAGTATTTCTTGACTGCATCTGAATTCACAGGACGAGTGAAATCCTCCCCATCCATAGTTGTAAGTATCAAAGCACCGCCTGAAAAGGCTCTCTTAACAACATATGGACCTTCATAGTTTAGAGTCCACTTGCCTCAGGAATCAGGCGCGAAAGACAAAACTTTCTTGAGCACGAGGTCACCTTCTCGGAATACACGAGGCTTGACCTTCTTATCAAAGGCTTTCTTCATCCTTTGCTGATATAACTGACCATGGCACATGGTAGTTAATCTCTTCTCTTCAATCAAATTCAACTAGTCATAACGACTCTGGACCCATTCAGCCTCAACCAACTTGGCTTCCATCAAGACTCTCATTGACGGGATCTCAACCTCCACGGGGAGCACAACCTTCATGTCATATACAAGAGAGAACGGGGTTTCCCCTGTTGAAGTGCGGACGGATTTACGATAACCATGCAAGGCAAATGGAAGCATCTCATGCCAATCTTTATACGTAACAACCATCTTCTGAATAATCTTCTTGATGTTCTTATTAGCAGCTTCAACAGCCCCATTCATCTTGGGTCTATAGGGATAAGAATTATGATGTGCAATCTTGAACTCGCTACATAGCTCTTTCATCATCTTGTTGTTTAAGTTAGATCCATTATCAGTAATGATCTTATCTGGCACACCATATCGGCATATGAGTTGATTCTTGATAAACCTCACAACCACCTGTCTGGTCACATTAGCATACGATGCCGCTTCAACCCATTTGGTGAAGTAATCTATGGCTACGAGAATAAAACGGTGACGGTTCTACGCCTTTTGCTCTATCATGACAATCATGTCAATTCCCCACATGGAGAAAGGCCATGGTGATGAAATAACCTTCAGAAGTGTCGGGGGAATATGAATCTTGTGCGCATAAATCTGACACTTATGGCATTTCTTCACATATTTGCAGCAATCAGACTCCATTGTCAGCCAATAGTAGCATGCTCACAACATCTTCTTCGCCATGGCATGTCCATTGGAATAAGTACCAAATGAACCCTCATGGACTTCAGTCATCAACAGGTCTGCTTCGTGTCTATCCACGCATCTGAGCATAACCATGTCAAAGTTCCTCTTATAAAGCACATCACCATTAAGGTAGAAACTGTCAAATAATCTCCTCAAAGTCTTCTTATCTTTAACAGATGCCCCAGGCGGGTAAATCTGACTTTGGAGAAAGCATTTGATATCATAATACCATGGCTTATCATCTTTTACCTCTTCAATTACAAATACATGAGCTGGTATATCCAAGCGCATCACGGTAATATTGGGGACTTCATTCTAATATTTCACCACAATCATTGAAGCGAGTGTAGCAAGAGCATCTGCCATCCGATTCTCATCTCGAGGAATATGATGGAATTCAACCTCAGTAAAGAAAGTTGAAATCCTCCTCACATAATCTCTGCATGGGATGAGGCCAGGCTTATTCGTTTCCCATTCTCCCTTAATGTGATTAACGACAAGGGCCGAATCACCATAAGCATCAAGATGTTCGATCCTAAGATCAATAAACTCTTCCAAACCCATAATACAGGCCTCATACTCCGCCATATTATTCGTGCATTTGAAAGTTAGCCTTGCTGTAAAAGGAAAATGTGTGCCCTGAGGAGTAATAATCACTGCCTAAATACCATTTCCATACTGATTAATAACGCCATCAAACACCATACCCCATTGGGCACTAGGCTCTGGCCCTTCATCGAGTGTAGGCTCATCGCAATCTTTCATCTTCAAATACAGAATCTCCTCATTCGGGAAGTCGTACTGAACAAACTGATAATCCTCAATTGGTTGATGTGCCAAGTGGTCATCCAAGATACTACCTTTAATAGCTTTTTGAGTTCGATGCTCAATGTCATACTCAGACAACAGCATCTGCCAACGGGCAATTCTTCCAGTTAAAGCAGGGTTCTCAAAGATATACTTGATCGGATCCATTTTGGATATCAACCAAGTCATATGATTTAGCATATACTGGCGTAAGCGCTTAGCAGCTCAAGCCAAAGCACAACATGTCTTCTCAAGCGTTGAGTATCGAGACTCACAATCAGTGAACTTCTTACTCAAGTAGTATATAGCATATCCTTTCTTCCCTGATTCATCTTGTTGACCCAATACACAACCCATAGAGTCATCAAGCACTATCAAGTACATAATCAAAGGTCTCCCATCAACAGGCGGAGACAGAATCGAGGCTCAGACAGATACTCTTTGATACTATCAAAGGCCTTATGGAAATCCTCGGTCCACTCATGATGCTGATCTTTCCAGAGGAGGTTGAATATAGGCGTACATGTGGCAGTCATGTGGGATATAAATTTGGAAATATAATTCAAGCGGCCAAGAAAACCCCAGGCTTGCTTCTCAGTTTTGGGCGCAGGCATATCTTGGATTGCTTTGACCTTGGCATAGTCAACTTCAATACCTCTTTCACTGACAATAAAGCCCAATAACTTGCCGGAACGGACTCCAAATGTACACTTGTTCGGATTCAAGCGGAGTTTGTACTTCCTCAAATGCTGAAAAAGCTTCAACAAGTGCTCCACATGTTCAACTTCCATTCTCGACTTCGTAATCATATCATCAACATATAACTCGATCTCCTTGTGCATCATATCATGAAACAAGGTAGTCATAGCTCGTTGATATGTGGCTCCGGCGTTCTTCAAACCGAAGGGCATCACTCGATAACAGAATGTTCCCCAAGGTGTCATGAATGTTGTCTTCTCCATATCCTCGGGTGCCATTTTAATCTGATTATAGCCGGAAAATCCGTCCATTAATGAGAAGACATTGAATTTAGCTGTATTGTCCACCAACATATCAATATGTAGTAGAGGAAAATCATCTTTTGGACTAGCTTTATTCAAGTCTCGATAGTCCACACACATTCGGACTTTTCCATCTTTCTTAGGCACGGGCACAATATTGGCCACCCATTGAGGATATGTAGAAGTCACCAGAAACCTCACATCAATTTGCTTCTGAACTTCTTCTTTAATGTTCACTGCAATATCAGGATGAGTTCTTCTGAGCTTCTGCTTCACATGCACACACTCAGGCTTTAAAGGCAGGAAATGTTGCACGATATCAGTATCTAGACCAGGCATGTCTTCATATGACCAGGCAAAGACGTCGACATATTCTCGTAGCAACTCAATCAACCCCTTCTTAACAGATTCTTCCAGGAGTGCCCCAATCTTTACTTCGCGAACACAATCTTCAGACCCCAAGTTGACTGTTTCCAGATTCTCAAGATGCAGCTGAATGATCTTCTCTTCGTGCTTAAGCAGACGAGTAATCTCATCAGGAATCTCTTCAACATCATCTTCTTCGGCCTCAAATACAGGAAACTCAAGTTGGGAGATGGCGTTGGATCATTATGTTCAATGGGTTTGATCAACCTGCATAATGATTTTAAGTATAAAAGAGATTTCAGAATTCAAACAAAGCAAATCATTATGCAGATGAAAAGATTGATTTTATTCTCTTTTTAGGGTTTTTTAGTGATCACCAGTTTCATGCAAAAAGCAAAAAAGGAAAATAATTTGGAAAAACAAACATTTAACATGTAATTATTGAATAAATATCATTGTATTAACGTGCCGACAATGTCATCACTTCTCCTTTTGGCATGGGAGAAGGGTTTTTAAACAAAAGTGAAGACGTTACGTGGACTTGTGGATAACTGTTGGAACATCAACAACGACCCAATTATTGCAGATTCCTCCAGGGATGACAAAGTTGCCCAGATCTTCCTCTTCATCATCTTCCACAATGGCAACAACCTCTTAGTCTTCAACAGTGTGGATGAAACCACCACTCTGGAACAGCCCACGCTCGTTGGAAATGCTTAAAGAATACCCTATGCCAACCCGGGATTTATTATCTTCCAGCTTGATCATTTGTCCTATACTAGTAGTTGCGCCATGCTCAAATGATTAACTTTGCATCATTGTAGGAAGAAAATGAAGAAGGTCATTTCCTTGAAGGCTCAGCAATAGATAAGGCTTGGAACGGCGTCCCAACCTCATCCTCAGCATCTATGTAGGAAAAGGAAGACAAATGGCTAACCAACAGAGCCTTCTCTCCCCCTATCACCACCAACTTCTTGTTTTTGACAAACTTCAACTTTTGGTGTAGGGTGGATGTCACGGCGCCTGCCTCGTGAATCCATGGTCTGCCAAGCAAGCAACTATATGATGGGTGGATATCCATGGCCTGGAAAGTGATCTGGAAATCACTAGGTCCAATCTTGGCCGGAAGTTCAACTTCACCGATCACAGTTTTCCTTGATACATCAAAAGCCTTAACAACCACTCCACTCTGCCTCATGGGAGGCCCCTGATAAGAAAGTTTGGCCAGGAGTGGATTTTGGCAACACATTAAGAGAAAATCCCGTGTCCACCAACACGTTGGACAGGGCATCATCCTTGCAATTCATAGAAATATGTAGAGCCAAATTGTGATATTTTCCCTCCTCGGGAAGATTAGCATCGTAAAAGCTCAAATTGTTACAAGCAGTTATATTTGCAACAATGCTATCAAACTGTTCAATTGTGACATCGTGATCCACGTATGCCACGTCCAACACCCTCTGCAAAGCTTCGCGGTGTGGCTCAGAATTCATTAGCAAAGATAGGACATATATCTTTGATGGAGTTTGAAGCAGCTGATCAATAACGTTACACTCGCTCCTCTTGATGAGCCTCAACATCTCATCACAGTCCTCTTTCAGAATGCCATGCTAGCCAACAGGGACAGGAGCTTTAACAACAACAGCAGGGTCAACACCCTTCACAACAAGTTCCAAATTCAAAGAAGAAGAAGTCCCCACAGGACCGGCAGAATTAACAATAGCAGTCCCTCTCACGACATCTTCGTGGGGTTTCGGCAGCGCCGAGAAAACACGACCACTACGGTTCACACCACTAACATCGGAAATACTCACAACAGAGGTGGAGGGTAACGGCACCTCCTTCCCATCTTCAAGCATTACTGCGTTATACCTGTATGGAACAGCTTTATCTGAAGAATACGGGACATGGCCCACTACCTTGATTATAAGAGATGGAGAAACCTTCTTCTTGTTGGCATCAAATTTGACAACAACAGGTTCTGGAATTCTGAATACCGGAGAAATAACATCAACTTCATCCTCATTTCGATTCTGAAGTATCTCAATCATACCCTGATCCAGCATCTCTTGGATGTCCTTGCTGACTTGTCGGCATCCTCTCTCATTGACAGTGCACACCCGACATCTGTCATGGTCATGCTCATAATGATTATATCCACATAACAGTCTGTGCATCTCGACCAACAATTGCCTGATATGACTGACATACATGACTTTCTACTTGCCAGGGTAACCCTGGACCATGTTCACAGCAGCTTTCCCATGCTCGGGCAATGGGTCTTCTTGACATTCAAACCTATATCCTCGAAAAACAAAATCTCACATCTAACAAGGTCTTGCACCTTGTTCTTCAGGGGATATCAATTCTCCACTTCATGTCCGAGAGCATCGGATGATATACATAGTGTAATTCAGGCTTATACCACCACTGAGGATTGGTCGGCACAGCAGAAGGATCACGTGGAGTAATCAACTTTTTGTCTATCAATGAAGGATAGAGCTCAGTATATGTCATTGGAATTAGATCAAAAGTGACCCTCTTCCTATCGTAGCTGGTGCTGGTATTATTGTTGTTTCGAGGCTGGTAGGCCTGCTGTTGTAGACGATAATGTTGTTGTTGATATTGTTGATGTTATTGTTCTTGATGTTGATAATGTTGAGCTTCCCTGAAGGCAGGTGCTATATGAGCCACCTGGTGCTGGTTACTGGCAGGGCGAACAGTCTTCCTCTTCACAGAGGGTCTTCTTTTGGTATGGGAAGACACAACATGTGCCTCTCCCTCTTTCTTTTTTGCAAAGCCCCCATATCGCTTTGCAGAAGAGCGCTCATCCCTAGTCAGACGTCCTTCACAGACTCCTTCCTCTAGTCTCATCCCCATATTCACCATTTCGGTGAAGTCCGAGGGAGCACTAACAATCATCCTCTCATAATAGAAAGAACTCAAGGTCTTCAAAAAGATCTTGTCATTTCTTTCTCCTCGAGGGGTGGCACAATTTGAGCGGCCAACTCACGCCATCTCTGGGTGTACTCCTTGAAAGTCTCCTTCTCTTTCTAGGACATTGCCTTCAGCTGGTCCCTATCGGGAGCCATATCAACATTGTACTTGTATTGCTAGACGAAAGCTTCGCCAAGATCGTTGAAGGAGCGGATGTTTATGCTGTCCAGACCCATGTACCATCGGAGAGCGGCACCAAACAGGTTGTCTTGGAAATAGTGGATGAGCAGTTGATCATTCTCTGTCTGTGTTGACATCTTGCGAGCGTACATCACAAGATGGATGAGAGGGCAGGTGTTTCCCTTGTATTTCTCAAATTCAGGCACTTTGAACTTAATAGGGATTTTGACGTTGGGCACAAGGCATAACTCATCAGCAGATTTACCGAAGAGGTCTTTACCCCTCAAAGTCTTCAGTTCCTTGCGCAACTCAAGGAATTGGTCGTTCATAGCGTCCATCTTCTCATAAATATATGGGCCCTCAGATGGCTCAGAATGGTATATGGTGTCTTCGACTCTTGGTAAAGTGTGCACAACGGCAGGTGGCATAGCAAGGACCGGGCTAGATGCCGGCAGAGGAGCAAAGGTTGGAGCAAGACCCTCAGGCACAAAGTTTGCGGGCATCCCCCAGGGAAACCCGGCTGGCATAGTCGACGCGAAATGAGCTGTGGTGGCAAGCATAGTAGAGGAATCTACCTCTGATATAACCGTCCTCGCGGGAGGAGTTGCAGGTGTTGGAGATGATTGTCTCTGAGAAGCCATCACTGACTCCATCATGGCAGTCAGCCTAGCCACTTCCTCTTTCAGTTCACGGTTCTCTTGTTCAAGATGATCCATCAGCTTTGGAAGATTTGCCCTGGTTTTATACCGATGCATTAGCTTGTCTTCAAAATAAATGAAGAACAAAGAGTTAGACCACTGATCAAGAAGCTCTGATCAAAACCTGCTTATGCATATGATGCATGCAATGTTTGTGCCTATGATTTTTATTTTTTATCTGGGGAACTTCATAGAGATCTATTTGAAAATATTAATCATTTTAAGATATACATGGAATACTCATAATATTTGGAAACTTTTTTACACCAAAAGTAGTACAGTTTTGGTAACCAAATACAATACAAGAGAGAAGGAAGATAAACATCCTATGGAGCCCTAGAAACAATTGTCCAAAGCTCTCGAGACCGGAAGATAAGCTGCACGAAGCCTCTTAACCTCTCTCTCATAGGCTGCCTTCATATCTGCCTTCTCCTTGGCGAGTCGATCATACTTCCTCTTCCAAAATTTGGATGACAGAGGAAGAAGAGAGGTAACCACATCATCAGGCTCATCAATAACCTGATGCTCTAGAAACTCTATCACTGCATCTTTATCTCTAAGCTGCTGAAGAAGTTCCTCTCGCTCACGGACCCAAGCACATGACCGGTCTTCATCTCTCAACTCCTCTACTCCTTGGTTAGGGAGGGTTAAAGGCCCAACCATAGCCATATGGGTAGGTCTCGGATAGTCATAGGGCATGCGGTACTCAGAAGCTCTCATCCTCACCCAAGAGGTGTAGGGTTCCAAAACAATACAATTCTTCGGACCAAGCTCTTTCCTTCCCTTCCTATGAATCTTGCGCCAAGTGCGAACCATCCTGCTTTTCAAGTTCTAGGGATCTTTACCCTCTTGAAAGAATAAGCCTTCCAACAAAATGTTGTTAGGTTTATCTTTTAAGGGGAACCCAAGCTGACGGCAAGCCAAAATAGGGTTGTAGTTAATTCCACCACATGGACCAAGAAGAGGCACATTGGAGAATTGCCCACAAGAATCAATAAGCTGTACACCATTATATACACGGTTATACCAAAATACATCATCATTAGTGAGAGACATAAGTCTCGTGGACCATCGTAGAAATCCTTTATTCTCTTTGAAGGCAAGCGTTTGAGGCAAGTGCGAAATAAACCACTTGTACAACAGAGGCAAACAACACACAATGGTACCACCACCCTTCACATTCCTCATATGCAAAGAGAAATAAGTGTCACCCAACAGATTCGGAACGGGATTAAGTGTAGAGAAAATCCTAATAGTGTTCACATCCATAAAATTGTCGATGTTGGGGAATAACACTAGCCCATAGATGAGAAGTACAAATATGGCTTCAAAGGCGTCCTCACTCATGGCCTTCCCAAACAAAGTAGCTTGGGTGATGAGAAAATCAGATGGGAGACCTTGAATTCCACCTTTGGTAGTCATATGAGCACCAATATCAGATACATCTATGTGAAGCAGATCAACAATCTCTTGGTAAGAAGGAATCCTCTCCAAACCACTGATCGACAACTGATCCAAGATAGGTATACCCACAAGATAGGCATACTCCTCAAGTGTAGGCAAAAGCTGGAAATCCGGAAAAGTGAAGCAACGGTACAGAGGATCATAGAACTGCACCAACACACACATCAAACCTTCATCCACCTGAGTAGCAAGAATAGACAGAAGCTTCCCATGGTGAGCTTTGAACTCCAAGGGATCTAATACATAGGATGTCAAACTCCTTAACTCTTTCAAGTCGGGTTGTCCGAAACTGTACTTCTTCGTATTCCTTCTTTGCTTATCCATGTCTGAAAATTTGCAAATAGACCTCTTAAGTTCCTTGAAAATTTTCTTGTTGATGATATGGATGCAAATGAATACATGAATGCATGGATGCAACAATCACACTCAAGGATCAAGCAAGTCACACCACATAAAGGTCATGGGATGGATCAAGTCATCCTCAATATCAATCATCCATTTTGGTGGATTATGATTTTCACCTTATCAACATCCAAGTTCCATTCATATTAAGGATATATGAGAACAGATCGACCTCGAATCAAGGGTTTGTTGCTAGTCACGAGCATGGAGTCTCGGTTAAGAACCACCCAAAGGGAGTGTACTATGGTTAAACCTGACAATCATGTTCTAAAAAGGTCCCCATAGTCATCATCTCATCTTTCGGATATTATCGGATAAAACGACTACTCGTATTCCAAAAATATTCTCAAGAGAAGCTCTTATGAGTCTAGTATCGCGTAACGATTGTATCAAATCTTACACTTGAATGACCTTCGCACTACGTCCTAAAATAGGCCAAGATGGGCTAGGTAATTTAAGGTCCTTGGCTTCTAAGGTTTATATTGGAAAGAGTAATGACTAACCACGACTACTCGTGTGACATTATTGATCCCAACAAGACCTCCACCAAGTGAATGGGCTTGCAAGTCAACTTACTAAGGAATAACTCCACACAAGTCAACAAGACTATATCATTCTCCTATCATAAGTGCTCTCGAGTTCGGGTATATAACGCATCTCATAAGAGACCACCAAGCACACAAGCAATTGATATATCAAGCAAATCATGAATTACAAACAATACAGTGATCCCAAATTTGCATAAAAATATGTCGAAAATAAATATAAACATACAATACAACAAAGGCAAAAAGTAGGCTAAACCCACTAGGAAGTAACTCATCCCCAGCAGAGTCGCCACTTTTCTGTAGCGGGGTATTCGTTACTGTCACACCTCGAAAAAAATGCGATCCCTCGCGATGGAACGCGGAAAAAAAGTTCGAAACAGAGTCGCCACCGAACTTTATTCATCCCAATGAAGGAATAGGAAAATATCGAGAAAACCTTTGAAAAATGGAATAATGGTCGTCACAACCATATTCGGGTTCGGGAGTCGATTACGCAAGGGGAAGGTATTAGCACCCCTCACGTCCGTTGTACTCAACGAGAAACTTTTAGTTTGATTTTTCTATTTGAACGTTAGTTGACTGTTATCTGCTTGCTTCGAGTAATTAGAATTGATGATAGATATGGATGAAGACCTCAGGGGGGGAAAGGGAGGTTTTTTATTAGTGTGCTCGTGAAGATACAACAATCTCCTGCCTTAGAGCATTTGTAGTTCGGGCTACTATGAATATTTGGTGTGTTTTGTTTTGATGAACGACTGTGTAGGTCGGCGTTCTAACGGCTAAACGCTGGCTTGTCTACTCTCGCTGGAGGCTCTAGCACTGGTTTGTTGTGTGCATTAGAAAGGATTAACAGTGTTCTTTCTAAAAGAAGGGTTTTGGTCACGCGGGGGCGACAAGTTGAATTGATGTGTTTGATGTTTTTGGTTTCGATCGCGCGGGGGCGAGAAGTTAGTTTGATTTGTTAAGGTGTTTTGAAGAACAACAAAAGATTGAGCAATGTGGTGCACACCAATCGTCCAATTATTTCGAGGAATAACAAGGCGAACGCCTTCTACCCCTTTTTCGTTCGAATTATTTTGAAAGTTTGTTTGCGGATGTCGAATATGCATGGTAGTGAGGCGTACGCCTCCTACTTGCTTATTCAAAGAATAATGAGGCGTGCACCACTTATTCCTTTATCCAAGTTTAATTAAAATGTATTAATCGGAAGTCAATAATTTGAGCAATATGGCGAGCGCCAATTATTCAAATAATCGAGAGATGGTGAGGCGAACGCCTCCCATCTTTTGTCATCCGAAGTTTAATTTATAAAAGATATGTTTTGAGATGTTGTATTAATTTGAATTTTGAATTGGTATGTTTTGAAAAGTCGATGATTTGAGCAATGTGGCGTAGGCCAATTATTCAAATAATCGAGGAATGGTGAGGCGAACGCCTCCCATTCTCAATTGAAGTTTAAGTTATAAAGTTTGTTTAGTGAAATTGTATTTGATCTAAAATGTGATTTGAGTTTATGATTGCGGTTTGATTTGACGATGAGAATTCGATCAATATGGCGTACGCCAATTATTCGAATAATCGAAAGATAGTGAGGCGAACGCCTCATATCCTTTTGTCCTCGAAAATTTAGAATTAAATGGTTGTAGAAGTTGTATTAATTTGCAAGAAATAGTTTGATTATTGTGGTTGAAGTTTTAATTAGATGACGAGAATTCGATCAATATGGCGTACGCCAATTATTCGAATAATCGAAAGATAGTGAGGCGATCACCTCCTACCCTCTTTTCCATCTAATATTTATTTTAAAGTGTCGTAAGGAGTACATTAAAACACTTTGGATCTGAATTCAAGGTCTTAAAATAATTTGAGTTTAGAACTTATATTTGATTTGGAAAAGTGATTTGGAAATTGTATTTGGTTAAGGTTTTAATCGGATGATAATAATTTGAGCAATATGACGTACGCCAATCGTTCGATTAATTGAGAAATAGTGAAGCGAACACCTCCTATATCTTTTTCATCCCAAAATTTATGTTAAAAGAGAAAATTCTTTTGAAGTTAAATGATTTGAAAAATGGTTTGAATTCTTATTTGTTGAATAAATCATGGTGAATCGATCATCTACTCGATTAATTAATAATCGAATAGGTCTCATTGTAAGAAAGCCCAAGAGCAAGCTATGTGAGGTGGATGGCGATGCTAGAAGCGATCGACTTACAAGGGTTTTTGAAAATGGATTCGATATTAAATCGAGAGCTATATGATTTATTTTGTCGTTTGAAATTGTTTTGAGATGACGATGAATTGGCTTGGAATAGACTTGAAACTGATTGTGAATTGATTACGACATGAAATAGTTTTTTTTTGGTTTGAAATAATGTGAAGTTGTAATAGTGGAAGAAATTAATCGATTTCTTTCTAACCAAAATTAATTTATTAAAACTTGGTTAAATCGGTTAATTGAATTAATTAAAATCAATTATCAAAATTATTTAATTAAATCAAATAATTTAGTTAATTAAAATTGATTAATCAAAATTAAACTAATTATAAATTTTAATCAATTAATTAAATCAAAAGACAAAGAAAATGGGTACTAATGTTGGTTTATTTGATTGAATTGAATCGGTGTGCTCAAACCGGTTTGTTCGAGATAAAAATGATCGGTGTTATTCGAGAAATCCAAACGCGGTGAAAAATATACTATTGATTTATTTTATCTTGATGAAATAACGACATATACGTGTCGAATCCATTAATTGAATTTTGCACGCGACAAAATAAAAAGCAACTATTATTTTTATATTTACAAGAGTAATACAAACTTTAATATAAAATGGATCCTAACAATGGTTATACAAGTGAACTAATGTCTGGAATGTTGTATCATTATGTCACATGAGTAATCCATCGGCATAAAAATTGCGCCGAAGCTACATATGAGGGTTCGATTTGATGCAGCACAAACTCTTACAAACAAATATCCATTTAGAAACAAAAATCCACTGTTAAAAGAGAACCCAATCTTCCAAAATAGAATATAATTTACAATTGATAAATAAATAGTAATTAATAACAAGAAACCAGTCATGTTCATCTTCCCAAACATTTTTCACTCGAAAATAGTTCAAAAATTACCATAAGTAAAACCCTTATCTGATGAGCAACTGGAATGGAAATGAAATTAACCCAAATATGCAACCCCAAACATACAATGCTACGCCAATAACCCTGAAGATGAGTTATAATTCTCTGATAAAAATACAAGCGAAACTCGCAGCTACAATACGATTAATTCGGAATCGAAATGGCACGACAAAAACTCACGCTTTACTATAAAATATCACACAGAAATTGTTTATGAGACCAAATTCGAACAATAAATAATGTGTATCACCCAAGTTGATTTAGAATATTTACCATTGGCAAAACCGGTTTCGATATCGTGCTGAACATGTTACTGAGTTTTGAAGGAGTTGGAGTTGATAAGGAATGGGTGTCGCCCAAGGATGCTTCGGCGCTGTTTGCAACGGCGAACGGTGTTATCCTAGCTTCAACCAGTCCGCACACAAAGCAAAAAAACGTTATGGCCAAGTCATCAATCTTTAAAGAAATCTGAATCCCTTTCGGAACACCAAGATCAATTCAAATCACCTGAAATCAGAAAACAATCAAATTAATAGAAACAGACGGGTATTCATGGTTTTGGATTCATCGGCTTTCGATCTCCTGTTGACTTCGTCACATCCACCATGGAGGGGCGTTCAATAAATTTCGAAGCCCGGTGGTTAGAGAGGACGCGTTCGTCGGAAGCGATGGACGGTTGTTGCGAAGGTTCGTCGGCGTTGGTGATGATGGCGCGACGGTCTTGATGTGAGGTTTGGAGAGGGTTGTGTGGCGGAGGATATCGATGAAGAAGAAGGGGTTTAATTGAACGGAGGTTTGTGTTGTGAAGGGTGGTGGTGACCGGCGTGCGGTTGTACGGTGACGGGTTGACGAAGGAGAAGGATGAAGAGATGATGGTTGTGTTCCAGGGTTAAGTTTGGTTTCGCGAAAACGGTTTCATGGTGTTTTTTGTGGTGGGGATTGTTGGGCGGACGTGGTGGTGTTGGCGGAAAAGAAACGGCGGTGGGTGTTGGTTTCCGGCGATGACGATGGAAATGGAGGTTGTTGAGGTGAAGAGAGGGTGACGTAATGTATAGAGGGAGACATGTCTTGTTAGAGAGAGAGTATGGTTGAGGTGTTATTAGTGT